>NC_016135.3:4977500-6177500 GCF_000005505.3 Brachypodium distachyon
GGGCCGACATCCCCCCGCGGGTTCCCTGCCACAATGCTAGGAAGCGCTTTCCAACCGCTGCCGCAGGTCAAAAAACGATACTCTCCTCTGCCGCGACAAGGACAATTCCTGCCGGGGCAGGAAATCTGCCGAGTTTCCAGCCCGACCGGACTAACTGTACCCGGTGGGGTTAACACCCGTGGTTTCCTTCAAAATAAGCACCCAAACAATGCCGCGGGACCGAGAAACGGGCAACCCTTCTGCCGTGGCAGGTTTTATTGGAAAATTAAACAATTTCGAGAATCACAAATTAATGATTAATTCCATAATATAGATCATGACGAAAGTAGCAACTAGCATATGCATCTCGAATATACTAGAGGTATTCAACAGCACAATCAACAATAGTATAATCTCGCAGATCATAACTAAACAGTATATCGGATCACGGATTACGTACTGGCTTACAACCGTGGGGTCGTTCAGATAGCTCCCAAGTCCCATTAGAAAGAATACAGTCCATCTCACTCCGGACAGCTTATTTCCAATCATCTGCATCCGGAGATGCATATGCCTCTGCAATGGTTTTGGAAGTATCCTCCACAAGGTATACAATGAAGTCATCACTGAAGGATTTTGCAATCCTTCGTCGCTTACTCCTGGAAGGAGTTTCATTGTCATCCTTCTCAACATCATCCTCATGATGTTCAGATTCATTATCAGATGTATTAGATTCAGTTATGCTAGACTCAAGTAATATTTCGGAAGAAATTGTAGCAACGCTATGCATATCTTTCATAGGAAAAATATTCTCAAAAAATGTTGCATCACGAGATTCCATAATAGTATCAACATGCATATCAGGTACCTCGGATTTAACTAGTAAGAATCTATAGCCCACGCTCCGCTGAGCATAGCCTAGAAAGATACAATCCACTGTCTTAGGTCCGAGCTTGCGTTTCTTGGGAATTGGAACGTTGACTTTCGCCAAACATCCCCAAGTGCGCAAGTAAGAAAGTGATGGATGTCTTCCAATCGACTCCTCGTAGGGAGTCTTCTCTTTATTTTTGTTTGGAACTTTATTCAGGACATGACATGAAGTCAGTAGCGCCTCCCCCCATCATGCCTTAGATAAACCGGCAGTGGCTAACATGGAATTCACCAAGTCAGTCGGCGTGCGGTTTTTCCTCTCGACGACCCCGTTTGATTGGGGAGAATAGGGAGGCGTGCTCTCATGAATAATACCATGTTCCGCACAAAACTCATCAAATACATTGGAAAAATACTCGCCACCACGATCGGACCTAAAACGTTTGATCTTTCTCTCCAATTGATTTTCAACTTCAGCTTTATAGATTTTACAGTCGTCTAAAGCCTCATTTTTAGTTCGCAACAAATAAACGTAGCAGAATCTAGTAGCATCATCAATTAACGTCATGAAGTATCTCTTTCCACCTTTTGTCAACACACCATTCATCTCACAAAGATCAGAATGTATGAGTTCTAGAGGTGCCAGATTTCTCTCCTCGGCCGCCGTGTGGGGCTTTCGAGGTTGCTTTGATTGCACACAACTATGGCACTTAAAACCTTTGGCAATGGTGAAAGTAGGAATTAAACTCGTAGTGGATAGCCGAGACATTAAACTAAAATTAACATGACATAAACGAGAGTGCCAAACACTTGCATCATCATTAACACTGCCACAAATATGGTTCACTGACATGTCACTAAAATCAGAAAGGAAAAAACGGAACAAGCCTCCGCACTCATAGCCTTTACCAATAAATTGTCCATGTTTCGACACAACCACTTTATTAGACTCTAAAACTACCTTAAAACCATCTCTGCATAAAGGGGAACCGCTAACGAGATTCTTGTTCATGGAGGGGACATGCATCACGTTCCTTAGCCGCACGATCTTCTCCGAAGTAAACTTCAGATCAACCGTACCAACACCACGAACAGTTGCATGCGACCTGTTCCCCATCAAGACGGTTGAATCCCTTCCATGCTGGTAAGAAGTAAAGAAAGAGATGTCAGAACATACATGAACATTAGCACCCGTATCAATCCACCAACATGGAGATTGAAACACTAAAAGTACAGTAGGTAAAATACCGTACGTGTCAGTGTCGCTAACGGTCACGACGTTCACAGTCTTCTGCCCCTTTTTCCCTCTCCGATCTACACGATCAGGACAGTCTCTAGAAAAGTGGCCGACCTCTCCACAGGTGAAACAATTCATCTTGCCTTTGTTTACTTTCTTTTTCTTCTTGAAGGTAGTAGTCTGCGCAGGCTTGTTGTTAACAACAGCGGACTTCTTCCATTTGTTCTTTCCGTTTCCACGAAAATTCCTCTGTACCGTATTGGCGTTAGGCGGAATATCAGCAGCCTTCTCAGTGGTGTCCTTAGCCCGAGCTTTCTCTTCAACATCAAGGGAAGCTATCAGTTGTTCAACTGATATCTCATGTCTCTCGTGTTTCAGAGACGTGGCGAAGCTCCTCCATGCAGGATGTAACTTTGCAATAATGCATCTAGCCACGTACTTGTCGGACAATTCACACTTGAGAGAAGCTTGAGCTCTCTCACAATGATCTATATCTCATGCGCATATTCAACTACAGAACGGTTATCCACCATCTTGTAGTCGTTCAGCGACTCCATGGTATACAGTTCACTGCCTGCATCGGTTGCACCGAATTTAGCATCCAGTGCATCCCACAGCTCCTTCCCGTCTTCTATGTGCATATACACGTCACAAAGACGGTCAGAAAGAACACTCATAATCCATCCTCTAAAGGCAACATTGGCATCCGGGAAATTTTTCTGAGCTTCCTCAGATAAATCTCCCTCTGGTTCGCCGTCTGTCACCCAGAATACTTTCAGAGTTTGCCACCAGAGCATGGCCTTTAATTGCCGTCTCTTGAAGTACATCCCGGAAAATTTATCCGGCTTCAATGCATCGGCTAAACCCATAGTTAAATCAGGAAATTGCCTACTATAAGGTTTTTGGATTGTTGGAAAATTAAGCAATTTCGAGAATAACAAATTAATGATTAATTTCATAATATAGATCATGACGACGGTAGCAATTGGCATATGCATCTCAAATATACAAGAGATATTCAACAGCACAATCAACAATAATATAATCTCGCAGATCATCACTAAACAGTAGATTGGATGACGGATTACGTACTGTCTTGATGAAGATGAAGAAGCCGCGATGACGATCGAGTTGACTTGACGACGTTCCTGGCGACGAAGACGGCGGCACGTAGCACCGCCCGACTTGGACGGTAGACGACCCGTGATGATGGAAGCGATCAGTCGCGCGGAGTGTTTCCCAAAAACCTTATTCGCCCTCTCCCGTACAGGATCGCAAAGGCGAAAGGTTCCGGAAACCTGCTCTCCCGATCGCTGGTGCACGCCGGCGCTCAGGATGGAGTAGACTACGACGACGGCGCAAAAGCGAGAGACAGGCAAACCCTAGCGCGGTTGTTTTGCGTACCGATCGGAGGGACGGGGCGGCTGTATATATAGTCACGCAGGTATAGGTCGGTTCGGTTTAGGAAACCTGAACTGACTCCACAAAATCTGCACGCGTCCGTAACAGATTCCAAAAATACCTCGCGCGCGTGACAAAAAGATAAGAGGCCCGGCCCCGCACCGTCCCGACCTGGCACGGCTCGAAATCGATCCACGAAACGCGGGCGCGCGCACCGAGGCGAGGCGAGGCGAGCGGAGGAGGAGGGGGAGGAGCGCGCGTGGGGATTTCCCTTGCTCACTTGTTCAATAGGTGAGAAGCAACATCCCTTATATGTTGGTCTCACTCACTCTAAACTAGCAAGGTGGGACTATTCCCATTCCCACTCTCCTCATCCCACTTCATGAATGGGCCTTTGTGATTTTTCAGAATTTATTAAAATTGGGTTTGACCTGATCAGGCATTTGTGTTCATGAATGGGCCTTTGTGATAACATGGTAAGTAGGAGCGGACAAATTGGCAAGTTGTCATAGTTTATGTGACAAACAGACACTATTAACCCGGCAAGTAGGTGTAGCCGGTACATATGACCGGAAACATTGCCAAATAGTTATTGATAAATACAAGTAGACACAATCAAACTGTCAGTCAAGCTTAGATAAACCGACAAATAGACACAGATAATCGACAAGTTTAACTTGGTGATATGTGAAAGTGACGCTGCATTTTTTAGCAACGTATCAAAATAAACACTAAATGCTCACTTCCATAAATAAAAAAGGGCCAAGTGAAGTACAGCCAAAAGCACGGGAGGTTGCAAAAATTCAAAATCAAATGTTGTTGCTTCCTTATCCGGGCCGGTTGCTTCCTTGCCGTGGCTGGGGCATCGTAGGAGCTGACCCACGGCAGTACGTGGTACGTGGCCTGGCGGAGAGGCACTGGGAAGGCTAGCGGGGCGTTCGCGTGGGCAGGCGCCGTTGCCGATCGTTTTGTGGGGCACGCCGCTGCGTAGTCCACTCCTTGATTCATACGGTGAATTCGACGGATCACAGGAGGACGTATTTTTCAGAACAATAGATGGTGAACTCGAAATTAAGTTGATCTTGCCTGTGTCTGCTACTCTGCTCACTGCTCTATATGAAGGGCACTGTTCGCTCGGTGCGGAACTTAATTTGCGACGCCAAGGGACGTTTGAGATGAAATTTGGTCTGCAAAACTTCTTAGGATCTCAGAGCCTGCGAAAAGCTCGCCGTTCTCGAGTCGAGCCTGAGGGCTCTCGGCCCGAGCTTTTTGTGAGCTCGGTCAACATCGGGCAGCTCGACGAGCTTGCGGCGGCAAGTCACTGCCACGTGGGTCCAGCAGCGGCAGATCGAGGCTGCAGGAGGACGGGGCAGTAGCAGGATCCGGCTGCCGCCTGCCGGCACAGGGGAGGAAGAGGGGCACCATTGAGCTCATGGAGAGGAACAGGACGTCTCGCCATCGTCGCTGCGGGCGGCCGGGCCGGAGATGCTGCAGCTTGGCGCAAGGCGAGGCCTGCCATAGGGCCATAGGGGATGGCTGGACACGCGCGGGGCAGTGGATTGGATAAGGAGAAGTTGCGAGCGCCCGGTGGCCGGTGGACGGCGGTCGGCAGCAATCGCTATCGCTGCTTCTGAATTCTCATGCCTTATGCACGGCTGATGGGCTGAAACAGAGAGACACAGAGAGAATTGGGACAAATTAATATAGTGTGAATCTGAAGAGTGGGTGGGCTGTATACGAGCTTTAGGCTCGCCGAGCAGCTCGGGCTGAGGCTGGGCCCAGCTCGGACACCAAACGAGCCCAAAAGGCTGACTCGGTTCGGCCTTTCAATTCCGCATTGCGCCGAGCATAAGCTTTACCGAGCGATATAAATTGAACTCGATTTAAAAAAAAAAATTGCACCACTGGCACAGTAACTTTAGAGATGAAAGCAGTTTAATCCAACATGTTGCGAAATGAACAAAACTAGTCCTATAAATTGAGATTCGGATTGCTTAAAGATCCAAACCAATCAGGCGTTACCACCTGTCATGTGTTTTTTGAAAAAAAACCTCCTGCGATTATTGCGCATCCCACTCACCTCCTGAGACGTGGCCCTCCCCGCTCCAGGAACTCTCCCTCGCCGCCAAATCCTTCACCAGCGCCCTCCCTGCCGCGCTCTTCAGCCTCGCGGGACTCCGGAAGCTCTCCTTCGCCTCCAATGGCCTCACCGGTCGGCGTGTGTACAAATTTTTCTTGTATAGGGTTTTTTTGTTTGCAAAATTTCCACGGCCCGACGGCACTCCATCTAGCTGCCACGTGTCCAGTTCGGAAGAGTTAGACTAAAATGCTCCCGATTCGCAATTTCTGGGACTAATTTTCTTCATTTTGCAACTTGTTGGACTAAACTGCTCCCACCTCTCAAATTGTTGGGCCACTGGTGCAATTACCTCATCTCAAAAGCTCAACTAGAACGTCCATACTGACACCATCTTAACTCAGGGGATTGAGTTCTTCCCAAAATATTCCAAGTCGGGGAGTTAATTTTAAATACTTCCTCCGTTCCAAATTAATTGGCGTGGATTTGTATAAGAATACACGTCAGTTAATTCGGGACGGAGAAAGTACTACCACGACGTGCGGTGGTAGAAAGTTATTCCTTAGCTTGGGCCTTGAGCTAATATAGAAAATAATCTGCCAATTGGCACGCCATCACCAATTGCAAATTAATAGACAGTACTAACCAAGTGTCAACTTTCACGACCAATATAATACCTCCATTTCATATTAAATGACTCAAATTTGCCCAAATATGAATGTATGTATGTCTAAAAAGCGTCTAGATACATTTAATAGAAAATCACTTAATATGAGACGGTGATAAGGGGTGGTCCGATCTTCTTAGAGAGCAACGAGGATAACTTGTATGTTTCTACAAATCTTCCGGCTGTTCACCCATCGCTGCACGACGAACTTGCAACCCAATAGAAATTCACAACACCACACACTTGCGCAGTAGTCCGCCGACCACAAGCGGTTTCGCAATCTTCCAATTCCCAGCGGAACAACAGATTACGCTCGAACTTTCAGTAGATAAACACCCTAGCGAAACGAATATGGTGTAGGTAAAATTCCTGATCGAAACAAAGAGAAATTATATACTTTCAGATGAATGCTTAGAGCAATTCAACAAAAGGTTATGAATAAGCTAAAACGTGGTCTAACTCTAACCCTAAGCGTACCCCTTATATATATAGGCGGGGGACAGCCAAACACACAAACGGACTTAGATTCAAACTAGGTTCGACTCAAACTCATACAACCAATCCGAATAGGACTTCGCATAAACAAGGACTCGCAGGTCCGGGCGCCCCTTAGACGTGTCGGGCTCATCGTAGGCTGTCCTGGTGCGCCTCATACTCGTACTCAACTTGTGGTGGGCAGATCATTCTTGTCGTTGGCTGCCCCTTGCACATAAGTTGCTCCTCTAGTGTTTTGTATCCTCCATCTTCATTTGTGGTGCGCTTGCCTCCCTCTCCTCCCTCGCGCATATCTTGATGTTGGATAACAGCACATGATGATCCTCGCACGTGTCCTCCTCTCCTCCACGCTCCACGGTTGCCTCAGTCTCAAACCTGATTACATAAAGATACAAAGACTTAGTTAATATAAATTCTCATCAATATAAACATTAGGTGCAGATAGGAGTGAATTCACCTGTTGTTCTAATAACTTGGCACGTGCTCGTGTAATTGGCCTAATGCATAGATCATTGGGTTTGTCTTGAACAACAAGATCATCATTAGGCAAAGATGACAAAGGACTAGGGATGCCCTCCAAGGTCTTCTCCATCATATGGCGTCAAATCAGCAACGTTGAACGAATTACTCACACCAAACTTATCGGTTGGAAGATCTATCTTGTAAGCATTATCATTGATCTTGGCAAGCACCTTGTATGGTCCATCTCCTCGTGGCTGCAACTTTGACTTACGTTGTTCATGAAATCTATCCTTGCGAAAATGAACCCATACCAGATCACTGGGCTGAAAGAGCACTTTTTTCGCTTTGTATTGAGACGTGCAGCATTGTACTTGCCCTTCTTCTCTATTGTTTCTTTAGTTTTCTCATGTATCTTCCGAACAAAATCAGCACACTTGGACGCCTCCATATTCACAAGCTCTTGACTTGGAAGTGGCAGCAAATCAAGTGGCGTAATGGGTTTGAAACCATATACCACCTCAAATGGACAAAGCTGCGTTGTTGAATGTACCGCCCTGTTATATGCAAATTCCACATGCGGCAAACACTCCTCCCATGCACGCAGGTTCTTCTTGATCATTGATCGCAGCAATGTTGAAAGTGTGTGATTCACCACCTCCGTTTGGCCATTGGTTTGGGGATGACAAGTAGTGCTGAACAGCAACTTCGTTCCTAGCTTTCCCCAAAGCGTCTTCGAAAAGTAGCTCATGAACTTCACGTCACTATCAGAAACAATCGTCCTTGGTACTTCATGCAATCTCACGATGTCCCTGAAAAACAGATTAGCAATATGTGACGCATCGTCGCTCTTGTGGCAGGAACTAAAATGCGCCACCTTAGAAAAACGATCCACTACCACAAATATAGAATCATGTCCTCTCCTGGTCCTAAGCAATCCCAACACAAAATCCATGCTAATATCTTCCCGTGGAACACTAGGGGCAGGAAGAGGGGTATACAAACCGTGAGGCTTCAGCTTGGACTTCGCCTTATGACAAGTAATACACCTTTTGACAAACCTGTCCACATCACGCCTCATCTTTGGCCAATAAAAATTCTCATTGAGCATAAGAAAAGTCTTTTCACGTCCAAAGTGACCCATCAAGCCGCCGGCATGTGATTCCTGCAGCAATAACAAACGCACGGACGACTCGGGTACACAAAGTTTGTTAGCTCGAAACAAAAACCCATCATGTATGTGAAACTTATCCCATCCTTTCCCATCCTTACAAAGATTATAAGGTGTAGCAAAGTCACGATCAGAAGTATATAAATCACGTAAACTCTCTAATCCAGGAACTTTAACATCTAATTGATTCAAAAGCACAATTTTCCTAGAAAGAGCATCAGCAACCACGTTTTCTTTACCCTTTTTTATGCTTAATAATGTAAGGAAAAGATTCAATAAATTCCACCCACTTAGCATGTCATCGGTTCAACTTAGCTTGACCTTTCAAATACTTTAAAGCCTCATGATCAGAATGTATAATGAACTCTTTAGGACATAAATAATATTGCCAAACCTCAAGAACACGAACAAGAGCATATAATTCTTTGTCATAAATAGGATAGTTCAATTGTGCACCATTCAATTTCTCACTAAAATATGCAATCGGACGACCTTCTTCATCAAAACACCACCAATACCTATTCCACTAGCATCACACTCAATCTCAAATTGTTTAGCGAAATTAGGTAAAACAAGCAAAGGTGCAGCAGTTAAACGATTCTTCAATTCATCAAAAGCATTATCTTGGGCTAGTCCCCAAACAAAATCAACGCCCTTTTTAGTTCATTCAATGGGGCAGCAATGGTGCTGAAATCTTTCACAAAGCGTCTATAAAAACCAGCAAGGCCATGAAAACTTCCAACTTGACTAACATTGACAGGAGTATGCCAATTGTTAATTGCTTCAATTTTAGATTCATCAACCTCAACCCCATGGACAGAAACAACATAACCCAAGAAAATGACCCTATCTTTGCAAAATGTGCACTTTTCCATGTTACCAAATAATTTAGCATCATGCAACACTTGCAAGACTTGTCTAATATGATCAACATGTTCAGATTCGGTGCGGCTGTAAATAAGTATATCATCAAAATACACAAACACAAATTTCCCTATGAAATGCCTTAAAACATGATTCATCAAACGCATGAAAGTATTAGGTGCATCAGTTAACCCAAAAGGCATGACTAACCACTCATATAGACCGAATTTAGTTTTGAAGGCTGTTTTCCACTCATCCCCTTCTTTCATCCTAATTTCATGGTATCCGGTACGCAAATCAATTTTAGAGAATATAGCGGCACCACTCAACTCGTCTAAAATATCTTCTAAACGCGGAATAGGATGACGATATCGAATAGTGATGTTATAAATCGCTCTACAATCTACACACATGCGCCAAGTACTATCTTTCTTAGCAACTAAAATAACAGGAACAACACAAGGACTTAAACTTACGCAAATATAACCTTTATCGAGAAGCGCTTGTACTTGTTTCTGAATTTCCTTCGTCTCATCGGGGTTCGTACGGTATGGTGGACGATTGGGCAGCGACGCTCCTGGAATCAAGTCAATTTGATGCTCAATCCCTCTCAACGGTGGCAAACCAGCAGGGATTTCATCCGGAAACACATCGCTGAATTCCTGCAAAACATGAAAAACACTAATAGGCAGCGGGGTTATCTCGTTAGTAGAAAGAAGGACACCTTTGCACATAAGCACAAAAGGCTCCAAAGTAGGATCCTCATTGAACTCTCTCAAATCTGATTTGGTGGCTAGCATTACTAAGGAATTCTCTCCCTCACCGTTCTATTTACCACTCAAATTTGGCTTGTGGCACTCTCTCACCGAAAGTGGAGTCGCTCGCCTATCTAATCTCTCACGCTCATTCTCACGATTTACTTCAACTTTCTACCGTGATTCATTAACAATCTGTTGTGGTGTTATCAGACGCAATATCACCTATTTGCCATGCCAATGGAGACTATAAGTGTTAGCTCTCCCATTGTGACGAACATCTCTATCGGATTGCCACGGGCGTCCCAACAGCAAATGACACACGGTCATTGGAACCACATCACACTCAACGGTGTCCTTATATGGTCCAGTCTAAAACTCAACACCCACCATGTGGCTAATCTTCCTGAAAAACAGATTCAGGATCAACCTCATCACCGGACTCATATTCACCTGTTTCTTCATTCACAAGCATAATCCTCTTATTGGGGCAA
Organism: Brachypodium distachyon; assembly: GCF_000005505.3. Taxonomy (NCBI): domain Eukaryota; kingdom Viridiplantae; phylum Streptophyta; class Magnoliopsida; order Poales; family Poaceae; genus Brachypodium; species Brachypodium distachyon. The sequence continues at coordinate 4,987,970 of NC_016135.3, forward strand.
TCTCGCTGGATATGGCCTCGTCCGCCGCAGGTATGGCAAATGATATCCCTGTTACGGGCGGAAGAATTAGAGGACGACGCAGAACTAGCACCGGGCTACACCGGCTTCTTGGCATTAGAAACAGCAGCCTCGGGCTTGCTATTGAAGGTGCCACGTGACCCGTATGTCGTACTAGGGCTAGACACGCTGCTCGCTGTCCGTGGTGTAAAACGACCCTTGGCAGCGGTAGTTCGTGCAGCAAACTTCGCATCCTCCGCCAACTGAGCCTCTGCTTCACGTGCTTGATGCAGCAACTTCGTGATATCATGGTATTGGTAATGCCGGACAATGCGCTTGACATTGAAGTTCAGACCAGAGAGGAAACGCTGCATGGTTTGTTCGGCATCTTCATGCACGCGGGCACGCTGTATAATAAGCTCCATCTCCTGATGATAGTCATCCACGGACTTGGTACCTTGCTTCAAATTCTACAACTTATCATAAAGAGAACGGATGTAGTTGCGTGGAATAAAACGCTCACGCATCTCTCGCTTCATGGACAACCAAGTAACAGTAGCGGGCAATCCTTTCTCTTCTCGTGTTTGCACAAGGTTCTCCCACCATAGCAAAGCATAACCATCAAATTCAGAGGACGCCAACTTGATTTTTTTATCTTCGGTGTACTCATGCATGCGCCATAACTTTTCAACCTTCAGCTCCCAATTGAGATACTCTTCAACATCATTGGAGCCTTCAAACTTTGGAATTGTAAACTTGGGCCTGCCCAAGCCATCATCATCACGTTGGTGTGGCTGCCGGAAATCACCGTCAACATCACGATGAGCAAATCCACGACCATGCGGACCACCACCACGACCACCCATCCCGCGACCATTTGGAATGTCATGGTGCACTCGGCGATCACGATTGCCTTGCTGAAACCGTTCACGTCGACCGCCATCATCCTCACGATGTGCCTCCTCACGACCATGGACACTCTCGGCATCACCTTGCAACCCTTCCAAAGTGGTTTGAATAGCACCAATGGAACGCTATAGCGCGTCAACTGACTGCTGCAACACGGTGATAGATTGATGCGTGTCAGTCACGGTCTTCACGGTATTTTCCACTTTCAGCTCCATGTTCTGCACTTGCTCTGCGAGGGGATCAATTGGCCGAGTTGACGCTGAAAGTGCATATGAAGCGCTCATATTGATAGAACTGCACCGGGGCTGTAGGATCTTGCTTCTTCTCCACATCATACTGATCAGCGTTTCTAGACATGGTAGACACAAAAACAGCAGCAACCAAGTGTATATATATAGGTGGAAACTCAACTCACTCAAAACTGAAAATAACAAGGTATCTTACCGTTCCGAAGTGAATTGAAAAGGCTACTTACCGCTGCGGTGGCTGAAACGCACGTGTGTGTGATCAAGCGAATTTTATGGGTCAAGACTATCACACGACAACTAAGGTGTATAAGGTGGAGCTTGGTTGGAATACCTAACAACACCAAATTTACAAGGCCTAGTGCTGATCGTATGACTCGACTCACACGGGAAACACACACGGTGGAGATAATTGGGGCAAATGCAACTATATGGAGGAGCTGAACATATGATATACGTCGGAGGTAAGCTCGTGTTGCAATGCACAAGGAGAGACACTAGCAAAAGCTCAAAAGAAACGGGCACAAGATTGCTCAAACGACAATTGAAAACAGCAAATTTTGGATCACAAATTTTCCGCTACAACGGCAGATAGCTAAAAATGATCCCGGGAGTGTAAAAACAGTACAGGCTCGAAAAAAATTCGGAGAGAGTTCCAGACTCTTTTTTTTTGTTCTCCCCTACTCTTTCCTTCCGGCCGAAGCTTTCCGGGAACTCAAATCAGATACAGATCAATTGGATCTATTCTGATGGAAAACAACTCTAAAAAGGAAACAAGAACAGCCCATGAGCAAAAAATATGCTAGTCTCAAATAGGTATGCTTACGCAAAGAAGGGAAAGGCTATCACTCGGAAACCAAAACCTACTAGAATTCGGCAACTCGGATCGGCAAAGGAAGTCCGACCCCAAGCTGAACTCGGATTGGAAAAAGAACCCGATCTAACTCTTGGACACGGAAATAGCAAACCCACTAGGAGTAGGACTCGAATACAAAACTGATCTCAACGACTCCGACTAGAACAAGGAGAAAACCAATCTCGCCGATTGCTAAAGGACTCGGAAAGAAGAACCTAGACGATCTACTAAACGGAAGAAAAAGTTACACAAAGGAAAACGACCAGCAACTAAACACAATTAGAAACGGTGCAACTAAGAAGATGGCAAAATCTAACCTAACAATTTTTGTATGGCCTTTTCTGGATAGGACGAAAAACAAACCTAACTACGGGTAAATTATGCTCACCGAGGAAACACTGGAAATCTGATACCAAGATGATAAGGGGTGGCCCGATCTTCTCAGAGAGCAATGAGGATAACTTGTATGATTCTACAAATTTTCCGGCTGTTCACCCGTCGCCGCATGACGAACTTGCAACCTAATGGAAATTGCAACACCACACACTTGCACAGTAGTCCGCCGACGACAAGCGGTTTCGCAATCTTCCAATTCCAGCGGAACAACAGATTACGCTCGAACTTTATGTAGATAAACACCCTATCGAAACGAATATGGTGTAGGTTAAATTCCTGATCGAAACAAAGAGGAATTATATACTTTCAGATGAATGCTTAGAGCAATTCAACAAAAGTTTCTGAATAAGCTAAAACGTGGTCTAACTCTAACCCTAGTCGTACCCCTTGTATATATAGGCGAGGGGCAGCCAAACACACAAACGGACTCAGACTCAAACTAGGTTCGACTCAAACTCATACAACCAATCCGAAGAGGACTTGGCATAAACAATGACTCGTAGGTCCGGACGCCCCTTAGACGTGTCGTGCTCGTCGTAGGCTGTCCTGGTGCGCCTCATACTCGTACTCAACTTGGGGTGTATTATTTCGGTTGCAACTCCTGTATTTACAACCGCATTTGTGCGATAATGTCGGGCGTGGGTCCTCAGTGTCGCTGGTGTGCTGGTTTCGATGGTGAATTCATACCACACTAGCACTAGGAGGGCTCTTGACCGTCGTGTTATACCGGTAGCGTATACTTGAGTACATAGCTGTCAAGTCATGTGTAGCTTGGGTCATCATTGTTGATATGTCTCAAAAATTCTTTGTTCATAAATGGTGCTAGAGAAATCAAGGAAGAAAATCACGAAAATGCCATATTTTTAGCTTGCTTGGTTGCCTTAGACGTGGGTTATTTTGCTTGTTGCCTTAGGCACGGATCATTAATCGGTATATTTGTTGCCTTCCGAATTAGATCTATTTGCTCCGGTGGTTCACATGGAGGAAATATTTTGTTTTCTTGGGTAGTCAGGAAGAAGGATGAATAGTATAGATATTGATAGATGTCAGAAATAATTACTCAAAAATAAAGAAAAATAATATTGGGGAAATTTTATAAATAAACTTGTCCAATTTAATGGTATAATTTCCCTATCCACAAGTAGTATTTTTTTATTGCCATGATAACATGTTAGGTCAAACACTCTTCGATTTACTTGAAAAAAAAAAGGAGTAACCATACTATATGTACATGCAATGAGTATGTGGGCAATCATTGGATCCACATGGTGTCGAGACCTATTATCCACATATTCCCCCCTTGCTACAAAACGTCACGGCAAATTGTAATATTGTTCATCCAGTACCACACATTAATCAACGTATTATTGCATATAATCAAACATGCATGTTAGGTGTGCTATTGGACAGTTGTCGTTGGACCTTTGCCTCTCTTGCATGACTCACAATGGTCGTACATATTGCAGATCGATCGACCGATCAAATCCATCAAGAAAATATTGTGACGTGACGGCGGCTGTCTCGGGTGTAAACTAGTGGGCATGTGACTTCCAAGGAAAGATTCGAAGTGGAAAGAGAGAGCAAAAATACTCATAGGGGTCAACGTACGTTCGTATATACTTACCCGACATGCGCGTATGTAACACACTTATTGTGCATGCATCACTAGCATTAATTTATGTTCCTCTATTTTCTTTTGCGGTGATTAATTTTTGTTCCTCTGTTATTTGCTGTAGCTGAACTTGTGTAGCATCCGAGCTTTTGCTTTCTTCGTCAGATTTCAAAGGATGAATTTATTTTAATCTTATCTTTTTTTTGTATTTAAAATATATACATGTGAACACCAAATGATTAGCGCCGAGTTATTTCATTCCGAGCTCAAGTTTTCTGAGTTCATTCAAGTTTTAGATTTTCAGCATATGACCAAAATAAAAGGACTTCCAAAAAAAAACAGAGTAGTGAATTCCACTTTTTACCTCATGTTTGTTAATTTGTGACAGTGTTTACCAATTTAATATTTTGTGCCACAGTTCACCATCTAGTTATTACATTGTGCCACATTTTATCCAATTTAACAACTTTCCCTGAATTTTACATGGCGGGCCCACAGGGCATATACTCCCAGTCCGTACGACTTGACCCTCGACCTTCTTATACCTGCCCGATCCAATTCTCAGCTCAAGTTTTATGTGGCACAATATATTGTTAGATTGGATAAAATGTCGCCCAATATAACTACGAGTTGGGGATAAGATGTGGCAAGTAATATTAAATAGTGTAAACACTGTCACAAAATCACAAATAGGGGAAAAAGTGGAATTCACTCATCTTAGTCTGTCGACTATTTGCTTATTTTAGTTTTAGTTCATGAATACCATTATACTAGTTTAAGCACTAGACAAATTTGGTACGTAGCCTCAGTAAAAGTAAGTGGGCCCAGGCCGGTGGCGGGTTTTGCACACGTGGCAGATTGATCAGAGAAATAAACAAATGCACAAGATAAATGAATAATAAACCAGAAAGAAAATTAGAAAGAAAAGGAAATCATCTTTGTAGAAAAGTGAAATTTAAAAGGTAACAATATAAATATCTTTGAAATGATATTTAGGACCAGGGAAATTTTTAGATCTTTTTAGAAGACTAGAATTTCAAAATAGGGGATCATACGTATATGAAAGAAGTTCAAGTAACTCATAAATAATTTATGGACAATAATGTGAGATTAAGAAATACGGCATATTCTATGAATTAATTTCACTAATCGTATGTTTACAAGTTGCCTTCAGTTCCATGGTTCTTAAATTTTCTCTCATGCATGTTTAGAAATTTTCATTTTAATTCAAGCTTATTTTCTTAATAAGTAGTTTTCATTCTTCCCTCAATGAATTGCAAGTTTTTATTAATTTCCTTTCTGGATATGTTTTACTTTACATATATCTTTTAGAAATTTGGATCTGATTTCCTTTTACCTCCACGTCCACGTCCATGATACTGAGGGACAAAATATACATTTATCTCTCCCTAGAAAAACTATATGCGTGCGGCCGGGGTTTAATTTAATTTCACTAGAAGAAAGGTCACTGTCCTAGTGTCCTTGTTGATGCATCTTGCCAAGAAATTAAAGTCCTTAATCAACTCCTGTTTATTTTACCTCACCCGTGCAATTGCACATGCAGGAAGGGCCGGTACTCCAGTAAGGTTAATTAGGTCTCCAGGAAACTGAACGAGTGCAGGTTGTCGTAGCTTTTGCGCAACGTAATTAGCACACGTACGTCCTACGCAGTATACGTACGCGACAAATACACGGAGCTGCTTAGCTAGCTATCTCTTTCGCAGATCGGTACCGATGCCTGCAGCTAAATGTTCCTGGGAACTTTTCTCATGAATACGCGTGACAGCGAGAGGTACATTAATTTTTGCGCAAAAAAACGAGAGACGTACAATAATTAAGCATGCATGCACTGTTTGCGTTTATTTGCTGGTTTATTCTGCCGCCCATCGAAGAAAAAAAAATACTCCACTATGGACGACGGCTAGGGTTTTCAAAGTCTGTTACCTACCAGCCCACCAATATATATACCTGCAGCCTGATCGACGTGATCCCTATTTGATTTCCAAGGTCAGATAGAGCTGCGTTTCCATGAACTTAATTTTTTCCGGCATGAAATTAAACAAATCGATCGGGTTGAAATTTCAACAGGACTATATATATCAACTCAAATTAAGATAAGTACTGGTTTCCATTTCAAAGTTTGTTACTGCGTGGAGCTTTCAGTAATTGAAACTGTATTTTATTGTACTTCTGCGACAAAAGCTAATGCGTCTACGCTGAATCAATGTGGCATATTCATGCATGAAACTTGTTGCGCATTGGCAATGTACCTGGATTAATTATTGGTAATTAATATTTAATCGGCGGAACACAACCCGAATTGAAGTTGCAACCGTGTGGACTTGCATATATACTTCCACGCTTTAATTAGGATTAAATTGTGCATGACTTTCACTGTAAAAAGAAAACTTAGGAAGGGCTTTCTATTTATGTTTGTTTAATTGGGTAATTTTCTTAAAATTCTCTACAGTAGTCCTATCAATGCCCTTTATTGCAGGAAAAAAAGAGTGAGGAAGAAATTGGTCATTGGCGTAGTACATCTACACTACAATCTGCTGGAGCACACTTTTCAAACGCTGTTCAAATCAAGCTCTAGAGAATTAAAAAAGTTTAAATCACAACAACTCTACAAGTTGAATTAGCTTATAGACACACAGTGTAGAGTACCAGGTTTTAAAACCTTACCCTTCCACACCCTAGGAACCTTCCCAAGTGTGGGTAAGACAACCGCAACCATGCATGTCCATGTCCAATCCAAGGTCTCCCTGACCTAGGGATGCAAACATGATCCCACATATATCCCGTTTCTAGACCGATGATCTTTAAATATTCAAGTCAAATTTAATTTAAGCAAAAATGTTGAGCTAGCTAGCAAGTTAATCAAGTGATATATTTTTTTTCGAAAAGGAGGATAATCCCCGACCTCTGCGGCGGTTGATACACAAAGCCATAAATTATTAGAACTGGGCAAAGCTAGGCATCAATGCCAAAAGACATCCACCTAGAAAAGAAAAAACCATATGCCTCGCAATAGTGACTCAACAAAACTACCACAAGCCCTACATGGAAAAAGACCGAAACAAATGAAAAGAAACACCGGTCCTAAGCAAAGCCTTCAAGAAGGAACGCCGCACATGTGCCGATGATGACGAGTCCAACCGTAGGTCAAACTTGGGGCTTTCATCCCGAAAAAGCCGAGCTTCGAGGCACCACCTTCATCAAGGACACGACACATGTGCGTTTGGACATTGCCTTATCAGGGATCAAGTGTTTCCACCGGAGTGCACAGACTTGTCGTCAAAGCTGTCTCCACCATCATCGCATCACCGCCTAAGGAGACATCGTTATCCAGATAACGCTGAGAAGATGCTAGAATACGAGAGACATCCACTGCGTCGCTTTGGCAACTACGAAGATCTTGTGGTATCCATGGTAGGGATGCCAAGCTCAAAGCACTTGCAGGCATCCCTAGCTACCATGGTCACCGCGAGATCTTCATCTTGGCCACGCTGGAGGGACGGCATAGATGCACCCTTGTGGCCTTGTCCACCTCTCCAAGTAGTTTCTAATGAAAGTGGTGTGCAAATTATTTTGCTACCTTTCAAGAATGAACCCCATAAATTACATGAAATTTGCTTAAGTATAAAGTATGCAGTGTTGCACTAACATAAACTACAAGTTCTTCTATAAGAGACACTACTACAAAACGAGGCATAAACGACCCCTATTAGTGGCAGGCGGGGCAAACTTGCCACTGATAGCCTCCTATTAGTGGCGGGTTTCTTAAACGCGCCAACGATGGCTCCCTGTCAGTTCTAGATTGCAAGTCAAAGAGTAGGTTAACAGCGAGCGAATACTATTCCATATGAAAACCTGACATTGAACTACGTACGAAGCAGGAACAAAATATATTCTACTTATGTTTGTTAGATGACGTCGACCAAGCTAGATAGAAAGGGTGCAGTAGTCAAACTTGTCAAACTTTATTTGACTACTGACATCTGAAGAATTATTAAAATTTGTGTTGTCACATAAGTATATCAAAATTCCAAAAATTTATGCTAACATTTTGGTAGCATAAATAATTGTCAAGGCTACATTTTAATTATGAATGGACAGTACATTTTTTCCGAAAAGGGATGGTGTCCCCGGTCTATGCATCAATCAATGCACATAACCGTTTCATTACAAATTATTCAAAGGTAATCAAAAGTCAGACAAATCACTAATGGGATACCGCGGATACAAAAATAAACCAGCGGAAAAGATCTAATATGAATCAAGTCGTCTAGGACACCGCATAACACCAGAACAAGATCTTCTTTTCTCCCCAAAAAGCATTTACTTTTTACTTTACGCGTGCTGGCCGGACTAGCTAGTAGCAAACAAAACACACGCACGATTCCATGTGCAAGTGTACTTTGTTTACGGAAAGGGAGAGGTGTAGGGTAAGGCACGGTAGCGCTAGGCTACGAAATATCGATTTGAAGGGGCCCGGCCCACCAGCTAGCCAGCAAGCTGGAGTTGATTGAAACCAAACATGCAAACACAAGCCTAGCTAGCTAGGCACACTTTGACTTCTTAGAGCATCCACATCGTCTGTCTCCCTCTCTCTGTCCTGGTCTGTCTCTCTCTCTCTCAACTGTCTCCTGTCAGTCCCTTATATATTTTTCTGTGCTCTTGTTGCCTTGTGCTGATCCCTCCCTCTATCTCCATCTATCTCTTTCTCTATGTCTGCGCGCGGTTCTGGCTATAGCTAAGCCCTCTCCTTGCTTTCTGTGCCATCCAATATATCTCTCCTGAAAGGAAGTGTTCCCTCTGTCCTCTAGCTATCCCTCCCAGCACACAGAGCAGCAACAAGCTCTCTGCCTATCGTCCTGCCAAGCTGCCTTCCTCGGCAGCTAGCGAGAGCTGGAGTTTAACAAAGGAGGGTTAGGAGCAGCAGTGAGATTCGGTAGCTAGCTGCTAGTTGGTGCTGCCTTCTAGTCTAGCTATAGCTTAATTGGTTTTCTTCTTCTTCCTCTTCCTCTTCGCGTCGATCCTGAGTGATGGGAAGGGCTCCATGCTGCGATAAGAACAACGTGAAGAAAGGGCCGTGGTCGCCTGAGGAGGATGCCAAGCTCAAGGAGTTCATGGACAAGCACGGCACCGGCGGCAACTGGATCGCGCTCCCGCAGAAAGCAGGTATATATATACGGATATTATTGGATGACGAGCTTTGATTTCAGTTCATAGCTAGATCTATATGTGCTGTTTTCTGTTAGGGGATTTGTTTAATCATTATGTGTTGACATGGGTCGTCCGGCCGGCCTCTTAATTTGCAGATGATTTCTTTTCTTAATTTGTTTTTTCGCTTGCTTCCCTGGGATCACTTCAATTAGCTATAGGATCGTCGTTTTTTTTTCACGCGTCTAAAATCACAAGATAGAGGATAGCATGTAGGTATAACTCTCCCTCTCCCAGCTGGTAATTTGGATAGAGACATGACTGTCGAAATTCTCAATTTGTCTTCTTCTGTGGCAAGTTTTTCTTTCTACTTATCATTTCCCCTTAAATTAGGAGTACTTTAACTAGGATCATCACCTATCAATTTCATGCTTTGACAAGCAATCTGGCTTGCAATATTTCTCTTTCCCTCTGCACTGCCATCTCTCACAGACGTTCACACTGTTTTTCCTGGGCTAGCTTGCATAACACTCTCGCTGAGTCCCCATTCTCAGAGTCTCCTCGTGACCTAGTGCGTACAACTAAATGCATGCTCGTTTTGTTCTCCTGTTAATTTCTCGCATATGCATGCTAAGTATATATTTTCTTTCTCCCTTTTTTTCCTCCGGTTAACCGATGGATTTCTGACCCTTAATTTTCTTTCTTAATTAGGATTGAGAAGATGTGGCAAGAGCTGTAGGCTTAGATGGCTTAATTACCTAAGGCCAAACATTAAGCATGGGGAGTTCACAGATCACGAAGACAGGGTCATCTGCAGCATGTATGCAAGTATTGGAAGCAGGTATCAAAGCTGTTATTTTCTCTTAATAACCTGTGCTCTTATCTCAATTTGAGGAATGTCGGTATTACAAATTTTTTACAAAATTCAAGGACATAGAGTATATGCTCTAACACGTGAACCTGCAAACCTTCCATGTGAGAAACTGACTCGAAGCAAGTAAACAAATTTTTAGATTAAATGTTGCAGATTTGCATGTTACAGTACAAACTGTTTACCAAATAATCCTACAGATGCATGACAGTTTCTGCTCCCTAGAGGAACATATCTCCAGAAAAAAAAAACATATATTTGTGTACTGTATAAGTATACATCTTGTGTAGTTGTGTTCCACACTACCATATATAGATCTAGTCACAGGCAAGCACCTCAAGACTAATGTGCTTTGTGTGGAGTATTTTTACTTAAGAGATGAAGACAAGAAGTTAGCTAGGAGGATACTCTAATGCATGCATGCAAAACTACAAAATCTACTGCAAATTAGCATTATGAATAACTAACAATCAAGGAAAATAAATGGAAGAACACAAATGTATAGATACATCACACATATAACACATGCATTAATTAGGTCTAAAGATGATTCAATCTATCAATGATCGAATACTCCAAATTCAGGTGGTCGATCATCGCGTCGCAGCTCCCGGGCCGAACGGACAATGACATCAAGAACTACTGGAACACCAAGCTGAAGAAGAAGCTCCTGGGCTCCAACACGGGCAGCGGCCCTCCGGCGCGCTTGCCACGGCATCACCCGCACCAGCACCGGCCTGTGCAGCTGCTCCCGTACTCATCATCCCCTTCTTCCAACTACAACACCAGCAGCTTCTTCCCCGGCGCCGGCTCCCAGCTCCTCAATGCCGAACCCCACGGCCACCTCATCATCCCCACGCTAACCCTACAGCCCCAGTTACAAGACTACACCATGCTCAGCAGCTCCCTGAACCCCATGGCGAACCACAACCACAACAACAATGTCGACGCCTCCGTGATGAACCACATGGTGAAGGAGGAATGCGGCGCCATGATCGTGTTCGGCGGCGGCGAGCAGCAGAGCTGCAGCTCCTCGGACGGGACGCAGTTCGGCCAGTTCGGCGGGCGCCATGGGAAGGAGCTGAGCATGAGCTTCGACAACAACAACAATGGATACGGCTACGGTGGATATCATCATAACAATGGCGCCGCCGTAGAGCAGGAGGTTCAGGCGCAGCTGGACTACGGGTACGAGGAGATCAAGCAGCTGCTGATGACGGCGGCGGGCGGCGGCGGCGGCGATGGTGGAGGACTCCATGACCAGCTCATCAGCAGCTCGCACGCTGCTGGCAAGTTAACCATGATGTAAAGTAAGTTAAAGGGAGTAATTATTAAGATCCAGGCGCGTAAAGAAGATGAAGAACGTACCATTGCTAAGGTGTGTGTGTGTTTCTTATTGTGTCGATTTTTTTTCTTTCTTTTTCTTTTCTTTTATTTTCCTTTGATTTGTGTAGTGTTGGGACGATCGATCCCGTGTCACGGCTGCATGCATGCATGCGTGCACGTGCGTGCCAGCGCTGCATTGACAGCCTGTGTGTATGTGAGCGTGACATGGGACCCACGTACCAGATTCTCTCTCCCCTCTTCTTCCTGCTACTGTTAATTGTTGATGTACCCCTTTTTACTCTCTCTTTCTCAGCAGAGGTATAGTGTTATGAAGTTCATATCAACTCCTATTACTGTGCAACCTGTCTGAGTCTGACTGCTGTCTGAGTACCTTTCCACGACTTGATGCTGTGTGGGGTATTATAGTACTCGCTTGGACTGCATGTCTGATCTCCTCAGTCAATATATCTCTCTATTACACTCACTCTGTCTCGTGCTGTAGTGCGTAGGACAGCCCAAGTGTGTGCACGTGAAGGCTTACACTTCCGAAGCATATCGATTAAAGTTGTGAACCATGTCGACTTGTGGATGTGCTCTTTTGGTATGTCTGGCTCTTAGCCTTTGCAGGTACAATCCAACAAGTTGTTAATTAACCACAAACATGATAGTTATTTTTTTACTGGTAAGATTAGTTTACAGCCAACGAAGACATTGGATATATGAAACAATATACTTATATCACCTGACAGATCTGTCAATTGGATCGACCGAGTGCAAGTGTGCGGGGTCGCAGCACAACAGCACTCTCCCTCTCTAACCCCTTCTATGCGGCTTCTTACTCTCTTCTGCTCTCTCCTCACCCTCACCGAGGGGCGGAGGGAAAAAAAATGAGGGTCCGAATAGAAGAGAGGATTTATTGACGGGGAAGGGGGGGAGGTGTGATAAAGCATATGAAAATGCAGGGGACTACGAGAATTTCTAAATCTTAGGAGGGACAAGGGCCCCTACTGCCCCCCTACCCCCGCCCGTGCCCATGCCTACGTCTCGTGCTCTCTCTCTTTGTCTTCCCTCAATGCCATTGAATCACATCGTCCTCTGCTCCTTTACCCTATATATCTCCTCATCCACCGGGTTCTTTCCCTGCCATCTCTTCTTCCTCATGTGTCATGAGGATTTCATGGTGGAGGTAGCTACCTACAAAATGTGATAATTCATGGTGCCGAGCTCATCAAGAAGGCAATGGAATTGTGGGCAATAATATATGGGTTTGTGATCACCAATCTTGCTCTGGGTAAGGTTTTGGCGAGACGGAATCGTGTGACCGGCGGGCTCTAACCAGTTAAGTCAGGTGGCTCCATTGTTAATTTGAGTGTTGCGGTAGTTGTTTTGACATGCTAAAAGCTCATGTATGCTTTCCTGCATAATACAGAGACAAGATGTTACGACTATTCTGTAAGTTTGTTTCAACTGCTGCAAATGTGTTCTCTGCGTATGTCTGTTTCCCCTGTTGTATATCTGTTGTGATACCTATTTTCTGGAATTTCTCGTAACAAAAGTGGATTAGTTGCATGCATAAAAGAAGAATTGATGCATAGATACGTCTGAGTTGTTGCATCACAGTCTGTGTGAATATTAGGACTGGCGTGTCCGGCTTATAAGAAAATTAGGACTTGCGTGTCCAGTTTCATACTTTAGGGACTAAAATGACACCGCGGCCATAATAATAGGACCGAGGGTGTATTTACCTCTTTATTTTTTGCATATTTTTAAGAGCCCATATATTGGAAAAGCTGCAACTGCATACTTTTTTTTTGCATGAGGGATTATTTGCTGCAGTGATATAACTCTTCAAAATGTTGATTTAAGTTAGATCATAGGGTCCAGAAGGAGACTGATTTTTCCCAGGGTTGGCCTACATATGTTCTGGGTATAGCCTGTCACACTCTGACGTACGTAGACAAGGTTTGGAAGTCACTTAAAATCTATATATGCAGAACGGATACAGACAAGTCCGTGTGAATATTCGTACATCCGATGAATATCTCGGTTGATGGCTATGCAAAATTGAAACGTCAGCTAGCTGTGTGGTGTCCTGTATCGGCCATAAGTTTCTCTCCGGCCGTAGTCTAATTTAAGCATGCAATTTTATAAAGTTTGGCTGCGAAGGACAGATCGAGCGAGCTAAGGAAGCGATATCTCTGCAGTGTAAGTTACCGCGAGAATCGTGCCTTGTCTGTCAGCCACCGCATTGTTTTGTAGCACTTGCAGTTGCAGAAGCTGGCATATGTAGATGCAGAGAGATCGATGAAAGATACCGTGTGGGATCAGAGACCAAAAGATTCCGTAAAATTTATTTAAGTAGTCCGTGTGGACGGACGGACAGAGTGACAGACATCGCCCAACGACGCGAGGGATATCCGCCTCCCTGTCGCTGACGATGCTCCGCTGTATAGTCCTTTCTTTGAGACTCATGTACATGAACCATTTTTTAAGAACGTGTACACTACCAGCTAGTTATTACTACATGGGTAATGCAAAATGTAATAATTTTTTAACGGAGTGTCCAAACAATGTGTTCTGAGGGAAGAAACACATGTCGGTACGGTGGTGTGGAATGTCGTGAGTGCATGACTCCACCCACTAGGGTTCAAATTCTGATGTTCACAATTATATTTCAGAAGTTTTCCCCACAGTTTTTCCATTAAAAAAAATGTTCTGACGGTTCACTTTTTGAGAACTTAGAAACAAGATCTCATATTAATAGATATTGTTTATTTATTGGTGTCATATCTAATGACCTATATTTGGGATGCTAGAAATGCAATGGTCTTAAGAAGCCGGCTTATATCCTCATATGCAAGTTGTAATCTGACTTAATTTAGACTAATTGCTTCCGCCAAGCGTCAGCAAAGTCGGCTGCTAATCTGTGGCGCCCGGTTATCTGCATGTAATTCGGACTCCTAGCGAGTCTGAAACTTTCTTTCGGACACTGGTATAGGTTGTCATGTGTCCAAAAGTGAATCACATTCGTGATTTGCAGCCTTTTGAAACGTGGTTTTATGATTTATGCTACTTTATTATGCACTTTATGATATGTTGTTGTCCCGTGAGATTTTGATGTTAGGTTGTCTTAAACTTAAGTCTCTTAGTGTTTCGTTTGCGAACATAGTATTCTTTTTGTGTTTAACCATTTATTATGGCTTTATACCTTGGACTTGTGTTTATGCCATAGAGTTTGGTCTTTTGAAAAACTATTTACTTGTATGATCATGCCCGTAATGGTTCCACACATGTATTTGTATCATGTTTTGGGTGCCTAAAATCTCCTATTTTTGGGCCATAGTGCATTTTCTGCAAGCAAAACGCTAAATGATTTAACGGAGGATCAGGCCGACACTAAGTCACTTAGCACGCTATTTTAGACCATGTGATTTTTTTATCGGTTGATTCGGTTGGCACGCATACTCTGAGGCAAATTTTGTACTTCCTCCGTTCAACAACAGATATCTATAGATGCATTCAAATTTATTCAAAATTGAGACATCCGAACGTGAAATATTATTTTACACCAATAACGCAGTCGTTTAAACAACCTACGAGGCCATGCACCAATCAAAAGATCAATCATTCGAAGAAGAAAGTAGCAACTTTGCTACCAGCTAGTACTAGCATGAAAAGAGAGATACTCTCCGGACTTTTGTCCATGTACGAGCGAGGCTGAGAGACGGAAGAGATCATAATAGTTTTTTAAAAGCGGCAGGCCGGGCACTGTCAATTCATGGGTTTCATATATATAGCTGGTATCGTCGTGCAGTGGATGCATCATCCTAGTTAGAATCGCAGTCGCAAATCGGTCAACTTGCACATCATATTGTAGCTTATCCATCCGACAAGGCTGTTGAGAATATAAATATATATACTAGTCTCTTTCCATCAGTTCGGATTTTTGGTTGAGTTGGCTAGCACATCAATCTAATATGATATCGAAGCGGTTAGACTAACATCGCCGATCCTTGAACACATCTTCCGCATCATGCCGCCTCCGGGGATATCGATATCCGTAATCTCCCCGGAGGGTTCTCCTCCTTAGTAATTAGATCGTCTTGCATAGGTACAAATTTCCAATCTCCAATATTGTCAATTAGATTGATTTTCAAATTAGCCACGAATATCCAACGATCTCTGCGATCGAAGCTCTCGCCAGTGACTTCCACAACCAGATTGGTTCGCACCTAGAAGGCAGTGCCCTACCCGGCGGCGCGTGCTTTACATCGACATCGCACAGCGCTGCCCGCGAGCGACGAGTACTACATCGATCCCTCGCTCCCCTGCATTGCCTGCGCATGGCAACGACATCGACCGGGCAGATTGACGCGGAGCCGCTGAGACGGCGATCGATCACGTCCATGTACATGCATGTGTGCACAGACGGATATGCATTGGATAGCCAGCTGTAAGCACGCCCGTGTAGACTCCAGCGCCGGAACAAGCTGCACCCAGCCACATCGACCGCCACTCCGCAAGTCCTACCGCTGGAGCAACATCCGCTTCTGCATCACGGCGCATCGACCACGGGAGGGAGAATTCTTGCACACGGCATCGACGGATCTTCGACACGCGCACGACAACGGCACCGATCTGCATCACCTCCTGGGCTCCTGCACTGCACCGACTGTACGACTACATCACCCCAGCTACCTACGAACTTCGTCGAGTACATCTACGAGAAGCACATGGACCATCCACACGTTAGGCCGGTGTGGAGCGAGATGCAATCTTCATCGACTTCTCAGACGCGGCACGACACGGCATCGACACACCGTCGCCACAAGGGACGCCTTCGAGTGACGGATCATCGTCGGCATGCCCGCTGATACGCCATCGCCGACACACTTCATCGCCAAAGGTCTTCATCAATGTGGTCTCGTGTTGAGAATATAAATATATATGCTAGCCTCTTTCCATAGTTCGGACTTTTGGTTGAGTTGGCTAGCGCATCAATCTAATAAAGGCCCCCAATGTGATGGATGCAGCAAAAAGTTTGCCCAAAACATAGCTAATTATAGATCAGTAGCTGGCTAATTAACGTGGTCGATCTCCTTGGACTGCATATGTCGTATATATGACAAAAGTCACATTTTTTTGAAAATGGGAACATCTTGTTCTCTGTATCGATCGGTAGGCATATGGTTACGAACCATAGACAAAAGTCACACATATAACAAAAAAGTAGCTGGCCGGTGCATGGTAAACTAAGACGAGATGTGAAAAATAATAATAATTATACAACGTCACTTCCAAGCATTTTACTTGAGAATTTGCATATATGCCAAAAAGAAAAACTTGAGAAAATTTGAATATGTATCCCAAAAGGAGAATTCAGTAAGTGAACCATGCATGTGTCATATGTGGGGTTTACTAAACTTTTAGGAACAACAAAGGTTGCTTTGGAAGAAGGCTGGGACAAACAAACTACATACTCTATCCTATACAAAAACAAATGAAGAAATGTCAGTACTAATTCAAAAATGATAATATTGAACAGTGCAATTATACATAATTTTATCCAGTTCGCATTGAAAAATAAATCCAAACTTAGCAGATGGCACATTGGTTCCTGACTACTGTGTCTTTTTTTTCTTGCAGACATACGGTATTCATGGATGGGTCACGCCAAGCCGGCGTTAATTTTGCTCCCTTGCCAATGCGCGAGCCATATATTTATGTCCCCTTCTTTCTATAGCTCTAAACCATTTTCGATACCATTTTCAGCTAGAACGCCATTTTGAACATACTTTGCCTTCAGGACTTGTGCACACAGGGCATTAATTGTTACAGCCTCCATGCCTGCTCATTAACAAGTTAATTGTCCAAAAGTTAATTGGAGTACTAAGCCGTTGTAAATTAACCATGTTCCGTGGATTGCTAAATTTTAGCTCATTTTGTAAGGTTAATGACATTAGTTTACTAAGCCGTGGTAAATTAACCATGTACGTTCCGTGGATTGCTAAATTTCTCTGATCGCACATGGCAGTCAATCACAGCAACAACGGTTTGTGGCTATACGGAAATATATCACCGCTAGCTCAAGACTGTCGCATGTTTTCTCGTTATCAATTAATGTTATACATGCATGCATAAAAGTATCAATCGCTGGTTATCAATTAAGGTTTTGGACCGTGCAACTTGCACTAAGTTTCTCGTTATCAATGTTCTACATCTTTACACATGCCTCTAAAAAAACGTGGTACTACAACCGCACAGCACATGCACGTAAAGTAACTACAGCTATGACACATGGAGAATATATTGGTAACATGAAAATAAAGCAACCTTTTTTTAGCAAAGAAAATAAAGCAACTAATTAAGTATCGGTAGTCCTTCGTCTGGTCCTAGTAATATGGAATTATGGATCCATGCAGCTAGAATAAAACTGCTTTTTTTTTTAGCGGGCTAGAATAAAAGTTAAAACTGCTATTGCGCCAGGGCGGGCAAAGGAACAGCCTAAGGAGGTGCTGGGCCATCTAGGTTTTAATAATTTAGGCCCAAAATCTTTATAATGCTTCTTTGTGCATTTAGAATGCACCTAGGCTGGAGTACGTGCCCATAGCACCCGCCTCAGGTCATCCATGACATTCCCCTCAAAAAAAAAAGAGGTCATCCATGACATTATGTTATGAATTACTACAGTAGTTGTCTTCTTGTAATTTGTACTCTGCGGATCTCTGGGTCCACGACATTGAATCAGCCAAGAAGGGTCAAGATGGCCCAGGCCCATCTAAAGAGGCCCACCAAGCTGAGCTAGTCTCGAGTCGTCCACCCGGCAAAGAGCCGATTCAAACTCAACGGCCACAGCATTCAAGACAGGCGTTACCATTACACTCTATAAAGTTGGCGTGCTTCAACGCTGCAAAAAAAAAAAAAGTTGGCGTGCTTCAACACTAGTAACTTATTATAAAGGCACATATAGAACCGGGTATTTCGACCATCCCAAAAAAAAAATACCTTTGTTAAAGAACACATCCTTCACACGCCTGTAAAAAAAGGAGGATCAGTCGGCCGTATCTTGTTTTTCGGTAGTTTTGAAGTGCGTTTTGTTAGATGGCAGCCCATGAATGTGCTCGTTATGCAGCCAAACATGGTGTTTCTTCAGATTGGCTAGAGTTAGCCCCTAGTTTTCTTATTCATAGTCTTAGGACTGATTGTAAGCAAGTGTTAGCAAATTAATAAAGCCGTGTGTTTGACCTAAAAAAAAAGTCGGCCGTATCTTGGCTTGCGAGAGGGGGTTGGAATGAAGATAATTAATTATTATGTAACAGTTGCCACAAGCCTTCCTCATTAAGTAGCTTAAACAACTATTTGTTTAGTAAACACTTACTTTTGAGTTTGAGCAGCTCGATGCCCTGCCGGCCTTGCTCTTTAGGGTAACAAATAATGCTCCATTTGGTAAGCCGATATTTCCTCTTCTGCTCGTCTGATTGTCAAAAGGAAAAAAGAATCCGTAGAAATCCAAATTGTTTGTGCACGCTGACAGGTATAAAAAAAAGTATAACATACTTTTGATACAACTTACGCCATCAGTACTGGGTGGACGACGGAAAAGAGTGACTAGAAATGAGAGTTGGCGGGACAAAGGGACGTGTGCCCAACTACCGTAGAGCATACGGATTTCTTTAGATGGACACTCCGGAGTAGATGACTAGTAGGTAGGAATATTTGATTTTCCTTCATCGAACAATGAGAGGGCAATATACGTATGCCTTAAGCTTTAAGCTTGCACAGTACAATCCCGACCTCGCTTAATTATAAGATATTGTCAGTTTCACGCAGCCAAATTACCACACAAATGAAGAGAAAAAACATGCCAAGACACTACCAAATGCAATCTTAACTAAGCAAAGCTAAAGTTATCATCAGAGAGAGCAATAATTCTGCAGCAGTAAGTAGCAAAGGACATATTTCTGAGTTTTCGACGCAAAGGAGCAAACACTAGCCGTAACATCTTGGAAAGAGACATGCATCACAACCGTTATCATGCTCGGATACATCATTTGATATACATACTAGAGGTTTTCACATTGGAGAGTATCCATCACCAAGCTGCTGCCCAAGACATTATTGATCTTTAGATGAGCAAATTTTATTTCTTAGACAACGAAAAGACGTACCAAATAGCCGCTAGCTAAAACTTTTGGACTTTTGGTCATTGGTGCTCACATTTTTCTGGATTTATTTCAGAATTTAACCGGCGTTATTGTTTGTGATAAATGACGTACCCGTTAACAACAAGACGTTTGCGGTATGGTGACTTTGACAATTTTTTAAGATCTGCCGGCTCACTTTCGCAGAAGTACTCGTAGGGGTAGGACGTGCGATCATAGGGACATTTGTACTGTGTTCCTAATATAAAAAACTTTTGGTGTTTCCAACACTGCAAATACTATAAGGTCCTTGTTACAACCAGACCCCAAACACCTCGGCTGATTGTCTCTAATGCCGGACAAAAGAGCACCTCACATACATTTCCCGCTAGCTTTATTAACGGTTTCTCCATATGGGCAGGTTATCTACTGTGATTAATAACTAAACCAAATACAATTACTTAAAAAAGAGAGGGGCCCAGCGAGAAAACAAAATCTTTTTTAACAAAAGCTTATGTAGGTGCAACGTAGGCATATTTGTATTTTTTTCCCACTAGTTGTATCTAAGCATCCTATTCCTACGCTGCTAGTCATCTACTCGATCCGGAGGGTCCAAACAAACACGCATGCATTGGCACCCTTGTATATATAAGCATCTCAAGACCAATCTCTATACATGGAGATGCATATATCTGTTTCTCAATTCCTGGCTCTCTCCGGTGCTTCACTTGTTATTTCCTGGCTAGTACACTGGGTGTACAAATGGATGAACCCCTCATGCAACTCTCCTGGCTCCATGGGTTACCCAATTGTTGGTGAGACCTTGGAGTTCCTCAAGGGAAGCCCTTCCTTGGACATCCCAGATTACTTCAATCAAAGGATGAAGAGGTATGGATCGGAGCTCATACTGTCAGAAATTATTTTGCTCAAATGGCCATGTTTTATTCTTGAGAGAATTCCATATATGCCACTTAAATCTTGTCCATTTGTCCAAATGTCACTCAAACTTTTTTTGTTACAAATTTGCACTTAAATTAATTTTGCATGGGGTATAAATATGCCACTACCGCTAGTTGACCGTTAAGTAAAAGATGAAAATACAATTTTGTCCCTAGGTAGTATATTGATTTTCTTTATAACAAAGTATTCATATTAGAGAACTCATATTTGCAGATTTTTTGAGATGTCAGTAACACACTGTTTCGGAGTAAGTTTCAGCAAAAAATTGAAATGAGTAGTGTTGTAGTAAAATAAAACCCTTATATGGGCGGGCCGTAAATCCTACGTGCCGACGACCAAGTCAACATTCCGCAAGCACAAGTCAAGACGCTCACGTGGTGCAGTCAATCCTAGATGGCAAAGGAAGACTAGTCAACAAATCAAGCCTCTCATGCCATGGTCAAAGGGTCAAATGAGGTAGAGTAGGGGACAAGAAAGGTGTGAGGAGGGGGCCTTTAGTCCATATTGGACCATGGACCAAGCCCCACTTTTCTCACATGGTGCACACAAAAGTTATGGACCAAAAGAACTACTTTTACCATTTTGCCTCCACTTTTCTCTCTTCCTCAAGAGTAGCCATGCTCTTTTGTCATGTACCCCTAGGCTATAAATACCCCCACATGGGGGCATGTATCATTCACTCTCACTTGAATAAACTCTCACTTGAATAAACTCAAGGGGAGAGGGCTACAGAGCCTCTTTGAGAGGAGCTCTAGCTTCGGGATCTCGGGAAGGCCCGAGCCCGAAGGAGAGGGAATCGGGTTAGAGTCTTAAGGGTATCTCGACCTCGCTACTTGGGAAGCCTCGTTCGGCCCAAGTACGGGGCGGCCCCTTTCGACCTCTCGCTAAGTGATTCGGGGAGCCTCGATCGACCCGAACGCTTTGGCTAACGACCCCCTCGAAGCCTGTCCTAACATAGGACTAAGTCGCACCTGCAGGGTCGCCCGAACCTATTCAAAAAATATCGACGTGTCAACTTGTCCAAGTGTACGGCGACCTTCGCTATAAGGCCGGCGTACACGCCCTACTTTTATACTCGTACCTGTGCCATCGAGCTTTGGCACCCTTTACTCTAATTGTTGTCGAGAACAACAACAGTGGCACCTACCGTGAGGAACCCTCGCCGCAATTGAAGATTTAATGACCCGACGAAGCCTACTTTATCGGGTCCCCAACTTGCCGCGAAGTCTACGCGGTTGCAAATGAAGAAAGCAAGTGCCTCGGAGGCTTCTGAGGAAGAAGGAACCCTCACCAATCCGGACGCCACCGCAAGCATGGTCGCCACGACAGAAGTCGCGGTCGCCCCTCCACTACCGGCCGTCCCGGAAGGAACCGAGGTGCTCGAAACCGTCACAGGCGGTCCCTCGGCACTCACCGACGTAATGGCAAGGATCGGCGAGTTGCCTACGGTTGCCGCTCCCGCAGGGGATACGGAACTCAGCATGCCTCGCTCGATGGGCTTCGCGCCACCTTCCCTACAACCGGTGATGACTCTGCCCTCGGAACCTAAAAGAGGAAACAATGTGGCGTTGGGAGGATCCGCGCCAGAAAACCAAAGAGTCCCGGCCTACGACCCCTCCAACCAGTGATTACCTCCACCGACGCTCGCCGCGATCACCCAAGAAGCTCCTTGGTATCATCTTTATTGGAGGCTTCCGCCGCAAGGCGCTCTCCAAGTCGCACACACTCAACATCAACCTCGCTTTGCGAGTGCCCCGCAAGCGCCCCTTGCTCCCCCCGTCGAGGTCGAACAAGGCGGCCACCAGGTACCACCTCAAGCCGCGCCTCGCGGGGAACGAGACCCCAGCGTGTATGGAAACGAGCAAGTGGCGGAATCCGGAGCCCGTGCCGGCAGCGAAAGGAATTCCCGTCGATGCTCCGACCCTCCAAGAAAACGCCGAGGTCATTCTCCAAGCGACCACTCTAGCGACGAAAGCGACGAGGGAGGACCTCGCCACCGAAGGAACCAAAAGAATCAGCCGACCTGCAACCCGCTCATGCGGGAGATCCAAGATGCGCCTTTTCCGCCAAGGTTCAAGCCACCCACAATACGGCCGTACGACGGGGAGTCGAATCCTCTTCAATTCTTGGATGTCTACTCCACCGCCATATGGGCCGCCGGGGGAGGTCCCGTCGAGATGTGCAACCTCTTTCCGCTCGCGCTCACTGGAATGGCGCAAACTTGGTTTTATAACCCGCGGAAGAACTCCGTGCACTCATGGGAACGCCTCCAAGAGGTCTTCATCGCCAACTTTCAAGGAAACTTCAAAGAACCCGTACAGGCTCACGAGCTATACGCCGTGAAACAAAAGCCGGGGGAATCCCTCCGAAACTTCTTCCATCGCTTCGCGAAGGTACGAAGCCAAATCGCCAACCCGCCGTCGACCACCGTGATCAACGCATGCATGCAAGGCCTTCTCCAAGGAGAAGTAAATCGGACCCTAAGCCGCAATCCTCCAAGAACGACCGAGGAGCTCTGTCGGATCTTGCAGGAATACGCCCGAGGCGAAGACGGGGACATTACTAAGAAGGACGCGCCACGCGTCGCTCCCGAGGGAACTCCCTCGTCCAACAAACCCCCTGCGCCTGCTTCATCTTCCAAGAAGAAGAGGAGGTGGGGGAAAAAGGGCGCCGGCGACCAAGCCCGGAAAATCTTCGCCGTTGAAGGACAAGCATCATCCCAAAAGACCTGGCAACCCAAGAAGCCACCTCGTCCGACCGAGGGAGGAACTGGAAGATGCCTCATCCACAACTCGGCAAGCCATAGCACCGAGGAGTGCAACACTCTCATCGTGGCTCACGAAGAATTCCAGGCACGAATGCAGGCCCGGCGTAAGGA
The DNA here is from genome assembly GCF_000005505.3 of Brachypodium distachyon. Lineage (NCBI taxonomy): Eukaryota > Viridiplantae > Streptophyta > Magnoliopsida > Poales > Poaceae > Brachypodium > Brachypodium distachyon. Next base: position 5,011,327 of record NC_016135.3, read on the forward strand.
TGAAAAAACTGCCGACGCTCCGCGCCCCGCCAACGTCCTCGTGGCTGACCCGGCACCTAAGGAAGACAACCTCCCGTTTCAGGAACCCACGCATCACGTCAGAGTGATACTCGGGGGCTCCGCCATAGGCCGGGGATCGAAGCGGCAGCGCCAGGAGTATGCTCGCGAAGTCAATGTCGTGGGAACCTTCACTCCAACACCACCACTAAAATGGGCAAGCGTGCCAATCACCTTCACCGAGGAAGACGCCAAGGGGATACGCTTCCTGCACGACGACGCCCTTTTCGTGACGGCGATCGTCGCCAATTGTGAGCTCAAAATGATTCTTGTGGATGGCGGAAGCTCCGCTGACATCCTATATCTGAGCACTTTAAAGAAGCTGATGGAACCACAAGGAGGATACAAGAACGGCTCATTGCAGCCATCCCTTTATCCTCTCACCGGCTTCGTACCGGGGAAGTCCATTCAGCCGCTCGGACAAATTGAGCTCCTCACGACCTACGGGGACGCCACCAATCATCGAACCGAGCTCGTGCGCTTCGACGTGGTGGACATGGAGGCCTCTTTTAACGCCATCCTCGGGAGGACTACGCTAAACTGTCTCTGTGCCGCCGTCCACCACAACTTCTTGTGTATGAAGATCCCGGGCCCAAAAGACGTGATAACGGTCTGCGGCGAGCAATCTTCCGACAGAAAGCCCCTCTACCGCCATGAGACCAAGTGCGCCGAAAAGGGAGAATCATCCAAGAGTATCAACATGCTTTCGAATGCAGGAACATCCAGAACCGATCACCCGGAGCGCTACATCCCTAAGCCCCTCCCCGAAGGAGAACTCAAGGAGGTACGCATCTCCCAAGAAGACGCCACGCGCACGATGAAGATCGGAGCCGACCTCCCGAGTAAACTCGAGGAAGAACTCGTCGACCTACTTCGCAAGAATTCCGATCTCTTCGCTTGGTCGCCTTCTGACATGGGAGGAGTCCTGCGCAACGTCATGGAGCATCGCCTCGCCGTAAGGCCCGACAAAGCTCCCGTAAAGCAAAAGCTTCGAAAACTCTCCACCGAGCGATGCAAGGTCATCAAGCAAGAAGTCGCCAAACTTTCCGACGCCGGGCTAATCCGAGAAGTTTGGCACCCCGAATGGTTAGCCAATCCTGTCTTGGTGAAGAAGGCCAACGGCAAGTGGTGAATGTGTGTCGACTTTACCGACCTGAACAAGGCGTGCCCCAAGGACGACTACCCGCTCCCTCGGATCGACCAACTGGTCGACTCCACAGTGGGATGCGAGAGGTTGAGTTTCTTGGATGCCTATTCAGGATATCACCAAGTCCACATGGCCAAGGAAGACGGGGAAAAAACCAGCTTCATCACTCCCATCGGCACATTCTGCTATCGCAGGATGCCTTTTGGTTTGAGGAACGCCGGCGCAACTTTCCAACGCCTCGTCAGCCTCATCCTCAAGGAACAATTGGGGAGGAACGCCGAAGTATACGTTGATGACGCCGTCATCAAAAGTCAAATTGCAGGGACCCATCCCAAGGACCTGCAGGAAACCTTCGACAATCTCCGCAAGTACGGCGTGAAGCTCAATCCGGAAAAGTGCGCATTTGGAGTTCGAGGAGGGAAACTCTTAGCCTTCCTTGTCTCCCAGCGGGGGATTGAGGCCAACCCAGAAAAAATCCGGGCCATCCTGGAGATGGAACCTCCTCGTTCTGTCAAAGATGTGCAACGCCTAGCGGGAAGAATGGCGGCCCTGGGACGATTTGTCGCCCGGTCGGTCGCAAAGGGTCCCCCTTTCTTCAAAGCCCTGAGGAGCTTCCACAACTTTGAGTGGACCGACGAAGCTCAAAGGGCCTTCGAAGAGCTCAAGACCTATTTGTCGACCCCTCCGCTTCTCACGAGCCCAAAACAGGGGGAGCCTTTGCTCCTGTACCTCATCGTAACCCCGGTCGCCATAATTGCAGCACTCATGAAGGAAGAAGATGGGTCACAACGCTCGGTGTACTATGTGAGCGAAGCTTTGGGAGGAGCAAAGGGTCGATACATCCAGATCGAGAAGATCGCGTGCGCCCTTCTCATGGCCTCTCGAAAGCTCCGTCATTACTTCATGGGCCACACCATCGTGGTGCCAACTACCTTCCCACTCAAGGAAGTCAGGAGGCCACCGGAAGAATCGCCAAATGGGCAACAGAATTGGCGCCTTTCTCATTGGAACTCACGGCAAGAACGGCCATAAAATCTCAAGTCCTGACTGACTTCGTGGCCGAGTGGCACGCCCCACCAGCCTCGCCCAAAGAAATCACATCCAAGATCGAGCCCCTCGAACCACATTGGATAATGAGGTTCGACGGCTCTAAGCGCCTCGACGGTGCGGGGGCTATAGTTATACTCATCAGCCCCGAAGGAAAGATCTTGGAGTACGCCGCCCATCTTGACTTCAATGCCACCAACAATATGGCAGAATACGAGGCACTACTTCTCGGACTTCGACTAGCCAAGGGCATGAGAGTCCGACGCCTTCTCATCCAAGGAGACTCCCAACTGGTGATAAACCAAATGGACAAGTCATATCAATGCCTTGATGAAAGGATCAAGAAATACATCGAAAAAGTTCGCAAGATGGAACGGAATTTCCTGGGCATGGAGGCACGACGCATTCCATGAGGAGAAAATCACCTGGCTGACAGGTTAGCCAGAACAGCCTGTTCCAAAGAACCGCTGCCACTAGGTGCATTCTTTGAAGTAATTCGCGCCCCACCCATAAAGGAAGAAGCCGACGCCCTTGACGAAGCTTCAAAGACTCATTGACGCTCCACCCTCTTGGATGACACCGATTATCCGCGCCTTGAAAGGCGAGGTGGACGAAGAAGCGGACGGCCCAAGCGCCAAAACTCTGCTCGCAAAAGCCAAGATGTACGTCCTCCTCGACGGCATCCTATACAAGAAAGGAGCGGCCGTGTTGCTTAAGTGCATAACTTCTGACCGGGGAGCCGAGCTCCTCCTGGAAATCCATTCAGGAATATGCGGCCACCATCTTGGGCCAAGGGCCACCGCGGCAAAAGCCTTATGTCAGTTATTCTATTGGCCCACCATGGTGCAAGACGCAATCACCATATTGCGGAAATGCGAAGCTTGCCAGAAAATGGCTAAGTCAATCCATGCGCCCGTGACTTCCCTGAAGAATATCCCGATAACATGGTCATTTGCACGCTGGGGAATGGACCTCCTCGGGCCTTTCCCCGCATGCAACGGGGGCTGCAAGTACCTCGTGGTGACGATTGATTACTTCTCCAAATGGATAGAAGCAGCGCCTCTTGGCAAGATCACGTCACAGGCCGTTCAAATTTTTTTCTGAGAAAACATCATATGCTGATATGGTGTCCCGCGAGAGCTAACCATGGACAACGGCAAACAGTTCGACTGGGCGGAATTCATCAAATTCTGCGAATGCCTTGAGATCAAGCTGCACTTCACATCCGTAGCTTACCCCAAGAGCAACGGCGCATGCGAAAGGGCAAATGGACTAATCCTCCAAGGACTCCGCCGAAGGGTAGAGCACACGGTTAGCAAAGCAAGGGGAGCATGGGGAGATGAACTTGCTAGCGTGGTTTGGGGCATACGCACCTCCGTAAGCCGTTTCACGGGCCGAACACCATTTCTCTTTGGTATATGGAGCCGAAATAGTTCTTCCCGCCGAGGTCGAGTTCCGCTCACCTCGGGTCGAAAGGCTCCAAGAAGCCACCCCAATTGCCTACATCGAAAATGAAGAGCATCACAAGACGGTCGTCGATCTTGTGGAAGAAGCTCGTGACAAAGCCCTCATGAGGCATGGCGTCTACGAGCAAAGCGCCGCACGCTTCTACAACACAAGGGTGCGGGAACTAGCCTTCTCCCAAGGAGATCTCGTACTGAAAAAACATGTCGACCCAAAGCTCCAACGCAAACTCGACCCTAAATGTGAAGGACCATACCGCATCACCGCAGTATTGGGAAATGGTGCATACCATCTCGAGAATATGAAAGGGCAAAATCTTGTCCATGCCTGGAACGGCGACAAGCTCCGGCGTTTCTACGCCTAAGGAAAACCTTCAAGGCCAATCCTTGCCGCTCCCGAAAGGAGATCATCAGCGCCCAACCAGCCTCTTCCTTACGAAACTTCGAGGGATCATAAGCGCTAACAAGGCCATGTCTACATAAGGCTTGTAAGTGCCCATCGGGCCATACCTTAAGGCAAGGAAGCAAGGATAAATAAAGCAAGTCCTTGAGAAAAAATTAAGAGTGACACGAGACACTCACATGACTCATCGTCGTAAAAGAGCCGCTGCCCCTGTGCCGCTCATCGAGGAACGCGAAAAGGCCTCCGTTGGCCCGAGCATCCTCTAAAAATGTCCACGGACATAGGTCGCCACTAGCGACTTGTTCCTTGGTGGATCCTAGCGTGCCTCGAGGCCATCTTCCAAGTAGAACCAAGTCCCCCGAGGACCGGAAGCTCCTTAAAACACATTTAAGAGGAACCGTAAATAAGCGAGTTATGCATGAGCTTACTTACCTTGGAGAACCATGCTACCCGTGTGCAAGACGTCGCGCGCGGGCCTGCATGATAGTAACCGGGTTAAGGCTCCATAATAATCGCGGGAAAGCATAGCTTCCTGAAGTCCGAAGAGAGAAAATTCTGCATGAAATTTCCCGAATGTCAGGTTGAAATGTTCGGATCACTACCGGCATATCGATAGTGACCCTCACAAGGGTACTAGGACCCATGGCTCGTAACCATGGCCAAAGGCACCGAAGCCAAGTTGTATCCCAACGGCGACAGCAATTGATGACACAAAAGTGTAATCATAGTGAACGATCGCGAACTGTATAAACTGAGAAAATATAGTACTTCACAAGAAGGAAATATAGTACTCCGAGAAACACATGTTGAGCCAAGTTAACATTTCCGATAATGTCAACTACATGGTGAAAGATGAGAAATACGTGCTGAGCTAAGTTAACATTTCCGATAATGTTGACTACATAGTGAAGCATGAAACACAACAAAAAAAGATGCCTTACAACCTCTATGACTAAAAGCCTAAGGTTAAGTCAAGTGGAGATATGCAACATCGCATAAGTAAGCAGATGAGGTACATCACCACCTCTGAGGGCAATGAGGCTCACGCCTCACCATCACCCTCCTGAAGAGCAGGCTCAAGGCAACGCACGAAGCGTCGAGCCCGAGCGCGAAGAGGAGCACCCTGGTCCGCCAGAAACTTCTTCGCCCCGTGAGACATCTCACCCTCAAGACCGCTCATCCCGGCACCGCCATCCAGGACTGCCGCGACCGCCGACGAAACAAGTCGAGCACCGGTACTCAGGAGGCACTTCTTCACGGTAGGCTCGATGAGCTCCACCTAGGAAGTAAGAATCCTGCTCGCCTCGTCCACCGTGCAACATGGAGGAAGGTCCGACTGGGAAACACTCCTCAAGCAAATCATCGTCTCCCGAATCTCGGTGGCCTGAGCAAGCAAAAGCGAAACCACCTCGGGACGACGATCCGAAGGAGGGCGAGCACGAGAAGCGAGCATCGGGCCGTCACTCGCTGTAGCCAACTCCACCTTGAGGGAAGTAGCCTCCACTCGAGCGTGCTCCCTATCAAGGTTGGCCACCACCAAGTCCTCCTCAACTCGACGAGTCTTCGCGAGCTCGTCCGCCTGGCGCTCCTCAGCAAGCCGAGCCCTGGTCTCCATGGCCGTGAGCTCCGCCGAAGAGCTCAGCCTCCACGGCCTAGCATCGCACCCTCTCCGAAGCCAACTCGCTCAAGGCAAGGGTAGACTTGGACATCTCCACGTCCAAAGTGGCAGAAAGCACCCCCACCTGAGTCTTGAGGGCAGGAAGGGCGCCCACGGCCTCGACCAAACCCCTCACCTACAAAGAAGACGGAGTTAGCCCAAAAGCAAAACCGAAGGACCGAGGGAGACATGTCACGGACGCTCACCAGCTCCAGTATCACGAGAGGGTCTCTCACCCCATCCTTGGTCGTCGGAAGCTCTCCGCCCCTCGCTTGAGTCGGGGGCTCGCCCTCGGGAACCTCGGGAGCCGCGACCCTCGCACCTGAAAGCAAACCAAGGAAACCATGTCAGAATCTTCAAAGAAGATCGACACCGCCTAAGAAAAAGGCACTCACCCGAGGTAGGAGCATCCTCCTCAGGACGCTCACGACCGATGGAGAACACCGGGATGCCCGCACCGCTGGCTCTGGTCGACAACTCCACCACTGAGTCGCTCCGCAGCCGAAGCCCTGTCTCGCGAATGAAAGCCTCAACCTCGTGGCTCGAAGAAGGAAGCACGTGCTCAAGTGCAATCTTCCCCTTCATGTGCAGGTCCAAGGTCACCCTCAAAGGGGACCTCGACTCACCCACGACGGGATCCGCCGAATCCGCCGGGGCGTAGTCGTAAGAAGGAGAAGGAGTCGGGGGAGCCTTCCTCTTGCATCCACTCAACAGACGAGGTTCCTTGGGGACCAACGCACCAGGCACCGCCCGGCCCCGCACCACCGTCCCCGTCTTCACCTTCCCGTAGGTGTCCCGCAACTTGGACCCTACCGCTAGCTTTGACAGTGTCACCAAACGGGAGTAGCGAGCGCCCACTCGAAGGAGGCGCCCGAATTTCGGATCTTGTCGCATTGGCACCCTCTTCCCGAAGCACTTCGCGATGATGTTGTGACATCCCCCGCCGCTGATCTTGGTCTCGTAGCCACGGTGCTCCGGCCCACCATACGGAACCTATCAGCTGCACGGCCCACAGCGCCGCCCTCTCCTCGAAAAACGTCGCTGAAAAAAGAACAAGCCAAAGTTGTTAAGTACCACCGCAAGGGAAAAACAACCAAGGCCCGAAAGGAAAAAAGAAACGGCACTCACATGTGGTGACGGCATGCGGAGGATGGAAAGCCCGAGGAATCCCAAGTTCGGACCTCGGACAACTCCTCATCATGAAGCGCCCCGCGATCACCATCTCCTCCATGAGGTCACGAAAGCTCCTCTCGACGGACACCTCCTTGATCTTGGTCACCTTCCAAAGGTCGGTCGACCGAAGCTCGCCTGGGTGAGGCACCTCCTTGAGGCCTCCAGCCCCCGAGTGTCGAGGAAGATCACCCGAGTGTCGAAGACGCGTCTTCGAAGCCCGAAGGAAAAACCACTGGGACTCCCACTTGTCGAACAACTTCACCGTGCTCCTCCTCGGCATGAGCAGAAAGTCGTCTCCAAAACCGGAGCGAAGCCTCAGGTTCACCGAACCAAAGGCGCTCAAGGTAAAGCCGTTAGGAGTAAGCGACTCCCTCACCTCCACGGTGAAGTAGAACAGCAGCAACTTCATCGAAGGCTCCTCGTGAAGCGCCGTCTCGCACAGCCAGCGAAACATGTTCAACTTCACGATCGCCGAAGGGTGGAGCTGGGCCAACTCAATGCCACACGTCTCCAAGAACTCCATCAGGAAGGGGTGGATGGGCACACACAAGCCGGCATGGAACCAAGCCGAAAACACCACAATGCACCCTGGACGCCGCTTGTGGTCGAGCTTGAACTCCTCCCTGTTGGGCAAGATACCGTCCCCCTTGGGAAAGTATCCCGCCTCCTCCAGCTGGACAAGGTCCTCAGGGCTCGTCGAAGACGGGAGAAGATAATCGTGAGCCCAACCGCCCTCCATCGGGACCACCGGGGGATCCCCACGCGAACGAAAGGCGACCTTCTTCTTTCTCGACGGTCGGTTCGCCGAACGCTCCGCCGCGGCGCCCTTGGGTGGCCCCCTCTCAGTCACAGGCTCAACATCAGGACCCGCCATTTTGCCTACACGAACAAAGATTCGACAATGGTTAGAAGGGATACGGGAAAATTTCAAAGGGACTAGCAAAAAAAAGAAAGAAAGGGGGAGCCAAGCTCCCTGGGCCGCTCCGCCCGCGCGAGTGCAGGAAGGAGGCCAAGCCTCCCAGCCTTCGGCCGGCCTGAGTAAAAAAGAGAAAAGAGGTCAAGCCTCATGGGCCGACGCCCTCGGCCAGCCCACGTCCACAAAAAAAATGAAGGGGAGCCCCAGCCAAGCACCTGTGCCGCGCGCCCTAAGCCACTGTGCCGCCCACATCCGGCCGTCTTGCCGCGCGCCCCTGCCACAGTACCGCGCTCCCGCCGCGCGCCCTAAACCGTGGTGCCGCACGCGTCCCGCCGCCGTGCCGCGCGCGCCTCGCCGCCGTACCGCGCGCGCCCGCACCACGCGCCCCGAGCCGCGATGCCGCGCGCGCGTCCGGCCGCAGAGCCACGCATGCTGCGCCGCCGTGTCGCCAAGCCGCATGCGCCCGTGCCGCACGCTCCCCCGCTGTACACGCCGAGCCTTACTACCCCGCATGCACCAAGCGCACTCGCACCGCCCCACGCCAACAAGGCATTGGCGCAAGCCCGTGCGCGCGGCCTGGGGGCTCGAGGCTTGCTCCCGCGCCTCGCCGGCCGGCTCCGCGCTCGCAACAGGCATCCCGACGCACCTGGACAACACGCACAACGCCGGACAACTCCGCACCCCGAGGGTGTTCGACGGAATGTCCAAGCAAGCCTGCAAAGCTCAAACTTGCCGAGGCCGACGTGGTGTTGCTCCTTCTCACCTCCGCACGAGCAGGGAAGGGTTGGCTGACGACGAGGGTCTCCCGGGAAAACTTGAAGGTAGCGCCTACACCTCGCTCCAAGGGGCCTCGCGCGCGCGCCTCGTCCCCACGATGCCTCGATGATGATGAGCCTCCGCAGCGGTTCCTTGGCCGCCAAAACGATCGCCGTGACAGCAAAGACGTGGCTAAATCTCGGACGGCGCCGAACAAGGCTTCGGCGCCGGAGAAGTCGGACAAGGCCGGTGTGAAGCTCCACCACTGGCCCTTGGTTCCATTTTATAGGCCTCAGGGGGTCCTTGGCGTTCGGGCCAGCCAACCCAAGCTCGACACATCGCCGTCCTTTGTCACAGTGCATCAAGACAAGAAAGGAGAAAAATGGGCAAGGGAAACACCTCCTTTCCCCAAAAGGAGGCCGGCTTAGCCAAGGGAGGGCGCCCCCCGTCACGAGCCCGGCGTCCCGACCAAGCCCGCGTCACCGCCGGTGACGAACGCCGCCTGCGACAAAGAAAAGGAGCATTGGTCCCTCCTCCTCCCGTACAGAGGAGGAAGACGACTAAGGACCGTCCGATCCAGGGCGTCCCCCCATCCTGGACCGTCCGATTTCACTTAAGTGAAATCTGAACCGGTATCGGGCCTAGCTGGGCCTTGGCCCAGCAGCGACCCATGAAACCAGCCTGCGTAAAAAAAAGGAAAAGAAGAAAGGGAGGAAGCCCGCTCACGCCGGCTCAAGTACTGGCCCAGCTCGCGCCCGAAGCGTGCGCGGCCGGCTAGGTGCGGGAAATTTGCGAATATGCCCAGAAATTTGGGGAAATTGCAGCCGAATCCTCGAAAAATTTTGGGAGACCCTCGAGGTCCCTGATTTTTGCAAAATAGTCCTTCGAGACACCGATTTTCTCGCAGAGAGGCCCCTAGGGTCCCGGTTTTTTGCTAAAATACCCCCCGAAATCCAATTTCTCCCAAAGAAGACCACCGAAGGCGTGAAATCTCCCCGGAAATGCCTACAAGGCTCCTTTTTTTGCAGGAAAGCCACCAAAGTATCATTTCCTCTCGCAAATGAAAGATCTCGAGAGTCTCGCATCGAAGGTTGACCCGAAGGCATTCTCAATGCCTCCTGCTCAAGGGGGCTAATGTTGTAGTAAAATAAACCCTTATATGGGCCGGGCCGTAAATCCTACGTGGCGACGACCAAGTCAGCATTCTGCAAGCACAAGTCAAAACACCCACGTGGTGCAGTCAATCCCGGATGGCAAAGGAAGACTAGTCAACAAGTCAAGCCTCTCATGCCATGGTCAAAGGGTCAAATGAGGTAGAGTAAGGGACAAGAAAGGTGTGAGGAGGGGGCCTTTAGTCCATGGTGGACCATGGACCAAGCCCCACTTTTCTCACATGGTGCACACAAAAGTTATGGACCAAAGGAACTACTTTTACCATTTTGTCTCCACTTTTCTCTCTTCCTCAAGAGTAGCCATGGTCTTTTGTCATGGACCCCTAGGCTATAAATACCCCCCATGGGGGCATGTATCATTCACTCTCACTTGAATAAACTCAAAAGGAGAGGGCTACAGAGCCTCTTTGAGAGGAGCTCTAGCTTCGGGATCTCGGGAAGCCTCGTTCGGCCCGAGCTCGAAGGAGAGGGAATCGGGTTAGAGTTTTAAGAGTATCTCGACCTCGCTACTTGGGAAGCCTCGTTCGGCCCAAGTACGAGGCGGCCCCTTTCGACCTCTCGCTAAGTGATTCGGGGAGTCTCGATCGACCCGAACGCTTTGGCTAACGACCCCCTCGAAGTCTCTCCTAACATAGGACTAAGTCACACCCACAGGGTCGACCGAACCTATTCAAAAAATATCGACGTGTCAACTTGTCCAAGTGTACGGCGACCTTCGCTATAAGGCCGGCGTATACACCCTATTTTTATACTCGTACTTGTGCCATCGAGTTTTGGCACCCCTTACTCTAATTGTTGTCGAGAACAACAACAAGTAGTAATATTTTTGGCATGAAAAATTGAAATACTACCTAGGGAAAAAAAATCTGAAAATATATGTTCTCTCTAAAGTGAGTACTTTGTTTTAGAGGAAATCGACATACTACTTATGGGCAAAATTGTATTTTCATCACTTACTTAATAGTCAACTAGCAATCAACTAACGGCAGTGACATATTTGTACACAATGCAAACTTTTTATGGCAAGTTTGGAACAATAAACTTCTGAGTGGCATCATATCAGCAAAATTTGACTAGCAAATACGAAATTCTCTCTTTATTCTTTTAGATTGATATGCAAGTCACATGCATGCCCAACATGAGTTGCATAGGTACGGTCCGGTTTTCAAGACGAGCGTTCTGGGGCAGCCTGCGGTTGTTTCCACGGACGCAGCGGTGAATCGTTACATCCTTCAGCAGGAAGGCGGCTTGTTCCGGGTGGGCTACCCTGCGGCGCTCAACAAAATCTTCGGCGAGAAGAGCATCCAAGCATTTGAGGGCGCAACCCACAAGTTCATCCGTCGGGCCGCTTTCTCGATGTTCGGCCTCGAGAATCTCAAAGAGTCGCTCCTTCCAGAGATGGAGAGCGCCGTCAGGGAGCGCCTGGCGTACTGGGCCACAAAGCCCAGCGTCGACGTCCGCCATGGCGCGCCAGATGTAAGTACTATACATGGGATTTTATTTTTACCACACGCACACACATAAGTCCTTGGCGATTTTGACTTCCTCATTCTGTGGATGTAGATTCTGTTTGATCTGGTATGCAACAAGTGCTTCGGTTTCAATTCCACCAAATCGAGACAACTGAGGAAGAGTTTCGATACACTTTTTAACGGGCTCTTGTCCTTCCCGACATATTTACCTGGGACAGCATTTTACCGATCCATGCAAGTACGCATATATACTTCCTTTTATCTAAAGAAACACTAGTGTATTTTTGGAGTCCTAAAGTAGTTTGCATGTGATGTACTTGGTCCTATTGATATGTTACTATACGCTTGCTTATGCAGGCAAGGAAAGATGTGGACAAGATGATGCGGGATGCATTCGCAGAGAGGCTGCGTACACCTGGGAAGAAGCATGGCGACCTTCTTGACCAGATTGTCGAACAACTGCAGGGTGAGGAGCCACTGATAACGGAGAGTTTTGCTGTCGACATGGCTTCTACGTTATTGTTCGCGAGCGTCTTCACGCTGTCCGGAACCACCGCTATGGCATTCAAATCCCTCCATGACAACCCTCAAGTCGTGCACGCTCTACAGATTCCGATACTGACTCAGGCACTCAACCAAACATACATATATACAGTGCTGGAATACTTGCTAATCAAACCATAAACACTGAAACTACCTTCTTAAAACTTACACCTTACACAGAGGGAGAACGAAGACATGCTGAAAAACCGGAAAGACAAAGTCTCAAGCGGGCTGACATGGGAGGAGTAAAAGCCATTGAGATTCAGTAATCAGGTCAAAAAGCTTATCTTCTTTTTTTGATGTAAATACTATAGGGGCAACCCCTAAAGCATAACTGTGAGCATCAGGTTTCGAACCCTAGTGAGTGGAGTCATGCGTCCACAACTCCACCACTTAGCGCAGTGTTGCAGCTGTATTAACTTAAGGAAGGGCATTATGGATCTCCAGCTTTACTGAATTCTCTCTTAGGTGACCAACGAAATATTGCGAATAAGCAACGCCGCACTAGGAATCTTCAGAAAAACTCCAGGAGATGCACACGTAAACGGTAAACACTTTTTTTTTAAACACTTAATTAAACACTGTCGAACGCTAGCACACTATTTTTTTTCACCATCAAACAGAGGAGTAGACATAATTAGCAGCAGCCGGCCGGAAAATGATTAATGTGTTCATTCGTTTTTTTTCATGCAGGGTATACAATTCCAAAAGGGTGGCTGGTCATAGTCATTCCCATGGCAGCTCATCTGGACGCCCAACTTTTCGAAAATCCACTCAAGTTTAACCCGTGGAGATGGATGGTTAGTGCCGGACATTTAGGTGGCCTGATTCCTTGCATTTCAATGCAACTCCATGATAATTTCTAAAAATGTAGGATGATGAGAAACGCAGCACACTCCTCAAGAATTTTTTGCCATTTGGAGCAGGCATAAGAATGTGTCCTGCCGCAGAGTTTGTCAAGCTGTTCGTTACACTTGTCCTACACGTTTTAGTAACGGAGTATAGGTGCGCTCTTCTTCTGGCAGTTACAAAGCATGTTGTTTAATTCTATTATATCGTTCATCTGCAAACATTAGTATCTATCTGCGCAGATTGGAGGAAACCAATGGCACGGATATGTTCCGCTGCGCAGATGTTATGTTCCCACAGGGCTACCACATTCGACTTGAGGCAAACGACCGTACCACGTCAACCACCACCATCTAATAATTGCAATCGTCAAGTTGGCGTCTCAGCAAAATATGTTTATGGTTGCAGTGCCCCATTAATTACTTATAATCAATATTATATATCACTTTATAGTGGAACTCTTTATTCCTATCATGATCATACTGTAAATCATCTTGGCTCTTATATCATAGTTGGACTCTTATAATTCCGATATATAGCCATACATGTATTGATTGCTCATGTTTCATAGATTATTGTTGCATCTCTGAACCCAAATACAGAGGAAAATATTACTCCCTTTGTCCAGAAATAAGTGACGTTGATTTGTATTACAAATTCACATCATTTATTTTGGGACGGAGGGAGTATTTAAATGTCCCTCTCAGCACTATACAAAATACCCCTCTCATGTACCCCCTCCAGTGGCGGTTGACCCTGGCCAAACAAAAACCGCCATTGTAGGCTTGCCAATGCTGGGGACACAGGCTAGTCCCTCGCCAAACATCAATGTCGGGTTACCTGGACCTGCAACTAATGGTGGACCTCCAGTGGCGGTTACTCTCTAGTCAAAAGAGTAACCGCCACTAGTGCCAACCCTCATGTGGCACTTAAAATCAGTGGCGGTTTGTCCTATCAAATTAACCTGCCACTGGTACGTCATACCTATGAAACAAAGAGCAACCATAACTGGTCGAGATATGTGTGTCACTGAGACCAGGTGTGGCCCTCTCCTACCAGCAGCAGCGAAGCCCCGCCAAAATTGAAATGGCGCCCGCAAATGCGGGCATGTATAGCTCGATCCCCCTCTTGTTCTCCTTCTTTCTCCTCTTTTTTTTTTTTTGAGGGTGAAAGACCGTAGGCAAAATGCCTATAGACATATATTAAAATAAAGGTAACTGTACAAAATTACATGAAAGGGGCAAATGTGCCAACGTTTAAAACAAAGGACTATCTAAAAGCTTTGATCCAATCCGCAAATTTGATATAGTCCTTTCTCTTTGCATAGTGGAAACTAGATTTAGCTCCTCCTTGAAGATTTGTTTGCATCAGTAAAGGCTTGGCCTCCTTCGATTGAAGATGAATTCATTTATGAATTTCCAAATGCTCCATGTGGCCAGAGCGATAATTTCCATGAAGAAAAGCACCTTGATTCACTTTTAAGTTGTGCAATATTCCTGTGCACGTTTTGCATGGGAGCAAAGTTTGGACAAATGTGTCGCCAGCATGCCATGGCAAAGGGTCGGTGGAAGAAGAGATGGTGTCTAGTTTCAAGGTGGTGGCCATCACAGAGAACACAATCATATGCAGGCAGATGAAAGTTCTTCTCGTGAAGCATTGCTCTGGTGTTGAGCATGTTAATGAGAAAACGCCAGAAGAAAAGCTTGTGCTTCAGTTGGCAGCAGAGGACCATTGAAAATCAGGTGGAACCTCCAGATGGGAGATCTGTGCCATGTAGGCCTTGGCAGGGAGATAGCCATTTTTATCTAGCTAGCTAGCTCTCCATTTTGAACATGATCTCTAAGCTCGAGCTCTCCGGCCGGGTGCCCCTTCCTCTCTGCTCCCCTCCATCTCTCTCTGCTCCCCTCCCCCTAGCTCTCCTCTGCTGCTGATGTATCCACTTTTCCAAGTACTTTGCATATGAAAATTGTTCGGAAACTCACCAATCAATGATTAAAATTGTCCGAGCTGCCATTGTTTCTAGCAAAAACATATGAAAAAGAAGACATTCCTACACTATAGATCGAGGCAAAGAAGACTTCATACACTAGATTGAGGCGAAGAAGATATTCATACACTAGATTGAGGCGAGGGGCACCCAGAAGGGCCCACAGGGCGTCCTCCCCTGCTGGGCGCGCAGTGGGGGGGGGGGGGGGCACTGGGCCTAGCCTCGTGTGTCGTCTCGCCCTGTAATTCCAGAAGCACTGATTTTTTTGCAAACCAGAGCGCGACTGGTGTGGAGAGAGAGATTAATCTGACCCCAAAACCTTGCGGCGTTCTGGTTCGCGAAAAATTCAGTGCTTCTGGAATTACGGGTTTTTCTCATGCTCAAATCTCAAACCAACTATCATGTGATAATTCACTTGTTAACCTTGATTATAAGATATTTTTCAATCACACGAGAATTTAGTAATGAGAATAAACAAATTTACGTACACATTTGCATTCACACACACAACAATGGTTTTGATTGGCTATGCTCACTGTACAAAGTTTTCATTTCTATTATGACACAGAGAAAAAATTATGCACTATACACGTTATCATCAAACATACGTTGGATTGGCAAAAGTACATGACACTGAGAAAAACTATCTAGCAGTTGTGACAGATATTGTCAAATCATTAACACTGCATGACTGAGTACCACTGGAAGCCTCTTCATTGCCTACCCTTAAATTGAAATATGCTGGGTGCTTAGTCTCACGTAGGATCATAGTCTTGCTGCTTAGCATTGCAACAACGTCCAACATAGTCGGTCGATCTGCTGCATTCTCTTGCACACACAACAGTGCAATGTTAATGCACCTCATTATTTCTTCAGAGTGACTCTTCGGATTCAATGACGCATCAACGATTTCAATCCATCTGCCCTCATCCCACAGCTGCCAAGCCTGTTGAAATTTCATCACATACTTAGGACACCAGATAAACAAAGCATTTTTCTTTTCATGTTATATGGATATCTATGAACTCACATATCCCAGGATATTGATGAAATCTCCACATTGATTTCTACCAGAATTCCTTTTCCCGCTTAGGATCTCGAGAATTAAAACGCCAAAGCTGAATACATCGGATTTCACAGAGAACAGGCCCTCGGACGCATACTCGGGAGCCATGTAGCCACTAAAATGATGTAATAATATATGTTCAAATCACTGAATGGTATATGAATGTTCACAAGTGGACTAATTAATAAGGAACTTACTATGTACCAACCACTCTTCTTGTAGTGTTTCCTTCGTCAGTAGCATTTGAGCTGAATATTTTTGCTAGTCCAAAATCTGAAATTTTAGGATTCATTTCGCTGTCCAAGAGAATGTTGCTTGGTTTAAGATCACGATGTATGACACACAGCCGAGAGTGCTTATGTAGGTAAAGAAGTCCTTCCGCTATTCCTTCTGTGATTGCAAGGCGTTTGTTCCAATCCATCAAAGCTTTTTTATCTTCATCTGGACATGGATTAAATGTTAGCACAACAGAGAATAAAATTATCTAAAGAAACAATCAGAAGTTGGACATCCCAATTAATAAAGGAGTGTAATTATGCACATAAAGGGGCTGGTGTAAACAATATGCTGAGATATTTCAGTAATTTTTTTTTGCATCATATGATAAACAATATCTAATCTATGAATTTGGAAATGTAAATATGTACCAAAGATGAAGAAGTCTAAGCTTTTGTTCGGCAAGTATTCATAGACCAGTATTTTCTCCTCTCCTTGAGAGCAACATCCCAAGAGCCTAACCAAATTCCTGTGTTGAAGTTTGGCTATGAGCTGAACTTCATTTTTGAACTCTATGAAACCTTGTCCTGAATGTGAAGCAAGTCTCTTAACTGCAATCTCCATTCCATCAGGAAATTGGCCCTAGGGAAAAATGTTAAGAAGATCTTTAATGATATTATATGCCAGTCTGATCGCTTTAAAATGCTCCAGTTAATTCATAGTTCCCAAGTAATTAGAAAAGCTAATTTATGCCAGTTTGCATCAGCATATGATGAAAATTTGAAGACATGATCTATTTCTGTATTTAATAGAAAAGGTGGATTGTACAATACGCCTAGGCCAATGTCTAGCAGCAAGTTGATGGCCATGTGGAGGTACTAAAAAATGAAGTTGGAGCCACTGTGGGCGTTGCGCCTGGCACTGCGGCAGTGGCCCGTGTTGTGGCGTTGTCTGTTGCTGCTATTAATGATATTGTTTGTGATGAATGATGAAGACGATAGGTCAGGCATGCGACCTAGAAAGACCGATGATGACAGGTATATCGAAGCTGCTTCAGGGTGTCTTTTCGATGTGTTCTGAGGTGAGACAAAAGCGATAGGCTAGGATGACTGTGTTTTTTCTAGCTTGTTAGAATTTTGAGTTGTAATAGCTGAGATACGCATGTTATTTGCGTCTTAAATAATATAAAGGTTCTGTGCATCGATTGATGCAGAGGCCGAGAAATGCCCTCCTTTTCGAAAAAAGTACAAGAGTATTATATGTGTACCTTATATACAGGGCCAAATCCACCTTCTCCAAGTTTGTTTTCTTCGGAAAAGTAACGTGTAGCCTCCAATATCTGATGAAAGTCAAAAACAGAAAACTCTGCTTCCATTTCCCAAAGTAGTTCATCTCCTCCTTGCAACTTGCGAGCACGCTTTCCGTTTAACCTCATTTTACCTGAAAATTTGACAATTGGCGCAACCGACCAGTTTAATTACACGATTCTTCATTGCAGTATACTACTAGTACTTGATGAGCATTTTGGTAGCTAATTTACCCACCTTTTTTGTACCTTCTTCTGAGCCGACGATAGTAGAGTATGAAGCAGAGAGCAACTAGTGCTACAGGAGCAGCCACAGATATAGCAATGACCCAAGGTCTGACTCTATTTCCTTCAGAATTAAACATCCAGAAATGATTGGTTGAAGGTCTAGAGATGATTTGGAAATTAAAACGAATATTATTCACCATAGTATAACTTACTCTTGCCTGGGGGATCCCGGACTGGCGGCGCCGGAATTACGCCGGAAGACGATGGATTGATCCGCCGCATGGCTAGGCCGTTGTAGAACATAAAGGCCTCGAACCTGATGGTGCAGCGCAGCGCGAGGATCTTCCCTCCCATGCGCACGGCCGTGGTGTCGTTGACCATGGCGAGGAGCCGCTGGAGGCACGAGAGGCAGTCCCCGGTGGAGAGGTCCGGCGTGCACTGCGCCAGGGAGTAGAGCGTGGGGACGTCGCTGCTCGCCGAGTCCATGACCGCCGTGGCGAAGAACCTCTTGGCCGCCGCCGCGTCATGGGCCGTGCCGTTGAGGAGCTCGCGGACGTCGGCCGCCACGGCGGCGGCATCGCCGCGCATGCTCTGGAAGTACCAGTACTGGAACAGCGTGGATTCGTCGGCGGCGGCGATGCCGGAGGGGGTGAGGCTGAGGAAGGCGGCGTCGGGGGAGAAGCCGAGGAGGCACCCGGGGCGCGAATCGGAGTCGTTGTACTCGAAATAGACGGCGGCGGCCCTGGCGTTAGGGCAAAGCTCCTGCGCGTAGCGGAACGAGTCGGAGATGCAGCCGCTGCAGGCGGTGGCGTTGTCGGGGGCGGTGTCCCCGCGGCAGAGCGCGAGCGCGTGGACGGCGTCGGGGGATTGGCCCGCGGTGGCCGTGGCGAAGAGGGTTGGGGAAGACGAGGCGTTGAGGGGGAGCGTGGCGGCGAGGAGGGAGAGGTTGGAACTGTAGGTGCTGTTGGCTGTGTAGTTGCCGCCGCCCTTGCCGCAGACTTGCCCCGTTGCCGATGCCGATAGCGGCATCAGGAGCAGGAGGAGGAGCACGACGGCTGCCATGGTAATTAACCTCGGCAAGGCACGCTGGGTAATCAATCCTCTGGCCCGCCTAATTGGCAATTTGGCATCGATCGATTTCATTTCACTTGGAAAATTTGAAAAGGAAGATTAACCCGGGACTGGTCCGTTGCTTTCAGCGGTGACTCGGACGGTAATTTGGTTGATTTTGAAACCATCAATCACGGCGTCACCACGTTTCTTGAATATGTAAAATGGTTATTCACCGGGTCTTGTGCAGAAAAGGGATTTTTCTTTCCTGGGATGACAGAATACACTTCAATTCTGTCTGCTGTGTTTGATGAATTCTTCCTGCTATCCTGGTGTGAATATCTGACCCGAGATCAGTGCTATCCCATTTAACTTTTCACTTTGATCATTTGTACCATCTTATCTCACTTCCATGTAATGGTACAAGGACGGGACAAATCATCGAACTGCAAAGTAAAATGAGGGATATGATCAGATCTGGCATTCTTTCATTTGGAAGTCATGTGCATTTACTATGAAAATGTAAGTTGCTCATTTGGTTCCTTGTCATGCTTCGTGAGTCGTGACTACTCGTTCGCTACGAGTAGTCTGCAGCTCCCCGAGGCCATCTTGATCTCAAGGGGACGGATGATCATGCACTAAGCGAGCATAAACATTGCTACTTGTCATCACTTTTCTAGAAGAAAAGAGATTGGTAAAAAATCATCATCTTGTGTATCTTCTTTGGTATCTCAAAAAAGGATAGTAAGCATCGGCCGACAAGTCAGAACAACGCTAACCATGGCAGGTGTCTAGTGTAACACAATACCTTGCCCCATCCAACTCACAAACTTCTTCTTGAATGGTCCTCGGCCCCTTTCTATTCTATGTTTAACAATTTAAGACAGTTGAATGTGAATCCCAAGATATCAGAATGGGAAAGAGTTCACACAACAGCCCTCAGCCCTCATGTTGGCATCCTTGTCAAAATAGAAGATTCCGCTCTGATGAAAATTAATCTTGAGACTGGACAATTGCTCAAAAATGCAATCGTAAATTTCATTTACTCCAAGTCATGCTCCATGAACAAGATAAGTAATGTGATCGTGTATAGCAGGATGGTGGCATCGACATCCACAAGATTAGTTACGATCTCATTGAGGTAGTCATCGTCTTTAGCCCGCTCAATTAGCACCACCAACAAATCTACGAGATGTTGAACATTACGAGAGACATCAGATCACCTTGATGCAAAACTTTTTGTGTCTCAAAATAGTGTCAGATGTTGTCGTTGACTTTTATGCCACGATCCCCCATGCATACAAGAAAGCTCTCTAACTAACAACGCTATCCTTAGGGTTTTTTGTTTTTTGACGAAATACAGCAGCGCTCTTTTTCTATTGATTAAGATCGAAGATGACACAGGAACTACAAGGCCGAACCAAACACGACCAGAAAAAAGAGAGCTATACGGGGAGAAGGAGGAGGAGGGGAAAGAGGAGGCAACACTTAGGGGACGAACAGTCTGAAACCATTGGCGTTCCATCACAGCAAGGTCAACGCGCCTTTGCAACCAGCATGATGCCAACTATGAAGCTCCTCAAGGGCACAGTCAGCAAGCTGAGAGTGCGTCCGAGAGATCCCTTTAAAGGTTCTCGCATTCCTTTCCAACCAGAGATGCCACCATGCCAACATCGTGAAAGTGCAGGCACGTTCCTGACCTGCCGTGGTCGAGCGATCATCCATGTCCAACCACCACGAGGTGGCCACCGCATCGGAAGACGGAGGCAGCATGATCTGGAAGTTTAGCCTGGAAGCGAGATCCAGCAAAAAATTCCGAGCAAAGAAACAGCCCAGGAAGATGTACGACGCTGTTTCGCTAGCCGATTTGCAGAAACGGCATAAAGGATCATGGGGTATGCCCTTAAGAGCCAGCCGGTCAGCTGTGAGGCAGCGGTTTTGGGAGGCCAGCCAAGCGAAAAACTGAATCTTCGAGGGCATTCTGGTCTTCCAGATCAAGTTGGCGAAGGGCGAGCTTGTCCTCCCAAAGAACTGAACTTTATAAGCTGAGGCAACGGAATAGGAACCTATAACTGAATCTTCTTCATCTTTCAAATCTACACCCTGAAGCAGGATCCACAATTGGACGAATTGAACAAGAACCTTCGTGCTAGGGTTGGGCTTGATCGCCCCAATCCAGCGCTGGTTAGTAAGAGCATCCGATACCGAGAGCAGCTTGCTGTTGGAATGGGCAAAAACTGCCCGGAAACGCTCCTTTATCGGAACTCCTTGAATCCATGGATCGTGCCAAAACGAGCAACGCTTGCCATTACCCAGCTTGAAGGAAGTGGCGGCATAGAAAATGGCAAGAGCCTCCTTGTCTTTTGTGAAGAGGCGAAATCTGAT
Organism: Brachypodium distachyon; assembly: GCF_000005505.3. Lineage (NCBI taxonomy): Eukaryota > Viridiplantae > Streptophyta > Magnoliopsida > Poales > Poaceae > Brachypodium > Brachypodium distachyon. Next base: position 5,032,220 of record NC_016135.3, read on the forward strand.
CGGGTCAACGCCACCCCAACCGAGCCAAAGCCATCTAATCCGAAGAGCTCTACCTTGAAACTTGAGGTCCGGGATTCAGAGCCCTCCCATTTGCTTTGGGACACACACATTTCTCCAAGCAACCGAGCATCTAGCCCCAGAATAGCTATCCGAGCTAGACCAAAGGAAAGATCGCCTTAGTCTGTCAATCTGCTTAATAACCCAAGCTGCTGAGAGATGGCGACCATATGGTACGTGGGGATGGCCGAAAGCACATATTTAACTAGGACCAACTTGCCGGCGGCAGAGAGGAATTGCCCATGCCATCGACTGAGCTTTCTCGCCACTTTGTCAAGTAACGGCTGATAATCAGATCGGCGTAGCTTCAAAGGGGAGAGAGGGATTCCAACGTACGTGCAAGGGAAACTACCTACCACACAAGGAACAGCCTCCAAGATACCAGGATCAATGGCCGAGAGCTGACATTTTATTGGGAAGATCGAGCTTTTGGTGATGTTAGTCTGCAGGCCAGAGGGACAAGCAAACTTACAACTATTTATTTCTGAATATTATAAGAAATTATTTGAGGCATCGGTGCCAAATCATTTCTCTCTTGTGGAAGATCAGTTCCAGGATATTACTCAACTTTCCCCTGCTGAGAACGCTATTCTTGTGGCTGATTTTACTGAGAAGGAGGTACATGACGCTATTTTACAAATGGAACGAAATAAAGCTCCCGGTCCGGATGGCTTCCCAGCCGAGTGTTATCAATTCTTCTGGAACGTTATTAAAGACGATTTGCTAGCCCTTTTTGTGCAGCTCCATGCGGATGACCTACCCTTATTTAAACTAAATTTTGGGGTTATTTCGTTGCTTCCTAAGAAGGAGGATGCAACCCAAATTCAGCAGTATAGACCCATTTGTTTGCTAAATGGGAGTTTCAAATTTTTTACTAAGGTAGCCACACTAATCACATAACTGGGATCGCCCATCAGGTGATTAGTCCTGCTCAGACTGCCTTTATGCCTGGACGGCACATTCTTGAAGGGGTTGTTATCTGGCATGAGACTATCCATGAGCTTCATCGGAAGAAAATGGATGGGGTTTTATTTAAGATTAATTTTGAAAAAGGCGTATGATAAGGTTAAATGGCCATTTTTGCAACAAGCACTACACATGAAGGGTTTCGACCCAATTTGGTGCAATTGGATTGCTCAATTTGTCCAGGGCGAAGCGTGGGAGTCAAAGTAAATGATGACATTGGACATTTTTTTCCAAACCCAAAAAGGACTTCGGCAGGGTGACCCGTTGTCACCTCTCCTTTTTAATATTGTTGCTGATATGTTGGCCATCCTAATTGCTCGGGCTAAGGAGGATGGCCAAGTCGGAGGCCTCATCCCACATCTTGTTGAGGGAGGAGTCTCGATTCTCCAATACGCAGATGATACGATTATCTTCTTGGAACATGACTTGGAGAAAGCCGTCAACATGAAGTTAATCCTCTGTATTTTTGATCAGCTCTCAGGTCTAAAAATTATTTTTTCATAAGATTGAATTTTTTTGCTTTGGTAAGGCTAAGGATGTGGAGTCCAATTACAAATGGCTTTTCGGGTGTGAATCAGGAACACTGCCACTTCGCTATCTCGGTATCCCCATCCATCATCGCAAATTGCTTAATAAAGAATGGAAGTCGGTGGAGGACCAATTTGAGAAAAAGCTTGCGTGCTGGAAGGGTAAGTTGCTTTCGTATGGTGATCGCCTTACTCTCATTAATTCGGTGCTTACCAGCATGCTGATGTTCATGTTATCATTTTTGGAAATTCCAGTTGGGGTTCGTAAAAGATTAGATTTCTATAGATCTCGTTTCTTCTGGCAATCTGATGAGCATAAGCGCAAATTCAGATTGACCAAGTGGAATATTATTTGTCATCCAAAGGACCAAGGTGGGTTAGGCATTGAGCTCCTGGAGGTCAAAAATAAGTGCTTGCTTAGCAAATGGTTGTTTAAACTTCTTAATGAAGAGGGGATGTGGCAGCAGCTGTTACAGAACAAATATTTACACTCTACCACATTGTACCAGGCCAGTGTCAGGCCAACTGACTCTCATTTCTGGAAGGGGCTCATTAAAGTTAAGGATGAATTCTTTAATCGTGGTATGTTTGTCCTTGGCAACGGGACCGGAATTCGTTTCTAGGAAGATACCTGGTTGGGCGATTCGCCGCTTGCCTTTCAATACCCATCTCTTTATAGGATTGTGCAACGCAAGAACGTTTATGTTGCCACAGTCTTTACGATGGGTCTTTGAATATTAGTTTTAGGCGGAACTTAGCTGGAAATAGATGGGGGCAATGGTTACACTTGGTTCAGCGCCTTATGTTGGTTCATTTCACCGGGGACAATGACAAATTTATCTGGAGTCTTGCCCCCTCTGGTATTTTTTCTGTAAAGTCTATGTACGTGGATTTTAGAGAAGGGCATACGGTTTTTCATCGGAAATACTTATGGAAATTAAAAATACCGCTCAAGGTGAAGATATTCATGTGGTTTCTTGACCGTAAGGTTATTTTAACGAAAGATAATCTTGCTAAGAGAAATTGGGAAGGGACTTTAAAATGTTGTTTCTGCAACTCTGAGAGAGTATTCAACATCTTTTTATTTTCTGTCCTTTTGCTCGTATTGTCTGGCGCATTATTTTTATTGCTTTTAATAGACCTCCATCGACATCGATTACTAATATGTTTGGGAATTGGCTTAATGGGGTTGAGAAAAAGATTAAAGCTCATGTTCGGATGGGAGTTTCGACTTTCTGTTGGGCTATTTGGAACTGCAGAAACGATGTCATTTTTAATCGATCTAGAGTTCCTCATTTTTTGCAGGTCATCTTCAAAGCCACTCATTGGATTCAACTCTGGTCCTTCCTACTTCCTTCGCATCGGCGGGAACCTTTGGCTATTGGATGCAACCGTCTGGAGATGGTATCTCGGGATATCTTCAGCCGGGGTGGTTGGCGGTGTACTAGTCGTCTTCTAGATGCACTCGCTATGTTGAACTTGTTCCGTTGGCTCATTTGTGTTTCCACGATATCTATTCAGTGATTTGTAAGACTCTTATAACTTCGTAGTAAAATATGGCTGTGTGCATCAATTGATGCAGAGGCCGGGGACTCTTCCCCTTTTTTTTAAAAAAAGTCTGCAGGCCAGAGACATCACCGAATAACTTGAGAATTGCAGCAGCATGCGTAGCTTCAGCTGAGGAGTTGTAGGTGAAGAGTACCACATCATCTGCGTAGACGGAAACCCTATGCAGCAGCGATGGGCGACCAATGGGCATAAAGAGACCGTCCTGCTCCGCGGCAGTAGAAATAGCCCGGAGTGTCGTCACACGGTGCTCCGACACCGGGAGCGTGTGGTCACGGCCCCCTTTTAGGTTCGGTAGGGGCGTCGGGGTTCGCCCCGGCGATCGCCGGCTCGACCGATGAGGCCCTGCGGGGCCGGCAAAATGATGTACTAAAAGTGCGCGCTAACCAAAGAACAGATACACGCATGTTTTTACCCAGGTTCGGGCCACCGGAGGTGTAAACCCTACGTCCTGCTTGTCTGAGCTGATATTGGTTGTGAATCAAGTGTTTACAGGTTGCCGGGTAAGTTCTCGGGTACTCTCTCCCTTTGGCTAGGTACTCCTTACTATTCTCTGCTAATGCTCGAGGCTAACTGTGGGCTGATCGAACCCTTTGACCGTTGGCGAGGGTCCTCCTTTTATACTCAAGGGGATACCACAGATGCCACGGTGCATGGGCTACAAGTGTCGAGCGGGGAAGCATACCACTCCCCACTGGTGAGCTAGTGGCGCGCATGGACGCCACCTCCGTTCCTAGGGGTCTAAAACCCTAGAGTAGGATTGGACAACCACTGTTCACTTGATCGGATGGGTAACGCCCCGTCGGTCGGCTCATTTAATGAGCCGTGCGCCTTACTCCTTGCCCCGGTGAGGCCGCGCACACCACGCCCGCCACGCGCCCGCGTGGCGCTGTTGATCTGCCTACTGGGCCCCACGCTTGAGGGGGGGGCATGCGCCCGGGTACCCCCTGTCTCGGCAAGTCGCCCCCGGGCCCAACGCACCCGGGAACCTCCCTCGGGAAGGGGCTTCCCGGGAGGCGCCCAGGCGGGAATATTCCCCGAAGCCCCGCTAGCCCTTCCGGGCTGGTAGCTTGCCGGACTGCTCGTTGCCGCTGCCCGGGATGGAACCTTCCCGGGAACTCGGGGACGGGGCCCACGCGTCGCGCAGCGGTGGTACCCCGGGTGCCACTGGTGCGACAGTAGCCCCCGGGCGCTGGCCGGCATCACCTGTTCCCGGATGAGTCTTTCCTAGGCGGTTGCCGGGCTACGCCCTCAACCGACGTGTGGGCCCCGATTTTCCGCGGGCCCGCGTCCCTTCGCTGCCCCGTGTACGGCGCCGTTACAGGCGGGGTAGAAGGCGTGTGATTTCCGCCCTAACTTCCCCCCCTAAATAGGGAAGTTAAGGCCACACCGCGCATTACTCCTAATGATTAGGAGTTATCCCCGCGCACCCGTAGGGTACGGAACCGGCCGTTACCAAACGGCTGGGCGTTATAAAGCTATTACTGTTGCCAAAAGGGGAAAAAACACTCTGCCCCCATAGCCTTCGTCTTCATCCCCTTCCGCATCTTGCACCCCAGCGCTCCTGTTAGCTTTCGCTCTCGCTCTCCATGGCGCCCCCCACCACTAGAAAGGGAAGGAGGTCCAGGTCTCAAAGAAGGCCGCGGCAAGCAAGAGTGAGGCAGCAACCAAGGCGGCCGCCGCCAAGGACCAGAAGAGGCGGGAGATGCAGGCCGCGGTCGCCTTCTTCCGCCCCGGCTACAACGGCGAGGCGCTGGGGAAGCTCCGGCACGCCGTCGCCTCCAACTTCAACGAGCACGGGGAGACGCTGATCTTCCTGGCGGCTGTCGAGCACCAAGACAACGACTTCCGGGTGTTCGCGCGCTTCCTCCTCTGCGGCCTAGTGCCGCCCTTCTCACTATTCCTCCACGCACTGATGGAGTCTTACTAGCTGCGGGTGGCACAGCTCCACCCCACGTCGCTGTTCCTTCTCGCCACCTTCTAGTTCCTCTGCGAGGCGTTCGTGGGGGTGATGCCGTCGGTGGGGCTCTTCCGCCACTACTTCTACCCCCGCATTGACAACGCGAAGGCGATGTCGTCGGGGGTGGTATTCCGCCCCCGCGACCAGATGAAGTCCGAATTCATCGTCCGGTCGGGGAAGAAGATCGAAAAGGAGTGGCGGAGCGATTGGTGTTGGGTCCAAGTGGAGGACCCCCAGGAGTTCATCCAGTCGCCGACGGAGTTGCCGCAACCCCAGAACGGCTGGCAGGACAAGTACCACCGCGACGCCGACCTCCTCCCCATCGTGGAGAAGATCAAGGCGCTGCGGCTAGCGGGGCTCACCGACGTGGACGTGGCACGCACCTTCGTCCACCGGCGTATAGCCCCGTTGTAGCTGCGCTCCCGGCCCACGTGGATGTACACGGGTCCCGGGGACAGGACACGCCTCCAGCAGGATGGCGTGTACTTGGAGACCCTCAGGACGTGGGTGAGGGGGATCTCCGGCGAGACCTTCCAATCAACGCAGTTCCCGCCGGGGGTTTCCTCCGGCGAGACCTTCCAATCAATGTTACGGCGCTCAACAACATCGTCGGCGTCTTCCCGCCCTGCAACGAGTGGGGGTTGATGGACGACACCCCCACTCGGGTCCCGCATGCTCCTCCGCAAGCACCCTGCGAGAAGCAGGTGCTCGAGGAGAGAGGGGGCGGATCTGAGCCCAGCTGGCCCTCCCTCCAGTCGCTGGACGACGAGGCGGGCTAGGCGGCTGTCCCTGGAGGTCGTCCTCGTGGACGACGACGACGAAAGCAGCGACAGCGTGCCCCTGATCGTGTGGATATCGAGGGCGTTTGCAGTTGCCGCAGCCCTCTCCTCGACAGCGACGTCCTCCTCGGCAGCGGCCACCCCCTTGCGGCGACGGCCGCTTCAACGGCGCCCGTCGGCACCTCGACGGCATCCACAGCCACAGGGGCCGCGGGTGCCTCGGCGGTGGCCTCCACCTCAACGGCAGCCGCCAGCACCATGGTGGCAGCCGCTCCCGGGGCACCCATCGCCACTCCGGCAGCGCCCGCATCCGCAGGGGCCTCCGGAGTCTCGGCAACAGTCTTCGCCCCAGTAGCGGGAGCCTCCCCAAGGTCGGTTCCTAGCACTGCGGCAGCATCACCAACAACGCCCGGGACACTCCGGGCCGCGACGACCCCGCGGGCGCCTACGGCGCCACCCGCTTGGGGGGTCTTCCGGCGCTTCGTGCTCCGACGTAACCCCCCGAAGTCCAACTCGCCGGCGGGTGCCAGCAAGAGGGCGAGGAGCGATCCCCCGTCCGGCACACCAAGCGAGAGGGCGCGCGCCGAGGCCAGCGGCGCCGCCGACCCCACCGCTGCAGGGGTCGGCCGCGACGCGATCGCGCCCCCTGACGGCCCAGCTCCCACGGAGGCAGGGCCGGCAACCGGTATGTCTTCGTTACTTCTCTGCAGCTGCAATTTTTTGTTAGCCAAACTCATGAACGTACCTCTTTCCGCAGTGAGCGGCAGCTCGCCCACGGCAAGCCTCTTGGACGCTCCCGCCGTCGCAGGCGAGGCAGGAGAGGCTCCCCCCGCAAGCCCGACAGCCACGCAAGGTAACCGTCCTGGTCACCCTTGTCCGTTTTTGACAGCCCCATTACTTGCCGATCCTCATGCTTCTCATCGTCGCAGGCACAAGTGCGCCCCCACCTGGAACGGGCACGACCGTGGTCAATCTTGACCCGGTCGTCGAAGTCGCGGGGGCGGAGGTGGAGCTGGAACCGGCTCTCACGTCAAGCCCCACCGCGGCAGAGACAGTGGCCGCGGTGGACACCGCCGCCGCTGCGACAGCGCCCGGCGACGTGCCCGCAGCTACGGACGCGACTGGTGCGGGCTCACCTGCCGCCCTGCAGGGGACAGCCCCCGCCGGGAGCAGGGAGGCTTCCCTAGCCCCGGGGTCCCTGGGCGCACGCGCAGGGGGAGTTGCTGGGGAAGGACAGCAAGATCCCCGGGAGCAGGCTGGCGACCCCACGCACAGCCCTACATCGGCAGCGGGGGCTTCATCGTCCTTGGCTGCTCTCCCCGGTACTGACCTCGGCACCCTCGCCGGGGTCACTTGGAACCCCCTGACCTGGGATCCGAGCATCTTCGAGCGGGGGCACCGGTTCCTGGACGCTGTTAGGGACCAGCAACAGGCCTTCGTCACCTCCTTCAACGAGGTGAGGGAGCATCACGCCAAGAACCAACTTGGCGAGGTGCGGGAGGCCGTGGAGAGAGAGCGGCGAGAACTGTCCCGGCTGCGCGAGGAGACAAGCCTCACCGACAAGGAGGCGTGGCTGGCCCTAGCAAGCCCTGGAGGACGTCTGGGAGCCAGTGGTCCCGGAGGCTGAGCTCCACCGGCAGCTGGAGGCCCAGCGCATGGAGCTCCAGGGGAAGCTCGACTCAATGGCGGCCACCCTCGAGGCGACCAGGAAGGAACATGGCGAGGTGGTCGCGACGGCCCAGACCCAGCTAGACGAGAAGAGTGACCTGATCACCAACTACCGCGGCGAATCCAGGGCCTTCGCGTCATGCTGGAGGTGCAAGTCAAGGCCACTGAAGATGCGGTAGGAGCGGCGGCCTGGCACGAGCTCCAACTCGGCTCCGCCAACGATAGAGCGGCTGGACTTGAAACCGAGTTGGCCGCCGTTCGGGAGTAGCTCGCCAAGGCCGGCAACGAGATCGCGGCGAAGACCGCAGAACTCGCGGCAATGGAGGGCAACGTCCACAAAGCCAAAAAGGCTACGCACGACGCTCGACTCCACCACGGCACGCTGATTGGGCAGCGGCAGATTGAGACCGAGAAGCTACTGAAGATCGCCCAGTCGCTGGGCGACCTGCTGCCCAAGTTTGAGCTGCAGGCGGCGGAGGTGGACGACACGGACGTCACGACGTTGATCCCCTTCTTCTCCGACCTGGTGGGGAAACTTGGGGCGCTCGATCTCTGGATCGCTCAGTACGGCGCCAACGAAGTCGCCAACTGCGCTTGGGAGGTTGCCGGGACAATCCTCCCGCAGATCCATCTCCGAGACCCGGAGTTTCCCTTCGAGTCCCTGCTGGACGCTTGGTCCGACAGCGAGGACGAGCCCACACATACCCAAGCAGTGCGTGAGTTCGTCGACGAGGTGGTCGAGTGGATGCAGATGAAGCCGGAGCCCGATCTCCCCGCCGACCCCCTGGCCGAAGACGGTGGCAACTAGTTGCCGCAGCCCCCAGCCGTGCTTGCTGCTGTCCGATGTATCTTCTTTTGTTTGCTTTCCCTGCAAATGTGGCGCTTAGCACCGTTTGAACAATCATATTTCGGATTTGCCCATGTAATCGTTCGACTCTTAGTCGATCAAGCCCTTTTAACTTGTTCATTTTCTAGTTCATTGTTCCCAGTGTTGTCCCGCGGGGCGCCCTATTAGCCTTTGCGTGTTTTGCCTTGTGTTGCAGGGGACTCGCGCGCCTTACCCTTGACCAGACCAGGGACCCGGGACGGACCCGCAGTGCCGACCTGGGGTCAAGCGGTAGCGGGGAGCCACTCCACTTGCGGGGTAACTACTCCAAGCCGTGCCCTTCCGGGACGGACCCGGGAAGCCGCACGGGGATCACACTCCCACCGCAAGCGTCCTTTTAACACTCCGGCCACACCCAGGATCTGGGGCCACACCCAACGAGACAGTGCTCAATGTCGTCCAGTTCTTAGCGAATTCAGCGTTCATGTTCAGGCACTTAGCTTTTCCGTTCAGTCCAATGTCTCGTGACGCTTGGTGGAAAAGGGCACCTGGAGCACTGCTTGGTAGGGATCCACCTCGGGTGCCTGTTCAAGGAAAACTGTTTCCGAGGGATGCGGCAGGAACGCGGGGGCAGGATCGCCGCCCGCGGCAACTGCCGCCAACGATGCTAGCACCACACTCATGCAGCAACCCTCGCCTTCAGGGAGGGACCCTGGCCTAGGAGGACTCCGCCCTGGGAGCGGCCGCAAGACGGCTATAACGTCCTCGCCACCAGCTGCACCCCACCCTGGCGGCGGGCACAGGTGGCGAGGAAGTTATAGCCTCTCGGCGACAGTCCCCGCAACGGGGGAGACCTGGTTTTTCTGGGGAGCTCGTCCCAAGGGGTGTAACAGCCCTCGTTGCCCGGGGGCAAAACTGCTCGAGGGCCGTGGCAGGGACGCGGTGATGGGCCGAAGCGGGCGGCGGGCGCCGGCACCGGCGCAATCACAGCGTCCTCGCGACAACCCGCGCCTGAAACAAGGCTCTCTTAAGGGGAATGCGGCCGAGCCACTATGATAGTGCACCCGTTGGCGCAATGCACGGATGGCATGCACTACCATAGTGTCTCCGCGGCAGCCCCTACTCCTTGCGGAGGTGTCCTATGGAGGGACGCGGCAAGGGCACTGCGGCAATGCACCCCGTCAGTGCCGAACGTTGATGGGATGCACCACCATAGTGCCTCCGCGGCAACCCTCGCCCAGGAGCCACCCGTTTGAGGAGGCGCGGCAGGAGCACGGTGACAGTGCACCCATCGGCGCAAAACGCTGATGACATGCACTACCACCGTGCCTCTGCGACGCCCCTCGGGGCGGGCTCGATGGGGTGATGCAGCAAGGGCGCGATGGCAGTGCACCCATCGGCACTAAGCGCGGATGGAATGCACCCCCATCACACCTCCGAGGCACCGCCCGCCTTAACAGCCCCTCACTCGGCTTCGCTCTGAGCCATTCCATGGCTGGGGCGTGCCTTTTATAGGAGCGGGAGGGGGGTTTGCCACCGCGCGCGACGGATCCGCGCAACACCCGTGGCACCCCTCCCTTGAAACGCGGTACAGTCTCCGCCACCATGCATGCCAAGCAACTGTAGTACACGTGGCGGCACCCTCCCAAGTCAGAAGCCTTGGAGTGCGGTGAGTCTCTTGTGTTGCGGTCGTCCCGCACCACAAGGCACCGGTGCATGCCGCGCCCCATGGGCAGCCCACGGGCATCACAGTGCACAAGATTCCACCCTTTCCTGCAGGTTAGATTCTTACCAGGCCTGAGGTGCTGCAATTTTCTTTTGAAATTCACGAAAATACAAAAAGCAACACAGACAAACTCCTCCTGCCTCCCAGCCCCCGGGCACAAAGGGTTGATGCCAAACTTGGATGTGAGCATTTCATTTCCCAGGCACAGTGACTGCGCGGTGCACGTTGCGGGGAGCCCGCAACTGCACGTCCTGTGATGCACGTTGCGGGAAGCCCGGCAACTGCATGTCCAGTGATACACGTTGCGGGAAGCCCGGCAACTGCATGTCCAGTGATGCATGTTGCGGGAACCCCGACAACTGCATGTCCCGTGCCGGAACGATCCGGCAACGGGTTTATGTTTTCGAGGCTCCAACAGCCCCCTGCTCACAACCAAGTATGGAAGGACACTTTTGTGCACTTAAAGCAGGAGACAGAAGAAGGAGGAACATGCGAATAAACAAGGCGAATTCAAAGCTCAGGGGCGAAACACTTATCTTTATTCACAATAACTAGTGGTTTACACACGGGGGCTGCCCGGCTACACTAGTTCGAGAGGTATGCATCGGCGGCATCACCTGAGGGTCGGGCTCCGCCGCTTCACGGGTAGAACTTGCGCAAGTGCTCAATATTCCAACTATTGGGCACCGGCAAGCCGTCTTCGGTTTCCAGCCGGACAGCCCCCGTCCTGGTCACCTACACTACCCGGAAGGGGCCCTCCCATTTTGGAGTCAACTTGTTCCCGGCCTTCGTTCCTTGTATCCGGTGCAGGACAAGGTCTCCGTTCTCGAGCCCCGGGGGCGGACTCGCCTGTCATGATAACGACGGAGTCCCTACTAGTAGCACGCGGCTCGCACAGCAGCCCGGCACCGAAGCTCTTCGATGAAGTTTAGATCGTCAACCCTTTGCTCGTGTTGGCTGGTGTCGCCGTACGTGCGTACCCGGGGAGATCCGTGCTTGAGCTCGAGGGGCAGCGCCACTTCTGCCCCGTAGACAAGGGTGAAAGGAGTTTCGCCCGTTGCCCGACTAGGTGTGGTCCTGATTGACCACAGCACAGGCTGGAGTTCTTCGACCCAGTGTTTCCCGTGGCCTTTGAACTTGTCAAAGGTTCTCGTCTTGAGCCCTTGCAGCACCTCAGCGTTGGCTCGCTCCGCCTGTCCGTTACTCCTCGGGTGAGCAACGGACGCAAAACGCAGCTTAGTGCCCATGTCTTCACAATACGCTTGAAACGCCGTGCTCGTGAACTGTGTGCCGTTGTCGGTGATGATGCTGCCAGGCACGCCAAACCGGCACACAATGCCTCTGAAGAACTTAATGGCCGCCTGGGCGGTCACCTTCCGCACTGGTTCCACCTCCACCCACTTGGAGAACTTGTCGATGGCTACGAACAAATATTCGTAACCGCCAACCGCCCTTGGTAGCTTACCGACGATGTCGAGCCCCCAGACCGCGAACGGCCACGAGGAAGGGATGACATGTAGGGCCTGCGCCGGCTGGCTGCTCTTCTTCGAATGGAATTGGCATGCTTCGCACGTCCACACCAGCCGCTCCGCATCAGCCAGGGCCGTGGGCCAGTAGAAGCCGTGCCGAAACGCCTTGCCGACTAAAGCCCGGGAGGCCACATGGTGTGAACATGTGCCTCGGTGTATTTCCTCCAACAGTGCGCACCCTTCATCCTGCGACACGCATATGAGCTTGACACCGTTCGCACGTCTGCGGTAGAGGTTCCCATCCACCACAGTGTACATCTTGGCTTGTCGCGCTACTCGTTCCTCGGCGACGTCATCTCCCGGGAGAGCCCCTCCTTTCAAGTAGTGGGCAATCTCTTCCGCCCAGAGAGGGATCTCCTTGCCAACGCATGCCGCTATGTCAGCGGCATGGACCCCTGCTGCTGCAGGGGTTCCTTCGGTTGCCAGAGGGGCGTCCCCGGCAGCCGGCTGGGGGGCGACTGAACGAGCCGCTTGCTTCTGATAGAACACCCCCGCCGGAGGTTTCCAGCGCTCTGCTGCCATCTTGGCCAGCTCGTCAGCAGCGAAGTTATCCTTCCGCTTGACCTGCTCGAAATGCAAACCTTTGAACTTACATTCTAGCTTGCAGACCTCCTCCACGTACGGTGCCATTTGCGGGCAGTCGTAGTCCTTGTTCACCTGGTTGATCACGAGCTGAGAATCCCCGCGAACAACCAGGCGCTTGATGTCGAGGGCGACCGCCTCCCGCAACCCGGCGAGCAAACCCTCATACTCCGCCGTGTTGTTGGTGGAGTTCGCGAAGTCGAGTTGGACAGCGAACCTCAACTGGTCCCCTGTCGGTGACTCGATGACAACTCCAGCGCCTGCTCCTTGAAGGCTGAACGCGCCGTCGAAGTAGAGGACCCAGTGATCCTCGTCCAGCTTGCCGGGCAGGCTGGTCTCCGGTTCATTATCTTCCACGCCCGTAGACGTCCACTCTGCGACGAAGTCCGCCAAGGCTGTGCTCTTAATGCTTTTGGAGTTGGTGAAATGGAGGTCGAACTCCGACAACTCCATCCTCCATTCGGCCACCCTCCCGGTGGCTTCACGGTTGGTGAGGGGCCCGCTCAAGGCAGAACCCGGACACCACCGTGACGTGGTGCGCCTGAAAGTAGTGGCGCAGCTTGCGGGACGCAAGGAGAATCCCCAGAAGGAGCTTCTGTACTTGTGGGTACCTCATCCGCACGTCGCGCAGCACCGTACTAACCGCTTCCGCGGTGCCGAGGTTGCCGACTCGGGGGTGGTCCCCGAGTCCGAGGAGGTTGCCGGGGGCCGTTCAGCCCCCTGCCCCGCAGCCTCAGTCCCCGGGACATCTTCCTCCCTCTCGGCAACCAGCACCGAGCTAACCACCTGGTCAGTTCCCGCTAGGTAGAGTAGCAGCAGCTCACCCGGCTTGGGGGCGACGAGGACGGGCGGCGACCTCAGGTACTGTTTGAGTTCCCGAAACGCCGCCTCAGCCTCAGGAGTCCAGTCGACTGAACCCTTCTTCTTCATCACATTGAAGAAAGGCAGGGCACGCTCGCCGAGCCTGGAGATGAAACGTCCCAGCGCGGCAACACAGCTGTTGAGGCGCTGGACATCCTTCACCTTGCGGGGGGCCTCCATCTTCTCGATGGATTCTATCTTGCTCGGGTTGGCCTGTATTCCCCTGTGTGAAATCAAGAAAACCCAGAAGCTGCCCGGAGTTGACACCGAAGGTGCACTTTTCGGGGTTTAGCTTGAGCTTGATCCTGCGGAGGTTGTCAAATGTCTCCCGTAGGTCATCAATCAGCGAGTCCCCATGCTTAGATTTGATGATGATGTCATCCATGTAGGCTTCCGCGTTGCGGCCTAGCTGGGGCCCCAAACGCATGCATGTATAACAATAAGAGCCAACCGGGGTGATGAACGTTGTCTTCTCCTCATCCTCAACGCCATCTTAATTTGATGGTAGCCAGAGAAAGCATCCAAAAAACTCAGCAAGTCACATCCAGCGGTAGAGTCAACTATTTGATCGATACGGGGTACAGGGAAGGGATCCTTGGGGCATGCGCGATTAAGATCCGTAAAATCTACACACATGCGAAGCTTATTCCCTGCTTTAGACACTACTACAGATTAGCCAGCCAAGTATGGTACAGAACTTCCCTGATCGCCCCGGCAGCCTTGAGCTTGTCCACCTTTTGCTTGATGAAATCCTTACGCTCTTGTGCTTTCCGGCGGACCTTCTGCTTGACGGGGCCCGCGTCCGGGTGCACTGCGAGCCGATGCTCAATCACCTCCCTGGGGACTCTGGGAAGATCCGACGGTTCCCAAGCGAACACATCAGCACTATCCCGGAGGAAGGTGATGAGGGCGCTTTCCTATTCGGCAGTAAGGTTCGCGCCGACGGTAACGGTGCGCTCCTTGTCACTGGCTTGGAGGACAGCTTCTTCACCTTGGCGGCCTCCTCCCGGAGCATCTGCCCCTTGCCGGGGCGCGAGCTCGAGCCTGCGCCTCCCCCGACGAGCTCTTGCGGGGTAGCGTGGGCCTTCTTCATTGCCGGGGCATCGCCCGACAACCTCTCGCCTCCGGCAGCGTCTTCGTCGCCGGCGTCAGCTGCGGCAGCGGCCCGGACGACTTCGCCAACACATCAGGCCGCGTCCTTGAGGTCGCACCTGATGGAGAGGACTCCATAGACGGACGACATCTTCATCACGCCATAGGCGCAATGCGTGGTTGCCATGAACTTGATCAGCGCTGGCCGACCAAGGATCCCGTTGTAGGGCAACGGTGTATGCGCCACGTCGAACACTATGTGTTCGGTCCTGAACGCTTCCCGGACCCGAAGGTGACTGGCAGCGTGATGCGTCCTAGCGGGCGCACGATCCCGGGGTTCACCCCCCGGAATGGGTCGGTGGGCTTCAGCTGCTCCACCGACAACTGGAGTTTTTCCACCAGCCTGGCGGACAGGAGGTTAAGCCCCGCTCCGTTGTGCCCCAGCACCTTGGTCACCGTCATATTGCTAATGATCGGCGATACGACGAAGGGTATTACCCCTGAACCCAACTGCCGTGCTGGGTGATCGTTGGCGCTGAAGGTGATCAGCACGTGCGACCGCCTCAGCGGCTGTTGCGGCTCCGCATCCGGCAATAGTGCGCACACGTCGCGGGTGAGGCACTTCACCGCGGCGTGGGATGGGAGACCATAAGCTCCCCCATGGATGCAGGCGACGCCGCGAGGCTCCTGGAAGCCCGGCTCATCGCCACCAGTGCAGTCGGACTCGCGCTGCTCCTCAACGCGTGCCCTGTCGCATCCCCGGGGTGGGCGTTCCTGCCCCGCGCGGGGTTGACCGCGTCCCCCTTGTTGTTCGTCCCTGCTGGCACCGCCGCCGGCAGGCCTCGGTCCTGTTCTGGGGTCGTTCGGGCAATCTCGAGAGAGATGCCCGATGTCACCGCAGTTGAAGCAGGCGCCGGCAAGCGTGGCGCTCTTCATGGCGCTGCTCTCGCCGCTGCTTGATCCCTTGCAGAACGCGGCAGTTCTGCGCGTCGTGGGTGGAGTTGCTATGGATGGGGCAGTGGGGCTCGTCGCCCTGCTTGCCACCGGACCCGCCACCCGGCGAGGCCTTCTTCACAGGCCTTGCGGCAGGAACCCCCGAGTCCGCAGCGAGAACTTGCTTCCCGCTGCGCTTGCGGGAGCCCTTCTTCTGCGAACCCTCGCCAGGGCTCGCGGCAGCCTTAGCTGCTAGCTCGGGCGCTAGGCGCCCTTCCTCGGCCATGGCGCATTTGTGCGCCAGGGCGTACAGGTCCTGCGTCGTCCGGATCCGGTGCGTGCTCAGCTTCTCGCGCATCTTGGGATCGCGAACGTTGATGGGGAAGGTGTTGATGATGGCAGCCGCCTCCACCTCTGGGATGGAATAGGAGAGGTTGGAGAAGCGGGTGATGAAGGCCCACAACGTCTCTCCCGGCTTCTGCACGATAGTGTACAACTCTGCCATGGTTCCCGGGCGCTTATAGCCGCCCTGGAACACGCTCACGAACTGCTCGCGCAGGTCCACCCAAGTGGCGATGGACCCGGCGGGCAGGTGGAGCAGCCAGGTTCGCGCTGATCCTTTCAGGACCATCGGGAACCAGTTGGCTCTGACCTTGTCGTCGGCGCCGATGGCGTGCATACCCAACGTGTAGGTCAAGAGGAAGTCCTTGGGGTTGGCGGTCCCGTCGTACGTACCGAGCGCGGGCGCTCGGAACTTACGGGGCCACGTCACCCGCCGCAACTCGTGTGTGAACGTGGTGCAACCGTCCTCAGGGCCCATGGGAGCGTCTTCCTGCTCCTGTGGGCGCTAGCGCTCTACCTCACGCCTGCGCTGGTGCTCCAAGCGTTGGCGCAAATCTTCTTGCTGGCGGGCATTCAAGATGCCGCGCGCATCGCCCCCCGGAACGGTGGACGACGAGTTCGAGGACCCCTCCGGGCCACAGTCTCCTTGGCCTCCTTGTGGAGGGGGAGGGTTCTACCCCTGTCACGAGGCGGGTGGCGCGTCCCCACGCTCCGGGTTCTGCCCGTGGCCAGAGCCTACCAGGGCACCCTCGGCGTGCGGCTGCTGGGCGGCCAGGGCGAGGAGCGCGTCTAACTCCTCGCCCCACGTCTCGTGCGCCGGCGTGCCTTGCTGCGGTTCGTACGGCACCATGACGTGCGCGGCGATGATGGCTTCCACCGGGGTTCGTGCGGGGGGCAGCCGGTTTCCCGAGCGGCTGCTTCCCGCTCTGGCCCCGGACGCCTCCGGGTGCGCAGGGTGCGAACCCCTAGGGGTCGCCCGCGACGCGGTATGCTCCTAGTGCCGCTGTCGCGGAGCATCCTCAGTCCGCGACTCAACCCGCTGCCCGGCGCGGGCGGCACCGTGTGCGCTCGCGCGACTGGCTCCGGCACTGGGGGCAGCCGGTCCCCTCGGCCGATTGTCGGCAGACGGCCGAGGAGGCGGAGGAGGCAGCTGTGTTTGCTGCACCCTCGAGGGCTCGGGGTTCTCCGGAGCCCCCGACTCGGGTCGCATGTCATGCGACCGCGTGTGCGCCGCTGGGGCTTCACGCGGGTCTATACGCGGATCACCCGCCCGCTTGGGGGCGTGACTATTCTCGTCGGCGAAGAAGGCGAGGCCGAGGTCGATGCAAACGATGCGGCCGGCGACCACCAGCAGGCTCTTCTCCCGCGCCCCCTACCTGGCACGCCAGATGTCGTCCCACGGTGCCCTTTTAGGTTCGGTAGGGGCGTCAAGGTTCGCCCCGGCGATCGCCGGCTCGACCGATGAGGCCCTGCGGGGCCGGCAAAATGATGTACTAAAAGTGCGCGCTCACCAAAGAACAGATACACGCACGTTTTTACCCAGGTTCGGGCCACCCGGAGGTGTAAAGCCCTACGTTCTGCTTGTCTGAGCTGATATTGATTGTGAATCAAGTGTTTACAGGTTGCCGGGTAAGTTCCTGGGTACTCTCTCCCTTTGGTTAGGTACTCCTTACTATTCTCTGCTAATGCTCGAGACCGGAATATCCCCCGAAGCCCCGCTAGCCCTTCCGGTCTGGTAGCTTCCCGGACTGCTCGTAGCCGCTGTCCGGGATGGAACCTTCCCAGGAACTCGGGGACGGGGCCCACGCGTCGTGCAGCGGTGGTACCCTGGGTACCACTGGTGCGACAAGGAGACAGTCCATGACCAACACAAAAAGCATTGGAGACAAGGGATCACCCTGCCGAAGGCCACGCGTATGCCAAAGGAATTCCGAGAGCTGCTGATTGACAATTATGCGTGTTGAAGCCGTTCTGAAAAGGTTAGACATCCACTGCCTGCATCTATCAGGGAACCCACATCCCAATACACCGAGTCAAAGACTTTTGAAATATCTAGCTTCATCATGATCGCAGGTTGATTTGATCTGTGGAGCCTCTTGATAGCAGAATCGACATAAGTAAAATTGTCATGGACGCATCTCCCTTGGATAAAAGCTCTCTGTCATGCGTCGACCAGGTTGGGCATGTGAGGGCGTAGCCTGTGCACCAAGCTAATCGGTCTGAATTGGGATGGGGATGTAGCTTCTTCAGATTTAGGAAGCAGGACCATATGAGCAGAGTTGAGGAGATTAAAATCTTGTCCGTTGCCCAGCCAGAAAAGATGAAGAGCAGCCATGATGTCGGCTTGAATATATAATAGGCCAGCAAACTTGGTAAAATTTTCTAGTAAAACCGGCAGGGCCCGGGGCCTTCTCAGGATTCAGCGACATGACACATTTCTTGACTTCGTCGGCCTGGAAAGGAAACACCAGATCATGGAGCTCCACATGAGAAAAATCCAATTCATCAAACCGAAGTTCACTGGAGCGAGGGGCCGTTGCGCTAAGGATAGAGTTGAAGTGAGTGCAGCAAGTCGATTTTTTCTTCAGTGCCACAAATTAAGATGTTGTCGCGGATGAGAACTGGGATCACATTTTTCCTTCAGCGGGCCGTTGCTCTTGAGTGGAAAAGCTTTGTGTTAGCGTCACCATGTCTGATCCACAGATATCTGGCCGCTGGCGCCAGATCGAGCGCTCGAGCGAAGAGATGCCAACCAAAAGCATCTTCACGGGCCGGCGGAAAGCGAGCTCGCCGTCAGGAAGCTGCCGATGATCGCCTGCTTTATCAAGCATAAAGATCAGCTCATTGACGATGGCCGATTGAAGGGCAATCTCTGCCCGAAAAGCTGCACTCCATCGGGAAAGAGCTTTGGCGATCTCGGTGATGTTAAACTTTAATCATGATTCTGTTTCTGTTTTAGATTCAGTTTAGAAGAGTCCTGCGTCTGTTAAGGGATAATCCGAGTATAAAGAGAATTCCAGTTGTGTGCGTGTGTTTAAACCTGGGCGGAGTTTTCTCCAACAGGGTTGCGTCGTGTTGGACTCTAATTGGAGTCGTGTTGGGCACGGTTTGTATCCTCATGTAGTAAGCAATGAGAAGAGAAAACGCAGCACGTTGAGCTGCACCAAAGTCCAGTTTTTTTCATCGAGAGATAGAGTTTTAGGGTTTGCAGAAACTTCCTTTAAAATCGTGTTTCTGCAGATCGGTTTCAAGCTTCGATCCAACAATTGGTATCAGAGCTTTGTGCTCGATCTAGTAACAGATCACCAATGACGGATGAAATAGGGACGTCAGCAGCAGGCGCAGCAAAGGAGTTCGCTCTTGCAGGCCACTATCCCAGGCTCGATCGCAAGGAGTTCGCGATGTGGGCAGTGAAGATGGAGGTGGCACTCGAGGCTCAAGAAATCTGGGAAGCAGTAGATCCCGGTGGTGATGAGTATACAAAGGGAGCGGCCAAGTATCGCAAGGATCGGCAGGCGCTCGCCGCGCTTCACTCGGTGATACCGATCGACGTCATGAAGCATGTCGCCGGAAAGAAATCGGCGAAGGAAGTATGGGCGACGATCAAAGTATTGCATGAAGGGCACGAGCGTGCGCGTTCGCGAAGCAAATCTTCAGATTGCCCAAACTTCCATTTCTCCTACTCGTTGTCCCCCTTGCTTGGCTCTTCCTCTACACTCCAAAAGAATTACGAGGATCTGATGATGCATGACAGCGAGTCGATAGATGAGTTTGCGACACGGATGATAACCATCGTTAATGGCATCCGTGATCATGGTGAGAAGCTGAACGATTCCTCAATCGTCCGAAGGTTTCTCAGGGCCGCACCAGCAAGATATATCCAAATTGTTACTT
The DNA here is from genome assembly GCF_000005505.3 of Brachypodium distachyon. Classification (NCBI taxonomy): domain Eukaryota; kingdom Viridiplantae; phylum Streptophyta; class Magnoliopsida; order Poales; family Poaceae; genus Brachypodium; species Brachypodium distachyon. Next base: position 5,051,528 of record NC_016135.3, read on the forward strand.
CCATAGAACAATGTGTGGATATGAAGACGCTTACTATAGAGGATCTAGTAGGGCGTTTCAAGGCGCATGATGAACGGGTTCGTGCGAGTTTCGGCGACCCAAAGGAAGGTGAGCATCTTATGCTCTCGAAAGCGCAATGGCAGAATCTGTCCAAGGAAAAGAGGGGCGGTTCTGATGGTGCAACGAGTGGCACTAAGAAGGAGAATTCCCGTTCGGCGAAGAAGAAAGAACAAGCTAGCAGAGATGATCAGGCCGTGGTGCCGAAAAGAAAGTTTGACAAGAAGAAAGTTCGCTGTCACAATTGTGGGCTCTATGGGCACTTTAGATCTGAATGTCGGAAGCCAGTAAAAGGAGATGATGATGGGCCAGCACTCTTGATGTGTGAAATCTGCGAGTTAATGGAGGAAGGAGAAGCTACAGCTGCTCCAACCCCGAAGGAGACCGTGAAACTTGTCGAAGAGAAAGTACTTCTTCATGACAAGAGGAGGAAGAGCACCGCAGCAGACATGTGGTATCTTGACACGGGTGCCAGTAATCATATGACCTGCGGTCGCCTGCAATTCTCAGAATTAAATCTTGCAGTAGAAGGAACGGTACGTTTTGGTGATGGCTCCACTGTTGAAATTGCCGGACGAGGAACAGTGCTATTTGAAACCCGGAGTGGTGAACATAAAGCACTGGCGGATGTCTATTATATACCACGGCTGAAAAGTAATATTATCAGCCTTGGACAGTTGGAGGAACGTGGCTGCAAGATTGTGTTGGAAGATGGTTACTTATGGGGCTATGACAGGGAGAGGAAGCTTCTCATGAGGGTGCCAAGGTCCAAGAATCGATTGTACATCTTGAACCTTGATAGATTAGTACCAATCTGTTTGATAGCGAATTTGGATACCGAAGCTTGGGTATGGCATGCACGATATGGTCATCTAAACTTTCAGGCGCTTCGGCAACTTGGTGAGAAAGGGATGGCAAAAGGCATACCGAAGATAGTACATGTGGAGCAACTTTGTGATGGCTGCCTGGTGGGTAAGCAAAGGCGTGCGGCTTTCCCACGTCAAGCAAGCAAGGTGCTCGAGCTAGTCCATGGAGATCTTTGTGGCCCGATAACTCCAACTACACCGAGCGGTAATCGGTACTTCATGTTAATTGTTGATGATTTCAGTAGGTACATGTGGCTAGTACTACTGAAAAGCAAAGATCAAGCGCTGGAGGCTTTCAAGAAAGTTAAGATGGCAGCCGAAGTAGAGGCAGAAGCCAAGTTGAAGGCCCTACGCACAGATCGGGGGGGTGAGTTCACCTCAAATGAGTTCAAGTCGTTCTGTGAGGAGCACGGCATAAAGTGCTACTTGACTGCCACATATTCAACACAACAAAACGGCGTGGTGGAAAGAAGAAATCAAACAGTTGTTGCCATGGCAAGAAGCATGCTGAAAAGCAAAGGGAGGCCTGGACGTTTTTGGGAAGAGGCAGTCACAATAGCCGTGTATTTGTTGAACAGGGCGCCGACGAAGAGTGTCGTTGGCATGACGCCAGGTGTGGGCAAAAACCATCATTAGAGCATCTTTGGACCTTCGGGTGTGTGGCTCATGTGAAACCAATTGCCGGACACACACCAAAATTGGCTGATCGGAGCACGCCTATGGTGATGATAGGCTACGAGCCCGGCTCGCTGGCCTACCGTGCATATAACCCTGTCAACAACAAGGTGGTCGTAACTCGAGATGTCATATTCGAGGAAGAAAAGGCATGGGAGTGGAGCAGATCGACAGGTGTCGTGCCATCAAGCTCAGGTGAAATTTTTAATGTTGTTTTTGAACAACCCCATGTTGCAGGTCATGATTATCGTGACGACCCTGATCACCCCGACATCGACGAGCCAAGAACACCTTCAGGACCTCGAGGAGGACACTCACTCTTAGATGGTGGAAGTGGAACGCCATCGAGTTGGTCATCATCGACTACGACTCCGCAAGAGTACATCGGATCGTCTGCCGCGGCAGGAAAAGGCTCTGCCACGGCAGGAGCCATTGCTGCACCTAGAAGCTCTACCGCAGCAGGAGAACCCTCTGTCGCGGCAGAAAGAGGCGCTGCTGCAGAGGATTCTACCGTGGCAGGAAGAGATTCTACCGCAGTAGGAAGAGATGCTACCGCGGCAGGAAGAGGCTCTGCCGCGGCAGGAACAAAAGCTGCAGCAACAGAAGCGCCTGCAGCAGAAGGATCAGGGGGAGAAGCGCAACCTTCTGCAGCGGCAGGAGGGTCCATCTTCATGCCTGGATCATCGCTCGAGCGCTCCCCTATGTCGCCCCGACCACCGACGCCCATTCGGTTACGGCCATTGAAGGATTTTTATCCGCAACTTCCAAAGCCTAAACCGGTGAAGATGAAACGCACGAAGGGGAAATGTCTCCTAAGTGAGGAACCAACAACTTTTGAAGAAGCAAGTGAAGACGAGAGCTGGTCCAAAGCAATGGCCGAGGAGATAGGCTCCATTGAAGAGAATGCAACATGGAGTTTGGTAGATCTTCCGGCGGGTCAGAAAGCAATTGGCCTCAAGTGGGTGTTCAAGCTAAAGAAAGATACAGATGGAAAAGTGATCAAGCATACAGCAAGATTAGTTGCAAAAGGGTACGTGCAGCAGCAGGGTGTCGATTTCGAAGAAGTGTTTGCCCCTGTAGCAAGGATGGAATCTGTTCGTTTGCTCATAGCTCTAGCCACTCAGGAAGATTGGAAGTTACACCATCTGGATGTTAAATCAGCCTTCTTGAATGGAGAACTAGAGGAAGAAGTGTATGTGCAGCAACCGAAGGGGTATATCCAAGAAGGGGAAGAGCACAAAGTACTGAAATTGCACAAAGCTTTGTATGGGCTGAAGCAAGCGCCGAGGGCGTGGAATATTAAGCTTGATCACACGCTGACCTCATTGGGGTTCGAAAGAAGCTCGCTTGAACATGCAATGTACAAGAGAGGCACTGGAAGGAAACGCTTCCTTGTAGGTGTCTACGTAGATGATCTTCTGATAACCGGGGAGGATGAGAAGGAGTTGAAAAATTCAACCTACAGATGACCGAGCTATTTAAGATGAGTGATCTGGGTTTTCTGAGTTATTATCTTGGAATAGAAGTTCATCAAAGAAGCGATGGAATTGGTCTATGTCAAGAGGCATATGCGATGAAGATCTTAGTAAGCTGTGGCATGGATGATTGTAATCCGGTTCATATTCCAATGGAACCGAGGCTCAAACTCTCCAAAGAAAGTGAAGCACCTACAATTGATGCCACTGAGTATAGAAGCGTGGTAGGGAGCTTGCGATATCTTGTGAACACCAGACCGGGCGTTCTCAGTGGGCATGGTGAGCCGCTACATGGAGGTTCCTACTACAGAACATCTTGTTGCCATGAAACATATACTGCGATATGTGAAAGGAACAAGTCATTATGGTTGTTTCTACAAGAAAGGAGGTGATGAGAAGGTGCGCCTAATTGGGTACAGCGACAGTGACATGGGAGGTGATGTTGATGACCGGAAAAGTACATCTGGTGTGGCTTATTTTGTGGGCTCAAGCATTGTAAGCTGGTTATCCCAGAAGCAAAAGGTCGTGGCACTTTCATCATGTGAGGCAGAGTATATAGCGGCAGCAACTGCGGCTTGTCAAGGAGTATGGTTCGCAAGATTGACGGGGGATCTCATGAACAAAGAAGCTGAACAGGTGGTGTTACATGTTGACAACAAATCTACGATTTCACTGTGTAAGAATCCAGTTCATCATGATCGAAACAAACACATTGATACAAGGTATCATTATATTCGGCAGTGCGTCGAAGAAGGGAAGGTTGATGTCAATTATGTGAGTACCAAAGATCAACTGGCTGAGATGAGAAGAAGGATAGGTGTCCAGTCTGTGAAGTAAGCAAATCATGCTTAGGGGGGTGAATGTTGGCCTTGGACATGACATCCTCCAGGGTGGACTGGCGCTTGCTCGCCAGCCTGCAGCTCCTTCTAACTGACTTGGGGGAGCACTTCTTGACCTTCTTCGCCTTCACCTGGGGAGGGCACACAAGCTTGAGCAGACCCGGCGTGACAACCGAGGAAGAGCTTCAAACACTTATTAACGGGCTGTTGTCCTTCCCGACATATTTCCCTGGGACAGCATTTTACCGGTCCATGCAAGTAGGCATATATACTTCCTTTTATCCAAAGAAACACTAGTGTATTTTTGGATTCCTAGCTAAAGTAGTTTGCATTTGATGTTTTTTTTTAAAGGGGAAGCGATCCCCGGCCTCTGCATCAATTGATGCACACAGTCATTTTTATTGCAAAGTGATCAAAAGTCATACAATTCACTGATCAGCGATAGTCGATAAAAAGATAAGCCAACGAAATAGCTCTAAAGACGAAATTATGCATCTAGGCATCTAGTACACCACCAACCAGCCTGGCTGAAGATATCCCGAGCGACCATCTCCAGTCGGTTGCATCCAGTAGTATCCAAAGGTTCCCGCAGACATGCAGGAAGTAGGAAAGCCCACAGTCGGATCCAATGGGTAGCTTTGAAAACAATCTGCAAAAAAAGTGGAACTCTGGTTCTATTAAAAACAACATCATTTCTACAGTTCCAAATAGCCTAACAGAAAGCCGAAACTCCCATTCGAATATGAGCGTTAATTTTGTTGTCTAACCCATTAAGCTAGTTGCCAAATAAATTAGTAATCGAAGTCGGTGGAGGCAGATTAAAAGTAATATAAATGATGCACCACACAATGCGAGCTAAAGGACACGAAATAAAGAGGTGATGTATAGTTTCATCGGAGTCACAAAAGCAACACTTTAAACTCCCCTCCCAATTCCGTTTCGCAAGATTCTCTTTAGTTAAAAGAACTTTGCGGTCGAGAAACCACATAAATATCTTCACTTTTGAAGGAATTTTTAACTTCCACAGGTATTTTCGATGAAAAATCGTTTGTCCTTCCAAACAGTCTGCGTACATAGACTTTTCAGTAAAAATGCCCGAGGAAGAAAGACTCCAAACAAACTTATCCGGCTCACCAGAAAATTGCACCAACATCAAACGCCGAAACAAATGCAGCCAACACGCCCATTTGTGTCCATCGAGGTTCCGTCTAAAACTTATATTCAGAGGAACCAACGCAAAGACCGTAGCAACAGAAACAATTTTGTGCTGCACAATCCGAAAGAGCGAAGGATATGGATGAGCAAGAGGTGAATTTCCCAGCCAGGTGTCCTCCCAAAAATGAATTCTGGTACTATCCCCCAGGATGAACATACCACGGCTAAAAAAGTCATCTTTAACTTTCATGAACCCTTTCCAAAATGGAGAATCAGTAGGTCTAATAGACGTATGGGAAAGGGTGTCACCACGAAGGTACTTGCTCTATAGCAGTTCTTACCACATCCCTTCCTCATAAGGAGCTTGAAAAGCCAATTCCTTAGCAAGCATCTATTTTTAATTTCCAACAGCTCAATGCCCAAACCACCTTGGTCCTTAGGACGACAGATGATATTCCATTTGGTCAGCCTATACTTCCACCGATGCTCGTCAGACTGCCAGAAGAAACGAGATCTGTAGAAATCCAATCTCTTGCGAACCCCGACGGGTATTTCAAGAGATAACATAAACATGGGCATGCTAGTAAGAACAAAATTAATGAGGGCAAGTCGATCACCGTAGGAAAGAAGCTTACCCTTCCAACACCCTAGCTTTTTCTCAAAACGATCCTCCACCAACTTCCATTTCTTATTAAGCAGTTTACGGTAATGAACGGGGATCCCTAGATAACGAATTGGTAACGACCCCGACTCACACCCGAAAATGCTCTTATAGCTAGATTCCTCATCCTTAGCCTTCCCAAAACAAAAGAACTCACTTTTATGGAAGTTAATTTTAAGACCGGAGAGCTGCTGAAAAATGCTGAGTATAAGCTTCATGTTAATAGCTTTCGCTAAGTCGTGCTCCAAGAAAAGAATCGTGTCGTCAACATATTGGAGGATGGAAACCCCTACCTCAACCAAATGAGGAATAAGGCCTCCAACCTGACCATCCTCTTTTGCCCGAGAAATAAGGATAGCCAACATATCTGCGACAATATTAAAAAGCAACGGCGACAACGGATCACCCTGACGTAAGCCTTTCCGGGTTTGGAAAAAATGACCATATCATCATTCACCTTAATCCCCACACTTCCTCCCTGAACAAAACGAGAAATCCAGTCACACCAAATAGGATCGAAACCTTTCATTCGAAACGACTGTTGGAGAAAAGGCCATTTAACTTTTATCACAAGCTTTCTCAAAGTCAATCTTAAACAAGACTCCATCCAGCTTCTTCCGATGAAGCTCGTGGATGGTCTCATGAAGCACAACCACCCCTTCCAAAATGTGCCGGCCTGGCATAAAAGCCGTCTGCGTAGGACTAATCACTTGATGGGCGATCCCCGCAACACGATTAGTAGCTACCTTAGTAAAAAAATTGAAGCTCACATTCAATAAACAAATAGGACGATATTGCTGGATCTGAATTGCATCCTCCTTCTTGGGAAGAAGAGTGATCATGCCAAAATTAAGTTTATAAAGAGGCAGTTCGCCCGACTGAAGCTGTGTGAAAAGCGCCATCAGATCAAATTTAATAACATTCCAGAAAGTTTGGTAGAGCTTGGCCGGAAAGCCGTCGGGACCTGGAGCTTTGTTCCATCTGAACGATTGCATCGTGCACCTCGTCCTCCGTAAAAACAGCCACCAGAATAGCATTCTCCGTCGGAGAGAGTTGAGGGATATCCTCGATCTGATCTTCCAAAAGAGAAAAAGAATTTGGCGCTGATGCACCAAACAATCTCTTTTAGTAATCGGAGATAAACAATTGAAGGTTAGCTTGTACCGTAATTGTCCCCTCGTCCTGCTCGAGTTGGAAGATTTTTTTCTTTCTGTGCTTTCCATTAGCGATGAGGTGAAAAAACTTCGTATTATTACCTCCCTCCTGGACATACTTAACTTTAGCCCGCTGCCCCCATTTCGACTCTTCTTCCCGTCGGAGCTTAGATACGAAATCATTAGCCTCCTTCAGGGTAGACCGCTCGGCCGTCGAAAGGTCTATAGATTCAGCCTTGATATCAAGAGCGTCAATAATCTTTAAGAGGCGATCCCTTTCTTTCTTATAAACCCCACTAATATTTTTGGCCAAACCACGAAGGAAACGGCGAATGTGTCTAATTTTATTTTGCCAACGATCAATAGGCGTGTTACCCGATGTAATAGACGCCCATTCATTGGCGACCATCTCATAAAATCCATCCTGACTTAACCACGAGAGCTCAAAATGAAAAATTAGCTTTATTACCGAGGTGAGCCTGATCGCCAGAGTCAATAATCAAAGGAGTGTGGTCAGACCTTGAACGAGGCAGAGCATGAACCGACACTAGCGGAAATTTTTGCTCCCAATCAATACTAGAAAGTATGCGATCTAATTTCTCATAAGTCGGAGTCTGACGTCTACTAGCCCAAGTAAAATGGTGCCCCGACAGAGCAATTTCTCTCAAGTCTAAGCTCTCAATAATAGCATTAAAAATAAAAGGCCACCTAGCATTAAAATTATCATTATTTTTTTCCTCACGACGGTGAATGATATTAAAATCACCACCAACCAGCATCGGCAGGACTTCCGCCTCACAAGCCAAAAATTCCGCCTTATGCACCACCTGGGCTGCCCCATAAACCGGAACAAAAACCCAGTCAAAACCATCCACCTTGGACCGTAGCTGGAATTTAACACAAAAATCCCCCGTGTCGACCCGATTGACGTGGAGGGTTGTTGTGTTAACCCCAACGAGTATACCACCAGATCTGCCGTGCGAGGGTAAACAGTACCAAGCAAAGTCTAAACCCCCAGCCAGGTGATTCAAAAAGGGAGTCGAAAAATTGCAGCCAAGTTTGCATTTGATGTACTTGGTCCTATTGATTTGTACGCTTGCTTGTGCAGGCAAGGAAAGATGTGGAGAAGATGATGCGGGATGCATTTGCAGAGAAGCTGCGTACACCTGGGAAGAAGCATGGCGACCTTCTTGAACAGATTGTCGAACAACTGCAAGGTGAGGAGGCACTGATAACTGAGAGTTTTGTCGTCGACATGGCTTCTACATTATTGTGCGCCAGCGTCTTCCCGCTGTCCGGAACCACCGCTGTGGCATTCAAATCCCTCCAACCCTCAAGTCGTGCACGCTCTACAGGTACTGACTCAGTCACTCAACCAAACATACATACTGTGCTGGAATACTTGCTAATCAAACCATAAACACTGACATTCATATATAAAACTACCTTCTTAAAACTTACACCTTACACAGAAGAAGAACGAAGACATGCTAAAAACCCGGAAAGACAAAGTCTCAAGCGGGCTGACATGGGAGGAGTACAAGTCATTGAGATTCAGTAATCAGGTCAAAAAGCATATCTTCTTATTAGCGCAGTGTTGCAGTTGGATTTTACTTTAAAGGCATTATCGGTTTGTAGACCAAAGGACAAAGGTGGACTGGGTGTCATCAACATCAGTTTTCAGAAGAAAACTCTGCTAATGAAAAATCTTCACAAATTCTACAACAGACTAGATATTCCATGGGTTCACTTCATCTATGAGAAACACTACCACTCAGGTCTTCCTCCACAAAAATTGACGGCTGCATCATTCTGGTGGATTGACATTCTGAAGCTTGTCAACATTTATAAGTAACTATCTATCACTAAAGTTAACAATGGGGCCTCCACCATCTTTTGGAAGGATAAATGACAAGATGCAACTCTGGAAATCAAATGGCCCCACCTATACTCGTTTGCCAGGAACAAGGAGGCTATTGTTCAAGACTTTTTCCTTAATGATAATACGGAGACACTCTTTTATCTCCCACTGTCGGAGCACGGGTCTCCGGCACCGGGGATGCTGGACACCCCCTTGTTGTTCGGTGGAGGGCGAGGAGATCGTTCCAGCGATCGCTGGCGTGACGAAACACACATAGTGTGGACAACTAGATTTACCCAGGTTCGGACCACCCGAAGGTGTAACACGCTACGTCCTGCTCTTGGTTGTATTCACGAAAGAGTATGCTTTACAGATTGCCCTGGGGGTTCCCGAGTTGGCTACTTGTCCCTCTAAGGAACTCTGCTATCGGTGAACATAATCTTTCCTGTTACTAGCTAGGGTTCGAACCCTTTGACCGGTGGCATTGGTCCTTCTTTTATAAACAAGGGATACCAGATGTGCCGATGCATGCAGCGCGACACGTTAACTATCCGCGTGTCGTTGCCACAAAACTTACACTACTGTTGATCCACGTTGGGCGCCATGCAGCGCCCAGGCTATTGTACACGGTAAATAAAATGGATTATAGGGCAACCGCTCTAGCCTTGCTGAGCAAGACTAGCCCTGCCGATGTGACTCATGTCGGTGCATTAAATGCACTGCGTCCGTTGTCTCGTCCTGTCTTCACTGTTCTGTGGGCCCCATCCGCATACCCGAGCGCGGGTTGCGGGGAGCCCCTTCCCGGCAAGCGCACCTAGCCAGTTGCGGGGGCAGCGTGCCTTCTACTTGCCAGGACCAGAGTTCCCAGGTACCTACTGAAGCGGGCGCTTCTCTTGTTCCGGTTCTTGGCTTTGTCTTCGCCAATGACTGTCTCTTTGGGGCGGGCTTCCCGGGTCTATCCTTCCCGGAAGGCCAACCTAGCAGGGCTTCGTTACTCGCGACCCACGCGTCCCGTATCAGTGGGACCTCATGGGCCATTGGTACGACACCCACTCTCCCTCACTGCCTATGAGCAATTCACCCATCTCATGGAGCTTTTTGACAATGTCCCACAATCTGATGGCCAAGACTTATGGTCATACATATGGCATAAAGATTTCTTCATCCCTGCACAAGCATACAGAGCCAAAATTAATCACCTGGAATCGCCCACTGACTTTGGATGGCTCTGGAAGTCCTACTGTCAACTGAAACACAAATTCTTCGGTTGGATGCTACTCATCAACCGTCTCAATACAAGAGCCATCATATGATTGTGTCTTATGTGGGGTGTCTCATTTAGAAACCAGAGATCACTTGTTCTTCCACTGTCCGTTTGCCAAAGCTTGTTGGTCTTACCTCTGCGCTAGTCCGTTTGCCAAAGCTTGTTGGTCTTACCTCTGCGCTAGACACTCCATTGCCGAATGTGCATTCAAATGTGGAACAGCTCGAGATTATCACCCTGGGGGCATGGAGCATTTGGAAAGTTCGAAATGACTTCATTTTCAACCAACGAATTCCCAGCCTCTACAGATGCTCACTGTACAAAGTTTTCATTTTTATTACGATACAGAGACCCAAAAAATGCACTATATATGATACAGAGACCCAAAAAATGCACTATACAACATCTACGTTATCATCAAACCTACATTGTCTCAGCAAAAACTATCTAGCAGTTGTGACAGATATGGTCAAATCATTAACACTGCATGACTGAGTACCAGTGGACGCCTCTTCATTGCCTACCCTTAAATTGAAATATGCTGGGTGCTTAGTCTCACGTAGGATCATAGTCTTGCTGCTTAGCATTGCAACAACGTCCAACATGGTCGGTCGATCTGCTGCATTCTCTTGTACACACAACAGTGCAATGTTAATACACCTCATTATTTCTTCAGAGTGACTCTTTGGATTCAATGACGCATCAACGATTTCGATCCATCTGCCCTCCTCCCATAGCTGCCAAGCCTGTTGAAATTCATCACATACTTAGGACACCAGATAAACAAAGCATTTTTCTTTCCATGTTATATGGATATCTATGAACTCACATATCCAAGGATATTGATGAAATCTCCACATTGATTGCTACCAGAATTCCTTTTCCCACTTAGGATCTCGAGAATTAAGACGCCAAAGCTGAATACATCGGATTTGACAGAGAAGAGGCCCTCAGACGCGTACTCGGGAGCCATGTAGCCACTAAAATGACGTTATAATATATGTTCAAATCACTGCATGGTATATGAATGCTCACAAGTGGACTAATTAAAAGGGAACTTACTATGTACCAACCACTCTTCTTGTAGTGTTTCCTTCGTCAGTAGCATTTGAGCTGAATATTTTTGCTAGTCCAAAATCTGAAATTTTAGGATTCATTTTGCTGTCCAAGAGAATGTTGCTTGGTTTAAGATCACGATGTATGACACACAGCCGAGAGTGCTTATGTAGGTAAAGAAGTCCTTCCGCTATTCCTTCTGTGATTGCAAGGCATTTGTTCCAATCCATCAAAGCTTTTTTATCTTCATCTGGACATGAACTAAATGTTAGCACAACAGAGAATAAAATTATCTAAAGAAACAATCAGAAGTTGGACATCCCAATTAATAAAGGAGTGTAATTATGCACGTAAAGGGGCTGGTGTAAACAATATGCTGAGATATTTCAGTAAAAATTTTTTTGCATCATATGATAAACAATATCTAATTTATAAATTTGGAAATGTAAATATGTACCAAAGATGAAGAAGTCCAAGCTTTTGTTCGGCAAGTATTCATAGACCAGTATTTTCTCCTCTCCTTGAGAGCAACATCCCAAGAGCCTAACCAAATTCCTGTGTTGAAGTTTGGCTATGAGCTGAACTTCATTTTTGAACTCTATGAAACCTTGTCCTGAATGTGAAGCAAGTCTCTTAACTGCAATCTCCATTCCATCAGGAAATTGGCCCTAGGGAAAAAAATTGTAAGAAGATCTTTAATGATATTATGCCACAATCAATTGCTTTCAAATGGTCAGGTTAATTTATACTCAGTAGTTCCCAAGCATGTTTGGGACGCCAGTACTTTTTGTTTCTTAAGAATATGTATGATGAAAATTTGACAGACATAATCTATTTCTGTATTGAATAGTTAACGAGGATTATATAACGGTATTATATATATGTACCTTATATACAGGGCCAAATCCACCTTCTCCAAGTATGTTTTCTTCGGAGAAGTTACATGTAGCCTCCAATATCTGCTGAAAGTCGAAAACTGAAAACTCTGCTTCCATTTCCCAAAGTAGTTCATCTCCTCCTTTCAACTTGCGAGCACGCTTTCCGTGTGACCTCACTTTCCCTAAAAAATTGAGAATTCCCGAAATCTATCTCTTTAATTACACGATTCTTCAGTGCAGTACAGTGCAGTATATTACCTGATCATGAGCATTTTAGTAACTAATTTACGCACCTTTTGTGTACCTCCTTCTGAGGCGACGATAGTAAAGGATAAAGCCGAAAGCAACTAGTGCTACAGGAGCAGCCACAGATATAGCAATGACCCAAGGTCTGACTCCATTTCCTTCAGAATTAAACATCCAGAAATTGTTTGTTCATAAGTAATAATAGTAACATCCAGAAATGATTTGAATAGAAAATGATTTGGAAACTAAAACGAATTTGGTTCACCATAGTATAACTTACTCTTGCCTGTGGGACCCGTGGCTGGCGGCGCCGGAGTTACGCCGGACGACGGACGGATCCGGCGCATCGATTCGCCGTTGTAGAACATGAAGGCCTCGAACCTGATGTTGCAGCGCAGCACGAGGATCCTCCCTCCCTGGCGCACGGCCGTGGTGTCGTTGACCATGGCGACGAGCCGCTGGAGGCACGCGAGGCAGTCCCCGGCGGGGAGGTCCGGCGTGCACTGCGCCAGCGAGAAGAGCGTGGGGATGTCGCTGCTGCCCGAGTCCATGGTCACCGTGGCGAACCGCCTGACGGCCGCCGCCGCGGCGTCACGGGCCGTGGCGTTGAGAAGCTCGCGGACATCGGCGGCGACGGCGGCGGCGTCGCCGGGGATGCTCTGGCCGTTCCAGAACTGGAACAGAGTGGATCCGTCGGCGGCGGCGATGGCGGCCGGGGTGAGGCCGAGGAAGGCGGCGTCGGGGGAGAAGCCGAGGAGGCACCCTGGGCGAGAATCGGAGTCGTTGTACTCGAAGTAGACGGCGGCAGCCCTGGCGTTAGGGCAAAGCTCCTGCGCGTAGCGGAACGAGTCGGCGATGCAGCCGCCGCACGAGGCGGTGGCGTTGCTGTCGGCGGCGGTGTCGCCGCGGCAGAGAGCGAGCGCGTGGACGGCGTCGGGGGATTGGCCGGCGGTGGCCGTGGCGAAGAGGGTTGGGGAGGAGGAGGCGTTGAGGGGGAGCGCGGCGGCGAGGAGGGAGAGGTTGGAACTGTAGGTGCTGTTGGCCGTGTAGTTGCCACCCTTGCCACAGACCTTCCCCGTTGCCGATGCCGATAGCGGCATCAGGAGGAAGCTCAGGAGGAGCACCACGCCTGCCATGCTAATCCAGTAATCCTCTTGCCGCCTAATTGGCACCGATGGATTGATATCATTTCACTTGGAAAATTTGAAAAGGAAGATTAATCCGGGACTGGCCTGTTGCTTTCAGCACTGACTCGGACGGTAATTTTGTTTGATTTGAAACCATCAATTACGGCGTCACAACGTTCTTGCATATGTAAATTGGTTATTCACTGGGTCTTTGCGCAGGACCCGGCCGCCCGGCCGGCAGGAATAGAAGACCCTCACTTGAAAACGAAATTTAATTTTCTTGTCCTGGGATGACAGAATACACTTCAGTTTTGTCTTGTACGTTTGATGAATTCTTCCAGCTATCCTGGTGTGGATACCTGAAGATACCCGAGACAAGTTGTACTTTAAGGCCGATACGCGGCAAAGACGGCGTACAACCTCTCTTTTCCTTCTCTCAAGGCGAGTAAGTTATGTTGCCGGCAGCCATCCAGAACCTATGAAACATTATTTGGAAGCTTACTACGAAAAATGCAAGTTCTTTGTTCAGCTCCTTGTCCTGCAAGGCTGCTTAGTGACTTGCCACGAGTCAGTTTCACTCCTTATACCGACGCCACCTTGATCTTAGGGGGACAACAGATGATCTGCACTTACTGACCATTGCTCGTGCTCGTCGCTTTGCCAGAAGGAGTGTGATTGGTAAAAATCCATCATCTTCTGGGCTCCTTTTGGTACCTCAAAAAATGGTAGCATAAGAGCAAGATTAATAGGTTAGCCTGTTGTTGGCTATAAGGTTGTGCCATGTTACTTAAAGCTTTCCTAATCAAACATTAGTACAATATAGACTGTCTATTAGGTTAGCTTTGTGAGTATTTAAGTATTTAAGTATTTAATGGTTCCATATACTTCTACCAGCGAAAAGAGGATCAAGCTATTAAAAAATGAAAGCAAAGATGCAACTCTCAGCCTATCGCTAGTAGCTGGTGGCAAGCGAGCTATTTTCTCCTTAGGGCTTGAGCTACAGCCAGCAACTATTCAAGTGCCAGCATCCCTCTCTCCCCCTTTTTTTCCTCCACATGGCAAGTACTATATCGTGCTGACTAGGCTCTATTATTCTTGCTCTAAATATTGCTAGGCTAGTTTTTTAGCCGAGAACAACGCTAACCATGACTAGATGTTTGTTGTAACTTCCCTCATCCAACTCTCAAGCTTCTTCCTGAACCGGTCCTCGATCCCTCTCCATTATGTGTTCAGCAATATAAGGTCATGGATGGAAATCCCAAGATATCGAAATGGGAAAGAGCCTACACAACAGCGTAGCAGTTTCATGTAACGGTCCTCTAGGTTGGCAACCTTGCCAAAATCCCAAAACAGATCAAGACTTCGCTCTTACGAAAACTTGATCCTCAGATCGAACAACTACTCAAAAACATAAAGGAGTGTATTCATAAATTTAACTTGCTCCAAGTCATGCTCCATGAACATGATAGTGTCATTGGTGTATTGAAAGATGGACACGGTACCTTCCATCCACAAGATGAGGTATGATCCCATTGGGGTAGCCCTTCTCTTTAGCCCGCTCTATTATATTAACACCGCCAAGATATCTACAAGAATGTTTTAACAGTACAAGAGACATCGGATCACCTTGACGCAAACCATTTTGTGTCTTGAAATAGTGGCAGATGTCGTCATTGGCTTTTACGCCCGTGCTCCCCCCCTACAACGAAGCTCTCTACCTAACTATGCCATCCTTAGAGTTTGTTGAAGGAGTGACAAATTGACTTTGCCATAATCATTACTGAAGTCAATTTTAAGAAGGGATTTTTATTTCTGTGCCCTCGTCTCCTTAGCCTTGCTCAGAAATAACCAAGGCTGAAACCACTCCTCGCTTCTACACTTGGGCGATCTGCGTTTTCCTCGCAAATACCCTTACGGCGCACCAGGTAACGTTCAATCGGGTTTGACCATCCGATTCTGACGTGTGGGCCGCAACGTGACCTGACAGGCGGGTCCGGGGGAGGGTTCTGCCGTGTGGGGCGACGCGGAAGCAAGCAAAGCGGGCAGGGGCTTAACGGGTCGCAGGAGTTGACATGTGGGCCAAGGCTCGGGATGACACGTCGGACGAGTGCAGACTGGCAGGAGGGGCTGCTTGACAGGCGGGCCGAAGGTAGAATGACAGGTGGGGCCAAAAATGCCCCAGCGTGCTCACGCCACCTCATCTATACCCCGACCAATTTGTCCTAAAAAATCCCAAGAAATCTCGACCAGTCCCTTTCCCCAACCACAAAGAACCCTAAATCGACGGCCGACGGCAATGTCGGGCACTAATCCTCCTCGTTACCACTCCTCGCTTTGAAGCTGCCGCACATTCGGTGCGATGTTCTATCGAGGGCAGCCTGATTTCTGTCCCGAGGTGGCCGAGCTTGTGCTCTCACGCACCTCAGGGATGGAAGAGAAGCAAGCCCGGCTGCGAGGTAAAACCCTCATGGCTACTGTCCATTGGGGCTCTGCGGGGAATCCGCCGGCCACTTCCACTAAAGACATCAGGGCAGCTATCGAGAAGAAGGGCTACATCAGAGGTGGATTTAGCATCAAGGTATGTCCTCCACCAAGCCACTATTTGATTCAATTTCAGTCAGACAACGAATGCACGGAGGTGTTGTCTCAATCGATGCACATCCGATGCCTTGCCGGCTATATCTCGTTTAGGTGCTGGAACTCTATATTCTGGGGAGCGGAATCAAAACTTCCCTTTAGCTGCATTCTTAGCTTGGATGGACTAATGGAGGATGCGCAAGACACATAATTTGTGAAGAACTTGGTTAATCAACTAGGCGGCGAGTTCATGGATTATGTGATTCCTGTTGATCCGCGCTGCGTGAAGCTCAGGGCATGGATGCGTAGTTCAAATAACATCCTGAAGCGGTTGAAGATTAGAGTGCCAATGATAGCCATGCAACCCCCTCCTCTGCACACTGCATATAATGGCGAGGACAGTGATGATTCTGATCCATTTGCATCGCTCGTAGCTCCAACAAAAATAAGGGCAGTTACATTCAACGTGATTGTGCATGTCCATGAAGTGGTTGATACGTTTCCTCTTCTCACTGATGGCATGGAACAGCACAACACTGACTACTCAGATTCTTCAGATGAGGACCCTTTTACTGACTATGGTGGTTCTGGTCTACCACCTGAAGATATCACTCGCGTCCATGAGTTCCCCTGTTTTGTTGGAACTGTGGTTAGTGAAATTCCTCCGGGAGAAGGGGCTAAACAATGTTGAAGTTGTGTGTTTTGGTAATAGTGGTTCCCTTAGTAGTCTGTTGTCTGAATGTTAGTGGCACGTTATCTATGTATTTCTGGTCTGAACACTACCAATTTGTACTTCCCTTTGTGCTGATGCAGAGCAGCCTGTTGCTCTTTATGACTTTATCTGAACCTTGACATGTACTGTTATTGGCACTTCTCATTACTTGTGATTTTCTTTCCTAATTAATTTGTGATTGCAAAAAGGGAATCTCCATGAAAATTGATGCACACAGGCCAAATTTCAGCTTCATATGAGATAGTTGACTATTGTTGAACAGGAAGAATTTTGCCAGCTTGTATTGTCTTAGCACACCCAAAAGGGCAATTTTCAAGGAAGATTCAAAATTCAAATTCCTCCGAATTTATTTCTAATTGCACGAATGGAATCCGAATGAAAATTTGTGCAAGTTTGACAAATTTTGATTTCATTTGACAAAGTTGACTATTGTTGACGAGCTACTTTGACCTCCATTAGCATACCCAAATGGCAAATGGATGGCAAAGTTGTAGAAAGATCAAAATGAAACTCTAAACCAATTGACATCTGATTGCAACAGAATTAGCAAATTTGGCAAAATGAGCAAATTTGATCCATTCAAAATCCATTGAAGGGACGCACACGCAGGATTCTAGGGGCCTATTTGTAAGGGATCCCTATACATCAAGGGCGTATGTACAAATAATGCCCCCCCTCTCTCTTCCCCAACCACAACCTGGCCTGCACAACCTGCACCCAAGAGTCACCTAGCCCTTGCAGTCGCCGCTGCCGCCTCATCCCTACTATCAAATCTTGTCTCAGCCACTAAATCGTTCGCGCAGTCTGGTAAGTACATACGAATTGCAACTCTTAGACCAAGGGATTGCCCCAATTTCTCCCCTGGACCGAACCCTAAGACCCTCTGTTCCTGTTCCGCAGAGATGGGGTGCAGTGTTACCAAACGAAATCGGTGCATCAGTGGACAAGGTGATAATTTCCAGGGATTCTATCTTGTGGGGTTCAGTGTTCAATCTCATGGTTTGTTAACTTCACGTCTATCCCTTTCGTTTTCCTTTTTCCTTTTGTAGTTCAATATGAGCTTGCAGCAGCCTCAAGATGAGAAATCTGTGTTGGTTAAAGAGATTTGTACTCTGGAATCAAAGGTCAACAAGGAGCAGATGAAGAACCAAAAGTTAGCTGCTGACAATATGGTCTTGGAAGTTGAATTGGCTTTCCAGGACCAAGTGATAGAGGTTCTGGACAAGAAGATTGAGCAACATGATAAGAAGATTCAGGAGATGAAAGATGAGCAGACAAAAAAGCAGGAAGAAGATTGACGAACTAACAATATGTTTTTGTGAGATCGAGATAGGCAATCAGAGGGAGGGGGGTGAATGATTGCGCGGAAGCAAATTAAAACTTTTCCCGAAATTTCAAATCCTAAATCATCTTTCTGTCCGTGATAGTAAAACAGCCGTAACTTTTGATTGGATGAACCAAAAAATAAGTATGAGTATGCAAAATAAAGGTATTAACATTACCTAACCAACGCAATAAGAATCAGCTCAATCAGACATACCAATCAAAAGACATGATCAAAATAGTAACAGCTGACAGAAAGTTACGAGAATTAATCTATAATCGATTTCGAGGAATAACAAGAAAGATGAAGTAATCGTAATCTTTTTTTGATCTCGTGAGAAACCTGCATCAAAGTATTATGAACTTGTGATAAATCTGCAGCAAAGTGTTAGAAAGATCTAGCACGAAAAATTCACGAAAATCCGAGAAGAACAGAGATGACACCGCCAACAAATCTCTTTATTACAACGATGTCAATCGATTACAAAAGATGCGATCATGCATCCAAGAACTCTCCAAGGATTGATCTAGATCCAAAGATCTGAGTTCCCTCACGTCCTTGCCAAACCCTAGCCTAGACGCCCTCTATTTATAAGGGAAAATTCGCGAATCTAAACCGAGTCCGAATCCAACACGAACTCCTCTGTCCCGGTCGGTATTCTACCCATGGGGCCCGCATACAATCTCGGATTGAGATGACTCCAAAAGAAAAGTTGTTTGTCTCGACGACGCGCACAAATTTCATGTGGATCACTTTTCCATCGGACGTGACACTACTGTTTAATATTTACACGGTTCTCATCCAGCCACGGCTGGACCTACATGTATTCACGTCGATGCCACTTCATGCCATCAACTCTTCTTGTGATGTCTTCAAAACACGACCATCACGTGTCGAATATCTTCAATCAGTATAAACAACGTACGACAAACCGGTGCCCTCCCGGATCATCGTAGCCTTCACTTCCATTGTTCGTTTGCACGAACGTTCTGCATGACCTTGATCCTCGACATCAGCTTCTCCCAAGCTTCGTCCCTCGATCCCGTCATCGACCACGTTCCTCTAGCTCCGGCAACACCTGAAAGCGAACACACAAATAACCAGTACGAGCACAAGTCCACGACTTGACTCAGGGTAACTCACGCCATGTTTTCACATAAGAAACTATATTATCCAAAGTATCCACATCAATGTTTCATTTAAAACACTTGTTAATGTTACACATCACCTATGATTTTACAGTTTTGCTGCTTTCTTGAGTGTTGCTCTGGCTTTCGGAGCTGTTTTCCCTATTCTAATTCGCTGAGAAGCTGTAGTCTCGGTGTTTCTTGGGACTGTAATGTTAAGGATCCCTTACTGTTTTGAATCCCGTTTTCCTTTTTCAGTTTGTGGCAGTGTGGTTAAATGTGAGTGATATAGCGTTCTATTTTCTATTTTCAATCCTTGAAGGGATCCAATCTTTGGAACTCTAGTGTGTTGTATCTTATTGAGAGCATGAATAAAGATGTGTGGCAGCTTTGTGTGTTGTTCAAAACATGTAACTAGCAATCTGTCATTTGAAATTTGGGAAATTTTGGGATGACCAACAAAGGAACAACAAATTTGCAACAACAAACAACTACATACACCAAAATGATTTCAAGTCTCACACATACATAGGCACCACATTGCTTAGATGTCTTAGTCAGAAGGGATCCCTAGACACAAAAGACATAGATAGGTAGAGTTCACATTTCATAGCTGAGAACTAAATCATCCCCTAAATCAACAGTGCCGACTACTATGCTTCATACAAGCTCAATGCTGCGCAAGGTTCTGAACGCCCCGTCTCCTCTGTTGGCAATCTCCATCATTCCTTCGCCAAACTGATCCAAGCGCAAGCCACCACCGTGCCGACAATCGCAAAAGCAATTGACCTGAGCCCAAACGCAACAGTTGTTCCCAATAACTCTACAAACTTAAAGCCGAAGAGTTCTTCGCATTCTCGTGGACTCGCACGTCGCTGTCACGGTTACTGTAGCATAATATAATTACAACCAGATTGCCACCGCCGGTTACTGTAGTTTTGCTGGGCGATCCGATTTTGGGTTGGTCGGCGGCGTGGCTTCTGGCGAGGTGCGCATGCGTACCGATGCCGGCGACGCATGTTAGGCCTGGTGCGCTGGCGTTTTTAGAGGGTTCCAGAGCCTGTGCGCTGGCGTGCTCGAGTCGGTGATCGTCGTTCTGGTGCCTTCCACGCCGTCAATATATAGGGCGCCACTGGGCGTCGTCGATATCGCCCGAAGCTCTGCGCATCTTTGTTCCTTCTTGGCTATTCCCTGTCGGCGCCCCTGCTCTTTTTCTTCCGCGCTGCTTGGCCTTTCTTCTTTGTTGGCTGGGGCTCGTGGCAGCCGGCTTCGTTTAGGGTTTCGCTCGGCTTCGGCGGTTGCTCTTGGTGCGTTTTAGCATCCGCCGGATTTGTTGATTTCTGAATCTAGGGTGTTGCTGCTCCGTCGCAGTTGCAGGTACGTTTTCTCTGGTGATTTTTCGATGTTGCTGCCCGCGAGTTGCTGTTGGTGGTTTGAGGAATTGAGGATGTGTTTCTTCTGTGTGCAGGTCGCTCGTCGTTTGAGGTTCTCGTTGCCAAACACTGCTAGAGGTGCGTTTCTTCTCTGCACAGATCGCACTTTGTTTGGCTGGAGCAACGCTACGAGAGGTGTGTTTTGTTTTTCCATGATTTCTGATTGGATCCACGATGGTTCAATCTTGGATTGAGCGGTCTAGCAGGTGCTGTCATGTGCAGGAGGAGAAGACCGGGTTGCCTAGGCTGGACACCAAGAACAAGAATAAGGCTAGAGATGGGAAGAAATGAGTGGCACTGGATCCGACCCTGTGACAATTTCTAATGGTTCTGTTCAGCTAAGATTGTCAAATGCAATTCCAAGAGAAAAAGGGAAACGTTGCCTTTTGGGGTGTGTGTGTGGGGGGGGGGGGGGGGATTTGCTTTAAGGTGAAAGTTGTTCATGTAAATTTTTAGAGTAAATTCCACTTTTTACCCTCAAGATTCATTTTCCTTTTGACAAGTTATACTAGTGGGGATTCCATTTACCTTGAAGGTGATTATGTGCCTTTCTTCCTTGTTGTTTCTTCTGCAATGATATTTTTGCCCCAAAACATAGTTAAATCTGAAAGACATGGCCCATCGTTTTTTTCTCAAATGATTTTTTTTCCAGAACATAGTTAAATCTGAAAGACATGGCCCAACAAGGTTTGCTCTGTTTTGGAACCAAACAATAAATAGCTTACGGGCCAGATGATTTAATCAGCAATCGGCATGTTTCAGTGATTTCACTGCAAGTTAGGTTTCAGCTGGTGTTCCTTTTTCCCTTCAGTTTTGTTAATTCTGCAGAGAGGTGGATTTGATGGCAATGCCATGTCACTGGAGTTAGAAATTTGGTTCTATTCGTTGGCCTTTGTTTTTTGTAACATGTATGGTCTCTGCTGTGCGTAAAAACACTTGTGCTGTTGTACATGACATTATAAAATTACTAAAGCATCATCCGTATTTTGTGTAGTGTTTACATAGGATTGTCTTGAAAGGACTCTAGCAGGTTCTCAAGTACAGTTATGTTCGATGGAAAAGGAAGTTCTGAATAGTTGGTCTCATGTTGATCCTGGTACATTCCGAGTCCGGGGATCTAGCTATATCAGGTAATTAAATATATATACTCCCGGAAAAACCATTCCATACATAAATAATGCTGGCAATTTTCATACGCAAATACCCCGTCCAAGTGTCCAACTAATGCCACATCACCATTTCTTCCTCAGTAAAAAGTCAAGAAAAAAATTCTACGATAAATTCAGCAACAAATATGTTCCGATCGATGGGACAGCAGCGCGGCAACGCGCGCGTACACACCTAGTAGTGTAGAGAGCGCGCGAGCAAGCTCCTTTTCTGATGCAAATCCGGCACGGGAGAGCTCCATCAGTGGGTCAATCGGTCCCCCAACCAAAGCTAGACAAAGGTGGCGCCCTTTGGTGCTGCCGATGAAGGCGGCTCTCTCGTCCTCTCAAAGTTCGGCGCCTGGAGAATGACCCGCAACATCACGACCAACCTGAAACTGGAAGTTAGCAGTACCGTAGGTGAGGTGGTAGCGTTGGGGCAGATTCGTGAATGCCGCAGTGCCGAGTCCGAGGGAGGCAGCCGCCGATGCCAATTTGACAAGGGCCCAGGGAGCGACGGATTTCAACCGATATTGCTCGCCGGTGAAGTTGGCGAGCAAGACCAACTCGCTGGCCGGCTTCTTTGACCGCTTCTTGGAGGCCCGCTTCTTGGGATTTCTCTTGGCGGTGGGCGGCGGCTTCGCAGCATGACCACATGAGCAGCAGCCATGGGTCGGAGCAGGGGGCGGAGCACGGGCATTTGCACGCGCAGTCCGGGCGATGGCCCCCATCGGAGAGACGAGCTAGCAGCTTGGTTAGGAAGTCTCGGAGTTGGCTACAGCTGTCGGCCATTGCTAGGGTTTGGAGTTTGGCGGCGGCGGCAGGGGAGGGTGGACCGGTGGAGTAAATGGAAGGCCAGATTTCTTGCTGCAGAAGAGAAAAGGGAAGGAGTCTTGCAGGGAAGGAAGGATTCGAAAATCCTTAGCTAGCAGCCGCCGACCATGGTTTAGTATGCCTAAGCTCATATCATCATGTCACATCGGAGAAGAAGCTTGGGTACTGGTGTAGTGGGCCCGGAGGAGGTGGAGCGATTTAAAAAAAGTTGGCCCGTCTACAGGAGGCACGGGCAATGCGCGGGGCCATGGCTCATTTTAATTGCGCGAGTGGGGATCGAACACGGCTCAGCCGAGTACAGAACAGGAGCAGTAACCAGAAAAAATATATTGATAGAATCTATCCATGAAGAGTAGAAAGTCTAATTATACAGACAAAATGATTATACGGGGACTGCCAAACGAGATGAGCTTTTATACATGCCACGTAAAGAAGTGATTGGATGGACTTGTGTTGAGTCGTGTAGTGCAAAAAAGTAGCAATGGGATCCCTATAGCAATAGTTCGGACGTAGCCCCACAATAGAAGCAAGAGAAAAGGCATTGAGTGTACATATGGGTGCAAAAGTTGTTCTACACGTGGTGAAGCATAAGCTCTAACGAATTGCAACTTGCAATACCATGAGTAATATGCTACTGGTGGTTATACTCTTGGGCTGAAGTTTGAAATCTATAACCACGATTGTATTGACAACTTCATCTCATCATATCATTAGTTGCATTAATTAATTCGAAGAATTGAGAATATATAGGTTCCATGTCACTCGGGCTTCCCCACATTAGATAAGTTGAACATGTAATAAAGCAACCAATGATATATGTGATCCTCTAGATGACAATATAGGCAAATGAACATGTATATGTGATCCTCTAAGAAGACAATATAAGCAAGGCAAAGTATTGTGTAGAGGGCATTCATGTAATAAAGCAACCAATGATATATGAGATCCTATAAGATGACAATAATGAGTAAATGAACATGTATTGCTTTCCTCTAAGATGAGAATATAGGCAAGGCATAAAGCAGCCAATTATATATGGCATATAGCAACCAATGATATATGGGATCCCTTGATATATTGTGAACTCGTATATTTAAGGGAATCCCTATATATAAAACCGATCCGATCATATGATCTCTCATGTCCTTGAGACGAGAACGGTACGGATCATTTACTCAGCACACACGAAACACATGCTCACGAAGAGGAATACATAGATAGTAGGGTATATCATATGATTACACGAAGAGGGACACACATGGTCACGAAGAGCTATTAGTGTCGAATGAAGAGTACTGTCAGTGGTGGGTGCTTGGCTGAACCGACACCGATGACATTGTACAAAATTTAGGGAATCTCTCACATCCAGCATGAAAAAGATTTACAAGAATCATCCCATAAGATTTGTATAGTGTTGTGCATACATCCTTGATGTTCTGTACAAATTTCAGATTTTTTTGGAGTTCAAAAAGTATTTTTAGTGCATTCTTTCAATTTCAAGCCTTTTCTTCCAACAATTCAAAAACCAAGGAATCTTAACACAAAACAATGTGCAACCAAAGAACAAAAGTTGTGGTTTAACCATGTGAGTCCAACAAACTTGGATTGCACAGGGTCCAAATGAATTTGAATCCTTTTTGCACATCATCTCTTGTGTTCCCCTGATCTGCCCATTGGAAAAAATTATAATAATAGGAATATTATCTGGAAAATTCTAAAAACTTGCATGGGCTCTTCATTTGTCACTATATGTCACCACAAAAAAATTCATATGAAAAACAAGTAGTCATCATATGCATGATGTTCAAAGTAGCACATCTCTCAGAGATGTTTTAGAAACTCTAAAGGAGATCGTTGAATATTTGATCCATATTTTGGAATTCAATCACAATAGTTTCTCCAAATGAACTTAAACTTTGCACACTAGCCAAAAATGCCTAGTAAAATCACTATCTCAAAGTTTGTTTAATCTGAAGTGTTTTGCTATTTTTTGAATTTCAAATTCAAAATATTTAGGGAATCTCTCACCTCAACCATGACAAAGATTCACAAGAATCATCCCATAAGATTTAGGGAGGATTTATATAGTGTTGTGCGTACATCCTTGATGTTATGTAATAATTTCACATTTTCTGGAGTTCAAAAACTATTTTTTAGTGCATTCTTTAAATTTCAAGCCTTTTCTTCCAATAATTCAAAAACCAAGGAATCTTAACAGAACTCAATGTGTAACCAAAGAACAAAAGTTGTGAACCATGTGAGTCCAACAAACTTGGATTGCAAAGGGTCCAAATGAATTTGAATCCTTTTTGCACATCATCTCTTGTGTTTCCCTAATCTGCCCAATGGGAAAAATTACAATAATAGGAAATATTATCTGGAAAATTCTAAAAACTTGCATGGGCTCTTCATTTGTCACTATATGTCACCACAAAAAAATTCATATGAAAAACAAGTAGTCATCATATGCATGATGTTCAAAGTAGCACATCTCTCAGAGATGTTTTAGAAACTCTAAAGGAGATTGTTGCATATTTGATCCATATTTTGGAATTCAATCACAATAGTTTCTCCAAATGAACTTAAACTTTGCACACTAGCCAAAAATGCCTAGTAAAATCACTATCTCAAAGTTTGTTCAATCTGAAGTGTTTTGCTATTTTTTGAATTTCAAATTCAAAATATTTAGGGAATCTCTCACCTCAACCATGACAAAGATTCATAAGAATCATCCCATAAGATTTAGGGAGGATTTATATAGTGTTGTGCATACATCCTTGATGTTAGGTACAAATTTCACATTTTCTGGAGTTCAAAAACTATTTTTTAGTGCATTCTTTCAATTTCAAGCCTTTTCTTCCAATAATTCAAAAACCAAGGAATCTTAACAGAACTCAATGTGCAACCAAAGAACAAAAGTTGTGTTTGAACCATGTGAGTCCAAAAAACTTGGATTGCAAAGGGTCCAAATGAATTTGAATCCTTTTTGCACATCATCTCTTGTGTTTCCCTAATCTGCCAATGGGAAAAATTACAATAATAGGAAATATTATCTGAAAAATTCTAAAAACTTGGATGGTCTCTCTATTTGTCACTATATGTCACCACAAAAAAAATCATATGAAAATCATGTATTGATCATATGCATGTAGTTCAAAGTTGCACATCTCTCAGAGATGTTTTAGAAACTCTAAAGGAGAGATGTTGGATATTTGATCCATATTTTGGAATTCAATCACAATACTTTCTCCAAATGAACTTAAACTCTGCACACTAGCCACAAATGCCTAGTAAAACCACTATCTCAAAGTTTGTTCATGTCTGAAATGTTTGCTATTTTTTGAATTTCAAATTCAAAATATTTAGGGAATCTCTCACCTCAACCATGACAAAGATTCCCAAGTATATCTAAGCCAAAGTATCTCTCAACTCGGCCTCGTGGAAGTATGTATAAGCATAGTTGAACTTCAAAATTGTAACTTTCATCATGACATTTCATATGACGTCCTTATATTTGGTTTTAGTAGAAAATGGATATAAAAAGGTGCTCTTTCTATTCTCTTGCGTACTAAAACTAAGGACAACCCATATTTGTACCTTGGGACTTTTACCTTTCTTGCATCACAATGATGCGAATCACTTTTCCAATCGAAATGCTTCGAAATCCTCCGAGTGATTGGAAATAGAAATAATAGGGGAGTGATCTAAAGGGATTTGAACATCAAACACAAGTTAACACAAGAGTACATGGTAGTCATGAACCATATAGTCGTGATTTCACCAAGAATAGTGATCCAAAGGGATTTGAATTTCGAGCTTCAGTTAACACAAGATTACATGGCACGCATGAACTCCATTTTCACGTACAATGATTTCGGATCCATTCATGCAGAGAAATTTCGTATCCATCTTTGTGAAACTAGTTCACACATGGTACAAAGAGAAGAAATAACAAGATGAAAAATTGGTGTGGTTGACAGGTGGGGCCTTGTGAGGTTTCCTTTATAAAACCGATCCATGGCGTTTGACCTAGCCATCCTGCCTCGCCCATCATTCCACCGAGCCCTCCGCCTCCACTTCTCTTGACCGACCCCGCCCCTCACTGAACTTTCATCGCTGAAGTGAAACCGGGCCTCGACGCCATGGCTGGAAAAGAGGTAACCTGCTAGCCCTTATTTCCCCCCTTTTAGACTAGATTTTGTTGGCGCGCGGTAGATCCCTTTCTTTTCTTTCTAAATCGATCCCTTGGTCTTAATCTATGCGCATGTGCGATGAATCGGTCGATTCTGTGGTCCATCGTTCCATCCCTTGCTTTCCCCATCACTTTCTGTCGCATGTGCGTTAGTTTAGATCATCGATGCTGGACCACATGAATCCCACCTCTTGCCCATCCTATTTTAGTTGGGATCCCCTTTTAGAAAGGAATCTTCCCCCTAATCTTTCCCACTGTAATCTTTTCACTTTTTTGCAGTCGATTCGTAAATTCGATTTATAGCACTGATTTAGAATAGGCTAACTAATTTTGCAGTCGATTCATAAAATCGATTTATAGTACTGATTTATAGCAAGGATTTCTATTCGTGCTCCCTTTTTAGTGGACCTAATTTTGCACTTAATTTACTTCGAGCTCCCTTTATAGTGGACCTAATTTTGCTGTTGATTCATAAAGTCGATTTATATTACTGATTTATAATAGGCTAACTAATTTTGCAGTCGATTCATAAAGTCGATTTATAGTACTGATTTATAGCAAGGATTTTATTCGTGCTCCCTTTATAGTGGACCTAATTTTGCACTTAATATTTGACCTGCTCACTCTGGGTATTTGGGAACCGCTGCAGAATGGCTATGTTATCTATCCCTTCTGCAATAGACTCGCCTACCCAGGTTTCATGGCTGTCTTCCAGCACAATAGGTACTACGAGCCGGCCGAGCCAGATGCCGGGAATAAGAAGGCCAAGCACGTGGGGCTCTGCTGGTACCTGAAAGCCAATGCACTGATAGAATATGCATACCATGTTGGGGCGATTTGAAGAGATGAAGTAACCTAACGTACTTTTTAGCCTGCTACTACGTAGGGATCCCTACTATGTATGGTGGGATCCCATGTATCAATGATGTTGAACTTTAATGGTTGTCCTTGTCTTAGCCTGCTACTATGTTGGGATGCTAGTATTGTATGAAGGGATGCCTGAACCCTTTAACTTGCACATCGTTTCAAGGTTTTATGTTACCCTTCATGTTAATTTATGTTAATTTGTTGGGATCCCTAATTGGCTCTGTTGTTTGAATCTAAAATGGCATATAAAAATGATACAAATATCCCTAAATTCAAGGGATCCCTTAATTCAACCCGAATCCAAACCGCACAGTTCAATCACAAAGTCTACATGCAGTTCAAGATGTCATCAAAAATGAATTCAAATTCAGAAAGAATTCACTATCTTCTCTTGCTCCTTGTGTTCAACACAGGATTCATTTTCTTGCTCCTTGTGTTCTTGTGAATGTCGCTTTGTGTCGCCTCCTTCTTGATTCTTTTTTGGCTTCGTTACTGGTTCTGGCTCTGGCTCTCGACGTGGTGACGGTGTACTTCCAGTAACAGAATGTACTGTCGCGTTGATTTCTCTGTCTTCGGCCTCTATAGCTTGAAATCCTTCCAGTGCCAGTGCTTCAAATTCATCAGCAGATGTTGTTTGAACACAAGGTTCACCTTCATTTCATGCCCCATAAACTTGGTCAATGGCTCGCCCCCCCCCCCCCTTTTTTTTTTGCCTTTCCTCTGTGTTGCTCCCTTTCCTTTTCGATTTCCTCTCTGCCTACTGATTCTTGAGCTGTTGACAACAGACCAACATATGCAATGAGCAGATGAAAAAATGAAAATGTTGTAAAAAGGGATAGGGGGGAATAGTAGGGAAAATAACCATTAACCTACCAATCTGTACTGACAACTAAACGAAGCTTAGGGGCAGCTTGTGTTTGATGTAGACCCTCTCCATCTATTTCAGCTGCTTCTTCATTGTCCTGTTCTGCTTCTTCAAGTGGCTCATGATCCTCTCCATTTTGTGCACCCCATTGCTCATCTTCTCCAAAAGATGGGTCCACTAGATTTGTACAAAGCCTAGCTATGTGCCCCAGTTGTCCACAACTTTTGCACTTACACCTTCTACGTTCACCACCCTCTGAGCTTGCTCTTATTCTGTTCTTCCTTGGCCTTCCTGCTCGTCTAGTCAAAACTGGAGCATGTAACTTGAAACCTGGATCCACGGTTGTCCATTGCTCTTTCACAACAAAGCAGGCACATTCTCAGCATATGTTGCCTTAAACTTAGTAACAGAGAAGTAATCAGAGACATACTGATCAAACTCACCATCTTCACCACCAAGGCTAGTCATGAAGAATAGTGCATGTATGCATGGCTGTCCTCTGATCTGCCATTACCTGCAACTGCATGTCTTACCAGCTAAATCCACTGGATACCTCCATTCCCTATTTTTACTGTCAGCATAGGTCACCTCAGACTCAAGTGTTGCTCGTCTAAAACATTTCATCCTCAATCGTCTTGACTTGGCATGCGAAGACTTGATCACAGATGGGATAATTACATGGCCAACATATTTGTTTTCTGCAATTATTTTACGGAAATCCATCATTTTCATGATCATCTACCTAATCTTATAAAAAATTTGCCATATCATGAGACCTTTGAATGACTTGATCTTTGCATTGAAGCACTCAGCAAGGTTGCTGGTAACCTAATCTACTTTGCAAATTTCATTAAACTTGCTTCTTAACCAAACCTTTCCATGATGTGAATTCATGTATTCTTGCACCAATGGACTCTCTGAACATAAAACTCTAAGGTGGTGCTCATGCTTCCTCATACACTTTACCCCTGAATTTCTTGGTAAAATTGGTAGCAAGGTGTCTCATACCTTTGCAAGCATCTGTGTGTATAGCCAATCCTGGTGGATGACCAACAATGTTGCGCAAGTTCTGCAAAAACCATACCAACTCTCCTCTGACTCTACCTCCAACACACCAAAAGCTACTGGGAATAGCCAATTGTGTGCATCAACAGCACATGTAGTTACAAGTTGTCATCTCCATCTTCCATTCAGAGCACTGGCATCCACAACCAAATATGGCATGTAACCATCTAGAAACCCTTGCCAGCAAGCCTTGAAACATACAAAAGCCCTCCTGAAGCATTCCTTCTCCTTTCTCCTTGATTTGTATTTGTACTGAACGGTATGCTTGTCAATCTCCACAACACTGCCTGGACTAGCCATCTCAACTTTAGCTTTGTAGGTGTACAACAACTGAAAACTATCATTCCATGGACCATTAATCCTGTCTAGAGCAATTTCCTTAGCATAGAAAATCCTCATATAAGGTATGCTCATCTTATACTTCTCAAAAAGCTTATGGTGTAGTGTTGTTGGACCAAGTGTTGGTTTATCTCTTAGCCACTCCATTATTCAATCGGCCACCCACCTGGTCTTTGCTAATTTGGTTGTGAACTTCTCCCCTCCAGGTGGACAAGTGTGGACATGTTCGTTGATTTTAACCTGAAATAAATACAAGGGATGGAAATTGAGGTCAAGTAAGAATGTATAACAAGGTGACATAAAAGGGAAGAATGATGAGACTCATCAGAACTTTCAAAACTTTTTACCTGAATCAATTTGCATTTTCGCATACGGGACGCATGCAGCCTCCACCGGCACCTCTCATAGGGGCAGTGAACTGTCAACCTACTTGGCTCAATTTTCTCAATCTGAAAATTATTTTGACTGAGAATGCAATATGTAGTAAGTGCATTCCTACAGTCCACCATCGTTTCGAATATGGTACCTGGAGTCAGCTGAGGATTTTCCCTGTCCCACTCCAGTGTAAGCATGTCCTCACCATCATATTTGTCAGGAACCAAGCTGTCAGTGTTCTCCTCTTTCTCTTCTTCGTCAGTGTCATCAAATCTAGCAGTGCGGGTAGGTTCCTCCTGGTATTCTTCTTCCATTGCCTGTAGGCTGAACCTGTCCACCAAATCAGGGTACATAGTCTCATCCTCATCATCTCTTCTAGGGACAGCCTCGTCAGGCTGTGCATCGTCATCTACATCGTTGGCAGCATTGGTCTGGCTGTCACTGCTTGTAGGTTTAGATGGTTTGGACCTAAGAGGAGTGCGGGGACGGGCACTATTAGCAGAGTTTGCTGGATCCCTTTCTCTCTCTCCCTGTTGCTTCCGCCATCGTTTGCTTGGCTGAAGCACATCGATGTGAATTCTACCAAAACAGTGGTTAGCATTCACACCAAAGAAAATTCCCAGATGCTCGTCGCAAGTTAGAGGCTCATATCTCTCCGCAGTTCTGTTGAAAAATTTGAATTCAGCAGCATCTTCCTGGCTCCAGGGATATACAGAAGAGAGCCAATGGCAAAAATCTTTGAAAGATATGGTCGTTTCTACCACCTTTGGATAGTAAAATGTAGATACCAGATGCGCTTTAGCGCCCTGCAGTATTCTAGTTTCCATACAAACTACTAGCAGAAATGCAGTCGCTAGATCAATCCTATTCGATCACAAACAGAGTGCGCTATTAGGTGGCCGCAAATTAAGCCAGCCGTTGTAACCAATAAACTGCCCAATCCTAAGATATGTACCGAGTTAGATCAGACGTAGCAATGGATAGGGATTCGATGCTTACCCCTCTGGAATCCACGGTTCCGCTGATCCCGGTACGACCCAATCTTCTCCATTCGCGACGCGCCGGGCCGAGCTAGATGAATTCATTGCTGTCCCCTCGCCCTAGGAAATAGCAGAGCATCTCACCTCTAGCTTTGTGACTATGCTGCCGCAGATCTACAACCAGGCTCACGGTATGCCGTGATCGAAGCAGCTCGTGGGTGGTGGTTAGGCTGAGCGGAGGCTTGAACGGGGAAGGTTGTTGGGGTGTGGTGGGTAGGATGTGCACCGATTCCTTTCTGTCCTCTTGCCCGCTAGGTAAACCTTGCATATTTCGGCAGTGGCGTCGCCGGCGCTGCGCTGCTGCTCAAACCTGATTTGGGTTGGGGGGATTGGGTTGAAACAGCAAGGCGGCTGTCCCCACCTGTCATTGTACCTTCGGCCCGCCTGTCAAGAAGCCCAAGCAGACCCACCTGCTAGTCTGCACTCGTCCCATGTGTCATCCCGAGCCTTGGTCCGCATGTCAGCTCCCGCGACCCGTTAAGCGCTGCCCGCTTTGCTTGCTTCCGCGTCGTCCCACACGGCAGAACCCTCCCCTGGACCCACCTTCCAGGTCACATTGCGGCCCACACGTTAGAATCAGACGGTCAAACCTGATTGACCGTTAATACCTGGTGCGCCATAAGGGCATTTGCGAGGAAAAAGCAGATCGCCCAAGTGCAGAAGCGAGGAGTGGTTTCAACCTTGGGTATTTCTTAGCAAGGCTAAGGAGACAAGGGCACAGAAATAAAAATCCCTTTTAAAAATAACACCATCTAGACTTTGTCATAAGCACTCTTGAATCATTTCATGAAGCAACACGACTCCATGAGGAAGTGACGCTTAACCATGCATGAAAGCCAATTGAATTGGACGGATGACATTTGGATGCGTCTGTATTGATCTGATTAGTATCAACCTTAGTACAAGAACTGAAGTTGGTTTGTCTGCAAACAAATTAATTTGTCGGTACAACTGAATTTGGGAAGTATCTATGTTCTTGGGGAAGAGGGTCACCATATTTGTTACTACTTCTCACCTGGTCACCATATTTTCAGAAAAACTTGTTCAATAATAACCCTTTGGATTAATTAATAATGCATGTTCACTTGATTTTTAAAGATATCAATGCATAGGCATTTATCTTTGATAATTGTTATGTTTAGATACCCAATCTTTATGATAGAATCATCATATTTCTGAAACAGCAGAGAATCAAAACCTCCTTTGGCACGATCCGTAATTGCTATTTTCTTTTCTATGTACACCGTGCAACACATATTTTTTATGTTGGATCAAAAAGGTAATATTTTCTTTACCATAAGAAAAGTTAATAAAATTAATAATACATACAATTATAGCTAGGTAAACATTTGCAAAAAGAAAGGGAAATAATCAAAGACAATTAGGTAAAATCAACTATTCTGTAATCCAACGGGGAAGCCTCTTTCCTACTCTCGAGAGTACATAGTATCACATTATAAACACCACTTAAACTAAGCATTATGAAATAGTTACAGTATCATTGGATAGTATGTTTGGGACGGCAAAAATAACATGACATGGGGAAAACACTATCTAGGGATTGTGGCGGATATGGTCATATCGTTAATACTACGTGAGTCGCTAGTAGTGGATGCCTCTTCATTTCCCACCCTTATGTTGAAATATGCTGGCTTCTTAGGCTCATCCATGATCATAGTCTCACTACTTAGCATTGCAACAACGTCAGCCATGGTTGGTCGATCGGCTGCATTCTCTTGTACACACAACAATGCTATGTTAATGCACCTCATGATCTCTCTCGAGTTACTCTTGGAAACCAGTGATGCATCAACAAGATCAATCCACCTTTCCTCTTCCCATAGTTGCCATGCCTGTTAATTTGTAATTTCATCACACAACTTAGGTTGTATAAAAAGATAAAAAAAAACAATTTTATGTGCTTAAGTTTGTGTAATGTACACTCACATATCCAAGGAGATTGATGAAATCTCCATATTGTTGGCTACCAGAATTCCTGTTTCCACTAAGGATCTCAAAAATAATAACACCAAAACTGAAGACGTCGGATTTAATAGAGAAGACGCCCTGCGAAGAATACTCAGGAGCCATGTAGCCACTAAAATGGTATAGATGTCAGATTCCTATATATGGTTACACTATAATGTAAATGTTCATAAGTGCATTTAGTTCTATGAAACTTACTATGTACCAACCACTCTTCTTGTAGTATTTCCTTCGGTGTTATTTGAGTCAAATATTTTTGCGAGACCAAAATCCGAAATTTTTGGATTCATTTCGCTATCCAAGAGAATGTTGCTTGGTTTAAGGTCTCGATGTATGACACGCAAACGGGAATGCTTATGTAGGTAAAGAAGTCCGTGTGCTATTCCTTCAATTATTGCTACAAGTTTGGGCCAATCCAGTAGAGCTCTTTTATTTTCATCTGCACACAAATTAGATATTAGTTTTTTTTCCATTAGTTGAAGATTTACTGAAATTCGATGGATCAATTAGATATTAACACGTCAGGAGAAAAACACGTGGAGAAATGATCAACATCTATACAGTTCAGTTATCTAGAGAAAAATCCACTGATGGGGCTAACAAAACTAAAATACGTATCGAGTAGTGTTTAGTCGCTCTGATGGATGGACAAAAGAATATCTAAGCTCAATTAAGAAATGCAGATGCATACCAAAGATGAAGAAATCCAAACTCTTGTTTGGCAAGTATTCATAGATCAAAATTTTCTCGTCTTCTTGAGAGCAACATCCTAAGAGCCTAACCAAATTCCTGTGCTGGAGTTTGGCTATGAGCTGGACTTCATTTTTGAACTCTACAAAACCTTGTCCTGAATGTGAAGCAAGTCTCTTAACTGCTATCTCCAATCCCTCGGGAAACTGGCCCTGGAAAATATATATTCAGAAGTTAGGCTCTTTCTAGTCCAAGTTACATTCTGGTCCTCCTCGATTACTAGTTACAAATTACTCCAGTATCAGCTCGTCAGTTCTTTTTTTCGAAACGGAAGCTCGTCAGTTCTTTCAATAAATCTAATCCATACAACTATGTCAGGCTGCTAAATACTCTTAGACATACTAAATTTACCTTGTAGACAGAGCCAAAGCCACCTTCTCCAAGTTTGTTTTCTTCAGCAAAATTATTTGTGGCCTCCAGTACCTGTTCAAATTCAAAGACCGAGAAGTCTGAATTGTTCCCTTCCCAAACTAGTTGTTCCTCTCCTTCGGAATCCTGAGCACGCCTTGATCCTTGTAATCTCGTCAGTTTACCTGAAACATATGCATGATTCATAGCTAGTGTGAAGTCTCTCTTTAAATGATGTTCAATAGTATCTGATTAACATTACCATTAATTAATTGGAACTAATTTAAACAAGAGACTACGATGGAGAACATGGTTTCAGTAACGAATTATGGTATTCCCTCCGACCGGTATTAGTTGTCTCAAATTTGCCCAAATACGGATACATCTGTGTATAAAAAACATCTAGATAGATATAATATTTTAACAAGTAATTCCGACCGGAGGGAGTACCTTTTCTTTGCCTTGTGAGCCGTCGATAGTAACAGAGGAGGCAGAGGAATGCAGCTGCCGCTAGAGGAACCGCAACTACGGGAATTATCCACAGCTTGCTCATATTATCTGCAGATACATATGAACATGATCACAGCATGCCAATTAACAAGTGTATGAACTATAACAAGAAGTACAAGCAACCATGTGGATGGCTTGGGCCGGACTTATACCCTTGTGTTTTGGAGCCGGAGCCGGAGGCGGCGCCGATGCCGCGTCGATCTTCAGCATGGGTTCCCCAGTGTAGAACGGGTAAGTCTCGTACCTGAAGTAACATCGTACGACATGGAGCTGCCCGCCCATGCGCAGCGCCATGGTGGCGTTGACGGTGCCCAGCAGCCTGCGCAGGCACGCCCCGCAGTCTTGAGCAGATATGTCCGGCGTGCACTGCGCCAGGGAGCGCACCAGCGGGAACGTAGTGCGGCTGTCCATCACGCCCGTGGCAAACCTCCCGTTTGACGCCGCGGCGCTCTCCACGGTGTCCACAAGCAGCCGGCGGACGAGCCCCGCGATGCCGTCGCCCGTGACGTTCTTGATGTTCCACTTCTCGAACGGCTCGTCGTCATCGACCGTGGCGTTGAATGGCGCGAGGATGCTGAGATTGAACGAGTAGATCACGGTGCAGGGGTCGCCGTAGTAGTAGGACGCCTTGTAGCACTGGTCCTGCGGGGACGGGGTCTGGTTCACGAGCCGGTTTATGGTGCCGTTCACGCAGTCGCCACAGGCGGTGTCGTTGCCGAGGATGTCGCCGCGGCAGAGCGCCATGGCGTAGACGGTGTCCGGGGACTGGCCCAAGGTGGCCGTGGCGAAGTGGGATGGGGAGGAGGCGGTGTTGTTTGGGAGCTTTGCGGCGACGAGCTTGAGGTTGTCGCAGAACACGTCGGCGGACGCCGTGAACGGTTGTGTGATGAATAGCAGGAGCTGCAGGATGACGACGCCGATGCTGCTCGCCATGGCCGACCGGCTAGCTAGAACGTACTAGAACTGCTTCTTGTTTTTTCTTCTCCGGTCCCAGTTGAATAACTCAACTCAGTGCCCGGCCGGCCGGCCGGATTTTATCTATAGCGAGTCGCCGTCGGGTCAATTGGGAAAAATTAATAAATATACAGCATTTTCGTCAGTTGATTTCCTCAACAATCAGGTCAGGTGGTTTTTTTTTTGACACGATCAGGTCAGGTATTTTGGTAGTGGGTGACTACTAACACCATACTCTGAAACCATCGACGCAACCAACACGCTTAGATTCTTAAACCACTTACCTAGTCTTCAGCAGATCCATGCGGACGATCGTTAAAAACCCGATAAAGGTAGAAGACTTCCGCGCCATAGCCTCTGCATAGAGATTTATAGTCATCTCAAAGTCTTAAAGTGTGTTTGGGACAGCCTCCAGCTCCATGTAGTCAGTGGAGCAGGTCATTCATAACTTCACTTCTCTTAGAGTTTGAACTGTGATTAATTAAAAAATGAAGTAAGATTTTCAGTATTCACAGCTCCAACTCCACGAAAAAAAATGAATCTTTGAATGACCAACTCCACAAAATCAGTGGAGTTGGAGCTGTCCCAAACACACTCTTAGTAAACCGATTTTGGTCACTGCTCCGCGTTCGACCTAAAGTGCTTTTCTTTCAGAGAGAATGACCACAAACAACGCTCTTATCACTTTTGAGTGTTTTTGTACTATACAAAAAAGTAAGGATATGAATGGTGGTTTTTGCGCCTATAAACTGGAATTGACCAAAGGATACAATACTGGAATTTTTTGGAAGAAGTCTTAGTAAAGCTTGGCTTTGCAGCCAAGTGGGTGCACTCGGTTATTACCCGCGTTAAATCGGTCTTCTTTGCAGTAAGATTCAATGGGAAACTACTATATCTAACACAAGGAAAATCCTTGTCGCACTACATGTTCCTGTTGGTGACGGAGGGTTTGTCCACACTTATGCAAAATCATATAGACACTGCATTATTTGGGAACTACATTTGCCTCAGGGGATAGGGAATATCACACCTACTCTTCGCCTCCAACTCAAATCCTACTGGCATTGTGAATCAACTCCACATACATCACATTAGAGATTCTTTTTGCCGGATGTGATTGATCTCTGGACTGAAAAAAGAAGAATAGAAAGGCCAGCTCAGTTGATTTTTCTTCATTTTTCCAAGACAAAAATGCACTTTAAATCACGTCCAGCTGTACTCTGCTATCTGCCTATCTGGTGTGCATACTGAATGAATCACTGCATCAGCCAGGACTAGTTCTGCAGCATTTTTTTATCATTAATTCGTATGTACTCACTGCAACTCTACTAGTCGCAGCGTCGAGAACTCAATTCTCTTCTCTCCCAGACCGAACACTTTCTTTCCGATCCAATTCACTGCAACTCTACGAGTATTCCCTGGGTTCATTTGCACTAAAACCACGACAAATTATTTAGAAACGGAAAAAATAATTACTTTTCATTGCATCACGTCCACGAGAGACAACCCACAAAGTCCCGACCGAGGCCCAACGTCACTAAGTCTCTAGATTGCTTACCTATAGTCTCCAAATATTCCCGTCATAATTTCATTCTTAGGAATCGATAAATGTCATTGTCCGATGTCATTTTCAGTGATCCGCAAATGTTTCAGGTGCAGCAATTTCCACACACGACGTCTTGACTCAGGCACTCATGAATTGTAAAGAAATCCTCCGAAGGTGGCCAACAAATTATACTATGTGCTTTGCCTCTAGCTAGGCCTCTAGCTAGGCACCAGTGCCGGCCGGCCAGCTGGGACAAGTTAACCGGTCACGTTCCACAAAAGAAAAAAAAAGTTAACCGGTCACGATCAACCACTACTGGCTTACAAATATTGGTTTAACTAGGTCTTCGATGGTCGTATTGTCCTTTCCCTCAAAAAAAAATGGTCGTATTGTCCAATCAAGGCAATCATATCTGCCAAGTTCAGTGCTGCTACCAAACTTTGACGCTTCTTCTTTGCGTGGCCTGCCAACATGTTTATCTGCTCTTCGATGCTCCCCAGATGATAAAAAAGGACAAGATCCAAGCTAATTATTAGCTAGACAAGAAAAAGAAGATAAGTGTACAAAAAATGTAACACGGCGTCAACTACCGATATCCATACAATCTTGGGCCGGACAAATGGGCTGTTGGGTATTTTATTTCTCAATATTTTGGGCCAGCCCAACATGGATCTGCAGTTTCTTTTGTCCTTTTGTCACTTTTCGTTTTTGTGTTTCTTTTCCTTTTCTTTATAATTTTCACATTTGAAGATTCAGCAGCTAAACAATGATTCCATTTGTTTGTGTATATTAAGTAAAATGCAAGTCGTAATGAATGTTCTTCTAAATCACAAAATGTCTTTTTGTCGCATGTGAAACATATTTTATACTAACATAGTGTACATGTAAAATGCTCTTATAAATACATTTTTCAGAAGCAACGTCTTCAGGAACAAGATACAAATACACGTAATGATGTTGCCGGATCCACAACCTATGAAAGTCAAGGATGCCTAGTTCTAAGCAATCAAGGCAAGACCATCGATTTGAAGATAACGCCTTTCAAAAATAGTTCATGTATTCAAAAATATTGTAATTTTCCCAAAATATTCATGTACGGAGTAGTTCAAATAAATATGTATGTGTATTAATAATTCATGTATTTCTAACAAAGCATACAACAAAAAGCAAATAAAAACAATTAAATATCGAAAGTCAATTTTTAAAATATCGAACAAGATAAAAATTGAAATGGCTAGCCAAGCCCAACTAGTCCACACTCCCACTCCGGCAAAACAGCCTCACCTAGACAACCAAGCTAATGGCCCAAGGCCCAACAGATCTCAGGAAAATGAAATGGCTAACCAAGCCCAACTAGTCCACACTCCCACTCCGGCAATAGGTACCAGAGAGTTTAGGGTTCCGGCCGCCGGAGCAACCAAAGAGCAGAAAGAGAGATAGTCTGCGAGAGAGAGGGAGCGAGGAGATGAGCGGGAGCGCCTTCAACGCGTTCAAGTCCCGGGTGCCGGTGGAGTGGAGCCCTCGGCTGTACATCACGCTGGTGCGCGGCCTCCCCGGGACGCGGAAGCTCCACCGCCGCACCCTCGAGGCCATGCGCCTCCGCCGCTGCCACCGCACCGTCGAGCACCGCACCACGCCCTCCCTCCTCGGCATGCTCACGCAGGTCAAGCGCCTCGTCGTCGTCGAGACCGAGGAGATGTACAACGCGCGGAGGCAGGCCGACGAGCTGCGGCGCGCGCCCAGGCCGCCGCTCGTCGTCTCCCACAACCCGCCGCCCAAGGTGGCGGCTTCCCCGGAGGCTGCCTCTTAGGCGAGGTAGTAGTAGCCTCTGGTTAGTTTCTCGAGTCCCTGTTGTTCTCGTATTTGCTTGCCTGCCTGCCTGCCTGCTTGCGGGGTGTTTGATGTAGTGCCTCGGAAGGGTCGGCACTATCTTTCTTATCTGAGTTGGGTATTTTCCTCCGAAAAATACATTGAAGATGTTGGGTTAGTGGTTATGACATTGACTTGATAGAAATAAGTGAGGAGTTTACTGTGATCATACAGTTTTACTACTGATTAATTTACAGTTTATTATAGAAGACCTATGTCAAATCATTTGATGTTGCATATAGCTATGTGTGCTGAATATAGATATGGCTGCAATACGCAATAGAAGATCTCCTGAAATGTAATTGCATGAATAATGAGGTGACAAGGTGTTGTAACTATTACAGCCATCTTGATTGCGGGTTCCAGTTTGCTACAGCCTACAAGTATAAAAATATTTCAGTTAGGTAACTGTGAATATTGTGATATGGCGATACACACTTCGCCATGGTTGGTATCCACTATTGCCTGAGGAAAGAAGGAATGCGTAGGGGAAAGAAGAACAAGGGCAATCTTATCCAAATGGAAAGTACTACTCCCTCTGTCAGGAAATAGAATTATATCTTATACGAAATGGCATAGAATTGGTAGATTATATCTTATACGAAATGGCATAGAATTGATTACATTCAACCTGAGTCATGCTAGAGGTTACATTTCTGAAAGTACTGGAATTATTTTATATCCATACTGAAGTTCATTTTGACTGTTCACGGTTCTAATATCTTCCTGAATGGTAGGCTAACACAGAAATTGAACGCTTTCTAAATTATGTGTTGATGTTCTTGACTTGATGTGCCAAGGTTCGCCCATCCATTTGAACTACAGGAAAGTAAATAAGCTTGTATGCTATGCTTCTATACCGAAGCAGGAAATATACAGAGATAACAAGTAAAAATATTTACTGGCTGTTTTATTTTTCATCTACTTTAAATCTCTGGTAACACGATTCTGGAATCTCATTGAAAGGGCGACCTCATGTAACCTTTTGCTTGATCAAATGGTTTCACAAAGTATTGAACTGTTAACGTCAGTGAAATGGGAACTTGTGTGCTTAGAAACGATTATGCATCATGTAGATATGAACTTTCCAATTTATCTTTAACATCTTCGATCTTAGTTATTCTCTCCGGTCCATGACAAGAATTTAGGAACGGAGGTCCATGACAAGAATTTAGGAACGGAGGGAGTAATACATTTCCCATGTACTTAGGATCCATATATAATAGTAGTAATATACTTAAACTTTTGAAGGCAACGTTGAGGCTGATCCATCATAATCTTTCTTTGTTAAAGAAACTTAACAATTGATTTTTCCAGTCCGTCTTTTGCCTCCTGATTAACCTTGTTTATCTTCTTGCTGCAAAGAGTGCCATGACTGGTCTCAGTTCTTGTGATTTGACTCTAGTTCAATGAGTGGAGTGGTTTTCCTCTCTGGTAAGGCTTCCAGTCTGAGTTCTGAAATCGGGCCATAAGAATGTAACCCTCCAATTCATTATACTAACGGGACATTTAAATGTGTACGTCGTTCCTTCTCCTCCATGCTAAAGGGACAAGTATTAGATTGAATTCTTGCCTTGTTGCCAAGTCACGGTAAGCCAATAATAACTGCTTGAAAATGAAACTTGAAACCCCATGGTAAGCAATGGTAGAATAGAAGGGCTCCAGGCAGGCGTGCACGAACACAGCAAAGACTCCAAGCAACAACCTTTGGTCACCCAGCCGACCACAAGTGTATTTTTTTTAGAGGACCAGGCTGACTAGCTGTCTTCATTTCTCTTGATGGCGAAGGGCCTCGGGTTCGCATGCCTGGAGCGATGGAGCGCCCGCCCAAAACGGGGTCACCACCCCTGTGTAAGTATCTCGTGCTCCCATCTTGTATTGTCGATCGACAGCTATGCAGGGTCTCCAGTCCGCCATATGTCGTAATCTTAAAAAATCATGGACAGGCAACAGCGCGTTCCATCCTCATCCTTTTTGCTGTTGTTGTGATGCTCCGTCCTTGTTTTTTATTACTCCGTCCGATTCATATTAGTTGTCTCAAATTTGTCTAAATGTGGATTTATCTATATCTAAAAAACGTCTAGATACATGTAATATTTCGACAATTAATATGGATCGGAGGAGTATATCAAGAAGAGTTGCTTAACAAAGTCCAGTATGACTGTTTATTTACTAACTGAAAGATACAAGAGTAGCTTTGTTGTGCAATGTTTAACTAACTCCTCAGCGATCTGTAGCAATTGTGTAGTAGTTCCTGAATTGAAAACTCACTCTCAAATCTCAGTATCCCTGTCTCAGGTTAACAGTAGCATATACCTACCGAAGTAGCAACTGTTTGACCAAGTCTCTGAACAATTTTCTTCCACGTTTCGTGTTATACTAGTCGAGTGACGGAGGTTACAAGCAAGTCAACTGGTCAAGTGTGGAAGTCTACCCTGGGAGCATATATACAAGAAGGAATGTGGCCAAGATACACTGCATTAGAGCGTATGGACATGGCTGCTCTCTGCTCTCTTTCTCCACTCGTCCTCCTCCTCTTGACCAATCTTCTTGTCTTCTTTTCCTCCAACACCATCGCCCAATCCAAAAGCAACAAATATGAGATCGAACGGCAAGCCCTCCTCTCCTTCAAGTCCGGCGTCTCCAACGACCCGCACGAGGTCCTGAGCTCATGGGGCGGATCACTACACTTCTGTAGATGGAATGGTGTTGTCTGCGGTATGACGCGTCCATTTCATGTGGTCTCGGTGGACTTAAGCTCCTCAAGTCTCAGTGGTGAGTTATCTCCCTGGATAGCTAATCTTACATCATTAGAACGGGTAGACCTGTCAGAGAATCGATTCGCTGGAGTCATCCCTGAGGAGTTAGGTACACTTCAACATCTGAAATATCTGATGCTTCCGACGAACAATCTTGTAGGTATGGTTCCTAGATCATTAGGCACCAGTAGATCGCTTACAGAGGTCAATCTTGCGCAAAACTTTCTTACCGGTACTATCCCAGATTTTCATAAGATGTCCGTGCTACAAATTCTCGACCTTTCATCTAATGAACTTTCTGGAAGCGTACCTTTATCACTGGGAAATGTTTCTTCTCTCACAGCCATATGGCTTGAGTCAAACAACTTATCAGGGCCAATTCCAGAAACTTTGAGTCTTATTCAGAACATTAGTGTGCTGAGTTTAGGTAGCAACTCCCTGTCCGGGCATGTTTCAGCCAAACTCTGTAACATCTCATCACTCATTTACCTTGGCTTGTCCGAAAATTACCTTACTGGAAGCATACCATCTTGCATTGGAAACATGTTACCAAAACTTGAAAATTTGTCCATGTCGCGTAACAAATTCGATGGATTAATTCCACCATCACTAGCAAATGCATCGAAGCTCCAACGGATTGATCTTGGATACAACTCCCTAGTTGGACCGGTGCCATCCCTAGGATCTTTATCTGACTTACGGCTACTAATTCTGGAAAGAAACTCCCTACAAGCTGAAGGTTGGGAATTCCTTATCTCTCTCACAAATTGTTTGCAACTACAATTATTGGATATGAGTCGGAATGCCCTGAATGGAAGTATCCCTAGGTCAGTTGGAAATCTTTCCACAGCTTTACTACGTATAAACCTTGGAAACAATCAAATTGTTGGCACAGTACCAATTGAGATTTTTAACCTTCGAAATCTCCAAATGCTTGCTATGGGTCAAAACTTGCTTTCAGGGGTTATTCCTCCGGTTATTGGGAATCTTAACTAGCTAAATGTCCTAATTCTATCAGGGAACAAATTTTCTGGTCAGATCCCCTATACGATAGGTAATCTTTCTGTGTTGACCACGCTTTATCTAGACAACAATGACTTGAGTGGGAACATACCGACAAGTTTAGGGAAATGCAAGC
This sequence comes from Brachypodium distachyon, assembly GCF_000005505.3. NCBI lineage: Eukaryota > Viridiplantae > Streptophyta > Magnoliopsida > Poales > Poaceae > Brachypodium > Brachypodium distachyon. The sequence goes on from NC_016135.3 coordinate 5,094,618, forward strand.
AACTACTTATGATAAACTTAGCTATTAACAACCTCCAAGGGCCAATACCAAGTGAACTCATCAATAGCACTGCCCTCGTGGGTTTGGATTTGTCAACGAACTACCTTACAGGATCAATACCGCAAGAAATTGGTACCTTGCTACAACTTGTTCGTCTTGATATTTCCTACAACAAATTGTCTGGAGAAGTTCCATTTTCACTTGGCCAGTGTGTCCAACTATCATCTCTCAGATTGAGAAGTAACATGCTTAATGGAAGCATACCTCAGTCTTTCAGTAACCTGAAATCCATCGATCAGGTTGATCTTTCCCAAAACTACCTTGTTGGACAAATTCCAGAGTTCTTTGCAAGCATGATTTTCTTACAGCAACTTGATCTGTCCACCAACTACTTTGAAGGGCCGATTCTGACAGGTGGCATCTTTCGGAATAATAGTGCAGCAATCTTGCATGGTAACACACATCTGTGTGAACGTGCAACCACCACCTTATTTCAATTCCCAATCTGCAGCACTCCATCAGCTGATGAGAGCAAGATAAATGCACTCCTATTGGTAAAAATTATTGCTCCAATTGCTATCGCGTTGCTCTCCTTCATATGCTTTGTGGCCACTCTTCTGAAGAGAAGGCAAGCACACATTGCTCCGTGCTACAAGGAGACAATGAAGAAGGTGTCTTATGGTGACATCATTAAAGCTACCAATTGGCTCTCTCCAGTTAACAAGATCAGCTCAAGTCGTACCAGTTCGATTTTCATTGGGAGATTTGAGTTTGACACTGACCTGGTTGCTATCAAGTTATTCCATCTCGAGGAGAATGGTGCGCGCAACAGTTTCCTTACTGAGTGTGAAGTGCTACGGAACACCCGGCATCGCAACATTGTTAAAGCTGTTACCGTATGCTCGACAGTGGACTTGGAGAACAATGAATTCAAAGCTATAGTTTTTGACTTCATGGCCAACGGAAGCTTGGACATGTGGGTGCACCCAAAGCTTCACCAAAATAGCCCCAAAAGACTACTGACTTTGGGCCAGAGGTTGAGAATAGCAGCGGATGTGGCCTTGGCTTTGGATTATATGCACAACCAGTTGACGCCTCCTCTAATCCACTGCGATTTGAAGCCAGGAAATGTTCTTCTGGACTATGACATGACTGCAAGAGTTGGTGATGTTGGGTCAGCGAGATTTCTCTCTTCAAGTCCTGGTAGTCCAGAAGACTTGGTTGGTGTGGAAGGAACAATTGGATACATCGCACCTGGTGAGTTCAACTTTTCTCGCTCGAGTATTTCTTATTGGTTTCTCTCTTCTATTAACATGCTGCAAATGCTTTTACAGAGTATGGTATGGGATACAAAGTGTCAACAGGATGCGATGTCTATGGTTTCGGAGTCTTGCTTCTAGAAATGCTCACCGGAAGGCGACCGACAGATGCGATGTTCACCGACGGCATGAGCCTTCACAAGCTTGTGAGTTCAGCATTTCCAGGTAGACTTCGAGAGGTTTTAGATCCCCATATGGCCCACGAGAAGCAGAACGTGTGTGAGAAAGTATTTATGCGGAGCTATATGGTACCTATGGTTGAAGTTGGCCTCCAGTGTTCTATGGAATCACCTAAAGATCGACCAGGAATGGGAGAAGTTTGTGCCAAAATTTTACCTCTTAAACAGGCATTCTTTGAGTCCTGTTGAATAACCTACGGATCTACACGCTCCTCAATAAACAATCTGTCACATGGATATCCTTGATGTAAATCTTGGTTCAACAGGCCACATGATATCTCGATGGCTCCGGTTACTGAAAATGATGCCTGGAAAGAGCAGATGTTCCCTCTCTCAGAATAAAGGAGTAGATGTTGAGTACTGGAGCTTCCTATCAAGGTAGAATAGTATCCCGTCTAGTGTTACATTGTATCTTCTTACTCAAAGATTTGTGCATTACGTGGTATGATATGTGCAGCCGCAAATTTGGAACAAAAATGCATGTTCCTTTGTGTCCTCTCTATATAAACGTGTACATCAACCCGCCTCCCTACTTTTTCGAAGACCAAATTCTAACTTCTACGGGTGCGTAAAAACCTACCCCGGCAGCCAGGGACGAGTGTTGGAGATATGCCCTAGAGGCAATCATGTGATGATGTTATTTCCTATGTATTCATGAGTTATTTGTCCTTGAACATCATCACTGATATGTATCAATAAATACGTGATTTGTTTGTGAAACTATGTATTCTATGATGTTGTTCTAATGGTCCCTGGTCATTGAGGTTATGCGGACACATAACCTAGACTAGCAATGTGAATCAGTGTGATGACTATGTTTCACAAGTCATAGGGCAAGGTGTTGCCGACTGATAGCATGGACTCGACAATGAGATTGTTGAGTCGGACAGACCCGCACTGAGACACAACGAGATGATTGTCATTTGTTAGTCTCAAGTACGATGTATATGCCAGTCCTAGACCTGAGGTCATCGTATGAGCTTGGGATGTGAATCGGCCTACTTAGGGGTTGCCAAACGCTACTCCGTAACTGGGTGGTTATAAAGGTAGCTTTCGGGTTTGCTGAGAAGCATGCTGCGAGTCATGGTTGATCAAGATGGGATTTGCCCCTCCTGTTCGGAGAGATATCTCTGGGCCCTCTCGAGTGATCAGATTCGGAAAGCATGGCCATGCGACTTGGGTTAAGTGTTAACCCGTTCGGAAATCTGTATCACAGGAACGAGAAGAGATTCGAGCTATCCACAAGGATGACACGCACTCGCCTTGAGCTCGACACACATATCGCGAGGCAAAAGGAATGTTGCATATGACACATTGTATGGTTCGTCAATATACCTTGTGGTTACTCGGGAGTTGGCACGTGCTGCTAGGCGCCGCTACCAACTATCGACTTGAGTCGGTGCCAGTGGACGAGCAAGGTGTTACTCGGGCCCGCAGTCCGAGCTCGTAGTCGTGGCCGACTGACCGCGAACCTGAAGGGTCACACGCTTAAGGGGTGGGAACCGAGTTGGATCGGATCCAACTCGTATCGGGCTTGGACTCCTAATGGGCCTCAAGTGTTGAGCCCACTAGGGACGTCTATATAAGTGGAGGAGACCAACCCGTCTAGGGTTAACCCCAGTTCAGACGCGAGTTAGACTCGGCCGTCGCACCTCCACGCCCAAAGCCTTGCGATCGGATCTAGCAGTCCGCCGCACGGAGTTCCTCCCTGTACGTGTGGATACCTCGGAGGCGCTGCACCTGCGGCGCTTGGACGAACTGTTCGTGGGATCGGCGAGGAGGAGCAGGCTGTTCGACTACTCGGCATCGACGCGCTACATCGACTCTACTTCCGCTACGGGTCTGCGCGTCTAGTGGTAATCTCGTGATCCATTATCTACAGCATTGTTCCGGGCGGAAGCGGTAGAAAATTTTATTTTGTGCTAGCGTAGCATACCGTGTTCCCAACAACGAGATGGTTACCGCTGGTTCTTCTTGTCTCTGGCAGCCTATTCGGCACTGAGATGTGTTGGGAACCATCGGTCAACGTTTTTGAATTGCAATTTCAGTTTCTTCTGTGACAGTTTTCGGTGTCTTTGGTAGCAACGTCTCGAATGTAGAGATGATCGTCACCTGGAATAGAAATTATCCTTGTCTTGTGTGGCCAACACGGCTGACATGGAGAGCTTGTGATGTACTGGTCCTGCTCGGATCCTGATCCGGCAGATCATCATTCTACGCTTCTAAATGGCATGGAGTTGTGCTGGCAATAATGTTTTGCTGTTACTTGGCTTGGCAGTTATCGCGGTGATGATGGTGTATGTTTGTTTGGGACAGTATTTCTCGTGTTCTGTTCTCCTGATTTTGTTTTGTTTGTTCTCCTGATTTTGTTTTGGACACTATGATGATGAAGCATCAGTTGAATAGTCGGCCTTCGTAGTGTTGTCCCCCAGCCTTCAATGGTTTTAAATTCTCACCTATCGTGACGAAGACTCATCTGTCTTTTCAAAACCTTTGAGACTAGTCAAGTTTGTGCAAGCTTGGCATCCGTAGTTTTTTTTACCAGAGTCATGGTGAATGCCGAGATGCAAAAGATGAAGCCAGAGACGGTGGCTCCAGAGAATCTTGATGTAATCTTCAGTTTTATCATGGATGATGGATGATCGATTTTATGTTGCCTCGGTATGTTTCAGTTTGTTCAATTTGATATACTTTGTGTTATTATTAATCAATAAATAAAGTTAGATGTTTCTGGAATTCTAACTCTCACATCCTAGTTTCAAAATGTGAAAACCACCTGATTTAGTAATTGCTCCATATTTCTTTTTTTAGGAAAACTTGAAGAAAAAAATCCCTACGCTAGGAATAACATTCACGATGAACTGACTTTTCTATTTTTGATGTTAAATTTAAACTGTAAACAAGTCAACTTAAACTAGTAAACACCATTAAAATTTGATTCTTCTTTTTCCAAGATCTATGTGATTGGGTGAAGCTAGTCCAAGGAGAACACCAAATACTCCTAGAGCTTTACATAAGCACTCTACTCTTGATCCTAAGAGCCTCTCTTCAGCTGTTGGCCTGAAGGTGGAGGTCCCCTACCTAAGGGACCTAGAAGGATAGGAGAGACGCGGAAACCCACTTTGGCTCCCAAGATCCAGTGCTCCCTAAGGGACGCAGCGAATCAAAATGGGCACCATTGATGGGGACGTCCGGCGAAGCTAGATTCAAATGAGGAACTTGCTGCTTGAGACCAATTTAATTTGAGAAGCTGGCCTGAAGCTGGTGTTGACTCAAGCTGATCTCTCTAGTCTTTTAGACTTGTTTCATCTGTCGTATGATTTTGCGTCTGTAATTGTTTTTCGTTTTTGAGCTCAGACTGAGTTCAATACTCCATTGCAGACATGTCGCATGTGGTTTCCTTTATATATAAATGGAGCTGGCCTGTTAATCGAAAGAAAACTCCTAAAACTATACTTACACTATATAAATCGAAATTTAAATTCAAACTGAATGTAATGTTATTTAGACGTTCTTAACAAATTCAAATAAAGTTCCATATTCTTCTTTTTCCTCCAGAAAATCACAACTACTGTACTGCTTATCGGGTCTTACGCTTACGGCTTACCTGTAGGCTTGAGGAGCCGCTGGATCTTCACGCTCAGACCCACCACCGCCTCTGCTGCCTCCAACGCCTCCGGCAGCTCCCTCTCCATCCTGGACAGTCCCAGTCCCCTCACCGCAGCTCCTTGCGCCGTTCTCTCTCGCGCCTACCCGCCGCCGTCGCCGGCCGACTCCGCGCATCGCCTAGGGTTTCTCTTTCCGTGTTTGCGGTCCCTAACGGCCTCCTCTTTCTGACTCTTAGAATCTCAAACCCCCACCAGCAACTTAACCCGGCCTCGCTGCGGCGGTTCCCTATGTCGAGCTCCGCCGCCCGCCGGCGCGTGGAAGACCAATGAGGAAGCAGTAATTGTGTGCGGTAAGTCTGTAGCTTCCCAATTTGGCACGCTGAAATACCGAAATTGCAATTCTCCATGTTGTGTCACCACATTCAGTTATCAGGCATGCTACTCCAACACAAATTTGCAATGCAAAGCCAAATATTATTCTTAAGCAACGCACCATCACTTTGAGCAGTGTGGGTCTGTCTGTGTGGTTTGGGTCGATCGATGCCAGCTCTGACACCACTTCAGAGTTCGTCCGTTTGAAGGTATGTCATGGCATCGCCTCTCCGTTTTGTTCGTCTAGTTTGCTGCGTGCTCCGCAGGTTACATGTAGCACTCAGGACTCTGGTGGAGTACTAAGACATTACTTGTCAGTTGTCACTGTTAAATTTCCTCATTTGGCTTTCTGAATGTGTCTATCACAGTCGACAACTAAATTTTTTACACAGACTGCACACGTTTTCTTTCCAAGTCTGTTTCACTCTTCTAAATTTTCTTACCTTTGCCTCACGTTCAAGTTAGAAAAACTGGTCATCCTGCATTTAATCGAGTCAACGTAGTCAAGCATACCTGCAGGCCCATTCCTTCAGGTAGACAAAATCCTTTAAAAAAGACACCCCACACAACATAACCTCTCCAAGCTTGCAGTTCTTGGTTCTTTCACATCCTGTAAACTCTGGACATCATGCTCTCAGTGTTGTCTCGAGTCTGTATTTCACTCATCCTTTTCATCTTCGTCGGTGCTCCAATACTCCCAGCAGCAGCAAAAGCAAACATGTCCGAGATAGACCGTCAGGCCCTCCTTTGCTTCAAGTCTGGCATCAGCTCTGATCCTCTTGGCATCCTGAACTCATGGAGCGGCGCCTCACTTAACTTTTGTGCCTGGAAAGGGGTCACTTGTGGCACAAAGTTTCCACCCCGGGCAATCTCTCTAGACTTGACCTCTGCACATCTCAGCGGGCAAATATCTACATGTGTAGGCAACTTGACTTTTCTGTCCGGGATAAACCTTGCCGATAATCATCTTTCAGGAACCATTCCTGATGAGTTGGGTAAGCTTGTAGACCTCCATATGCTGATGCTTGCAGGCAGCAATCTTGAAGGTACTATCCCTGATTCATTAGGCGCTAGCATGTCTCTTAGCTATGTAAATCTTGCGAACAATACTCTTACCGGAGGTATCCCTCTCTCATTTGCCAATAGCTCCTCACTCCGCACACTTATACTGTCACGCAATAACCTCTCTGGAGAGATTCCTGCTACTTTGTTTCATAGCTCATCTCTACTTACTATGGTTGATCTGCAGTTAAATTTTTTTACTGGTCATATCCCCCCTTTCTATAAGATCGCAGCTCTCAAATTTCTTTGTCTGGCAGAGAACTTCCTCTCTGGAAGCATACCTCCCTCAATAGGAAATGTTTCTTCTCTCACTTCTATACTGCTCGACCAAAATAAGTTATCCGGATTAATTCCAGAAACTGTGAGTCACATTACAAACCTTCTTAAGCTTGATTTAAGCTTCAACACTTTGTCAGGGACTTTTCCGTTGTCGCTTTACAACATGTCATCACTCCAATACTTCAGCGTAGCCAGAAATGGCCTTGTTGGGCAGATACCATCTCACATTGGTTACTCACTACCAAACCTCCAGTTTCTGATCATGGAAAGCAACAGGCTCAATGGCCTGATCCCTACTTCACTAGCCAACTTGTCAAATTTGCAAACGCTTGATCTTTCTAACAACTCGCTCCATGGTTCTGTTCCATCTCTTGGATCCTTAGCAAACTTGCATCGGGTGGTTTTAGGGAGGAACTTGCTACAAGCACATGACTGGCTATTCCTTTCATCTCTAGCAAATTGCACCCAGTTGACAAAGTTGTCCTTGGAAGGGAATGCCCTGAATGGCAGCCTACCTACGACAGTTGTTGAACTTTCCAGAAAACTAGAGGATTTATCGCTTGGCTCAAACCAAATTTCCGGCTCCATACCTCTTGGGATAAGCAATCTTGTTAACCTCACTTCTCTTAGGATGGAAAGCAATTTGCTTTCTGGTAGCATACCTTCCACAATTGGGAAACTGCAAAAACTATTTATCCTTAACTTATCAAAAAACAAATTATCTGGTCAGATCCCCTCCTCAGTTGGTGACATTACTCAACTAGGCAAGCTTTATCTTAATGACAACAACTTGTCTGGTAATATACCAGGTAGTTTAGGTCAGTGCATGGGACTTCTTGAACTAAACTTGTCTCGAAACAACCTTGATGGATTAATTCCAGACGAACTCTTTCATAACCCTCCACTCTCCTTGGGTCTGGACTTCTCACACAACAATCTCACAGGGAAACTGCCATTGGGACTGTGTAAGCATGGTGTTAATGGTCCAGTATCCCTTCACATGGAAGGAAACAAGTTCCGTGGACAAATTCCAGAATGTTGGAATTTATTAGTGTTGACCCAACAGATTAATCTTTCTCACAATGCCTTAACGGGTTTCGTGCCTATATTCTTTGCGAATCTCAACATGCTAGAGCAACTTGATCTGTCTTACAACAACCTGGAAGGTTCTGTTCCTACACGTGGGATATTTGAGAATTTTACCCAGGCACATTTGGATGGCAATGAGAGGCTCTGTTCAAGCTCCGCTACACTAGCAGCACTACCAACCTGTGCTGTCATCTCGGCTCCAGCGACTAAAACAAAGCACCATCTGTCCTTGCATGTGACCTTGCTGCTAATTGTACTACCACCACTTGCTATTGGTTTTCTGTTGTTGCCATGGTTTCTATTTACACTTTGGGAGAGAGGGGTGACATTTCGACGATGGGATGTTGTGTCCAAGATGTTTTCATTTCCACGTTGGGATAATTTGTCCAAGATGTTTTGGTTCTTTGCCCATCTCAAGAGAAGAAAAGTACATACAGTTGCGTGCCATGACGAGAAGAAGCTGAAGCGGGTGTCATATCAGGACATCCTTGAAGCTACTAATTGGTTTTCTTCGTACAACAAAGTAAGCTCAACCCGCACTGGATCAGTCTATGTTGGTAGGTTCAAGTTTGACAATGACCTAGTGGCTATCAAAGTATTTAACCAGAATGAACCTGGTGCAAACGAAAGTTTCTTTACTGAGTGTCAAGTGCTACGGAGCACGCGCCATCGAAACATTCTCAAATGTGTGACGACATGCTCAACGTTGGACACAGAAAGCAATGAGTTCAGAGCACTAGTCTACCAGTTTATGGCTAGTGGCAACCTTGAAAGATGGCTTCACCCTAAGCAACACAATGACATACCAAAGAGAACCCTAAGCTTAGGCCTGAGGATATGCATAGCCGTAGATGTGGCCTCTGCTCTTGATTATCTTCACAACCAACCGATGCCGCCTTTGATGCATTGTGATTTGAAGCCAAGCAATATTCTTTTGGATTATGATATGACTGCAATTATTGGTGACTTTGGTTCAGCAAAGTTTCTGTTGCCAGTTTCGGGTAGTCCGGAAGACTTAATCGTTATCGGAGGAACAATTGGATACATGGCACCTGGTAAGTGTGTTTTTCTTCATATAGTTGTGCATGTTTATCCAGGATGTAAGTGTGTTACTTCGCTTTTTCAGAGTACAGATTGGGCTGCCACATCTCAGTAGGAGCTGATGTCTATAGTTTTGGAGTGATTCTACTGGAGATGATTACCGGAAAACGGCCGACCGATGATATGTTTGTCGACGGACTTAGCATTCACAAGTTCTGTGAATCCATGTTCCCAGACAGACTTGCAGAGATTCTAGATCCTCATATGGCGCATGACGAGCACCAAGGGTGTACAGAAGTATGGATGCAGAGATATGTTATCCCGTTGGTTGCACTTGGCCTGTCATGCTCCGTGGAATCTCCAAAGTATAGGCCTATAATGCATGATGTTTGTGCAAAACTATTCGCTATTAAAGAAGCTTTCCTGGAACCTTTTGATGATTGACGGGTATTTCAACTCTGTGAGAGGTTGCTGATTCATTATTGTTAAGAATGTAATTATCTAGCCTGTCTATTTGACAAACTTAAAGAAACGGCGAGGACACATGTGATTTGCAGTGAATAATAGCTGGCTGCTAGTAGTATAAATCACCATTTGTTGCCGGCTTATTCAATGACTTTTCTTTTAATATTGATGCGAATGTACGGAAAATTATCGTGCTTGTAATTAAGGGCTACCTTATGTAAAGGTGGGTTTTGATGTAATAATATGTGCAGTCCAATAAACTTCGCCATTTCTTGACTATTGAACAATTTACTACCCGAGGTTTAATATAATAATTAGGCTTAATTTTATGTCTCATATTTAAGGAGTGATGTTTATCTAACATTAGTACATCAATGGAACGAAATCATATATTGAGCTCTAACTTTTTTTTTCTTGAACCCTTGTCTGACGTCATTTTCATTAGAAGAAATGCTGAGATGACAAAAGTTAGAACAAGCCAAATAGCAAAGTAAAAGAAAAACCAAAACCGAATCAGAAAATAAAAAAGGAAAAAGGCCCCAAAGACAGAAAGGAGAAAAAAGATGTACAGTAGCTTAATACTCTCTTCGTCTCTGCATATAAGATGTTCGACTTTTGTCCTAAGACAGACTTTTTAAATCTGTCGGTTTGACCAAGTTTTATTAGATTGGTCAGTTGTGGCACCTAAGCCTTCATAGGGATGTGTCCCCCTATGAAGGCCAAGTATTGAGGTGCAGGCTTATGTGGCTGCTCAAAATCTTTGAGATTAGTTCAATTCTTAGGGGCTTAATCATTAGTAGTGTCTTTACCAAAATAATGGTGAGATATCACTAATCAAAAGATGAATCTAGATGTGGTACCTATGGAGAAACTTGATGTAATTTTAAATTTTATGATGGATGATCGATTTTGTTGTTCGTGTGTGTTGTTCTTCTAGAAAGCAACAAGAGTAAGGGGTGCCAAAACTCGATGGCACAAATGCATTAAAGTAGGGCGTGTACGCCGGCCTTATAACGAAGGTCGCCGTACACTTGGACAAGTTGATACCTCGATATTTTTTAATATGTTCAGTCGACCCTGCGGGTGCGACTTAGTTCTATGTTAGGAGAGGCTTCGAGGAAATTGTTAGCCAAAGTGTTTTGGGTCGATCGTGGCTCCCCGAATCACTTAGCGAGAGATCGCAAGGGCCGCTTCGTATTTGGACCGAACGAGGCTTCCCAAATAGCGAGGTCGAGATACCCTTAGTACTCTTACCCGACTTCCTTTCCTTCGGGCTCGGGCCGAACGAGCCTTTCCGAGATCCCGAAATTAGAGCTCCTCAAAGAAGCTCTCTAGCCCTCTCCCCTTAGTTTATTCAAGTTGAGAGTGAATGGTACATGCCCCATGGGAGGATATTTATAGCCTAGGAGTCCATGACAAAAGACCATGACTATCCTTGAGGGAGAGAGAAAGTTGGGGACAAAGTGGTAAAAGTAGCTCCTTAATCCAGAGATTTTGTGTGCACCAAGTGAGAAAAGTAGGGGTTGGTCCATGGTCCACCATGTACCAAAAGCGTCATCTCTACACCTTTCTTGGCCCCTATTCAAGCTCATTTCTCTCATTGACCATGGCATGAGATGTTTGACTTGTTGACTTGTCTTGATTGTTGCCATGTAGGATTGACCGCGTCACGTAGACATCTTGACCCTTGTAGAAAAATATTGACATAGTCATCGCCACGTAGGATTTACGACCCGGCCCATATAAGGATTTTATTTTACTACAACAGTGTGTATTTCAGTTTGTTCAATTTAATGTACTTTGTTGTATTAATAATCAATAAATAGGTAGATGTTTCTGCAAATTCTTACTTTCACACCCTAGTTTCAAATTGTCAAGCAAATAAACCCCAGTTTGGCGGTTATTTCTGTTTTTTAGGAAAACGTTGACACCCTGTTTGTAGCCCCCATTTCATTTCATTTGGCAGAAATCAAATCAAATTTTTGATAGGATTGAATTTAAATTTCAGAAGATCATTTTAGTGTGCTCCGGAGAAATGGTGCCTTTTAGGAAGGAACTGGGGTATAAGTGCTACTTCATGAAATTCCAAATTGAATTTTATGCCCAACTATACAATTCCAAATTTAAATTCATAATTTAGATGTTTTTGATAAATCAGGGGCCCTGCGGGCCTCCCCAAAATTTCCGAGGGCTTATCTGTATTTTTTCCTGAATTCCTGGGCCTTTTCGCAATTTTTCCGAACCCCGGCGGCCACGTGGGCCAGCTGGGCCGGACTCGGGCATGCGCGGGCGCGATCTGGGCCGCCTTCGGGCAAGCCATTTCCCTTTTTTTTAAAACACAGGCCGGTTTCTGGGCCATGTCCGCGCTGAGGCCCAGTTGGGCTCAATACCGGTTCGTTTTAAGTGACTGGGATCCGACGGCCGCAGGTGCTTCCCAGCCCTAGATCGGACGGCCGGGAGGTCATCTTCAAGCTCGGTACGGGCTAGGGAAAGGTGGCGGTCAAGCTAACCACCTTTTCCACTCTATGCCTCGTCGTCGTCACCTATGGTGACGAGGGGAGCTCAGCCCCGGTCGGGGCCGTGTGGGGGGCTCTCCTCCTCCCCCCTTCCTCCTTTTTGGAAAAGATGGCTTGTCTTCCTTCCATTTTTGTTAGGCTAGGACAGTGGAGAGGACGGCAAGGTGTCGCCGCGGCATTGGCTCGGGCCCGGACGCCTAGGAGCTTGCCGGCCTATAAAATGGAACCCTTGGCCACTGGGGAGCTTCACACCGGTCTGACACCGAAGCCTCATTCGGCGGCGTCCGAAATTTCTTCGGGACTTGCTGTTGTAGGGTGCCTTGGAGGGGCATTAGGCGCTTCCTTGTCACGACGGAGGTTCGCGGAAGCTCATCGTCGTTGAGTCTTCGGGGAGGGGGGGGGGGGGGGCACGGGGCACGCGCGAGGCCGCTCGGGTTGCGGTGCCGATTGTGTCTTCAAGTCTTCCCGGGGGACCCTCGTCGCCGGCCGAGTCTTCCCTGCTCGTGTGAAGGTGAGGGGGACACAGCCGCGTTGATCTTGGCATCCTTGGGCGCCGGGAGGCCCTTCGGGCATTCCGACGAGTGCCTTCGGCGCGTGTAGGGGGCCGACATGGAGCGATGGAGTCCGAGGGCGCCCGGCGCGGCGTGTGTAGCCAGGACGTGCGCAAGGCGCACGGTCCGGCCACATGCGTGACGTTCGGGGGCGCAAGCGTGGAGTAGACCGGCAAGGCGCGGGCACGGCCGTTAGCCGTCAGGGCACATACGCGGGGCGGCACGCACACCCATAGAGTGACGCCGGCGCGCACGTCGTAGGGCACGTGCGGCGCTCGGGGGCGCACGCGGCGCGTCAAGGGCACGCAGGGAGCATCGCGGGTGGGCACGGCATGGCGTGGGCGCGTGCAGGGCGCGGCGGGTGCGCAGCGGGCGGCGTGGGCATGCACGGCGTGGCCTGTGCGGGTGCGAGAGTGGCATTGCGCTGAACACGGGGCGGGCACGGGCAACAGTCCGCCCGCCCCCTTCCTTCTTTTTTTACGGCTGCGCGGGCAGGCCGAGTGCTTCAGCCCGGGAGGCTTGGCCTCCTTTTTGTTTACCTGCGCGGGCCGAGTGGCCCAACGAGCTTGGCTCCTCTTTTTTTGTTTGCGTCTTCTTGCGCGTACGGGCATTCAATGCGTCCCTTTGGATCCTTTTTCTTGATCTTGCCAATCTCTTTGAGATTTTTCCACATCCCTACTAAATGTTGGCGATTCTTTTTTTGTGTAGGTGAGATGGCGAGACCCGACACCGAGCGAGGGACTGAGAGGCGCCTTCCAAGGGCTCCGCAGCAAAGGGGGCGGCGAGCCGACCGTCAAGGAAGAAGAAGGTTGCCTTTCCTCCGCGCGGGGGTCCTCTGGTGGTTCCAATGGCCCCGATGGAGGGTGGTTGGGCTCATTACTACTTTCTCCCGTCTTCGACGAGTCCCGAGGATCTTGTTCAGCTGGAGGAGGCGGGATACTTCCCCAAGGGGGATGGTACCTTGCCTGATGGCGAGGAGTTCAGGCTCGACCACAAGTGGCACCCAGGGTGCATCGTGGTGTTTTCGGCTTGGTTCCACATCGGCTTGTGTGTGCCCGTCCACCCCTTCTTCCTGGAATTTTGGAGACGTATGGCATTGAGTTAGCTCAGCTTCATCCTTCGGCGATCGTGAGGTTGAACGTGTTCCGCTAGCTATGCGAGACGGCACTTCACGAGGAGCCTTCGATCATGTTGTTGTTGTTCTACTTCACCGTGGAGGTGAGCGAGTCACTAACTCCTAACGGATTTACTCTGAGCGCCTTTGGTTCGGTGAACCTGAGGCTTCGCTCCAGCTTCGGGGACGACTTTCTGCTCCTGCCGGGTAGGAGCACGGTGAAGTTGTTCGACAAATGGGAGTCCCAGTGGATTTTCCTTCGGGCCTAGAGGACACATCTTCAACACTTGGGGGCTGGAGGCCTGAAGGAGGTGTCTCACCCTGGCGAGCCTCGGTCGGCCGACCTTTGGAAGGTGACGACCAAGATCAAGGAGGTATCCGCCGAGAGGAGTTTTCACGACCTCATGGAGGAGATGGTGATGGCAGGGCGCTTCATGATGAGGAGCCGCTCGAGGTCCGAGATCGGGATTCCTCGATCTTTTTGTCCCCCGCAGTCCGTCACCGCATGTGAGTACCACTCCTTTTTCCCTTTGTTCCTTGATTGTTCTTTCTCTTGCTATTGTACTTAACAATTTCGGTGTGTCTCTTTTCAGCGACTTTTTTCGAGGAGATGGCGGTGTTGTGGGTCGCGCAGCTGATAGGTCCGTATGGCGGGCCAGAGCACCGTGATTACGAGACTAGGATCAGTGGCGGGGGATGCCACAACATCATCGCGAAGTGCTTCGGGAAGATGGTGCCGATGCGACAGGATCCGAAGCTTGGCCGCCTCCTCCGAGTGGGTGATCGCTATTCCTACTTGGCGACACCGTCGATGTTGGCGGTGGGGTCCAAGTTGCAGGATTCTTGCGGGAAGGTGAAGGCGGGAACAACATTGTTAGGCCTGGCGGTGCCTGTCATGCCGGCCCCAAGGTACCTCGTCCATCGAGTGGATGCAAGAGGAAGCTCCACCGACTCCTTCTCCTTCTTACGACTACGCCCCTGTGGATTCCGCGGATCCGGCCGTGGTTGAGTCAAGGTCTCCCCTGAGAGAGACTTTGGACCTACACATGAAGGGGAAGATTGGACTTGAGCAAGTGCTTCATCCTTCGAGCCACGAGGTTGAGGCATTCGCTCGGGAGACGGGGCTTCGGCTTCGGAGTGACTCGGTGGTGGAGTTGTCTACCGGAGCCAGCGGTGTTGGCGTCTAGGTGTTCTCCATTGGTTGCGAGCAGCCCGAGGAGGATGCTCCTACCTCGGGTGAGTGCCCTTTTCTTTGGTTATGTCGTTCTTCTCCGGCGAAGATCCTGACATGGTTTCCTTTGCTTGTTTTTAGGTGCAAGGCTTGCAGCTCTCGGGGTACCCGAGGGCGAGCCCCCGACTCGAGCGGAGGACGGAGTGCTCCTGAGGACCAAGGATGGAGTGAGAGACCCACTTGCGACACTAGAGCTGGTGAGCATCCGTGACATGTCTCCCTTGATCCTTCGGGCTTGCTTTGCGCTAACATTCGTCTTCTTCCTAGGTGAGGGGTTTGGTCGAGGCCGTGGGCGCCCTTCCTGCCCTCAAGACTCAGGTGCGGGTGCTTTCCGCTGCTTTGGATGTGGAGATGTCCAAGTCTACCCTTGCCTTGAGTGAGTTGGCTTTGGAGAGGTCACGGCGCGTGGCCGTGGAGGCTGAGCTTTCCCGTGTTTCGGCGGAGCTTGCGGCCGTGGGGACCAAGGCTCGTCTTACCAAGGAGCGACAGGGGCACGAGATCGCCAGGACTCGTCGTCTTGAGGAGGATTTCGAGGTGGCCAACCTCGATGTGGAGCATGCCCGAGCGGAGGTGGCTTCCCTCAAGGCGGAGTTGGCGGTATCGGGGGACGGCCCGATGCTTGTTCCTTGTGCTCGCCCTCCTCTGGATCGTCGCCCCGAGGTGGTCTCGCGTTTACTTGCTCAGCCCACAGAGATCCGAGAGACGATGATTTGTTTGAGGAGTGTTTCTCAGCCAGATATCCCTCCATGTCGCACGGTGGATGAGGCGAGCAGGGTGCTTACTTCCCAGGTGGAGCTCATTGAGCCACCGTGACGAAGTGCCTCCTGAGTATGGGTGCTCAACTAGTTTCGTCGGCAGTCGCGGCTGTCGTGGACGGAGGCGCCGGGACGAGTGGACTTGAGGGTGAGATGTCTCACGGGGCGAAGAAGTTTCTGGCGGACCCAGAGAGCTCCTCTTCGCGCTCAGGCTCGACGCATTGTGCGTAGCCTTGAGCCTGCTCTTCAGGAGGGTGATGGCGAGGCGTGAGCCCCGTCGCCCTTGGAGGAGGTGATGTTGCTCAGCTGCTTACTTATGCGATGTTGCATATCTCCACTTGACTTAGCCTCATGGCTAGCATGTTTAGGCTTTTAGTCGTAGAGGTTGTAAGGCAGCTTGTTTGTTGTGTTTCGTGCTTCACTATGTAGTCAACATTATCGGAAATGTTAACTTAGCCCCGCATGTATTTCCTATGTTTCACCATGTAGTCGACATTATCGGAATTGTTAACTTGGCTCAACATGTGTTTCTCGGAGTACTATATTTCCTTCTTGTGAAGTACTATATTTCCTCAGTTTATACAGCCCGTGATCGTTTGCTATGATTACACTTTTGTGTTATCAATTGCTGTCGCCGTTGGGATACGACTTGGCTTCGGTGCCTTAGGTCGTGGTTACGAGCCATGAATTCTAGTAGCCTTGCGAGGGTCGCTATCGGTATGCCGGTAGTGATCCGAACATTCCAACCTGCCGTTCGGGAAATTTCATGCGGAATTTTCCCTCTTCGGACTTCAGAAAGCTATGCTTTCCCGCGATTATTATGGAGCCTTAACCTGGTTACTATCATGCAGGCCCGTGCGTGACGTCTCGCATACGGGTAGCATGGTTCTCCGAGGTACGTAAGCTCATGCATAAATCGCTTATTTAAGGTTCTCCTTAAATGCGTTTTAAGCTTCCGGCCCTCGAGGGACTTGGCTCTACTTGGAGGATGGCCTCGAGGCATGCTAGGATCCACCAAGGAACGGGTCTCTAGGGGCGACTTATGTCTGGGGACATTTTGCAGTTGGCTTGGGCCAACGTAGGCCTTTCCGCCTTCCTCAGTGAGCGGCACAGGGGCAGCGACTCTTTTTGGGGGATTGTCCCTTTGCGACAATGCCGCTTGACGGGGCTTTCCCTCATGACGGTGGGTCGTGTGAGTGTTTCGTGTCACTCTCAATTTTCCCTCAAGGACTTGCTTTATTGATCCCTGGCTTCCTTGTCTTAAGGTATGGCCCGATGGGCACTTACAAGCCTTATGTTGACGTGGCCTACGATCCCTCAAAGTTTCGTAGGGAAATGGCCGGTTGGGCGCTGATAGTCTTATTTTGGGAGCAACAAGGATTGCCCTTGAAGTTCCTCCTTAGGCGTAGAAACGCCGGAGTTTGTCGCCGTTCCAGGCATGGATAAGGACTTTGCCTTCCGTGTTCTCGAGGTGGTATGCACCATTTCCCAATACTGCAGCGATGCGGTATGGTCCTTCCCATTTAGGGTTGAGCTTGCACTGGAGCTTTGGGTCAATGTTCCTTTTTACCACAAGGTCTCCTTGGGAGAAGGCTCGTTCCCGCACCCTTGTGTTGTAGAAGCGTGCGGCGCTCTGCTCGTAAACAGCGTCCAAGAAGCTCAACCTTTCGCATCCTGCTGTGGAATCGACTAGTTGGTTGATCCGAGGGAGCGGGTAGTCGTCCTTGGGGCACGCCTTTTTCAAGTCGGTGAAGTCGACGCACATTCGCCACTTGCCATTGGCTTTCTTTACCAAGACCGGATTGGCTAACCATTCAGGGTGCCAAACTTCTCGGATGAGTCCGGCTTTGGAGAGTTTAACGATTTCTTGCTTGATGACTTCGATTCGTTCTGTGGAGAGCTTCTGAAGTTTTTGCTTCACGGGAGCTTTGTCCGGCCTTACGGCAAGGCTATGCTCCATGACGTCGCGTGGGACTCCTCCCATCTCGGAAGGTGACCAAGCGAAGAGGTCGGAGTTCTTCCGAAGTAGGTCAATGAGTTCTTCCTCGAGTTCACTTGGGAGGTAGGTCGGCTCCAATCTTCACAGTGCGCGTGACGTGATCATCGGAGATGCGTACTTCCTTGAGCTCTCCCTCGGGGAGTGGCTTAGGGATGTAGCATTCTGGGCGATCGGTATGGGACACCCCCGTTCTTGAAAGCACGTGGACACTCTTGTACGGTTATCCCTTCTCGGTGCACTTAGTCTCGTGGCGGTAAAGTGTTTTCCGGTCGGAAGATTGTTCGCCACGGACCGTTATCACGCCTTTTGGGCCCGGGATCTTCATGCATAGAAAGTTGTGGTGACGGCGGCGCAGAGATAATTCAACGTCGTTCTTCCGAGGATGGTGTTGAAGGAGGCCTCCATGTCCACCACGTCGAAGCGCACGAGCTCCGTTCGGTAATTCGTGGCATCTCCAAAGGTTGTGAGGAGTTCAATTTGTCCGAGCGGCTGAATGGACTTCCTGGGCACGAAGCCGGTGAGAGGATAGAGGGATGGTTGCAAAGATCCGTTCTCGTATCCCCCTTGTGGTTCCATCAGTTTCTTCAGTGTGCTCAGATATAGGATGTCGGCAGAGCTTCCGCCATCCACTAGAATCTTCTTGAGCTCATAATTGGAGACAATCACCGTCATGTAGAGGGCGTCGTCGTGAGGGAAGTGTATCCCCTTGGCGTCTTCTTCGGTGAAAGAGATCGGCACGCTCTCCCACTTGGGTGGTGGAGTAGGGGTGAAGGTTCCCACGATGTTGACCTCGCAAGCGTACTCTTTGCGTTGTCGCTTTGATCCTCGGCCTGTGGCGGAGCCTCCGAGTATTACTCCGACATGATGTGCGGGTTCTTGGAGAGGGAGGTTCTCCTCCTTGGGCGCAGGGTCTGCAACAAGGATGTTGGCTGGGCATGGAGCCTTGGTCGTCTTCTCATCCTTACGTCGGGCTTGCATTCGTGGCTGGAACTCCTCACGAGCTGCGATAAGAGTATTGCAATCTCGGTGGTATGGCTTGCCGAGTTGTGGATGAGACATCTTTCGATCCCTCCTTCGAGGGGCTAGGTGGCTTCTTCGGTTGCCAAGTCTTCTAGGACGAGGCTTGTCACTCAACGGCAAAGATCTTCCGAGCCTGATCGCCGGGGGACTTTTCCCCCCCACCATCTTTTCTTTTTGGAAGATGAAGCGGGTGCCTGGGGTTTATCCGATGATGGAGTCCCTTCGGGAGCGGCGCGCGGTCGTTTTTGCAGGATTGCGACTTAGAGCACGATTTACCTCTCCTTGGAGAAGGCCTTGCATGCACGCGTCGATCACGGTTGTGGACGGCGGGTTGGTGATTTGGTTTCGGACCTTCACAAAGTGATGGAAGAAGCTTCGTAGGGATTCCCCCGGCTTTTGTTTCATGGCGTAAAGCTCGTGAGCCTATCTGGGTTCCTTGAAATTTCTCTGGAAGTTGGCCTCTTGGAGGCGCTCCCACTAGTGCACGGAGTTTTTCCGCAGGTTGTAAAACCAAGTTTGCGCCATCCCGGTAAGCGCGAGCAGGAAGAGGTTGCACATCTCGGTGGGGCCTCCCCCGGCGGCTCGTATGGCGGTGGAGTAAACGTCCAGGAATTGAAGAGGCTTTGACTCCCCGTCATATGGCCGTGTCATGGGTGGCTTGAACCTTGGCGGGAATGATGCGTCATGGATTTCTCGTGTGAGCGGGTTGCAAGTTGGTCGTCCCTTTCGATTCTTCCGACGGCGAAACCCTCCTTCGTCGGAGTCGCTTTCGTCGCTAGAGGGGTCGCTCGGAGAGTGATCCCGATGCCTTCTTGGTGGGTCGGAGCGTCGGCAAGAGTTCCTTTTGCCACCGGCAGGGGCTTTGGATCCCGCCATTTGCTCGTTTCCGTGCATGCTGGGATCTCGTTCTTCGTAGGGCGCATCTCGAGGCGGTGCTTGATTGCCGTCTTGTCCGGCCCTGGCGGGGGGAGCAATGGGCGCTTGTTGGGCGCTTGCAGAGCGAGGCTGGTGAGGAGCATGCACGACTTGGAGAGCGCCATGTGGCGGAAGTCCCCAATAAGGGTGGTACCAGGGAGCTCCGTGGGCGATTGCGGCGAGCGCCAGTGGAGGTAGTCCCAGGTTGGAGGGGTCAAAGGCAGGAACTCCTTGGTTTTCTGGTGCAGATCCTCCTGACGCCACATTGTTTCCTCTTGTAGGTTCCGAAGGTAAGGTCACAACCGGTTGCAAGGGAGGTGGCGCAAAGCCCATCGAGCGAGGCATGCCAAGTTCTGTATCCCCTGCGGGGCCGGCAACCGTAGGTAGCTTGCCGATTCTTGCCATCACGTCGGTGAGTGTCAAGGGATCGCCTACGACGGTTTCTTCGGGAATGGTTGGGAGCGAAGGTGCGACCACGGCCTTCGTTGTAGCGACCATGCTTGTGGCAACTTCTGGATTGGTGAGAATTTCTTCTTCCCCGGGAGCCCTCGAGGCGTTTGCTTTCTTTGTTTGTAACCGTGTAGACTTTGCGGCAAGTTGGGCACTCAATGAAGTAGGTTTCGTTGGTGCCATTAAATCTTCAATTGCGGCGAGAGTTCCCACGGTCGGCGCCACTGTTGTTGTTCTAGAAAACAACAAGAGTAAGGAGTGCCAAAGCTCGATGGCACAAGTGCATGAAAGTAGGGCGTGTACGCTGGCCTTATAACGAAGGTCGCCGTACACTTAGACAGGTTGACACGTCGATATTTTTTGAATAGGTTCAGTTGACCCTGCGGATGCGACCTAGTCCTATGTTAGGAGAGGCTTCGAGGAAATTGTTAGCCAAAAGTTTTCGGGTCGTTCGCGGCTCCCCGAATCACTTAGCGAGAGATCGAAAGGGGCCGCCTCGTACTTGGTCCGAACGAGGCTTCTCAAGTAGCGAGGTCGAGATACCCTTAGAACTCTAACCCGACTTCTTTTCCTTCGGGCTCGGGCCGAACGAGGCTTCCCGAGATCCCGAAACTAGAGCTCCTCAAAGAAGCTCTCTAGCCCTCTCCCCTTAGTTTATTCAAGTTAAGAGCGAATGGTACTTTCCTCCATGAGGGGTATTTATAGCCTAGGGATACATGACAAAAGAACATGGCTACCCTTGAGTGAGAGAGAAAGGTGGTGGGCAAAGTGGTAAAGTAGCTTCTTGGTTCATAACTTTTGTGTGCACTGAGTGGGAAAATTAGGGGTTGGTCCATGATCCACCATGGACCAAAAGCCTCATTCCTACACCTTTCTTGACACGTACTCAAGCTCATTTCTCCCATTGATAATGACATGAGAGACTTGACTTGTTGACTTGTCTTAATTGTTCCCATGTAGGATTGACCGCGTCACGTAGGCACCTTGATCCTTGTAGGAAAATATTGACTTAGTCGTCGCCACGTAAGATTTACGGCCCGGCTCATAGAAGGGTTTTATTTTACTACAACAGTGTGTATTTGAGTTTGTTCAATTTCACATACTTTGTTGTATTAATAATCAATAAATAGGTAGATGTTTCTGCAAATTCTTACTTTCACACTCTAGTTTCAAATTGTCAAGCAAATAAACCCCAGTTTGGCAGTTATTTTTGTTTTTTTAGGAGAGCTGTGACACCCTGTTTGTAGCCCCATTTCATTTCATTTGGCAAAAATGAAATCAAATTTTTGATAGGATTGAATTTAAATTCCAGAAGATCATTTTTGTGTGCTCCGGAGAAATGGTGCCTTTTAGGAAGGAATTGGGGTATAAGTGTTACTTCATGAAATTACAAATTGAATTTTATGCCCAACTATACAAGTCTAAATTTAAATTCGTAATTTAGATGTTTTTGATAAATTCAGTTGAAGTTAAATAAAATTACTACTCCGTACTACTGCTCCATTACTCCAACAGCTCCCTCTCGATCCTGTATTGTTCTGCCCGCCAATGCCCAAATCCCCGAGGCTCGTTGCGCCGCGCAAGCACCTCGGGCCCCTACAAGCACCTACCCGCCGTCGTCCCATCCCGGCCGGCCGACTCCGCGCCTCGCTCTTGCCCACGGCCTTTCCGGGTTTAAAGCCGCAGTTCGTTGGCAGGCTCGCTCTTGCGCACGGCCTCCTCGTTCTCAGCCTCAAGCCCCCGCCAGCAACTTAACCCTAGGGGCGGCGGCTCAATATGGCGAGCTCCGCCACCAGCCAGCGCGTGGAAGACCAGTGAGTAAGCAGTAACGGTATGCGGTAAGTCTTGTAGTACCTTCCTAATTTGGCACGCTGAAACGGGTGAAATACCAAAATTGCAATGCTCCATGTCGTGTTGCCACATTCAGTTATCAGGCATGCTACTCCAACACAAAACCGCAATGCATAGCCACATACGGAGTATTATTCAAGCAATGCATAATCACTTTGAGCAGTTTGGGTTTGTTTGTGTGGTTTGGGTCGACACCAGCTCTGACAACACACCACTTAAGAATTCGTCCACCGGCAAGGTATGTCATGGCATCGCCTCTTCGTTTTGTTCGTCTAGTTTGCTGCGTGCTTCGCAGGTTACATGTAGCACTCAGGACAGGAGTAGTCCTACGGCATTGCTAGTCACAGTCGACAAGCAAAAAAAATCCCAGCCTATACACGTTTTCTTTCCAAGTCTTTGTCAGATCACTTCTCATTCTATACGACCCCCGTTGGTCGGGCGAAAACACAAGAACGGTTGGGATTGACGCGTACCCCTTCGCCCGCCGTGGCAATTTTGTAAATATCGCCGCGTAGAACCCAACGTATGGCCCTAGAAAGCCCATACGGGCCTCAAGGGGTTGTACGCGACTGTATTCGTTCGCGTCGACGTGTATACGTACTCGGCGTACTCGGTGACGGCGTACGCCTGTTATGGAATAATACCCACGTCGTCGGCACAGACTTGCCCCACTGTTCCCTCTAATCCAGGAAAAGAAATAACGTCCCGGACGCACCCGTTATGGAATAAAACCCGCGTCGTTCACATCGACTTGCCCCATGACTCCCTCTAATCTAGCGGAGAAGAAAAAAACGCTCCGAACGCACAACCACCTCCGGCGATGAAGCGAACGCACGGAGCAGACGACGCCGTGGCTGTTGTCAAGGAAGCTGCCGTCGTGACAGATCCAGTGGAGGAGGAGGAGGAGGCCGTGATCGTGGCAGGTGTAGCGGAGGAGAAGGAAGGCGTGACCGCGTTGGTTAAGGAAGCTGCCATCGTGACAGATCCAGTGGAGGAGGAGGAGGAGGCCGTGATCGTGGCAGATGCAGCAGAGGAGAAGGAAGGCGTGACCGCGCTGGGTAAAGCACCGGCAGGTTCGGTGACGTCTTCACCGTCCGAGATCGCCGCGAGGTCCAATACCCGCCAACAGGAGGAGGACGTCGTCGGCGTCGTCGACCCCATTAATCTGTCGCACGACTGGGACTTCTCCGACGACTCGGCAGACTACACGGAGTTTGATGAAGTCCTCAGCGACTTGGAACCAGAGGTAAGATCAAACTAGTTAGTCCATGAGTTCGATGCAATGTTATTCTAGGGTTTGTCGATGCAATCTAGTTTGTCATCGGTATGCTAAGTCTATGCGAGTTAGGGTTAGTCGGATACACTATTATTGATGTTAAGTTTCATGTTAAGTTGAGTTTAGTATGCATGATCGACGCCAATTTGTAGGTGATGAAATTTATGGCTGAATTTATGTCGGAATCATTATCTTCGTCGTACAAACGGTGATTTGGATATTCTTGATGATCCGTCGTGAATTACATATTCTTGTGTAACGCCGATCTTCGGTAGTAACATATGCTTGTTGATGTTATGCAGGAAAAGGATTCGGATGTCGGCAGTGAGGAGGAATCGATTGATGCGAAAAGCCGTCACGTCCTCAATGCACTGGAGTATGGTGCGTACGAATACCGTTACGGTGACAAATGGGTGTGCCTGTTCTGTCACAAGTGGAGCCTCGCAGAATACTTCAAAAGCATGGTGAAGCATGGTGAAGACACTGGGCATGTGTCTAAGAAGGCTCCTCACATTGTGGCAAAACACAAGGCGTTCGGCGTGTTCTTAAGGAAGCTTGAAGCCCAGGAGGTGGATGCGGACGCCGAGCCTTCCAAGAAGAAGGCGAGGAGGGGGAGGAAGAAGGGGAGGAAGTGAGAATCGAACCATAAAGTTTTCGTCGTATTTTATTTGCTATTACTGAATTATGGTGGTTTGAAACAGTTTAGTAGTTTGATTGAAGAACATAAGTATTGTTAAGTTGGTTGCATGAACTATTTATGATGTACACGTTTCGATGAATGTGGTGTTCATTGAACCGACGTTATCCGAATCATATCATAAGTGTTGTTCTATTTGCTGTGTAATTGCTATGTTGTTGGAAACCCTGTTACCGAAATAAATATCAAACAAATGTTTAGCAATACTCATGGTTTAGCCGTTTGGTAGTAAATATGAAACAAAGTTTTATTACTAGTCAGACTAACCACTGATACATACTACTGGAGCAACTCGTTAAAAAATAGGTTTGTTCGTGCCAACACACAATACTCATTTGTAACAGAAAACATTCCCACATATCCTCTGCACCTCAACAAACATATTACCCAGTGCATGAAAAAAGGTCAAAAACACAAAAAATCCACACTTGTTTTTGTCTTGGGAACACAAACTCATGGTAGAAGGTGTATATTATAGGAATCTGACAAAAGAGGACACCGGCAGTCTTCAGAGATTGACAATGTAAACTTGAACAAACAATTTTGCTGCATTGCCCACCTCAAACATAAGGACGCTGCCGCTCCTGATCCCGTGGCAAATGCATAAATCCTCCCACCCCTGGTGGATCACAGTGTCGCATGCGTTGGTCGTTGAGTACGCCAGTGCCATGAATTTGTTGCTTAGCCTTTCAGAACTGAAATTGCCATACCAAGAAGTGGGAATCCTCGGCACATTCTTGCTCTTGCATGGGATAACCTGCGAGATACACTTATGAAAACTTGGAAAAAGTCCTAGCTAGTCGTAATGGCAAAAAGGGAAATGACAATAAACTTACAAGTACTCGGGAAGCCAAATCAAGATCAGTCATCTTCTGAACGATGATCTCGCGTTCGAAAAACTCGGGTGCATCCAATCCATCTAATATTTTCAGAACCCTTCGTACTTCACGATCGGTTAGGTCGGCCATGTTCTTGAATACAGTGGAGTGGAAGAGATTGCGCACATCAGCACTGACCTCACGTAGTCCTATGAAAAAATAAGCAAGAAGTTATAGAAAAAAGTAAGGAAAATAAAACAACTAATAAATAAAGAAAGAAAACAAGCTACTAACCAAAAAGGGTAGCATGCAGCACAACATCATTTGGTTGCCCCACTAACACAGCACTGAAAGCATCCCCATCCTCCACGGCAGAGAAGTGCACACTAGCACCAGGTTTCAATTTGTGGGTCTTTGCAAACAGTTTCCAATAAGCACCACATAGCAAGGTGGCGTCAGTCCCAATTTGGATGTGGAAGTCGTACTCGAACCCATGGCAGTCCACAACAACAAAGAAGTTCTCCGCAAAATCGTTCAGGCGATCCTTGAAGAACTGGGGAACAACCTGCTTAAACAGAAAGCATTGGTAAAAAAAATTAAAAAGCGTCGAAAATAAAAATGTGAACACTTAACTATTCCCATTACCGCAAAATTGCCACACCCTTCAACCATGGTGATTGTGAAGACTGAATGGCAAGCCTCAGGGCATTTGCACAGTACATTGAACTTGTTGCACTCATTGCAAGGGCGCGCCATGAACTCCACTAGGAAAACACATAGGTTAAGTGCAGAACACTCACAGGAAAAAACAATAAAAACGTCGCATATACTTCAATGATACTTTCTGGAAAAACAGAAAGCAACCCGTTGTCGTCGCACGGTGCTCCGACACCGGGGGTGTGCGGTCACGGCCCCCTTTTAGGTTCGGTAGGGGCGTCGGGTTCGCCCCGGCGATCGCCGGCACGGCCGATGGGGCCCTGCGGGGCTGGCGAAATGAAGTACTGAGAGTGCGCGTTAATCTAAGAACAAACACACGCACGTTTTTTACCCAGGTTCGGGCCACCCGGAGGTGTAAAACCCTACGTGCTACTTGTCTGAGCTGGTATTGGTTTAAAATCAAGTGCTTACAGGTTGCCGGGTGAGTTCCCGAATACCCTCTTCCTTTGGCTAGATGCTCCTTACTATTCTTTGCTAGTGCTGGTGGCTAACTATGAGCTGGTCGAACTCAGCCAAACCCTACCGTCTACTGGAGTCAACAACGAGTCCAACTGAGCCGAACGAACCAAAACCCGAACTTCTTCCGAACCCCTTGACCGTGGGCGAGGGTCCTCCTTTTATACTCAAGGGGATGCCACAGGTGCCACGGTGCATGGGCTACAAGTGTCGAGCGGGGAGGCATACAACTCCCCCCGGTGAGCTGGTGGTGCGCATGGATGCCACCTCCGCCGCTAGGGGTCTAAAACCCTGGAGTAGGATTGGACACCACTGTTCCCTTGATCGGACGGGTAACGCCCTGCCGGTTGGCTCATTTAATGAGCCGTGCGCCTTACTCCTTACCCCGGTCGGGCCGCGCATCCCACGCCCGCCACGCGCCCGCGTGGCGCTGTTGATCTGGCTACTGGGCCCCACGCTTGAGGCGGGGGTATGCGCCCGGGAACCCCCTGTCCCGGCAAGTCGATCCCCGGCAAGCGCCCGGGCCTAACGCACCCGGGAACCTCCCCCGGGAGGTGCCCCGGCGGGAATATTCCCCGAAGCCCCGCTAGCCCCTTCCGGGGTGGTAGCTTGCCGGGCTGCTCATAGACGCTGCCCGGGAGGAAACCTTCCCGGGAACTCGGGAACGGGGCCCATGCGTCGCGCAGCGGTGGTATCCCGGGTGCCACTGGTGCGACACCCGTGGTCCGGCGATCTAAAAACGGCGTGTATATGTATGTAGGGTGGCAACCCGCGATCTAACGACCCTAGACACACGTTCCTGCACAGACAGAGCGGTGCTGGGGCGGAAGAAACTTTACCACCATCGTGGAGAAGATCAAGGCGCTGCGGCTAGCGGGGCTCAGCGATGTGGACGTGGCACGCACGTTCGTCCATCGGCGCATAGCCCCGCTGCAGCTACGCTCCCGGCCCGCGTAGATGTATACGGGTCCCGGGGACAGGACACGCCTCCAGCAGGACGGCGTGGACTTGGAGACCCTCAGGACATGGGTGAGGGGGATCTTCGGCGAGATCTTCCAATCAACGGAGTTCCCGCCGGGGGTTTCCTCTCTTCACGCCGGCGTCAAGGCACTCAGCGACATCGTCGGCGCCTTCCCGCCCTGCAACGAGTGGGGGTTGATTGACGACACCCCCACCCGGGTCTCGCACGCTCCCCCACAAGCACCCTGTGAGAAACAGGTGCTCGAGGAGAGCGGGGGTGGATCCGAGCCCAGTTGGCCCTCCATCTAGTCGCTGGACGACGAGGCGGGCCAGGCGGCTGCGTCCTCGGAGGTCGTCGTCGTGGACGACGACGACGAAAGCAGCGACAACGCGCCCCTGATCGTGAGGAGACGAGGGCATTTGCGGCAATAGGGGCCGCGGGTGTCTCGGCGGCGGCCTCCGCCTCAGTGGCAGCGGCCAGCATCGTGGCGGCAGCCGGTCTCGGGGCGCCCGCCGGTACTCCGGCCGCGCCTGCGCCTGCTAGGGTCGCCGGAGCCCCGGCAACGGCCTTCGCCACGGTAGTGGGGGCCTCCGCAAGTTTGGCTCCCGGCACCTTGACGACATCACCGTCGACACCCGGGGTTCTCCGGGTCACGACGATCCCGCGGGCGCCTACTGCACCACCTGCTCGGGGTGTCTTTCGGGGCTTCACGCTCGAGTGTAATCCCCCAATGTCCAACTCGCCGGCGGGTGCCAGCAAGAGGGCGAGGAGCGATTCCCCGCTCGGCACACCAAGCAAGAGGACGCGCGTCGATGCCAGTGGCGCCGCCGACCCCACCACCGCAGGGGTCGGCAGCGACGCAGGCGCGCCCCTTGACGACCCAGCCCCCACGGAGGCAGGGCCGGCAGCCGGTACGTCTTCGTTACTCCTCTGCAACTGCAATTTTTGTTAGCCAAACTCATGAACGTACCTTTTTTGCAATGAGCGGCAGCTCGCCCGCGGCAAGCCTCTTGGACGCTCCCGCCAGTGCAGGCGAGGAAGGGGAGGCTCCCCCTGCAAGCCAAACGGCCGCGCAAGGTAACCATCCTGGTCACCCTTGTCCGTCTTTGATGGCTCCATCACTCGCCGATCCTCATGCTTCTCATTGTTGCAGGCACAAGTGCGCCCACACCCGGAACGGGCGCGACGGTGGTCGAGCTTGACCCGGTCGTCGAGGTCGTGGGGGCGGAGGTGGAGCCGGAACCGGCTCTCACGTCTAGCCTCGCTGCGGCGGAGACAAGGGCAGTGGTGGACACCGCCGCCGCCGTGACAGTGCCCGGCGACGTGCCCGTAGCTGCGGATGCGGCTGGCGCGGGCTCACCTACCGCCCAGCAGGGGGCAGCCCCCGCCGGGAGCAGGGAAGCTTCTCCAACCCCGGGGTCCCTGGGCGCAGGCGCAGGGGAAGTTGTCGGGGAAGGACAGCAGGACCCCCGGGAGCAGGCTGGCGACCCCGCGCACAGCCCCACATCGGCAGCAGGGGCGTCATCTTCCTCGGCGACTCTCCCCAGTACCGACCTCGGAACCCTCGCCGGGGTCGCTTGGAACCCCCTACCTAGGATCCGAGCATCTTCGAGCGGAGGCACCGGTTCCTGGATGCCGTTAGGGACCAGCAACAGGCC
This sequence comes from Brachypodium distachyon, assembly GCF_000005505.3. Taxonomy (NCBI): domain Eukaryota; kingdom Viridiplantae; phylum Streptophyta; class Magnoliopsida; order Poales; family Poaceae; genus Brachypodium; species Brachypodium distachyon. The sequence goes on from NC_016135.3 coordinate 5,123,017, forward strand.
TTCGTCACCTCCTTCAACGAGGTGAGGGAGCACCACACCGCCGCCCAGAATCAACTCGGCGAGGTGCGGGAGGCCGTGGAGAGAGAGCGGCGAGAGCTGTCCCGGCTGCGCGAGGAGACGTGCCTCGCCGAAGAGGAGGCGCGGCTGGCCCGGCAAGCCCTGAGGACGCTCGGGAGCCGGTGGTCCCGGAGGCCGAGCTCCACCGGCAGCTGGAGGCCTAGCGCATGGAGCTTCAAGGGAAGCTCGACTCAATGGCGGCCACCCTTGAGGCGACCAGGAAGGAACATGCTGAGGTGGTCGCAGCGGCCTAGGCCCGGCTGGACGAGAAAAGCGTCTTGATCGCCAACTATTGCGGCGAAATCCAAGGCCTTCGCGTTATGCTGGAGGTGCAAGTCAAGGCCACCGATGATGCGGTGGGAGCGGCGGCCCGGCACGAGACCGAGTTCAACTCCGCCAAGGACAGAGCGGCCAGGCTTGAGACCGAGCTGGCCGCCGTCCGGGAGGAGCTTGCCAAGGCCGGCAACAAGATCGCAGCGAAGACCGTGGAGCTCGCGGCGATGGAACGCAACGACCGCAAGGCTAAGAAGGCCGTGCACGACGCTCGACTCCATCACGGCACGCTGATCGGGCAGTGGCAGATCGAGACGGAGAAGCTACTGAAGATCGCCCAGTCGCTGCGCGACCTGCTGCCCAAGTTCGAGCTGCAGGTGGCGGAAGTGGACGGGATAGATGTCACGACGCTGATCCCCTTCTTCTCCGACCTGGTGGGAAAGCTCGGGGCGCTCGATGTCTGGATCGCACAGTACGGCGCCAACAAAGTCGCCAACTGCGCCCGGGAGGTTGCAGGGACAATCCTCCCGCGGATTCATCTTCGGGACCCGGAGTTTCCCTTCGAGTCCCTGCTGGACGCTTGGTCCGACAGCGAGGACGAGTCCACGCACACCCAAGCAGTGCGCGAGTTCGTCGACGAGGTCATCGAGCGGATGCAGATGAAGCCGGAGCCCGATCTCCCCGCCGACCCCCCGGCCGAAGACGGCGGCAACTAGTTGCCGCAGCCCCCAGCCATGCTTGTTGCTCCCCAATGTATCTTCTTTTGGTTGCTTTCCCAGCAAGTATGGCGCTTAGTGCCGTTTGAACAATCATATTTCGGATTAGCCCATGTAATCGTTCGACTCTTAGTCAATTAAGTTTTTCGACATGTTCATTGTTCCCGGTGTTGTCTAGCGGGGTGGCCCTTTTAGCCTTTGCGTGTTTTGCCTTGTGTTGCGGGGGACTCGCGCGCCTCACCCTTGACCAGACCAGGGACCCGGGACGGACCCGCGGTGCCGACCTGGGGCCAAGCGATAGCGGGGAGCCACTCCACTTGCGGGGTAACTACTCCAAGCCGTGCCCCTCCAGGACGGACCCGCGAAGCCACACGGGGAGCGCACTCCCCCCGCAAGTGTCCTTTTAACACTCCTGCTACGCGCAGGATCTGGGGCCACACCCAACGGGACAGTGCTCAATTTTGTTCAGTTCTTAGTGAATTCAGCGTTCATGTTTAGACACTTAGCTTTTCCGTTCAGTCTAATGCCTCGTGACGCTTGGCGGTAAAGTGCAGCTGGAGCACTGCCTTGGTAGGGACCCACCTCGGGTACCTATTCAAGGAAAACTGTTTTTGAGGGACGCGGCAGGAACGCGGGGGCAGGATCGCCGCCCGCGGCAACCGCTGCCGCCGATGCTCCCGCCACGCTCATGCAGCAACCCTCGCCTTCAGGGAGGGACCCTGGCCAAGGAGGACTCTGCCCCGAGAGCAGCCGCAAGATGGCTATAACGTCCTCGCCGCCAACTGCGCTCCACCCCGAGCGGCGGGGACGGGTGGCGAGGAGGTTATAGCCTCCCGGCGACAGCCCCCGCAACTGGGAGACCTGGTTTTTTTTGGGGAGCTCATCCCAAGGGGTGTAACAGCCCTCGCTGCCCAGGAGCAAAACTGCTCGAGGGCCATGGCAGGGACGCGGTGATGGGCCGAAACGGGCGGCGGGCGCCGACACCGGCGCCATCACAGCGTCCTCGCAACGACCCGCGCCCGAAAAAGGCTCTCTCAAGGGGAATGCGGCCGGGTCTCTATGATAGTGCACCCGTCGGCACAAGGCACGGATGGCATGCACTACCATAGAGTCTCCGCGGTAGCCCCTGCTCCTTGTGGAGGTGTCTTATGGAGGGGCGCGGCAAGGGCACCGCGGCAATGCACCCTGTCAGCGCCGGACGCTGATGGGATGCACCACCACAGTGCCTCCGCGGCGACCCTCGCCCAGGAGCCACCCGCTTGAGAAGGCACGGCAGGAGCACGGCGGCAGTGCACCCGTCAACGCAGAACGCTGATGGCATGCACTTCCACCGTGCCTCTGCGATGCCCCTCGGGGCGGGCTCGATGTTGTGATGCGGCAAGGGCGCGATGGCAGCGCATCCCGTCAGCGCCAAGCGCCGATGGGATACACCATCATCGCGCCTCCGGGGCACCACCCACCTTAATGGCCCCTCGCCCGGCTCCGCTCTGAGCCGTTCCGTGGCTGGGGCGCGCCTTTTATAGGCGCGGGAGGGGGGTTTGCCACCGCGTGCGACGGACCCGCGCAGCATCCGTGGCACCCCTCCCTCGAAACGTGGTACAATCTCCGCCACCACGCATGCCAAGCGACTGCGGTACACGTGGCGGTGCCCTCCCGAGTCAGAAGCCTCGGAGTGCGGTGAGCCTCTTGTGTTGCGGTCATCCCGCACCACAAGGCACCGGTGCATGGTGCGACCCGTGGGCAGCCCACGGGCATCACAGTGCACAAGATTCCACACTTTCCTACAGGTTAGATTCTTACCAGGCCCGAGGTGCTGCAATTTTTTTTCGAAATTCATGAAAATACACAAAGCAACACAGACAAACTCCTCCTGCCTCCCAGCCCCCGGGCACAAAGGGGTCGATGCCAAACTTGGATGTGAGCATTTCATTTCCCTGGCGCAGCGACTGCGCGGTGCACGTCCAGTGATGCGCGTTGCGGGGAGCCCGGCAACCGCATGTCCAGTGATGCCTGTTGCGGGAGGCCCAGCAACTGCATGTCCAGTGATGGACATTGCGGGAGGCCCGACAACTGCATGTCCAGTGATGCATGTTGCGGGAGGCCCGGCAACTGCATGCCCCGTGTCGGAACGATCCGGCAACGGGTTTATGTTTTCGAGGCTCCAACAGCCCCCTGCTCACAACCAAGTATGAAAAGACACCTTTCTGCACTTAAAGCAGGAGACAGAAGAGGGAGGAACATGCGAATAAACAAGGCAAACTCAAAGCTCAGGGGCGAAACACTTATCTTTATTCACAATAACTAGTGGTTTACACGCGGGGGCTGCCCGGCTACACTAGTTCGAGAGGTATGCATCGGCGGCATCACCTCAGGGTCGGGCTCCGCCGCTTCATGGGTAGTACTTGCGCTTGCTCAATATTCCAACTATTGGGCACCGGCAAGCCGTCTTCGGTTTCCAGCCGGACAGCCCCCGGCCTGGTCACCTGCACTACCCGGAAGGGCCCCTCCCATTTCGGAGTCAACTTGTTCCCGGCCTTCGTTCCTTGTATCCGGCGCAGGACAAGGTCTCCGTTCTCGAGCCCCCGGGGACGGACTTGCCTATCGTGATAACAACGGAGTCCCTGCTGGTAGCGCGCGGCTCGCACAGCAGCCCGACATCGAAGCTCTTCGATGAAGTTTAGATCGTCAACCCTTTGCGCGTGTTGGCTGGTGTCGCCGTACGCGCGTACCCGGGGAGATCCGTGCTTGAGCTCGAGGGGCAGCACCGCTTCTGCCCCGTAGACAAGGGCGAAAGGAGTTTCGCCCGTTGCCCGACTAGGTGTGGTCCGGATGGACCACAGCACGGGCTGGAGTTCTTCGACCCAGTGTTTCCCGTGGCCTTTGAGCTTGTCAAAGGTTCTCGTCTTGAGCCCCCGCAACACCTCTGGCGTTGGCTCGCTCTGCCAGTCCGTTACTCCTCGGGTGAGCAACGGACGCGAAGTGCAGCTTAGTGTCCATGTCCTCGCAATAGGCTTGAAACGCCGCGCTCGTGAACTGTGTGCCGTTCTCGGTGATGATGCTGTTAGGCACACCAAACCGGCACACAATGCCTCTGAAGAACTTGATGGCCGCCTGGGCGGTCACCTTCCGCACTGGTTCCACCTCCACCCACTTAGAGAACTTGTCGATGGCCACGAACAAATATTCGTAACCGCCAACCGCCCTCGGTAGCTTGCCGACGATGTCGAGCCCCCAGACCGCGAACGGCCATGAGGATGGGATGACATGCAGGGCCTGTGCCGGCTGGTTGCTCTTTTTCGAATGGAACTGGCATGCTTCGCACGTCCTTACCAGCCGCTCCGCGTCAGCCAGGGCCGTGGGCCAGTAGAAGCCATGCCGAAATGCCTTGCCGGCTAAAGCCCGGGAGGCCACATGGTGCAAACATGCGCCTCGGTGTATTTCCTCCAACAGTGCACGCCCTTCTTCCTGCGGCACGCATATAAGCTTGACACCGTTCGCACGCCTGCGGTAGAGGTTCCCATCCACCACAGTGTACATCTTGGCTTGCCGCGCTACTTGCTCTACGGCGACGTCATCTTCCGGGAGAGCCTCCCCCTTCAAGTAGCGGATGATCTCTTCCGCCCAGGAGGGAATCTCCCTGCCGAAGCATGCCGCTATGTCAGCGGCATGGACCCCTGCTGCTGCAGGGGTTCCTTCGGCTGCCGGAGGGGCATCCCCGGCAGCCGGCTGGTGGGTGACTGAAGGAGCCGCTTGCTTGTGGCAGAACACCCCCGCCGGAGGCTTCCGGCGCTTTGCTGCCATCTTGGCCAGCTCATCAGCAACGAAGTTATCCTTCCGCTTGACGTGCTCGAAGCGCAAACCTTTGAACTTTCATTCTAACTTGCGGACCTCCTCCACGTACGGCGCCATTTGAGTGCAGCCGTAGTCCTTGTTCACCTGGTTGATCACGAGCTGGGAATCGCCGCGAACAACTAGGCGCTTAATGTCAAGGGCGACCGCTGCCCGCAACCTGGCAAGCGGGCCCTCGTACTCCGCCGTGTTGCTGGTGGAGTTCGCAAAGTCGAGTTGGACAGCGAACCTCAACTGGTCCCCTGTCGGTGACTCGATGACGACTCCAGCGCCTGCTCCTTGAAGACTGAACGCACCATTGAAGTAGAGGACCCAGTGGTCCTCGTCCAGCTTGCCGGGCAGGCTGGTCTCCAGCTCGCTTTCTTCTACGCCTGTGGACGTCCATTCCGCGATGAAGTCCGCCAAGGCCGTGCTCTTAATGCTTTTAGAGTTGGCGAAATGGAGGTCAAACTCCGACGACTCCATCCTCCATTCGGCCACTCTCCTGGTGGCTTCATGGTTGGTGAGGGCCCGCTCAAGGCAGAACCCGGACACCACCGTGACGCGGTGCGCCTGAAAGTAGTGGCGCAGCTTGCGGGACGCAAGGAGAATCCCCAGAAGGAGCTTCTGCACTTGCGGTTACCTCGCCCGCGCGTCGCGCAACACTGTACTAACGAAGTACACAAGGTGCTGCACCAACCACTTCCGCGGTGCCGAGGTTGCCGACTCGGGGGTTGTCCCTGGGTCCGAGGCGGTTGCTAGGGGCCGCTCAGCCCCAGTCCCCGGGACATCTTCCTCCCTCTCGGCAACCAGCACCGAGCTGACCACCTGGTCAGTCGCCGCTAGGTAAAGTAGCAGCGGCTCGCCCGGCTTGGGGGCGACGAGGACGGGCGGCGACCTCAGGTACTGCTTGAGTTCCCGGAACGCCGCCTCGGCCTTGGGAGTCCAGCCGACTAGACCCTTCTTCTTCATCACCCTGAAGAAAGGCAGGGCACGCTCGCCCAGCCTGGAGATGAAACATCCCAGCGCGGCAACACAGCCGTTGAGGCGCTGGACATCCTTCACCTTGCGGGGGGCCTCCATCTTCTCGATGGCTTCTATCTTGGTCGGGTTGGCCTGTATCCCCCTGTGTGAAACCAAGAAGCCCAGAAGCTGCCCGGAGTTGACACCGAAGGTGCACTTATCGGGGTTCAGCTTGAGCTTGATCCTGCGGAGGTTGTCAAATGTCTCCCACAGGTCATCAATCAGCGAGTCCCCACGCTTCGATTTGATGACAATGTCGTCCATGTAGGCCTCCACGTTGCGGCCTAGCTAGGGCCCCAAACATTCGCGCAGGGCGCGCTGAAATATGGAGCCCGCGTTCTTCAACCCGAAAGGCATGCATGTATAACAATAACAGCCAACCGGGGTGATAAACGCTGTCTTTTCCTCATCCTCGACCGCCATCTTGATTTGATGGTTGCCGGAGAAAGCATCCAGAAAACTCAGCAAGTCACAACCAGCGGTAGAATCAACTATTTGGTCGATACGGGGTACAGGGAAGGGATCCTTGGGGCATGCACGATTAAGATCAGTAAAATCCACACACATGCGAAGCTTATTCCCTGCTTTAGGCACTACTACAGGGTTAGCCAGCCAAGTAGGATACAGAACATCCCTGATTGCCCCGGCAGCCTTGAGCTTGTCCACCTCTTGCTTGATGAAATCTTTACGCTCTTGTGCTTGCCGCCGAATCTTCTGCTTGACGGGGTGCGCATGCAGCCGCACCGCGAGCCGATGCTCAATTACCTCCCTAGGGACTCCCGGAAGATTCGACGATTCCAAAGCTTACACGTCGGCATTATCCCGGAGGAAGGTGATGAGGGCGCTTTCCTATTCGGCAGTAAGATTCGCACCGACGGTAACGGTGCGCTCCTTGTTGCCGGCTTGGAGGGGCAGCTTCTTCACCTTGGCGGCCTCCTCCAGGAGCCCCTGCCCCTTGCCGGGGAGTGTGCTCGAGCCTGCGCCTCCCCCGGCAAGCTCTTGCGGGGTAGCGCGGGCCTTCTTCGTGGCCGGGGCATCGCCCGGCAAGCTGTCGTCCTCGGCAGCTGCAGCAACGGCCCGGACGACTTCGCCAACGCACCAGGCCGCGTCCTTGAGGTCGCACCTGATGGAGAGGACTCCATAGACGGACGGCATCTTCATCACGCCATAGGCGCAATGCGTGGCCGCCATGAACTCGATCAGCGCTGGCCGACCAAAGATCCTGTTGTAGGGCAACAGGGTATGCACCACGTCGAACACTATGTGGTCGATCCTAAATGCTTCCCGGGACCCGAAGGTGACCGGCAGCATGATGCGTCCCAGCGGACGCACGATCCCGGGGTTCATCCCCCGGAACGGGTCGGTGGGCTTCAGCTGCTCCATCGGCAGCTAGAGCTTTTCCACCAGCCTGGCGGACAAGAGGTTAAGCCCCGCTTCGTTGTCCACCAGCACCTTGGTCACCGTCATATTGCTAATGATCGGCGAGACAACGAAGGGTATTACCCCTGAACCCAACTATCGTGCTAGGTGATCGTCGGTGCTGAAGCTGATCGGCACGTGCGACCACCTCAGTGGCTATTGCGGCTCCGCATCCGGCAACAACGCGCACACGTCGCGGGTGAGGCGCTTCACCGCGGCGTGGGATGAGAGAGTGTAAGCTCCCCCATGGATGCAGGCGACGCCGCGAGGCTCCTGGAAGCCCGGCTCGTCGCCGCCAGAACAGTCGGACTCGCGCTGCTGCTCAACGCGTGCCCTGTCGCGTCCCCGGGGTGGGCGGTCCCGCCCAGCGTGGGGCTGACCGCGCCCCCCTTGGGGTTCATCCCTGCCGGCTCCGCCGCCGGCAGGCCTTGGCCCCTCCCTGGGGTTGTTCGGGGAGTCTCGAGAGAGAGGCCCGATGTCGCCACAGTTGAAGCAGGCGCGGCGGCGCGGCGCTCTTCATGGCGCTGCTCCCGCCGCTGCTTGATCCCCTGCAGAACGCGGCAGTTCTGCGCGTCGTGGGCGGAGTTGCTGTGGATGGGGCAGCGGGGCGCGTCGCCCGGCTTCCCGCTAGACCCGCCACCCGGCGAGGCCTTCTTTGCGGGCCTCGCGACAGGAGCCCCCGAGTCCGCAGCGAGAAAACTTGCTTCCTGCTGCGCTTGCGGGAACCCTTCTTCTGCGAGCCCTCGCCAGGGCTCGCGGCAGCCTTAGCTGCTAGCTCGGGCGCTAGGCGCCCTTCCTCGGCCATGGCGCATTTGTGCACTAGGGCATACAGGTCCTGCGTCGTCCGGATCCAGTGCGTGCTCAGCTTCTCGTGCATCTTGGGATCACGAACGTTGATGGCGAAGTTGTTGATGATGGCGGTCGCCTCCGCCTCTGGGATGGAATAGGAGAGGTTGGAGAAGCGGTTGACGAAGGCCCGCAATGTCTCTCCCGGTTTCTGCACGATAGTGTGCAGCTCCGCCATGGTTCCCGGGCGCTTATAGCCACCCTGGAACACGCTCACGAACTGCTCGCGCAAGTCCGCCCAAGTGGCGATGGACCCGGCGGGCAGGTGGAGCAACCAGGTTCGCGCTGATCCTTTCAGGACCATCGGGAACCAGTTTGCCCTGACCTTATCGTCGGTGCCGATGGCATGCATGCCCAGCGTGTAGGTCAGGAGAAAATCCTTGGGGTTGGCGGTCCCGTCGTACGTACCGAGCGCGGGCGCTCGGAACTTATGGGGCCACGTCACCCGCCGCAGCTCACATGTGAACGCGGTGCAACCGTCCTCGGGGCCCATGGGAGCATCTTCCTGCTCCTGTGGGCGCTGGCGCTCTACCTCGCGCCTGCGCCGGTGCTCCAAGCGCGGGCGCAAATCCTCTTACTGGCGGGCATTCAAGATGCCGCGCGCATCGCGCAGCCGGAGCCTACCGGGGCGCCCTCGCCTTGCGGCTGCTGGGCGGCCAGGGCGAGAAGCGCTTCCAACTCCTCGCCCCACGTCTCGTGCACCGGCGTGCCCTGCTGCGGCTCGTACCACACAATGACGCGCGCGGCGATGATGGCTTCCGCCGAGGTTCGTGCGGGGGGCATCCGGTTTCCCGAGCGGCTGCTTCCCGCTCTGGCCCCGGACGCCTCTGGGTGCGCAGGGTGCGAACCTCCAGGGGTTGCCCGCGACGCGGTGTGCTCCTGGTGCCGCTGTCGCGGAGCATCCTTGGCCCGCGACACAACCCGCTACCTAGCGCGGGCGGCACCGTGCGTGCTCGAGCGACTGGCCCCGGCACTAGGAGCAGCCGGTCCCCTCGGCCGATTGTCGGCAGACGGCCGAGGAGGCAGGGGAACCAGCTGCGTTTGCTGCACCCTCGAGGGCTCGGGGTTCTCCTTAGCCCCCGACTCGGGCCGCATGTCATGCGACCGCGTGTGCGCCGCTAGGGCTTCACGCGGGTCTGTACGAGGATCACCAGCCCGCTTGGGGGGCATGTTGACTAGTTCCGTCGGTGAAGAAAGCGAGGCCGACGTCGATGCGAAAGATGTTGCCGGCGACCACCGGCAGGCTCTTTCTCCCACGCCCCCTACCTAGCGCGCCAGATGTCGTCGCACGGTGCTCCGACACTGGGGGCGTGCGGTCACGGCCCCCTTTTAGGTTTGGTAGGGGTGTCGGGGTTCGCCCCTGCGATCGCCGGCACGGCCGATGGGGCCCTGCGGGGCCGGCGAAATGAAGTACTGAGAGTGCGCGTTAATCCAAGAACAAACACACGCACGGTTTTTACCCAGGTTCGGGCCACCCGAAGGTGTAAAACCCTACGTCCTGCTTGTCTGAGTTGGTATTTGTTTAAAATAAAGTGCTTACAGGTTGCTGGGTGAGTTCCCGAGTACCCTCTTGCTTTGGCTAGATGCTCCTTACTATTCTTTGCTAGTGCTGGTGGCTAACTGTGAGCTGGTCGAACTCAGCCGAACCCTACCGTCTACTTGAGTCAACAGCGAGTCCAACTGAGCCGAACGAACCAAAACCCGAACTTCTTCCGAACCCCTTGACCGTGGGCGAGGGTCCTCCTTTTATACTCAATGGGATGCCACAGGTGCCATGGTGCATGGGCTACAAGTGTCGAGCGCGGAGGCATACAACTCCCCTCGGTGAGCTGGTGGCGCGCATGGATGCCACCTCCGCCGCTAGGGGTCTAAAACCCTAGAGTAGGATTGGACAGCCACTGTTCTTTTGATCGGACGGGTAACGCCCCACCGGTCGGCTCATTTAATGAGCCATGCGCCTTACTCCTTGCCCTAGTGGGGCCGCGCATCCCACGCCCGCCACGCGCCCGAGTGGCGCTGTTGATCTGGTTACTGGGCCCCATGCTTGAGGCGGGGGTATGCGCCCAGGAACCCCCTGTCCCGGTAAGTCGATCCCCGGGAAGCGCCCGGGCCTAACGCACCCGGGAACCTCCCCCGGGAAGCAGCTTCCCGGGAGGTGCCCAGGCGGGAATATTCCCTGAAGCCCCGCTAGCCCCTTCCGCGCTGGTAGCTTGCCGGGCTGCTCATAGACGCTGCTCGGGATGAAACCTTCCCGGGAACTCGGGAACGGGGCCCACGCGTCGCGCAGCGGTGGTACCCCGGGTGCCACTGGTGCGACACCCGTGATACGGCGATCTAAAAACGGCGTGTATATCTTATGTAGGGTGGCATCTGCAACAGTATATAGTAATCAAACAAAGCAACCCGCGATCTAACGACCCCTCGATCGAATCAAAGATGCAAAAAAAAGGACCAAACCCTAGACACACGTTCCTGCACAGACAGAGCGGTGCTGGGGCGGAAGAAACTTTACCACGATGAGGAGCTGGCGGAGCAATCTGGCAAGACAGGCGCAAGGAACTCCGGCGACGACTCTCTCTCTTCCCGCACCCCGTCCCCAAACTGGAAAGCGAGATAAAAAAAAGGAAACAACACGTCCTCCCTGTCAATCAACACCCCCGCCCGCCCGCCCGCCCTCCTCCGAGGCCCGACGAAAAGCCCAGAACAAACGTGGCTTCGAAGCCCAAACAGAACACAGGCCGCATACTAGCCCGGCCAGAGGAAAAAAAACAAGCCCACGAATCTCCGTGCACAAATCTAAAGTACAAATTAGGGGAGGGGGTGGTTTAGTCCCACCTCGGCCGTTTAGAGGCGCCGTCACCGGCATTAAAGGCTTCGGCCACCCTAACAAATCAATAGCAGCGGCTCTTAGTCTGTTGCATAGCCTTCAGCTAGTACCTTCTGAGACCTTCAGCTCTGATGCTTAAGCACCTCAGTGGATACTAGGTGCGCCTATAGGGAGGCCGAACTTTTTTTTTTGGCAATTATTTTCAAGTATCCGTCGTGAATTAATTTTTGTGTAACGCCGATCTTCAATAGTAACATATGCTTGTTGATGTTATGCAAAAAAAGGATTCGGGTGTCGGCAGTGAGGAGGAATGGATTCATGCGAAAAGCCGTCACGTCCTCAATGCACTGGAATATGGTGCGTACGAATACCGTTACAAGAGGATGTTCGCAAATGACTTCAAAAGCATGGTGCAGCATGCCGAAGACACTGGGTGTGTGTCTAAGAATGCGCCTCACATTGTGGAAAAACATAAGGCGTTCGGCGTGTTCTTAAGGAAGCTCGAAGCCCAGGAGGTGGATGCGGACGCCGAGCCTTCCAAAGAAGAAGGCGAGGAAGAGGAGGAAGTGAGAATCGAACCATAAAGTTTTTGTCGTATTTTATTTGCTATTACTGAATTGTGGTGGTTTGAAACAGTTTAGTAGTTTGATTGAAGAACATAAGTATCGTTAAGTTGGTTGCATGAATGTGGTGTTCATTGAACCGATGTTATCCGAATCATGTCATAAGTGTTGTTCTATTTGTTGTGTAATTGCTATGTTATGGGAAACCCCGTTGCCGAAATAAATGCAGTTGAATGCATAAAACTAATGTTTTACCCTGTCATGCGTGGAGCCTACTGCTAACCAAAAAAAGAGTGGCCTCCCCCATAGGCGCACCACCCTCACCTAGTACCCACTGAGGTGCTTAAGCATTAGCGCTCAAGGTATCAGAAGGTACTAGCTGAAGGAGATGCAACAGAGGAAGAGCCAGTACTATTGATTTGTGACGGTGGCTGAACCCTTTTATGCCGGTGACGGCGCCTCTAAACGGGCGAGGTGGGACTAAAACACCCTTTCCCCTGGCGCAAGCGATAGTGCGCGGACGCTTTTGGGCCGTGACGCTCGCATTTTACCTCGTCTCAGCCCAGAGAGGGGGTGTTTTAGTCCCACCTCGCCCGTTTAGAGGCGCCGTCACCGGCATAAAAGGGTTCGGCCAAACTCAAAAAATCAATATCAGGGCCTCTTCCTTTTTGGGGGTTAGCCGTCGGCTCGCTGGCATTTTACCTCGTCTGATTGCGTGAATCGTGGTTAAGGCAATACGACGTAACCCCAACGGGGTAAGATTAAAAGCGGAAATAATATCCCGGCACAGTTACGGCCACTTGGGGTGCAGTTTAACGCACGTATTTTCAAGTAAACACTTGCAAGTATTTGAACCGACCTAATACACAAATAATTGTAATTATTTAAATCGAAGTAACTATAACTAATACACAAAGACTTGCAATTATTTAAAAGCAGGATTAATATCCCGGCAGTTACGGCCACGTACGGTGAGCAGAGCAGATTACACAGGATTTATTTTAAACTTTGTAAAATAATAATACTTAACTAATTGGACGCGTCGGCGCCGTCGCTGTCCACGACGGCTCCGTCTTCCGGGCTAGAGGCTCGTCGCTGCGTCGAGCGGGCACTATCCGCCGCCTCCCGCGCCGGCGTGCTCTCCGCGTCGCTTCACGCGGAGCATTCTCCGACGCTCTCCACGCGCCCCTGAAGTCCGCGGCTGCCTTGGTTACGCTCGGGCGAGAAGACTCTGCGCCTCGGAATTGGACGAGTCTGGCGTCCCCCGCGGGGGACTGGATCCGGCAAGCGATTCATTTCTTCCAGTATTCTTCGGCGGGTGAATTTGGCGGCGGGCGGAGGCGGAGGCGGCGACGTGGTATCCATGGGTTCTCGCCGGGGAAGAAAGGAGGGAGAGGAAGAGGGGATGTGAGGCAGTTTATTTCCGGTAGAGACGTTGATTTACGCTCGCGGCCGGCTTTTAACAGGGAGGGAGGCGTTCCGGGGTTGGTTGGGGCCTTAATGCAGGGGTAACAACCAAGCGTCGGGAGACGCGACTGCCAACGGCGCGGAAACCGCGGCCCGTCAAGACGCGTGATTCCGCTGGCATTGCAAACCGCCGCGAAGACCGCGTGACTCGGCGGTTAGCATACTTGACAGGCTCATTTAATAAAGAAGGACCAAAAAAATAAGTAATATATGTTTTCAAATTTGGCTGTAAATTGATATGGTCAATTTGAACCAAATTTCCTCATATTCTATAGGTAAGATTTTTTGTACGGTCTTAGGAATACTGTATATAACCCAATTTGCTTTATTTCGTACAACATTTGAATTATTTCAATTTCAAATTTGGCTTATATTTTTTGAATTTCAAATTCCTTTAAATTTGATGTAAAAAATTAAATAATGTTAGAAAATTGTGAATTCTTTGCCAGAGTGTCAATATATAATGATTTATTAATCACATATTTATATTTCTTAATGCACAATTTCACAATGCACTTCATGTAGAAAACACCAGAAGCCTCCGAGTTGTTTCTAAAACACGACTTAGAGATGTTTGAGATATGAAGTCATTTTGAGATTTTGACTTCATGACTTTATCCAAATCTTGTGAAATTTGGTGCACTTACCATATTCAGTGTGTAGTGAATGCAAAACCATTTTCAATTTGAAGATGTTTTCAAACTTTTTGAATTTCAAATTCATTTAAATTTGATGTGTCAAATTAAATAATGTTACAAAATTGTGAATTCTTTGCAAGAGTGTCAATATATAGTTATTTATTAATCACATATTTATATTTCTAAATGCACAATTTCACAATACACTTCATGTAGAAATCACAACAAGCCTCTGAGTTGTTTCTGAAACACCTCTTAGAGATGATAGAGATATGGATGCATTTTGAGATTTTGACTTCATGACTTTACCCAAATCTTCTAAAATTTGGTGCACTTACCATATTTAGTGTGTATTGCGTTAATGCAAAAGCATTTTCAATTTCAAGATGTTTTCATATTTTTTGAATTTTAAATTCATTTAAATTCGGAGAAAATCCGGAAACCGTGTTCAAGTGTCATCTTTGGTGTCCTAGATTCCGCGTAAAAAAACGATGACATTCGGAGAGGGTCGAAAAAACAGAGTTGCTTCCGAGAGGTCGTTTGGGAAGGGTGGTCCGATTTTTCGACATTCTCGGAATCGGAACAAATTTGATTTCCATGCTAGCGTACGAAAAAATTCGGATACGAAAACAGCCAAAGCCGCCGAATTCTGACCAAACTCGTAAAAACCGTGGAAAATTATAAAATTTGCAAATGAAAAGACAAAAGGAAGACAAAAGGGTACGTACGTTTTTGCATGCATGCAATCACATACCCTATAACCGCGCGGTCGGTGGGCGAGTTAAATCGGTCGTGGTCTGCGCCGGTTTCCCACGCAGCTGCCCTGCCAGTCGCCTCGAGGGTTCCAGACGCCCAGCGAGCCATCCCGTCACATGTTTCCCATGCCGGCGTTATTGCGCCCCCCCGCCGGCGTTATTGCGCCCACCAGCCCTCTCGTCTCCCCAACCAGTCGCCTCCCTCGCCGTTATAAACCCCCCGCCTCTCTCGCTGATCCCCACACCGCCATCTCGCTTCTATCTCTCCCTCGCGCCTCTCTCTTCCTCTCGCCTGTCTCTCCCTCGCGACCATGTTCGGCAGCGGCGACGCAGCGGCGAACGGGTTTTTCCCGCACACGCGGCTGTCCGAGCAGGCAGTGGTGCTGTACCAGGCCGGCTACCTGACGCCGCCGGACACGCGCCTCCCTGCGGGATGGCATCTCAGCGTCGGCGGGGTGGGGGTCCCACCGGCGCCGCCCGTCGGGAGCCCTCGGTGGTGCGCCGACGTCGCCCATCCCCCCGGTAAGCCGCCGACAACACGGCGTACTGGGAGGCGCTGTTCCAGGGCGAGCGGGCGGCCGAGCTCGCCCAGTTCGACACCGCCAACCCCTCGTCTGGACGGCACAACATCGTCGGGCGCAGGGCTTGGTGGGGCGTGCCCGGCCGCACGCTCGCCGCCGTCCTCGACCACCTCGACATCGGCGCGCCCCTACCCGATGCTCTCCCCGACCCCCCCTTCGCCGCAGCCGAGGTCCGGAGGCCTCTCCCCGCGCCGCAAGAAGATGGCTGTGAAGAAGCGGCCTGCGGCGCGCCCGGCCCACGGCATCATCATCCGCGACGGGCCGCCGCCGCCGCCGTCGCCCGGCGCTCCCACCCAGGAGGAGCCGGCTCCGTGGTGGGCGCAGGAGTGTGGCGTGCAGACGTCGTTGGCGGCTCCCGGGGATCCCGAGGAGTTCCAGGGCTACCAGACAGCCATGGTGCTCTCGGCGGTGGAGCCGCCTCGGATGACCGAGGAAGAGGCGCTCGCCTGGTCGGCGCGCGACTGGGAGCAGATACTGTCGGCGGGACACGGCGGCAGCAGAGGCGCCAGTAGCAGTGCCGGGTTCGTCCCGGTGAAGGACGAGCCGGTCTGCGACGGCAGCGATGACAATGACTTTAGTTGGAGTTTCCTAGATTAGTAATTTCGTTCGAACATGTAATAAATCTAAAATGTTTCAATGAAATTCGTATTTCCATTTCCATTACCGTTTAAATTCCTATTTCCATTGCCGTTTAAATGTCGCTCAGAGATTTAAACATATATGAAATAAAAAAAAATGGCCGCGTCGGCGAATAAATAGTTTAATTTTGATTTAATTTATTTTTCTTTACGTAAACTGCATAGCCGATTTAAACTGCAATCGACGGCACTGATCGTAACGCGTTCGTGATGACGAACCCTTTTATGCCGGTCATGCCGCCCCTAAACTGGCGAGGTTGGACTAAACGACGGCATCTCCCTGCACGTGCGCTTGTGGGCCGCGCTTGCGAGGGAAAGGACGCACGCGCTGCGCGCCAGCGGGCCGCGCGTGTTTGGGCCGCGATGAGGGAGATGGCGTCGTTTAGTCCACTCGCCAGTTTAGGGGAGGCCTGACCGGCATAAAATGGCGCCCCAATTAACTAAGTATGCTACATTATGCTAAATTCTTATCCGCTCATGACAGTCTAAATTACCACTCGAAATATAAGAGTACAATAAAGTTCATAAAATATACATCGTTGAATTATTTATTTTTAAAGATGAACGCCGGCACTGCCCTTTTAGTTCCCATCCGCCTTGCTGCACAAAAAGATACGGCAAAAATTCAGCAACAAAATAATTCAGTACAAAATGTATTGACGATTAGTGATGTCTGAAGGCCCTTACGACGGATGTAGTTTGCAAACTTTGCTGCTTATGTTATGGCCTGGAAGATTGCAGGCGCTGCACACCTGCAGTTTTGTTCGCTCGTCGTATGCTAGTGGCTGGCCATTTTTCGTTACGGGCGAGTTCTGACCGGGCCGAAATTTAGTCTTCTGCTTGGGCGCTCCTTTTGTACAAACTTTGACGGGATCGCCAATCAATGGGTGTGTGATTTCTGTTTTCTTACCATCTTCTTCGTCGAAGAATCTGTTGACCCCAGCTTGTTTCTTCGATATCATGTTCTTCAAGAATCCTTTCATCTCACCGAACAGGACCCGATCATTGCACGCGACGTGGAAAGCCTCTGAGCCTAATACGCTAAGCTCACTGTATCATTTCCGCTCCCCTGCTCCGGACCATCCCCATGCAAACAGATCGCTGTTTCGCCTCACGGGCACTCCATGCCTAGCCCTTTTCGAGAAGCGTGGAAGAACACAACACTGAGGAATTTCTTCCAATTACAATACCTTTAGTATGTAGAGGATATGCTTGCAAGGGAGACCCTTACGAGCCATCCTACGACAGCTGCACTTGATAGTTTCTTCAGATCTTCCAGGTGTGTAGTCCACGGCGAACCTGTACCTGTTGTTGTTTTTCCATCCAACGATGAAACGGCGAGGATCTCCGTCGTGTACATCAAACACTTGTAGGCCGCCAATATTCTTGAGATCTTTCTGCACCATATAAAATTTTGCCGGAGTGAACACACGTGAAGCAGCTACCTCGATCGCCTTACAGTTTGTAACTGCCACAGCTAGTGTCTGAGAACAGCTGCAGTCATCACTTGCCTCTACCTCGCGGATACGAACAATTGCGTTCTCATAGTGCACTATCAAATCGACGAGAGTCATTCCGAAGTCAAGGTGAAGGTGGAGGCATGAGTTCAGACTTTCACTTCTCTGATTGCTTTTCATACCTAGAAAACATCCTCCCGAGAGATAGGCCGCAGCCCACAGTCTTTTCTTTCTGTACATCCTCCTCAGCCATGGTTCTGTTCTATCTATCCGCCATTTCTGAACAAACGCGTTCCACCTGTCTTTGAATGTGTCTTCTGAAGTGGTGTAGTATAAGAGAGACCGGAACTGTTTTGTTGATTTGAAACTAAGGTGCTTCTTCATGTTTTTCTCTATAAGCCAAGAACATAGACGGTGCCATACGCCTGTGAGGACAGCCCCAATAGCCCTGATCATAGAAGCGTCACCATCAGTGATCACAACCTTTAGTTTCTTCTGACACAAGGCTCTCAAGAATGTTTGGAGCAGCCATGCGTACGTTTCTTCAGTCTCGTCTGAAACGATGGCGCACCCAAAAACTATGGTCTTACGGTGATTGTTCAGACCAACAAAGGGAATGAATGGCATGCCATACCGATTCATCTTGTAGGTACTGTCAAACACGACGACGTCGCCGAAATCCTGATAGTCCTGACATGACTGCGAATCACACCAGAACATGCTTCGCAGACATCCCATCTCATCTTCCTGGTACTCGAAAAAAAAATCAGGATCATTGTCCCTCCTGCTGAGCATAATGCCGAGTGAGGTGGATGCGTCGCCATTCGCAATCAGCTTTCTCTTCTCTCTGGCACACATGTTATACGCGTCCCGTCTCACGAATCCCACTTGGCTATATCTCCTGTATTTGCTTATGAAGCTACTCATGATCATGTGCTTTCTGACCCCAGTAGCTCCCAATGCTAAAATTTCTACTTTATGAAAATCTTTGATTTTCCTATGTGACCGAAGAAATGGGACTTCATCCGCTTTGGCCAATATATGGTTGTGGAGGTCGTCAAACCTTGCAACAACCCAAACTCCATGCTGACCGTCAAGCTTCACAACGAGATGTGCTTTGCAGTTGCATCGAGATTCAGCCCCTTAGCCTTTGCGAGCGGCCTCCCAGGTTGGCAAAGTACCTCTTATGACGTTTTCCTTCCCTCGAACAGACAAAACAACTTAAGCGTACTTGTCCGGGAGCATTCTTGGTTCGTTTCACCTTGTCTCTTGTTAAGCTGAATCCATTTTCTTTAGCATACTTGTTGTAGAAACTGTAAGCAACATCTTCCGAATAGAAAAACATCTCCATTATCTGACGGTATCTACCACGCCGATCTTCGTCAAGTTCAATATTCATGTTAAAACTGCAGTCTTCCGCTTCTTCTTCCTGAAGATGGTCTTGCAACTACACAATGTGAATACGTACGCGACTACGGGGTTATACAGGGCTTGGATATGGGCTTATGACGGGCCATACCTATAGGGGCTTGACTTAAATCGCGGGGCCCTGGAAACCCGATGACTTACGCCAGGGGGGTCGTATCGAATTACACCTCTTGTCAGATTGTCTCATTCTTCTGATTTTTCTTACCTTTGCCTCACGTTCACGTTAGAATTACCGGCCATCCTGCATTAAATAAAGTCAACCTAGTCAAGCATACTCTACAGGTCCATTCCTTCAGGTATAAAAATCCTTGAAAAATACTCCACACAACATAACCTCCCCAAGCTTGCAGTTCTTAATCCTGTAAACTCTGGACATATGGCGACCCAGACCCGTAAGGATCCGGAATCTCTGTGTATTTTGTACTAGTCCCTGGATCAATAGCTAGTACACACAGTCCAAGATGAAATACCAAAACACATGTACTTTTATTAACGATAAACAATAATCCAGACTACAGATCAATACATAGCGGAAAATCAAATTGAACACCAATGAGTCCATCAACGCCACAGGCCTGTTAAGTATAGACCTGCGACCCTGCGTAACCTTTCTTCATACGTCAACATCTGCACACGATAGGTGCAGGTCAGTACATTGAATGTAGTTGCAAGTAGATACATGTGAGGTTAGGAGAAATGCAAGTACATGCTTAAGGATAAGTCCTAAATAGGCTTGTACGGTTTCTTTTGCAAAAAGCCAGTTTTGGATTTTGAAATACTCATAATACTTTTTCTTTGGAAAACTCTAACTCTAGAATTTTTTAGAAAATAGTTTTTGAAAACTAATATGTCAAGTGGAATCTGCACCACGAGACTTAACTCTGTGATCTGTCATCAGTGCTTCGATGACTCACAAAGCTTTCCTTTACTATGCATTCTGGGTCAAACTGCGCTCACATAGTAACCCTGACTCATTCTGTGGATACTTCCATCGAGTAGAAACTCATTCTGTGGATACCATCAAGTCAAAACAGGTAAAGATTGTGACGAAGTCTTTCACTAGAAGCCCCCTATACTTAATCCTGGCACCGCCCGCCCCACACATGAGCGCATTGGCCCCTTCTCCGAATGACGATACCCAAGTAAGGGTTTCCCGCTAGTTACTCAACTAAGCCAGAGCCATAAGAGCAAGTGGTTGTACAGGTAAGCTTTTGGGTTCCATTGGAAAAGACTTGAACTTTTTGATACTGGACGGCGGTCCCCACCGAAAATCTTGAGCATCTGCAGAGCCAAACTGGATGCTGCCCTTGTCGACAACCAAAAATGGTCTCAGACATACCACTCCGCCCAGTGGAAAACATTTTTGGGTTTTATTTCGAAAATATTTTTGCAAAACATATACCGGCTCAAACTGAGCATTTAATACTTTGAAAATAGTTTTGGGTCCCTCCCGATACAATATTATAGCAATCACTTTGTAAAATCATACAAGTAATAGCTTAGGGTAATTGGTGGCATCACAAACAACCCGTAGGCATACTACATAGGTCATAACTAATAATTTGCAAACGCATTTTGAAAATACTTTATAGAGAATAAGACCTACACATGCATTCTTACAATTGGTAGAACAAACTAGCATATGCAAAAATATAGGATTCTAGATGATCAAAGGTATCACTTTGCCTGGGCCTGTGTTGATACAAACTTCTTCTTCACGACGCTCAATACAATCGCACTCCGAATCATCTATCGTGAAGAACAAATAACAACAATAACCACATTGTTCGATAACTCCAAATAAATCCAAATGAAGAACCAAAAGTGATAATCAATGATTATCTTTATTACTAAAGCATAGTATCGGGTTTTTCGGAAAGGATGAAATAGTTTGATAGGTTTTATAACTAAGGAGTAAATACCAAGCCCTTAATATCCCACATGTTTTATTTATTAAAACATGAACAATGCACATCTCACGATCCAACTAAATTATGGCAAGATATGCAACAATATGACAAAGCTATCATGCAAACTATGCATCCTAGGTGAACATGATAGATAATAAAAAGCAAAGTTAATTGTTGTTCTAGCATGCTATGCTACTGTTATTTAGTTAAAGTAATTAATTTCTATGCATTAAGTTCATCCATGCAATGCGAACACAACTATTCATTTAATTTATCAATGCAAATTGATTAAGCTATATGAGAGTTAATTTTATTGGTTGTTGGTTATTAACATGCAAAGGCTAGTTATGACATAAACCTCATGATGCAATTTATGGTTCAAAATATATTTATACAAATACTTTAGTGATACCCAAACCTAGAAAAGATAGATAAAGAACCTAGGGTTTATGATAATAAGATTAGAAAAGAATCTCTAAGTTGTTGGGACAAAATAGAGAAAAGAAAACTAATCTAAATGAGTTGTAGACATGGGACATGTTTGATCAGATCATAACATGCGATAGACGCAAAGGAAATTCGGATTAGAAATAAGAAACTTGGATTAGAAATCGATACAAAGGCTAGGATTGAATTGGAGTTGAAACGATGATGTTCTGGCTGTTAACAGATACAAACTTCCATGGATCATGGGATACTGTATATGGACATGAAAATGTGTACAAAGGTGTCCATAAAGTAGGTTTTGATGGATTATTGTCAAAATAGAAAGAATCATCTAATTTGGAGCAATGGATCAAAAGATAGGGCTTCGGAATACAGCTAATCAATGAGACCTTGTTAACAGATAGCATGTGATAGTGTTAACAGATAGCAACTTCGGTTGAGGATGCACTAGGGTAGATGATACAGAACTTGTGCAAGAAGTGCACTGATGTGTATAACATGATGTAGTAGATAATCTGCAGAAGGTTTGAGACCAAACGGATTTAGGGAATATTCTACAAGAATTTCGAAA
This sequence comes from Brachypodium distachyon, assembly GCF_000005505.3. NCBI lineage: Eukaryota > Viridiplantae > Streptophyta > Magnoliopsida > Poales > Poaceae > Brachypodium > Brachypodium distachyon. The sequence goes on from NC_016135.3 coordinate 5,144,461, forward strand.
CACGGCTAGTCCAGAAGCAGGATGCTGTGAATAGCAACTTCAGATAAAGATTAACTACTGAAGATAATCCAGACGGGGCGTGAAAACAGACCTAATCTGAAGATCAAGACGTGATCTAAGCATAGCAGAAAGAATCGGCTAAATAGGATATACGGTTGATAATCTACAAGCTACAGAATTAGTCTAATCAATACAGACTGCAGCTCAAAAAACAGAACAAGAAAGCTCACCGGAGAAGATGAAATTCGCTGGAGTTGATGGTATTCAGCGAAACAGAGGTTACCTAAGGCTTGGATGTGGTGGATTGTGTTACAGGGTTCTAGAGGGATCTAGCGGAGTTGGTGGCTCGGGTTAATTTGGGACGAGGTGGTAGCTCGCCGGAGTTCGCGTGGAATTAGCGACGAAAACTTGAAATTGAATGCGGGATTGAATCGTGCTTTGCTGGTTCCTTATTGGCATGTTTGGTTGTAGCTATTTGGAAAAGAAGGGTGCAACTCACATTTCCAAGTTGCAATAAGATTCTCAATGTGTTATGTTTTGTTGCCAACCGGAAGAGAAGAGAAGTGCATGCATTTCCTAGCCACAAGGAGACGCTGAAGAAGATATCGTATGGTGACATTCTGAAGGCCACTAACTGGTTTTGTTCGGTTCATACAATCAGCTCAACCAGTACCGGATCAGTTTATGTCGGTAGGTTCAAGTCAGACAGGAGCCTAGTCGCCATCAAAGTATTCAACTTGAATGAGCCTGGTGGATATGATAGTTACTTTATTGAGTGTGAGGTGATACGGAGCACCCGACATCGCAATATAATGCGACCAGTGACCCTATGCTCCACATTGGATTCACAAAACCAAGAGTTCAAAGCACTAATCTTCAAGTTCATGGTTAATGGCAGCCTTGAGAGGTGGTCGCACCCTGAGCAACACAACGGGATCCCAAGACTTTGGCCTGAGGATATGTATAGCAACAGATGTGGCTTCTGCTCTTGATTATGTCCACAACCAATTGACGCCCCAGTTGATCCATTGCGATTTGAAGCCAAACAATATCCTTTTGGACGATGACATGACTGCACGGCTCGGAGACTTTGGCTCAGCAAAATTTCTGTTGCCTGGTCTACTTACCCGCAAAAGCCTGGTTGATATCGGAGGAACGATTGGACACATTGCACCTGGTGAGTTCACCTTTCCCATCTCCACTTAAATACATTTCATCTTGTGCGTATAGTATTGTTTCACATGTACAAAATGTTTTTCTTCGTATACTTTTACATGGTTTATCGTATTTAAGTTCATTTCTTCGCTTCTCCAGAGTACGGGATAGGCTGTAAGCTCTCCGTCGGAGGTGACGTGTATAGTTTTGGAGTGCTCCTACTGGAGTTGCTTACGGGGAAACGACCAACTGATGATATGTTCGTTGATGGACTTAGCCTTCACATGTTCTCTGAATCCATGTTCCCAGACAGAGTTGCAGAGATTCTAGACCCTCATATGGCGCATGAGGAGCACCAATGGTGTACAGAAGTATGGATGCAGAGATATATTATACCGTTGGTTGCTCTTGGGCTGTCATGTAGCATGGACTCTCCAAAGGACAGGCCTGGAATGCAGTATGTTTGTGCAAAACTGTCTGCTATCAGAGATGCTTTTCTAGAACCTCTTGATGATTGACGGATATTTCGTCAGTGTTATTGATTCACTATTGGGAAGAAGGTAATTATGTAACTGCTCAAGTGCATCTCGTAGCCTGTCTATTTGACAAACTGAAAGAAATAGACTGAGGACAGAGATGCGGATTACATTGAATATTAATTGGCTGCTTGAAGTATCAGCCAGGATTTTGTTGCAAATATTGGTTGTCTGAATGCACTATGGAAAAAAAAATCCAAGAGATTTGATTCGATAGAAAATTATCTATGAAATGCAGTGCAAAAGAGTGTTTAGAAAGAAACAAAACATATGGTTACAAACTTAATCCAACAAGCTGACAAGATAAAAATTCTTAGATTTTTCAATTTACCATGTTGCGTATGAGATCGTTGGTAACAAAAGAGGCTGGGAGTTTTTTTTTCTCAGCCTCCCACGCTGGCTACGGCAGCCATCACCGCCGCATTCCTCGTGCTTCCCTCTTTCTCTTCTCATCACTACTACAGAAAAATTTATCAGTAACGGTTAAAAAACAGCATCAATAACAGGCGGGACCGACGTTACTAACTTCCTGCCGGTAATGATGGGTATCATCAGTAACGGTCGCAGCGACCGTTACTGATGTACCAATCATCAGGGGCGGGCGGCCCGACCGTCACTGATGATACCCACTGATGATACCCATCATCAGTGACGGTCACGTTTCCGCGCCCGCCACTGATGATAGGTACATCAGTAACGGTCGCTTTGCCCCATCAGTGTCGGGCGAGCGACCGACACTGATACATTTTCAGTAATTAAAAAATAATTAAAACCACAGAAAATACACAGCATTTGTACACAGAAAATACACAGCACATATATTTGAAATACACAGCACAGCGCATATATTTCGAATTAAAACCATGACCACATCATTTCAAGAATACAAATGTATATAAAGCCGCATCATTTAAAGCATATAAAGCATACAAATGTATCTCACTTCACGACATTGATTACAAAGTGTCAAAATTTCATAGCAAAATCAAGTTTGAAGCTATTGTTGTGGGTGAACCCTAGTAACCACTTGTTTCACGCTTTCGTAGAAGTCCACACTAGGCTTGATGACCTCATTGTTGATGACATGGCCGAACTCCCTTTGAATGTTATACAAGATCCATTTAGGTCATTGTGTCATTGTCATTCGGGGCCCCTAGTACTCTTCCACAGCCGCGATTGACCCCTTTCACTCAAGCTTGAACATGCTGGCATTCTCCATAAGGATGTGACAGCAGTAGTAGTCACAGTACATAGTGTCGGGCGGCTGTTGCTGGCAAGTGAACCTGTGGTTGTGGTGAGGCTCGTCTTTATAACCTTTACCAGCTAGTTTTCCCTTGCTCGCCACTTTCCAGGCAGTGTTAATGAGTGATTTGATGGGTTTCCAGTAGTGACCTCGAACACCCTTCTTCGGAAGTAGTGAATCGAAATAGTACACCGCGGACCAAGGCAAACAAATGAGTAGTGTCACCCAATGGTCTCTGTTTTCAAAAGAAACAAACTTTAGTAACTAAGGGTGTATAAGAAAGACTGAATTAGAAAAAACAAACGGTTTCATATATAAAATTCAACTTACTCCAAATTAAGGAAGAAGAGGATAAAGTCGTGGTTAGCGTATTTCTCCAGACATGCCACCAAGTATTTCGATGCCAGGGTTCTTGAGTGATCCTTTTCTGGCTCTAGACCGATGTCACCGTAGTTGAACACCGCAGGGTCTAGAATGGCTACTTTTGTTACCTCCATTCGTCGCATTTCCCTTATTTGGTAGGTAGACCACAGCCTTAAGAGGTTGATATCAAGCTTTTGGCGGTTGAAGAGGTGGAACAGTTCGTTGAACTCCACACCAAAGGTTATAGGACGTTCCTGAATGCCCCCAGTTTCTTGGTCAAAGAAGTCATAGTCTCGTGGGATTCGAACATTGATTTGTTGGGCATGCTGTTGAGAACCAGTTAATGCTTGCATGTAGAACTGATGAAGCTCTTGATTCTCTGGACACAGCACACAGGGAAGCTTCGGTGAGCATCGGTCTTCCAGGATAGTAAATAAGCACCCGGTCAAACTCCCTAGCCACGAAATAGGATCCGTCTTTGAATCTCTGGCCTTGACGGGGGTTCTTCATGAGAATGTCAGGCCTATTGTCTTCCCACACTCCAGTTATGTCAGACATAGAGTGCATCTCATCTTGGTTGACATTCTAGTAGTCCTTGCTGGTCTTGCCGCCGCGCCCCCTCTTTTTATGCCTCCATTTATTCTCCCAATCCTTTTGCTCCTCTGCCTTGTACTTGTCATCGATCTTGCGGCCATCCATGGACTCAGCGGCACCCAAGAGAGAGAAGGTAGGAGGGACGCTTCCAGCCTGTGCCGACCCTATGGTTTGGCTATCTTTAAGCTGTGGAGGCATCGACATTGCCCGCTCTTCATCTCCACCGGCATCGAGAGGAGGCAGTATCCTAGGGGAAAGGCCGAGCGGCAATTGAGAAGTACCTTTGTGGGCGGAGGGAGATGGAGTCAAAGAGGGTCGGCGCTGGTTGTAGAGAGATACCAAGCTCCTAGGCCAACATTATGCAGTAGTTTGGACAACCGCGTAGGATATCCACGCCTTCCTCCGGAGGTAGCGAGATAGCATAATCACGATGCTCCTCGACGACGGAGTCCACCATCACACTCACTTGTGTGTCGTTCATAAGAATGCCGTGCACTAGTGGCGGTGATTGTCTGGGCATCAGGTGGCCAATGGCGCCTACAAGCTTCCCAGGCTTGTCTACGTGAATATGACACTTCACCAGTGCCTGCGCGTAACAAAAAGAAGGCATATGTGTGTAAGATCTTTATTCATGAAGGTAAGGAGTGAAAAAGAGTTTGAAAAGTATGCTTACAAGGATGTTGTCGCTCGGACCCGGATCGTTATCCCGGATGCCCTCGCTTGGATCCGGTTGACTAGCGGGGGGGTTGTCCATGCTAGGAGCCGAGCTGTAACCTGAGGTGTAGGTGTCTTCGTCATCCATACATGTGTCGGAGGCGGCGCTGCTCTTCAGCGGGGTGCTCTTTCGTGGGGGAAGAGGAGGAAGGAGGTTCCTCAAACCTTCCACTCCTCCCCCGAGTATGGCGTCAAGGGCGGGGTGGTCTTGTGCCAATGCCGACACCAAATGATGGACGGCTTGCACTGCATATTCTCTTGACACCTCTTGACACACCATAGATGCCTGCTCTTGCGCCTCCGCCTAAACTTGTACTATTATTTCAGCAGAAGCGGGGAGCTTTTTTTGGACCCTGCTTCGCTTCGGAGCAGGCGGGGAATAATCATCCCAGCAAGCCCCTTCGCCTTCCCCTAGTACACGGCCCGTGTGCTCAGCCTTTTGCAAGCCGGCGGTCACAGCCGACTCCCACCTCTTGCTCTGCACGGAGTCGGCAGATGTTTCTGACCTCTTGGTCTCCTCCCATTTGTGGGCATTTTCCTGTTATCATATAAGACAGGACCAACGTGAGTATATATGGATCATGAGTGTCATAACTAACGCCGAAAACAAATTAATGCATGTGAACCCTTACTGTAAAATTTTTAACAGGCGGCTGCATTGGCTCAATGCCCGCCCACTCCTCTGGTGTCATATGCTGACGTGCATATTCTCTAGCATGTTTATCCGCCAAAATGTTATGCACCGGAGGCACCCTACCTGCCGCCTTGAGAATTCGGTCCTGCTTGCGCCAGACCTTTCTCTTCCCCTCTTTCCCTGCACTCCCTAGCCTGTGGTTCAACGGCTTCCTCGCGCGCAACGCCCTCATACATTCACTCTTCGCAATGAAGGCAGGGTCAGACGATTCCTTCTTGAATTTTTCTCATTCGGCCTCATCAGTTATCGACGGCCATTTATTCTTGATGATCTCATAGGGTTTGTCCATCCACTTTCTAGCGGTGGTTTTCCAAGTAGCAAGACCATTCCGCACTGCTACGTTGATGGACGCTCGGAATCGCTCGCGCCACTCGTCACTGACTTGGAACCGCCTTTCAACGTACGCCATGCACGTGTTTCTAACGACTTCGGAGATGTCATTCCACTCGTCCGTGATCTTGCAATATTTACGTGCAACGGCTCCACAGGTGGTTGCGAAGGCCTTCTGTGCCCTCTCAGGCGACTCCGGGCGGCCTCTGTCAGAGTGTCGGGTGACCACGTAGCAAAACTCCTTCAAGTTGTGGCTCCCCCTCGGCGTCTTCTTCCTTGGCTTCTTAGCGGTAGAAGCAGTTGGCTGCGGGTTACTCTCTTCCACCCGTCGCTCATTGTCTTGCTCTTCTGAACGAGAGATATGATCGCCAGAGCTAGGATCGCCGCCAGAGCTGGCAATTTGCTCTCCCGGTGAAGACTCTTCATCGACACGATACACCTTCTCAGGAGCTACGTCCTCAAGAACTGATTTATGGCTACTCTTGCCCATTTCGTACCTATGCCATCAAAACCATCAAATATATATCGGCCAAAAATTTCGGCATGACCTATGCTATAAAACCAGCAAATTTTGTCTACTAGGAGCTCGAAACCTGCATAAAAAACCCACCCGCATATGTACCCCCTCGGCACGATGGCCGGCCCCTTGTCCAATGACCCGACACGATGGTCGGGCCCACAATTCATTACTCAATTCTCCAAAATAGCATATAAAACCGCATGTATAGCATTTAAAACACCTAAAATAGCATATAAAACAGCATGTATATAGCATATAAAACATCATGTATATAGCATATAAAAAACCTAAAATCATATATAGCATGTATATCATATAAACAGCATGTATATATCATATGAACAGCATTATTCTCCTATGAGCACATATATGACAGCATGTATGATAGCATTATTCTCCTATGAGCATATATATGATAGCATTATTCTCCTATGAGCATATATATGACAGCATATATGACATCATTATTCGATCTCCTATCATACAAACAACATTATTCTCCTATCATATATATGACAGCAACTAATTTGACACACTTAATATGAGCATTATTCTCCTATGAGCATATATATGACAACATATATGATAGCATTATTCTCCTGTCATATATATGACAGCAACTAATTTGACACACTCAAATCCTAACCCTAATTTGATGGGGAATCAAATCCTAACCCTAACCCTGACCTGTGTCGGAGGAGGAGGGCGCGGGCTCGGGTGTCGGGGAGGAGGGAGATGGCGGCGCGGGGTCGCAGGACGTCGGCGGCAGGCTCGGGGAGGAGGGAGATGGCGGCGTCAGGCTCGGGGAGGAGGGAGACGGCGGCGTCGGGCTTGGGGACGAGGTCGACGCGGGGTCGCAGGACGTCGGCGGCGGGCTCGGGGAGGAGGGAGACGGCGGCATCGGGCTTGGGGATGAGGTCGACACGGGGTCGCAGGACGTCGGCGGCGGGCTCGGGGAGGAGGGAGACGGCGGCGTCGGGCTTGTGGACGAGGACGCGGGGTGGCGGCAGGCTCCAGGCGTAGTGGCGAGGACGACGAGGCGGCGGGCTCCGGGCACATTGGCGAGGACGAGGACGATGAGGTCGGCGGCGGGGTGGACGGCGGCGACGGCACTAAAATCCGGCAGGGCTTCGCCTCTCCTAGGGTTAATCGCCCACTGCTGGTCGCTCTGTGTGTTGAGGACGCGCGGGCGGAATAACCCTAAATTTTGCTAAGTGTTCTCTTATATACCCTATACTCATCAGTAACGGGCGGGTAAGGGACCCGACCGTTACTGATGTGCCTTCAATCATCAGTAACGGGCACGCTAGAATGCGACCGCCACTGATGTGCTCCTATGAGCAATGCCCAACCACTCATCAGTAACGGTCGCACAACAGTGGGACCGTTACTGATGAGTATAGGCACTCATCAGTAATGGGTGGATAACAGGCCGACCGTTACTGATGATTATACTTACTAGTATTTCAAGTTTGATGAATAAATTCATGCATTTGTCTAGTATTTGTACACCACATCATGTCTTGTCTAGTATTTGTACACCACATCATGTCTTGTCTAGTATTTGTACACCACATCATGGAATTCATGTATTTCAAGTTTGATGAATAAGTTCATGCATTTGTCCAGTATTTGTGCTAAATTATATTCAAAAAATTCATCACATGCATACACAAAAGTACATCGATCACACATAATTTCACTTAGTACAAAGTTTGCATTCAAATTCAGTGCAAGTACATTACAATGTGACTACTAGGCCTTCTCCTTCCTTGGGTAAATCATAACTTGACTCCTCGCAGTAGTGCTTCTGAGGTAGGGTTTTTGTGGTACTTTCTCGCTCTCGCTCCCATCACTTCTTCTTTTCCCTCTCCTTTTCCTCATTAATATCGTGCGTTCCGCTTCTACGTCATCTGCGGCGATCGTCGGATCATGGAAACCTTCATAGTCTTCTTGTGAAGTAACTCCGTCCACTCCAACAATGCTCATGTTCCCTCTTCTTACTACGACGCGGCCTTTATTTGCCAGGGTCGTCTATGTAGAATACCTGCTTGCATTGTTTAGCAAAGACCCATGGTTCCTCTCTATCCGGGATTTTTCTCAAGTGAACTTGTTCACGAGGGATCTCAAGAGGTAGCACCATCATCGTGAACCTGTGACTTTCTTCTTTGTCACCTTTGGTCCATCTTACACAGAACATTGGGATCATTGTGATCGAGTACTCCAATTCCCAGATCTTCTCGATAACGCCGAAGAACGCTTTGGTTTTGCTGTTGTCGTCGGTCGCGGTCTCAGAAGTCATGACTACACCACTATTTTGATACGTGCTTTTACGGTCCTGAGGCACAATGTAGAAGTTATAGCCGTTGATCGCATATGATTGCCAAGTAGAGACGTGGTAAGCAGGTTCCCGTGACAAACATGCAACTGTCTCTTCGAATTCATTGGTCGTCTCCCTGCCGTACTAATAATTCTTTAGCCACACTGCGAATGTTTTATTGTGCTCCCAGTGGATCCAGACATCTCCTCCTTTAGGGTTTTCATTTCGTAGTTGTTCCATGTGCATTTCCTGATAAGACCGGCAGCAATCGACAGTTTGCAACACAACCAAATGTGCTCTTTCAAAGTCAGCTTCCCTTCCTCTTCCATAGACATTAAGGAATTTATGTCCAGGGCCACCTTCGCCTTCGATCTTGCCCTTGTGCCGTGATTCGGGAACACCTATTGATTTCAGATCGGCCAACCAATCCGTGCAGAACTCGATGCACTCTTCTGCCCTAAAGCCTTCCATGATGCTACCTTCCAGACGTGATCTGTTACGAACGTAGTGCTTCAGAACCCCGTTGTATCGTTTAGGGCCATACATGTTATGCAGGAACGAGGGCCCTAGGGACAAGATCTCATCGCATATGTGGATCATTAGATGGACCATGATATCGAAGAATAATGGAGGGAAGAACATCTCGAGTTCGCACAGAATCTGTATCATACTATCCTGCAGTATCTTGCATCGTCTAACGGTGATTGACTTCTGCGAGATGCTATCAAAGAAGTCAGAAAGCTTCATGATTGTCTCCCTTACGTGCGGCTCCATGATACCTCTGATTGCGACTGGAAGTAACTAAGTGAGTATGACATGGTTGTCGTGAGACTTCATGCCAGATAGCTTGTGACTCTTCATGTCAACTAGATGCTTGATGCTCGACGACTAATTCGATGGAACTTTAATGCCCTGCTGGCACTGGCACATCCTATGCAACTCGTCTTTGTACAGGTTGTAACATGCAAGACGACACCGCGTGGTCACCGTCACGAAACCATTCTTGTCGGCTGCCGACACTTGATCTTTGCCCCACAACTCTTTTCTGATAGACATGAGTTCCAGGTCCTTCCATGCATTGGGTCCATCTTTCGTCTTCTCTGAAATGTTCATCAGCAACCCCAGCACGTTGTCGCATACATTTTTCTCCACGTGCATGACCTCTATGCTGTGGCGGCATTCTAAATGTGCCCAGTACTCCAAGTCCCAGAATACGGACCTCCTTTTCCACACGACGCCTTCAGGTTCCTTATATTTCTTCGCAGCAATCTTTTAGAGGACAACTTCAAGATCGTTCACAATTTCGAGGATTTGCATACCAGACTTCTCCTTCGGTGCTGTCCCATGCTCCGTCTTCCCATTGAACCTTTCCATGTCCTCCCTCCAAGGGTTTTTAGCATCCAACCACTTTCGGTGGCCCATGTAAACAATTTTGGTTGAAGCGGGCAACTTCTATGATGTCGTGTTTTTCCCGCACTTTGTACAGGCCTTGTAGCCATGTGTCACATGGCATGAAGTATTTCCATTTGCGGGTTAGTCATGCACGCAGGTCAGAAGCGCTACTCTCATCGTGAAATACTCCCTCCTATTTGCGTCCCAAACCACTCTGCCAGGGTTCCAAAAGCTGCTTCAGCTCATCCTTCACTAGCTGTAGATACACATTTAGGTCAGCTCCCGGCTGCTTTGGACCCTGTATGAGCATGCATATGTGGATGTACTTTCTCTTCATGATTAACCATGGAGGAGGTTGTAGACAAACAAGATCACTGGCCATGTGCTGTGCTTGTTGTTCATGTTTCCGAAAGGATCTATCCCGTCAGTGCTGAGACTGAGCCTCAGGTTTCTGGGCTCTACCCCGAAATCTGAAAATGCCGTGTTGAAGTTCTTCCACTGAGTCCCATTGGCAGGGTGTCTTAGGACCCCGGGTTCCTCCACACGGTAGTGCCCGTCAGGATCGAATGCTGCCTGCGCCGGATCGTGATGGACGAGATACCTCGCGTCCTTAATGTTCTGCATCCAACGCTCAACTCGGCCACCTGCCATAAGATACCAGACAGTCTTTGCCGGCCTACCCTTCATCACTTCTTCCCCATCATCTTCGCCAGCTCTGGCGTTTTTCTTCTTGTATCTCGATACACCGCATATGTGGCAGCTCTCATGATTCTCGTACTCTCCAATGTATACCATGCAGTCATTTGGACATGAATGATGTTTCACGCAATCTAATCTAAGCGGGCATATAATCTTTTTCGCCTCGTATGTGTTCTTGGGCAACTTGTTTGGCTATGGAAAAACCGAAGCAAGGTAACTCAACAAGTCCGTGAAGCCCTTGTCTGATCAGCATGATGCTGCCTTCAGCCTCAAAAGTTCGAGCGTTACTTCGAGCACGTTGTTTTCTTCGCCAGCTCCATCATACAAGGGTGTGTTTGCGTCCTCCAACAATTTTTTGAACTAAGCACACTCTGCCTCATCTTCGGGGTCCTCCAGCTAGTCCCGTAGGTACGGGTCATCTAGCATTTCGGCAATCCTTCCACGTGGATCTCCTAATCCTTCCACGTGGATCTCATCACCTTCCACATTAGCCTCCTCATCGACCCTTGTTTCTTCCTCGGAATCATTCACCAGATCATACCGCAGGACATGATCATCTTCGCTACCGCTACCGCCAACAACCGCATACTCCCCGTGACAAGTCCGGCGTGAATAACCTTCCACAAAACCCGATGCCAGTATGCGCATCTGAACATCTTCCGGCTTGATCATGCATGTGTTTCCACATTTGTGACATGGACAACACATCATCACAACTCCTTTCCGTTCCATATCACCTTTCGCGACTCCAAAAAAGACCGTTTATTCGGTTATCCATCGAGCATTGATTCTTTCTGTGGCGTACATCCAAGAACGGTCCTTCGATCTACCACACAATACACAAGAAAACACAAAGCAAAATAGTTAGCATAATAATTAACAAGGGGATTAAGGTGTTAATTAACCGGGGTTAAGGGGCTAACTAAAAATTTGAAATTGGGGACATTCGGAGAGAAATTGGAGGCCAGCGAGAAAGATCGGGAGGAAGAGAGAGCTCGCAAGGGAGAGTGAAAGATCGAGTACGTCACAGAGGCCGGGTGAAAGTGACCAGTTTTAATTCTTTCTTCAAAATATGAAGACTGAAGACTGAAGACAGTCACAGTACTTCGACAACAGGGATTACACTAAGCAATTTTAGAGTAGCAGCGGAAAGAAGAAAGATGAACAAGATTATAGCAGTAGTAATGCAGTCAGAACACAGTTGAATCAGTTATACTTCAATAGAGAGTATTAAATTGAGGAACGAAATCACCGGGACTGAAGACACAGGGATTTGTTTTCCGAAGTTCAGATTGTTGGCACAATCTTACGTCTCTGTTGAGGGGGCTGAGTCACACAAGACTCGCGGACACACAAGTCCACCCAATCCTCCTGAGCTAAGACCTAAGTCTCGTCCAATTACTCGTGGTAGATCTTGAGGTGATCTCCAGACCTTCACAGACTGGTTGATGGCAAATCACAATCTTCGATTGCTCTTCAACGCTGACTCCTAGCCGTCTAGGTGATGCCAATCACCAAGAGTAACAAGCTTCAAGTGCTCAGCTAGAGAGGGGATCCCATTCTTCACGCTCAGTTCAGCTCTAATGGTTTTATCAGGTGTTCTTCAAAACAACTCACTGGGGATCATCACCGAACTCCTTCGGGGTGGGTCGTCTTATATAGCCTTGGCCACGGCTGATCTAGCCGTTGTGACCCGTTGGATAAAGTGATCCCAGAGACTCCAGCTCACACTTTATCTCTTTGTCTCACAACGGTTAGATTAGGTGGTCAAGCACGAAAGTGACAGATTTTCAAACACATTTGAAATCAGAGTCAAGACTTCACGCGGAAGTTTCTGTAAAGCCTGAAATGCTTCATTCTTCACTCCGACGAAAAACACACACAGAAAATGGTTTTCGCCTAAACTGAACATGAAGAATAGGTTTCACCTGAACCAGCTCCACACTTCAAACCCCCCTTAATAGTACGGCGTTCCTCTATTCAAGTGAAGAAAAAGCTACAGAAAGACCTATGAAGAATGCTACGGTTCATCTTTTTCACCGTTCTTCACTAAGTTCTTCATATTTCAAGCCAGTACCTGTACTTCAATTTTTAGGGGTTGTCGATGCTGGTTAAACCAACTCTTCTGAGGAACTAAAACCTGAAACACTCCGTGTAATTCATTAGTTCCTCAACCATGTTTTCATCATTCATCAAAACCCATACAGGGGCAAGGTTTCCCTTTCAGAGAGGGAAGCTCAGGGCGATGACGAGGAGGCCGCATTTTGGCCAACGGCCGGAGCTCAAAAATTTGAAATTGGGGAACTTCGGAGAGAAATTGGAGGCCGGCGAGAAAGATCGGAAGGGAGAGAGAGCTCGCAAGTGAGAGGGAAGCTTCGGGCTCGAAAAATGGAGCTCACCGGCCGCCGGCCGCCGGAGCTCCAAAAATGGGGGGCGCCGGCCGGTGGAGAGAGGAGGAAGGGGGAGGGAGGAAGGGGCTACCTAGGCTCGCCGGCGGCCATGGCGGATTTGGGCAGCGCTCCACAGTCACCAGAGGAGAAGGGGCCGCAGCCGGTCCGGTACGACGCGCAACGCGACTAACTGCGGCTCTGCCCAGCGTACTTAAACCGCGACCTTCATCAGTGTTGGTCGTGACTTGGGCGACCGTTACTGATAATAGGGGATACATCAGTGACGGTCGCTGTATATCGGCCCGTGAGTTATACCACACATCAGTAACGGTCGGGCCGCAAGCGACCGTTATTGATATGCTCCGTGCATCAGTGGCGGGCACATTAGGGAGACCGTTACTGATGTATCACTCATCAGTAATGGTCGTCTCTTAAGCGACCGCCACTGATGTCTCTCGCGAGGAATGATGGTACATCAGTGGCGGTCGCCTCGCGCTACCGTCACTGATGTATGGCTGGGCGGGGACGGGCAGACCCCGCTCTGTTCATCAGTAACGGTTGCGGCCACGACCGACATTGATGTTATTCATCAGTAACGATCGCGCCGGACACGTTACTGATGTGCCGTGAGATATAAACCGTTTTGTAATAGTGCATCCTACACCGTGCTCTGTTCGTCCGCCTTCCTCGGGGAGGTCGTTCACATCGGCAACATCCTTGGTGGGGCTCTGCTCATTGCTGGACTGTACAGCGTGCTCTGGGGCAAGAGCAAGGAGGAGGAGTAGCTGCTGCTAGCATTGCCGGCGCCGCCCGCCGCCTTCTTCGGACGTCGGTCTTCCTGTTGCACGGCCAGCCAGTAATAACTAGGAAGATGAAGAGAAGAAACAACACCAGGAGAGCAAGACGAAGGGTTCATCCATGCAGTAGGTGTAGCTGCTTGATGAAACCACCCCTTTCACCGGCGACGGTCCGCGGCAGATAGATAGGACGTCCACCGCATAGATCTTCCCACGCCACCACAACGACCCGTTCCGCCGTTGTTGGAAGACCACCGGCAGCTCCAAGCCCACCACGCGGCCACCTTGCACGGGAGGTGTTCGGCGATTTGCCAAGGTCATGGATTCAGATGATGAAGAAATGCTCGCTGTGCTATTTGACGAGGAAGTCACCGCTTCCGATGATCCGGCCTCCAGCGGTGAAGAGGAGCATCAAGGAGATCCTCTCTGCCCTCCTTGGCCTGATCGCCCAACTTGGATCCTAGCACATAACGCAGAAGATGATTCCCAGGTATTTTTGGCAACATCCATTGTATGCATTAGTCGTGAAAGAACTGTCTGTTTGCACAACAGGGCATGTACAAAGGTCACAAAGGATCATGTAGTGTGGGAGGCAGCGGCCGATCAGGATCTGTGGGTTTGGCATGCTTTGTTCAGTATGGCAGGATCGCACAATGACATCAATGCGCTGCAGTGCTCGAATGTGTTCGCCAAGCTTGTTGAAGGCACTAAACCGGCAAGCTTTAAAAATATGATGCAGTGCCTTCAACAAGCTTGGCGAACATTTAAAAATGTGCTGCAGTGCCCGGTAAGCTATGAGCCCTAAACCCTAAACCCTAAACGCTACATTTAAAAGTGTCTGAGGTTGAATCATATTATTTGGATTTCAATTTTTTATTTCGATGCAAGAGGATGAAAGAAATATTTTCTTTCCAGAAAGAAAAACCTGTTTTTGAGGTTCTATATCTCTAATTGAATAAATTGACTTCGTATGGGCATTTTACTGGCAACTATGGAGAGATAGCTACTCTAGCTACAGTTTCGGATACTCCACCCATTTCATAAAGTATAAAATGGCCACGTGTACACCAAGGGATACTACCTGGCAATGGCATCTATCCAAGATGGTCAACTTTTGTGAAGACAATCTCAAATACATCGAGCAAGATCTTGGTTTGCGACACAACGGGAAGCTTGTAGGAAGGATGTCGAGCGGGCATTTGGTCTGTTGCGGGGTCGATTTCGCCATTGTTCGGTACCCTGCTCTTACCTGGTCCAAAGATCAGATGTGGGAGGTCATGACTGCCTATGTGATCATGCTGAGAATGAGCGGGAATGTCCAGTGTATGACACTGAGCCGTATGAACGGATGGGTCCTCTAGCTGTTGATCACCATGTGCCGGCCACCTTTGCTGCTTTCCTCGCCATGCGTCAGAAAATTTGAGACGCTGATACTCATGAGCAACTTCAAGATGATCTGATAGAGCATTGTGGAGGCTCGGAGAAGACGTCTAGTTTTTCTTATTCGTCTGATTGAGTTTGCTTGAATTTGTGATTCAAAACTTATTAAATAATGTGCTTGTTTCAATTTTCTTTATTTGCAAAATTTGGTATATGTGAGCCGTTTGGGGGGGGACCGGCTCAACCCCAAACAAAAAATCAAGGCGGCGCCCCCCATACGGCCGAAAAAACTGCTTGCAAGTTTAAAAGCTCTTTGATTCTCGAGAGACATGAAAACAGATTGTAAATCTTGTCTTGAATGAAATGCCCGGTGTGCATGACGTAAACATATCGATCTTTCTCAAGGGAATGGACTTCCCAGTTCTTGAAGATGAAATCCTAAGGATCACCTCATCCCCTGTCTATTCCCTTGCTTTCCATGCTCAGAAACCTGGTGACAAAGTCCAAGCTCTTCCCTGTCTATTCTCTTGCTTCCCTTGCTGTGTGTGATCTGAATTCGAAACCCTACCTGAAATCTCTCCTTCTTCTTGTAAAACTGTGCTTAGATCTGTGGTTGTTGTGCTAAATTCTGTGTTAATCGTTGCACTAGTTCATGTAATCGTTGTTGAATTTAGTAAAAGTGCAGTAGTTCGTTTCAGTTCAGTTCGTAGTTGCTGTTAAGTTCAGATCTTATTGTTTTCCCTCTGATCTATGATCTTCCCTGTCTAAAACAACCTTCTTCTTCCCTGTCTTAGTAATTTGCTTGCTGTAGTTCTTTACTTTACTTTACATTGTGTTAATTCTGCAGTTTAATAAACCAAAAACAATTAAAAACAATGGATCCAATAGTTTTTAGTGTTTATTTCTGTTCTGAAATCTGCAACACCTTTAAATTGTGAGTCTAGCTTTGAGAATTAGTTGGAATTCAGAACTCACTCCCTGCGGAGAACACGACATAAACCTCAATATTTGCATCGATCAAATTGGCGCCGTTGCCGAGGAGTGATTTTGAGTGCCAACTTTAGTACTAGAGACTAGTCCTTTAACTTGTTTAATTCCTGTTGTTTAGGCTTATTTGGATACTACCTTTAATTAGTTCATTAGTTTTGCTTGTGGGCAGAGGAATTGTCTTTTAAATGCAGGAAATTGTTGAATGCTAACAATAAGTCAGAGGAGAAAGTTGATAGAAAGTTCAGATTGTAGAAAAACTCTTACACTGCGTTTGGATGTATATATTCAGCCTTAGAATTGGGAATTGGTATTGGGCTGTCTCCAATTCCAGTGTTTGGTTGGCATGGAATTCACGTATGGAAACCGAGACGAATACCAAACGGCATTGAGGACAACTGCGAACTCCCTCAACCGATTCGGAGGTCTCAACCTTCCTATTGAGCGGAATTCGGCCGAGCGCCCTCCCCCCGCTCATCACTTACCCCTTCGCGAACACCGGAAAAGAAAAAAGAGACAGAGAAGAAGCGGAGGGGATGAGACGGCGACGCAGAGCTTGGGATCGACGGCGACGCAGAGGCGAGCGACTCCCGGGCACCGTTCTCCTTATCTCCTCCTTCTCCGGTCCATCCCCCTTATAGTCGCCGCCTGATCAACCTTGACTGGATCCCGCGGCGCCTAAGCAACCTCGACTGGATCCCGCCGTTGCCTGAGAAATCTTAGGTCGGACCCTGCTGCGGCATGAGCAAGCTAGGTCGGATCTCCGTCGTCCCTTGCAAACTGGGCTGGATTCCACCGCCACCTGCAATCTCCCCCTGCAGACTTGGCCGGATCCTGTAGCCCCTGCAAAGTAGCCTGGATCCCGCCCCTATAGTTCATCAAAAAGGAAAAGTCTTGCATGTTCTTGAGTTCTTTGGGGCCATGGGATTCAGATACTCCATGTTCTTTGAGTCCTTGTTGTATTTGTATACCGATCAGCACTAATATTGGCCGTAAAATGGAACAACAATTTGGCCGTGTTCAATCTGAACCAGAACCATACCATTCTTAGAGAGTGTACTGCTTGTTGTATTTTGTTACAAGAGACCTGAAAACTACAGTAATATGTTATGTCTGCTGCTGTGTAGATTTAATTTTGGAACATATAAATGTTGTGAAGATTTCATGTTGACACGCCATGTATAGAAAGTTAAAGCTTCATACTCATATAAATGTGCAATTCCTCGTTTTGTCATTCCAAACAGGATTTGGAATTGGTGTCTTGGTTCAATTCCATGTGTCAATTCAGTGAACATCCAAACAATAAAATTAGAATTTCACCCCAATTCAGTTTCCTTGGTGAATTGGTATTCCAGCCCAATTCAATTCCTTGCCCTCCAATACCAACATCCAAACAAAGCCTTAGGCAAATCAGAGAGGAACCGAGGCAATCAGCTAGCAGTAGTGCAGTAGAGACTGAAATTTCAGATAGTGCTTCTTTTGACAGTGATTCTGAACCAAATATACCAGATATGGTAGACACAACTCTAGTTAGAGATCTTTGGATACCAAATCATCAGAATGCAGCTGCAACTGTCACACAGCCAGTAATTGAAGCTAACAATTTTGAGTTAAAGCCTGCATTGATCAGTAAGGTACAACATTCTCAGTTCAGTGGTGCACCAGTTAATGATCCTCATGAGCATATTAATCAGTTCCTTGAGTACTACAATACAGTAAAGATGAATGGAGTTCCAGCTGATGTTATTAAGCTTCAATTGTTCCCATTTTCATTCAAAGATGGTGCAAAAATGTGGCTGAATGCTCTGCCTGCTAGTCAAAAGAACAGTTGCACAAATTTGCAGCAAGCTTTCTTTGAGAAGTACTACCCACCTATGAAAGTAGCAGAATACAGAGATAAGATCAATAATTTTGTGCAGCTTCATGATGAAAGTTTGTATGATACTTGGAACATATACCAAACTCTGCTGAGAATGTGTCCTCACCATGGTTTAGAGAGGTGGCTTGTTCTACAAACCTTCTATTAGGGTTTAACTCCAAGTACCAGAGCATTTGTTGATTCATCTGCCGGAGGAGGAGGAATCATGAACAAAACCCCGAATGAAGCATTTACTCTGATTGAAAGCATGGCTACACATGATGTTCAATGGTCAAATGAAAGAACAGTGGTTCCCCAGAAGCCTGGCATGTATCAGTGAAAGATCAAGTACATCACAGAGGGGGGGTGAATGTGACCAGTTTTAATTCTTTCTTCAAAATATGAAGACTAAAGACTGAAGACAGTCATAGTACTTCAACAATAGGAATTACACTTAGCAATTTTAGAGTAGCAGTGGAAAGAAGAAAGATGAACAAGTTTATAGCAGCAGCAATGAAGACAGAACACAATGAATCAGTTATGCTTCAACAGAGAGTAAAAGTTGAGGAACAAAATCACCAGAACTGAAGACACAGGGATTTGTTTTCCGAAGTTCGGATTGTTGGCACAATCCTACGTCTCCGTTGAGGGGGCTGAGTCACACAAGACTCGCGGACACACAAGTCCACCCAATTCTCCTGAGCTAAGATCTAAGTCTCGCTCAGTTACTCGTGATAGATCTTGAGGTGATCTCCGGACCTTCACAGACAGGTTTTCGCCTAAGCTGAACATGAAGAATAGGTTTCACCTGAACCAGCTCCACACTTCAAACCCCACTTAATAGTACGGCGTTCCTATACTCAAGTGAAGAAAAAACTATGGAAAGACCTATGAAGAATGCTACGCTTCACGTTCTTCACCGTTCTTCACTGAGTTCTTCATACTTCAAGCCAGTACATGTACTTCAATTTTTAGGGGTCAGCGATGCTGGTTAAACCAACTCTTCTCAGGAACTAAAACCTGAAACACTCCGTGTAACTCATTAGTTCCTCAACCATGTTGTCATCATTCATCAAAACCCATGCAGGGGCAAGGTTTCCCTTTCAATCAGTTATCATCAGTAGATGCACTGGCAGCTCAGCTTGAGATCATGAACAAGGACATGTCACAGATGCAGGCCAGTATTATTTCATCCATCAAGTCAATAGGTTCAGTGGCTTCTTCAGTTGTATCTCAGTCAGCTCAGGTTTGCAGTATATGTGGTGTCCCTGGACATGATGGTGAATGTGCAGAATATGCCAATTCTGAAACTTCAGCTCAGTCTGTCTCTGAAGTAAGTTATGCTCAAGGCCAAGGACCATATTCTCACCTATAATCCTCATTGGAAGCAGCACCCCAATTTGTCTTATAGGAACAACAATCCAGCTTCATCATCTTATTCATCCAGTGTTTCTGACCCAGGAAACAAGCCACAATATCAAAGGCTAGATCCGTTAACAGCTAAGATTTCCAGTCTAGAGGGATATATGCAGCAAATTCTTGAAGGGTTAAATCAGAACAAACAGCAAGCTGCATCTGAAGCTAGATTACCAGCTCAACCTGAAGCTAATCCTAAAGCTCATTGTGGAGCTATTGAGTCAAGTGAAGCTATAAGTACTAGGAGTGGAAGAGTGCTTGGTCCTATAGTGCCAACACCACCAAAACCATCCTATGTACCTCCTCATATGAGAGCTCCTACACAACAAGTTGTTGACACTGAACCTAAAAGAAAGGAGACACATGTTGAACATGAACAAGAGGAAGATTTAGAAAATGGTTCAAAAGATCAGGATACTGTTTTTGCAAAACCTCAGTCTCAAGTTAACTTGCCATTTCCAGAGAGAAATGAGAAATCAAAAGAAGATAAGTTATATGCAAAATTATTGGAAAACATGAAAGATGTTCAGATTACAATTCCAATTCTTGAAGCTGCACTTCATGTGCCAATGTATGCTAAATTCTTCAAGGAATTGTTGACAAAGAAAAGAAGCATTGATGAGCCAAAAATTGTTACTTTAACCAAGGAGTGTAGTGCAATTATTCAGAATAACATGCCACCTAAACTAAAAGATCCTGGCAGCTTTGTGATCCCTTGCACAGTGGGCAGCAGAAACTTTATTGCATTATGTGATCTAGGATCTTCAGTTAGTGTGATTCCTTTGGCAGTTTGCAAGGAATTGAAGCTAGGTGAACTGCAGCCTACTTCACTTACACTTCAGTTAGCTGATAGAACACTTAGAAGGCCTGCTGGGATCCTTTTGGATATTCCTATTCTTGTGAACAAATTTGCTTACCTTGTGGATTTTGTTGTTTTGGAGAAGGAGGACGGAAGTGAAGCTGTAATTCTTGGTAGGCCAATTTTAGCAACAGCAGGTGCTTTGATTGATGTCAAGGGTGCAAAATTAACTCTGAAATTTGGAGAAGATGAAATTGTGTTTGCTATGAAATACCCATCTCATTTGCCACATAGTTCAGAACAATGTTTTACAGTTGATGCTATTGACAGGTCTGTGGGTGAAGTATATGAAAAACCTGAAGAATATTCATTGCACAAACCAGAACCTGATTATGATATTGAGATAATAGAAGAATTAATGGAGATATCAATTGCTGGAACTGCAGAAGTGGAAGTTGAACAAGTTGAGAGTAGATTAGTTCCTATCAAGCCTGTAGAAATGAAGCCATTACCTGAACATCTTAAGTACAGATTTCTAGATAAAGAAGAGCAGAATCCGGTGATAGTTAGTGCTGAATTAAATGAAGAACAAGTTGAAAGCTTACTGAAGTTATTGAGGAAGTTTAAACTAGTGATTGGGTATTCTATTGATGATATGAAAGGAATAAACCCTCTGGTTTGTATGCACAGAATCTTCCTTGAAGAAGGAATAAGCCTATTAGGCAGCCTCAGAGAAGGTTGAATCCTCATTTGCAAGAAGTGTTTAAAAAGGAAGTATTGAAATTACTTTCAGTAGATATTATTTACCCAATCTCAGATAGTGAATGGGTGAGTCCAATTCATATTGTGCCCAAGAAAGGTGGTATGACAGTAATTGAAAATGACAAAGGGCAATTAATCCCATCAAGAACAGTTACTGGATATAGAATGTGCACTGATTAGAAAAATCTCAATGATGCTACTAGGAAGGACCACTTTCCTTTTCCATTCATTGATCAGATGCTTGAAAGGCTGGCTGGTAAAGCTTATTATAGCTATTTAGATGGCTATTCTGGATTTTTACAAATTCCTATACATCCTTCTGATCAAGATAAAACAACATTTACTTGTCCATATGGCACATTTGCTTATAGAAGGCGACCATTTGGGTTGTGTAATACTTCTGGAACATTTCAGAGATGTGTGCTGTCAATATTTTCTGAGTTTGTGGAGAATATTATGGAAGTGTTCATGGATGATTTCACAGTTAATGGAAGTAGCTTTGATGATTGCTTGAACAATTTGGAGAAAGTTTTACAGAGATGTTTAGAAAAGAATTTGGTCCTGAATTGGGAGAAGTGGCATTTTCTTGTTAAAGAGGGAGTGGTGCTGGGTCATCTAGTTTCAGCTAGAGGCATAGAAGTTGACAAGGCAAAAGTAGAAGTAATATCAAAATTACCTCCACCAATCAATGTCACGGGGATTAGAAGTTTCTTGGGGCATGCTGGGTTATATAGAAGATTCATCAAGGATTTCTCAAAAATTGCTAAACCTCTCACAAATCTGTTGAATAATGATGTGCCATTCAACTTTGATGCAAGCTGCTTAGAAGCATTCATAAAAAGCTCTTATTTCTGCTCCTATTGTGCAACCACCAAATTGGAATCTGCCATTTGAGCTAATGTGTGATGCTAGTGATTTTGCTGTGGGAGCTGTACTAGGGCAGAGAAAGGACAAGAACCTGCATGTTGTATACTATGCTAGCAAGACCCTTGATGATGCTCGGTACAATTATACAACCACAGAGAAGGAGCTTCTAGCGGTGGTGTATGCATTTGACAAGTTCAGACCTTACTTGGTAGGATCAAAAACAGTTGTGTACACTGACCATGCTGCTATCAAGTACTTGTTGAACAAAAAGGAAGCAAAGCCTAGGCTAATTTGTTGGATATTGCTGCTGCAAGAGTTTGACATTTTGATCAAAGATAAGAAAGGGATAGAAAATTCAGTAGCAGATCACCTCTCAAGAATTGTCAGTGACAAAAAGGATGAAGTCAAGATTGATGATAGTATGCCAAGTGATCAGCTTATGAAAGTAACTCATTATGTACCTTGGTATGCAGACATTATCAATTATCTAATTTGCAATCATTTGCCTAAAAATTTGACATTCCATCTGTAACAGCCCGAGAGCAACCGTTTTTCTTTTAAGCCCTTTTGGACTGTTTTGTAATTTAATTGTTATCATCATGTTGTCATGTTCATGTCGTCATCTTCATTTTGCAATGTCGTTAGCATCATGTCACATGAAACTACATTCATTTGCACAAGAGCTGTCGTTTCATGTGCTTGCCTTTTCGTGTGTTCACGAAAGCCTAAAACTATTTTTGTACAAATCCTAATTTGAGTTTGACAAATTATTTTCGGGTTTAGTTAGACCTAGCCGCTCGTCTCTTAACTTATTTCAAAAATATAAATTGCAAACCTGTATTTTTGTTTGAGACTTTTGTTGACCCAAAAGCCCACTAAGCCAAACCCTAGTTTTTCCTAGCCTATAAAGCTACCCCTAATCCCTTCTCTCTTTTATTCCTCTCCCTTTTTCTTCAAGCCGCTGCCAGCACCCTTCTTCCTCCTCCCGTTTCCTTCTCACACCAGGCACCTCCTCCTCCCCTGGCTCGCGCCGCTCCCCCTGGCTCTCTCTCTCGAGCTCCCACTGCTTCCTCCCTCTCTGTTCCTTGCCCTTCCACCCGAAGCCGCCTCCTTATGCTCTCACTCCGGCGAGCTCGCCAAGCTAGCGCCGTCGCCTCCCTCGCTCGAGATCCACTTCCAGGAACCCCCTCAACGCCATCCCGCAGCCCGAACCGCCCTGCCCGCGGTGGTCTTCCACGACTCCGGCCGTGCGCCGCCCATCGCCGATCCGCGCGACCCCGCCCTCCCGCGCCCCGCCGCCGTGTCCGTTAGCACCGCGCCGACCTCATGAAGCCCCTGCTGCCCTCGCCCCGAAGCCCCGCGTCTCGGAGCGCTTCCGCGTCGACCTCGTCTCCGACCACCGCCGCCTCGCCGTCGCTGGGTGTCTCCAGCGCGGGATTCAACCCGCCGACGCCGCCAATCGACTCCCCGTGCTGGCGCGCACGTGGATAGCCTCTCGGAGCGCCACCTCGACCACCGGAGATCCCCCGCGCCCGTCGTCTTCCCCAACTCCGTTGACTCGCCGTCGCCATCGCCGTTGCTCTCTCCCGCCGGACTGCGTCTCCTCCCGCTCCGCCTCCCCTTCCCCCGAGCGCCGCCTCGCCTGCTCCCTTCTGGCCCGTCTCCAAGCCCAGCCGAGCCCTCTCTGGCCCGTCTCCAAGCCCAGCAAGCAAGCCCGTGGTTTTTTTTCCTCCTTTTTCTTTTCTGTAAATACTATCTGTTGTGTGGGCCCTGCTTGTCAGCCTGTGTCGCTGCTGTTGCCATCGACGCGTGCTGATGTTCCCCTTGTTGCCATTGTGTTGCTGCTACTGCCGTTGCTCCGCGTGTGTTTTGCCGTGCCCCTTCGCTAGCCTGAGTCTTTGCCTTGCACACGTGAAGACCGAAGAACCTCGGAGCCGGAGCCATGAACCGCTACGACCACGACAAATGAACGACTACATCGTCTACTCCACTACGACTACCTCGTCTACGTCGACTACTTACGTCGACTACTTCCTCTACATCGCGACGCCGCACATGTCCTAAGGTATAACGAGTGACCGTCCCGTGAGCCAACCGTCCTTTGACGTAGACCCATAGGTTGCGACCGATGATACTCATGTGTTCTATGAGATGCCGTGTTTGTACCGATAGTATTAGATGCAGGTACGTTGTTGCCACCGGCGAGTGCAATCCCGACCGAGTTGTTTGCTTTGCGTGTTGTTCTTGTTAGCATGTTGTGCACTTGTCCATGTCATGATCGTACATGCTAAAACAACTATAACCTTGTTATTTGTAGATAATTAATTAAATGCTCTCTTTGCATATGGAGTTGTGTGAAAGCTATAGATAGATGTTTCGGACTCCATTATACTGGTAAATTATATATCGGATTTACTTTCGGAATCCTTAATATGTCATGCATCATCACTATATGCCACGCATCATTCTTTGATTGCGCATATCAATTAACTTGTGTATCTTGTATGCTTATTGTCCTAATACCATGTCACATGTTTGCTTGTTGCCCTAGTTCTTGATCATTAGATGTCATGCTTAGGTTGCGAGTCTAGTGTCCTTACTTTGGGGTTACATAATTGCTACATCCACATGCTACTTTATGTTTTATTTGCAATTCTTAAAACTATGATATGATATTAACTGTAACAAGGCAACGATGGAAGGCCGTGCTCTAACGCACTGGTGATTTGTTCCATTTGCGCCGACCTAAGGACTGAGTTCTCGTTTTCGCCGATCCAAGAAACATCGCGCTAACCGCTCATGGGTGAAGATATGGCTTCCCCCTCGACTTAGTACTTGATCCTCAGCTCTTCCAGGGGCCACATAGTTCGGGCGTTCCATTTGGCATTTGCATTGCATGCACACAGAGATTTGTGGAGACTTGTTGGTGACTTTGCATTCATATAGGATTGCGGCACTAGTCTGGAGTGATCATCCTGCGGGCTCTGAACCACTGCCAGCTGTCCTCGCAACTCTTGAGTCCGTACGACGCTTCGGCCGGGCTCTCGTTTTGGATAGACTCAGTTGAGTGGTCCCCCTGGATTAATTGTGGAACTTGGAAACGTCGTGTCGCTCAATCTAGCCAACGCACATTTGGGTGTGAGCACGCTTGGTATTCGTGGGTTGGTCGAACGTGTACGGGTAAATTGGTGCACCTTGCAGGGATAAATCTTTCGGAAAGCCGTGTCCGCGGTTATGGACGACTTGGTTGTTCATTACTTGATCATAAAGAACTTAATCCAACTTAATTTCATAAACTTGAGTAGTAATTAGCCTTAATCATGGATATGCTCAAAACTGCTTCAGTGTGAGTGTCCTTTGGATTGCTTCCTCACAGGGTGTTGAGGGGGTGATATGAGGATTGTGTTGTTTGGTGTTTAGTAAATAGGTTAATCACCTTACACCTTGGTAGACGCTTCTCTTCCTCTCATTAGACGTTGTTATTAGAGTGTCTCTCCAGATATTGTTGCTGCTGCATAACCCCACCATATCCCTTCTTTGAGACTTGTTGCATATTTAGTTTAGTTTTCCCGTAAGTCTTGCGAGTACTTTGTACTCAGTTGCTTTGTGACGTTGTTTTCTTCAGAGGTTCCAGCAGAGCATGTGAGCCGCTAGCTTCTTCATGGGGCACGACGTTGGATTCGATGTTTAGCCAGGAGATCTAGATCAGAGTTCTGAGACTCGTGGCGGGTTTCCTTCCAGCTTCCAGCCTCTTCAGGCCATGCTGTATTCTTGTCCGTACTCGGGCATAGTTCGACTTCCGCTGATGTAATGATGTAATGTTGGGACATGTGTCCTCTCTTTGTAATATTTGTTATTCTGCTCCTTGTATGAGCTTTGTAATTTGAAGTGTTTATCGTAGGTTAAGAACCTGAGGCTTGAATTATGCAAAGGTTAGCAATTTGGGGCTAAATTGCATAATTCCGGTCTTGAGGTCTTATACCATCAAAGAAAGAAATTCTTGCATGATGTCAAGAATTATTATTGGGATGAACCATATCTATACAAACACAGTTCTGATGGGATTATAAGAAGTTGCATTCCACAAGAAGAAATTCAGAGTGTTATTTATCACTGCCATTCAGCTCCTACTGGTGGACATGCAGCAGTTACAAAAACTTCAGCAAAGATTCTGCAGTCAGGATTCTATTGGCCATCTATCTTCAGAGATGTGCACTCATTTATTCAGAAATGTGATGCTTGTCAGAGAACAGGGAAGATGTCAAGGAGAAATGAGATGCCTCAGCAAGGAATTCTTGAAGTAGAGTTATTTGATGTATGGGGAATTGATTACATTGGTCCATTACTATCCTCTCATGGGTTCAAGCATATCCTAGTTGTTGTGGATTATGTGTCAAAATGGGTAGAAGCAATACCAACAGTACATGTTGATTCTTGACCAGTTTGCAAGCTTTTCAGAACTGTAATCTTTCCAAGATTTGGAGTTCCAAGAGTTGTGATCAGTGATGGTGGAACTCACTTTAATAATCAGCAATTTGAGAAGCTGTTAGCTAAATATGGTGTTGTTAGCCACAGAGTGACCACACCATATCATCCTCAAGCTAATGGTCAAGTTGAGCTCTCCAACAGAGAAATAAAGCAAATCTTGGATAAAGTGGTGTCTAAATCCAGAGGACATTGGTCCACAAAGCTACCAGATGCATTATGGGCATATAGAACTGCTTTCAAGACTCCAATTGGAATGTCACCATTCAGGCTTGTATATGGGAAAGCTTGCCATCTTCCAGTGGAGCTTGAGCACAAAGCCTTTTGGGAAGTGAAAAGGTTGAACTTAGATATGGAAGCAGCAGGAGAGAAAAGGAAGTTGAAGTTATGTGAACTTGATGAGCTGAGGCTGGATTCCTATGAGAGTGCTAGAATCTACAAAGAGAAGACTAAGAAGTGGCATGACAGACACATCTTGAGAAAAGAATTCAGTCCAGAGCAGTCAGTGTTGATCTATAACTCAAGATATCATCTCTTTCCTGATAAATTCAAATCTAGGTAGTTTGGTCCATGTGTGGTGAAGAAAGTATTAGGGAAATGGTGCTCTAGAGGTGCAAAGTCCATCGGGGGGATTTTCACAGTTAATGGGCAGAGGGTCAAACACTACCATGCTGGTGATCCTATCTCTGATCATGATACATTTTCTGAAGATGTTGAGTTGAGGCAAGCAAGCCTTGACAGTGGACAGACCACATGAACGACTACAGGAACAGGGGTCAAGCTAGTGAACATAAAGAAGCGCTACTAGGAGGCAGCCTAGATTAATTTTTGCATTAAATAAACTTTCTCTCCTTTAGAAGTGTTGTGTTTTATGTTTGTTTTCCTTTCTTTTACTTTGTAGGAATAAATTGTGCAGTGCACTCAACCAAGAAGTTCGAAGCAGATAAGACAGGAAATTCAGAGGTAAAATTCAGAAGCTTGGACTAAAATTATTAATGCCAATGCCTTGGTGAGCTGTTTCTGAACTAATTTTTGCTAAAATGTAATATCTACGCTTGATTAACTGAATCAAATTGTGGTATTGTATGAATTCTTAATCTGTGTTTGCCATTTCTATGAAAAACTTGGCTTGAACCTGACAGTTGTCTCTCTATGATACACTGATTTGAGTATTGAGTGATCATTTTGCTTGGATCTAGTTGCAACTCACTGATTGGATAGGTTGCAAGTTTATTGTACCCTAAATTTCCTTCATGGTTTGTCTATCACCCTGGATCCATTCTGAATACTTAAAGCTGAGTTTCTTACTGTGAAAATTTAGTACCTCCTAGAACTAATTAACCAATGATGCTGCAAAGTTGAACTGGTTATAGGACCTGGTTGTATTAAAAACAAGTTTTTCCATCAGCATTGCATAATAAGTGGCTTTGACCACATCTCATGGCATTTGCATAATAAGTGGCTGGTCCACAATGCATTGCATATCTGCATAATAAGTGGTTAATCCACATTACATGGCATATCTGCATAATAAGTGGCTTGACCACAGCTTCATGTTTCATATAAGAGTTCTGTTTCTGAATAAGTGGCAGTGCCACATTTGCAATCTCAAAAAGAAGAAAAATTTCCAAGAGAAAGTTGGTTCTGAATAAGTGGTGATTACTCCCACAGTGCATTGCATTAGCATCTTTGCATTCATTTTTTTTATCAAAACAATATTTCCATATCCTAAGTTACATTTGGTACTAGTTTCATAGTTCAAATTTTAGCTTTTCTTCAGTCTGAATCCAATGGTGATAGCTTAGCATGAATGAAAGATTTGGTACAATCTGGTTGCAAGTTAACTGCTCAGAGAGATGTTTCTAGCCAAGTTCAAAATTGTTGCTCAATCCATTGTATTATCTTAAGACATTTTTGTTTGGTAATCTTTGTCTTGATGCTGATTTAAAATTATGAAGTTTTCACTTGAGGACAAGCAAAAATTCAAGTGTGGGGGGGATGATCAGCATGATTATTGCACTATTAATAGCTAAATTTCAGAGACTAAACTGCGTGCTTAATTGAGCTTTTAATTAAATGTTTAATGCATGATTAATTCTTAAATGACCATATTTACATGCTTAGTGTAATTATTGCAGATCTGTGCGTCTAGGCACAAATTCTTCATCTTGGAGGAAGAAAAAAGGAAAAAGACCAACTAAATCATCAACTACAAGTCCCTAAAGGATCTACTTGAGCAGATAAGAGATAACTTGAAAGACTTATCTGCAAAACTTCTAACCACTCCATCCTTTAGCTAAAAGGCAGCTGCTTGCCTATGAAAGGGAGGGGGGTGCTCGAGAGGAAAGGAACCAGAGAAGAAGAGGAGGAGAGAAGAGGCCATGGAGGGAAGTTCCCTGTTCTTGAAGATGAAATCCTGAAGATCACCTCATCCCCTGTCTTTTCCCTTGCTTTCCATGCTCAGAAACCTGGTGACAAGTCCAAGCTCTTCCCTGTCTATTCTCTTGCTTTCCTTGCTGTGTGTGATCTGAATTCGAAACCCTAGCTGAAATCTCTCCTTCTTCTTGTAAAACTGTGCTTAGATCTGTGGTTGTTGTGCTAAATTCTGTGTTAATCGGTGCACTAGTTCATGTAATCGTTGTTGAATTCAGTAAAAGTGCAGTAGTTTGTTTCAGTCCCTGTCTAAAACAACCTTCTTCTTCCCTGTCTCAGTAATTTGCTTGTTGTAGTTCTTTACTTTACTTTAGATTGTGTTAATTCTGCAGTTTAATAAAAACAAAAACAACTAAAAACAGTGGATCCAATAGCTTTTAGTGTTTATTTCAGTTCTGAAATCTGCAACACCTTTAAATTGTAAGTCTAGCTTTGAGAATTACTTAGAATTCAGAACTCACTCCCTGTGGACATAAACATCAATATTTGCATCGATCACAGAACAATTTTTGACTGCTTCCCATGTAAAAATCTTTATTTTCTAAACGTGTCCCTATATTATTCATATTTTTTTTAATGACGTATCGCAGGATCCCAGTGTCACGATACGTATCAACGTGTCCGTGCTTCCTAGTCCAGGAGCACATGTCCGTGGGTCCTAATGTAAAAAAAAAACTAATAAAATCAGACATTTCAATCTTCGAGTGTTCCAGGTGCATGTAAATTTCAATGCAGAAAGACATGTTTTGGTCCCTGAGGCAAAAGAAATAGACAAACTTAGTACTAAAATGCTTGCTTTTCTATTAACTAACGTTTTTTGTCCATGGCACAAATTGCTCCTCTTAACATGATAACCTTCAGACTTGTCGAAGATTTGAATATGTACAAATATTAGTAAATTTGATGAACCCTTGCTATAAATATAAGTTAGTTCCTGTGCATTCAGAGCTTTAAAAACATGAAGCAACCAATCATTCCAGTAGAGAAAAAAAAAGGATCAAAGTACATTGGATGTATGATCGGACAATCATTCCATGACAAATATTACATACGAAAAATATTCAGGAAGGTAGCATCCATGTCCACCTCGTTAGCATCCTCGGCCACCTTAGGGCTTGTTCATTTGCTTCATATTCCCCTTGGATTGAGAGGGATTAGAGAGAAAATGAACTAAAATTCCTGTCAATCCCCTGGTTTTGTGGGGATTGGGCGTAAACAAACGGGGCCGTAACGGTGTGGTCTTCCTGTTGCACTGATGACCACCTATGATGCCAATGAAGGCTTCACCAGTGCAGCAGGTGTAGCTGATTGATGCAGAGCTATCAGGCAAATATACATATGTACTGCATCAGGCATGATGAAGAGTTTTTAGTTTGACACTGCAGACATATGTATCACCTCACACTCAGAACTGATGCACGCACGATGCAGTGAGAAATTAACTGGACATGGGGAAACTTAGAAATTAAGCAGAACAATGAGAACAATACCACCGAACAATAAGAGATGATGAGAAAGCCGGAAAAACACTTGGCCAAAAACACATAACATGTGAGAGGAGTGAGATGGATCCAGTGTATGTCACCTTTTAATTATCACTCGTCATCCTTTAGCATCTGGTTCGCCCAAAGTCTATGCATATCCAACGAAGGATAGTTGGGGTGTGCTTCGGTCATGCTCTTGAAAGCAACCTCCACAGCCTCCACATCTGCAGCCCTCACGCCTTTGCAATGTATCCATACACAGAGCTAAGCAAGACTGGAGAGGCGCCAGATGCTAATATCATCAAAACAACCACGACCACCACTTGCAGATTTCATCTCCTTTAGCCTATTTCTGAGGCAAAGCTTCCTGACATTAGGCATAGCCCCCACTTCAAACATAAACTCTCTAACACACAAGTTGAACTGGAAAATCTGTAACTGTTGAAACCTCCAACTGTTGCTGCTGCTGATGATGATGATAGTAGGTTCTAAGCAAGATGGCCCAGTGAATTTGAGCAGACTAGGTATGCTTCCAACCATCTCAAAATCTTGCTGCCCAATTGACTGTCCCCAGAGAGTTAATTTCTCTAGGTTGGGAAGTGAAAGCATCCACTTGGTAATCCAACAGAGTTGGCTATGATAGAGGTCAATCTCTCGGATGCTTTGGAGAGCAGGGATCAAGAATGGATGCCCTGCTATCAAGGTTCCAGCATCCTTTTCTCCAAACAAAAACTTAATAGAGAGAGGGTTTGAAGCTTGCACCTGTCAAGTTTAAGGAGGGAGGACACAAGCATTTCTTTTTTGCTGTAGCTTGCTTTATCAGGGTCAGTAGAGTCCCAATCAACACTCAATTTCGTCAGATTTACTAGTTTTCCAAGCTCTTCCACAAATTTCAGTGATTGCTTAAAGATGTTTACAGAATACCCAAGCTCTTGCAACTTCTCCATGTTTCCAATACAATCAGGCAACTTAGTACCTCCTGGAACAAATAACCGTGCCATTCGTTTGAGACAAGTAACCAATTCAGGCAGCTCAACTAAATCCGAGGAGGACACATCTAGTGTCTCTAGATACACCAAGTTTCCAATTTGTCTCGGAAGCTCACTTATATATGAGAGACTGATGTTCAAGTATCTCAGCTGAAAAAGTCTTCCAACATCCCTGACATGATGATTTTTGAGCCCACGGCAATTTTCTAGGTCCAGGACACGCAGGGCTTTTGACTTCACAAGGAAAGGCAACTGCTCGGTTTTGCCAAAAGCACCAAGTGATCGAGCATGTGATAAATCCAATTGGTCCACACTACCTTGATCTTCACTTCCCATGAGAGAGAGGCGACGAATTCTTCTATCTAGCTTTGAATGATTACTTAAAAAAGTACAGAAGTTCTCTTCTGTAGCCTTGTAAATGAGGAAATCAAGGACGGTGTCATGGACTCGGCAACCCCATGTCTTCCCATCATATTCTATGTCCACCGGTTGTATTAAACTTCTGTTAATAAGCTCATGGAAATACATATCACCTAATTCAACAAGATCTTCCCCTTCTTCACCATAGATGAAACCCTCCGAGATCCATCTGTGTATTAATCGCTGCCTTCCAATTGCGTAATCTTCAGGAAACATAGTCAGGTATAATAGACAACTTCTCAAGCAAAGGGGGAGGTCAAAATAGTTCAGTGGTAGCATGTAATTCATGGCATCAATATCAGAATTTCTTCCTTGTGCAAACCCAATAGAACGTCGCACATGTTCCCACTCTTCTTTTGTTTTCCCGGTAACCAACAAGCCAGATATGGCATTTATGGCAAGAGGTAAGCCACCACATTTTTTTAAAATGTCTTCTGATGCTTCTTTCAAGTTAGGAGGACACTTCTCTTCAGAATCGAATATTCGCTTGAAAAGTAACTTCTTCTAATCAGAATCACAAAGTGGTTTGATCTCGTGGACAAGACTCCCCTGGGAGGAGCAGCATGATTTTGCTACATCATTTTTACGTGTTGTGGCCATCACTCTACTGCCACGACTATTCTTGGCAAATGCACATTTCAAAATTCTCCATGTTTGTTCATCCCATAAATCATCAATTATGATAAAATATCTGCAATAAATTGATTTTTGAGTGGATTTAAAAGCAAACCACATATACATGGTCAAAAATTAAATTAGGGAGTGAAACCCAGTTCCGGATAATCAATAAGGAACAGAATCAATGAAAACTAAGAACATGTATTACAAATTCAGATTTTGAACTATGTTACCCAGAAATCAAATTTGGACCCAATTTCTCTATCTTGATATAGTATGGTTAATTGTCAGCATATGATTTCACTAGTTGGCATAATTACAGCTTCATATATAGTATGGTTTAGATTAATTGTCAGCTTATGCTTTCACTAGTCCACTGGATTAACAGCTTGTATATGACTTGAAAACTGCCAGAAAGGCAAAGGCTCTATGCCTGTTACAAAGTTCTGGACTTGGGAAGAAACTATACAAGTTGGTTGGATATCAACAATATTGACTTCATTATACTAATACCAACTAACTAAATGCCATATTCACTGCCATGGACTTCATCAAGAAATTCATATTAAGAATATGTAAACAAATTCGTTTAGATCATCCTTTCAACTCTTACATTTTTACAAATGTATTAAATTTAGCGTGGATTTTATTTATAAAATATGGAAATGTTTGTCTAGTTTGTTGAGAGTTGCACAAGAGGTTGTTCAATTTGCTAAGAAAATAGAGGAACAAAATAACAGGAAGTGTAAAACTACCATATCTTAAGATTATGCAGTCCAAAATATGTTTGAAGATTACAAAAGTAGTTGTTTTAGCTAGGCACTCAGCCACAACAAATTGCATTTGAACTAAGATCATTGTGAATTATCTTTTAAAACCTTACGTAAGCTGTTGTAGTAGTACATACTTTTTATCTTCTAGGAAATCTCTGATTTTGTCAATGATAAGTTGTGGATCCCTTGCTCCAGCATGAGCATCATCTTGGTTGCGGAGCTGAGATAATATAGAACTCAAGATCTTCGTCATATCAGGACTACGTGAAATTGAGACAAAAGCCCGACATTCAAAGTTTGCTCCAAGCTTGTTATAGACCTGTCTGGCAAGGGCCGTCTTGCCTAATCCTCCATACCCAACAATAGATGCAACTTTTACCTGATGGGCTGATTTATCCTTCTCACAGCTCATCCACTTCACAAGCTCATCTACGGGGCCATCAATGCCAACAAGATCTGATGCATCTTTATAGACTGCACAAAGTCGAGGGTCAACCTTTTCATGTCTAGGTCTAGACGATTCCTCGATCTTGTACCTTCAGTTGCGAAGAAAAAAGCAAGCTATAAGGATTCCAAATGAATGTAAAATTTGGTGGAGAAAGCTAGAAGTTACTAACAGTGAAACAAGATCTAAAAATACAAACATAAAAAAATTATTTATCTACCAACCTCGCATATCTATCACTGATCTCCTTGACCTGGCTCTTGATGTCTTTGACGTCCTTGGCGATCTTATGGCGTGTCTTGACATCAGCTATCTTTTTCATGCTTTTGCAAAACAGCTCCCTGAAGCTGTCGGAGTCAGAGCTGTACTCATGGTCTTCCAGCAGCATGAACTTGTCAATTTTGTCTTCGATGTCATAAGATAAATCCCGCACAGCATCGGCACGAAGCTTGGCTTGCTTGTCAGGTTCCTCCACATCTGCCATCATGAGGAGGAATGCACGGATGGCCTCGAGCTCATCCTTGAGGAACTCAATGTCGCCACGTACGTTCTTCAGCAGCTTGTATTCATTCCTCAGCATAGTACCCAACTTTCCAAGGAGGGAACTCATGGCACCCGTGGATGCGCTCACCAAAAATTTCTCCATTGCTAGTGAGTGTTGGAAATTTGCTCCCACGCTAATGGCAATGCAGTGGTTGTGTGGACAGAAAAGGAGGGGCTCCATTCTCTATAGGGAAGAGAAAACTATAAGGTTGAGCAGAGAATCACGCCAGCACAAGTTGACCTTGGATGTATTCCACTATTGGTCATTGAACTGAGAGGAAGAAATTGCTCATAACTCGTAAGTTACTTACCACAACGTAGAGTACCATGCTACTGCGTAAGAATTATTGCAACTCATGTTCACAATCCTGTTTCTGAGATACAAAGAGTTAAAGACAAATTTTCAACTTCAAACTAAACACCTGTTTTTTCCCAAACTAAACACATGTTTGCAAGAAGCCCAGGTGTGAATGGTAGAACCACAGCTCCTTTTATTTATAAAGTAGGGTCAACTATCAGTTAGTGCCATCAGGCTATATGTATTCATGTGCTACTACCACTGCATAGGAATCTGAATCAAATAGTAACAAACGTCTTGTGACACTGAGATCAATGCATCCAGCTAATTAGCTTGCATGTGTTGCATCAAATGAGAAGTACTTATGCCATTTTACATTACAATAAGCTCAGCACATGCCTTCACGATCTTATTGCCGGCCTTGGGAGAAATGTGAAAAGCAGCGCTTGAGGCCCCAAAGCTGCAAAAAAAATATTAAATGAACTTTTTATGGCTTGCTGTGTGAATCTCTCACTGTGGACATTGACCAGAACTGCTTCCCAAATTCCCAGGATGCAGCGAATAGCAGCACTTAACAAAAAACGGGCCTCAAGGCCTCCGTTGGATCTAGTCACTGTATATTGCTTGGAGCACCGGTATAGACTAGGAGAAGATAAATTTTCCATTAAAAAGAAGGTGGGGCATCATGGTGTGTCAGAGGAAGTGAAGGAAAGAGGAAAGAAAGGAGGAGTGAGATTTTTTAGCTATTCATTAGATTAATGCTCACTGGGCAGGTTAGTTGCAAGAATTTCCCACACGCATGTTTCTATGAAAACTACTAATTACTGTCATGAATGCAGTTTTCATTTTGACAGAAAAGAGAATACACAAGTACTGGTCACATACCCAATTATGCTGAGGCTTGTAATGAAAAATTCAGGAAGGACAATGATTGAAAGGGGAATAAGTATCCATTTCTTCAGAACTTCTGCAACTCCAATGGTGATAGCCCTGTTTCTTCCGAATACTAGAATTATGGATATGTTCCAGGCGAATGCAGATACTTCATCTGAGAAAAATATCCTTGAACGAGCAACCTATTTAAGAAATTGTGCAGAGTATAAGAGGACATACAGAACATGTCATGTTTATTTGGTTTGGAAAGAACATACCGTTAGTCCTAAATTGAATGTAAGCTTCTTGTAGTTACCAAGTTCCGTTGGCAATCCTCCCGTTCAACCCTGCACATTCTGTGACCAGCTCTGTCAGATTGCCCAACACACCCATATATAGATGTTGGGGTTCAGTGTTGAAGTTGTTCTCTGATATATTCGATTCCTACAAGCTTATGAGACCACCAGTCGACAAATCAATGGTGCTTGTGAACTTGTACAGTTGTACTCAGGAAGTCAAAGTACTTCTAGGCTTCTAGCCACTTCAGGTTAGCAATGTCTTCTGGAATGCTTCGCATGAAATCATCTTGTCCCAAAATTAGCAGCTCCTGATTTTTCCATTTGACCAATCTCCAAGGTTATTGCGGCCCAACAAAACTGCTTGACTTTCTAACATATCGATCCACTGAAGTTACTCATCATTATATGAAAAACTGCCAGTACCAGGCCCATCCAGTGTGTCCATCTGTAGGTCCAGTAGCTCCAGATTCTGCAGAACTGACAGCTCTGGAGGAAGAAGAAATTCAGGGATGTGAGCAATTGCAGGTTTCAGTTCTCCAGGAAATAGGGTTTTGTCAAACATCATTCCTTTCAGCATATTCAAATCACATAAATGGACAATCAGGGGCCCAGTAAGCTGGTCATTGTTCAAACCCAGAAACAGAACCACATATCATTACAGTATGACAAGAGTTTGATATGTCCAATGCAATGACCCCAAAATGAGATATCTCACGTGCTGCAGAACAGCAAGAAACGTTAATCCTTTTTAATTAATTCTTGAGAATGAACTAACAACCAGAGTTCATTTGTTCGAACCAGGTAAGATGTTCAATCAAATGGTTTGCTTATGTTTTGACTGATGTAGAAGCTCAAAACTTATCTATGCTCCCAACTGTGCCAAAAGAGGAAATACATCAATGCCTATCAATCATCTCCTACTTGGGGAGCTTCATATTATATCCTTAGTTCTCTACTCTGCACTTTACAATTTTGAACATTTGATCGTAGAACTATACATGCATAGTCTCAAGGAAGCTGAAGTTGTTACTCAAAGCAAATATGAAAACAGAAGATGATGCAGCAGCTGTATGTATCTATCTCTGCACAAACAGAAACCTTGTACCTTCAAGTAGGACATATATGACAGAGAACCCAAGCTGCTAGAGTTGATGTGGAAGAAACTACCTAGAGTTGACACCATCTCCTCAAACTAATAAAGATTTAATAGTCTAGGAATCAAACAATTTAGTATGATTCTTCATGGTAGGCAGATACACATGCTTAATCGATGGAAAGTAGTACAGTGAGCTCCATGTAACTGTAAGCCCAATGAAGGTGCAGGAATGACAAACAAGCAAGCATGCCCATCCTACTTGAATCGACACCGCAGCATGAGCGCAAGTTCTGAAATGTTGGTCGGTTATCACTTATCAGTCCCAGGCTCCCAGCTCGATCTAGTCACGATCACTGCCAGTGGTGATGTCTGTTTTTTTTAGGGGAGTGGTGATGTCTGTTGAACTGAAGGTTCAACTGTTCAAGGGATGACGCCTACCTGACCTCAGCCTCTTGCGGGGGAGGAAGGGAAGAGAGTGAGCCGCCAAGCCCCAGTGAGGCTCCGCTTACCTTACATTGGACGGATGGGTCGCTGCCGGCGGCACCGTCGCCCTGATTTCTTGCGCAAATTTTTAGACGCTCCTTGATTTGAACGATTTTTTAAACATAGAAAGAGATTGTAAATGTCCTGCCATCTTAAAAGAATTATGGGGTCGAAATTTTGTATAGACAAACGTAGTGCAAATGAACTCTGAAGAGAAATTCCTCCATGGATACAAGAAAATTCCCGAGGATTACAGACTTCCTAAGGTCACATAATTTGATTCGATAAAGATGTCCTGCCTAGCTATACGGACAATTAAGACTGAACATGACGAAAAAGATGAACCTTGTCCTTGTGCATCATGGATTATATTGGCATGAGCATCCTTGAAGGATGGTAGGGTGTCCTTTAGGATCTCGTCAGCACATCATTATCCTTTAGCATCTCGTCTGCACCATATCTCCACATTTCCAATGAAGGATGGTTGGAGTGTGCTTTCACCATGCTTTCAAAAGAGACCTCCACAACCTGCACATCTGCAGCCCTCGAGCTCCTGCAATCTATAGCGACCTCGAGCTCAGCAAGGCAGGAGAGATGCTGGATGCCAATATCATCGAAACCACAACGACCGCCACTTGCTGATTTGATCTCCTTCAGCCTAATGTCAATGTAAAGCTTCCTGACATTCGACATAGCCCCCGCTTCAAACATAAACTCTCTAGCACACAAGATGAACTTGAACATCTGTAACTGTTGAAATCCTCCACTATTGCTGCTACTGATGACGACGGGTTCTAAGACAGATGGCACAGTGAATTCGAGCAGATTAGGTATTCTTCCAACCATCTCAACAACATGTTGCCCTACTGACTCTCCAAAGACAGTCAACTTTTCTAGGTTGGCAAGTGAAGCATCCATTTGGTAGTCCAAGATAGTTGCCCGGACACAGAATAATCTTTCGAATGCTTTTGAGAGCAGGGAAGAAGAACGGATGACCCGCTATCAAGGTTCCAGAATCCTTTTCTCCCAAACAAAACTCAATAGAGAGGTTGTGAAGCTTTAATCTGTCCAGTTTACAAAGAGAGGACACTATCATTTCCTTTTTCTTATAGGTTGCTTTATCAAAGTCATCATATTCCAAACGAACATTCAGTTTCATCAGACTTATCAGTTTGCCAAGCTCTTCCACAAACTTCACTGATTGCTTGAAGATGTCTATATAATTCCCAAACTCTTGCAACTTGTCCATGTTTCCAATGCAATCAGGAAATTTAGTACATCCTGGAACAAATAGCCGTGCCAGCCGTTTCAGACGCGTAACCGATTCAGGCAGCTCAACAAGATCTGAGGAGGAAATGTCTAGTATTTCTAGATACATCAAGTCTCCAATCTGTTTAGGAAGCTCACTTATACATGATCGCTTGATGTTCAAGTACCTCAGCTGAAGAAGTCTTCCAATATCTCTCACGTGATGATTTGTTAGCCCACGACAATTTTCTAGATCAAGCACACGCAGAGCATTTGACTTAGCAAGTGAAGGCAATCCCTGGGCATTGCCAAAAGCACCAATTGATCGAGCATGTGATAAATCCAATTGCTCCACACTGCCTTGATCTTCATTTCCCATGAGAGAGAGCCGACGAATTTTGCTGTCTGGCTTTGAATGATTGCTTAAAAAAGTAGAGAAGTTCTCTTCTGTAGACTTGTAAATGAGGAAATCAAGTACGGTATTGTGGACTCGGCAACCCCATGCCTTACCGTCATAATTAGTGTCCACTGGCTGTATTAAACTTCTGTTAATAAGCTCATGGAAATACATCTCTCCTAATTCGACAAGATCTTCCCCATCTTCACCATGGATGAAACCCTCGACAATCCATCTGTGTATTAATCGTTGTCTTCTAATTTCGTAATCTTCAGGAAACATAGTCAAGTATAATAGGCAATTTCTTAGGTAGAGGGGAAGGTCAAAGTAGCTCAGCGATAGTATGTAATTCATGGCATCAATATCAGAATTTCTTCCTTGTGCAAACCCAATAGAACATCGTACCCGTTCCCAGTCTTCTTTTCTTTTCCTGGTAACCAACAAGCTAGATATTGCATTTATGGCGAGTGGTAAGCCACCACATTTTTTTAAAATATATCCTGATGCTTCTTTCAAGTTAGGAGGGCAGTTTTCTTGATCAAATATCCGCTTGAAAAATAACTTCCTTGAATCAGAATCACCACGTGGTTTGATCTCGTAGACAAGATTCCACTGGGATGAGCAACATGATTTTGCTACATCAACTTTACGTGTAGTGGTCATTATACTACTGCCACAGCTATTCTTGGCAAATGCACATTCCAAAATTCTCCATGTTGGTATATCCCATAAATCATCAATTATGATAAAATACCTACAAAAAAATGGACTTTTGAGTGGATTTGCATAGACCTTGTCCTGGTTTTAATTCTGAGCTTCGTTCTGAAAAACCCCAGAAAACAAAACATGCATGCAGCATTCAAGCATTCTCAATACAAATACATAGACGGATCCTCACATATACATACATCAATACATGTCAGGGTGCATCAGCATGTCTTCTCGAACATAAATAAAAGCAAACCACACATAAAAGGACAAAAATTAAATTAAGAACTGAAACCAAGTTCCAAATAATCAATCAGGAACAGAATCAATGAATGACTACGAACATGTATCTAGAAATTCGGATTTTCAGTTATGCTTCAAATAAATCTAATTTGCAACAAATTCTCTCATCATTATATGGTATATTTGCAGGGTCTGGGTTTATTTATTTGTATCGAGTTGATGCAATAAAGTTGCCCATTATAGAAAATATAGTATATGGTTTAGGTTAAATGTCAGCTTATGCTTTCACTTGTTGATATGATATACGGTATATGCATGGTATAGATTATTTATCAGCTTATACTTGTGTATGATTTGAAAACCATAAGTAAGGTAAAGACTCTATGTCTGATACGAAGTTTCGGACTTGGGAAGAAACAGAAAATATAGTATATGGTTGAGGTTAACTGTCAGCTTATGCTTTCACTTGTTGACATGATTAACAGCTTGATATGGTATATGCATACATGGTTTATATTATTTATCAGCTTATACTTTCACTAATCCACCTGATTAACAACTTGTGTATGATTTGAAAACCATAAGGTAAAGACTTATGTCTGATTTGAAGTTTCGGAATTGGAAAGAAACTGTACACGTTTGATTAGGTACATCAACAGTATGGTCATTATTACACATGCATACAGATACCAACTAGCTAAATGTCCCATGAGCTGCCAGACTTCACAAACAAATCCATGTTTTGCAGCATGTCAATAATTTCATTTAGACTAACTATCCTTTCCATTCTTACATTTTTATAAATATATTAAATTGAATCTGCCTTTTGCATTAGCAAATTAAGGAAATGTTTGCCTGGTTTATTGAGAGTAGCCCAAGAGGTTGTTTGATTTGTTAAGAAAATGAAGGAACTAAATACCAGAAAGTGTAAACCTACCATATCTAAAGATTATGCAAAGCAAAATGCCGAAAGATTATGAAAATAGTTATTTTATCAAGGCACTTAACCATGACCAACGGCATTTGGACTAAGATTTCTGTGAATTATTCTTTAAAATCTTATGTAAGCACTGGTTATAGTACTCCATACCTTTTATCTTTTAGGAAATCTCTGATTTGGTCAATGATGTGTTGTGGATCCTGTGTTCCAGCATGAGCATAGTCTTGGTTGCAGAGTTGAGATAATATAGAATTCAAGATCTTCATCATATCAGGACTTCGTGAAATTGACACAAAAGCCCGACATTCAAAGTTTGCTCCAAGATTGTCATAGACCTGTTTGGCAAGAGTTGTCTTTCCTAAACCCCCATATCCAACAATAGAGACAGCTTTAAGTCGATGTGCTGATTCACCCTCCTTGTCACACAACCACTTCGCAAGCTCATCTCTCGGGCCATCAATGCCAACAAGTTCTGATCCATTTTTATAGACCGCGCAAAGTTGAGGGTCAACCTTTCTATTTATAGTTCTAGAGGACTCATCGATCTTGTACCTTTAGTTGCAGGGCAAGAAATTAGATACAAGAAGGGCAGGTAAGTGACAAAATTTGATGGCATAGGGTATGTGTCACTAACAATACAACAAGATCTTGAAATGCAAAGGCTGGGATACAAAATTTATCTATGTACCTACCTTGCGTGTCTCTCAGTGACCTCCTTGATTTGGCTTTTAATGTCTTTGACGTCCTTAGTGATTTTATGGCGTGTCTTGAGGTCAGCTATCTTTTTCATTGTTTTGCTAAATAGCTCCCTGAAGCCATCAGAGCCAACACTGGACTCATGGTCCACAAGCAGCATGAACTTGTCGATCTTGTCCTCGATGTCATATGACAGCTCCCGCACAGCATCCGCACGAAGCTTGGCTTGGCGGTCAGGTTCCTGCACATCTGCCATATCAAGGAGGAATGCATGCATGGCCTCGAGCTCACCCTTGAGGAATTTGATATCACCACAGACATTCTTGAGAAGCTTGTATTCATCTCTCAACATTGCAGCCAACTTTCTCAGGAGGGAACCCAGGGCACCTGTGGACGCGCCCACCAAAAGTTCTGCCATTGTTGCTCGCTCAGATTTCTCTGTTAGTTGGTGGTGTGGATGGAGAAATAGGGCATCATTTGTTCTATATAGTCGATCGAGTAAACAACTTCAGAAACATTTTCTGCTTCCACTGGGAGAGGCGATTAATAACTGTGAACACAGATTAAAGAAGTAGGTTGCCTTGTCAGCCATAAAAATAAAAACTGTCTGGTGCTGGCAGTTGTACATACCATCTAATAAAGGGTTATAGTCTCACAAATGGCAAGGCACTGTGGTGGTTTTTAATTGGATGGTGGAACAAGCTAGGCTCCTTTTTATATTACATGCAACCCAGCCAAGATAACAGTTTGGCGTCTACCACTGCTAAACTGCTGCCTGAAGTTTTTAGAGACACAAAAGAGAACAAGTCTTCAGTGCACACGCATGCAGTGATGCAGAGATGACAACCTTATCACTTGACTTACTGTATTGGCAACTTGGAAAAATGATGTGCATACTCATGATTTGATATTACATGGTTTGATACATTCATGATGTACAATGCATAGTATATACACAACTGGCTTTTGTAGTTAACTGCTAAGAAACATCATGCAAGGTGCAGGATCCAGTTAACTTATCTTGATTGATAGTTCAGTAAGCAAAGGAAAATGAAGTCTACTGACCCGCACAGCATTTCCAACATAGCTTATTGCCAAACTAAGGAACTGACAAAGTCTATTGCTGTTGAATTGAGAGGCTCCAGAGCTGCAAAAAAAAAGGAGAAGAAAATTACAGCTTGAGTGAACCTGGAACTTAAATGCTTGGACACTGACCAGACTTGGTTCATAGAATCTTTTAGATCTGGTCACTATATATCGCTCCAAACCACCAGTGTGGCGGTGTAGATTAGTGGAAGGTAAATTTTCCACCGTGAGAGGGAGGGAATAGGAAAGCAAGAAAGGGTGGCGAAATGTTGGTCAGTTATCATTCCTAGCTCGATCTAGTCATAAATGCCGGTGGTTATCCATGCCTGTTGAACTGAAGGTTGAAGCGATTGAACTGAATTGATTTGAACGTACAGCACAGGAGATAGGGGTGGATGCTTAGGATGTCGGGGTCGCGATGAAAGGCATATATACACGGCGGGTAAATTTCCTCTCGCCGTTGCCGTCGGGGAAGGAGAGCGTCGACGGCCGGCGATCGACCCTGAAACCGCAAGGACGACCGAGAAGCGTGCGAGTTAGAGGAGAGCGCGTGCGGGGAAGGAAGAAAAGAGGCCGCCCGTGAGGCTCAGCATACCTTACATGGACGAGTGAGGAAAACCGCAGTGGACCGCCTGGTCGCACGCCGGCGGCCGGCGGCGCCCTCGCCGTGGTTCGGAAGGGGATTAATTGGGGGCAGACGACACGGTCGGCGGGTCGAGAGTGGTTGCGGCCGCTGGATCAGGAATTCAGGATTACGCGGTGAGATCGTTGGAAACAAAGAGGCTGGGAGTTTTTTTTTTCTCAGCCTCCCAAATCACTGGCTACGGCAGCCATCACCGCCGCATTCCTCCTGCTTCCCACTTTCTCTTCCGCGCCGTGGCCGCCTCGGAAAGGAGGAGCAGAAGCCCGAAGGACAACACCCATTGTCCCATCCCTCTTCATCCTCTCTCACTCCAACCCCGATGGTTCTACCAATTCAAACGCCGCTACAACCTCACGAGCGGTGCTCCCACCCTTGCCGCCGCCCACCGAGGCCGCATGCTTCCCCTCCGCCCGCCTCTCGCCGCGCCAGCGCCGACGCAGGGGGATGCGCAGGCAAGGAGGATGTACGCGCGTGGCGAGATCGACCAGCCGAGGCGGCAGAGGCACTGGGTGGCTCAAACCGTGGGTTCTGAACCCCGGACAACGGAGACGGCGTCGACGCCTGCAAGCCCAAGCGGCGAGCGCTGCATTCTCGACATGTTCCCAGCTGCCGTACCCTAGGTATTGTTATCATGTTATGTCTCTCCGCGCGAATTTGTGCTCAAATTTGTTATAGTGGTTTTGCATTGCGTACTACCTGTGCTTG
Source organism: Brachypodium distachyon (assembly GCF_000005505.3). Lineage (NCBI taxonomy): Eukaryota > Viridiplantae > Streptophyta > Magnoliopsida > Poales > Poaceae > Brachypodium > Brachypodium distachyon. Next base: position 5,188,182 of record NC_016135.3, read on the forward strand.
GCCTGAGACCTGGGTTCGTGTATTTGGATACTACTAGGAGGTAATTTATGTTTGTTCGATTGGATGCATGAATTCGTTAGGTATTGTTGTGCCAAGATGAAGTGGGAGAAAGCAAAGGCAGATGGGTGCCATAGCCAGTGAAGGGGAAAGGATGATTTGAGATGAAGAAGCAGGTGAGGTGATGACCCTACATCCACAATTCAATCTTAAATAATGGCTTTTCCTCAATGATTTCAGCTGTACAGGGGCCAACTCTCTTACTTTCTGAACCTGCCACACTTCCCAGGTGCTAGAAAAACCATTTCAGGTTCATCTTTTTGAGTTTTTGGGAAATATTGTCTGTCACTTGTTAGAATTAGCATGTCATGCAAGTCGGAAAATATTAATTTTTGTCAAGTATCTTTTCAAATTTTGAAAATAGTTCATGAGGAAGAGGTTCAGTGACGGGGATGGGTGGATCTTGATTGGAAAATGTGATGGACCAAGAATTTTTCCTGCAGCACATTCACACGTTTTAGTTTTATTGCCCACATCCTTCTCAAAACGTCTTCTGTGTCAGGCTTTTCTCCATCATCTGGGGACATGCACTAGGAGTCTAGAACCAACCTAACCAACACGGCACTGAAGTCAAGTCAACTAGAAGTTTCAACTCCCCTGCCCTTCTAACCCATATTTCTAAAACACAAAACAAAAATACTCCATTGGAATAGGAACTGTGGCATGGCTCCTCAAGTTCTTGGCTCGAAATCTCGGTTTGCTCCTTCTTGCCATGCACCCTTTCTTCTCTGCAGCCTCCTCATATTTCTGTCCTCCAACACTATAATACTCTCATCTGCACAAGCTAGCAACAGCTCCGAGAGTGACCGGCAAGCCCTTCTCTGCTTCAAATCCGGCATCTCCAAGGACCCTGCTGGTGTTCTCGGATCATGGCGCAACGACTCACTCAACTTCTGCAGCTGGCAAGGGGTCAACTGCAGCATAACCCTCCCAATCCGAGCTGTCTCCATAGAATTCAAATCTATGCGGCTAACAGGAACACTATCCGGTTGCCTGGCAGCCCTTACTTCTCTAGTGCAGATGAACCTTCAAAATAATAAATTGTCTGGAAGCATACCTGACGAGATAGCTGAGCTTCAGAACCTCCAAATTCTGATGCTTGCCGGCAACAGGCTTGCAGGTATTATCCCTCTGTCATTAGGTACAGCTGCATCTCTTCGATATGTCAACCTTGCAAATAATTCTCTTAGCGGAGTTATCCCTGATTCCTTATCAAATAGTTCCTCACTCAGTGAGATAATCCTCTCACGCAACAACTTATCTGGGGTGATCCCGACTAATCTGTTCAAGTCATCCAAGCTTGTTACTGTAGATCTCCGATGGAATGCTCTCTCAGGGCCAATTCCACAATTTGAAAAGATGGCAGCCCTGCAAGTTCTTGATCTTACAGGGAATTTACTTTCTGGTACTATACCAACCTCTCTTGGAAATGTTTCATCTTTGCGTTCCATCGTGCTATCTCAAAACAACTTACAAGGACCAATTCCAGAAACTCTAGGTCAAATTCCAAACCTGCAAATGCTGGATCTAAGTCAGAACATATTCTCAGGGTATGTCCCAGACACGATATACAATGTCTCATCACTCAGAATCTTTGACTTAGGCATTAACAATTTTAATGGACGGATGCCTTCCAGAATTGGACATTCACTTCCGAATCTCCAAACATTGGTAATGAGAGGCAATAGATTCAGTGGATCAATCCCAGATTCTCTGACCAACATGTCTAAGCTCCAAGTGCTTGATCTTTCAATCAACTTGCTAACTGGTGTGATACCGTCTTTTGGATCCTCGGTAAACTTGAATCAACTACTTCTAGGAAATAACAATCTAGAAGCTGATGACTGGGCGTTCCTTACTTCTCTGTCCAACTGCACTCAGTTGTTAAGGTTAGCAATGGATGGGAATATCTTGAATGGAAGTATTCCAGAATCAGTAGGCAATCTTTCAAGAAAGTTAGAGCGGTTAAACTTTGGACAAAACCAAATTTCTGGAAATATACCAGCTGAGATAGGAAACCTTGTAAACCTCACTCTGCTTGACATGGGTCAGAACATGCTCTTAGGACAAATTCCCCTGACAATTTGGAACTTGACCAACTTGTTTGTCCTAAAACTTTCCATGAACAGGTTGTCAGGTCAAATCCCATCAACAGTTGGTAATCTTCTTCAACTCGGCCACCTTTATCTTGATGACAATGAGTTGTCTGGAAACATACCGCCAAATATAGGACAATGTAAAAGGCTGCTTATGCTGAACTTTTCAGCTAACCATTTTAATGGATCCATACCAATTGAACTCGTTGGTATATCTTCCCTTTCCTTGGGTTTGGACTTGTCAAACAATAACCTGACAGGGCCAATGCCACAGCAAGTTGGTAACCTGATCAATCTTGGCCTCCTAAGTGTTTCCAACAACAGATTATCTGGTGGACTTCCTGCTGGACTTGGCCAGTGTGTTCAACTGCTATCGCTTCACATGGAACACAACATGTTTAGTGGGAATATTTCCGAGGATTTCAGAGCACTGAAGAACATACAGCAGATAGATCTGTCTGAAAATAATTTGACTGGTCAAGTTCCAGAATTCTTTGAGAACTTCACCAGCTTAAATGTTAATATATCATACAACAAATTTGAAGGACCAATTCCGACTGGTGGTATCTTTCAAAATTCAAAGGTTGTTTCCCTGCAAGGCAACATAGGATTATGTGAAAAAGCAGCTGCCATATTTGAACTACCAATTTGCCCCACCACCCCCACTTCCCCAGCAACCAACAGGAGGAGCCATGCACGCCTGATTCTGATAAGCATTCCACTGGTTATTATTGCTTTGTTCGCTTTTCTGTACGCTCTTGTCACTGTTATGAAGGGAACTGAAACTCAACCACCTGAAAACTTCAAGGAGACAAAGAAGAGGGTGTCATATGGCGACATTCTTAAAGCCACCAGTTGGTTCTCTCTGGTCAACCGGATCAGCTCAAGTCATACAGCGTCAGTCTACATTGGTCGGTTTGAGTTCGAAACAGATCTAGTGGCCATCAAGACGTTCCATCTTAGTGAGAAAGGTTCACAAAATAGCTTTTTCACTGAGTGCAAAGTGCTAAAACATACCCGCCATCGCAATCTGGTTCAAGCTATTACCTGTTGCTCAACGGTAAATTTTGAGAACAATGAATTCAAGGCTATCGTGTACGAGTTCATGGCAAATGGTAGCCTAGACATGTGGATACACGCAAGGCTTCACCAAGGCAGCCCAAGGAGGCTTCTGACCTTAGGTCAGCGGATAAGTATTGCTGCTGATGTGGCTTCTGCTCTGGACTATCTGCAAAACCAGTTGATACCTCCTCTGGTTCACTGCGATTTGAAGCCAAGTAATGTTCTTCTGGACTACGACATGACCTCGCGCATTGGTGACTTTGGGTCTGCCAAGTTTCTCTCTTCAAGTCTTGGTGGGCCAGAAGGCTTGGCGGGTGTCGGAGGAACAATTGGATATATTGCACCTGGTGAGATATACTGCCTTTTGTTTGAAGCGACTGTCGAGTCCAACTCTGGTCTCTCTTTGTTAGCTAGTTTCACAACATTTATGTGTACTGCTCCTGTTTTACAGAATATGGGATGGGATGCAAAATCTCAACAGGTGGTGATGTATATAGTTTCGGGGTGCTGCTACTGGAAATGCTCACGGCGATGCGACCAACCGACGCAGTTTGTGGCAATGCCCTCAGCCTTCACAAGTATGTTGACCTAGCTTTCCCTGATAGGATTGCCGACATTTTAGATCCACATATGTCATATGGGGAGGATGAGTTGGCTGCTTCTCTATGTATGCAAAACTACATAATACCATTGGTTGGAATTGGCCTAGCGTGCTCTGCGGAATCACCAAAAGATAGACCGGCAATGCAGGATGTTTGTGGCAAAATTGTTGACATCAAAGAGGCATTTGTCCAAACCCCGTGATTACAGATTTACAGCGACTAGTCTGATGCAGCTCGATATCACAGATCCTGACTATATTTGAAAGTACAGTTGCTATACTACTGTAATTCTTCTATGTGAAATGCAGCTGTATTATTTACAGAACTGTAACAATTTTTAATGTATACCTGATTAGTATGCACCTTTATGATATGGGTCGGGGTGATCCTTCTTTTTGAGATCAAAGCGAGAATACCCTCCGAGAGTAAATATTGAAACCCAGTTCTGTTTCAGTAGTATGATAGGCATGTGTGCAGCAATGCTATTAGCTCTACATTTTTTTTAAATGAGATGCTGTCAATGTCGATTCTTTCTTTTGGAGTCATCTTCTGCGTCCTAATTTGGTCAAAGCTCAGAAGATTGTTTTAAGATGTTTCATCCTGATGTGGATAATTTGCAGTGGTGGGTTCATGGTTCTTTGGTATGATTTGGGCCTGGAGTTACCTTTTTTTTAATACATCTGATGGAACGGACCAAAATCTGCATCTTGTTTCATTTTCTGCGGCAAATTTTGTTCTTTTGGCAGTACCAGAAGGTTTAGCTGCATTGCTCTATTTTGTTGTCATTTCAGCATATGTGACTTGTTGGTTTATGGTCAATGCTGCCAAAGAGAAACTCCGACAACTATCCAATGAACTTCATAGAGCTCCGACGAGCTACAGTGAACTCCGGCAAGCTCTGGGCGAATTCAATTCTATGGACACAGGGTTGCCAAATTGATTCCAACTAGTAATATCTTGTACAACCAAACGAACAGAATTGGTATTAGAACAGATATCACAATACAGAGGCTGGTTTGGCATTAGAGCCAATTCAATTCTGAAGTCTTGAATATCTAACTAGATCCAAAGGAAGCCTCGCAGCTGTCGTCGTGAGCAGCGAACCAGGGAAGCTGGAGCGCGGCGGCGGCAGGCAGCCGCTTGCTAGGATCACAAGTGAGGAGCCCCTTGAGGACCTGGAAGCCGTCCCTGGACAGCAGCTCCTCCGGGAACAGCTCGCCGAGCCGGTTGCAGTGCCGGCGCCGCCGCTGCTGTTCCCGGCGCCACAGCGGCACCTTGTGAGCCACGAAGGACGCCTCGTACGGCTTCCACGCCCTCTTGCCCGGCACCCCGAGCAAGTCGAAGATCTCGTAGAGCGTGTCAGAGTCGCAGCCGCCGTCGAACAGCACCTCGCCGGTGAGGAGCTCCGCCATGACGCAGCCGAGCGACCACGTGTCGACGAGCGCGTCGTACCCTCCCGGCTTCTCCAGCAGCATCTCCGGCGCGCTGTACGGCCTCGTCCCGGCCGCGTAGTAGCATTCCTCGGCGTCGTGCGTGCAGTACAGAGCTGAGCCGAAGTCGCAGATCTTGACGACGCGATGGTCGTCGTCGACGAGGATGTTTTCCGGCTTGATGTCGCGGTGGATGACGCCGTGCTGGTGCATGTGCGCCGCGGCCGACAGCAGCTGCCGCATGACGCGGCGCGCGTGGGCCTCCGGGAAGGGCCGCCGCCGGTGGCCCATGCGGATGCAGTCGTGGAGGGTCGGCCCGTCCACGTAGTCCATGACGAGGCAGTAGTCGTTGGTGCTCTCCGTGCGCGCCATGCCATGGAGAGTGACGAGTGATGGGTGGGCCGGGCAGCCGACCATGAAGCAGGCCTCACGCAGGAGGTCGCGGACGGTGCCGCCGGAGTAGCCGTGGAGGGACTTCAGGGCCACGGTCTTGCCCGTGGCACGGTGGCGCGCCTTCGTGACCACGCCGGCCGAGCCCGAGCCGAGCTTCCGGAACTCGTCGTAGTCGTCGAGGATGCTGCCGACGATGCCCGTGATAGTCGTCGTCGTCCCGTGTGCGGCTGCGGCGGCGATCAGGGCGGAAATGGCAGCAGCGACTTGTGCGTCGCTCATGGCTGTCTCGTCGGAGGCGTCGTGCTCGCGGATCATGGCGAAGATGGCCGCGATCCGGGTCTCGGCCCCGGCGTGCTCCTCGTCGTCGGCCATGCCTTACGTGATGACTGCCTGCTTGCGAGGTCGCGTAGTAGGAAGGAAAAAAGTGGTGTCATCCGGGGTCCGAACCGGAGTCTTGGGCCCCGGAAACGTTGCGAGGGCGATGATCGGTTCGAGAGGGATTGGGCTCCATTATATGCATGGAGCGGAGGACAGTCCGATTACTGCAGGAACTCGGCAAGACCCAGCGTGGCGCGTCAGCGCGTGCACTCGTGTACTCTACGGATTCGGAATAGGCCCGGATCAATTAATTAATATGGAAGGCTTGGAAAATACTCCTACGTCCAACAATTCATAACAACGATTTCATGCAGTAAGATTAGCTGGCTACGTACACATTACAAATTGAGTAAATTTCAGAATTAGACCACATTTTTTTAAGACAGTCGTAAATGAGAGACAGTCTGCAAAGCCGCACTTTTTTAGGCCGTTCGTCTCAAGTAGCTCAAAACCGGGTTTTAGACGTTTTCACTTGAATCCCGACAGGTGGGGCCCACCGGTCGGACGTTCCTGTACCTTCCGTTGATCGAATGACTTACGTTTTATAGTGTTGGCAATATATTTACAACTAACTGAAATTTGAGGTAAATTTGCAGGTCCTGCACCTTATCTGTTGATCAAATGACTTATATTTCATAGTGTTGGCAATATATTTATAAACTCAATTTTGATACTGAAAGTGTAGAACTATATATTGTTTCCAGAAATATAAAAACGTGACAAAACCGTGTGTGGATAGAAGTACCAAAATGTTCCTCGTTGTTTGTAGGTTATAAGTTGGGCTAATTCATGCTATACTTCATCCAAATGTACAGATAGTAGATACCATACAGTTACCACCATTCTGATAGTTATGCAATCTATTTTCATTTTTTATACTTTGTTTGTGCTTCCCGCATTCTATTAATTTTTTATGTGATAAATAACGGCTTTCGAACACGCTATCCCTATGTCATATTGTGCATACACGGTGTTGCCTGTGGAAAAAGAAAATGGTGTTTCAATTTCATCTTTAAAATCTTGTTTTTTTCAGGTGCTCCAACTATCAGGTTTGTATTAGATGGAGAAATGCTAGCTCTTATTTACTTGTGAAGCATATAATTTTACAAGTAAGCCACAAAATAATCTTGGTTATGCTACAATTTCTCTTGTCCTTGGTATTTTCTCATTGTATCTGTGGATTTCTCATACTTGGTGATATCTTTTTACAGATTATTGGCAAGATATCTGTAGCTGGTGCAACATACAAATCAGTGAAGTTTGTTGTATGTTTCATGTTTGTAATATCTGTATGAACCAATTATCATATGATGTACTGCCACCGTCAGATTTGTATAGATTCTCATACAAATCCACATCACTTATTTCGGTATGGAGGGAGTAGTATGATGATCAAATCAGACGTGTAGATCAAAGGATAACACAATTTGGAAACTTATTGGATCATCAATTGTTGCAGGAAAGATTTTTTTTTTTTACTGCTGCCGATGATGTAAAACTTAAGTACCAAGGACGAAGATCATGTAATTGATTGATAGCTTAGATATAGATATACTCGGTAAAAAATTATATGTCGTGCCACCTCTTCACATGCTCCGAGCCTCTGACTTTGTTGCGCCAGAGCAAAAAACACGCGCTGACTAAAAAAGCATATGTTTTGGCACACCAGGAGGGCCAAAAAACCTCTTGACCCCAAGTCCCCAACCCGGCCTGGCCACCTCATCCATCAGCCTCCGTGTCCGTGTGCCAAACCCCGAACACCACCGCACTGTTTGTACGAGCCATCTCCCCACCACCACCACCGGCAAAGAACCCGCCGTCAGCCGCCCGCAGCAGCGGCCAAGGGGCGACCCACAACTCTCCTCCCTCTTTGCGTTTCCGTCCCCAGCGGTTCAAGTATTTTATTCCTTCCTTCCTTCGCCCTTCGGCGATCTCAAGAGCCCCTCCACCCCAAGTCCCCAGCTTTGCCTTTGTCTCTTCTCCTCTTCCGCCTTCGATATCCCCGATAAAACCTCCGTCTCCACCCTGCTCGCCTCACTCCCTCCCTCGACCATTCCCCCCATCTGCGTCCAGCCCAGCCCCGCCTCGTCTTCTCCGAAGGAAGCAGCCACAGCCAGCCAGCCAGCGAGGAGGGCCGATGGCGCTCTCCTGCATGAGATGCCCAGCGGCAGGCCCCGCCGCCGCCGCCGTCGCCCGCCGCGGGGCGGGCTTGCCTCCGCCGCCGTCTTCCCTCGCGCTCTCCTTCGCCAGGTACAGCGGCCGGAGATCGACCGCCGCCGCTGGGTGGCGCATCGAAGCCGTCGCCGGGAAGGGAGGTGGGCTCTTTTCCTCGACTTGTTTATGTTAGTATTCTAGTGCGGTTCTCTCCGCGCTTTTGAGTTTTCATTGTTTGGCCGGAAACCGAGGAGATGCCTTGGGCGACGCGATGGGTTTCCTCGATTGGAATTGCGCACACGTATATGTCACAAATTGAGCACAGTCATCCTGCTGAATTGTCTGTGCGCCTAGTTGACTTTTGTCCCCTGCTTCCTTCCTCGTCGTGCTGTGCAATCTGTAATACCTTACCACCAACATTCAGAAATCCTACCTCCATGGTGTGCTGTTACCAACCATGCTATATGCAATGAAGTGGTCTAGTAAATTGAGATGGTCCATCGGCTTTGGTAACTTTGGAGATAATAATTCAGCACCTAACATCCTTGTATCTTTTTTTTTGAGTCAGTTATGTTCCATCTGTTTGCGTTTTTATTCTATAATTGGAAACTGTTCTCATGTCATCTTTACATGCCTCTTTATTTAATCCTGTTGTCTGGGAAATGTGGAAGTGTGTTCCGGAATGGCATGTTGAGAATAGAGCATACTGGTAGCTGAATGTGCTGGTAGCCATGTTTTTGTATTACAGTTACCATGGTGTTGCTCAGAGCATATTTGACGTTGCCAACACTTGTCCTGTGTCACGGGTTTACAGGAAACAGCCGATTCTCACGTTTACTTATTATCAATACGGTGAAGTTAGCACCAGTGGAACAAACATGGTGACATAAGTAGGTTGGGGTTGTAGGTTGCTAAATCAGAGTGCCAAATTGCAGTTAACACAAGGTTTTTTTAATTTATTTCTGGCAGAAAAGATACTACAATAAAGACTATATATTCCAAGAATATTATATTTGAGAGAATTGTTGTTTTGTTTCAACTTTCCTGGAACAAAAATCCTATCATGACCCAGCCTAAGTGGCCAAAATGTCAGTTTTGCAACAATTTCCACAATAGCACATATATCTGATCACCATTACCATTATAATCATTGTATCAGTAACAGTTAGTTTGTCTGGTAGCAATGTAGCATAATATCAAAGCCCCAAAAATGTGGCAGAACCACAATAGCCAGCGATTGAGTATTAATATCTTACGTTGTCAAGCATAAATTAGAGCCAGAGTGTTGGATTGTAGAAGCTTCTTTCTGTTTTATCTGTTGAACCTTGCCTGGAAATATCTCTGTTTTAGGACCCAAGCAGTGCTGTAGAACATTTCTGGAATTGTTCTGCTTCTGTGTTTTAAAATTTGACTACCGGAAATGATTTATATATTGTTATTTTACTCAATTACCTTGGTGCAATTATTTTACTTTCTACACTAATCAAACTTGTAAGATACAAATTACAACTGATACATCACCCTAATTGTTTGTTTTTTGCAGTTTGCTAAACCACAGAATAAAATATTTCTTTTAAATTCATCTAAAACTTCAAGTGCATAGTGAGTGTTTCATGTGGTGAAATCTTGTTAGTTAACTATGATACATAAAACCCTGTTTTGACATATTTTACTCGTCATCATTAGTGAAAGATCCCATGGATACTAGTGTGGAGAACGCTGTCACACCTGCTGCCCCGTCAAAGGTGGAAAATGGCACTCCTTCAGCAATCACTCTGGAGGAATTTGAAGACTTGAGCGCTCTATCCAAAAGTGATGAATCTTCTGTTAGCATCACTGTAGTTGGAGCATCTGGTGACCTTGCGAAGAAAAAGATTTTTCCTGCCCTATTTGCTCTTTATTATGAAGATTGTCTTCCAAAGGTGTGTGACCTAGGATTTAATTTTTCAGCTACTTTTGTGTAATATACGCTAAAAAAAATTCTTATGTAGCATTTCTCCATCTTTGGCTATGCACGGAGCAAAATGACAGATGCTGAACTGAGAGACATGGTCAGCAAAACATTAACGTGCAGAATAGATAAAAGGTGCTTAACTACTTGCAGTCTTAACTTATGACCATTGTTAAGTAAATAAACCCTATGTAGTAGCATGCATTTTGGTGAGTCTGCTTGAAATTTGAAACTTGTTTTCTGCAGGGAAAACTGTAGTGAGAAAATGGAAGAGTTCCTGAAACGATGCTTCTACCATTCCGGCCAATATGATTCAGAAGAAGATTTCGCAGAGCTAGGCAAGAAGCTTAAACAACATGAGGTTTGTATATGCAGTTAAATTCAAAACAAGAATGAGTCACTGATTTTCTTCTGTTTATCTGGATGAACATAGGACCATTTTTTCAGTGACTTGGCTTGATCAACATTGTTACATTTTACATCAATCTTATTCTGTGCAAATTTCTCAAAACTCCAGTGCTCAAGATATAATTTTTCGTCCGTTCTTTTCTAGTTCTGCCTTCCCATCTTGCTAAAACTTTAGCGTCTCTAAACTGTACATGAACTAGTCCTTGAGAAGGTTTGAAACTGTAAATTATTGGCATATTTCACATACTGGTACGATAGAAAATATGATCTAATAAGCCAGCATCTATTGGCGTTACAAATCTAAACCCTGCGTCAAATGAACAACTAAAAATACTATGCACCCTTGATACTACTAAAATCCATTTCCATTTCAAAAACTAATGTACTTATAAAGTTATAATGTGATAAAAATTCTTATTCTCTATATGCAGGGTTCCAAAGTTTCTAACCGTCTTTTCTACTTGTCAATACCTCCAAATATATTCCTGGATGTCGTAAAATGTGCAAGCAAATCAGCATCATCTGTGAATGGCTGGACAAGGGTAATTGTTGAAAAACCCTTTGGCCGGGATTCTGAATCTTCTGCTGCACTAACGAGAGGTCTGAAGCAGTACCTGGTAGAGGACCAAATATTCAGGTGATACAAGCATCTAGTTTCATTTATGAGGATTGCTCCATATTTTCTTCCATAACTAATTTAACTAATAACTCCGTTCCATTACCATGTAAATGTTAAAGCAGTATGCTCCTTTTCATACATTGGGATACCTATGAATGTTGTGCTTCTTTCTACTTGTTACACAGGATTGACCATTACTTGGGAAAGGAGCTAGTGGAGAACTTATCTGTTCTTCGGTTCTCAAATCTTGTTTTTGAGCCTTTGTGGTCAAGACAGTATATAAGGAATGTGCAACTTATATTCTCAGAAGACTTTGGCACTGAAGGGCGAGGAGGGTAATGATTCATTGGTTCTTTATGGTACTATGTTACTTCCCTTGGATTGTCTCTTACCTTATTGTTGAATCCACACAGGTACTTTGATAGCTATGGTATTATCCGAGATATTATGCAGAATCATCTTCTTCAGATACTAGCCCTATTTGCAATGGAAACTCCTATTAGCTTGGAAGCAGAGGACATACGAAATGAAAAGGTATGTGCCTGTTCTGTTGCAATATTCAAACACAGGAGTAACAGATGTCCTTACTCTTATAAAGATCTGAGTTGGTGGCAGCCCGTTCATCACCCTCACCAACATATTACCGCTTATAAGTTGCTAGGAATTTACCACAACTTTCTTCAATTATATTCTTTGTAGTAGACATGTATCACAATATTTCGGTTTGGTGACTCGATTGATGTATGTTTGGAGATGATTTTTTATTTTTCACAAAGTTAGGGACAGTGATGGCACGTGCGTTCAGTCTACTCATGAAATACTAAAGAACACTTCCATAGCAAGTGCAGGCATTTATCTAGTAGATATTAAGTTAGCGAGACATTCAGTTTTCAATAAATATTTTTGTCTACATTTTTTGTTCATGCCTTAAGGCAGCATACATCAATATTGTTAAGTATGTAATATAGAAATGCGCATACAAAATCGCCATTTATTGATCATCAATATACTTCCATATTTTCTTTAAGGTTAAAGTCTTGCGCTCCATGAAGCCCTTGCAACTGGAAGATGTGGTAATAGGACAGTATAAAGGTCATACAAAGGGTGGTACCACATACCCTGGGTACACTGATGATAAGACGGTTCCCAAGGATAGTCTGGCTCCAACATTTGCTGCGGCTGCACTCTTTATAAATAATGCGAGATGGGATGGAGTTCCCTTTCTCATGAAGGCTGGGAAAGCTTTGCATACTAAACGGTATGTGCACTTTAAACATAGTTATATATGATCCCAACACGTTGCCACATGCTCACTTACCTCATGTATTAAGGCTTAGAGAACTTATTTTATAATCTGTTGTGGAAAAATACACACGAAAGCTGGAAAAAGTTGGTTAGCCAAACAATAAAATAGGCAAAAGTGGGTGGGACACACGGGATTATGAGAATCCACCTCAATGCCAAACACAGCCTAATAGTTTGTTGCATGTTTGAAATATTAACCTGAAGGAATTGTTTTGTTCTTTCTTATTTATTTATTAGTGTTATGCAGTTAGACCAACTTGATAAAGGGCATTCTGTATAGTGAGAATGTCATCACCGAGTTTGTTGGTTCTACTCTTAAGATAAGAACAAAAATGAATTGAAGTGTATTTCGTAGTATTAATTATGGGTTGATGAGACTAAATCTTTTGTTTTGAACATATCTTTTTGGGTTAATTGTGTATGCCGCAGATCCTTACTCTGTTGTGATGTGCATGAAAAATGAACAAATTTCAGGGCTGAGATTAGAGTACAGTTCCGACATGTTCCTGGAAATCTCTACAAGGGGTGTTTTGGAACCGATCTTGACAGGGCAACAAATGAGCTTGTGATACGTGTGCAACCTGATGAAGCTATTTATCTAAAGATTAACAACAAGATTCCTGGTCTCGGTATGAGACTAGATAGAAGTAACTTGAATCTTCACTATGCAGCAAGGTAAGACGAAGTTTCCAGCATGTTTATATTTGTTTCCAGATTGGTTTGTTTATTTGGAAGAATCAAAGTATTAGTTTTGATCTTAAACGGAAAATGCTCTTCTCTTCACATCAAGACAAAAATTGTAGCTCTAGCATTTGCTTTTTTGTTTTGTTTCTTTGTTAAGAGTTTAGGCTGACTTGGTAGTTGTAACCATGAGTGAGATAAGTAGCATGAGTTGTCTCCTGGATTTATTCTGAACATATGTGATGCAAACCTAGTTGAGAAGTCATAGCCAGAGTAAACATCAGTCTTGGAGAGGTCAAATGGTAGCAACTCGAAATAGAACGTCGCTTAATGATCAGTAACTTTCACTTAGATCTAGAACAGTTGACGAACGGAAATACTGCGCGGGACTCTTAGGGACTAGGGCAGTTCAATTCATTTATGTTTTGCTTGATTAAAGAAGATACAATGCTATCCTTTATATAGGGACAGAAAACTTGATTGCTGATCTCTAAGGAAACAAACAAACCAAAGCATCCGAACCTACCAAAATGTAATCCTTAACATAGGTCATGCATCTTTCCAATGGAGTAAGAATTTTTGCACACCGTCTTCAGTCTCGTCTTTGTTGTCCAGTAAGGATAGCTCAGCAGCTGAAGCCATGATGGTGGACAAGGGTACTGTTTGGGGGGCAGGAATAGCTAGATCTAAAATAGCCGGTCAAGGGAAAACAACATCAGGACATCAGGGACTTGAAGACTTTTTTAATTCATCTTTTCGTTTATTAAAGGTTACCGCTAAGAAATAAAGTGACAAATAATCGAAGATAAGCATCTGATCGAACCAAAATAATCTAAATCCCTAGCAAAAGGAAACAAAGCATGCCTGAATAGTAACTGTGTGTCGGAGCCTCTCCTACAGTTTCTTTCAACAAAAAAAATAGTATGGCATTTATGGGTGATGTTTCTCATTATATTAAATTCATGGTATCTACATAACATCTAACCATGTGTCATTTATTTCTCTAAATTTTTGGCTTGGTGGAATGACAATCTAGAACCATGGAAAATATATTTTCTTTTGCCCACCAAGGCTTATGTTTTCAAATCTGTCTTCTGCGTCATTTGTAATAGAATTTCAAAGTATATTTTGGAGAACTGCATGAGTTGCTTGATCTAACTCCACAAATTGGATAGACTTCTTGGTTGGAAAGGGAAAAACGATCCAAATTTATTGCAAACCTTCGTCATATGTGCAAACGTTCCTTTTTAAGTCCTTCTGTTTCAATTACTTTTTTGAAAATATAACAATTTAAAAATATAAGGTATGATGTATGCCCCTGTGCATTGTGAATGAACATTGGTACACTGCAAAAGCTTTCTGGTTTGTCCATCAAAATGTGGTCTTCAGTGCTGATGCTTCGACGTGTACACAATATTTTATATTCCTAGTGATATTTGTTGTATTATTTCCTTGGAGATATGCAATTTTGCACGGTTGTCCTATTGCTTGTATATTGGGGGCAACTTGTTTGACTGATTTACACAGTAACCGGAGTAACAATTTCCAACAGCTTGCTCGCAATATCTCAAGTTTCTATAAACTTGCCTTAGGTACTCGAAGGAGATACCAGATGCTTATGAGAGGCTCTTGCTTGATGCCATAGAAGGAGAGCGAAGACTTTTCATCCGCTCTGATGAGTTGGATGCCGCATGGGAGCTCTTCACACCCCTTCTAAAAGAATTGGAACAAAAGCGAACTGCCCCTGAGTTATACCCTTACGGAAGCAGAGGACCTGTAGGCGCACACTACCTTGCAGCAAAGTATAACGTCAGATGGGGTGACTTGAGCTCAGAGCACTACAAGGCATGATACACAGGATGGTTTTATTTTTGTGAGGATTTTGCTATTAACATTTCAGTAAGGCCTGCAGCGGCATACCCGGTTAGTGGAGCTGATGCAAGAAACATGTCAGAGAATAAGGTGATCCCAGTTTGCTAGGTTGCATGCTTGTTGTCCATTGATCATTAATATATTTGTTAGCACGATTAGTACGGGTTTCGGCAGAGCTCATCTTCTCGGTTCATTCAGTGATCCGGTTGCCAGGTTGATCTTCAATGTACCATTTGGTGATCCAGCTGGGCTGTTATCACATTTGCACAAATTTTCTGTAAATGCAAAAGCTACTGCTTCATGTTGCCTTTTGTTCTTTGGCTTAGTTGTATACAGTTATTCAAAAGCTGGCTGCCGAAGAAAAATGGACCCTAGCTGCTGGTGCAGGTTATGGGTGGTAACCTGTCTTATTTTGGACAATTTCAGTGACAAATTGAGGCTCAGTTAGCGAATTGTGATGTGCTGAACTTATTTATAATCTATTGTTGTAAAATACAAAAAAGAAAATAGACAATAGTCTACTGTAGTAAAACACACAGAAATAGACAAAAGTTGTTAGCCAAAGGGAGGAATAGCTATTATAAAATATTCATTTCACTTTCAAACTCGGCCTTAGAGAGTGAATAAACAACTTTTATTATGCACGATTGGTAGTAGATTTGTACTGGTACAAGATTATCATCATCGCATTGCAAGTAAAAGGCATCTATCCACAACGCCATCAAGGTGAAAATTCTATTCCTGGAGCCAGTGCAGAGGTAGACGTACCCCTCGACTTCTTTCATGGTCTTTTTTATATTTATTTTTTGCGAAGACTTTCGTGGTCTATTTAATCTCCTTTGGGAAAAATAAACTACTCCCTTCGTCTAACAATGTCTCAATTTTGACTAAATTTAAATGGATCTATATAGTAAGTCATGTCTAAATACATCCAAATTTTAACAAACTTGAGACGTCTTTTGTTGGACGGAGGGAGTAATAAAAATCTGCATTATTTTTTGTTCCGCATTTGTAATGTGTCTTGATGATAGTTAACTTACCATGTTAAATTATGTTTTTAATATCTGATTTATGTGATTTAAAATCATAATAAGTAAATACTTTTGAATATGAATATAATTATTGGATAATTTTTTTTCTTAATGATAAAAACACAGCCTTATATTTTGAAACAGATAGAGCACCATGTTCTATTCTGATCAGATGCTACAACTTATACGTGCACTAGAATTTTGTAAATACTGTTAAACTCACTAACAAATGGAGCTGTCGATCAAGATAAGTCTCATAAATACTGTTAGAATTTTGTACGTAGAACAGTCTCATAAATACTGTAAATTTTCACTGACAATGAATTGCAATAAATCATTCATGTTAACATCAGAACAAGATTTTTTTTCCCACTAGACTACACACTCCATCGTGTTAACATCAGAACGAAATTCTTCCGTTAAGTCAGTGAACACTGACATCTTGCCATCACCATTGACTTCACTTTCTTCCGAGTCTCTTCAGAATCCGCAACACGGCTCTATCTTATGGTTGTCCTATTGTATCACAATTTTCTGGGCCGAGAGATGCTATACAGAAAACTCCACGCTCCATCCAGTCAGGTTTGGGGTGTTCCTGTGCATGTCCTCAAACTATTAGAGAAAACATTGAACATAAATTTATTTAACCTAGGACACTGTATAGTACTCCATCCGTCCCGAATTTAGTTAATTCCGGACGGAGGGAGTATTTCAAATTCAGATTTCTGTGTCTGAACACGAACTCACGAAGGAACAAAATTTCATATAAATACAGTACTTACAAGTTTTTAATATAGCTGGCGAGGATGACAAAGTGTTCGGGAAGGTACGCACAGTTCGCTATCTACCAGAAGAAGGGTTGATTACCACGAGCAGGAAGAGATTAAATGATTAATAAATATCTTTTGCAAGCTACTGCATGCGCCTTCTTGGTACGCCGTCGACGCAACCTTAGGATCGGAACTGACGAAGTGTCTAAACATTGCGTGTGCCCTGAGAATAAATAATTAACCTCTCCCATGTTCCCAGCACGCACCGTTTTCTCTTTCCTTTCATCATCACTCTTTTTATTTAATTATTATTCGCCTTGTCACGGTAGTACATATATTTGAAGTGTTCGCATTTGTCCCTGTTTGTTAATTTCTCCGTACTTCAATCTCGAAACATGGAGGCTGGCCTAGTGTTTAATTAGTGTTTCAAATTCGTAAGCTTGAAAAACGAATACCGGCCGGTTGAAACTCTTGACCTCCGCATCAAACTGGAAAGGCCTTCTTGGAGTAGTGTCCCTCACGAGTCATGGCCGAAGACATGGACCGTGTTTCCTGTATTTCCGTTATCTACAAAATGATGACGTATACGTGTACTCCAACTAATCATGGTCCGTCTTACCGTCGATAATCCGTGCGTACGTGTGCGTGATGTCATCATCTTGGAAGGAGGCCGACATGGCGCCATCCATCGGCCTCGATCCCTCGATAAGTCGTTGCGAGGTAGCCGTCACCGCTTCACTTCAGTACTTTCCGCCAAATGCACCTCGATCAGCTATTCTATCCCCATATATCTTTCTTAGCCGCACCCCGATCGACCATCGCGTCTCATTTATACACATACGTGTTAGTTCAACAAAGAAACAAACATACAGAAGCACAAGAAGAAGCCAAGAGGAGAAGCAGCGAGAGCACCGGCGGTGGCACCGATGGGGCCGTCGACGCTGCTGCTGGTGGTGGTGGCGATGGCGGCGGCGATGGGCGGGTGCTTTGCGCAGATGCCGATCCCGGCGAGGACGGACGGGTTCGCGTACGGGAAGGCGACGGCGTGGGGGGAGGCGGTGGTGGTGGAGGCCTACTTCGACCCGGTGTGCCCCGACAGCCGCGACGCCTGGCCGCCGCTGCAGAAGGCCGTCCAGCACTACGGCGCCCAGCGGGTCTCCGTCGTCGTGCACCTCTTCCCGCTGCCGTGAGTGCCGCCGCCGTTGCTTCGATCAATCTCTCTTTCTGCTTAAGCAACTCGTGTGTGTTTCTAATTGCTAGCCACGTCTTTCAATTCGTGTGTGTTTCTCCACTCACAGTTTACTCATATCGTAAAGGTTTTCTTTCAGAATAACATTTTTTGCAAAAAAATTGCATTATTCCTAAAACCCAAAATCCGTGACTTGTGATCAAGCCAGGAGATGAGACCAAAGCTATATATGTGCACAAAATTAGCCGAAACAAATTGATCGTCATGCATCACGCGCGCAGAGTCTCTCGGGAGAAACGATTTCAATTATATTTGTGCTAAAATACAAAGAGGTCTGGATCCGACAAAAACAAGCAAGATGGCCCGGCGGTTCAAGTTGTCACACACAGAGTACTAGTAGGATCAGGATTCAGGAGTCTCAGAACTAGCGGAACACGTTTCAAGACCCCTTTTTTGGCATCGTAACGTACTTCCCATTTAATTTAACTTAGCTGTACGCTACGAAACTGAATTTCATTCTCACCTACTTCCTATAATTTTTTTGTGAACACGATGCACCTACCTTTCTACTATAAGCTTTTCTTTTCCTGCACATAAACAAACTTGAAATGTGATGAATTTTCTTAATCCGTTCCATCCTCACCTACTTCTCCAACTATAGACTGTGACTCGCCACGTCGACAAAAGAAAAGCCAGCATAACAAAATATGCATTTTTCTGTTTCTTTCGATGCAAGTGCGCAAATCTTTTGCGTGTAATCATTGGAAAAAAAAAAAGAGAGCTGCTTTAGGGTCAGGCCAACCTACTCAACTCCACTAAGAAAGAAAATTATAAGGAAGACGTCCTATATATTCAGTACGAAAACACAAAGAGAGCGAAGACATACGAGGTGCACATCTTCACAAATTGTTCAACTAAATCTGTTGCCAAAATTAACTAAATGTTCTGAATGTTTTCTTCTAATCGGATGACGGGGATTGATCGTCTTTTCCCTTAAAAAATAACTAATATGCTTTTTATATATTTTAAATGATTGATTTGTAAATAGTACATATAAGCACAATCACAAACGACGCAAAACCCTAACCTTTTTATGTTAATACGTTGGTATAATACTGTTTTAATGAAATTTTCCATGGACAATGTACTCTTTCTTGTTATAATCTCCCCAAGGAGAAACACGGTCTAGCCAGATACTTGAGCTTGCACAATGTACACCCTAGGGTCAGGCATGTGTTTTCTTTTAGGGAAGTCAGGCATGTGTTTGAACTGTAATTATTTTTTTGTGCAGTTACCACAGCAACGCCTTCATTGCTTGCCGGTCAATACACACAGTCAACAAGCTAAATGCGTCAGCCGTGTATCCCCTGCTCGAGAAATTCTTCAAATACCAGGTTATGTATCAATGTCTGCTTCTTTATCAAACAAATAAATTCGTGACAAGCTATGCTAGTCGATAACAGGTTATCCTATTTGTCAAGTTCGCCAAACAGAAAAAGAAAAGAGAGAAACGCAATTTAAACACAACATTTGAAATCAAAATGGGAGAGGAAAATCTTGAAATAGTTATGAGTTTTGTGTCGCCTTTCCATTCAAAGCATCAGAAGTTGGTGGATGTTGCTAGAAGAAAAATCAATAAGTATTTTACTCCTTTTTTTAGAGGAAGTATTTTACACTTGTTAGTGTTCGAGTGTCAGTCTTTATGAATTCCTATTAGTGTTCGAGTGTCCGTCTTTATGAATTCTTTTCTCAAGTTCATTCACATTTTATCTCGGTACACATTCATGAATAATTTTAATAAATTGAGTGGTCTCACATGTACGTTAGAGCCATGTGGCAACTTACTCAGATGCCACGTGCATACAAAACTTGAAAATAAATTCATGGCCCGCTCATTTTGGCTCCAAACTAATTAAACGATACTTATTTCGCAGAAAAATGCGAAATTAGAAACCCCAAATAACGTCCGATCGATGATAACATTTCAGGAGGCTTACTACAACCAACCGACATACACAAAATCAAGAGAGACGGTGGTCGCCGAAATAACGAACAACCTTGTCGCTCCGGTCATCGGTGAAGCCAATTTGGCAGCGTACAAAGCAGGTTTCAACGATTCAATGTCAGATCAGTCCACAAGGATTTCCTTCAAGGTGTGTTAAACTGAATCTCGTCTCTTGGTGTTATATTTAGGGTATGTCATCCTGTTTTAGCCCTATTTATTCACCGTGCTTCCCTCCACATTTTTGTAGTATGGCTGTGCACGCGGTGTGACTGGGACGCCCTACTTCTTTGTCAATGGTATACCGCTAGGCGACTCCGGTTCTCCAGTGGACTACGACAAGTGGATATCCACCCTTGATCCGCTAGTTGGCAAGATGTAGGGCTATTATCTGGTGTTGCAAATGAAGTATCAGGCGTGTTTAGTAGGAGCCAAATAAGTGTGTTTGGGAATAGAGAGCTTAATTTCACACCTGTCCAATAAGAAAAAAAAAAGAGAGAGAGCTTGATTTCACCAATATCGAGATCATACTATGTTTGCAATCACAAATAATTCATGTGAGTTGGGCTTGTCACTTTCTCCATGGCTAGCGAAGTGTTCGCCGTTTAGCCACTACTATCTCCGTCCAACTATAGTGCATATTAGGTTGCGGTTGACAAAAGTTTTGACCAAAATTTGCTTCATTCATATGGACTAATGTGATCTAAATCATAACCATAAGCAAAAAAAAATTAATATGACTACAATGATATCAATTTTAGTCATATAATTGTATATTGGTGGTGCAATTCTTGGTCAAAGCAAAACTAATATGCCCACTATTGTTGGACGGGGTATTACTTGTTGTAGTAAAATAAAACTTTTATATGGGCCGGGTCATAAATTCTACGTGGCGACGACCAAGTCAATATTTTCCTACAAGGGTCAAGATGCCTACGTGACGTGGTCAATTCTACATGGCAATAATCAAGACAAGTCAACAAGTTAAACCTCTCATACCATGGTCAAAAGGAGAAATGAGCTTTAGTAGGAGCCAAGAAAGGTGTCAGGATGAGACAACCCTTACTTTTCCTACTTGGTGCACACAAAAGATATGGACCAAGAACTCACTTTTACTACTTTGCCTCCCATTTTTCTCTCTCCCTCAAGGGTAGCTATGGACTTTTGTCATGGACCCCTAGGCTATAAATACCCTCCCCCCATGGAGGCATGTATCATGCAGTCTCAAATTGAATAAACTCAAGTGGAGAGGGCTAAAGAACCTCTTTGAGAGGAGCTCTAGTTTCGGAATCTCGAAAAGCCTCGTTCGGCCCGAGCCCGATGGAAAGGAAGTCGGGTTAGAGTCCTAAGGGTATCTCGACCTCGCTACTTGGGAAGCCTCGCTCGGCCCAAGTACGAGGCGGCCCCTTTCGACCTCTCGCTAAGTGATTCGGGGAGCCGCGATCGACCCGAAACACTTTGACTAACAATTTCCTCGAACCCTCTTCTAACATAGGACTAGGTCGCACCTGCAGGGTTGACTGAACCTATTAAAAAAATATCAACGTGTTAACTTTTCCAAGTGTACGGCGACCTTTGCTATAAAGCCGGCGTACACGCCCTTTTTATGCACTTGTGCCATCGAGTTTTGGCACCCTTTACTCTAATTGTTGTCGAGAACAACAAAAATACTTAGCAAAGAATTATTATTCTTATGCGAAGAATTCCGGCATCTCGCTTGAATTCTAACAAAATACCATAGAGAGTATAGCTTTGAGAGCTTAGTTGACATTTGGACATAGGACATGTGGATTTACACGGAAGGAGTTTAGTTATAAATATTGGTGTCATTAGTTCCTAATGCATCTGGAGATCAATACTTTTCAAATTTATTTTTGTTGTAGTTGACGAACAACATTTAGCATGTGGGGTATTAGTGCTCGATGGTACAGTGAGTTAGGGTGTATATGATGACCTTGTAGCGAAGGCTATAGTATATTTGGACAAGGTTGACGCGTCAATGTTTTTTAAAATATGTTCGGTCGACCCTGCGGGTGCGAGTTAGTTCTATGTTAGGAGAGTTTTCGAGAGGGGTCGTTAGCCAAGTGTTCGGACGAAACATGTCTTTCTGAGTCACATGTAGCGTGAAATCCTTCGTGTGGCCATGGACTTGGAGCGAACGGTTCTTTCCAAGTAGCGAGGTTAGGACACCATCCGGGCTCTAACCCGACCCCTCCCTTTGAGTCCGTATTGAACCGGTCTTTCCGAAATCTCGAAACTAGAGCTTTTTCGAGCCTTTAGCCCTCCCCCTTTGAGTTTACTCAAGTTGAGAATGAATGATACATGACACATAGAGGGTTTATATAGGCCATGGGTCCATGCCAAAAGGCCATGCTTACCCTTGGTTGAAGAGACAAAGTAGGGGCAAAGAGGGAAAATATAAATCTTGGTCCATAACTTTTATGTGCACCAAGTGAGAAAGTGAATGGTCCATGGTGCCTTTTCCCTTCATCCTTTTGACATTCTTGCTTCTAGCCCATCTTCTTCTTTCATTTATCCCATTTAGGGGACCTTCAATTCCATCAATTTGACCATGTCACGAAGGCTTTACTGATTGACTTCTTTTGACCGATGCTATGAACACTTGACCAAGGCATGTTGGCATGTTGACCGGGCAGAAAAATATTGACTTAATTTTCGTCACGTAGGATTTACGGTGTGGACCATATAAGGAATTTATGTTATGTTGTAATACAATAAATTCCTTACATGGGCCGGGCCATAATTTTACGTGGCGACGACCAAGTCAACAAAGCCCAAAGACCGGTTAAATCGCCAACAAAGCATAGCCATGCCAACTAAGCACCGGTCAAAGGAGTCAAAGGATCAAACCCCCCATGCCATGGTTAAAGGAGCTAGAGTAGGGGCCAAGAAAGCTCTAGGAATGAATTTACCACCTTACCCTCACTTTCCTCTCCCTTAAGGATATCCATGGACTTTTGTCATGCACCCCTAGCCTATAAATACCCCCATGGGGGCATGTATCATTCACTCTCCATTGGAATAAAATCAAAGGAGAGAGGGCTAGAGCAACCTAAGGAACCCGCTCTCGAGTGCTTGGGTCGAGCCTAGTTTCGACTTGACCTCGGGGACGCGACTTGGGAAGCCTAGTTTCGAGGTTCTGGCCCGTCTAGTACGACCCCGACTCGAAGCAAAGGGATTGGGTTAGAGTCTCGAGAGTATCCCAACCTCGTTACTTGGGAAGACAAGTTCGGCCCAAGTCCGAGGCGGCCCCTAGAGATCTCTCGCCATAGGCGATTTGGGAAGACAAGTTCGGCCCAAACACTTGGTTAACGACCCCCTCGAAGCCTCTCCTAACATGGGACTAAGTCGTACCCGCAGGGTCGATCGAACCTATTCAAAAAATATCGACGTGTCAACTTGTCCCAAGTGTACGGCAACCTTCACTATAAGGCCGGCGTACATTCCCTACATGATTCTCGCATTTGTGACATCGAGCATTGGCACCCGTACTCCTGTTGTTTTCTAGAACAACAACATTTTATATAACGGTTTCTAATCTCATCTTCACCATTTGTTTTTTATGGTGACTTAGACAGTCACGCACCGAACCACCACTACATTTGTAGTCCTGTGCTTCGGGTATTAAAAGTTTAAGACCTAATAGGAATGATATTGCAAACCCATCTTAAATTCTGGTGCCTCACTGCATTGGTAGTTCTAGACGAGACGATTTTGGGGTAGAGCAGTGTGTAAATTTTATAGAACCATCACGTACAGAGGTGCCAAGAATAAAAGGAGGTCTCACATAGATATTTGCTAGCACCTCCTTGTCTTGTAGGACCGGTGCATCTACGTGATCCGGTTCTACATAGTATTATTTTTCTTACCAAGTGCATGCTCTAATGGTAAGAAGCATGTGCCAAGTTTCTCCTTAGCATCTAGTGATGACATAGCAAAGAAAAGGGGAATCGGTGATGGGGGTGTCACATACCAAACCCTCCATCCAAAAGAAAATCTCATGTGGTGTCACACCTTCCTCACAAGTTAATATCAGATAAGTTTTAAAAGTTTCCAAAAAACAATGTCATGCTGGTTAGAAAAGTTATGATGCAAACACGTGAAAAATGTCACGCGATGCAAAATAGCCTTCTAACTCATTGAAAATATGTTTACGTACACCAACGTGTGTGACGGTGACTTTTAACAACAGTAGAACAATATTCTTCATTAGCTCGTGATGTTTGCTATTTTTTCCGTTTCATAATTCTTGTCTTAAGTATGTCCCTATTTCTATAATGTGTTTACATGCATGAAATATTTTGACAAGAATTATAAAACGGAGAGAGTACCAACTAACCAACAAAAATGTCTTATTATCGTTGCTCAAATCCCTCTTTGCATGGTTTTACACCGACTAAGATCTTCTCTCCCACCATTCAAGAACCACGTTTCTGCAGCAATAGAAGCCACCACACAACGATCACACAAGATCACCGATGAATGCCGCTTTTTTCGAAAAGGAAGGAATCAACCCCGTCATTGCATCGATCGACCATCATCAAATGCCGCTACAAGGCCACCGACTTAGCGCCTCAGACCCACTAATCCAGACATCACCACACGCCTCCAATGATACCATATTCATAATTACACGCCTACATATTTGCACGTTTTATCCATAAAAGATTTTTATGCTCTCTTCTACCACAATTCTGTAGTGGATAACATAACTACCCACCTTTGTAATACTCCCTCCAATCTTAAATTGTTGTCGAAATATCACGTGTATCTATACGCTTTTAAAAAATAGATATATTCATAGTTTGACAAATTTGAGTCTATCAACGTTATCTCGGTAACCTGCTTACGGACACACGAATGTGATTTTCTTCTGTACGTAAACAAACCTCACATTTATTATTGTCAAAGAAAAACATCACATTTATTTAGCTACGGAGGAGTCTTTTTCTAAGACGCCGAGGCGAAATCTCATCACCAAAGCATCTGGTTGCCCGCCAAGTTCGAGTATGCTGCCCGCCAAATTTTTGAGAGACCTGCCCGCCAAATTGTCAACTGCTGTTACACGCGCCCCTTCCTCTGCCCGCCGCCCATCTCTACACGACGCGCACCCCTCCACTTCTTCTGCTAGCTTCCTCCAAACACCGAAGCCCTAGCCTAGGCGGTGCTCCAACCGATCGCATCGCAGCAAGCAGCCATGAGCGCTCCCTCGCCGAAACGGCCTCGCCTCTCGCGGCCAGCGCCGGCGCCGGTGGCCCGGATGACCATCGCCGACATGGTCCCCGAGATCCTCCGCCGCCTCCCTGCCAACGACCCTGCGTGCCTCGCGCGCGCCTCCCTCATCTGCAAGCCCTGGCGCCGCCTCGTCTCCGACCGCCTCCGCCGCTACCGCGCATTCCACCGAACACCTCCCATGCTCGGCTTCGTCGTCAACATCAAGCGCGTCGCGCGCTTCGTCTCGACCGACTCGTCGTTCCGCCCCGCGGCGCCCGACCGCGCCGGCACCAACGTTTTCGACGCCCGCCACGGCCGCGTGCTCCTCCACACCTTCGACACCCTCCAGGCCGACAAGGAGATCGTCGTCTGGGACCCCGTCACGGACGAGCAGTGGCGCGTTCCCCCCTTGCCGGTGTACACGCCCAGCTTCAACGCGGCTGTCCTCTGCGCCGCGCCCGGCTGCCACCACCACGGCTGCCACGGCGGCGCCTTCCGCGTCGCCTTGGTCGGCTCCGACGAGCGCGGCTTCTCCTTCGCGTCCACCTACTCGTCGGAGACCGGCGCATGGAGCCAGCGGATCGGCATCGAGGAGCCGGCGTTCTTCGACCAGCGGCCCAGCGTCCTCGTGGGGAACACGGCCTACTTCATCGCCGGCGTCAAATTCAAAATCGTCGGCTACGACGTGGCCACACAGGAGATATCGGTCGTCTGGCCGCCGGCCCCGCACCAGCGCCGCTCCGACGGAATCCTCATGAAAGCGGAGGACGGCGCGCTGGGTTTCGCCTGCGTGCAGGACGCCAGGCTCTACCTGTGGTCGTGGAAGGCTGCCGGTCCCGACGGAGATATGGCATGGGCATTGAGCAGGGTCATCGATCACAAGACGATGCTTCGCACTCGAGGCCTCAGGACACCATCTCAGGTTGTCGGCTTCGCGGAAGGCGCTGGCGTAATTTTCGTCAAGACAGGGAACACGGTGTACTCCATGGACCTCAAGTCTGGCCATGTCCGTAAGGTGTACAACTGGACGCTGAAAAACTATGACCTCACTGTCGTTCCCTACCTGAGCTTCTACAATCCAGGTAAAGATTATGCATTTCTGTGCTAACTAATTGGGTGTGAATTGTGATACCTGAAATGTGCAAATTTGATCAGCATGCTAGTAGCTTCTAACTGGACACACTAAACAAACAAAAGTGTGGATGATTGCAATCCATATGCAGAGTTTCGCCTAGCAAAAAAGATAAGAAAAAATGTGACTTGTGGACACTTAGTCAGACTGATGGTAGTATCCGAATTAAACACATAGCATTGTGGAAGATTGCAATCTAGTTGCCCCTACTGGTAATTTTTTCTTGTTACAGCCTCTTTAATGGAAGCTGTTTGATTCAATTTGTCATTGATAATTCTTGAAGTTGGCTTATTGCATATAACTAGGACTCTTGTCAATGTTTGAGATCCATCATTTGTTCTTTGGTTGTGCAGCTGCTAAATATGTGTGAGGGGTAGTTAGTTTGACCATCAGGGCTTACACTAGACCTGGACTATTTTCCCAATATTTTTGGTGGATTTCTCAGCATCTGCTGATCTCTAGGAACTTACAAGTGGTGGTGGTGGCAGCTATTTGTTGGGTCATATGGAAACCGCGTGCTTGTTTTGAAAAAAAACTCATTCGATCTCCTGCTGAGACTGTATGCTATGACTGCGCTTTTTTATGATATTAGGCCGGTCTCCAGAATGAGAATGAAAAAACTAATCTTTTAGCAGGTGCAGGGGCGTTGCAGGAGACGCTGCGTCACCATGAGCCCAAGCAAGGATAAACAAGAGGAAGCTGGAAGCTGATCCTGAGGATGAAATCGATGGCAAGGACAAAGAAGAGGAACGACGCAAGTGACTATTACGGCAAGACCTGCCTGAATACAATAGTGGGCTGCTGTGAGAAAAACTTCTTTTGATCTACTGACCCTGTGTGTCGGCTGTTTCTATTCTATTGTTGCGTTTACAACTGCTAGACTCTTGTTTAGGCTCTGGGTGAGTTCTTGCTAGCCTCGTGGCAAGTGCGTGCTTAAAACTATGTGGCGGTGAATACTGTTGTTCCTTTATCTGTTGATAGTGGAACGCGGTCGTATGATCTTTTTAAATTTTTGTCAATGTCTGAGATATCACACCTCATTACTGGAATGAAAGCTATTACATATGGTGCTTAATCAACTGCGTCTTTTTCAGATCATGCTACAGGCAGACTGCCATCGCCATGAGGACTCACTGTCATCCAGTTACATGAGCCTGCTGCTGTTGCCTTGTTGCAAAATGATGATCCGAGTGTTCTGCTCAGTTGGACTATTTAAGTACACAAAAAGTTAGTCGCTATGGTCAATGTTGGTATGTTTTGTTGTCAGTGGGGCAGTTGAACCAAAGAAAAATAGTTAACTAAGCAAGGTTAGTTTAGTATGTTCTGTTTGCAGTTGGGAAGTTTCAGACATTGATCAATCAGTATCTTTATTACTAGTATATCTCGAATTGTCTGGCATTGTGACCGTTTAAGATCTGTGTGTCAGATCTGCATTCTGGTTTTCTTAGTAGATGCTTATTTCATACTACTAGCTAAGTAGCTAGTACTACTTGGCAAATTCGCATGGAGTCGCTTTTATTTCATACTACTAGAAAGAGACGTTTGCCAGTTTGCCTCCTGTGTGCAACGGTTGCACTGCAACCGACAGGAGGACGAGAGGAAATGTTAGAGAGCGGCAGCAGCCAACAGCCGCTCTCTCTTGGTGCCTTCTGCGTATCATTGCTACTCCGTAGGTCTTTATGAGTTACTACTTTTTTTACATATAATTTTCAGAACATAAGAAAAAAATAATAAGATTAGATATCAGTGATTTTTTGAATCCTACAAGAAAGAAAAAAAATACAGTGTTTTGCGGAAATGTGACCCAATAGGTTTTCACGAGTTCAAGAGAAGAGATGCATTCAATGCACCTTATATTTTCGTGAAACATAATATCTGATTAGAAATTCTACGGGACAGATCATACTCCATATAAAGAGACACTGAAGAAAAAGATCATATATAGAGAAAAAATGTATAAATTTCAGTTATTGTTTCTTAATTTTAATTTCTACTTACACTTGATGCAATGGATGGATTATCATCCTTGTGGTGAACCCCCTTTGAGATGAAACACATACAAATTGCAATTTTTTGGTTCACTATTTAAATTGTAAATTTTAAAAACCACACTTTTTGGGGCTATGGTTTCACCTGACCATGGTTATCATTAATAGTTTCACAAAATCACAGTTTTTAGGGCAGACTATCTAAAAAACCCAAATCAGGTAGATTAGACCGTTTGTTGGTATTTATAATAGGTCAGACCCACTTGTCGTATGCTACCGTGGACGGGCTGACCTGTTTCGTTGCCACATCGGATCCCGGACCCCAACCCGCGGCATGACAGGTGAGGCCCACCTGTCAGAAATACCGTCAAACGATTTAATCTACTTGCTTTGAGTTCTGTGAGACAACCTGTCTCAAAAATTGTGTTTCTCCAAGACTATTAGTGATAATTGTCGCCCGGTGAAACCCTAACCCCGAGAAGTGTTGTGAAATTTACTCTTATTTAAATAAATTCGGAGAGGGGACAAGGTAGAAAGTTTTATTCAATGACACATCTGAATTGTATTAGGGATGAAAACGCCAAATATAACCAGATGCAAGGCAACTCCCTCAGGTAAAGAAGAACATGCCATACAAGAAAGAAAATCACAAACAAAACTCTTGAAAGTTGGCAACACTATATCTGTGGCCGCTCTCGTTGGAGATAGGCGAATCCCTCAGATCAGGGATTTGACTTGTGCAGACCTTGTAGAGTACAAGCCCTTATAGATACGCCATAGTACCCAATAGCTTGTTCCGAACTTACAGCACAGTGAGGTTGGAGAAGAGTTCTTTTAATAGCCAAAGCAAAGGGCAGGAGCTTTGCTAGGATATAGGTGGGGATTATGCCCGATATGGTCAAGTGGTCGGACCCAACTCGATATGACGAATCCAAAGGCTTAAGCTTGCATCATCACGATAGGTAGGGCGGCACAACCCTGCCTTGATGTAGCCGTCATCGCCACGAAAGCTGCTCTAACGAGCACCACCAAGATCCGTGACCTGCAAACACCACCAAAGCTCGCTAGTTCTCACCACCGCACAAATCTGTGTTGACGCGACATTGAATTTGGAGAACCATTATTTCTTAGCACCACCACTGCCATCATTTCTTAGAACGACACCATAGCGGACACAAACCCACAAGCTTTATATTCAACACACTAAGAAACAAGTGCCAAGGTTCTTCCCTGTCGTCAACCGGGTGGCGTGGAATGGGATTGGTCGAGTTTGCATGATAGTAGGGTTGTTTAGACCAATGTTAGAGCAGGGGATGAGACAGATAGTTAGGGAGATAAAAAGGAATAACGACATGACATAAAGCAGCTTGTGTTAATTGGGTGATACGGTCTTCGGCGGTGGCTTCATGTAACTCTATGTACATGATTTGTTTTGTTCATATTTAAAATTTGTTATAAGAGCGTTCTTGTTATAATCTTGCTCGACCCATCCTCGAGAAGGAGGAGATGGGCCACACTCCATCCATGTTAAGATTATATAGGTCATTCATCCCTCTGTCATCACTGCCGGTCCTTCCGTTCTCTGCTACTCTTTCTGTTCACATCACCACGCCTTCTCCTCGTCACCTCAATGTAGCTTAAGGTTTGATGAAAATTTGAAACTTTAATAAAAATCAAGCTTATATACGTCAATCGGTGAGGATGATGGTGCATCCTCTTTTTCGGAGAAAAAAGACGCCACTCTTAAGCCCGATCCTCGCTCCTTTCACTTACTTCTTCCTCCCTTGTTCTTTCTCTACTCAGCGACGATGAAGCTTCCCGCTTTGGATCTAACGGTCAAAAATTAGTCCGGCTCAAGCCATTTTCTGTGAACGCAGGTCGAAAGGCGCGCGAGAGCTCGGGCGGGCGCCAAAGCGGATCCCATTACGCGTCTCCTTTAATTTCTTTTTTTTTTGCGCTGTCCTTTAATTTCATCTTACAGCCCACGACGAGTAAAAAGCATAACAAAGCAAAGCGAAGCAAACAGTAGCGCACCCAATAATTCGGTTCCGTACTCCAAACCGGAAAAAATAATTCAAAGCAAAGCAAAGCAACTCGACACCGCACGCACTGACTCACTGACTGACACTTCACACACCACTAAATCCCGTCGCCGACCGACCGACCACCCGCCGCCGCCGCCGCCGCGGCGCCGGCTTCAGAGCCAAATCCGATCTTTGATTTAGCCGCGAAGGGGGCGCATGCGGCGGCATCTCCGACGATGACCTCCCGGCTCCTCCTCCTCCACGCGCTGCTCCTCCTTTTCGCGGCCGTCGGGGTTGACGGCCGGAGGAGGGCGCCGCCGTCGCTGGAGTTCCACCACCGGTTCTCCGCTCGCTTGCGGGGGTGGGCGGACGCCCGCGGCCACGAGCTCCCTGGCGGATGGCCGCCCCCCGGCGGCGCCGCCTACGTCGCCGCCCTCGCCGGCCACGACCGCCACCGCGCGCTCGCGGCCGCCGATCACCCGCCGCTCACCTTCTCCGAGGGGAACGCCACGCTGAAGGTCAGCAACCTCGGATTGTAAGGCCTCTGCCCTCTTCTCGCGATCCTGGTGTGTTTGTGCTTGAGATGTTGAGTGCTATCAGCAATTTTATTTTCTGTGGCTCTGCTGTACTAGCTTGCACTATGCGCTAGTGACGGTGGGCACGCCCGGGCACACGTTCATGGTGGCGCTGGACACCGGGAGCGACCTCTTCTGGCTTCCTTGCCAGTGCGACGGGTGCCCGCCGCCAGCCTCGGGCGCTTCCGGATCAGTAAGAGCTCTCTGTTCTCTTCAGAATTTTGCTGGGTCCTTTGATCCGATGGGCGTTGCTGCATGGTTCAGGGCTGAATGTTATATGCACTGCCTGTTCTGTTAGGATTTCTTGTTCCATCTGCTTGTGAACTGTTCAGTACTAGGATTTGGATTCAGATGATGCTCTATACCACGTTTTGTTCGGTTGTTCCTATTAAAACCAGTTCTGGAATATGTTTGGTCGTTTTTCTTTGTGGTGAAATTAAGGTTGCTGCTACTACTTTACTGTACACGTATACATAAATGTTTCAGGAAGATTGCATAGAATGTTATTAACCAACATTGTGTATTCTGGCCAACAATAATTGGGCTATTTAATTGGATTTGTACCAGTTCACTTCAACAATTATCTGAAATGGGCAGCTTAGCAGTTACTTTGAATGGCATGAATTTTCACTTTGATACTGTTCCTATCGCACTGTTCTGAATAGTGACCATTGGTTAGTTTTTGCAATTATACGATTATTAGGTAGAGGTGTCCTGACCGTTGCGTACTGGTTGTTAACACTAATTTAAAGGTCATGCCAAGAGGTGTTTATACAGTTTTATGCTTTGGATTGTTTATTCGACCTGTTTTACAGTATCCTAAATCAATTATAATGGTTTTCTAGCAAGCATGAAATTTGTTAAATTTAATTATCTCTCCAATTATTTGTAGCCAGAGTATGTATATGATGTGTATCTCCATGCCATTTCTCTTAAATCGTTAACAGTAAAACTGCTTTCATCTCTGTTATCATGATCGGTTGGTATTGCTTTATCAAATAATTGATTTCAACTTAGTCTTTTTTTATTCACAGAATTACTTTAGTGAAAAGAATGTTTTTTGATAGACCTAGGACATGGATGGATTCTGTATGAACCAATGGATCGTGACAAGTCGTTACTAATAGCAATGACTTACCTCTTTCATTACTTATCCTTTCCATATCCCTCTCCCTTGTTCGATCTTACTCATCAAATGGCACTCAGTCAAATTATTTGCACCTTCCTCCGCTGTTTAGTTTTGTTTTCTACTTTTCTTGTTTGTACTTGTGCCTTCTTCTTAATAAGAATGACACATCGCTCGGCGTGTTCGAGAAATTGTTAGATGTCTATCTCCACGCTATTTATTTGAAATTGTTAACAGTAAAACTGCCTTCATATCCACTTATCATGTAACACTTTACCTTTTAACTCAGTCTCTCTTTTCCTAGATTATTCATGGAATTTGTTTACCAAATTGTTTGCTCCTAAGTATTTTCCTTTTTATTTTATTTTTGTTTTCGGTTCTTACTTGCTCTTTGTTTGTACACATCGGTTGGACAATTAATATTCAGGTCTAATGGGAGTCCTAGTGGGTGTAATCCTCAGCACTGTAAATAAAGGGTCTGGAGTTCCTGAGTGACAACCCAGTTATTCTGATATTATTTTTCCTATCTTAAGCTCTGTTCGTTGGAAAGAAATTTTTGTTCCAATATTTCCCACTTTTGTAGCTTTCTATTGATGATCTGAAAACACGAGTATCATCAAAAATATTCTGATATTATTATCTGCATGCCTGCATGTATCTTCTCTTCGAAAGTTACAATTTTTTCTGACTAATAGCTTGTTGATTACCTGAAATTCCAGGCTTCGTTTTACATTCCTAGTATGTCATCAACAAGCCAAGCAGTTCCTTGCAACAGTGATTTTTGTGATCATAGAAAAGACTGCTCTACAACATCAAGTTGTCCATACAAGATGGTCTATGTCTCTGCAGACACATCATCCTCTGGATTCCTAGTCGAGGATGTGCTTTACCTATCAACAGAGGATAACCACCCTCAAATTCTGAAGGCACAAATAATGTTTGGGTAATGTTTACTCTTGATCTAGCGAGATGAAATATTTTTCACTGTTTCGATAACCCTTGAACTATTTCATTTATCAGCTGTGGACAGGTCCAGACAGGATCATTTCTGGATGCTGCTGCTCCTAACGGGCTTTTTGGACTTGGGATAGACATGATATCGGTTCCTAGCATTCTAGCACATAAAGGTTTGACTTCTGATTCCTTCTCAATGTGTTTTGGCCGTGATGGTATTGGGAGGATCAGTTTTGGAGACCAAGGCAGTTCGGACCAAGAGGAGACGCCACTTGACATCAACCAGAAACAGTGAGCAAATTTTGTTCATTTACCTGGCTTACAATTAGTTATTGTGTTGTTTCCCTAATCCATTGTTGTTTGTCTCCTGTTAATTTGACCGTCTGGGACATTGTTGTATTCCAGCCCTACATATGCTATCACCATCACTGGGATTACAGTTGGCACTGAGCCAATGGATTTGGAGTTTAGTACTATTTTTGATACAGGGACGACCTTCACATATTTGGCAGACCCAGCATACACATATATAACACAGAGTGTAAGTATATTACCTTTTTTGATTTTATCTTGCATTCTTGCTTCAAGATGGAAATTCAGGGTTCAAATCCTGGTGCTCACAATTATATTTTAGGGGTTTCCGCTACAGTCTTCCCCTAAAAAAAAAGATGGAAATTCACTTTGCAGTTATTTCTCCTTTTCAGTTCCATACACAAGTTCGAGCAAATCGACATGCCGCTGACACAAGGATTCCTTTTGAATATTGCTATGATCTAAGGTTATTTTGTGTTGTTTTATCAGACCTTTGAGTTGTATCTTTTGCCAATATATGCTAAAATGACAATGGTTAACTTTGTACAGCTCTAGTGAGGCAAGGATTCAAACTCCTGGTGTAAGTTTCAGAACAGTAGGGGGGAGCCTATTCCCTGTTATTGATCTAGGGCAGGTTATCTCCATTCAGGTATTGTGAGTCTCAGATTCCTATATTTATGTCCTTTTACACTAGGATTACTTATATAACAATGCTGTTTTCTTTGATATTTGCAGCAACATGAGTATGTCTATTGCTTGGCAATTGTCAAGAGCACGAAACTGAATATAATTGGACGTAAGTTTTCCACAGAACTGTCCAGTTTCGAACTATGCTTTTGCATTTTATCAAACACTTGAAAGAGCGCTTTAGAGTGTCATTAACGAGAACAAGAACACATAGGTTTCCTCCAGCTCCTGAGATTCATTTGGTTATCTCCAGTTCTCCACAACAAATGATGCGACGTGGTATTTAGTATTTAATCCCCACAACAAAAGGAAACTCACCTTGTTGGCTTTGTCCAAACCTAGCACACCTTACTCAAAACTGAAGTCATTATGCTATTCATACACTAGTGACATTTCACTTTTTCTCTCAATGCCAACAATTGCAAATCTTTCCTGTGGCTATAGTTTCATGTCTTAAACGATGCAAACATGTTCTTTATTTTCAGGAATGTATATCATCTCATATTGCTTAAGCTCTGAGTTAAAACAATATCATGTATTCATGTATGAACTTTAGGAGCGGAAATGGTTTCGACGAATGAGCTCATCTCACATTATATGATGCGAGTTATTTGTTTGGCTGCTTATCCCTGATGGTGCAAGATTTTGTTTGGTTTCCTGTACGAGTTTATGTGGGATATGAGATATTTTTCATTTCAATTGAGTCAATTATAGTTGTAAAGTTTCCTTCAAAAAAATATATAGTTGTAAAGTAATACGCAGCAACTAGTCTTTCAGAGGCTTAGTGGTTCATAAAGTATAGTGTTTTTTTCCATTCACATGACACCTAAATTTTGCGTTACATGACTTTTACAAGATTTAACATCCTTTTAGTTTTGTGCCAAAATTTTAGTAAGCTTTCATTTTTGTTGTTTCTCTAGTTCTTTTTTTGGAGCCAAACTTGCCAAAATTTGGGCAGACAATCAGACATTTTGGTAGCAACAAAGTCTTTTTTTCCTATGCTTGATCATGCCCAAACTAAACAGGCATCAAAACCTTTTTCCTGATTACATTATCTCCTAGTTGTGGAAATACACACATTGTAAAACATGACAAAAATTGGTTTGGGTCATTTTTAATCATCAATAAGTTGACTAAAGCTCCTGATTTGATGCTCGCACACCATCATTTTTTTTATTGAATTTAAATAAATATCCCCATTTATTACGGTAGTAATTAGCTACATACCTCCTGGTACTTGGTATCTTGCTCCAGTATGCAACAACCAAGTCAATATTTATATGGCATGCCCAGCATATATTTTGCTTCTCTTTCCATGTATCTTAGTACTACAACTTTTAACGTAGTACTTTGTAAATGCCCTTGTAAGTTGTAACGAATTAACCATGACAATGCATGTTTCTACCAAATGAAACAATAGAATCAGATATATGTAGGATGGAGAAATGTGAGCACCCAATTTGATATAGCATTTTGCCAAGCACAAACTCCTTTCCAGACAGCACATTCTTTAGTATCAGAATTGAGTAGGACTCTACATTGTTGTGGCACAGAAAATTTCATGACTGGTGTTCGGGTCGTGTTTGATCGGGAAAGGAAAATTCTAGGATGGAAGAAATTCAATTGTAAGTAAAACTTCTATGTGCTCTGTTTACAAATGATTCTTCATAAATGTTAATTTGCTTATGATACACACTTACTGCAAGCATAGGTTATGACACTGATAGTACAAACCCTCTCTCCATCAACTCGAGGAATTCGTCGGGCTTCTCCCCTTCAACATACTCTCCTCAGGAAACAAAGAACCCAGCAGGTGCTACTCAGTTGAGACACCTAAACAGTTCCCCTCCTGTAATGTGGCACAATAATAGTTTAGTTTTGATGTTTCTTTTGGTCCATTCTGTGCTCTTCTTCTGATTAGTTTCAGAATGACCTGGTTGTAAATTAGTTCTCACGATTACTATATAGATACCTTAGGTATTAGGAGTACAGCATAGAGGACAAAGTACAGTTTCCAGCATGTCCTGCAAATTGTCTGCTCTGTCCAGATCAAGAAAATGAAATTGTGATGCCAGCTTTTTATGGCTCACTGTACTTGCACGAAGAATTCTTATCAGCTTTTTATGCCAGCTTTTGATGCTTTTAAGTCAATAGTTTCTGCAAAATATTATTCCCTCAGATCTTAAATTCTTGATTCAAATTTGCCCAAATAGGGATGTATCTATTCTTAAAAGAGAGTTTTTACGGTAGAGGGAGTACTGTGCAAATCAGTTCGTTGGATTAAAAGGGTAATTTAGACTTTTGCGCTTTCCTAATAAAGGACAAAACTGACTTTTATCTGGACCTAACGAACAGGCAGAATCCCTTCGTCGTCATCATGCTCATATCACCACCTGCTACTCCTGGCGGTGTGCCCGCCGCGGCGGCGCACCTGATGAACTCCACTATCACATCGCATCGCCTCATCCCCATCTCCATCGCGTGCAAGCCACTGTCAATGAAGATAAATATGTTCCAATACCTAGAACTAGTTTGTCAAAAAAATACCTAGAACTGAGGACAGAACGTTCAAGAATTGGCTAGCAAATCAATCGAAATTGACATCAAGTAAACAATGAACTGGTTTACTTGCGTGGCCGTGGAATATTAGTAGAGATAAGAAAGCGTGTCGGCCACTGTGGTGGTGTGCGGGTGGCAGATGATCCACGCATGGGCGACGGCTGTGTGCCGGCGGCGGACGATCCAGGCAGGCCGTGTGGTGTGCGGGCGGCGGAGGATCCACGCATGGGCGACGGCTGTGTGCCGGCGGCGGACGATCCAGGCAGGCCGTGTGGTGTGCGGGCGGCGGAGGATACAGGGAACTCAGGGTCCCTCGCAGACACCATCTCCATCACACAGTCCCTCTGCCCATCGATCTCCGAAGCCAAAAGCCGTCAGTGACCATGAAATCGATCTGGTGTAGCCGCCCCCTTCCTAGACAGTGTTCACTGCCCTTTGGATTTACGAGTTTACCCTGTAAGTTAGGTACTCCCTGGTTTTCGTCCGTGGTACTCCTGCTCAATCGGACTGGAGTACGGGTTAAGCATCTGTTAGATTGAACGAATTGAATGGTCTGAATTTATTAAAAGGTACTGTAAAAGAGCTCTCTTAAAAAGCGTATAGATACATATAATATTTCGATAACAATTTAAAATCGGAGGGAGTAGGTACTATGTAGAAGGGTATTTTTAATTTGGGAAGGTTAGAAAGAATTAGGAGGAATTAGCTACGGGAGATTATTTGTTGGATAAATTCAAAAATTTGCTGAACTTTTAATAGTATTTGGAGTGTCGATTCCAAAAATATACCAGTCGTCTTGAACACTATATCTATGCGGCAGTTACACGACCTGAGCGAGAGGTTACAATAAAGTCTGTTCCATCCTGAGGCGCTTAAGCCTCTAAAAAATGAAATAAACAATTGACATAGATTACTTCTAGATAACATAAGCCATTATCGTCAAGCAAGAAACTTCACATTCTGGCCACCCAGAATATTCAAGCTGAAGCACACCGAACTGGTGGAATTCCACCATTGGAACACCACCTAGCTTATTCTCCCAACAACGTTCACCTACTCCTGGGAGGAGTCCAGCACTCCCAACTTAATGCCCGGGGTGACCGGAACCCCATCGTCATCGAACTCGCCTTGCCCGCCGTCATCACTGTCGATCTTGCTCAACGGGGACGAGAAGTCCAGCCGCATCCCCTCCATGACATCCTCGTAGTCCTCAGCGAGGTCCTGGGAGGTCAGCTGGTGGTACTCCACGAGCTGGATCAGGCTCTGGTTCTCCCTGGTCAGGTTGGCGTTGTCCTGCGCCAGCCGAGACTTCTCCGCGAGCAGCGCCTCCAGCTGCAGCCTCACCTGTTGTTGCACAAGATCACGTCGCAAAGAGGATGATCAGAAATATAAATTGGAGAAATTTCTGTGATTCCAGGATCGCATTGTGCAAATTCTTGATTCTAAAATGCCGTAGGCCAAGAACTGAGGCACATGTTCATTACCAGATCGTCTTCTTCAGGGGCAGCTCCATTTTCGTACCCATCTCTGAGCCTCTTGTTCTCCTCCTCAAGCAGGCCGCACCTCTCCTGCATGAAGTGCAGCTCCGACTTGATGTTCTTCAGCTCCTTGGCAAGGGTGGCCGCTCTGCCCGCCATGGAAACAGCCAGCTGCAGAACACAACATTGATGATCGATCCAAATCAGCCACCTGAAATCTGCAAAATCATCCACAGGAAGAGAAAGGGGGGGAGTTTGCTTCGAAACCACTGACATTGCGCGCCCGCTTCAGATTGGTGCTCTGCGCGACCTCGGCAGAGGCCTGGGTACCATCCCCTGTCTCCTCACGCGGCTTCGAATCGGTGCCGGCGCCGTCATCCGCACCATCACCGGGATCACGTCCGGCGTCGAGGCTCGCGAACTCCGTGGAGCCGCCGCACTGCCGCTTCGCGTAGGGCTCCTCCTTGCCGTCGTCGCACTCTCTCGCCTGGGAGGAAGAGCACGTGGCCAGAGCATTCACTCCCTGGAACAGAAACCCCAGCTCGCGTCAGATCGGCACCACTACAGCATCGAACCGAGCGTTCCAAATCGATCGTATCGGGCTGCGAAATGCTCACCTTCTGCGCGGCGGTGAGCGTGTCGGAGAGCTGCGCGAGGGAGGCGGCGACGGAGTCCAGGCCCCGGACCAGCATCAGCGAGTCCTCCCGGAGCCGCTTCGGCCGCTCGGACGCCACCCCGCACTGCACCAAATCGGCGGAAAGCGAACAGTGCATCAAGATCCATCCAACTCAGAGATCACAAAAACACAGTCAAAGATCTTGGTTGCGCGGCGGAACCTACAGTGGGGGAGACGAGGCGGCGGTCCTCGAGGATGGTGTCGACGCGGGTGCGGAGGCCGTCCCAGAACCGGTCGTCGGAGGAGGGGCTGACCAGGGACGCGGCTGAGTCCATCGGAGAGAGAGGGAGAGGGGAAGCAGAGTGGGGGACAACGGCTAGTTTTGTTTTTGCTTTGCGGTTTTTGTGTTGGATGCGAGGGAGGCGAAGGGGATAAGGGGGAAGTGCTTTTAAATCGGGAGCGGCTGCTCAACGGTCGAATTTAAGCGGTGTCCCGAGCTCGCAGAATTAGAAAGAGAAAATGGTCCGATGATGACTTCCGCGCGATTCCCTTCGCATCTGAAGGTGCGGAGTAGTCAAGTTGCTGCTCTGACTGTCCCGGTTGTCCAATCCAAACGAGCAGTCCATGATCATCACTCTGCTCTGCACGGCACATATGACGGAACGTAATTAAAACTAAGCAAGTTAGCTTGTCATGAATTAAACTATTAAAACAGTTTTGTTAAGAGAAAATGGGCCGTCGGTTGCATGAGTTATTTGTTAGAGTTGTCCGAGTCGAAATGGACGCGAAAAAGTTGAATATAGTTCTTTTCCTAAATCATATCTGCACTTGGTCATTTGCACGGTCAGAAAGTATTTTTTTTCCTTGAAAAGGATCACTTCGAAGGGTTTATTCAGTTTGTAGGGATAGGAAAAATCATTGGAATAAGATAGAAAACCATATGCAAAACAGATGATTGGAAAACAGAAGATCCAAAAATAGGGTCTAAGTGGATTGTAAAATTCTTGTATTTTTCTTTGAAAGAGGCAATAAAAGAAATTTTTCTTTACTTTTCCTATGACTTATTTCTATGAACTAAATGCATGAATAGTACGGAGTACCATCAAAGGAGAAAATGACCTCCCCGGGCTTTTTTCACGAAGAGGCCTGACTACTTTTACGAAAGGGGCTACTCAGCCGATTGTACTTTGTATGAAAAAAGCCCACTTACCTTGGTATATTCACCCACCAAATTCTACCCATCATTATTTGCTG
The DNA here is from genome assembly GCF_000005505.3 of Brachypodium distachyon. Classification (NCBI taxonomy): domain Eukaryota; kingdom Viridiplantae; phylum Streptophyta; class Magnoliopsida; order Poales; family Poaceae; genus Brachypodium; species Brachypodium distachyon. The sequence continues at coordinate 5,228,122 of NC_016135.3, forward strand.
ATCCGATTGCTTCATTTGATCCACACTAAGTGCTACTGTGGGCCGTGGTGCCGGTGCTATGCTACAGGCTATAGGCTTCCTTCTTTTGGGCTTCTAACCCAGCTTCCAGGTTCCAGGGAGCTGAAACCCAAAAAAAGACAAAACTTCTGCCCAACTCTGAGCGCCCTTCTCTCCAACCCCGAGCGCCCGAGCAAAAAAAAAAACCAGTCTCTCCAACCCCGAGCACCCGTCTTCCCCTGCCGCCGCCGCTCTGCTAGGGTTGAGCTCCCCTGCCGCCGCCGACACGCCGCCGCCCCTCACCCTCCATCTTCTCCACCGGATCCACCGCCCCGCTAGGAGAACACATCCCCTGCCGCCGCCCTCTCCATCCCGCCGGCCTCTCCATCCCTCTGCAGCTGCTGCCCTCTCCATCCCGCCGGCCGGCTGGATCTGGTCGCCATCGCCGGTTTTAGGAGCTCGTCACCGGCCACCACTCCCTTTGCAGCTGCTGCCCTCTCCATCCCACAAGGTGAAAAAATCACTGCTTGTGTGTTGAGACTGGTATGAGAAAATCACTGCTTGTGTGTTGAAACTGGTATAATGGATTTGGTACGAGACTGCTTGTGTGTTGTTTTTTTGCTGTGCCAATTAGAGTAGAATTTGTCTTGGGCATATTCGGTCGAGGAATTACCCATTGTTGATGTTAAGTCATGTCTACATTATAGATGGAAAAGGGAAAACAGTCTGACATATTCATATTGAGAACCAAACAAGTCACAGTTCAGTCTCAGAGGCAACATAGTCCTTTCATACAAACATCAGGCAACAAGCTACATTTTCAGAAGCTGAAAAGAAGGGAATAATCAGGGCTTCCTGTGGTAGCTGTTTTTCCTAGAAATTAAGCTGAAGCCGGCTTCCAGAGAAGCTCGAGCCGAAAAGAAGAGGGCCATAGCCCAGCCCAGTAGCCCATGTTGTAAAAATAAAATAAACCTTAAGCCCTCCGATTGCACACCATCCCTTTGAACTCCTTCTTTCTTGAGTTCAGTTGTAAACAAAGTTTCTGACCACTAAATATCCCGTTAATAATGTTTAGGACATGATGGGTCATCATTTTTGATGAGGACATCCCTAATATTTTTTCATCAACTCCAATTGATGATGTTGCTGCACAAGACAAGCCCAATGAAGTTAGATTTGGACCAATAACAAGAGCACGTGCAAAGCTACTTGAGCAATAGGTGAACTCACTCTTAATTGAATCTGATGTTTTAATTGATGAGAGTTTTATACTACCTAAATCTATGCATCTGTATGATCGGATTTGAAGATAACTCAAGCATTGCACGTGGAGGAGGAGGTTGCAGCAAGATCCATTGCCATTGATTTCCTATATCAAGAAGAGCGCGAGGGAGGAGAGGGACGCCGGCGCACCGCATGAAGAGGAGGAAATCAACTAAGCGCACGTTGAGGGATATGTGACACACATAGGTCTTCTACGACATGTTATTTTGCCTAAGTGTGTGCACGATGGGAGTTGGGCCTGCGTGCCCCTAGTTTGGGCTGAACTCAACGTTTTGGGTCAGTTTGTATCAAGTTTGGGTTGAACCAAGTTCGATAGGTTGCTGGACGTCCACCCTTCTATATAATTTGAGGGGCGCCCACGATTAGGGTTAGATCACGTTTAGATTATTCAGAACTTTTCGTTGAACTGTTGCAAGCATTCATCTGAAATTATATTCCTCTTTGATTCGATCAGGAATTTTACCTTCACCACTTTGTTTCACCATTTTGTTTCACTACTTTGTTTCACCACTTTGTTTCGATCTGGTGTTTTTGTTACTGAAGATTCAAGTGTTATCTATTGTTCTATTGGGAATTGGTAGATTGTAGAATCGCTTCGTGGTCGGCGGATACGTGCGCAAGCGTGTGGTGTTGCGAATATCAATTTGGGTTGAGAATTGTTGCATTGACAACGAGAGAACAGTCAGAGATTCGTCAGCGTCTCACGAGTTATCATCCACCTACAACGAGCTCAACGAGGCCATCCCTTATCAATTTTGAAAAACCAAATTTCCTATCAAACCGAAGAATCGGCCAAATCGATTCGGCCTACCCGAAGGGTCATGTGCTACGAACCTGGCTTTCCTTTTGTGTGTCATGCTCCGCCGCTGCTGAGCTAACATGTGCTATGAAGTCATAACTCGTTCTGCTTACAAGCAACATCGAAACCAAATTACACACGTTTTCGTTACATAAACCAGACAGCGGATGAGATATATAATACACACTGCTCTCGTATGTGCTCCGCCTTCGGCTCCTTTCTCCCCGGCATGTACTAGATGTTGGTGGCAATAGCAGTAGGTGAAACCAAAAGTCAGCTTACAAGCTGACATACGCGATGGTTCATATTTCAGTGGTGTGACTGTGATGTTCTCTGTGTGGAATATTAAAAATTGAACCCAAATACCCAATAGACAGCGCGAGTTCATCCCCGCCGCCGAGTGTCGTGGTCGACGCTCGCTAGTGCACACGTACCTTGCTTGTTTCGCCGCGAGCCGTACATTTGTAATATATACTTATGGAGTACTCCGTAAGCATGCACAGCAAGTCGTGGCATGCATACGCCACACGCGTAGTACGTGGAATGACAAAAGCCAATTGATGCCGCTCAAGCTTTGGCAACTTGCTGGTGACATACAATTTTGACAAAGACTGGTGAAAATAATTTAAACACAACGATGACGATACTTGGCCGAGCTAGGAAGAAGAATCTTCCAAAAACGAAGGAGTAAGAATCTTAGACTTCACACATACAACCAACTGGAGTATCCTCGCAAAAAAGAAAAGAAAAAACAGTAGCAGCTTGACATCATTCTCTCTCGCGTTAACACTCTACGTAATGATGATCCCTTGCGCACTCGGTCACGCAGCTTAGCTCACACAGCAGCATTCACCATTCTTCGCTGAGCTTTTATCTGAAAAGAAATCTTCACTGAAAAACGGTGAGCGACGGGCCTTTCGCGTCCGTCACTGATGACCATCATCAGTAACGGGCCTTTCGTGCCGGTCACTGATGACCAACATCAGTGACCCCTCATCAGTTACGGGCGCGGTATCAGTAACGGGCCCGGAAAGTCTGTCACTAATGGTTCAATGTGAAAAATAACAAAATTCAAAAAAGCACACAACAATGGCGGGCTCAATATCATGGCCCGCCACTGATGAGCCCCGAAGACCTTTGAATATACAAAAAAAAAATTCATGTTCGGGCCATCAGTGACGGGTCCTATAGTTACGCGCGCCACTAATGCTTATATGGGCCAGCCCAACTTATTTGAGGCCCAGAACCAACCCCATTGCATATATAATACAACCTAACCCTAACCCCCACCACTGCCTCTCTTTCTCCCTTCCGCCGCCACCTCCCTCCCTCACTTCTGCCCGATCTATCTCCCGATTTCTCCTCCTTCCTCTCCCTAGTCCACCCGCATCCATCTCTCCCTCTCCTTTCTTCTCCCTCCTCTCTCCCAGCCCGAGCAGTTGCCGCGCCGTGCTGGAGGAAGAGGACGGTTCCCTCTCTCCCAGCCCGGTTCTCCTCCTCCCTCCCCAGAGCGCCCGATTCCCCTCTCTCCCAGCCCGGTTCTCCACCTCCCCGTCTCGATCTCCACCTCCCCGTCGCGGATCCGGCCTATCTTCTCCTCCCGCGCACGTCCCCCTCCCTCGAGCAACTGTAGCAGCGGCCACGGAGGACCATGGAGCGGCGGTGCTTGGAGGTCGTCCACCGGCGCCGCCGGATCCAACGCCCCCGACCCTGCCCGCATCTGGATCTGGCGCCCCCGACCCTGCGCGCCGCCGGTTAGTCTCTCCCTCTCTCGAATTTCTCTCTCCCTCTCTCAAATTTCTCTCACTCTCGGTTTTCTCCAGTGAGCGAGCAGCGGCGGCAGCATCTGCAGCGAGCGACGGTGGCATCTCCAGCTAGCGGCGGCATGGGTTAGGTTTGGGCTGCAGTGGGTTGCGTTCGGGACTAGCTAGGGTTCTTTTGTTCCTTGTGTTTCATCCAATTTTTGGATCTTGATGTGAAGCAATGCCATATTTCTTGATCTGATTTGTGTCCAAGCTAGGGTTCTTGATCTGATTTGTGTCCATGTTCTGTGTTCGATCATCTCTATTCATCGATTCGTTGTTGGCCGAGGAGATCTTCGAGTTTTGGGCTGCCTGCAGATGCCGGCGACGGGGAACGAGCAGGGTGCATGCTCCTGAGGCCTGGGCGTGGCGACGAGAACTTGCGGGCTGGGCCAATGCCCAGCTTTTTTTTTAAATGTGAAAAATGATATCAGTGTCGGTCTCTACAAGGCCCGCCATTGGTGTGCATAACATCAGCAATGGGCTGACCGTCCATCCCTGATGTACCCCACATTACTGGCAGGAAGTTAGTGACGGGCGGCCTGCCCGTTACTGATAGCCATTTTTGACCGTTACTGATAAACGTTTTTTAGTAGTGGGAGGACGTATCCGGTGCACCGGGCCACTTGGTTAGGGCTGGACATAAAGCTCGAAACTCGACAAGCCTAACGAACATTCGTTTGATTGGCTCGTTTAAGCTCGTGCTCGTTTACAAACTTTTTTTTATAAATTTATTTTTATATACATTTTATCCTGTTGCTATGGCATACCTAAGTTATAGAGAAATTTCCCTGTCCACCCTCTGGATATGCCAATCCTCCAGTCCTATGTGCGTGTCGATCTCTACTCCATGCCCTCGTGGGTAGCCGGTAACACCCAGCCAGCCTTCCTTTTTCTCTTCTCGCCCCTGTACTCCGTCAGCTCCAGGAATGCAAAAATCTGTAAAAATAATTATGTTTCGAAGATTTGATCATAGAATTATTGAGATTTTCTATCCAGGAAGAAGAGTCATTTTCAATTTCAAGTACGCTCGATTGGGTCATCCGAGAGAGCCTGGGATCCCTGACGATCCATCTAATGCTTTGCTCCACTCTCCGGCCCTTGTCTACGTGTCTATCTCTACTCTACTCCCCAGTACTCTTTCTGTTCCTAATTAATTGGCGCCGGAAATTTCACAAAAAAACCTTGTTATTTCCTGAAATCGGCATGCAGTCCACGTTCTACCGGAATTTTTGCAAAAAAAGCCTTGCAGTTTTTCAAAATCAAAGCGCAATCCACGTTCAATTGAAGATGTGTACTCTAGGTTGATTTCGTAAATTAATAAGTAGATTTTTAAAAAAAAAGTGGCCGGCGTCAATTAGTTGGAAACGGAGAGAGTAGCTATCAAACCAACCAGCTGTTGGCCTTCCTCGTAAGTTTGTCAGGTTCTCTTCTCACGCATACTCCATCATCTCCAGGAATGTGAAAATGATTTCGAGTTACGATCACGATTGGGTCGTCTGGTAGCCTGGGATCCCCGATGACAAAATTTCTTCTTGGTATGCTTGAGCGTGGTGGCCAGGTCGATCCCCTGCCCGATGTCCTCCTCCCACTCTGCGCGATCCCAGCTGTCCATGCGCTCAAGCACTGTCCCATGCCACAATGCACCAAGTGCAGTGGTGTGTTCCTCGCACACTCTCCGCTTTTTCCTCTCGCCTCTGACGAGGCCTATATGGTGCGCGCAAAAGCATAGGTGTATGGAAGATGAGAGGAATACATGCGCTGATGAGTTGGTCTGACCTGTCATAATTTGGGGAAATTAAGAGAAAAATACTAGACAGGATAATTTGTGTCATAAGTTTGTTTTGGGGGTAAGCTTGTAGAAATTTTGTTAAATTGGGTAGATTGTGTCTCAAAAATAAAACTAGGGGGAAAAATGGAATCCAACATATATACATGACCAAACCAAGATACCGTGAAACTATATTGCAGAATGTATATAACACTACTGCAGAATCACTTCTGACGTTTTGAAAAACCTCTATGCTGATGCAAAACGGACGCGTCTGCAATTAAGTGCCAGTAATGTCTCGGAAACTTCTGTCACGTACAGACGCGTTAGAAATAGGAAATACGTCCTGACGCATCTTCCACCGACACGTGTCAGGTGTGGTCTTCTTCGAGCCTCAGTGGGGTATTTTTGCTAACAGTTTTGGGCCTAAAGAAGCGTCAGAAATTGTTATCTTTGACACTTCCCTAAGAAAGAACTCGTCAGTGATATTTCTTACGTGAGTAAAAAAAAGTTACAACTGACGTCTTTTTTTTGTCAACGTCAGATTCAATCATTAAATTTTTAGTTTAAATCACAAGGAAACATTGAGCCAATCATGCACTGGTACATTTCAAACAAGATCGACCACATTACATTGTAGACAAGATCTGCTACATTTCACATAAGATCAACCACATTACATTGCATTTGCATACAAGATCTGCTACATTTCAAATGAGGTTGTGATATGGACATGCTAACCATGGATACGACCTTTGGTACCCTCAATTTTATAATATTTGACATGATTTATAGTCAGGTGAATTCAAGTAGTAATTGTTTTCATTGTCATATTTATGAAGAGACGGAGCTACTACTATCTTGTCTCGTTTTATTACGTAGGCATCTTGTCGAGCTTTTCAAGTCCAAGGTCAAGATGAGATACGATGGAGGCGAACGGGAGGGCCAACAAGAATCAAGCATTCATACAGCTGAGAGGGAAGGATTTCAAGTGTACTTTCCAACAAATCAAACGGCACATGATTCGGAGCTTGCTAGAGAAAGATATCACGAATTAAAGTTGAATCCGATTCGGGTCCGAGCTGCTAGTAGACCCGAATTTGTTTTAATCACCCAGGCTGCATCCGGAGTCCAAATCAAGCAAACAAGTGGAAAGGTAATTACAAGACCTTTCCAACGGATCTGGCCCCATCAAGAGATTCGACTCGTGCTGACCGTGACGGACAAAACAAGCTGACGGATCTGTTTTTCTGTTTCCTAAAGAGTTGTAGTTTGTTAGGAAAGTTAGAGATAGAGTTGGATTTCGGCCTCCTTACTCAAGGTGGACGAAAGTATCTCTCCCTCCTCCTTTATATACCCCATGAGCCCCCCTAAGGAGCTTGGGTTTTGATTAGATAAAGTTTAGCCATCTTTGCTACTTTCGTGTAATCGCGTGTGTCGGTTAGACCACCTGTTTTACCGTCGTCAAAACTCCAACTTATCGTCTCCTTGAGACATTTGTTTGATATAGTATATTCGCAATTTTAGATTGCATCCACTGTTTATCTTGTTCTTGCTTGTTTTTCGATTGCTTGCAGGAACAAAGACCTTCGTGGTCAGGTTGATCGTGCCCCCGCGTGATCAATAACCCTCTGGAGTTGGTGTATCGATTGCTAAGGCGCTGCCTCCTAGGCCGTAGTCGGATCGTCAACGTCACCTCCTACCCAAATCGAGAGTTACCAATCTTATCGAAAGATCGGGCCACCCCGACCCATATCACGTGCTAGTGAAAAACGCTCATGTCGGTCACTTGATAGCATAGGCCTATTTTCCATCCTTCGTGTAAGTCCTGTCATGGTTAGTATAAGACAAGAAACAAAACACAGGAATATGTTCCTATCAACTAATAGGATGTGGCTACAAGTCGCTCAACTCTCAAGCTAAAAATCAAGTTCTTACAAGTTCTTACCATGCAAAACAGGAAGGTGATGGCCAGCGGCGTGACCAAGCCCTCCGAAGATTAAATATATCGAAGCTCGACAAGATGCCTACGTAATAAAACGAGACAAGATAGTAGTAGCTCCGCCTCTTCATAAATATGACAATGAAAACAATTACTACTTGAATTCACCTGATTATAAATCTTGTCAAATATTATAGAATTGAGGGTACCAAAGGTCGTATCCATGGTTAGCATGTCCATATCAGGTTGACCACATTACATTGCCGTTGCATACAAGATCTGCTACATTTCATACAAAGTACACACATCAGAGCGTTGTCGACATGATCAAACAACGCCCTGATATGTCGGCAACATCATCCATGAGCTGAGCAACGCCACGCCCAAGAAGGCAAGGTGCGCGGCCCGGGACAATCAGAGGAGCCGGTGTTTTGGGTCCGTGGAAAGAGGAAGGTGCTTATGGGGGAGGAGTTAGTTCAGCCAATGAAGATGAACACGGAGGGGATTTAAAGAACGTAATCACGATCACCGGGGCACCTCGTGGACATCTCTCGATGTCGTTTTGCCGCTGGAGCCTCGCTGATGGTGAACGGCGGAATCCTCGGCTGAGGAAGCGGAGGTTCAGGCTGAGGAAGCTGAGGCGTATGCAGTTGAGGAGGTTGCGGCTGAGGCTAAGGCTGAGGCGGAGGCGGAGAGCCTACATGAAGACCCCTCGGAGCCGCCCGCTCAGCCAATGCCGGCGGAGTGGACGAACGTGGTCGCTCCTGGATCACCCACCCATTGAGATAGAAGTACGCAACTATTATCTTGCGAACCATGGTGGAGTTGTTCCTGGTCGACTTGCATTGCATCCGGCCGCTTTTATAGCCGAGGCGAGGCAGTCCATGGACCGAAAAGGAAGGCGACGGACCGGATAAAGAGGAACACCACTTCCCGAAGCATCGCCATGGCTATGCATGCACCTGTACTGAGCTCGCTCTGAAGTCTGAACACGCTCCCTTTTTGACCTGCGCCCGTGTCTTATATAGATTCCATACATATCTCTGACGCATCCTATGTAGGACGGGTCACAGATATTCTGTGACCATATATAGTTTTGACCCGTTTCTACTGCAAGTGTCAGAAGGTTGTTTAGCTTCAAAAGCTTGCACCGCTGACTCTTGTCGGATGATAGTGCGTCAGTTGTCTAGCAACCTATATATATCCCTGGTCCCCAGGGAAAGAAACCTCTCTCGTGAAATCTTTTCTTTGAATCCTTCCTTCATGGGTCGTAGTGGATACACCAACGATAGTGCTGAATCAATGATGTCATGGCTTAGGGACTCCATGTCCTGAGGTATGATCTTGAGTACCTTCTGTCCATTGAGGAAGGTACGATGGTGTAGGTAACTCAAGTGTCGAAGCTGCAAGCCATGCTACAGGAAGAAAAGAAGGTGAACACCAGATTACAGGAAGAAAAGAAGGTGAACACCAGATTATCTGCTGATATGCTCAAACTAGAGTTCGAACTTATTGCCCAGGACTGGGTGATAGAAGATCTCGAAACGGAGATACAAGAAGCGAAGAAACTATTGAAAACCTTAAAGTTCAGCTAAAAGAGCAGACCAGCTTCTGTGTGGCATGTGTTAGCATTGCAGCGATATTAGCTGCTATTTTTTTTTGTGTTTTGTTAGCTGTAGCTTCGCTTTTATTGGAATTAATTAGCAACTATGCGTCGTGCATGTAAAAAAAATGAGTTTCAACAATTCTCTGACGTGCTTTAGAACAAGAAGTCGGTGAGCATGAAAAATTATACTGACGTCTCGGCACAACAACGTGTTAGAGATTTTCTCCTAAACAAAGTTGACGCTTCCAAGAAGCAAAGTGTCACAAAAGCTAGATCTTCCTCTGACGTTTACAAGACATGTAAGCGTCAGTAGAAACTACGCGTCAGAAGTGTGGACGTTCTCCGATGCTTCTTGCCGGTAAGTGTCAGAAATATCTTCCTACCACAGCCTCCGTATGCTAGCAGTGACAGTTCTTATAAGACGCGTCAGATGTAAGTGTCCGCGCTGACGCATTTTAGCTTTGCGTCAGTGGGAGCTTGCAGGATCAACGTTTGAGGAGTAACGGATTCTGTAATAGTGTAATGATTAGTCACTTGTCATCGTAAATGTTTATACTTTTGTCATATAATAATATTAGTCAAAGTTTAAAATATCTGACGGTAACAAAAATACACGCTCCTCATTTTGGAAGCGAAGGAGTAATATATATAAGCATGCGTGTCCTGCACGGCTGCCCCATATAGCGGGTCATGGCATGCATATGCCACACGTAGACAAAGTGCCGGTCGATGCCGCTCAAGCTTTCATGGAGTCATGGCATGAGTATGACGATACAAAATTGACAAAGACTGGTGAAGATAATTTGAACCCAACGATGACGATACTTGGGCCTGCCGCCTTGGCCAAGCAAGAATAAGAATCTAAACATCTTTTCGAAAAAGCCCAGGAAGAATCTTGGATTTCACACATACAACCACGCTCCTCTTAAAAAAAACAGTAGCAGCCTGACATCATTTCTCACTGGCGTTAAGCCGTACATAAGATCCCTCGATCACTGAGCTTAGCTCACACAGCACTCACTCAGCACGGCCAAAACAAGAACAGAGGCACGTCCTGAGCACGGAGCACCTCTAGCTCCAATGGATCACTCGACCTCCCTCCTCCGGCTCACCTTCTTCCTCCTCGGCGCGTCTCTCCTCGTCCTCGTCGTCCGCTCCGCCTTCCGCCTGCCCATCGACGCATCCCTCTTCGACGACGCCGCCGGCAGCTGCACCCGCTTCTCCCCATGGGCCTGCCGCCAACAACCATCGAAGCCATCAAAGCCACCTTCCCACGACCACAACTCCGACGTGCCGCGCCACCCGCTAGACCCGCTCACGGTCACCGAAATCAACCTCGCCGCCGCGCTCCTCCGCGCCCACCCGCCCTTCTCCGAGTCCCCATCCTCCCTCATCATCCACTCCCTCGCCCTCGACGAGCCCGAGAAGCCCCTCGTCCGCGCCTGGCAAAAGGCCAACAAAGCTGGCCTCAACACGCCGCTCCCCGCGCGCCGTGTCGTGGCCGTGGTCCGCTTCCATGGCGAGTCCCACGTGCTCTCCATCGACCTTGGCCCCAACGGCGCCATCGAGGCTCTCCCCGTCCCGGCGTCCGGGTACCCGACGATGACCATGGACGAGCAGGTGGCGCTCTGCGCCGCGCCGTTCGCGGACCCGGCCTTCAACGCCTCCATCGCGCGCCGCGGGGTCCGGATAACCGATGTCGCGTGCCTGCCGATTTCCTCCGGCTGGTACGGGCCCGACGAGGAAGGCCGGCGGGTGATCAAGGTGCAGTGCTTCTCCATGGAAGGCACGGCCAACTTCTACATGCGGCCCATCGAAGGGCTCACGCTCGTCCTCGACATGGACACCCGGGAAGTCGTGCACATCTCCGACCGCGGCGCCGGCATCCCTGTCCCCGACGCCAAGAACACCGACTACAGAGTGCACGCCGGAACCGGTGACGATGCAAAGAAGAAGAAGCGTGGAGCGGCACAACAGGCTTCAATGGAGGAGCTTGGATTCGAGGTGAAAGGGCACAAGGTGAAGTGGGGCGGATGGGAGATGCACGTGAAGGCGGACGCTAGGGCGGGGATGGTGGTGTCCATGGCGGAAGTGCAAGGGCGGGAGGTCATGTACAAGGGCATGGCGTCCGAGCTCTTCGTCCCCTACATGGATCCCACCGAGGCTTGGTACTTCAAGACGTACATGGACGCCGGCGAGTACGGCTTCGGGCTGCAGGCCATGCCGCTCGTGCCGCTCAACGACTGCCCGAGGAACGCGGCGTACTTGGACGGCGTCTTCGTCGCCGGCGACGGGAAGCCCTACGTCAAGGAGAACATCATCTGCGTCTTCGAGCGCTACGCCGGCGACGTCGCCTGGCGACACTCCGAGGGGCCCATCTCCGGCATGGACGTAAGTGCAACTGATGACTCTACTCTGATCTCTGCTCTGCTACCTTTGTTTTGTTGTTGTTTGGTGGTTTGTGTTTCACACGTACACGTCTACGCGTCGGGGTATCCATGATGATGCTGACACAAGCAGGTCCGCGCCGGCCGCTCAAGAGCTTCATTTGGAGACTTTTGTGGTCACGGTTTGACAACCTACAATGAGATTACTCTCACTCGTCCCAAGTAAGATTGGTGTAATACAAAGAGCAAAAATATACCCCCTCTTTCTGCATATACATACGTACAAAGCCAATAACATAATTTTCTTTATCAACTTTCAAGCAAACAATATTCGATAGTTAGCTTATGTTATATCATCATAAGCTATTGTCACATACCACACGAATTTACCTAGATCAGCATGCAACTATTCCGGAATCTACCAGCCACCTTAGCAATCCTAACATCCCTAAACAGAATTATGTTCCTACAGGTTGAGATTAGACGGGATTACAAAAATTAAGGTGCTAATTTTAGGGAATAGAAGATCCGCGTTCTATCTAGACTTCGTCTACAAGTTGAAGGTTGTAGATAGACTTTACACAAAGGAAATTCAATACAGATCGATACTGTCACTGGGTGTTGACCTTGTATGTACGAAAAAAGGTATCGGTTTTGCTATTTCTAAGATGATTGAGAAAATAACTATTCCTAAGTCGATGCTAATAACCGTCTGGTCAGATAACTATTTTTAAGTTGATAGAGAAATAGACACTCCCTATTGTTTAGGCGAGGGCCTCATCCCTCATGCTAGGCTACACAAACACACCTCACACCGCAAATTAGAAATTCATGTTGGGCGAACACAGGATGAAAACTATAATAGGGAAATGCATGATTCTAGATAATTAAACTCTAGATTAGATAAGGTGTCACAAAATTATAGACTAGGACAGGAACATATCACAAAATTACAAATTACTACATCTGTTCCTAAATAGTCCTAAGTCAAACTTTTTCAAGTTTGACCAAGTTTACAGAAATCTACCAACATTTATAACTCAAAGTTAGTTTTATTTAATCCATCATTATATATTTTTTCATAGTACTCCACATATTTGATATTGTGGATCTTAGTAGATTTTTTTATAAACTTGAAGAAGTTTGACTTAAGACAAAACTTGAAATTCGTATATTTAGAAATGGAGGGAGTAGAAAAGGAACCAATCTTATGACAACACTATTCTACATGGGTGTTTTATTTAGGCGCAGACGACACATCCGAGTTAAAAATAGATGGCCGGCCATTCGTCAACAAAGCGACACATCAAGAGTGAGATAGTTCATTTTTATTTTCTTGTTGTTTCTGCTAGCTTTCCCGTCGTTAGAATTTTCCTGCTGATACAACGTCACCCACGACGTGCGAGGAGACGAGTGCAATCATTTAAGCTAAGCTACTCGGGAGTTTTTGTCTCCTTGCCAAAGGTGACAACGACCAAAAGGTAATTAAAAATAGATTGAGAGGGAAGTTTCAGCATTATTGGTTGAACTTCTCAGCCTCAACTGAAGGAACTTCCAACAATAGTTGTTATAGCTAAGAAAGGAGAATCTTTGATTCCTGGACGAAAGAATCCTGGCCTCCCAAGTTGTTTTGTGTTGTTTCATCGAATCTTATAAAATAAGAGAAAAGGGCTGGACACTAACTACACTGCCCATTCGTCGATCACCATCATTCTGTCAATTTCACATGATAAATTAAGCAAATCAGCACGGCAAATGAGTATTATTCAGATAATTTGCTCATGTCGTCGGAGCTTAATTGGAAGCAGCTATACGCAAGCTAGGGTAGGGTCCGCACCCATAGTGGATGGATACTGACCGGCTTGGCTACGCATATCAATTGGAAGTGGAAATAGCCACCATCTGTGTTTAATTGACATCACATCTGTTGCTTTTCGTTTTGCTCTACGTCTGTGGTGAGGTACGCGATTCACTGATTGCTTTTGATCGAATGGATGATATTTACTTTGTTGTGTGGATGGATGGATGGATGTGTGCAGATAAGGGAGTCGCGGGCGAAGGTGACGTTGGTGGCGCGGATGGCTGCGTCGGTTGCCAATTACGACTACATCATGGACTGGGAGTTCCAAATGGACGGCCTCATACGCATCAAGGTACGCCGTGCCACCATCTGTGGTCTCCTTTCCTATCCTGATGAGCTTGAAAACGTGCAAGTTTTGTAAAAAAATAATTATTTCATGCCCTGCACCAAACAATGTTCTTAACAGTGACGAAACGCAAAGTAGAGTAGCGGACCATGACTTTTCCATCAACTGGCTGCCATCGACACATCACGAAAAGATCCACTGAATTTGTTCGCGGGCGGCAAGTAGATTCACAATAGACAAAAGATGGATTAGACTTCTTAGTGGAGCTCATAGAGTATCTAACTTAGATTGGACCCCTCGTCTCCAGGGGCGAAGCTAGAGGAAAAAAAAAGACCAGGTGCACAATATGTCTTGTTGTATGCAAATGGACCGAGCCGATGCTTGTTGGGTTGTTTACACCGTGAATTTTCAGGCCACGGTGCACTTTTCTTGATCTAGCCTGGTGCACATTGTAACCTTTTGTCTAATTGCTTGTAAATTTCGTTTGGAACCTGATGGGAGAGACCATGTAGCTCCGCCCTGCTCTTCTCGAGCTAGATGTACCCCTTGTCCTTGCAACTAGAGTAAATTTCGCAGAACCATAGATTTTGGGGCTATGTTTTCAAATAGACACAAGTTTAAGGGTTTTGCAACAGTTGCCGGCATGTTTTGGGGTAATTTTTTTCACTCTACACAATAGTAATTAAGAAGCCAGTTTATCGTCGGCAAGATATTCAATCATGCCATAACTATTTGAAAAATGTACCAATAGATTCGTATTCGAAAAAAGTTTTGGTTGTCTTACTATTGTAACATATAATTGAAAAACTATTATTATTAGTTTAACCGATTGTGATATTTCAATCATAGAAGTAGTGACGGGAGCGGCAGTTTTACTGTTTTAGAAACGCCGATACACCGCTACAGTGCTAGGAATATAGGTTACTCGCAGTTTGATTAATGTACCATGTTTTGTCTCGAATGATGCATATAAATGATGTTGCTTTAATGACCATTTCAGGTTGGCCTTAGCGGGATCCTGATGGTGAAGGGCACGCCCTACTCCCACATGAACCAGGTCCGACGGAACGAGGAGATGTATGGCACCCTGCTCTCCGAGAACGTCATCGGCGTTATCCACGACCACTACGTCACCTTCCGCCTCGACATGGACGTCGACGGCGCCGACAACTCTTTCGTCAAGGTGGAGATGGCCCGCCATAACACTGCTCCGGGCGAGTCCCCTCGGAAGAGCTACCTCAAGGCCACCCGACACGTCGCGAGCACAGAGAAGGATGCTCAGGTCCGTTTGAAACTTTACGAGCCGTCAGAGTTCCACCTCGTTAACCCGACGAAGAAGACACGTGTGGGGAACCCGGTAGGCTATAAGATCGTCCCAGGCGGCACTGCCGCCAGCTTGCTGGCCCCCGACGACCCGGCACAAAAGAGGGGTGCATTCACAAACAATCAGGTGAATTAAAGCTTACGCATAATTCGGATTTAGGTTTGGAGACAAGTTTCAGCCAGGCATGGGCTTACTAAGTCGTGATTTGGTTTTTGTGGGACAGATTTGGGTCACGCCGTACAACAAAAGCGAGGAATGGGCTGGTGGCCTGTTTGTATACCAGAGCAAAGGGGAGGACACGCTGGCTACATGGTCGGAGAGGTACATATCTGCATGTACTTTCAGTTCTTCATGAATATATCCCAATCGTGTGAATGGTCGGATCATTGATGTACCTGATCACTGCGGGGATGCACAGGGACCGTCCGATCGAGAACAAGGACCTGGTGGTGTGGTACACGCTGGGGTTCCACCACGTCCCGTGCCAGGAGGACTTCCCCATCATGCCCACCGTCTCGGCCAGCTTCGACCTCAAGCCAGTCAACTTCTTCGAGAGCAACCCTATCCTGAAGCAACGGCCTGTCAAGGAAAACGATCTGCCCGTCTGCGCTGCAGCCTCTGCCGCTGCAGCCTGAGGCCGTCGATGACGATGAAGTTATATCCATATATGGTAATTGTTCATGCATGCGCGTCCATTTATGAATGAACAGCGCAAAGTTCCTTACCGTTGTACTGTACTTCAAATTATAAGGAAGTGGTGCGTCGGTCGTCTGGGGAGCTCATTCGTGAAGGCGTTGGTTAAACTAGTATTGGCTGTTTAGTAGCTGTAGTTTGGAATGTTGGTTCTTCCTGTTGATCTGTTCTGACGTTGGCTGTGTTTGTTGGTGGTTGTTTTGCTTTTATCACAGGTATCCCTAGCGGGATCTTGTTTCGGCTTTCTAATAAAGTTGGGCCCAAAAAGCTTTTTATCGATAAAAGGACATAATGGATGTCCATACTCATTTGCTACTAGTAGAACTCTCAAAGTCAAGTCACCAAGCACTCTTCCATGCGTATCCACTGGCTCATGCACACAATTTTCCTAGAGCCCTACAAGAAACCGGTTTTGCTATATCTAAAAAAAATACAGAAACAATGCCGGCGAGCTGTGTACCAAAGGACACAAAATTACAGAGCATGTGTTAAGTGTATGGAAGACACAACATGTGTTTTTTATGGGTATGTCTATGTCTCAAGCGTCCGACTTTTCAGTAAAAGGATAAAATCTACTACCTCCGTCTCATAATTCTTGTCTCAAATTTGCCCAAAAATGAATGTATCTATTCCTAAAAGGTGTCTAGATATATGTAATATTTCGACAAGAATTATGGAACGGAGGGAGTAGTTGATTTTATCAGGGCATTTTGACGCCGTCCCTACTTTCTCCTCTCCATCATTCGTCACGAATTGTAAAATACGATTCAGATCCAATGGGTGAGCAATCAACTTGTTCCTAACTAAAAATCAGGCAACTCGGATATAAGGAAACCCTTGTTTGAAAACAAAAATCTATATGAAGAATCATTAACCATTGTAAACAACTTACTACCTCCGTCCAACAATATAAGGTGTATTAGTTTTCCTTTGACCAATGCTTTGACCTCAAATTACTCTATTAATATCTAATTATATGACATAGATTCATATCCATTATATTTCTACTCAAATATATTTGCTTATGGATATGATTTTGATCACATTAGTCACATATTCATGAAGTAATTTGTGGTCAAATGTTTGGTCAACCGAACCCTAATATCCTCGTATTGTTGGACGGAGAGAGTATCTTTCAGTCAGACCTTTTGTTTTCATCCGTGTGGCTAAGGATATTATCGATGGTGGGTTTGGCAGAGTAGCGGCTAAGGGTACTGTTATTGGCACATGTTGAACATGTTTCTTTAATTTGAGTGGACATCTATTATATTATTAAAACAAAAGAGAGGAAGCCACGACGTTTGTTCACATAGGCAAAATAAATCTTCGTTGTTGATCATATTGGTGTGTCTAATTTGAATGTCTCGGACTTAAAAGGAAATACGAAAGACGCGTGCTCCATGTGAAACGGGTCGTATGCGAGTGGGACGACCCTATCGGAAGCAGAGCGGGTACGCGATACGTTCTGTCATGCTGACATCATCAAGCCAATGCGTGTCATCGTTGTTTGAACTAGATGATACGCAGCATCGGTGAAGAAAAATACTTAAAGTATAATACTTTAATTGTTGTTGGTATTTATAACCGGCCTGCACTTCTAAAAATTTAATGGAGAAATTTAGTAAAAATTATACAGCACGTAAAATCAATCGATGAGAGAAAACTCAGAAAAGCATCATGCCCGTTCAAGGCACCAATGATGTCGCCATCGTCCGAGCAAGTTCCGGCCAAGATTAACGAAGATAACCGAATTTCGTCTTGTATAGTCACAGTTCGGGATGCAGGTTGGATGATTTCTTCATCCGAGAGAAATGATGTACGGAGTATTAGGATATTTATTTCTATTTAGATATACTAGTATAATGTCCATGCGTTGCTACGGTCACTTAGAATGCGTTTGGTTTGCCGTGAAGCAAAAGTGGGTAGAGATAGCCATTGAAGGCGTGTATAAAGATATTTCTTTTCTGTGTTTGGTTGTCTAACCTGGATGAGCTGGATTGTGGTAACATTTGTGTGCCAAAATGAGATTACCTTCTCCATATAATGATAATGGTTAAAATTCTTTAAGATCTAATACAACATTGATATGCGTATATAACCAGAAACATAAGTCACCATTATTACCAACATAAACAAAAGAGGAGAAGGGGGAGGGGTCGGTACGAACAGAGAAAGATAGAAATAGAGACAGAGAGAGACGGAGAACGACAGAGAAGGGAAGTGGAGGAGGCACGCGCGGTCGGTGCAGGACCAGCTGCTCGACGATGGGGTGCACCGAGGAAACGCCTCTCGTGGGTCTACAGCCACCGCCCCCTCACCCAGCTCCTCTGTTGGTTGCCTCGTGCGGGAGGGAGCAGCGCCGACGGTGGGAGGGAGCGGCGCCCGAGCGGCAGAGAAGAGCAGCACCGACGGCAAGAGGGAGCGGCGCCAGCGGAGCAGATGGGAGACATGTCGGCGGCGGGACGTAGCGTGGCATGCGCGACAGAGCAGAGCAGCGCCGAAGTAGGGGGGATAAATGCCGGTGGCGGGCGGAGGGAAGGTAGGAGGAGAGGGAGGGGGACGACGGCCACAAGAGGTCGGGAGGAAGAGGAATTGAGGCACATCGGTATTGGGGTCGGGGAGAGATCTGGGAAAGGAGATGCATATTTGCAGAATAGCCAATATAATTTGGACCGCGGGTTGAATTATCCAAACTTGAAGGGGACAAATTGCAAAGTTCACGGACGGACGACGACGAAGTAAGGGTTCCTCCCTTTATTATTTTGGTAGAAAAGATAAAAACTCTGACGTCGTCAAGCCTACCATACTAGTCGATCTGATCTTAATATACTACGTATGTGTTCACAACATTGTTTAAATAAAATGCATTATTGGCTATATGTTTTAATACTGTTATACTGGTAAAATTCGTAAGAGTGGACATAATGCCATCATGTTCGGTTACATAGGCTAAATAATCTTCATTATCAAACATTATGGTCCAACTTATATCGGTCAGAACTAAAAATATAAAAAAATAAAGAATAAATAAGTGTCGGGGGAATGACCCCGTGTAGGGTCATGACGACACATATTGGTCGGGTTAGTGAGAGCTAAGCTGACGTAAGCGAGCGCATCGGATTTGCTAAGCCGAGTTTTTAACAGGCCGGCATACCAAGAGTATGCCGGCATCTTTATCCTTGTTATAGTAAAATAAAACCCTTATATGGGCCGGGCCGTAAATCCTACGTGGCAACTAGTAAGTTAACATTTCCCAAGCATGAGTCAAGACGCCCACGTGGCGCGGTCAATCCTACGTGGCAAAGGAAGACCAGTCAACAAGTCAAGCCTCTCATGCCATGGTCAAAAGGTCAAATGTGTTAGAGTAGGGGGCAAGAAATGTGTGAGGAGGGGGCCCCTAGTCCGCGGTGTACCATGAACCAAGCTTCCCTTTTCTCACATGGTGCACACAAAAGCTATGGACCAAAAGAGCTACTTTAACATTTCGCCCCCACTTTTCTCTCTCTCAAGGGTAGCCATGGTCTTTTGTCATGGACCCCTAAGCTATAAATACCCCCCATGGGAACATGTACCATTCACTCTCACTTGAATAAACTCAAGGGGAGAGGGCTAGAGTGCTTCCTCTAAGGTTCGCTCTCGCGCGCTGCTCTCGACTGAAAGTCGATCGGCCTCGAGGAAGCCTTCTAGGGGACTCTAGTTTCGAGGCCCCGAGCTGGCCTTGGTTGGCTCGGGCTCGAAAGAGAAGGGGTTGGGTTAGAGTTCCGAGGGTATCCTAACCTCGATACTTGGAAAGACGCGTTCGGTCCAAGTACGAGGCGGCCCCGACGAACCTCTTGCTGAAAGGTGTCTTGGGAAGATACGTTCGGTTCAAGCCCTTGGCTAACAACCCCCTCGAAGCTTTTCCTAACATAAAATTAAGTCGCACCCGCAGGGTTGACCGAATCTATTAAAAAAATATCGACGTGTCAACTTGTCCATGTGTATGACGACCTTCGCTATAAGGTCGGCATACACGCCCTACTTTTATACCCGCACTTGTGCCATCAAGCATTGGCACCCCTTACTCTAATTGTTGTCGAGAACAACAACAGTGGCGCCGACCCTGGGGAACCCTCGCCGCAATTGAAGATCTAATGGCCCTAACTTGCTGCGAAGTCTACATGGTTGCAAACGAAGAAAGCAAGTGCCTCGGGGGCTCCCGAGGAAGAAGGAACCCTCATCAATCCGGACATCGCCACAAGCATGGTCGCCACGACGGAAGTCGCGGTCGCCCCTCCGCTACCGGCCGTCCCGGAAGGAACTGAGGTACTCGAAACCGTCGTAGGCGGTCCCTCGACCCTCACGAACGTAGTGGCAAGGATTGGCAAGCTGCGTACGATTGCCGCCCTTGCAGGGGATACGGAACTCGGCATGCCTCGCTCGATGGGCTTCGCGCCACCTTCCCTACAGCCGGTAGTGAACCTGCCCTCGGAACCTACAAGAGGAAACAATGTGGCATCGGGAGGATCCGCGCCAGAAAACCAAGGAGTCCCGGCCTACGACCCCTCCAACCCGGGATTACCTCCACTGGCGCTCGCCTCAATCGCCCAAGGAGCTCCTTAGTATCATCCTTATTGGGGGCTTCCGCCGCAAGGCGCTCTCCAAGTCGCACACACTCAATCTCAACCTCGCTTTGCAAGTGCCCCGCAAGCGCCCCTTGCTCCTCTTATCGGGGTCAAACAACGCGACCACCAGGTACCACCTCAAGCTGCGCCTCGCGGGGAACGAGACCCCAGCGTGCATGGAAACGAGCAAGTGGCGGAAATCGGAGCCCGTGCCGGTGGCGAAAGGAATTCCCGTCGACGCTCCGACCCTCTAAGAAAACGCCGAGATCATTCTCCAAGCGACCCCTCTAGCGACGAAAGCGACGAGGGAGGACCTCGCCACCGAAGGAACCGAAAGAATCGGCCGACTTGCAACCCGCTCACGCAGGAGATCCAAGACGCGCCTTTTCCACCAAGGTTCAAGCCACCCACAATACGGCCGTACGACGGGGAGTCAAATCCTCTTCAATTCTCAGATGTCTACTCCACAGCGATATGGGCCGCCGGGGGAGGTCCCGTCGAGATGTGCAACCTCTTTCCGCTCGCGCTCACCGGAATGGCACAAACTTGGTTTTATAACCTGCGGAAGAACTCCGTGCACTCGCGGGAACGCCTCCAAGAGGTCTTCATCGCCAACTTTCAAGGCAACTTCAAAGAGCCCGTGCAGGCTCACAAGCTATACGTCGTGAAACAAAAGCCGGGGGAATCCCTTCGAAGCTTCTTCGATCGCTTTGCGAAGGTACGGAGCCAAATCGCCAACCCGCCGTCGACCACCGTGATCGACGCTTGCATGCAAGGTTTTCTCCAAGGAGAAGTGAATCGGGCCCTAAGTCCTAACCCACCAAAGACGACCGAGGAGTTCTATCGAATCTTGCAAGGATATGCCTGGGGCGAAGAAGGGGACATCGCCAAAAAGGACGCGCCGCACGCCACTTCTGAAGGAGCTCCCTCGTCCGACAAACCCCCTGCGCCTACTTCGTCTTCCAAGAAGAAGAGGAGGTGGGGGAAAAAGGCCCCTGGCGACCAAGCCCGGAAGATCTTCGCCATCGAAGGACAAGCACCATCCCAAAAGACTTGGCAACCCAAGAAGCCACCTCGCCCCGCCGAGGGGGGAATTGGGAGATGCCTCATCCACAAATTGGCAAGCCACAGCACCGAAGAGTGCAACAATCTCATCGCAGCTCGTGAAGAGTTCTAGGCACGAATGCAAGCCCGGCGCAAGGATGAGAAGACAGCCGAGGCTCCACGCCCCGCCAACGTCCTTATCGCTGACCCAGCACCCAAGGAGGATAACCTCCCTTTCCAGGAACCCGCACATCACGTCGGAGTGATACTCGGGGGCTCCGCCACGGGACGGGGATCAAAGCGACAACGCAAGGAGTATGCTCGCGAAGTCAATGTCATGGGAACCTTCACCCCGACACCACCACCCAAGTGGGCGAGCGTGCCAATTGCCTTCACCGAAGAAGACACCAAGGGGATACGCTTCCCACATGATGACGCCCTCTTTGTGACGGAGATTGTTGCCAATTGTGAGCTCAAGAAGATTCTTGTGGATGGCGGAAGCTCTGCCTGTCCTATATCTGAGCACATTAAAGAAGCTGATGGAGCCAAAGGGGGGATACAAGAACGGCTCGCTTCAGCCATCCCTTTGTCCCCTCACTGGTTTCGTGCTGGGGATCTGGTTGATCACCCAAATAAAATAAACCAAGTCATGTCACATGTTGCATTGCATCATAGCATATCTTATTTTGTCGTGATGTGAATTGTGTGTTTATGTATGTGTATGTTTGTTTGTTCGTATAATTTGCTCGGAGAGCGAACCTTGTGAGTGTGACGAGTGTTTGAACTCCAACTGCTACCAAGGCAAGTTTACTTTGATCATTATCCTATTATTATTGTTTTAAAAAAAAATATTTATGCATTAGTGTTGCTTGTAGAAATGCATGGATAGGATTATTACTCGTACTTATGCTAGCTATGATTTGACCTACTAGCGATAGGGTTACATTTGCCATGAATCCTCCACCAATAGCCACCGTGATTAGTGTTGCTTAGCCATGCTATGTTAGTATACGTGGGAGAGAATCTCAATCACCGTGAAATGATGATGTGGAGTGATTTTGGAAACTTGGCAAAACAACCCTAATGAACCATCCTGGGTGGACTGCTTTGAGATTTTGAGATGTTATGCGATGCCAGGTCCATTTCTATGGGTCCCTCTGAGTCGAGTCTCCGTGGATTCGGAGATGGATCGTCCATGGACGTCTCCCCGTGGATTCAGGGAGCGCTTGCGTCGCAAATGTGGAATGCCGCCTGGGGTATCAGAGACTGGACTAGTTTCCTGTTTAGTAGCTTCCAGTACAACCACAAGCTAAATGGGCTCTGGCTGGATGGAGTAAGAAATATGAACCCAGATCCGAGGGATTGTATTGAGGTAGTTGTGTAGGTGGGAGCGCGGGTCCCTCAGGTGGTCTGGGGGAATATGTTCTGAAAATTCTTGAAGTCGATGCCGTTGCTACTCTACTCTGAGGACAGCAAGGGATTAACACCTCTCGAGAGTGTCAAACTAAGTACTTAGCCGTGTCCCCGGTTACGGACAATTATGAGCAACTAGATTTGGGGGCTGTAAGTAAGGTCTCACTCATTCCAATTTCTAAATAAAATGAATGGTTTGAACTTGGGTTTAGGAGCATTGATGTATCTACTCGATGTCCTTAGATTAATAGGAGCATCGGTGTTTCTACCCGGTGTCCATTAGTTAACAATATTGTAACATTCAATTGTAGTAAGATAAATTATGTTTTGCTACTACGCCAAAAAGCCTGAACCCCAATACACCTCAATTGCATATACTTGTTAGGTTTGTTATAACTTCCAGCTGAACTGGCCAATACATTCAATGTATTGATCACGTAGTGGCTGCAATTAATAATGCAGGTGAATCTGACGAAGAGTGAGGTTCGTCGATGTTCTTTGGGTCATGTGCTTACATTCCAACATGCTCTCTCCTTTGGGAGTAGTAGTGACCCATTTACTCCACCTTTTTCCGCTGCCGTTTGTGAAATAATATTTTATTATCTTGAAACTCTCTTTGTTATGCTAACCCAAGGGGTTATGCAGGTTTGTAGGTACAATTAAATTCTGGATGATGCAATGTAACAAAGTACTTTGACCTTTGTATCTTGGTATTACATCTTGAAACTGTGTGTGCTAGTGAGTCGATCCAGGGACTAGCACAATAAGCACAGAGATCGAACCCTGTACGGGGGCGGTCGCTTCAGATGGTATCATAACAATGTGTTGCCTGTAGGAACGTGACCCTAGCTTGGATTAGGATAAGACCAAACCTTAGGATTATTTCTTATCCCTATCTGTTCTTTATATATATATATATATATATATATATATATATATATATATTTTATTCCTTATCCCTATTCATCTAAATCATTGCATTTATATCTTACATATGCATGACATGGTTGTTGATTTATTTTACATATACACAAAATACTATGTCTTATACCACAGATGCATGTTTCTTTTATTATACCACATATGCATGTTTATTTTATTATACCACTGATGCATATTTGTTTTCTTATACCATCGACCACTATAATCATGTTGCCATGTTATCCACGTATTTTTATGAATTCAATTTTATTTAGCAATTCCACCATTTATATTAATTTTTATCACCTTATTCCCACTCTACTATCTTTTATTTTATTTTACTTACATCCGACCATTTGATCATGTTACTGATACTCTCTTACCTTTCCTTCTTGTTTTCTATAGATGGGAAGCCCAACACCTTTTGGCAATGTGCTGCCATTTACCAGAGTCTACTACCCCTCCATGGACGACGAGCAGTTGTTCAGTGTCCCTTTGGCGGCACTGTGTGTGTCTCTTGACCTGCCACCACCCAGGTTCAGAGGCCGAGTCGAGCCCGCCGTGCCAGAAGGATGGCAGCCACGGTGGGAGATTGAGGCGAAGATCCGCGGGCGTGAGATCGCGCCTGCTACTCCGGATATCACCTTCATCGACCGCTACCCCACCTTCAAGCAAGGCCTTCAGTTTGCCATGCAGTGCGCCTTCGCGCGGGTGTGCCGGGACTATCGGCACGAGTTTCCCGAGGACTCCCCTTTCTGTCTCTTTGGAAGGCGGAACCATGCATGCTCGGCCGTGGCAACAACCAATGACGAGGATGCAACCCCGGTGACGACCCACTTCGAGAACATGGAGGCAAACACAGTGGACTTGGAGTCTTGCCTCGAGCACGAGATGACCAGGGCTGACATAGCCGAGGAGCAGGTCGGTAATCTAATGGGAGAGAAGACCTAGTGGCAAGAGGACAAGACATTATTGCAGAACACTGCCCTCAACATGGAAGGAGTCATTGATCAGTTGCTCTATGAGAGGGACCAAGCTTGCTACTACCGTGAGAAGTTCAAGACGTTCCTCGAAGCCACCGCCGCAACCGAACCCGCAGATGCGAGAGATCAACCCCGCTATTACAACGAGCAGTTTAAGGCTTTCACCGAAGCTGAAGCCGCCGCCGTAGCCGCCGCTGAAGTAGCACCCGCAGCCGAGCCAGCTGCCGCACCAGCGCCAGACCAGGCCCCACCTCCGCCGCAGGATCAGGAGGTGGTACCTTAGGAGGAGGGAGTGCCGACCAAGGAGGAGGTGCCCCAGGAGGTCCCATCGTGAACAAGTGTGATTTGCTATATTTTCCAAAACTTTTTTATGAATGACCGAGTGTATGATTGAAATATGCTTGAGTTAATATCTTGTTTTGGGGGTTTAGTTATCCTTAGCTCTATTCTATCTGTTTCCTCATCTATGCTACCCTAAACAGATGCCTCCGAAATGCCAGAACCCCACCAACAATGCCGAGGCTAACAACGCCGAAGCGGAAGGAAATACTGCAACCATACAACAACTGTTGGCCGCCCAGACCCAATTCTTCCAGCCGATTACTCAGCAACTGGCCAACAACAACAACGCCAACCACCAACAGAATCCGAACAACAACCAGCAACACCACCCTCCACAAGTGGATATGCTGACCAGGTTCTTGCGTTTGCGTCCACCCACTTTCTCCAGCTCACCTGAGCCAATTGTGGCGGACGACTGGCTCCGCTCAGTTAACAAGAACTTGGTGACAATCAATTGCACCGAGGAAGAGAAGGTGAGATTTGCAGCTCACCTATTGGAAGGACCAGCTGCATCCTGGTGGGAGAACTACCAGATCACCACCCCCATCGAGCATGTCACCTGGGATATGTTCCAAGAAGCTTTCCGCACCGCCCATATCTCAGCGGGGGTGCTCAATTTGAAGAAGAAAGAATTTCTGCGGCTCAGGCAGGGAAGCCGCACAGTGGTCGAGTTCATGGACCAGTTCAACAGCCTCGCCCGCTATGCGCCGGATGAGGTGAACATGGATGCTAAGCGCCGAGAGAGATTCTTGGATGCGCTGAACGGTGAACTTTCCGTTCAGTTAGCAGTTGCATACACTCCCACCTACCAATCGCTAATTGACAAGGCGATTGTGTTGGAGAACAAGCTCCATCAAATGGAGAACCGCAAGAGGAGACTCCACCAGGGAGGCTCTCACGCGGGCCACATCAGAAACCACGCACCACCCAGGACGGCAGTGGTAGTTCGTCTGTGCACAGGGCCGGGGGCCACAACGACAGGCGCAGTGGAGGGTATGGCCATCAGAACCGCCATGCCGACAATAGCAGCAACAAGCACCAACACCAGCAACAGCAGCAACGCCCGAGGATCCACAACGGGAACGGTAACCACAACGGAAGTGGGAACCAGAATGGAAATGGAAAGGGCCACACCAACGACAATGGCGCCGGACAGAAGCGTAACCCTGGCAGGGACATGAGCCAGGTGGAGTGCTTCAAGTGCCACAAGATGGGGCACTACTCCAACGACTGCCCGGAAAGAATGGGAGGGAATGCGGTTAAACCAAACCCATTCCAGAAGGGCAACGTGAACCACATCGACGTGGAAGAGATCACCGAGGAGTAAGGTATAGTCATCGGTACCTTTAGCATTAATTCTTTTAAAGCTTTAGTACTGTTTGATACCGGTGCATCTCATTCATTCATATCAAGAGGATTTGTGCATCAAAATGGATTACCTGTTAGCATACTAGACAACCCCATGAAGGTAAATTCACTAGGGGGAGAATTGATAGCCGCCTATGACAGCCGTGGGCTAAGTTTGGAAATAGGGAAACACACATTCCTCACGGACCTAATAATAATAGGGTCCAAGGGATTGGATGTCATCCTAGGAATGGATTGGTTGGCCAAGTACGAGGGACTCATAGATTGTGTCAGAAGAACCATCACCCTCACCACCCCAGAGAATAAGAGAATCCATTTCAAGTCTGCTCTTGAACTAAAGAGACCTAAGGTCAATTCTCTTAAGGGGGTTAGCCTGGACGAGGTTCCAATAGTGAATGAGTATCCGGATGCCTTCCCGGAAGAGTTGCCAGGTATGCCACCAGACTGTGATGTGGAGTTTCTCATCGAATTTATGCTTGGAAGTGGACCCATAGCCAAGAGACCTTATAAGATGGCTGTGGATGAATTGAAAAAATTGAAGAAGCAGTTGGCTGAGCAGTTAGCGAAAGGTTTCATTCGCCCCAGTTCATCACCATGGGGAGCACCTGTCCTGTTTGTGGAGAAGAACGACAAGAGCCAACGGATGTGTATTGATTATCGGTCACTAAATGGGGTGACGATAAAGAATAAATATCCCTTACCTATCATCAACGATCTTTTCGACCAGTTGGAAGGAGCCTGTGTGTTCTAAAAGATCGATCTGCGATCAGGGTATTTTCAGCTGAAGATCCGAGAGATGGATATCCCCAAAACGGCCTTCACCACTAGGTATGGACTGTATGAGTATACCGTGATGCCATTTGGTTTGACCAATGCACCTGCATACTTTATGAACATGATGAACAAGGTTTTCATGGAATATTTGGACAAGTTCGTCGTTGTATTCATCGACGATATTTTGGTTTACTCCAAGAGCAAGGAAGAACATGAGTAGCATCTGCGCATGATTTTGGAGAAGCTGAGAGCGCACAAGTTGTACGCCAGATTCAGCAAGTGCAACTTTTGGTTCTCAGAAGTCAGCTTCCTTGGACACATAGTGTCAGGAGCCGGAGTAGCTGTTGACCCGGCTAAGGTGACAGCTGTTACAGAATGGGAGTCACCCAAGAACGTTGGAGATATCCGCAGTTTTCTAAAACTCGCTGGATATTATCGGAGATTCATTGAGAAGTTCTCCAAAATTGCAAAACCCATGACTGAACTACTAAAGAAAGAGAAGAACTTTGCCTGGAACGAGAAATGTGAAGAGAGTTTCCAGGAGTTAAAGAAGAGATTGGTGTCCGTACCTATTCTTGTATTACCAAACCTGCAAGAAGACTTTCAAGTTTATTACGACGCTTCACGTCAAGGTTTGGGAGGAGTGCTAATGCAGGGAGGAAGAGTTGTAGCTTACGCTTCGCGGCAACTAAAGAGCCACAAAGGCAACTACCCTACGCATGATTTGGAGTTGGCCTCAGTAGTGCACGCCTTGAAGACTTGGAGACACTACCTGATGAGGAAACACTGTGAGTTGTTCACAGATCACAAGAGCCTAAAGTATATATTCACCCAGAAGGAATTGAATCTGAGATTGCGGAGATGGTTGGAAGTGATAAAGGATTATGACCTGAATCTGCAATACCATCCCGACAAGGCTAATGTTGTAGCCGATGCATTGAGCCGCAAAGGCTATGTAAATGGACTGACAGCTGCGGAATTACCGCCAGAGTTGTGCAAAATGTTCAAGGACCTGAGACTAGAAATTGTACCGGAAGGACATTTGGCCACTTTGGAAGTACAACCCACTTTGCTGGACAGGATCAGAAAAGGACAGAAGGGCGACTCATAAATAAATGATATAAAAGAGAATATGGTTGCCGAGAAAGCAAAGAATTTTCGTGAGGATGACCAAGGAACCATATGGTTCAGTAAACGCATTTGTGTACCGCAGGATCTGGAAATCAGGAAGCTGATTTTACAAAAAGCCCATGACTCACCGTACTCAATCCACCCTGGGAACACAAAAATGTATATGGAAGTAAAGGAGACATTTTGGCTGTCCAGATTAAAGCAAGACATCGCAGAATTCATTGCGCTGTGCGATGTGTGCAGCAAAGTTAAAGCCGAATACCAGAAGCCAGCAGGATTGCTACGACCACTGCCAATATCAGACCGGAAGTGGGATAAAGTTGGCATGGACTTTATCACCGGTTTACCAAGAACCAGATCAGGATATGACTCCATTTGGGTAGTGGTTGATCGTTTGACCAAGGTTGCCCACTTTATACCGGTAAAGACCACTTACACCAGCGCCCAGTTAGCGAAACGCTACACGTCCAGAATCGTGTGCCTACGAGGAGTACCCAAGGAAATAGTTTCAGACGGAGGTACTCAGTTTACCACAAGATTTTGGGGACAACTTCATGAGTCTCTAGGAATGAGACTAGAGTTCAGCACAGCTTTTCATCCGCAGACGGATGGACAGACCGAGAGGGTAGATCAGATCCTTGAGGATATGTTGAGAGCCTGCGCTCTAGATTATGGATCCAGTTGGAATGACAACCTGCCGTATGCAGAATTTTCATACAACAACAGCTTCCAAGCCAGCATAGGAATGTCACCGTTTGAAGCTTTGTATGGAAGGAAGTGCAGAACACCATTGTTATGGGATGGTGTAGGAGATCGTAGCCTATTCGGCCCGGATATGATAAATGATGCCGAGGAAAAGGTTAGGCTCATCCGAGATCGACTGAAGGTAGCTCAGTCAAGGCAAAAGAGCTACGCGGATACCAAACATAGGAAAGTTACCTACGAGGCTGAAGATAGAGCGTATCTCAGAGTTTCACCGATACGCGGAGTCAAGAGGTTTGGAATAAAAGGAAAGCTAGCACCCCGTTTCATTGGAGCTTTCAAGATCTTGTCACACCAAGGAGAGGTGGCCTACAAATTGGACTTACCGGAAGCATTGTCGAATGTTCACAATGTCTTCCATGTGTCGCAACTGAAGAAGTGTCATCCCGAGATGGCCGAGACACCACTGAAGGATACGATACCACTAAAGGAAGTCCAACTACAGAGTGACCTAACCTATGAGGAGAAACCGATCAGAATCTTGGATACAGCCGAGAGACATACCCGATCCAAGACCATCAAATTCTGCAAGGTTCAGTGGGACCATCACACTGAAGAGGAAGCCACATGGGAACGCGAAGATGATCTTCGAGAAGACCACCCACACCTCTATGCTAGCCAAACCGAATCTCGAGGACGAGATTCATCTTAAGGGGGTTAGGTCTGTAACATCCCAAATTTTCAAACCCTTTCATATGCATTGCACTCATGAGCATCATGCCACAATTGCATATTTGAATCAAATTTGAATTCCAAAAAGGCTTTTAAAAGGAGTTTTATTTCATTTTAAACCCCAGTATTTCACCCATTTGAGCTTTGGATTTTAAACCAATAGGGTTTATTTACAAAAGGGAGTTTATTTTATAAATAAGCTATCCCATAATTTTTGGGTATTTATTTGGAGTTGAAAAATTATTTTATTTAAATTATTACAAAGCCCTAAAGGCATTTATAGGGCAAATGTATTTTTATATATTTTATTTGGAAGGGGAATTACTCCAAAAGACAAATCATATTGTAATATGATTTTAAAAAAATTCTGAAATTTATTTGGATCAATTTGGAGTTCACAATCAAAAGTTACGAAGGAAAAACAGAAAAAGAAAAAGGGAAAAGGAAAAAAAGAAAAGAGAAAACCGGACCGGCCCGGCCAAATGGGCCGAACCAGCCCAGTTCTGCCGCGCCCGAACCGCCCGAGCCGGCCCAGCCCGCCACGCGCGTGCCCGAGCCACTGGCGCGTGGGACCCATGCGTCAGGGTCGTCTTACCCGAAGGAAAGAGCCGGGAATCACGCGGGTGACGCCTGCGCGCCCGTCTCGCTGCCGACGCCGCGCCCCGTCCCCTCCGTGCCTCCCGCAGCTTGCCAAGCACGGCCCTATAAAGCCCAAGCTCCCCGCACTATTTCCCCTCTCACAATTTCACAAACCTAGCGCCCACGCTGCGGAAATCGCTCGCCGGAGTCGCCACTGCCACTGCCGCATTTTCGCTCGCCGCCGACGTCACGGTGAGACATCCTCACCGCCACCCGCCTCTCTCTCCTCCTCGCGGACCTTTTGACGCGCTTAGTTTGGTTCTTGGTGCACCGCAGCCCGATCTTCGCCGACGACCGAAGCTCTACCGCCCGTCGCCCCGCCTCAGACGACCTAGGCGACGACCCCGTCGCACCCGAGCCTCGCCGACCCCTTCATCGACTCCGTCTCGCTGCGCCGCGTCGTCCCCGCCACTTTCCGAGCCTGTAGCCTCGCCGGAACGCCCCACGCCGCCGCGGCCTGAGCTCGTGCCGTCGCCGGAACCCTAGTGGCGCCGTCGGTAAGCCATGTTCAATCTCAGCCGTCCGTTCTTCATCAACGGTTAGGATTAGATCCTACTAATTCCTTTAAGTGAACCGATACCGCCCAATCAGAGCGTGACACGTGGCACTTTAATAGAAAACGGAAATGTAAATTTTATTGGCTGATAAATTGAAAGGCACTTTTGCAGAAAAGCCCCCGAAACTTCAAACTTTCATAACTTTTAAACCTTTTGGCCAAATTTGACAAATTTTACCTTTCTGGAAAGCTCTTGACCTGTAGAATCTTTTAAATTTAAGTTTGAATAAATTAGCCTCAGTCAATTTACAGAATAGGGTTTAATGCCATTTAATTCATAACTAATTATTTACAAAAAATTTTAATTGAAACCAGTGCCCAAAAATTTGTTTTATTGTCCTCTGTTCATTGGGACAAAGAAATAAATATTTTGAATTACATTATTTGGCTGATGGCAACAAAACCTTAATTTAGGGTTTTAATCCCTTGTTTTTGCTTTTTGTTTTTAAACTAATGCACTATTTTTTAATTGCTAATACTTTGGATCAGATTTATGATCTGGTTGATCACCCAAATAAAATAAACCAAGTCATGTCACATGTTACATTAAATCATAGCATATCTTATTTTGTCGTGATGTGAATTGTGTGTTTATGTATGTGTATGTTTGTTTGTTCGTATAATTTGCTCGGAGAGCGAACCTTGTGAGTGTGACGAGTGTTTGAACTCCAACTGCTACCAAGGCAAGTTCACTTTGATCATTATCCTATTATTATTTAAAAAAAAATATTTATGCATTAGTGTTGCTTGTAGAAATGCATTGATAGGATTATTACTCGTACTTATGCTAGCTATGATTTGACCTACTAGCGATAGGGTTACATTTGCCATGAATCATCCACCAATAGCCACCGTGATTAGTGTTGCTTAGCCATGCTATGTTAGTATACGTGGGAGAGAATCTCAATCACCGTGAAATGATGATGTGGAGTGATTAGTGTTGCTTAGCCATGCAAAACAACCCTAATGAACCATCCTGGGTGGACTGCTTTGAGATTTTGAGATGTTATGCGACGTCAGGTCCATTTCTATGGGTCCCTCTGAGTCGAGTCTCCGTGGATTCGGAGATGGATCGTCCATGGACGTCTCCCCGTGGATTCGGGGAGCGCTTGCGTCGCAAATGTGGAATGCCACCTGGGGTATCACAGACTGGACTAGTTTCCTGTTTAGTAGCTTACAGTACAACCACAAGCTGGAGGTAGTTGTGTAGGTGGGAGCGCGGGTCCCTCAGGTGGTCTGGGGGAATATGTTCTGAAAATTCTTGAAGTCGATGCCGTTGCTACTCTACTCTGAGGACAGCAAGGGATTAACATGTCGATTTCTTGTGGGGAATGTGTACAACCTCTCGAGAGTGTCAAACTAAGTACTTAGCCGTGTCCCCGGTTACGGACAATTATGAGCAACTAGATTTGGGGGCTGTAAGGAAGGTCTCACTCATTCTAATTTTTAAATAAAATGAATGGTTTGAATTTGAGTTTAGGAGCATTTATGTATCTACTCGATGTCCTTAGATTAATAGGAGCATCGGTGTTTCTACCCGGTGTCCATTAGTTAACAATATTGTAACATTCAATTGTAGTAAGATAAACTATGTTTTGCTACCACGCCAAAAAGCCTGAACCCCACTATACCTCAATTGCATATACTTGTTAGGTTTGTTATAACTTCCAGGTGAACTTGCCAATACATTCAATGTATTGACCACGTAGTGACTGCAATTAATAATGCAGGTGAATCTGACGAAGAGTGAGGTTCGTCGATGTTCTTTGGGTCATGTGCTTGCATTCCAACATGCTCTCTTCTTTGGGAGTAGTAGTGGCCCATTTGCTCCACCCTTTTCCGCTGCCGTTTGTGAAATAATATTTTATTATCTTGAAACTCTATTTGTTATGCTAACCCAAGGGGTTACGCAAGTTTGTAAGTACAATTAAATTCTGGATGATGTGATGTAATAAAGTACTTTGACCTTTGTATCTTGGTATTTCATCTTGAAACTGTGTGTGCTAGTGAGCCGATCCAGCGACTAGCACAATAAGCACAGAGATTGAACCCCGTATGGGGGCGGTCGCTTCAACATCATATGCCGATACGGCGTGCCGCGAGAGCTAACCGTGGACAATGGCAAATAGTTTGACTGTGCGGAATTCATCAAATTCTGCGAATGCCTTGAGATCAAGCTGCACTTCGCATCCGTAGCTTACCCCAATAGCAATGGCGCATGCGAAAGGGCGAATGGGCTAATCCTCCAAGGACTCCGCCGAAGGGTAGAGCACACGGTTAGCAAAGCAAGGGGAGCATGGGGAGATGAACCCGCTAGCGTGGTTTGGGGCATACGCACCTCCGTAAGCCGTTCCACGGGCCGAACACCATTTTCTTTGGTGTATGGTGCCGAAGTAGTTCTCCCCGCCGAGGTCGAGTTCCGCTCACCTCGGGTCGAAAGGCTCCAAGAAGCCACCCCAATTGCCTTCATCGAAAATGAAAGAGCATCACAAGACGGCGGTCGATCTTGTGGAAGAAGCTCGTGACAAAGCTCTCATGAGGCACACCGTCTACGAGCAAAACGCCGCACGCTTCTACAACACCAAGAGTGCGGGAACGAGCCTTCTCCCAAGGAGATCTCGTGCTGAAAAAGAATGTCGACCCAAAGCTCCAGCGCAAACTCGATCCTAAATGGGAAGGACCATACCGCATCGCCGCAGTATTGGAAAATGGTGCATACCTCCTCAAGAACATGGAAGGGGAAAACCTTGTCCATGCCTGGAACGGCGACAAGCTCCGGTGTTTCTACGCCTTAGAAGGACCTTCAAGGGCAATCCTTGCCGCTCCCGAATGAAGACTATCAGCGCGCAACCGGCCTTTTCCCTACGAAACGTCGAGGGATCGTAAGCGCCAACGAGGCCGCGTCTACATAAGGCTTGTAAGTGCCCATCGGGCCATACCTTAAGACAAGGATGCAAGGATCAATAAAACAAGTCTTTGACGAAAAATTAAGAGTGACACGAGACACTCACACGACTCATCATCATAAAAAGAGCCGCTGCCCCTGTGCCGCTCACTGAGGAACACATAAAGGCCTCCGTTGGCCCAAGCATCCTCTAAAAATGTCCACGGACATAGGTCGCTACGAGCGACTTGTTCGTTGGTGGATCCTAGCGTGCCTCGAGGCCATCCGCCAAGTAGACCCAAGTCCCTCGAGGGCCGGAAGCTCCTTAAAACGCATTTAAGGAGAACTGTAAATAAGCGAGTTATGCATGAGCATACTTACCTCGGAAAACCGTGCTACCCATATGCGAGACGTCGCGCACGGGCCTGCATGATAGTAACCGAGCTAAGGCTCCATAATAATCGCGGGAAAGCATAGCTTCCTGAAGTCCGAAGAGGGAAAATTCCGCATGAAATTTCCCGAACGGCAGGTCGAATTGTCCGGATCACTACCGGCATATTGAGAGCGACCCTGAAGCGACCGCCCCCGTAAAAGGGTTCGATCTCTGTGCTTTAATGCTAGTCCCTGGATCGACTCACTATCACACACAGTTTCAAGATGTAATATCATAGAACAAAGGTCTCAATATTACAACGTATCATCCAGAATTTAAAACATACTTACAACTCGCATAACCTCACGGGTTAGCTGGAAATAAAACAACCGTTTAGCAGCGGAAAGTGAAAGATACAAGGGCACATCAACACCATGGTGAGAGCGTGTTGGAATGTAAGACCGTAACCCAAATAAGCAGAACGTTCATCTTACTCGTCGTCGGAGCTTCCTGCATCATTAAACGATGCAGCCACTAGGGTCAATACTTTTGGAGCAAGAATTTTCTCAAAATAAAATATTTAAAAATACATTTGCCTATAAAATGGCTTTTAGGGCCCTTAGGCTGTCGAATCAAATTATTTTTTTCAAAATACTTTCAAAAGCCAATTTATGGGATAGCTCTATATATGCATTAAATCCCTTTTTACCACAATACCCTCATGGGTTAAAATGCAAATACTCAAGAGCAAGATCAAAGCCCAAAATCAAATAAAGGCATCAGTGCAAAAGGGTTTTCTGGGCAAATTTTAGGGTTTTGAAAGTGATCAAATGCAAGGTGACATGATGCTTATGATATGCAATGCATAAGAAGGGTTTTGAAAATTGGGATGTTACAGAACTAACCCCCTTAAGATGAATCTCGTCCTCGAGATTCCTGTTGGTTAGCAAAAAGGTGTGGGTGGTCTTCTCGAAGATCATCTTCGCGTTCCCACATAGCTTCTTATTCAGTGTGGTGATTCCATTGAACGTTGCAGAACCTGATGGACGTCTCTCCCGTGGATTCGGGGAGCGCCTACGTTGCAAATATGGAATGCCACCTGGGGTAACCGAGACTGGACTAGTTTCCTATTTAGAAGCTTCCAGTACAATCACAATGCTATATGGGCTCTGGCGAGACAAGAGTAAGTTGTATGAACCTAGACCCGAGGAATTGTACTGAGGTAGCCGTGTAGGGGGAGCGTGATTCTCTCGTGGTCTAGGGAATTACCTCTGAAAATCTCGTAATCGATGCCGTTGCTACTCTACCCTGAGGACAGCAAGGGATTAACACGTCGGTTTCTTGTGGGGAATGTGTACAAACTCTCGAGAGCATCAAAACTAAGTACTTAGCCGTGTCCCCGGCAACGGACAATTTGAGCAACTAGATGTGGAGCTGTAAGGAAAGTCTCACTCATTCCAATTTCTTAAATAAAATGAATGGTTTGAACAGGGTAGGAGCACTTAAAGAATCCACTTCAATGTACTCTAGGTTAATAGGAGCATGGGTGTGTCTACCCCGTGTCCATTAGTTAACATTATTATAACATTCCTTTGTAGTAGGATAATTTATGTTCTGCTTCCACGCAAACAGCCTGAACTCTACCTTGCCAAATACTGCATATGCTTGGTAGGTTCTGATATAACTCCTAGTGAATCTTGCCAATACATTCAATGTATCGGCTGCATCGTTTAATGATGCAGGAAGCTCCGACGACGAGTAAGATGTACGTTCTGTTTGTTGGGTTACGGGCTTACATTCCAACACGCTCTCACCGTGGTGTTGATGTGCCCTTGTATCTTTCGTTTTCCGCTGCTAAACAAATGTTTTATTTCCAGCTAACCCGTAAGGTTATGCGAGTTGTAAGTACCCTTTTATATTCTGGATGATACGTTGTAATATTGAGACCTTTGTTCTATGATATTACATCTTGAAACTGTGTGTGCTAGTGAGTCGATCCAGGGACTAGCACTAAAGCACAGAGATCGAACCCTTTTACGGGGGCGGTCGCTTCAGATGGTATCAGAGCATTGTGTTGCCTATAGGAACGTGACCCTAGTTTGGATTAGGATAAGACTAAACCATGAGACCAAACCTTAGGATAAATTCTTATCCCTATCTGATCTTTATAAGTATTTTACTCCTTATCCCTATTCTTCTAAATCATTGCATTTATATCTTACATATGCATGACATGTTTGTTGATTTATTTTACATATACACCCAATACTATGCTATACCACATATGCATGTTTATTTTATTATACCGCAGATGCATATTTATTTTATTATACCAACCATCACTATAATCATGTTGTCATGTTGTGCACATATCATCATGCATCCAATTTTGTCATTGCAATTCCACTTTTAATTATAATTCTTGTCTTTTATCCACCCTTCTACCTTTATCCTTTTATTCTACTTACACCCGACCATTTGATCATGTCACTGATACTTACTTACCTTTCCTTCTTTGTTTTCTATAGATGGAAATCCCACCACCACCCTTTGGCAACGTACCGCCATTTACCCGCGTCTACTACCCCTCCACCGACGACGAGCAGTTGTTCAGTGCCCCTTTGGCGGCACTGTGTGCGTTCCTCGACCTGCCACCTCCCAGTTTCAGAGGCCGAGTCGAGCCCGCCGTGCCAGAAGGATGGCAGCCACGGTGGGAGATTGAGGCAAAGATCCGCGGGCGTGAGATTGCGCCAGCGACACCGGATATCACTTTCATCGCCCGCTACCCCACCTTCTAGCAGGGCCTTCAGTTCGCCATGCAGTGTGCCTTCGCGCAGGTGTGCCGAGACTATCAGCATGAGTTTCCCGAGGACTCCCCCTTCCGTCTCTTTGGAAGGCGGAACCACACGTGCCAGGCCGTGCCAGCAGCCGACGACCAGGAGGTGTCCGAGGTGGCCGCCCAGTTTGAGAGCATGGAGAAGAACACCGAGAATCTGGAGACCTGCCTCGGTGAGGAAATGACCAGGGCCGACCTAGCCGAGGAACAGGCCGGTAATCTACTGGGGGAGAATGTCCAGCTACAGGAGGACAAGATCGTGTTGGAGAACGCTGTCCTCAACATGGGAGGAGCCATAGAGCAGCTGATTCATGAGAGGGACCAAGCCCGTTACTACTGCAAGCAGTTTAAGGCTTTCATCGAAGCCGCAACCGCCGCCGCAGCCGCACCAGCTGCCGCACCGGCACCTGTTCAGACCCCACCTCCACCGCAGGATCAGGAGGTGGAACCTCAGGAGGGAGTGCCAACCGAGGAGGAACCCCAGGAGGTCCACGAGATGGACACACCTGCCACCCGCACCCGTTCCAAGGCGAGGAACTTAGGGAATGCCAACTTCCTTTCACTTCCTTAGTTCCAGCTTAGAGCCCGCCAGACTATTTTTTATAATATATTCGTTATCGTGTTAGTCATTGACCATGCCGTCGTTGTGGTATGGCAATGTAGATCCGTGTTTTTACTTGCAACTCTTTACTTGTGTCTTAGGCTGTTATGCCTTGTGAACTATTTGTTTTGGATGTTAAAATCCTAGTGAATGTTTTTGCTTGCATTATAGTTGACTTGTTCATGATTGAATTGTCATGCTTGTGTTATAATTGTGTTTGAACTGTTGATTTGCCTGTGTTGTGGGGCTTAGTTTTCCCTTAGACCCTGTCTATCTATTTCTCATCTATGCTATCCTAAAAAGAGTCCCCAACAACAATAGCCATGCCATCAACAACAGTGACAACCATGAGGGAGAGAACGACAATGCAGTGACCGTGCAGACTCTGTCGGCAGCTCAGACTCAACTTTTCCAAATGCCCTCGCTGCTTGGGGAAAAACTGCCTGAAGGACGCAGTAGGGACGCTGTGGTAGGCCGGAGCGAACGGCGAACGCCAGCACCGGTGCCATCACAACGTCCTCGCAACGACCCTCGCCTCAGAAGGCGCCCTTCGGAGGGGTGCGGCAGGGACACTACGGCAGCGCACCCGTCGGTGCTGAGCGCTGATGGCATGCACTACCATAGTGTCTCCGCGGCAGCCCTCGCTCCTTGCGGAGATACCCTTTAGAGGGGTGCGACGGGAGCACTATGGCAGTGCACCCGTCAGCGCCGAGCGCTGATGGAGTGCACCACCACAATGTTTCCGCGGCAGCCCTCGCCCCGGAACCACTCGCTAGAGGAGGCGTGGCATGGACACGGCGGCAGTGCACCCGTCGGTGCTGAGCGCGGATGGCATGCACTTCCACCGTGTCTCTGCGACGCCCCTCGGGGTGGGATCGGTGGGGTGATGCGGCAAGGGCGTGATGGCAGTGCACCCCTTTTATAGGCGCAGGGGAGGGTTTGCCACCATGCGCGACGGATCAGCGCAGCACCCGTGGCACCCCACCCCTTGGAGTGCGGTACAGTCTTCGCCACCCCCGCATGCCAAGTTGCTGTGGCACACGTGGCGGCTTCCTCCTGAGTCATGGGACTCGGAGTACGGTGAGTCTCTCGTGGTGCGGTCACTCCACACCACCAGGCACCGCTAAGCGCCACGGCCCGTGGACGGTCCACAAGCATTACAGTGCGCAAGATTCCGCCTTTGCCCTGCACGTTAGATTCTTACCAAACCCGAGGCCTGCAAATTTTTTTGAAATTCACGAAAACACAGAGCAGTGTGGATAACCTCCTGCCTCCCAGCCCCCGGGCACAGAAGGGTCGATGCCAAACTTGGATGTGAGCACTTTATTTCCTCGACGCAGCGACTGCGTGATGCAGCTTGCGGGAAGCCCGGCAACTGCATGTCCTGTGATGCACGTTGCGGGAAGCCCGGCAACTGCATGTCCTGTGATGCACGTTGCGGGAAGCCCGGCAACTGCATGTGCTGTGCCGGAGCGATCCGGCAACAGGTTTTTGTTTTCGAGGCTCCGGCAGCCCCCTGCTCACAATCAAGTATGGAAAGACACTTCTGTGCACCTAAAGCAGGAGACAGAAGGAGGGGGGACACGCAAATAAATGATGCAGACTTAAAATTCAGGGAAAAGCACTTATCTTTATTCACAATAACTAGTGGTTTACACACGGGGGTTGCCCGGCTACACTAGCTCGAGAGGTATGCATAAGCGGCATCACCTGAGGGCCGAGCTCCGCCGCTTCACGGGTAGAACTTGCGCAAGTGCCCAATATTCCATCTATTTTGCACCGGCAAGCCATCTTCGGTTTCCAGCCGGACAGCCCCCGGTCTGGTCACCTGTACTACCCGGAAGGGGCCCTCCCATTTCGGAGTCAACTTGTTCCCGGCCTTCGTTCCTTGTATCCGGCGCAGGACAAGGTCTCAGTTCTCGAGCCCCCGGGGACGGACTCGTCTATCGTGATAACGACGGAGTTCCTGCTGGTAGCGCACGGCTCGCACAGCAGCTCGGCATCGAAGCTCTTCGATGAAGTTCAGATCGTCAACCCTCTGCTCCTGTTGGCTGGAGTTGCCGTACGCGCGTACTCGGGGAGATCCGTGCTTGAGCTCGAGGGGCAGCACCGGTTCTGCCCCGTAGACAAGGGCGAAAGGGGTTTCGCCTATTGCCTGACTGGGTGTGGTCCTGATTGACCACAGCACGGGCTGTAGTTCTTCGACCCAGTGTTTCCCATGGCCTTTGAGCTTGTCAAAGGTTCTCGTCTTGAGCCCCCGCAGCACTTCTACGTTGGCTCGCTCCGCCTGCCCGTTACTCCTTGGGTGAGCAATGGACGTGAAGTGTATCTTGGTGCCCATACCCTCATAGTAGGCCTGGAACACCGCACTCGTGAATTGCGTGCCGTTGTCGGTGATGATGCCGTTAGGCACACCAAACGGGCACACAATGTTCTTGAAGAACTTGATGGCCACCTGCGCGGTCACCTTCTGCACTGGTTCTACTTCCACCCACTTGGAGAACTTGTCGATGGCCACGAACAAATACTCGTAGCCACCGACTGCTCTCGGCAGCTTGCCGACGATGTCCAGCCCCCAGACCGCGAATGGCCATGAGGACGGGCTGACATGCAGGGCCTGCGCCGGCTGGTTGCTCTTCTTCGAGTCGAACTGGCACGCTTCGCACGTCTTCACCAGCTACTCGTCATCGGCCAGGGCCGTGGGCCAGTAAAAACCATGCCGAAACGCCTTGCCGGCCAGCGCCCGAGAGGCCACATGGTGGGAGCATGTGCCTCGATGTATATCCCCCAGCAGGGCGCGTCCTTCGTCTTGCGGCACGCAGATGAGCTTGACTCCATTGGCACGCCTGCGGTAGAGGTTCCCATCCACCACAGTGTACATTTTGGCTTGCCGCGCCACTCGCTCCGCGGCGACGTCGTCTTCCGGGAGAGCCTCCCCCTTAAGGTAGCGGGCGATTTCCACCGCCCAGGGAGGGGTCTCCCTGCCAACGGATGCCGCTATATCAGCGGGGACCCCTGCTGTTGCGGGATTTCCTTCGGTTGCCGGAAGGGCTTCCCCGGCAACCGGCTTGGGGGCGACTGAAGGAGCCGCTTGCTTGTGGCAGAACACCCCCGCCGGGGGCTTCCGGCGCACTGCTGCCATCTTGGACAACTCGTCAGCCGCGAAGTTGTCCTTCCGCTTGACGTGCTCGAATCGCAAACCCTTGAACTTGCGTTCTAGCTTGCGGACTACCTCCACGTACGGTGCCATCTGCAGGTAGTCGTAGTCCTTGTTAACCTGGTTGATCACGAGCTGGGAGTCCCCGTGAACAACCAGGCGCTTGATGTCGAGGGCGATTGCTGCCCGCAACCCGGCGAGCAAACCCTCGTACTCCGCCATGTTGTTGGTGGAGTTTGGGAAATCGAGTTGGACAGCGAACCTCAGTTGGTCCCCCATCGGTGACTCGATGACGACCCCGGTGCCAGCTCCCTGGAGACTGAATGCGCCGTCGAAGTAGAGGACCCAGTGGTCTCTTGCTCCTCCTCCTCTACGCTCGTTGACATCCACTCTACGACGAAGTCCGCCAGGGGCACACTCTTGATGCTCTTGGAGTTGGTGAAGTGCAGATCAAACTCGGACAGCTCCATCCTCCACTCGGCCACCCTTCCGGTGGCTTCACGGTTGGTGAGGGATCGCTCAAGGCAGAACCCCGACACCACCGTGACGTGGTGCGCCTGAAAGTAGTGGCGCAGCTTGCGAGACGCGAGCAGAATCCCCAGAACGAGCTTCTGTACCTGCGGGTACCTCGTATGGGCGTCGCGCAGCACTGCGCTGACGAAGTACACTGGGCGCTGCACGAGCCTCTTGCACGGTGCCAAAGTTGCCGGCTCGGGGGTGGTCCCCGAGCCCGAGGCGGTTGCCGGGGGCCGTTCAGCCCCCTGCCCCGCAGCCTCAGTCCCCGGAACGTCTTTCTCTCTCTCAGCCACCAGCACCGAGCTAACCACCTGGTCAGTCGCTACTAGGTAGAGTAGCAGCGGCTCGCCCAGCTTGGGGGCGACGAGGACGGGCGGCGACTTCAGGTACTATTTCAGATCCTGGAACGCCGCCTCGGTCTCAGGGGTCCACTCTATCGGGGCCTTCTTCTTCATCACCTTGAAGAAACGCAAGGCGCGTTCACCCAGCCTCTAGATGAAGCGACCCAGCGCGGCAACGCAACCATTGAGGCGCTGAACATCCTTCACCTTGCGGGGGAGCCTCCATCTTCTCGATAGCTTCTATCTTCCATGGGTTGGCTTGTATCCCCCTATGCGAAACCAAGAAACCCAGAAGCTGGCCCAAGTCCACACCAAAGGTGCACTTCTCAGGGTTCAGCTTGAGTTTGATCCTGCGGAGGTTATCAAACGTTTCCCGCAGTTCATCAATCAGCGAGTCCCCGCGCTTCAATTTGATGATGATGTGGTCCATGTAGGCCTCCACGTTTCGGCCTAGCTGGGGTCACAAACATTCGCCCAATGCGTGCTGGAATGTTGAGCCCGCGTTCTTCAACCCGAAAGGCATGCACGTGTAACAGTAGCAGCCAACCGGGGTGATGAACGCCGTTTTCTCCTCGTCTTCGACCGCCATCTTAATTTGATGGTAGCCGGATAAAGCATCTAGAAAGCTCAGCAAGTCACAGCCAGCGGTGGAATCAACTATTTGATCGATACGGGGTACAGGGAAAGGATCCTTGGGACATGCACGGTTTAGATCGATAAAATCTACACACATGCGAAGCTTATTTCCTGCTTTGGGCACTACTACAGGGTTAGCTAACCAAGTGGGATACAGAACTTTCCTGATAGCCCCGGCAGCCTTGAGCTTGTCCACCTCTTGCTTGATGAAATCTTTGCGCTCCTGCGCTTGCCGTCGGATCTTCTGCTTGACGGGGCGGGCGTCCGGGCGCACCGCGAGTCGATGCTCAATCACCTCCCTAGGAACTCCGGGAAGGTCCGTCGGCTCCCAAGCGAACACGTCGGCATTCTCCCGAAGGAAAGTGACGAGGGCGCTTTCCTATTCGGCAGTAAGGTTCGCACCGACAGTGACGGTGCGCTCCTTGTTGCCGGCTTGGAGGGGCAGCCTCTTCACCTTGGTGGCCTCCTCCCGGAGCTTCTGGCCCTTGCCGAGCCTAAACTTCCCCCGGCAAGCTCTTGCGGGGCAGCGCGGGCTTTCTTCGTTGTCGGGCCGTCGCCCGGCGAGCCTTCGTCTCCGGGAACGTCTTCGTCCCCGGCGGCGGCTGCGGCGGCAGCCCTGACGACCTCGCCAACGCACCAGGCCACGTCCTTGAGGTCGCACCTGATGGAGAGGACTCCGTACACGGACGGCATCTTCATCATGCCGTAGGCGCAATGCGTAGCCGCCATGAACTTGATCAGCGCCGGCCGACCAAGGATCCCGTTGTAGGGCAACGGGGTGTGCGCCACGTCGAACACTACGTGCTCGGTCCTGAACGCTTCCCGGGACCCGAAGGTCACAGGCAGCGTGATGCGCCCCAAGGGGCGCATGATCCCGGGGTTTACTACCCGGAACGGCTCGGTGGGCTTCAGTTGTTCCACCGGCAGCTGTAGTTTCTCCACCAACCTGGCGGACAGGAGGTTTAGCCCCGCTCCGTTGCCCACCAGTACTTTGGTCACCATCATGTTGCTGATGATCAGCGATACCACGAAGGGTATGACCCCCGAACCCAGCTGCCACGCTGGGTGATCGTCCGCATTGAAGGTGATCGGCACGTGCGACCACCTCAGCGACTGCTGCGGCTCCGCATCCGGCAACAGCGCGCACACGTCGCGGGTGCAGCGCTTTACCGCGGCATGAGATGGGACAGCATAAGCTCCCCCATGGATGCAGGTGATGCCGCGAGGCTCCTGGAAGCCCGGCTCGTCGCCGCCAGTGCAGTCGGACTCGCGCTGCTCCTCAGCACGAGTCCTGTCCCGTCAACGCGGGCCTGGCCGCGCCTCCCTGGGCTTCCTCCCTGCCGGCACCGCCGCCGGCAGGCCTTGGCCCCACTGTAGGGTCGTTCGGGCAATCTCGGGAGAGATGCCTGATGTCACCGCAGTTGAAGCAGGCACCGGTTGCTCGGCGCTCCTCGTGGCGTTGTTCGCGCCGCTGCTTGATTCCCTGCAGGTTGCGGCAGTCCTGCGCGTTGGGGGTGGAGTTGGCGTGGATGGGGCAGCGGGGCGTGTCGCCCTGCTTGCTGCCAGACCCGCCACTAGTTTGGGCGCTAGGCGCCCTTCCTCGGCCATGCCACACTTGTGCGCCAGGGCGTACAGGTCCTGTGTCATCCGGATCCGATGCGTGCTCAGCTTCTCACGCATCTTGGGATCGGGGACATTGATGGCGAAGGTGTTGACGATGGCGGCAGCCTCCACCTCCGGTATGGACTAGGAGAGACTGGAGAAGCGGTTGACGAAGCTCCGCAACGTCTCTCCCGGCTTCTGCACGACAGTGTGCAGCTCCGCCATGGTTCCCGGGCGCTTATAGCCGCCCTGGAACGCGCTCACAAACTACTTGCGTGGGTCCGCCCAAGCGGCGATGGACCTAGCGGGCAGGTTGAGCAGCCAGGTTCTCGCCGATCCTTTCAGGACCATCGGGAACCAGTTGGGTCTGACCTTGTCGTCGGCGCCGATGGCATGCATCCCCAACGTGTAGCTCAGGAGGAAATCCTTGGAATTCATGGTCCCGTCGTACGTACCGAGCGTGGGTGCTCGAAACCTTTGGGGCAATATCACCCGCCGCAACTCGCACGTGAACACGGTGCACCCGTCCTCGGGGCCCAGAGGAGCATCT
Organism: Brachypodium distachyon; assembly: GCF_000005505.3. Taxonomy (NCBI): domain Eukaryota; kingdom Viridiplantae; phylum Streptophyta; class Magnoliopsida; order Poales; family Poaceae; genus Brachypodium; species Brachypodium distachyon. Next base: position 5,272,579 of record NC_016135.3, read on the forward strand.
TCCTACTCCTGTGGGCGTTGACGCTCTACCTCGCGCCGACGTTGGCGCTCCAGGCGCTGACGTAGATCCTCTTGCTAGCGGGCATCCAAGATGCCGCGCGCGTCGCCTCGCGCCACGATGGGTGACGAGTGTGAGGATGCTTCTGGGTCCGCGTCCCCCTGGCGTCCCTGCGGGGGAGGGTTTTCCCCTTGGTGCGAGGCGCGGTGTGTGTCTCCATGCTCCGGCTTCTGCCCGCAGCCGGAGCCTGCCGGTCCGCCCTCGCCCTGCGGCTGTTGGGCGGCGAGTGCGAGGAGTGCGTCCAACTCCTTGCCCCACGTCTCGTGCACCGGCGTGCCCTGCTGCGGTTCGTACCGCACCATGACCCGCGCGGTGATGATGGCTTCTGCCTGGGTTTGTGCGGGAGGCAGCCGGTTTCCCGAGCGGCTGCCCTCCGCTCTACCACCGGACGCACCCGGGTGCACAGGGTGCGACCCCCCTGGCGTCGCACGCGACGTAGTATGCTCGTGGCACAGCTGACGCTGTGCGTCTTCGGCCCGCGATTCGAGTCGCTGGCCGGTGAGGGCGGCACCATGTCCGCTCACACGGCTGGCCCCGACACTGGGGGGCGCCGGCCCCCTCACCCGGTTGTCTGCTGACGGCCGAGGAGGAGGGGGTGGCAGCTGCGATTGCTGCACTCGCGAGGGTTCTGGAAATCCAGAACCCGCGACGCAAGTTGCACGTCATGCGACCGCGTGTGTGCCGCTCGGGCTTCACGCGGGTCGATCCGAGGGTCACAAGCCCAGTTGGGGGTCATGGTGGCTGGCTCTATCGTCGAGGAGGACGAGGCCGATGTTGGTGTAGACACTGCCGTCGGCAGTCACCGGCGAGCTCTCCTTGAGCGCCCCCTACCTGGCGCGCCAGATGTCGTCGCACGGGGCTCCGACACCGGGGGTGCGCGGGCACCCCCTTTTCAGGTTCGGCAGTGGGCTGCAGGGATCGCTCCGGCGATCGCCGGCAGGACCAATGCGAGGCGCGAAAGACACCATGAACACTACCAAGGGCACACGCACACGCTTTTTACCTAGGTTCGGGCCACCTTGCGGTGTAAAACCCTACGTCCTGCCTGTCTGAGCTTGTATTACCAAGGGAAATCAGATGGTTACAGGGTTGCGAGGGGAGCCCCCGGGTGGTCTCTTTTTGGCTAAGTGCTCTTTTCTACTTTAGGCTACTGCCGGTGTTGCACTAGGAGTTGGCTCTGTAAAAGAACCAACAAACCCACTAAAGACTGAATTGAGCTGAACCGAACCCTTTGACCATTGGCGGGGGTCCTCCTTTTATAGCCAAGGGGATACCACAGATGCCACGGTGCATAGTTTACAAGTGGTGAGCAAGGAGCTAGGGAAACTCCTCAGTGTGCTGGCATGCATGCATGAGCGCCAACCCCGCTGCTAGGGGTCTAGGGCCTAACAAATAGGACTGGACAGCCACTGTTTCCCTGACTAGACGGGTAACGCTCCTCCTGTCGGCTCATTAAATGCGCCGTGCGCTTCCCTCCTTGCTCTGGCAAAACTGCACACTGGGCGCCTGGCACGCGCCCACGTGCCGCCACTACTCTGCTCGCTCGGCCCCACCCTCACGATGGGACCCTGCGCCCGGGAACTCCTCCTCCCGGTAAGTGCCTTCCCGGGAGGTGCCCAGGCGGGATTATTCCTCGAAGCCCCGCTAGCCCTTCTGGGTTGGTAGCTTGCCGGGCGGCCTATACATTGCCGCCCGGGGTGAGATCCTCCCGGGAACTCAACGATGCGACCCACGCGTCGTGCAACGGTGGTACCCCGGGTACCACTGGTGTGACAATGACGGCTCAAGGCGGCGATGCAGGCAAGGGCGCAGCTGAAAGCACTGGTCTCCCGAGCAAATCCGGCAGAACGGCGCGACCCCCAATGGAGAAACCTGAGAACATCGCTACTCAGGCCGGCACATCCGCTGTGCCGGCAAAGCCGACTCCGCTCCAGGCCGCCTTTGAGAGGCTGACGCTGCCTGTGGCTCCAAACACCAACTCGGCCCAGCTTCAGGCTGAGCTGGAGTTGGAGCGCCAAAGCTTGCTGCAGGAAGCTATCGACAAGAGCTCGTGATATCTCTTTGTAAGTATAACAAAGCTCATGGCCTTAACTCCACTGCTGCGCAGAACCCTAGCCGAGTTGGGGAAGTGCGTAACCGTGGCAAGAACTTGAATGCCGAGATAGCTAGGGATGGTAGAGCCATACCTAACGCGTCGACAAGCTATGCATCGGCACTAAAGCCGAAATACATCACTCCTGTTAAAAACCTTAGGGCAACCGAGGCTGCGGCAGAAGAGTTAACAAATCTCACGGGAGAGGCGCTCCGAGTACAACAGCTGCATGTGAAGGAACTGCTTCGCACAACTAACGAGCAGAATGAAGCATACATGAGGTTGCACGACAAGCCCGATGTATCTCAGATCATTCACTCGGCTGCAGGCGCTGGCGGCCGGGCCGACAAGCAGGCGTCCTCACCCGGTGGCAGACGGGATAAGAGTGTTAACTTCGGCCGGGACAAGCGGCTGGATCACTATGATTTGGCATTAGCTGGGAAGCAAGTTGTCAGGCAAATTGATGATGGTCAAAGTGGCCTACATCTCGGCGACAATCGTCGAGGTTCGCAAGAACGTCACTCGGCAGGACAGGGACGCCAACCTCGGGGTCCGGCGCCCAATACTGCTGCGGGTCAGCAGGGTGCTGAGCACAAGCCCCTGTATCGAGGTGAAGATCAAAGGCAAGACCATTACAATGACGGATACTCGGCCATGGGAGATGAAGGCTATCTCTGGCGAGAGTGTGAAAATTGCGGCCCACTCGGAACCCGAGTGGGAACCCGGCAAGTGTCGCCGCTAGATGGCCAACATCGGCTTGACATAATCCATCTGTCGGAGCTTCTGGAAGAGCAATGTCCTCCGGAACCGCGTTGCTTCGCTTACCAGATTATGAGAGAGACACCTGCCCAGGGTTTCCACCTACCCAGAGGCAGTGCACGTAGCAGGTGGCAATCGCAGATGGGCAGTACGCTATGTACCCCAAATGCTGGTAGGGCCAGCCAGGATTTGGTTGAATAACCTGCTGGAGGGAAGTATCAACTGCTGGATAGATTTCGAGGAAGCCTTTGTCAGCAACTTCACCATCACCTACAAGAGGCCTAATCGCCCTCAGCAGTTGTCCATGTGCAAGGAAAGAGACAACGAGACTGATCGAGAGTACCTGATGAGGTGGATTAACCTCTGCAACTTCTGTGAAGGAATAGTGGAGTCGCAGGCCATATCATGGTTTGCCCAAAGATGCCGGCATGGCAGCATGTTGTGGCAGAAGCTGCAAAGGGAAATGCCGGCCCCTTTGTCCGAGATGATCAAGATTGCGGACATGTATGCGTTGGGTGACCCAACTCAGCCATCACTGATGTCGGCAGAGCCACACAAAGAGCAGCCGACATACAATCGTCCCGAAGCATTCTAGAGGAATGATCATCAAGATGACAGGAACAAAAGAAGGGATGATAGGCCGGATTACCGGTATGTGCCAGCCCATGTGGCAGCCATCCAAGATCAACCTGATGCCGGTCCAAGCCAGCGGTAGAAGACTGGAAATCAGCAGCGGGCCAAGAAAGGAGAACAAAAGAAGCCGTGGCAAGATAAGCAAAAGTACACGTTCGAGATGATGCTTGATCAGCCTTGTCGTTTCCACACGACCAATCCAAGCAAGGCAACGAACCACACAACCCGGGCAATGCAGTTGGATGCAGTGGGACGAGAAGGGCGCCGATGCTCAGATTCAAGGACCCCCTCCGGCAAATAACGTCGTCAATCAGGTGGAGGACCAAGGCATCCCGGAGTATGGAGGAAGGAACGAATACAAAGAGCATCATCAAAGTACATGATTTTCATCACGGAGCCGACTGACAAGCAGAGCCAGCGTCGGCGTGAGATGGAGGTCAACTCTGTCATGCCGGCGGTGCCGAAGTTCATGTACTGGTCGGAGCAGGACCTCTGTTGGAACCGAGCTGATCACCCTAAAGTCATGCCGAATCCCGGTGGCTATGCTCTGGTCGTCGATCCGACACTCATTGGGCCTGACATCAATGTCAAGTTCACTCGAGTTCTCATTGATAATGGGAGCAGCATTAACATCATGTGCCGAAACACGATGCTAGAACTCGGCATTACAGATAACATCCTTGAGCCTAACCGGACTACCTTCCATGGTATTGTGCCGGGAGTGTCATGTGCTCCGGTCGGCAAAATCCGGGTTGACGTCTCATTCGGCACAAGGAAAATTGTCGGATAGAGAATTTGGTGTTTGAAGTGGTGGACCTCAACAGTCCGTATCATGCGTTGCTCGGCAGACCGGCATTGGCCAAATTTATGGCGACCACTCACATTGGCTATTTGAAGATGAAGATGCCGGGACCAAAACCATTTTCAGAAATTACAAGCGTTCAATGGAGTGCGCGGCAACAAGATCTGCTTTGGCCGAATCACTGGTCATTGCCGGGGAGAAGAGGAAGCTGCAGGAAGTTGTCGCACTGGCTCAGTCGGCACAGATCGGTCTGCCGACTATGAGCAACCCTCATGGCGGCGTAGCATTCCAGGCGGCCAAAGAGACGAAGAAGATACCAGTCGACCGTGAGTTCCCAGACCGCACCATCATCATTGGTGCCAGCCTGAATGAGAAATAGGAAGGCGAGCTCACCAACTTTCTCCGTGAGAATATGGACATCTTCACATGGTCAAACCAATACTTGTCGGGTGTGCCGAGGGAGTTGGCTGAGCACTCATTGCCTGTCAGGCCAGACGTAAGATCGGTTAAGCAGCCCCTTTGACGCTTCACCGATGACAGAAGGAAGATCATAACGGAAAAGATATCCCGACTTTTAGCTGCCGGCTTTACCATGGAAGTGTTGCATCCTGACTGGTTGGCCAACCCAGTCATGGTCGAGAAGAAGAAAGATGACCCAACCGCAGCCAAAGTATGGCGTATGTGTGAAATCATAGGTGATGTGTAACATTGGCAAGTATTTTAGGTGAAACATTGATGTGGATACTTTGGATAATATGGATACTTATATGATGACTTGTATCTTGTTTGGACTTAGTGCTTTGCTAGTGGTGTGTTGATCCATTAGTTTCTTATGTGAAAACATGGTGTGAGTTGTGTGGAACTTATCCTGATTCAAGTCATGGACTTGTGCTGGTTATTTGTGTGTTCGCTTTCAGGTGTTGCCGGAGCTAGAGGAACGTGGGTGATGACGGGATCGAGGGACGAAGCTTGGGAGAAGCTGAAGTCGAGGGATCAATGTCATGCGGGACTTTCGTACGAAAGAACAATGAAAGTGAAGACTACGATGATCCGGGAGGACACCGTTTTGTCGTACGTTGATTATACCGGAGATGTAAGGTATTGGAGATATTCGACACGTGATGGTCGAGTTTTGAAGACATTACAAGAAGAGTTGATGGCATAGAGTGGCATCGACGTGAAGACATGTAGGTCCAGCCGTGGCTGGATGAGAGCTGTTTAAAGATTAAACAGTAACGCCATCAACATCGCATCCGATGGAAACGTGGAACACATGAAAGTTGTGCGCGTCATTGAGAGGAACAACTTTTATTTTGGAGTCATCTCAATCCAAGGTCGTCTGTGGGCCCCTCAGGCAGAATAACGACCGGGCAGAGGAGTTCGTGTTGGATTCAGACTCGGTTTAGGGTCGCGAATTTTCCTTTATAAATAGAGGGCGTCCTAGCTAGGGTTTTAGTAAGGACGTGAGGGAACTCAGAGCTTTGGATCTAGATCAATTCTTGGAGAGTTCTTGGATGCATGGTTGCATCTTTTGTAATCGATCGACATAGTTGCAATTAAGAGATTCGTTGGCGGTGTCATCTTTGTTCTTCTCGGATCTTCGTGGATTATTCGTGTTTGATCTTTCTAACACTTTGTTGCATATTTATCACGAGTTCATAATACTTTGCTGCTGGTTTATCACAAGATCAAGGAAAGATCACGATTACTTCATCTTTCTTGTTATTCTTCGAAATCGATTATAGATTATTTCTCTTAATTTTCTGTCAGCTGTTACTGTTTTGATCATATCTTTTGATTGGTACATCCGATTGAGCTGATTCTTGTTGCATTGGTTAGATAATTTCAATGCCTTTTTTGCATACTCGTACTTATTTTTTGGTTCATCCAATTAAAAGTTACGGCTGTTTTACTATCATAGACAAAAAGGTGATTTAGGATTTGAACTTTCGGGAAAAGTTTTAATTTGCTTCCGGGCAATCACTCACCGCCCCCTCTCTGATTGCCTATCTCGATCTCACAATTGGTATCAGAGCAAGGTCTCTCTAATTTATCTTAACCGATTAATCAGACTTGCTAGATATGGATAGGTATTCTACCAAACACTGTGTGTTTGGTGGTGTTGATTTTCAGTTTTGGAAGGCGAAGATGAAGGCATACATCATGGCACAAAGCTACACCATATGGGAGAAGGTCGCCAAGCCCTATGGGCTTCTCGCGGACAATGCAATCAGAGCAACAAACTTGGTCCACGTAGAGAACAACTACAAGGCGAGGAACTACATCATCCAAGGTCTACAACGAAGTGACTTCGACCATGTCGCTCACCTTGCATCTGCTCATGAGGTATGGAACGCACTTTGTAGTTATCATGAAGGATCAAACTCTGTTAAGGAGGTGCATCAGGACATGTACAAAAAGGAGTATATGAAATTTGAAATGAATACAGGTGAATCTTTGGATGAATTATTTGCACACTATAATAAGATTCTCACCAACTTACGTGCATTAGGTGTTACCTGTTCTGATGCTGAGACTTCTAGACAACTTTTGAGTGCTTTAGATATGCCCATATGGGAGATCAAGTATTGTTACGATTAGAGAATCTACAGTCATGAGCACACTTACACTTGATATCTTATACTCAAAATTTAAAACTCATGAATTAGATATTCTTGCTAGGAGAACCGGTTCCAAATCAATTGCACTTGTTTCTAACTCTAGCCGCTCTAATGATGGTACTTCTTCATATTGCTATGCTCTTTCTTTTTTGTCTCAACTAACCGATGAACAGCTAGAGCAATACCCAAAGGAAGAATTGGCACTCCTCACCTCTCATTTTACACGTGCCCTGCAAAATGTTTGTTCAAGGAAGAGAGGTGGGAACAATGCTCCTACGTGCTTTGAATGTGGTGATCCAAATCACTTTCGCCAAAATTGTCCCAAATTCTTATCCAAGATGGCGAAAGAAGAAAATGGGGAGGACAAGAAGAAGAAGCGTCCCTTCAACATCAAGAATAAAAAGAGGGGCGACTTTGCTCGAGCTGTGGCTCACAGTATTTTTTCTGTAATCAATGAATATGGTGAACCATGCTTGAGTGATGTGGATATCGAGTCTGATGAAGATGATGCATCCAAAGGCAAGCGCGACATTAATGGGATGTGTCTTATGGCTAGCAATAAGAGTGCTACCTCCTGCGACGACTACGACAGTGACAACAACAATGAGGTAGAACTTTCTTATGATGAATTACTTAAAAGTGCTAGTAAATTGAGTTCCTTACTTGATCATGCTACTAAAAGAATTAAGACATATGACTTGAAAATTGCATCATTGAATTCTGAAATTACTAGACTTAAGTCTATGATTCCTGATGACGATTCCTGTAGGTCTTGTGATTCTATATATTCTGAGCTTACCTCTTTGCATTCTATTCATGATGATACTCTTGATAAGCTTAGAGCTGCATTAGAAAATAATGAGAAACCTATTGTGCATAAACGTAAACGAATTAATGATGCTAGTATGGATACTTCTGATTTGATAGATTCAACTTCTTGTAATAATTGTCATATTCTTGAATTGAAGTTGCAAGATGCAAATGCTAGGGTTTCCGATGTTGAACATGCTTTACATATCAATGAGGTTTCTTTGTTCGCTAATTGTAGAAGTGGAAAACAAATCATGGATGATGCTTGTGATAATTGTATTGCCCTGTCTCATCAAGTTAATTATTTACGAGCATCTTTACAGAAATTTTCTAGTGGGCACAAAAATCTGAATATGATCTTAGATAAGTCTAAAACGAGTAAAAACAAGACCGGACTTGGTTTTAATGCACATGCTCATTTTAAGGCTAATCCACCCACTATAGTTAAGTCACTTGGCAATGGAATTTTTGAAACATCTGACAAGCCAACCAATGTGATTTTTAAATCTGTCGCCATCATGTCTAATGATACTTCAACAATTGCAAATGTAGGTCATATATCACATGCTAAACCTGGAAGTAGGTACACTTGCGCTTATTGTAATAAAACTGGACATGGTGTAGGTTCTTGTTTTAGATTAGCTAGAGTAATTAAAAAAGAAAAAAAACAAGCTAGATCTAATTCCTTCAAGGCACATTATGCTCGTGATAAAACTACTACTCCCCATTATGTGCCTAGTGTGAATGTTTCACCTTCCGTTTCAACTTGCACGAGACACGTACAATCTGTCCCAATGAATAAGGAAACTCGTGCTTTGCCTACTCGTCGTGTATCTCAGTACTGGGTACCTAAAAGTTTTTTTATCTAACCCCAGTACGGAGATCTCGGCATGTGTTTGTTGTTTGTAGGCATTTCGCTTGAGGAAGCGGAACATATCGCTAGTGGACTCCGGTTGTTCTCGTCACATGACCGGTGATAAAAATTGGTTCTCCTCCCTCACACGTGCATCTTGGGCTGAATGAAGTGTAACTTATGGAGATGCTTGTACCTCTACTTTTGTGGCGAAAGTTCTCTTATTTGTAATGCAGGAACATATGTTCAGGGGGAGGAAATATTTTTAAAGGTGCATACCCTTATTGGTGCATGTTGCATTTTAAAAACAACCAAATAACGATGGTGTTATTTTTCACAACAAGGCTAGGTTTGAAACTTCCCCACACACATCACATCTACAAGTTGTCAAAAGGATTTTCAGGTATCTACATGGCAACCAATCTTTTGGCATTTGGCTTTCTGCTTCCTCTAGTATTACATTGCGTGCATTTTCGGAATGCTGATTTTGGAGGTTATAGAATTGATAGAAAGAGTACATCTGGTACATGCTTATTTTTGGGTGACTCTTTAGTACTTTGGTCTTCTAAGAAACAAAGTTATGTTGCACAATCTACTGCTGAAAGAGAATTTGTAACTGATGCTTGTTGTTGCTCACAGATTTTATGGATAATAGCTACAATGAAAGATTATGGGGTTAATTTAGAAAGTGTACCACTTTATTGTGATAACACTAGTTCTATATGTATTGCTAAAAACCCGGTGCAACATTCTAGAACTAAATGAGGGGCAGTGTGTTCTTCTTGTACGATATGTAAAATATCTTTTCAGTTGCTTCTTTTTCGATCTTTAATCTTCAATAAATAAAAAATCTGAAAAAGTAATGAGCATTGTATTCCATCCTGAAATGACATTTTTGCAACCACGTTTATGTTTTGAGAACATTGTCATTTTATATGTATGCTCGTATGAAGTAGTGTATCACATGACTTCTAATACGAATGATAACTTGAACTAAATCTTGTCATGGTTAAACTTTGTTAGCTATTTTGGTCTTGGATACTTAATTACTAGCAATGATGAAAATATAATGGTATCAAGGTTCCAAATATACAAAGACACGTGGTGTCAAGCAATTTTTACTAAATAAATATGCCAATGTCGCACTACATCTTCACGAGACTGCTTACCATTGCACTTTGGTATGAACTTGGAAGTTGTTGTGTTTATTGAAACCTTTGTCTTAAGCTTCTGATTGCTTACCATTTGCCTTAAGCTTCTGATTGTTAATCATTGCACTTTGCACATAGGCTTGGCATGGTGTTTTAAATATAGGCTTGACAAGGTTGAATTGACTTGGCATATAAATTCAATGAAAATAAATATTATGCTTTTATGAAGTGCTATGTTTAATGTAATGTGCTACAAGATATTTTGTATTCAAGTATTGATGTAGTTGAAAGGGGGAGACCATGTCTTGCAATAAATCGTAACAATACTTCATTGTTAGTCATGTGTAGATTACATCATACTTATATATACGTCGAGTACAACTACTTTTTACATGACTTGGATGCACAATTATCATGTTCATGATGTTTCATAATGCTCATTACAACAAACAAAAATGAAATATGACAAAATAAACAAAAAAAAATCGCTTTTAGTTTAAAGAAACATTTTTTGAAGCGGGGGAAATATTTTTGTGTGGTTTTGATGAAATTCATTGAAAAAGGGGGAGAGATTCCAACACATACATACTTTATTGGTGTTTCTCCAACATTTTGATGTTTCTCGTTTTTTTTTCAAACCTTGAAAATCCGAGAGTTAAGTGAATGTGTATGCCAATCAATGTTCAATGTATGGTGTTTATGAGATGTTGCCAATGTTTTCATCAAGGGGGAGATTGTGAAATCATAGGTGATGTGTAACATTGGCAAATGTTTTAGGTGAAATATTGATGTGGATACTTTGGATAGTATGGATACTTATATGATGACTTGTATCTTGTTTAGACTTAGTGCTTTGCTACTGGTGTGTTGATCCATTAGTTTCTTATGTGAAAACATGGTGTGAGTTTTGTGGAACTTATCCTGAGTCAAGTCGTGGACTTGTGCTCGTACTGGTTATTTGTGTGTTCTCTTTCAGGTGTTGCCAGAGCTAGAGGAACGTGGTCGATGACGGGATCGAGGGACGAAGCTTGGGAGAAGCTGAGGTTGAGGGATCAATGTCATGCGAGACATTCCTGCGACAGAACAATGAAAGTGAAGACTACGATGATCCGAGAGGGCACCGGTTTGTCATACGTTGTTTATATCGAAGATGTACGGTATTGGAGATATTCGACACGTGATGGTCGAATTTTGAAGACATCACAAGAAGAGTTGATGGCATGGACTGGCATCGACATGAAGACATGTAGGTCCAGCCGTGGCTGGATGAGAGCTGTTTAAAGATTAAACAGTAGCCTCATCAAGATGGCGTCTGATGGAAAAGAAGTCCACACTAAAGTTGTACGCGTCGTCAAGACAAAAAACTTTTCTTTTGGAGTTATCTCAATCCGAGGTCGTCTGTGGGTCCCACGGGAAGAATAACGACCGGGACAGAGGAGTTCGTGTTGGATTCGGACTCGGTTTAGGGTCGTAAATTTTCCTTTATAAATAGAGGGCATCCTAGCTAGGGTTTTAGTAAGGACGTGAGAGAACTCAGAGCTTTGGATCTAGATCAATTCTTGGAGAGTTCTTGGATGCATGATTGCATCTTTTGTAATCGATCGACATCGTTGACGGTGTTATCTTTGTTCTTCTCGGATCTTCGTGGATTATTCGTGCAGATCTTTCTAACACTTTGCTACATATTTGTCACAAGTTCATAATACTTTGCTGCAGATTTATCACGAGATCAAGGAAAGATCGTGATTACGTCATCTTTCTTGTTATTCCCCGAAATCGATTATAGATTAATTCTCTTAACTTTCTGTCAGCTGTTACTGTTTTGATCATATCTTTTGATTGGTACATCCGATTTAGCTGATTTTTGTTGCGTTGGTTAGATAATTTCAATACCTTTTTTTGCATACTTGTACTTATTTTTTGGTTCATCCAAATCAAAAGTTATGGCTGTTTTACTATCACAGACAGAAAGGTGATTTAGGGTTTGCACTTTCGGGAAAAGTTTTAATTTGCTTCCGCGCAATCATTCAGCGCCTCCCCCCCCCCCCCCCCCCCCGCTCTGATTGCCTATCTCAATCTCACAGTATGTGTATCGACTACACCTGCTTGAACAAGACATGCCGTAAAGACCTTTTCCGTTACCACGGATCGATCAAGTGATCGACTCCACTGCCGGGTGTGAGTTGTTGTCTTTTGTAGATGCGTATTCTGGTTTTCACCGGATACCACTGAACCCTAATAATCAAATAAAGACATCATTTATAACCCCGTTCAGGGCTTATTGATATCGCACTGTGCCGTTCGGTTTGAGGAATGCAGGGGTTACTTACCAAAGATGCATGCAGGGCTTGTTGATATCGCACTGGCAAGTCGGTGCAGAGGCCGGTATATTATCTGAGTGAGGTGTTGTCATCATCAAAACAGAATTACCCATTACCAAAAGATGGCGTACGGCGTGTATATGGCGGCAAAGAAGCTGAAGCATTATTTTGATGCACACCAAATCCGGGTGATATGTGAAGCGCCTATCTCAGAAATCATGAGCAATAAAGATGCAAGCGGCCGAATTGCCAAATGGGCTATTGAGTTAGCACCCTACACACTGCAGTATGATAGACGAAATGCCGTGAAGTCTCAGGCGCTAGTGGATTTCCTAGTGGATTGGGCCGAGATGGAATATGAGCCACCCCCACCTGAAACTAGTTATTGGAAAATGCATTTTGATGGCTCCAAAATGAAAAGCGGGTTGGGCGCCAACATAGTTCTCACCTCGCTCAAGCGTGATCAGCTGAAGTATGTCTTACAAATTCATTTTGCGGCGTCCAATAACGTCGCCGAGTATGAGGCGCTTGATCACGGACTAAAGATGGCAAAAGAGATCGGCGTTCGTCGGATTCAATGCTTCGGTGATTCTGACTTGGTGGTCCAGCAAGCATCTGGTAATTGGGATGCATTGGATGCTAAGATGGCACTATATCGCTTTCTTGTGCAGAAAATCAACGGTCACTTTGAAGGTTGTGAGTTCCAGCAGATACCACGGGCACAGAACAACGCTGCCGACACTTTGTTGAAGCTGGGATCAACGCGGAAGGCCATCCCGGCCGGCATCGCGCTGGAACATCTGTGCAAGCCGTCAATCAAGCCGTCGCCAGAATCGGAATCGATATTCATTCCAGCAAACTCGGAAGCTGACATTACTCCAATGGATATAGACAGTGGCAATGGTTCCAGCAACCCGGGGACTGAGTGTCCTAACTCGGCGGAAGCAATGGCGATTGAACCAATGGAGGTAGACGAGCCAGTTTTCAAGACTCGCCCTGTGCCGGCATGGGCACAACCAATAATGTTGTACCTTAAGGATGGAGGTGTGCCGGAAGATTAAGTATCGGCAAGGCAAATTCAAAGAAGAGCAAAGGCATACACTATTATTAACGGCGAGCTATACAAGAGAAGTGTCACCAACGTGTTGCAGCATTGCGTCGAGCCAGAAGAAGGACAAGAAATCCTCCGGGATATTGACCAAGGGGAGTGTGGCCATCATGCATCCTCAAGAACTGTCGTAGCCCGGGGCTTAGACACCGGGGATGCAAGGCACCCCCTTTTAGGTTCGGCAATGGGCGATGCGATCGCTCCGGCAATCGCCGGCGAGGCCAATGACGAGCGTGGCAAGGTACAAGCCAGTTTACCCAGGTTCGGGCCACCTGGAGGTGTAAAACCCTACGTCCTACTTCTGAGTGCGTATTAGCCAATGAACAAGTGTTTACAGGTTGCCGGGGGAGTCCCTGGGCGCTCTCTTCCTTTCTGCTAAGTGGCTACTTGCTACTTCTGGAATAAATCTCTAGGGATCGTAACCCAGCTAGAGTCAAACCTTAGAAAAACCGGAACCCTTTGACTGGTGGCGCTTGTCCTCCTTTTATACTCAATGGGATACCACAGGTGCCTCGGTCTGCATGGGGGACGCGCTTTTGGACACGTGCCGAACAAAGACCCTAGGAAGCTTGCCTTTGCTGCGCTGGCATGCATGCACGGTGCAAAGCACTGTAGCTAGGGTGATACACGCCCTAGATTCACTGCGAGCTACTCACTGTAGGTTGACTAGACAGGAAACCACTTCCCTGCCGAGCATTTAATGCTCGGCTTGTGCCACACTCCACGCTCCGACCAGCTCTACACAAAAGGAGCCTACCGGGCAGCCACGTGGCGTCGATACTCTACCTACACAGGGCACCGGCCCTGTTGTAACCGCCTGCGCCAAGGGACACCCTCCCCAGCAAGTGAGCTTCCCGAGGGTGTCCTGACGAGGATCTTCACGCTGTCATCCGGGGTAACCCCCGCAGCCCGGCTAGTCCTGCTCCAGGGCAACCCCCTTACCAGGTCCTGTTAGGCTGGTGGCTTCCCGGGCAGCTCGCACGGTCCTTGCGGGGAGCAGGCGAGGCGACCCATGCGTTGAGAAACGGTGGTACCCCGGCTGCTACTGGTGCGACAGTAGCCCTCGGGCGTGGGCCGGCAACGCTTGTTCCCGGGCGAAATCATCCTTGGTCGGTAGCCGGGCTACGCCCTAACCGACACGTGGGTCCCAAGTCGTTTCGGGTTCCCGACCATGTGCTGCTCCAAGGACTCCGCCATTATGGGCAGAGTGGTTGGGGCGAGATTTCTGCCCTAACCTTCCCCTTAACTGCGGGTGGTTAAGGCCACGTCGCGCATTCCACCCTTAAAACGCAGTTAACCCCAGCTCACCCGTAGGATGTGGGTGTGACCGTTGCTCAGCACTAGGGTGCCATAAAACCCCACCGCTGTGCTTGGGGACAATCACTTAGCCCCCAGTCCCTCCTCCTCATCCCCACCCCTCCTCGCGCCCCTAATCCCGCTAATCGCCACCCACATTCCCCATGGTGCCAAGGTCCCCAAGAGGGGGAAGGGTTCCACAAGCTCTGCGGGCGACAAGGGCGAGAAAGCTCCCAAGAAGCCTCCGTCGGAGAGGGAGCAGAGGAACCGGGAGATGAGGGCCAAGCGGGCCTTCTTCAAGCCCGGCTACAACGGCGAGGGGGTCGACAAGATTCGGCACGCTGTCGCCACCTCATTCAACGAGTACGGCGAGACGCTCATCTTCCATGCCGGCGGCGACCACCAGGACAACGACTTCCGGGTGTTTGCCCGCTTCATTCTTGTTAGGTTTGTGCCTCCGTACTCCCTTTTTCTCCATGCTCTCATGGCGGCGTACCAGCTCAAAGTTGCGCAGCTCCACCCCACATCCCCTTTCCTTCTGGCCATCTTCCAATTTCTCTGCGAGGGGTTTGTCGGGGTGATGCCGTCAGTGGCATTGTTCCGCCATTACTTCTACCCGCGCGTCGAGCAGACGGGAGCGATGTTGTCGGGGGTCTCGTTCCGCGCTCGCGACAAGATGAAATCGGAGTTCATCGTGCGGACCGAGAAGAAAATTGAGAAGGAGTGGCACGCGGACTGGTGTTGGGTTCGCGTGGACGAGCCCGACGAGTTCATCCATACGCCCACCGAGCTGCCGGCGAGTAACGGCAGCTGGCGGGACCGCTGCAGCCAAGACACGGAGCTCCTTTCCATCGTTAAGAAGATCAAGGCCCTGCGGCTAGCGGGGCTCACCGATCTAGACGTGGCGCGCACCTACATTAGCCGGCGCATCGCGCTGCTGCACCTGCGGTCTCGCCCCGCGTGGATGTACACGGCGCCCGGGGACACCACACGCCTACAAAGCATGGGCGTGACGCCAGAGGTGATCCAGGGGTGGGTGAAGGAAATCACCGGGGAGGACGCCCCATTCACGGAACTGCCCCCGGGGGCACCATCACTTCACGTCGACGTTGCGGGCCTCCACGACATTATCGGCACCTTCCCGCCCTACAACGAGTGTGGGCTGATGTCCGATCCCCCGGTTTCAGCCCCGTAGCCTCCGCCACCCGCAGCCCGTGGGAAGCAAGTGGCCGAGGAGAGCGAGGGGGGATCGGATTCCAGCTGGCCCAGTGACGAGTCCTCCGGCGACGAGGCTGACGGCTTTTTTGGAGCCCAGACGGTCCTCCCTGAGGCGGAGGTGGAGGACGAGGACGATGTGCCGCTGGTGCGGCGACCAAGAGCACCGGCGGCAGGAGCACCCGGCGGGAGTTCATCTCCCGCGGGTCCCGCTGCCGTAGCGGCTACCTCCGCAACGGCCACATGCGCCTTGGCGGCTTCCGCGGCAACGTCACGAGGGTCAGCGGTCACGGGCTACTCGCTCAAGCTCAACCCCTCAAGATAAGCTGACGTTTTTCTCCCCCTTTTATTTACAAGTTTGTGCTTGCCTTGATTCCTTTCCCTCTTTGTTGATGCCTTGCAGGGATGACGCCCTAGCGAGAGCCTGCAAGAGGGGGAGAACCGACACTGTGCCCGCTACGCCAAGCAAGAAGCCGCGCACCAGGGCCAGCGTTAGTGCCAGTCTGATCGGCATGAGGACCAGCGGCACCGCCACTACGCCTGCCGCCGACCCACTCCTAGAGGAGGAGGAGCCGCAGCAGGTACAGACCCCCTCCCCTAACTTACATGCTCCTTCTGCACATTAACCCTTAACCGTGCGATTACTTTGGCTTGCAGGCAAAACCCAGCCTGCAGGGGGCAGCCCGACAGCAGAAGCCGGGGCAGAGGGGAACAAATCTCCACCCGCAAGCGCGGCGACCCCGCAAGGTACTCATCCAGAACTCCCTTGCGCTCGTCGCCGGGTGCCTCAGCCTGGCTAGAAGTAACTTGTCTTGCTCTTGTTGCAGGTCCCAATGCGCCCACCACGGAAGCACAAATGACGCCGAGGACGGCTTTCTTTTCAAGAAAGGGAGGATGATATGGACATGCTAACCATGGATACGACCTTTGGTACCCTCAATTCTATAATATTTGACAAGATTTATAATCAGGTGAATTCAAGTAGTAATTGTTTTCATTGTCATATTTATGAAGAGGCGGAGCTACTACTATCTTGTCTCGTTTTATTACGTAGGCATCTTGTCGAGCTTTTCAAGTCCAAGGTCAAGATGAGATACGATGGAGGCGAACGGGAGGGCCAACAAGAATCAAGCATTCATACAGCTGAGAGGGAAGGATTTCAAGTGTACTTTCCAACAAATCAAACGGCACATGATTCGGAGCTTGCTAGAGAAAGATATCACGAATTAAAGTTGAATCCGATTCGGATCCGAGCTGCCAGGAGACCCGAATTTGTTTTAATCACCCAAGCCGCATCCGGAGTCCAAATCAAGCAAACAAGTACTTGTTGCAAAGGTAATTACAAGACCTTTCCAACGGATCTGGCCCCATCAAGAGATTCGACTCGTGCTGACCATGACGGACAAAACAAGCTGACGGATCTGTTTTTCTGTTTCCTAAAGAGTTGTAGTTTGTTAGGAAAGTTAAAGATAGAATTGAATTTCGGCCTCCTTACTCAAGGTGGACGAAAATATCTCTCCCTCCTCCTTTATATACCCCATGAGCCCCCCTAAGGAGCTTGGGTTTTGTTTAGATGAAATCTGTTGATGATTACTACCATGAGTTCCAAGTTATAAGATTGCGGTCTGGTTTAGATGAAATCGAACAAAGAAAAATGGATAGATTTTATTGTGCGCTTAACTTTGATATTTCTTACATAATTGAATACGGAAAATACGACTCTCTATTGTGTTTGCTTAATCTTGCTCGTGAAGCGGAGAGGAAATTGGAGAGAAGGTGTACAAGAAAGGTGTTGAGCCTACAAGGTAATGATAAAGATGATTGTGTTGCTGAACAAAATATGACATGTGATGAAATAAATGAGATACCCGTTGAATTTTCTGCATCATGTGAAATTGTTGATTTACATGCTGATTTGAGTGCACCTACTGCTGAAATTAATTCTTCTAATGATTTGAGTGCACATATTAATTTTGATATTGATGAGAATGAATCATGTGAGGAAATAACTAATGTTTTGAGAGAAACATGTGATGTAGATAAATTTGGCTTAGGTTGTGTCGAGTTAATTACACATGGAGTGATTGAGAACTATCCACCTATTAATTCTTTGTGTTATATTGCACTTGATAGTCCCATGTATTTGTCGCATGCAATGGATAAACTGTGTGAGTTAACAATTTCGAAATCTTTTGCTGTTCATGGATACACAATTCATTTCATTAGACAACATGATGTGAACAATAACATTTTGGTGCATGAGATTTGCATTACTTGTGATAATTTTCCTCTCTTGGGAGAAAAGAAATTTTTGCACATGCTTAATCATTTTGATAGGACCTCCAATATAGGTGTTGATTATTTTCCAAATAGTTATTTACATGCTTGTTTGAATATTAGTGCTTTGACTTGCTCTAAATTTCAGCATATTGTAGTAACTAATTTGGATACTATTCATTATTATTCTCCAATGTTGGGATGGTGTAATGGTGAGCGGTGCAAACCAAATACAAGAAATCGTTTCGCTTATAAATGCAAACAATATTGTCAATCTTCTTGCTGGAATGTTATTTATCATGATTGTTTTACTAATTATCTCATCAGACTTTGTTATAAAAGATTAATTGTGCAAGAAAGGAGATGTATAAAGATGGATGACATATACATATACCATGCACACACTTTGTCTATTTTGTCAGTCTCTTTACAGCACAAACGACGCCGAGGACGGCTTTCCTTTCAAGAAAGGGAGGATGATATGGACATGCTAACCATGGATACGACCTTTGGTACCCTCAATTCTATAATATTTGACAAGATTTATAATCAGGTGAATTCAAGTAGTAATTGTTTTCATTGTCATATTTATGAAGAGGCGGAGCTACTACTATCTTGTCTCGTTTTATTACGTAGGCATCTTGTCGAGCTTTTCAAGTCCAAGGTCAAGATGAGATACGATGGAGGCGAACGGGAGGGCCAACAAGAATCAAGCATTCATACAGCTGAGAGGGAAGGATTTCAAGTGTACTTTCCAACAAATCAAACGGCACATGATTCGGAGGTTGCTAGAGAAAGATATCACGAATTAAAGTTGAATCCGATTCGGATCCGAGCTGCTAGAAGACCCGAATTTGTTTTAACCACCCAGGCCGCATCCGGAGTCCAAATCAAGCAAACAAGTACTTGTTGGAAAGGTAATTACAAGACCTTTCCAACGGATCTGGCCCCATCAAGAGATTCGACTCGTGCTGACCCGGATGGACAAAACAAGCTGACGGATCTGTTTTTCTGTTTCCTAAAGAGTTGTAATTTGTTAGGAAAGTTAGAGATAGAATTGGATTTTGGCCTCCTTACTCAAGGTGGACGAAAATATCTCTCCCTCCTCCTTTATATACCCCATGAGCCCCCCTAAGGAGCCTTGGGTTTGTTTAGTTAAAAGTCAGCCATCGCTACTACTTCGTGTAATCGCGTGTGTCGGTTAGACCACCTGTTTTACCGCTTTCGGAACCCCAACTTGTCGTCTCGTTGAGACATTGGTTTGATATAGTATATTCGCAATTTCAGATTGCATCCGCTATTTATCTTGTTCTTGCTTGTTCTTTGATTGCTTGCAGTAACAAAGACCTTCGTGGTCAGGTTGATCGTGCCCCCGCGTGATCAATAACCCTCTGGAGTTGGTGTATCGATTGCTAAGGCGTTGCCTCCTAGGCCGTAGTCGGATCGTCAGCGTCACCTCCTACCCAAATCGAGAGTTATCAATCTCATCGAAAGATCGGGCCACCCCGACCCACATCACGTGGTATCAGAGCTTAAGGTTGCTCGGTGAGATTTTTCCAGTTTATCCGTAGTTTAGATCTGTTTTTACCTATCGTCCAGAAAAAACCAAACAAAAATTAGAATTTGTTACCTTGTTCTAGAACCAATCTGAGCCTTGCAATTTTCACTTTAGTATTTGCATTGTTGAATCTTTGCTGCATTAATCGTGTCGAGTTGCTGGATTAGATTGGATCGTTTTTCAGATTTTTTCTACTAGATCGAACTTGCTTTTGGTTTTCTTGTTCTTCGTGTGACGCAGATTTCCTTCATCAATCTTCCGCTGCCAAACTTCCTGCCACACCACCGCCATAATCTCCCGCCGCCACCATATCTTCCACCGAGTCCCTCTTCGAGTCCTACACCGAGTGCCTCTTTGAGTCCTACACCGAGTCCCTCGTCGAGTCCTACACCGTGTCCCTCTTCGAGTTCTACATCGAGTCGACAAGTTATAGTTTTCAGCCGCGAGTTCGAGTCCGAGTCCAATAAGGAGTGCTTTTGGAAAGTGTTTCATCAGAGATCGAATTTTGTTTAGAGATCAAGTTGTTCGGAAAGTTGAAAAAAAAACAAAGGAAAGAAAAAAAAAGGAAAGAAGGAAAGAAAACAAACGAAAAAAAAGAGAAAGAATTCGAGTCAGTTTCGGACCCGAGTCCGAGTAGAATTTTAGTTTCGGGTGGTTTTGACCCGTGTTCAGTAAAACCGGCGTATCTTTTGCCTCGCAGGCCGGGGGCGCAGGTCCCGCGGCCGCCAAGCAGCAGACGACTCCTGCCGGGGGTGCGGCCCCTCCACCAAACCCGCAACCCACGGGTGCGGGTGTGAAGGGAGACGTGGTAGGGGAGCAGTTGGTGGGTCCCCTGCAAGGGTATGATGTTCCTCACCACCAGACCATGGCAGCGGGGGTCTCATCGTCGTCCGCCGCTACCTCCAACCCAGACCTCGGCATTCTTGCCGAGGTGACTTGGGACCCAATCACCTGGGACCCAAGTATCTACGATCAGGGGCACCAGTTCCTCGACACCATCAAGGAGCAGCAACTGGCGTGTGTCACCTCGTTCAACAAGGTGAGGTAGCACCATGAGCTCGCGAAGCTTCAGCTGGGTGAAGTGCGGCAGGACGTCGAGAGGGAGCGGCAGGAGCTCTCCCGGTTAAGGGAGGAGACTCGGCTAGCCTGGCAGGCCAGGGACGAGGCCACAACGCCAGTCGTCCCCAAGGCCGAGCTCCACCGGCAGATGGAGGCCCAACGCGCCGAGCACCAGCGAGTATTGGACTCGCTGGCCACAGCGCGGGAGAAGGCCAACAAGGAGCACGAGGACGTGCTAGCAACAGCTCAAGCTCGCCTCAACGAGAAGAGTGAGCTGGTCAGTGGCTACTCCTCCCAACTCCAAGCGTTGTGCGTGAAGCTGGAGGAGCAAGCCAAGGCCGCCGAGAACGCGGCAGCGGCGTCGACACGACGAGAGAAGGAGCTGCGGGAGCAGTTCTGGACCCAGGAGCACGAACTCGAGGGGGAGCTCAAGTCCGCCAAGGAAAGGAGCGCCCGTCTCGAGTCTGAGCTGACCACCGCCCAGGGCGAGCTCGTCAGGACTGGCGAAGACAACGTGAGCAAGGCCAAGGAGATCGTGCGGCTGACGGAACTCCTCTGGAAGGTCAAGCTTGCGGTGGTGTCCTCGCGCGGCAACCACTACAAGTTGGCGGAGCAGCGGCGGAAGGAGACCGAGAAGCTGCTCGAAATCGCCTAGGCCATACGCGAGCTGCTGCCGAGGTTCGAGCTGCAGGCGGCGAAGGTGGACGGCACGGACGTCAGCACCTTGATCCCAATCTTCTCCGACATGGTGGGCAAGCTTGGGGCGCTGGATGTGTGGATCTCCAAGGTTTGCGACGGGGAGATAGCGTCGTGCGCTAGGGAGATCGCCGAGACGATCCTCCCCCGGGTGCACTACTACCACCACGGCTTCCCTTTCGAGGCACTACTGGACGCGTGGTCGGACAGCGAGGACGGTCCCTCCCACACCAAGGTAGTGGGCAACTTCATCGACGAAGTGGTGGAGCGGATGCAGAGGAAGCCGCAACCGCAGCCGGAGCACTCAGCGGAAGACCCCGGCAACCAGTCGTCGTAGTCCCCTGCTAGCCTTTGTTTTACCTTTGTTTCCTGCAAGTGGCGCTTGGCGCCGTTGAACAGTTATGGTTTTATTAGCCCATGTAATCATTCATCGCTTTTAGAAATTTCGCTTTCTGGTTCTACTTGGTACTTTATCCTGAGATTGACTCGTGGGGTGGACCTTCCTGTCCTCGTGTGTTATGCTTTGTGTTGCCGGGGACTCCCACGCTACTCACTTAACCAGACCAGGGACCCGGGACGGACCCGCAGTGCCAACCTTGGGTTAAGTAGCAGCAGCGAGCCACTCCACTTGCGGGTTGGCTACTCCCAAGCACGCGTCTACGGGACGGACTTGCCAGTCACATGAGGAGCGCACCCCCCCCCCCCCAGCAAGCGTGCTTCTAACACTCAAGCCGCACGCAAGACCCGACCCACACCAACGAGCCAGCGTCGAGATTAGAAAGCTAGGCGCCTAGGATAATGCACTTAGCTATTTGTTCTCTTGTCGAACGTATCGATTCTGCACTTGGAACGCCTGCTGGAGGGATGCGGCAAGGGCGCTGTGGCCGTGCACCCATCGGCGCTGAGCACTGATGGCATGCACCGCCACAGCATCTCTGCGGCAAGCCTCGCGTTGGAAACGCCTGCTGGAGGAATGCGGCAAGGGCGCGATGGCCGTGCACCCATCGGCGTTGAGCACTGATGGCATGCACCCCCATCGCGTCTCTGCGGCAACCCCCGCCTTGGAGATGCCCGGAGGAGGGATGTGGTAGGGACGCGATGGTGGGAACACCCTCGGCGCTTGCCCGCAGTGGAATGCACCACCACCGCTTCTCTAATGCATCACTCGCCATCTTCTTAGCTTTGCCTTGAGTCGCCCCGTGGCCACCTTGCCCTTTTATAGGCACGGTGGAGAATCCTGCCACCACGCACGTCGAGCTACCACGGCACCCACGGCGACACCCTCCTGTGGTAAGAGCCTTGAAGCGGTCTCCACGCACCAGTGGCTACCTGCTAGTTGACACGGCCCGTGAGTACTCCACGAGTATCACCGTGTGTC
Source organism: Brachypodium distachyon (assembly GCF_000005505.3). Lineage (NCBI taxonomy): Eukaryota > Viridiplantae > Streptophyta > Magnoliopsida > Poales > Poaceae > Brachypodium > Brachypodium distachyon. Next base: position 5,295,265 of record NC_016135.3, read on the forward strand.
TGATTCCTATCCTTATCCTGCATGTCAGATTCTTACCAAGCCCGAGATTCTACAAAAAAAATTCGAAATGCACGAAAAAAGGTACAGCACAGATAACCCTCCTGCGTCCCAGCCCCCGGGCACAGAAGGGTCGATACTAAACTTGGTTGTGAGCATTCTTTTATTCCTAAGACGCAGCTGCTGCGTGGTGCGCATTGTGGGGAACCCGGCAACGGCACGACCCCGTGCCGGAGTGATCCGGCAACGGGATTTTTGTTTTCAAGGCTCCGGCAGTCCTCTGCTCACAGCCAAGGATGGAAAGAAACTTCTGTGCACCTAGAGCAGGAGATAGAAGAAAGAACATGTAATAACGAGACAACTTGAAATGCAGAGGAAATACTTAACTTTATTCATAGAAACTAGCGGATTACAACCGGGGGTTGCCCGGCTACACTAGTTCGAGAGGCATGCTGCAACAACATCATCCGTGGGTCAGGCTCCGCCACTTCATGGGTAGAACTTGCGCAAGTGCTCAAGATTCCAACTGTTCTGCACTAGCAAGCCTTCTTTGGTTTCCAGCCGGACAGCCCCCGGCCTGGTCACCTGCACTGCTCGGAAGGGGCCCTCCCATTTCGGAGCCAACTTGTTTCCGGCCTTCGATCCTTGTATCTGGCGCAGGACAAGGTCTCCGACCTCGAGCTCCCGGGTACGGACTCGCCTGTCGTGATAACGGTGGAGCCCCTCCTGATAGCGTGCAGCTCGTACAGCAGCCCGGCATCGAAGTTCTTCGATGAAGTTAAGATTGTCAACCCTCTGCTCGTGTTGGCTATGCTTGCCGTACGCACGTACCCAAGGGGATCCATGCTTGAGCTCGAGGGGCAGCACCGCTTCTGCCCCGTAGACAAGGGCGAATGGAGTTTCACCCGTTGCCCGGCAAGGTGTTGTCCTAATCGACCACAACACGGGCTGGAGTTCTTCAATCCAGTGCTTCCCGTGGCCTTTGAGCTTGTCAAAGGTTCTCGTCTTGAACCCCCGCAGCACCTCTGCGTTGGCCCTCTCCGCCTGTCTGTTGCTCCTCAGGTGAGCAATAGAGGCGAAGTGGATCTTGGTGCCCATGTCCTCGCAGTAGGCTTGGAACACGGCGCTCGTAAATTGTGTGCCATTATCGGTGATGATGCCGTTAGGCACACCAAACCGGCACACAATGCCCTTGAAGAACTTGATGGCTGCCTGAGCGGTCACCTTCCGCACTGGTTCCACTTCCACCCACTTGGAGAACTTGTCGACGGCCACGAGCAAGTACTCATAGCCGCCAACTGCTCTCAGCAACTTGCCGACGATGTCCAGCTCCCAAACCGCGAACGGCCAGGAGGATGGAATGACTTGCAGGGCCTGCGCCGGCTGATTACTCTTCTTTGCATGGAATTGGCACGCCTCGCATGTCTTGACCAGTTGTTCGGCATCGGCTAGCGATGTAGGCCAGGAGAAGCCATGCCGAAAAGCCTTGCCGGCCAGAGCCCGGGAGGCCCCATGGTGCGAGCATGTGCCTCGGTGTATATCTTCCAGAAGTGCGCGCCCTTCATCTTGGGGTACGCAGAGGGGTTCTACTCCGTTTGCACGCCTCCGGTAGAGATTCCCGTCTACCAGAGCGTACATCTTGGCTTGCCAGGCTATGCGTTCCGCGGCAACGTCGTCTTCAGGAAGGGCTTCCCCCTTGAGGTACCGGGCGATGTCCACCGCCCAAGGCGGGGTTTCCATACTCAAGCATGCCGCCACATCGGCAGCATGGACCTCCGCTGTTGCGGGGTTTCCTTCGGTTGCCGAGGGGCTTCCCCGGCAGCCGGCTTGGGAGTGACTGAAAGCGTAGTCCGCCTGTGCCAGACCACTCCCGCCGGGACTTTCCGGCGCTCTGCTGCCCACTCGGACAGTTCATCAGCCGCGAAGTTATCCTTACGCTTGATGTGCTCGAATCGCAAACCCTTAAACTTGCATTCTAGCTTGCGGACTTTATCCACGTACGCTGCCATTTGCGGGCAGTCGTAGTCCTTCTTAACCTGGTTGATCACGAGTTGGGAATCTCCGCGGACAACCAGGCGCTTAATATCGAGGGCGATTGCCGCCCGCAACCCGGCGAGCAACCCCTCGTACTCAGTCGTGTTGTTGGTGGAGTTGGGGAAGTCGAGTTGGATGGCGAATTTCAACTGGTCCCCCGTGGCTGACTCGATCACGACTCCGGTGCCAGCCCCCTGCAGGCTGAACGCGCCGTCGAAGTACATGACCCAGTGGCCTTCGTCCAGCCTGTCCGGCAGGCTGGTCTCTGGCTCCTCTTCTTCTATGCCTGTCAAGGTCCACTCTGCAACAAAATCAACTAGAGCGACACTCTTGATACTCTTGATGTTCGTGAAGTGCAGATCAAACTTCGACAACTCCATCCTCCACTCGGCCACTCTCCCGGTGGCTTCAAGGTTGGTGAGGGCCCACTCGAGGCAGAACCTTGACACCACCGTGATGCGGTGCGCCTGAAACCCCAGCCCCGCAACCCCAGCCCCCGGGAGGTCAAACGGCATGGTCTTAGCCGGCATAAAGCCTCGCCTAATTGAGCCACTGGAACGCCCTCCAGGATGTTGGCTAGATGAGCTCCTGGCTGTGCTGTAGAGTCTCGGGACAACCCCAAATCGCTCCACAGGCTATACGCCATTCTTCCTCGTTTACGTGGCGGAGGCTGTGTTACCAGCCGATATCTAGCATGACTCTCCGCGAGTAACCATGTCTACGGAAGCCGAGGTAAAGGAAGCCCGAGAAAATGATGTCGACCTTCTCGAAGAAGCATGAGAATTGGCTCTATCCCAGTCAGCCATTTATCAACAACACCTTAGCCGTTATCACAGACGGAAGGTAAATCCGTGGGTGTTCCGGGAAGGAGATCTCGTGCTCCGACTTGTGCAGCGCACGGCCGTCATGCATAAATTATCACCTCCTTGGGAAGGACCCTTCATTGTGAGCAAAGCGCTGCACAATGATTCATACTATCTTGTAGATGTGCAGGACCACAACGCAAACAGGATGGACAGATCTAGCGAGGAAACCAAGAGGCTAGGGAATGCAGCTTTGCTTTGTCCGTTCTATACTTGAAAGATGAGTATTTGTATCGTTTTTCCTTATGTTGGATATTTTGAAACAATGAATTAACCACCGAGTTCTTGAAAGAGACTCGGGGACTCCCATGTTATATGAAAGTTGTATTTCATTTATCTATTTTGTATGTCAACTTGACTTGATTGTGTAATTTTATGTCGGTCTAGTAGTGTGTCGGTACTGAAAACTCCCTCTATGACTTAGCTGTTGTCTGCATCCCGGCTTCCTGGCAAGCTGGAGCACGAGTACGAAGTTATTGAGCACACGAAAAGCGATTGCGGAAATAAGCAAACAGGCGAGCCGAGATGCGTGTCGTTTTATCTAAGCCATCACTCTTTTCCTATGCCGGGCAATTCCAAACAAGTTTCATGAGTTTAAAAGTTTTTGAAAGTTCTATTCTATGACTTCGTGATTCATACGTCGAACGCTGACAAGGCAGACAAACAGCCAAGGATCTAATAATTTCAAAAGTTTTTTCGGCACCAATAGGCAAGACTTCAGACTGTGGGGTCGCTGGCTCTGGTGCTCGGGATATCCGTCTCGGCGTGAGGTGACTCGGCAAGGATCTCCTCGTCCACACCCTCTTCTTCTTCCTCAGCCACTTCTTCTTCCACGTCTACTCTCGGACCGTTCACAAAGGAGTGCACATCGGCATATTGGATGAAGGAGTAGGCCCGCTCTTGACGCTTGGCAATCAGCTCCGGATCCGAGTGGAAGGAAGAGACGGAGCGCATACTTTGCAGCACGTTGAGGTTAATGTTGTCGTACCAAGAGAGTATGAACGACAATGCCTCGTCGGCGCCGACACGAGCGGCCGACTCCCGCCACTCGCTAAGCCGGTCTTCCACCTCCAGAAGACGCTTGACTAGATCCGAGATTGTGCTCGGAGCCTCCTCTGCTGTCCAAAGGGCGCGGAAGACGCTGATGCCGGCGTTAAGCATGTCGACCCCGAAGGTCTTCAACGACTTAACTCGGTTCCAGATGCTGATGAGATAATCCTCGACATCGTATTCTCATGGTTGTGTCGAGGAAGAATCCCTCTTCCCGCGAGCTTTAATCACAGCAGCTTGGGCAGCTTCAGTAGAGTGCGGGAAGGTTTCTGCAAGAAAAGGAGAGCTGATGAAAAATCCCGGCACATGGCTATTGTCGGCTGAAAGGTCAAAGGAAAAGATCCGGGTTACAACAAATTACTGGCTAGCAATCCGTCTATCGTGCCGTAAGCACACGGCTAGCAAATTCGTGTTGTCGGCCATCTTCTCTTGAACGGCGGAGGCTCGAGTCTTGGCTTCGGCGAGAAGATCCTTATATTTTTGTAGCTCGCCCTCCAGGCAGATCTTCTCGTCGGCTTGTGCAGAAAGCGCTGAGGTAAGTTGAACTACCTCGGCCTTATGCGCCTCACCTTGCGCTTCAATTTTCGCCCTCAGCCGAGTCACCTCATCCCGATGTTGCTCCACCAGCTGGGTCTTCTCCCCTATATTGAAGAAATGGGTTAGAAATGTTCAAGACAAAAACAGGTGCAGTTAGGAATACAGAATAAGTCACACCTTGCACCTCCGTGACACGCTTAAGCAACTCGGATACTTGTGCGTCGTCCCCAGCTGTTTATGTCGGCACACATCAGTTATCAAAATACATATGCAACTCGGTACAATTTTTTGTGTCGGTAAAAGTATACTTACTCTTGTTCTGCTGCTCGGCCACCAAAGCCTTGTGCTTGTCCACCAGCTTCCGGTGCGATGCCAGCAAAATGTTGAAGATTGAGGTGCGTTTATTCATACAGTTCTGCAAGCAAGTGCTCCACAATTATTTTTTGGACAATAGTTCAGATCTTTTATAACGGGGACAAGTCAACAATTTTAAGCTTCAGGCCGACGGTTCTAAACTCGACCTGACTCTCGGGAAATAGTGTTTGAAGCAATTTTAAGCTTCAGGCCGACTATTCTAAACTCGACCTGAATCTCGAGGAATAGTGTTTGAAGCAATTTTAAGCTTCAGGCCGACTATTCTAAACTCCACCTGTATCTCGGGGAATAGTGTTTGAATCAGTTTTAAGCTTCAGGCCGACTATTCTAAACTCGACCTGAATCTCGGGAAATAGTGTTGGAAGCAATTTCAAGCTTTAGGCCGACTATTCTAAACTCGACCTGCATCTCGGGGAACAGTGTTCGAAGAAATTTTAAGCTTCAGGCCGACTATTCTAAACTCGGCCTGAATCTCGGGGAACAGTGTTCGAAGAAATTTTAAGCTTCAGGCCGACTATTCTAAACTCGGCCTGAATCTCGGGGAACAGTGTTCGAAGAAATTTTAAGCTTCAGGCCGACTATTCTAAACTCGGCCTGAATCTCGGGGAACAGTGTTCGAAGAAATTTTAAGCTTCAGGCCGACTATTCTAAACTCGGCTTGAATCTCGGGGAACAGTGTTCGAAGCAATTTTAAGCTTTAGGCCGACTATTCTAAACTCGGCCTGAATCTCGGGGAATAGTGTTTGAAGTTTTTTGAGGTAAGCTTCGGGCTGACTATTTCTTACTCGCCCTAAACCTCGGGGATTAGGAATATTGTATACTAAAGACAGAGATATTCATACCTCGGCAGCCCGGCTAGATTCGAACAAGGCAACTCTCACCTCGAACATCCTGGCCGCCACCGACTGTGGAGTCGCCGCCATGCGAGATGGCCCCACCAGAGCATGTTGCTGTGCCGTTTGGAATGTGCCGGAGTTAATCTCGTAACTATCAGCACTATTCCAATCCATGGCGTAATGGCCAAGGGAACCCCAGCTGTGCCCACTTATCGTCTTCAGAGGAACTCCTTGAGTACCCCGGAATGACGTAAAATTCAGCAGGCTGGCTGAATACGGAGGCTGCTGTCCTGGCAGAATGACAGAACTCCTAGTTCTCTTTGCCCGGACGGCTGCCAGCTGTGTTGGTTGTGGCTGCGATGGCTGCGGCGACGGCGGTGATGCTGTCGCCAGGCTGTTGGGGCTGCGATGCTGGCTGTCGAGGTGGTTCCACCGCCAAAGGTTGAGGTTGCGCATCCGGCATTGCCGATGAAGATGCAGTCCCAGCCTCAGATGTCCCGGCTTGGGCGACGCTTGAAGCGTCAATGCCGGGAGCGACCTCTTGAACGGGGGACGTCGGGTCTGCGGCAGTCTCGGTTCCCCCCGTGGCTTGAGCCGAAGACTCGGCAGGCGGAGAAGAGGTGGCCGGGATCTCGGATGCGATGCAAATCTTGGACTCGGTGGCAGTCAGAGCCTCCTGCAGGAAGGGAGTCATGTTACTCTCATGATTTGTTAAGAAAAGCTACCAAAATACCAACACTCAAGGTCTGAAATGGCACGAGGTTTACCCGACGACCATTGGTTTCGGCTTCGGAAGCCGGCAAGCAGCTTTCTTCCGTTTCATTTTTCTCAGAAGCTCTCTATCAGCGCTGTGCTTCTCGCCCGCAGACACCGGAGCAGCAGCAGGGACCGCAGCAGGAGTCGGCTCGTCTAAGTCGGCTATTCCCGGACGAAAATAGGCATAAGTACTCCTAGAATAAGGATCGGAATATCGACAAAGTGGAAACGGAAGTTCTCACCTATGGCGCATCTGGGGCCGGCATGAGGAATCGGCATATGGTCCTCAGAGTCCGGGTCTTTCAAGTCGGCTTCCAGACGGTCAAGGAAGAAGCGCTTGTCCGGCTCGTGCCCATCCTCGTTGCGCTGAAGAGTAAATTTCTACACAAGACATGGAAATTAGGCCGAGATGAAGTAATATCGGTTAGGAGCCGGCATATAATTATGTCGGAGAGAAATTGAAAGAGCAGGTAGACAGAAAACTCACAACGGGTGCGCGGTTCTTTCGGCTATAGGGCACCATGCCCCAACTCCATTTTTCCGCCAAATTAGTCTTGGCGATCGCCTTAACTCGGCGTCAAACCTCGGTCTTGTCCAAGGTGATTGTTGAGACTCGGTTCGGGTCAAGCCGGCCGCTGTGAAAGCACATCTTGTGCGTCCGACGTTGGAGCGGGCAAACCGGCCGGAACACAAACGTTGCCAGCAGGTTATCAGCTATCATCCCGTTCTCCTTCAGTGCGAGGATCATGAACTTCATTGACTTCCGGAAGAGAGTCCTTGGGATCATACTTCCAGTTCTTCTTCTCTTCCGGCAGATTGATCCGGTCGGTATCGGCGGTATTCTTGACATAAAAAAAGGTCTTGAGCCACTTCTTGCAAGACTCAAGACCCTGAATCTGAGGGAAGATGGAACCTCGACGGTGGCAGCGCCGCATTGAGTCATAGGCTTAGGCGCACCGGGATTGTCTTTGTCGGGAAGAACCTGATGCCGGAACATAAAGTACTTGGCCCACAGGTCAACAGAAGGCCAGAGGCCGAGATAGTTCTCGCAGCAAGTTATGAAGGCGGAAAGAGTGAGGATAGCGTTGGCAGGAAGGTGGTGAGGCTGGAGACCGAAGTGATCAAAGAAGTGTCGGATGAAATAACTAACCGGGAGCCCGAAGCCGCGTTCAAAGTGAGATACGAAGACCACAAACTCACCGGGCCTGGGTGTCGGCACCACTTCATCGCCCGGAATCGGGCACTCCACCTCTGCCAGGATCCGCCGAGTGCGGCGGAGCCAGTCGATATCAGCCGAGGAGACATCGGAGCCCTCCCATCCAGCACGCTCCGACCCAGCATCCTCCTCGATGTGCAGGACGGCGGGGTCGACGGCGGTGGCGTCATGGGAAGAAGAAGCCATGGCGCAGGAACAGATCTGGGAGTGTGTTGCCGGAGAAGGGGCGGCGCGAGAGGAGATCATGCGAAAGATAAAAGATAAACGCTGACATCATCAAGCCTACCATACTAGTCGATCTGATCTTCATATACTACGTATGTGTTCACAACATTGTTTAAATAAAATGCATTATGGGCTATATGTTTTAATACTGTTATATTGAGTAGTAAAATTTGTAAGAGTGGACATAATGCCATCATGTTCGGTTACATAGGCTAAATAATCTTCATTATCAAATATTATGGTCCAACTTATATCGGTCAGAACTAAAATATAAAAAAATAAAGAATAAATAATTGGTGGGGGAATGACCCCGGGTAGGGTCATGACGACACATATTGGCCCAATTAGCGAGAGCTAAGCCGACGTAAGCAAGTGCACCGGATTTGCTAAGCCGACTTTCTAACAGGCCGGCATACTAAGAGTATGCTGGCATCTTTATCCTGTCTTATATGTTGACAGGACAAGCGCAAATTACTTAATCTCGGCTAGGGTCGGGATATGCGAACGGTCTTATCCTGGTCGCATGGCCTAAAGTAAAACAACGCTCTCTTTATGATGGAAAAACAGTCGTTGCTCACGTCGCTGTGTCGGACGACTGTACAGTAACGCGCCGTAGAAGGACAACTGACGAAGGCCGGGGCATGGCTACAGTGCACGCCGTCTCACAGCACGGAAAGCACAAAGCAGCGTTGTCCCCTCTCGGACGATCCGGAGGGGACCAGGGGCGTACACGGCGGGCCCAGGAGTAGCTAGGGTTTCCCTTCGGTCCACTTGTCAGTGTAACATCTTTAGCCTATAAATAGAGGCTCCACCCCTCCTGTGAGAGGGGTTCCTCACTTAGACAATTAGAAGTTCTCCTTCTTCTTCTTCTTCTTCTTCTTCTTCTTCTTCTTCTTCTTCCTCCTCCTCCTCTAAACACAGCTCAAGGAGCACCATTGTTGTTATCTAGTAACTCGGCTAACACGAGCAAAGTAGGAGTAGGAGCTTTACCTCTACAAGAGGGTTCTGAACCTGGGTAAACATCGTGTCTTTGTGAGTTGTGCGTGGTTACTCCACGCCATCCCTCCTCCGGATCCACCTTCGTCCATCGGCCCCAACTCAAGCCATCCCATAGCATCTACCGTGACACCACCACGACAATAAGATATTCATATATAATTAAAACAAACGGAAAGGAAGCCACCATTTTTGTGCACATAGGATAAGTAATCTCCACCGTCAATCATTGTGGTCTAGATTATAAGGGCTCGGATTTCAAGATAGAAAAAGATAAAAAAGATATCTAGATAGAAGTACATATACAAAAACCCATGAGTCCGTGATTGCCACATTAGGAGAAGGACCCAATATAAAAAGTAAAAGAGATATAATCAAATATTACTTTGATGAAACAGTGAGAAATTAGGAAAAATTTATTAATCCCAATTAAAACGATTGTGATTCTTTTTGGTAAAACGGCACGCTTAAACAATCGTCCAACTCACATAGGGCCACCATGATGCGAGCTCGGCCAGGGTTGGTCCCATGACAAGCACCGAGTGGCTCGGTGAGCGACGAATCAATTATTCACAGAAAATATCCCGATTATTAAAATAAGAAAAAAAACCCATCATGTCTACTAAATTATATGTGTCGAACATTGATGGTGTTGGGTTAATCGTTAAAGAAAAAACATAAAAAAACTATAATATGTCTAGCGCATTGCGCGGGTCACCTGGCTGATTTCTCCCTTTCATTTAGGCAAAGCAAAAACTTTACTACGCACAGTAGAGAGCACATGGCCCATTACATACTCCAGCAATACTTGCCCGTACATCATAGCCTCAGGACAAAAACTCGTAAGATTGACAACCATGCACGATCTTGGCAAGTTCTGGACACACAACGATCTTTCGGGAACACACTGGACTGGTTTATCCACTTGGGCTCATGGATTGCCAACCAGAACCTTTTCTTTGTGTTACCAATTTGAATCGAATGAAATTGGAATAAAAAAGAAAAAGAAAAAGAATGCTAAATCAAGACCCTTTCGGTCCTCGTACCATAGATCAACACATGTAAAGCCTAGCTAAAAGCTATAGCTAGAAAAAAAGAAAACGTGCCAGGCTAAAAAAGAGAAAATTATGTGGCAAAGAGCCGAATGTCATGTACGACATAAATTTTAAGCGCACAGAGTGCATCCGACGGCTGAGCGAGTGCATATGGATCATCCATCCCTCGTCCGTTGATCCCAAAGACGATAAGGCAACCGGCAAAACACAGCCACTCGTTCCGTCGTTCCCCATCTCGCAGAAGGAAAAAACGAGGCTTTAGCAATACGGCTCTCAGGCTATAAATAGCGTGGTGGGCCGGCACGGGGCCTTCACTCTCAAACAACTGAACTCCTCCTTTTCTTGGCCTAAAGCACATATATAGCTTTCGTTGTTCCAAGTACGTATGGCTCCCACCGTGATGGCTTCAACCGCCACCTCCGTGGCGCCCTTCCAGGGGCTCAAGTCCACCGCTGGCCTACCTGTCAGCCGCCGCAACAGAAGCGCCGCGGGCCTCGGCAGCGTCAGCAATGGCGGAAGGATCAGGTGTATGCAGGTATGCATGGACATTAGATTTAGGATCAGGTGTACCCCCGCAGCACTGCCCGTTACATTAACGCAAAGCAAAGGAAACAAGTTGCTTACATTTCACGGTTCACACAACGTGGATAAAAAATCAACCCAACCAAATGAACATACTATGACTATGCATCTTGAAGGCAGGTACATCCTGAAACAGTATCCTCCCACCGCGTCTCCGGCAGAAGGTAGGACCATAGACGGATTGAAACAGTAAACATGCAGACAACCTCAAAATATAAACAACGACATTGTAGTAAACATGCAGACAACCTCAAAATATAAACAACGACATTGTATCCGTTAAAAATAACATCATTTCAAATCTTTCAAATAGTCCAAAAAAAATAAACTCCCACCTGAACGTGAGTTTTATTAATGTTTTTTTGTTATATCCCCATCCAACGTTCAGAGACGAAGGTAAGTTGAAAGAAAATACTCCTTCTGTTTCATAATTCTTGTCGAAATATTACATATTCTAGACGCTTTTTAAACATAAATACATCCATATTTGGACAAATTTGAGTTAAGCATGTGCTATATGTATTCAGGTGTGGCCGATCGAGGGCATCAAGAAGTTCGAGACGCTCTCGTACCTGCCGCCGCTGTCCGTGGAGGCCCTGCTGAAGCAGATCGAGTACCTGATCCGCTCCAAGTGGGTGCCCTGCTTGGAGTTTAGCAAGGTCGGCTTCGTCTTTCGCGAGCATGCCAGGTCCCCTGGATACTACGACGGCAGGTACTGGACCATGTGGAAGCTGCCCATGTTCGGATGCACCGACGCCACACAGGTGCTCAAGGAGCTGGAGGAGGCCAAGAAGGAGTACCCTGACGCTTTCATCCGGATTATCGGTTTTGACAATGTCAGGCAGGTGCAGTGCATCAGCTTCATCGCATACAAGCCACCCGGCTGCCAGGAGTCCGGCAAGGCCTAAGCTTCAAGTTGAACCAAAGCAAGAGCCCTTAATTATATCGATCAACTCTGCTTTCCAGAGTTTATTTCCCGTTCCATATGTCCAACGTACGTGCGTAGCTCGAGGAGCATGCATATGTGAATTCAAGAACCGCCCGCCGGCTACAGATGTACACATACATATACTGTCATAAATATACAATTTAATTATGGTTTGCGCAAATTCGATGGAGAATTCATTATTCGACACTGCTATGAATGGCTATCTCGCTGTGGGTTGATGCAAAACTTCGTTATTCGACACCGTATTTTTTGAGAGTTCGCTATTTGACACTTGACATGCCCCAGATATACCATTACAATTTTATTGGCAATTAACTGGATTCGAATAAATTTTAAGAAACCGTACATTTTGGGGCTAGAATTTCAGGAGGGCACAATTCTTGATTTTCTTTCCAGTGAGCCGCAATTCTTGGGCCAAGGTTTTTTTTTTCAGAAAACCCGAAACCGACCGATTAGAAAAATTGACATCATTTTCGACATGGCGGCCGCACCTGTAAGCTGGACTTCGGCACCCACCAACTTGTCCACGTCAGACTCTTACCGGGTTTTGACCCGAGTCGACCTGATCGGCTTACATGTTACCGCGCGAGCCCACATGTTAGCACTCCACCCGTTCTATTACAGAGGCCAATTCGAATTCCTACTTGAGAAGAGGAGGTGACCAGGGCGACAACTCACGCTGCAGCCGCCGTAGATCGTCAGCGGAAGCGGTGCACATGGATTGGACCGACTATTTCGCCTGACTCGAGTAAATGTTCTCTACCTTCTTTGTCGCCCCCTTCTCATTCCCGTGAACCCTAGACTCCCGGTTCCCCTCTGCCTCCCACCTGGGGGCGGATCAAATCAAAGTTTCCTTAGGTAACCACGTGTTGGCCTGTGCTTTTTCGTGCTCCGCGAACCGCTCTTGGTCCAAGCATGCCTGTGCTGCCCCGTGCCTGTGCCGTCCCATGCCTCTAGAGTTTTTTTTTAGAACAACGTTCTGGCTTTATTTCATAAAAGAAAGTACACTTTAACGATACAATTGAGATGAACATAAGTTCCGAAGATTCTCGGCAAAACTAAAAGCTCCATCAAGGTCCTTCAAAATCAACGCCACTAGATCCATCATTCATATCTTCATATTCTTTTTTCAGGTATTTAGTGACGAAATTGCAATACACCATCCTTGCACAAACTGGTATTAACCTCATAGGGTTTTTTTTGCGTTGGAATAGGGAGCTTTATTAACGATTAAGGGTCACATTACAAGCAAAATTCTGGAGCTCAGCAAAGTCTTGGGGCGGCTTAGGGCACTCAGCAGTACCATCTACACCCCTATTAGAATGAAAACTAGGCTTATGAACTCCCTTCAAACGCTCCCTACTCTCCGAGGACTTGCCCTTCACATCTGCTGGTTTAAGCCGGAGATTACCCAATGACTCTAAGTAATTAACAAGGAACTGAGGACTGCCAACAATCGACGCCTTCCCATCTCCAAAAATGACGTTATTGCGGAGGTGCCACGCTCGCCAGAACAACATCAAGAGGCGAGCGCGCATCTCCTTCGATGATCCATAGAGGAGCAGCTGGAGCCACTTAGGGCCTCTCCCAAGCTTGTCCTCTGGTGGCAGCTCCCAGTGCTGGCGCATCTCATCCCGGAGTGCTCGAGCCTTCGTACAGCCAATCACGGCATGATGTTCATCCTCCTCCCGCCCCCAAATATTGCAGATCGCGAGCACCTCTCATAGGTTTTGATAAGCCGCATGAGTCACCCTCCTTAAACAATTAGAACTTCGGATCATTGAATGCATCATGGCCTGGGAGACACAAACGGCAGAGCAGCTGCTTCGTCCATGAATCAACAAGGAAAAAGACCAAAAACACCAGAAGATCAGCCACAAGCACAACTGACTACATGAAGTATGCCACAAGCCTACACCAGAACGGGGACGGAGTCAGGACACCAATCTTGTAGACGGCGACATCTCCACCGTTGAGATGCAACCACGAAGAACACACAAAACGTTACAAAAATAACAAAACTAGATGCCAGACATTGATTCGTGATTCTCTCCATCTCTCAATGCTAGATTAGTTATAAGAGACGAGGGAATCGTCGGAGGTCAAAACTTTTTTCGGAGACGACGACTAGGGCTTCTTCTCTTCCCGCAGTGTGATGTGCCCGGGCCGGCCCATTTTTCTCGAAAGGAAAAAAGGCCCGACCCACTATGTACTGGCTCAATTTAGTCGGCCCGCGTCGTGCTTCCGGCCTTGTGTTTTTTAGTTCTTCGGGCTTGCCCAAACAAACCAGCCCTATGGCCAGTGCCGGTGAAGCCCGGTATTAGAGGGGCCGGGTCGGCCCGAAAACTCCTCCAGGCCAAGGCTACCGAGCACGGGCGGGCGGGCCCGGGCCCATTAAGGCCCGGCGGGGCCTGAGAAAGCCCACCTCACATGTGGGCCAAATGAGTGAAAAAAGAAAAAAACAGTTAGGCTAGGCCAAAACATGAAGAAGTGGTGGGCTAAAAGAGAAAAAAGGATGAGTTGTGCTAACTTTTAGAAGGTTAATGTGCCAAATGTACTATACTAAAAAAACAAAAAAATATACACGCCCGGCCCGGCCCGAGGTTCAAGCCCAGGCTCGGCACAATCAAGGCTTGGCGCTAACGGGCCAAGCCCGGTGGGCTTTCGGTCTTTTGGCAAAAGCCTGGTATGTAGTGCATAACCGGACGGAGGACGAAAAAACCCGAACCGGATCGGAGAAAGGAGACTAGTTTTGAAAACTGGACTGGACCGGCGGTCCGACCGGAAAAAACCGGAACCGCAACTCCCAGCGGTCTGTTTAGTGCACAGGACGGGAAGGCCAAGCGAATCAGGAAAAACCGGGTGAACCGGCCGGGTTTGGTGAAAACTGGTGAACCGGGCGGTTTGGTTCGAACCGTCCGATTCATTTGTCGTTCCCCGTCTCACCGGATCCTGCGCCCGCCCGCCGCCGCGCCTCGCCGCCCCAGTGCTGGCCGCAGCGCGCCTCCCCACACCAGTGCCGGCTGCTCGCTGCGCACCAGCGGAGCAAGATTTTTTTTTCTGTGTTTAGTTAAAATAAATTATTTTATATCTTAAAAATCCAGACCAGTTCAACCGGTGACCGGTCCGGTTTTCAAAACTAGGAAAGGAGAGGAAAGGAGAAGCCAGCCAAAGCTAACCCTAGCCCAAAAATCGAAGAGCGGAGAAGAGGAATGGAAAGGGGCGGCGCACAGGCCGCGTCGTTGTCGACAGCTCTGGGGAGCATCATAGCCTTGGTGGAAGATCCAATCCAGGAGGGAACAGTGATTCAGAGCGGCATGGCGCAAGTGTTCGAATCTTGGAAGGCTCTACGGAACGGAATCTTGGGCGACGGTAAACCATCCGAGGAGAAGAGAAGAAGGATGGAGGACGGCAGAGCACAAGGGGTCGTATCGTCGGGGGCCGAACGGAGCAGAAGAACTTCCGGCGACGGCTTCACCGATGCCGAGCTCCTTGACGACTGCAAGCATCGTGATGGATCCATCTACAGACGCACCGATTATTTCGGTAGACGTTATCGTCTCCATGATATCAGCGGGAGTACGTATCAGTATCCTATCCTTAATCGTTGAAAATGGCGATATTGGTCTTAGCCTGTTCGAAGCATCCTAGCCCGTATAGGTGCTTCTATCCATATCAAAAATCTTAGAAAGGGAATTTATTTATATTACTGAAGTACACGTGCTACAATCCTAATATATGGATGACCACTAATCATTCTAAAACACTTGTTTTCTCCAACATGTTATTGGGTAGTGTTTCTCTTGTTTGTTTTACTTGGTAATTTATTAGAAGTTAAGTTAGGCTTTTCTTCTTAGACGACTTGGAGGATTGTTCCAGTTCGTAATTACCATTGAAACTGAGTCAATTTTGTGTTTTGGGCCTAACAAGTCGGTGTATTTTCCACACAAATGACTGAGAGAGAATGAAAAAGACAAAAAGAATTAGCGGCTTCAGTTTCAGGTTTCATATCAGTGGCTGGCTTCTTCGGCCGGCCACCTCAGAGATAGATCCTTTTCCCCAAGATGTAGTCGGCGCCTTCCTCCAAACATAGTAGCAATCCTAACATGTTTCTTCTGATTCTCCATATGTGTCAAATGGACAGCAGGATTCCAGTGTTTTACACTTTCTACTGCTTGTCCTAAAACGAGCCAAGGTGACTCGTAATATCCACCAGTGTCTTCATCCAAATACTGAGCATATGCCAGACAAGTTTTTCAACTAAGGATTCAATGTATAAAATTGTTAATTTCCGATCCAGTCACACAGAAAGTTCTATAGCCCTCAATTTACTATGCGACAGTAGCACAGGAATTAGTGTGCACTTAGTAATTATTATATGGCTGCCTCATTCACACAAAGCTTATTGCAAAGGTTTAATAATATTTCCTTTTCCTTAGATAGTTGTAGCCCTCAATTTATTTTCTCGTCCATACTTACTGAAACTGCACTCAACAGTGACGGAGCTGGCATAGAGCCACTGGTCTCACTTGATACCATTGAATTTTGGCAAATCTTCAATAAATTAACACTAATACATGCTTATTTATGGAAGATGACCCATTACAATGGAGGTGACACCATAACCTTTTCTTCCTGGATTTGTCCCTGGTACTCAACATATGTTTTTAGCCAAATTTTGGCACTGATACATATTAATAATTTCTCAATTTAAGATTGTCATATCTGTCCCTGGCACTCAACATATGTTTTATCCAAAAAAAAGGTTGGAAAACAATTTTTAGCCAAATTTTAGCATTGCAATACTATACTAGCAATTTGCCAACCTAAGACTTTCATATCTGTGTTCTGATTCCATTTGGATTTTGTTTTTGGCAACTTCAGGTTATATTATTAATTAAAGATGGTTCTGTATGATAGCTTTTGTGATAGACTTTTCAGGACCTCACGGTGAAACCAAATATTGCTATTTTGAAACTTCCTTTTTCTCTTTATCTGTCTTATTTTTTTGTTCCTTTCAATTAAAAGTTGAACTGATAATATGCAATGTTCATGTTGTTGCCAACTCAGCTTGTTTGGAGCCAATGATCTTGTCGCAGCCATTCACCTCTTGCCAGCCGAACTGGAAGGATTGCAAAACACATTCCTCTTTCCCCATGCTGCAGGCTGTGGGGCTTCAATTAATGAAAACAGAGAAGTAATGTACTCCTAACTGATTACTGGAATGTACTTGAATGCAATGTTATCAGCAATGTTTCGATGACTTTGTTTTTCCATTAGGTTTTGCTATTTGTTTGGTATTAAGTACTGGCATGGTTGGTTGGTCTCACTGGGTGCGCTAATAAGAACCTAACGCATACTCTCTCCGTTCCTAAATTGTTGTTGTTGTTGTTGCTGTTGTTGTTGTTTCAGTTCAAATTTGATGAACTAAAACCACAACAAGAATTTAGTGTCGGAGGGAGTAGTTTGCATTATTCAGAACATATATGCATGGACCATGGGATAGCCTCTCTGTACTCAGTAACCATAGCAGCAAATTAGTATATCAAGTAGAATACTGGCCATAATTAATAATTGTCCATTTCAATTGACAACATATTGACACACAACGGCGCGAGGAGCGCTCCTCAATCATGGGGGTGTACCTGTTGGCGCCGGCGTACCGGATGCCGAAATCCTCCTGCCAAGCATCGCCAAACAACTCCAGGTAGATGGCTGTAGGTCTCCTTGTGCTGCGTGTCCTCGATCTGGGTTCATCCATTTGCTTCGCTGCAAACACAAAAAGGTCATACATTAACTCGGTACAAATCAATGTAAATAAGGATCCAATAGTTCAGTTTGCAAATCAGTGTTTTCAAGCCCTAAGAAAAGTTTTCACTGTCCTTTTGTCAGACGGGTGGGCCAATAAACAGACAAAATGCTATCATACAGCAAGAAAACTCACTTTCTGATCAGCAAGCTTAAGTACTGTTTTGAGAGGGAATTTTATGTTGCAGTAATTGAATAAGTCCTCCAGACTTGGACCAAGAAGATCAATGACCATGACAGTGTACTCCCCATCTACTCTGAACCACTCCATGAGGAACTCTAAATGACATCAAACACTAAATGAAGATCTGTAAAAATAATTGAATAAAAAAACAAGTTCTTGTATTGATACTTCCTTCTTGCAGAAGCATGTATAGGACGCAATAGTTTTGACTCGGTAAATATCAGTCAAATTAAGGACTCAATAATTTTGACTCATAATAAAGGTGAGGATGCCTTGATTTAACAGATTCATATAAAATTGTGAGATGACAGAAACAGCCAGGTAGCTATATCCAGAACTCCAGATGCAACAAGTTGCACGGAAAGTAACCTGCCCTAACACACAGAAAATTATACGCTCAAGTTCTGAAAACACTGTTAGTATTTGAGTATTACCTACACTTTCTCAGAAATTCTGGCTTCACTTATGCCTGCAATCCAAGGCACATATATAGAGGTAGAAATCAAGCAGTAAAAAACCCACAAATTTTACGAGGTTCTGTAATAAACCACAATTCAATGTGCTCGTCAGCAGTGGTAGTGAGGGACTTGTAGTCCAGATGGTCAAAAGTAGCAACTATCAAAATTTATGAGGAATGTTACTTCACAGAAGATTCTACCAAACAGCTGTCTCTTGTTCTAAAATAATTGAAACAGCAGAAAGTATAGAATCTGAGTTTCATCGGGTGGTTCTTTCAAAGATGGAAACAAACGCCATTAGATGCATTTTACGACTACCCAACCATAGCCCTAAACAGAGAAGGGATACTTAAAAAGGCCTCTACTTTTACTTCGAAATAAAGTGTTATTTTTTTGACAAAACAGCCGCAGCCAGCTATTTATTGCCAATAGAAAGGTTGAGAGAATCAACCCGCGGAGAAAAATACATAGTTAAATACCGAAAAGAGACACGAGAAGGAGGGAGGACAAGGAGAAATACAAGAATTCAAGGTACATCATCAGGTCCGGAGACCAGCTCTCCAATACCGGTGCCGGCTTCGAAATAAAGTGTTATTGGATGTAACTTAAATGAGAAATCAAGCTCCAGGAAGAGCTTAATCTTGTTTTCATAGAGCCAAGAGAAAATCCTACCTGAATTCTGGATTGGTAACTTTAGATAGTTTCTTTTTCCATTTCCCACTGTATATACCACCTTGTACTGCACTTTTTATTAATATATTGCAGTAGGCATTTTGCCTACTGTAGGTTCCTCAAAAAAGGAAAATCAACCTTCCAACTGGGAGCATCAAAATCTTTGCCCTTTTCCTTACTTCCCTACTTCTGGATATCTCTAATCGGCCAGTTTGCTTGCAGCCAGCTAAAAAAGTTCAGAAATCCTAGTTGCTAGTCATATCAGAAGAGCATGAAACAAAATAAAATGCGCTAGACATTCCTGATTAGTGCCACAACATCCATGCTTCGCAACAGCTATACTTGCTACTGAAAGTTTTTTTTAGAAAAAAACCCCTCTTTGTACTGACAGTGGACCGAAAATTTATTCACATTAGTACAAGACAAGCTAACCTATGATGACTAAGAAATTGCATACATATAAAACAATGGCAGATACAGAAATGCATATCTATATGACGGAAATAATCGAATATACTAACTTGATAGCCACCTCCTCGCCGCTCTGTATTTTCATGCCTGCAACCAATTTAATTGACCTTATCATAAATAACTGAAACCGGACAGGCAACACACCAGCTGGAGCAATGCGCAGCATGAACTCAGAAAAAATAGCCTCACCTTGCAGATAAAACAGGAGAACCTGACGGGAGATAGCCACTTGAGCCTGCCTGAACAGAACAAAGAGAACAGTTTCCTTAACTGAAACCCTTACTTGGGAAGGGAAGTAATAAGAGATCTCGGTAGTGAAATGATAGGAAATATGCAAAAATTGCTAGGTTTTGGCCCTACTGAGGAGCGAAAATTCAGAAAAGAAAGGAAATATTCCATGCATAAAAGCCTATCATCAAAGTTGGGCCATATTCCAATAAGAAAATAAAGGGAGGTGATTCAAAACAAGGGAAAGTAGTGATTGAACTATATTGGAATCCAATCAGAACTCAGGAATTGTGGGAAGGCCAAGGAATCTATATGGATATCTAGATTCAATAAATTCTCTATTCCAACCAGAAAAAAAGAACAATAACAAGGAGACAATCCTACTCCACTTGAATTCCAGAAGATACTGTACATTTTAACGAATGCAACGCAAGCAAGGGAAAGCAAAACAAAAAAAATAATATCAATCGATCATACTCCAAGCATCAACAGCCTTTAGTGCTTCCAGAAAATCCGTAAAAAGAGCATCAACAGGTTTACCAAAGGCGTGCAGAGCTCGGTGAGAATGAATATGTTTGCTACTGAAAGAATCCTACCTATTGACTAATGTTCGTCTTTAGAACAAAAGTAGCTATGAAGCTCAATCTACTAACGATTCAAAAGGGGACATAGTCATATGGGTGGGTTTTTGTGGGGAGTTTCCTTGGATATAATTAATTCCTAAAAGAAATAGAACAAAGGTAATGTCCGTGACGAAGATATTTCTTTTCTATTGGGGTTTTAGGGGTTATTTAACTTGTGGAATTTCTCCTTCTCCAACAATAGGTTAAATTCTCAATCTTGCGACTTGTTGCAATAGAAAGGGTTGTTATTTTTTAACCTTGTATACACCAAAAGGGATTGATATCCCTGATTGATCTCCGCATTTTGTCAGTACCCATAAAGAGAGGAGTACATCAATTTACTTAGTTGCTAAATAGTGAATAGCTCCGGATTACTGGATTTCTGATGCCCTAGCGATCTGTCATACAATCTGAATATTTGTTACAGAAGACCAAAACAATTTAACTGACTTTCTCGAATATTCTAACTGTACTGGAGCTGCATAGCGCCTGAACCCTGAAATATCTTTCAAAGCCTAAAATGAATGAACCAAGATTATACCAGAAAGATCCTAGAGAATCAGAACAGACAATAAGAAGCACACAGGCATACAAAATCACAACTACTTAAAGAACTTACTAATAATATAGTGCAAGAAGATACATGCTCCACCGTAATACCTGTTTGTCAAATTTTCAGCCGAGATACCATCGCCAGTGTTCTCTGTACCTAAAATAGTTAGAATGTCGGAAAATTCAACGTTACTTGATTTGAATAGAATCTTCATGTACACTAAGATATGTGAATTCCAATTAACTACTTGCAGTTGCAAATATGTCATCCCCATAAAAGCAGAAAACATCTGTGCTTCCTCAAAAAAGAAAAAAAAAGAGAAAAAAAAGAAAACATCTGTGCTGAAAGATTAAATATGCCTCGCATGATGATTCACATAACATCCCTTGCATGATGTTTCACATAATAGTAGTATAACTCACTCAAACAAACCTTTCGAATGGAAAATCAATATGGAAACCAGGCACTACATTGTTCAGAAAAGCTAAGTTTCACCAACTGGCAGCAACAAGACAACACTAAACAGACTTTTTTGTTTGCGAAGAAACACTAGACCGACTATTTGCAAAACATGCTTTATGATGTCTTTTTTCCCACATAAACAGATTCACACACTGCAGATGGTCTATCATGAACCATAAATTAAGACAGGAGAACCCTTTTAGCTAAGAAAGAGATGATTGGCCAAGTGGGCCATTAGTCAAATAGAGCACCGTAAAAATTAAGGTGTTTCATTTGGCTGTACTGTCAGGAGCCTATCCCCTTGGTTTTAGAAAGAGTTTACCTCAACAAATTCCAGGGTGTTCGTAGAATGCGGTGGAGATGACTTCTACGGAAGGGTTGAGGAGATATACGAACTACAATACCGCGGGCCCAAACCTCCAAAGGTCGTTGTATTCAAATGCCGTTGGATCGATCCGAAACACGTTAACAAGGATGACACAATTGGCCTAGTCGAAGTAAAACGAGACAGTGTCTTTGAATGCGAGGATGTATATATTGTGGCTCAACAAGCCACACAAGTTTATTTCCTCCCGTTCCCGTGCACTAAAATGGCTCGCCTTCAGGATTTGGATGTCGTGTACCACGTGCAGCCACATGGTAAACTAACAGAACCAAACGACCAATATTATCTGCCGCAACGAGAGCCTGGCGACGAGTTTTTCCAAGAAGCTGGCGGGGGCACAAGTGATTTCATGGTACGGTATACCGATTCTGCGGGCACGGAAGTAGACAATGACGGTGAAGGTGACGAGGTTGATGGTGATGGTGACGACGACGATGAGGAACACGCCAATGTTGATAGTGATGTTGAGAGTGATCTTGATGCGGCTCTTCTAGTTGATCCCGATGACGAAGACTACAATCCACAAGCCCATACTTAGTTGTTTCATTTGTTTACATCAAGTTGTAATCCGTCCTACTTAATTAGTTAGTTCGTTGAATCCCAACTTTACTGTATTGTACATCAAGTTGTTTCATTTGTTTACATCAAGTTGTTGTTTCATTTATTTACATTTAGTTGGTGTTTCTTTTATTTACATCAAGATGTTGTTTCATTTGTTTACATCTACTTATATAATCCGTCCTGCTTAATTAGTTAGTTCGTTGAATCTCAACTTTACTTGTATTGTACATCAAGTTATTTCATTTGTTTACATCAAGTTGTTGTTTATTTATTTACATCTACGTGTATAATCCGTACTAATTTGTTCACTTTTCCTCATGGCAGGTGATTGAACCATGGCGGGCGGGCGTAGTACCTCTCAGAGGCATGTCGAAGAGCTATACCCTCCGCCTAAAGTGAAGGCCAAACCCCCGAAGAAAACCCTTGCACATAAAGCAAAGGGCAAAGCCAGGAGGGAGCCCTCTCCCTCGCCGCCGCCACTCGATCCACTGTACAATCCTGAGGATGACAGGGAGGAGGAGATTCAGGAGGAGGTGAGGGAGATGGAGATGGAGGCGGGGACTTTGGTGAGGACGAGCTGCAGGATCACTCTGTTGGTACCTCCGCGGGAGCCTCGGCGGGGGCTACCTCCAGCTCTGGTACAGACAAAGTGTACCAGCGTGGTTCTAGTCGTCTCCCCACCAAGCGGCCCTCTTGTGAAGCTGAGAAGCCGGTCATTCGTCCAACAGCCAAGATGTACCTTTCTTGATCCTAGAATTCAGTTTACATCAAATTGTTGTTTCATTTATTAACTGCAATTGACTTGTCTTATCCTTGTGCAGGGGCTGGGTACTTGTTGCACCCGGGTGTTTTACGATGCAACCCAAGGCTGTGCTTGGGGTCCTCCTCAAGGACCACTTCCCTGGCATGGTTCTTCTTGAAGGAAAGGAGGAGCCAGAGGTAGCCTGGACATGGGCACACTACGTGGCCCAACCGGACTTTCAAGATAGAGAGAATGTGGTGTATGCGAACAAAGCCTAGCGGGTGAAGGGTGAATTTTGGGTAAGTCGCCTTCGCACAATGCATACATTAGTCAAAACAATTGTAATGCAAAATATATAACTCATGAATGGATCTGTTTTGTCTAATTGCAGCGGTTCTTCAAGCTGGCGCAAGGCTATGATGATGCAACAATTGAACGGCACTTCAAGGCAAGTGTGAAGAAGGCATTGTCCGAGATGTTCTATCACGCGCGTGTCTATGCCGTAAGGAAGTACTATGCCGAAGTGAAGAAACAGAGATAGGAGAAGGCACAATGTATCGTGATGCATCTCGAGCACGAACAGTACATGCAGGTAAAGTAAAATAAAGTGCATTTCCTTTCTTAATAAGGGCTAACGCTTAACTTCTTCGTGTTTGGGCTTGTACTTGTTCATTTAGGTTCCTCTGCACTGGTGCATCTCGCACTTAAATGCCTGGAAGGCGCTGGTGGACTCGTGGTGCAGCCCGGAGTACGTGGAGACTCACGGGCTCCTTAGGGAGAGGAGGTTGGCGAACCCAAGTGGAATGCACCATCAAGGGAGCGTGAACCTGCAGGGCTACATCAACAACTATGTATGTGTTTTTCTCCCAAAAATGTCAAACTTGTTCGAGCCTCGCCCCTAACTATCTTGTTGTTGCTTGTTGTTTCAGGCGAAGGCTCATCCGGATAAAGAACGCCTCACCAGTTTCATGGCCGTTGACTGCGCCCTCAGGGGAAAGGCGAGCACCGTGTCGGAGTACAGTGCGAACGCCCCGCCCGACGCCTACGCCACCTCGGCTGACCATGCCAAGGTCACAGGCTACGCGGAGCTTTTTGAGGAGGTGCACGGCCCCGGGGCTGATCCTAGCCAGCACGACCTGGATGTGGAAGTGGTCGTGAGGGCGGGAAGAGGCATGAAGCACGGTAGGCTGGTCTTCAGGAACGGAACCATTGATCCGAGCACCATTTCGAGCCTACCTCACCTGAAGGCTACTTCCACGAGCTCGAGTGCTAGTATACGCAGTCGTCCAGGTGCACGGCAGTTCTCACAGCAGGTTAGTTGTTCTTAATTCACCATCTCGTGTCTTTTCGCATTTCATTGTAACGACAATGAACTTGTAATGGCATTGCAGGAGGTGGAGAGTATGGTGGCGGCTCAGGTGCAGGCTCAGAGGCAGGCTCAAGATGCTCAGATCCAGGCTCAGGTGGCGGCTCAGGCCCAGGCTCAGATGCAGGCCGCACTGAGGGCTCAGTACGACCACCTAAGGGTATGTTTACCGCACATAATAGCCAAGAAAGCATGGTATTAGTTCCGTAACTGCAACTCTTTGTCTTTTCAATATGCAGCCGTACCTCGCCGCCACCTCTCAAGAGCCGCCTACAGCACCATCGCCGTTCGACTTGCCGTTTGTCAATCTCCAGATTGAGCATGCTCCACAGCCTTCTTCACAGACTTTGGTGAGTTCACTCGAAACATTTCAATCTCCATTCATGACTTTTCTTGCTTTCGTTGAGGGTTGGGGTCAATGCGTAATCATCTGTGCAACAACATCAATCCGGCCGTGGCTCGAACGACCCTTCTTCACACGCAAACCTTGCTGGAGGCAACCCTCTTGGCCAGTCACCTGCTCCTAGGCACTAACTTGGGTAAGTTGCCACAAACTTGTCTCATCTCGAGGTCCGTTGTTTTGAAAACTTACTTTCTTGTCTTCACACGTAGAACTGCGTAACCTACCATCACAAAGTGACATAGATCCCATTTTAGAGCCAAGAGGGCTCACTTGGCTCCAAAATGGTGCCTTGGTGGCATTTTTTGGGCATGTGGCTCATTTATGCCACCAGGGGCTCATTTGGCTCCAAATTGGTGCCCTGGTGGCATAAATGAGCCAGATGCCCAAATATGCCTTAGCACCATTTTAGAGCCAAATGGCCTAAAAATGGCATCAAGGCAGCATGTTGGAGCCAATATGGCTCATTTGGCTCCAAAATGCTACCTAATATGGCTCTTTTGGCTCCAAAATGGTGCCCTGGTGGCATATTTGGGCCAGAGAGGCCATGTTGGCTCCAAAATGGTGCTTTGGTTGCAAATATGACTCATTTGGGTCCAAAATGGCTCATTTATGCCACCAGGACACCATTTTGGAGCCAAAAGAGCCATATTACCTCCAAAATGGTGTCTTGGTGCCATTTTTGGGCCATTTGGCTCCAAAATGCCACCAAGGCACCATTTTGAAGCCAAAAGAGCCATGTTGGCTCCAAAATGGTGCCTTGGTGGCAAAATATGGCTCATTTGGCTCCAAAATACCACCAGGGCACCATTTTGGAGCCAATATGGCATTTTGGAGCCATTTATGCCACCAGGGCACCATTTTGGAGCCAAAAGAGCCATATTAGCTCCAAAATAGTGCCTTGGTGGCATTTTTGAGCAAAATGAGCCATATTGGCCCAAAAATGGCACCGAGGCATCATTTTGGAGCCAAATGAGCCATATTGGCTCCAACATGGTGCCTTGGTGCCATTTTTGGGCCATTTGGCTCCAAAATGGCAAAATGGTGCCTTGGTGGCATTTTGGAGCCAAATGAGCCATGTTAGCTTCAAAATGGAGCCATGGTGGCATAGTGGAGCGAAATGGCTCGTTTTGTAGCCAAAATGGTGCCTTGGTGGCATTTTTGTGTCATTTGGCACATTTATGCGACCAAGGCACCATTTTGGAGCCAAATGAGCCATATTCGCTCCAAAATGGTGCCATCGTTCCATTTTAGAGCATTTAGGGGTCATTTGGCTCCAAAATGGTGCCTTGGTGCCATTTTTGGAGCCAAATGAGCTATATTTGCTCAAAAATGATTCCATTGCAACTTTTTTGAGCCAAATTGCTAAGTTCTCCTTCAAATACTACAATTGTCGCTTCAATGCCGTGATTTATATCTAATTATGCTATTCCAACTCCATTTCATAGATTTCTACTGGTGCAATGGGTGGTGGATGTTGAAGGTGCCCGAGTCACCATCTTGTAATATGTTGCTACCATGTGATGAACACTTGTAATACTTTTGTTGTGAGATATGTGATGTTTCCGGACTTTCATGAGATGTTGTTATGCTTGTGATGTGAATGCGTTATGTGGATGCGTCTATGATTTTGTGTGGATGTATTGCTGTGATGTTGATGAATATATATCTGTATATATGTGATGTTAAAATATTTCAAATTGCTGCGATAAAAACACAAAAAAAAATACCCTTTGCCGGCGGCCACAGTCCTAGCCGCCAGCAAAGGTTGAGCGCGGCCACGCACCAGATCGTGCCACGTGCCCGCCCTTTGCCGGTGGCTTTTTCTCTGGCGCCTTTGCTGGCGGCTTTTTCCCTGGCCGCCGGCAAAGGCCCCCCCTTTGCCGGCGGCTTTTTCTCTGGCCGCCGGCAAAGGCCCCCGACCTTTGCCGGCGGCCTTCCCTGGGCCTTTGCCGGCGGCTTTTTCCCGACCTTTGCCGGCGGCTTTTTCCCTGGCCGCCGGCAAAGGCCCGACATGTGGGCCACACCGTGGCACGCGTGGCCGGCTCGCGGTGTGGGCCCAGCCGTTCCTCGTGGCCGGCGGCTTTTTTCCTAGCCACCGGCAAGGCCCGACATGTGGGCCCAGTCGTTAACGCACCGCATGCCGTGATCTCCTTTTCTTTGCCGGAGGCCGTCGTTTCAGCCGCCGGCAAAGAGTCCCCTTTGCCGGTGGATCTCCGTGCCGACGGGCTTTGCTGGCGGCCCCGGAAAAAAAATGCCGGAGGCAAAGGTGCCTTTGCCGGCTTTCTCCCGTAGTGTCCATTCAACTCCGGCGAACCTATCTGGTGAGATTTCTTCGTGCTGTGGCATTGTTTGGACAGCAGTCTTGTATTGACTAGCCAACTTCCGTAGCTTGTATCTTTTCAACCATAGGATCTTTTTAGCCAATTACTTCTGTATGGTGTTTAACACATCAAGCTCTACATCTTACATCACTTTTTGCACATGACCACATTCATCTTCCATGGTGCATCCTCTCTGGAAAAGTGTATTCCCAACACCTTTGTATTGATTAGGTATCTTCCGAGCCTTTATCTTATGAACCATACCTCCGAATTAGATGAATCCAGTGTCATTTTGAATATATAGTTATCCTCTACAGTTCATCTAGTTAGTGGGATACGCATCACCAAGCTAGTACTGTACTGTAGCATAGTTTCCATTTCATGTTCATCCATTGTTCACAATTCCCAACCCAATAGGGAATTACATCTTCATTAGAAATCACGTTGTTTTAGAGTAGCTGTCTTTCGAAAGCCAACCAATTTTGTCAGCAGCATCATTTTGTTTGAAACTTTCAGTAGATCGTAGGTTAGATCATGTTCTACAAGTTAGTCCACTTCGTGCACATTTACCCACACAACTCCATGAGTGCTTGATCAGCCAAACTTGGTATCTGTTAACACTGTCACAGTGATTAGCCATTTTCCAAATTCCACATCTTTTGATCCACAGATCCAAATTGGATTATTCTTATTTTGCTGCGAATCTTACACCACACTCTACAATCCATATTACTTTCCACATCTTTTCTTATTCATATACAATATCCTTTCATCCATAGAAGGTTGTATCTGTTAACAGCCAATGACTTAACCATTTCAACTCCTTTTGAAACCACACCTTTTTCCTGCCTCTTAGGTCTATACCTAGGATTAGTCTAACAGTTCTTATACACTGTTTAGGTACTATATTAGTGAATCTTTGTATATTTGCTTGTTGGATTTTCATTTGGAGTTATTTGGAGTTATCGAAAGATGTATTCATTATTGTTATTCGTTCTTTACGATAGACTATTCGGAGTGTGGTTGTCCCAAGTGTCATGAAGAAGAAGAAGTGCATATCAACACAGACCAAGGCAAGTTACACTTTTGATCATCTAGAATCCTATAATTTTGGCATATGCTACTTTGCTTCATAAACTATAAGCATGCATGTGTAGGATTATTTACTTATGAAGTATGTTTAAAATGCGTTTGCAAACTGATAGCTATGTGCTATGTAGTATGCCTAGAGGTCCTAACCATTTTCCATTGTCAACATAAGATTATATTATGCTTATTTCAAAATGTTGCATGCTATTTATTGTATCGGGAGGGTACGAAATCTTTTGAAAAATAATGAGCTCAGTGATTGAGCGAGTATGTTTGTGAAAAGTATTTTTTAAAATAAAACCCCAAAAATGTTTTCACTGGACGGAGTGGTATGTTTCTGACCATATGTGGTTGTCTACAAGAGCTGTAACTCCGTAACGGGTGCAGACTCAGGATTTTCGGTGGGGACCGCCGTCCAGTAGCAAAAAGTTCAAGTCTTTCCATGCACACAAAGGCTTACCGTACAACCACTTGCTATTATGGGCTCTGGCTTAGTCGAGTAGCTAGCAGGAAACCCTTGCTTTGGTACCATCATCCGGAAAGGGGCCAATGTGTCCATTGGGGGCGGGCGGTGCTAGGACTAAGTATAGGGGGCTTCTAGTGAAAGACTTCATCACAACCGTTACCTGTTGCGCACGCTTGTCGTTAGGCAACACATCTGACTCATTGTGTCAAGTGGGGAAAGTGTACAAACCTCTGCAGAGTGTCAAACTAATCGATTAGCCATGCCCCTGGTTACGGGCGAACTATAAGCTACTAAGTCTGGATATGAGGAGATCTCCTAGTTTTGTTTTCAAAATCCAAAAATTGTTTTGACCTGATGGAGCAGTATCCAAAGAATGGGTCCAGAATGATACTATGTGAGCCGTTAGCAGTATGACGTCAGAGTGCATAGTTGGGATGAAGGGATGCTATGTGTGTGTCAGCAGTATGACCCAGAGTGCATAGCTAGGTCGTGGAGCAGTATCCACAGATGACCATAAATACATTTGAAAATTATTTTCTACGAAATTCTAGAGATAAAGTTTTTTTCAAAGAGAAGATTATCTATGAGTATTTCAAAATCCAAAACTTGCTTTTTGCAAAGAAACCCTTGAAGCTTCTTCAGGACTTATCGTTAAGCATGTACTTGCATTTCTGCTAACCTCACAGGTGTAACTTGCAAGTACATTCAATGTACTGACCTGCACGTGTCATGTGCAGATGTCGACGTATGAAGAAAGGTTACGGAGGGTCATGGGTCTATACTCAACAAGCCTGTGACGTTGATGGACTCATCGGTGTTCTATTTGCTTTTCCGCTATGTAATAAATACTCTGAATTTTGCTATCTTATTCGATGAAATAAAGGATATGTGTTGTGACATACATCTTGGAACTGTGTGTACTAGCTATTGATACAGGGACTAGTACAGAATCACGGAGATTTGGATCCTCACGGGTCTGGGTCGCCACAGATGCACCCGCCGGCTCCTCGAAATCCCCGTCCGAGTCATCCTCCCCCTCGCTCTCGGCCACCGGTTGCTTCCCGGCCCGGGTCCTTGGTTGCGGGGGAGGGCTGCTTGACGGTGTCCCCACCATGATTCCCCACTCGTTGCGGGGTGGGTAGTTGGTGGCGCCCGGGTTGGCGCCTCCCGCGGGAGCCTGGCAAAGGGGGAGTTGTCTCCGGTGATACCCCTCAGCCAGGTACGGATGGCCTCCATCGTCCGCCCACCCCGCTGCAGCCTCATCCTGTCGCTCTCCCCTGTGTAGGTCCAGACCGGGTGAGTTTGATGTTGCAAAGGGGCGATGTAGCTCCGGGCCACGTCCAAGTCCGAGAGCCCCGCGCGCCGCAGCACCGCGATCTTGTCGCAGATTGGTGCGAGCTCAGCGTCCTTGGCGCCGTGGTCCCGCCAGTCGAGGGATTTCTTCAGCAGAGTGGTGGGCTTGTTGTAGGCTTCATCGTGTTCCTCGATGTAGACCCAGCACCAGTCCCCGCGCCACTCTGACTCGATCTTCCGTTCCTCCATCACGATGAACTCCGACTTGAGCCCGTCCCGGAACCAGAATGAGACCCCGGAAGACATCACCTCGCCCTTCTTGACGGGAGGATAGTAGTAGTGGCGGAATAACGCCACGGACGGCATCACCCCACGAACGCCTCACAGAGGTACTGGAAGACGACGAGCTTGAAGAAGGAGGTGGGGTGGAGCTGCGCAGCTGGAGACGATAGGCGGAGAGGATGGCATGGAGGAAGAGAGAGTGCGGCCGAACGAACCCGAAGAGGATGAACCACGCGAACACTCAGTAGTAGTGTTTGCCGGGGTCCGTGCTCATTGTGCTTGGTGGCAAGCGCCAGGCGGAGCTTCTCCACGCCGGGCTAGAAGAACGCGTGCTAGGCCCTCTTCTCCTTGTCCTTGCGCTCCTTCTCGGAACTCTCCCTCTTGGTCGCCTTGCTACTCTTCTCCCCTTTGCTGCTAGTGCCCTGGGGGCGTGCTGGGCCTTTGGGAGCCATCGGCAGGGTGGGAGGAGGGCGGGTGGGAGAGCTTCTTAAGAGTTCGAGCACAGGGGACTTGGGGGAAGTAATGGCGAAGGCAGTGGCAGTGGGAAACCCTTGCACCGTCAGCCCTGAGTATTTATACCAGACAGGCGGGATTGCAACGGGAGCCCCCCACGATTGCCAATCAAGTACCCTAAAGTTTTGGAAGAATCAAGATGGTACGCGCGACGTGGCCATAACTCCCTGCTATGCGTGGGGAGTCAAGCCAGAGATCGTGCGCTCGACCCTTCCGTTCCGACGGATGGAGCCGAGGTAGTGGACTACGTGGCCGGGTTCCCAGCTTGGCTTGGGAACCCACGCGTCGGAAGGGTGTAGCCCGGCAACCGACCTAGGGTGATTCTACTCGAGAACTCTGGGTTGCCGATCCACGCCCAGGGGCTACTGTCGCACCAGTGGCCCTGGGGTCCCACTGATGCCGGACGCGTGGGTCGCAACCACAGGATCCCCGCAAGGATGGCTCCCCGGGAGGGGCAAACCCGGGAAGCCCCTCACCCCCGAGACAACAGCCAAGGGGGCTACAAGGAGACGCTCACCGGCAAGACCATCACATGGGGGGTTAAAAGCTCTGACACCATTGACAACATCAAGACCAAGATCAGGATGAGAAGGAAAATCATCCCAATGGCTATCCGGGAAGCATCATCCCGGCAAGTTGGCAGCACACTGCCCCCGCAACTGGCCAGGCAATGGTACTGGGGTGCTTCCCGGCTACTAGAGCTTGGCCCGCGTTTGGGGCCAGCGGAACAGTGAAGACAGCAGCGGCAGTGCATTTAATGCACCGCCAGGAGTCACATCGGCAGGGCTAGTCTTGCTCAGCAAGTCTAGAGTGGCTACCCTAAGGCTCATTTTATTTACCACGTACAGTGGCTTGGGAACTCCATGAAGCCTAGCGTGGATCAACAGTAGGGTAATTACTGTGGCGATGACATGCGTGTAGTTAACGTGTCACGCTGCATGCATTAGCACCTGTGGTATCCCCTTGAAGGGTCATTGCCACCGGTCAAAGGGTTCCAATCCCAGTGGAAAATAGAAGGTAGCTTAGCATTCATCCAAGTAGCGAAGTTCCTTAGTGGGACAAGTAGCGAAGCCCGGGTACTCCCCGGCAACCTGTACACATCAAAACTCATGAATACATCACCAAGCAGGACATAGGGTGTTACACCTCCGGGTGGCCGGAACCTGGGTAAACTCACGCGTCGACACTTCGTGTCTTTCGTCACGCCGGCGATTGCCGGAGCGATCTCCTCGCCGTCCACCGAACCAAAAAAGGGGGTGTCCAACATCCCCGGTGCCGGAGGTCTGTGCTCCGACACTAATTATGTTTCATATTCATCTGTGGGACCTCGATATAGATCATTTGTGGCTGCATTGGATTCCACTTTACCTATACCGCGTGATTGCCAGGAGGCGAAGCAGTATCTGAAAGATCAAGTATGTCACAGAGGGGGGGGGGTGAATGTGACCAGTTTTAAGTTTTTTCAAATTTGAAGACTGAAGTCTCAGAGCGAAGTCTCCGGTTAAGTAAGTGCTTCACAATTTAACTTAGTCATAGACAATGTAGCGGAAAACTATTCAGAGTTTAGAACAGAGAAGTCTAGCAATTAGGAGAAATGAAGACTGAAGCAATTAAGTTGAAGACAAAGACAGAGAAGGATTCAGAGGAACGAGTTCACCACGAATACGAAGACACATGTGTTTGTTTCCCGAAGTTCAGATCGTTGTCACGATCATACGTCTCCGTTGAGGGGGATGAGTCACACAAGACTCGCGTACACACAAGTTCACCCAATCCTCCTGAGCTAAGACTGAAGTCTCGCCCAGTAACTCGTGGTAAATCTTGAGGCGATCTCCGAACCTTCATAGACTGGTTGAGGCGAATCACACAAGTTCAATCGCTCTTCAACACTGACTCCTAGCCATCTAGGTGATGCCAATCACTAAGAGTAACAAGCTTCAAGTGCTCAGCTAGGACGGGGATTCCATCATTCTTCACGTTCAGTTCAAATCTAAGTGTCTGCTTCAAAATATTTTCCGGGGAATCACCATCGAATCACTGCGGGGCTGGGTCGACTAATATAGTCTAGACCTCACGAGGCTAGCCGTTGCGAGCCGTTGAAAAAGCTACCTCTGAGTCAACTTTACCACATGCTTTTCAACCGAGTCACAACGGGTAGTCCAACGTGTCGAGGCGCAATGTGACAAACAAGTTTTCAAACACATTTGTTTTTGAAGACTGTGGAGTCAGACTGATAACCGGAGACTCCGGTTAACAGTTGCTTCACTTTTTGAAGACACACACACAAAAACTGGTTTTAGCCAAAGCTGAACATGAAGAACCCGGTTTCTGACTTACCAGTTTCACATTTCAAACCCCCCTTAATAGTATGGCTTGTCCACACTCAGAGTGAAGACTGTACTTCTCAAAAATCCTAGGAAACATCCTTAGTCTTCAGTAAGTCTTGATGCTTCAAGCCTACTTCTATGCTTCAATTTTGAGGGGTCGCCAACGCTGGTTAAACGAGTTCTTTTGAGGAACTAGATACTTGAAACACTTCATGTAACACATTGTTTCTCAACCAAGTTGTCATCCATGCATCCAAACCCATATAGGGGCAAGGTTTCCCTTTGAGTATCCAAAGTGGAGAGCAACTATGATGGAGGAGATGACATCACTTGACAAGAAAAACACTTGGGTACTTGCTACTCTTCCTCCTAATAAAAGGCAGCTGGTTGCAAACGAGTATTTACCATGAAACAAAATTCAGAGGGAAAAGTAGAAAGATACAAAGCAAAATTAGTGGCAAAGGGGTATAGTCAAACTTATGGAGTGGATTCTGATGAGACCTTCGCACCAGTGGTGAAAATGAACACCGTTAGGGCCCTCATATCAATAGCCGCAAATAATAAGTTGTAGTTATTTCAAATGGATGTTAAAAATGCTTTTCTTCATGGAGATTTGGAGGAAAAGGTTTATATGGAGACCACCCTGGGTTTAGTATACAAGAAACAAAGGGTAAAGTATGCAGGCTGAAAAAGTCTCAGTATAGTTTGAAACAGGCACCTAGAGCATGGTTTGGACGACTTAGAAAGGAGATATGCTCTATGGGTTAGCAACAAAGCAATGCTGATCACACCCTTTCTTTAAGCGCCAAAATGGCAAGATTGTAATTGAAGCGACCGACCCCGGGTAGCGTTCGATCTCTGTGCTTATTGTGCTAGTCCCTGGATCGACTCACTAGCACACACAGTTCAAGATGAAATATCGAGAAACAAAGGTCAAGTAATTTATTACATCGTCTTTATCCAGAATTTTAAAGTACTTACAACTTCGCATAACCACACGGGTTAGCATTGAAAATAATAACATAAATTATTTGACAGCGGAAAACGAAGAAAAATTGAGCCATTGCAACACCACAGAGAGAGCATGTTGGAACGCAGGCTCGTGACCCAACACAACGTAACCTTACTCATTGTCGGAAATTCCTTCAACAATTAAAGGTTGCAGCCACTAGGGTCAATACATTGAATGTATTGGCAAGTTCACCGGGGATTATAACAGATCCTATCAAATATATGCAGTATTGGTTAGGTGGAGTTTAGGATTTTTGGCATGGAAGCGTAACATAATTTTATCCTACCACAATTAAATATTACAATAAGGTTAATCTATCGGACAGGACATCGGGTAGACACACCGATGCTCCTATTAAACTAAGGACATTGAGTAAACACATCAATGCTCCTATCCCAAGTTTAAACCATTTATTTTATTCAGAAATTTGAATGAGTGAGACCCTCCTTAGTTTCCATATCTAGGTGCTCAAAATTCGTCCATAACCGGGGACATGGCTAAGTACTTAGTTTGACACTCTCAAGAGGTTGTACACATTACCCACAAGAAACCGACGGGTTAATCCATTGCTGTCCTCAGGGTAGAGTAGCAAAGGCGTCGATTACGAGATTTTCAGAAGTAATTCCCTAGACCACGAAAGAATCACGCTTTCACCTACACGGCTACATCATTACAATTCTTCGGGACTAGGTTCATACAACTTACTCTATTCTCGCCAGAGCCCATATAGCATGTGGTTGTACTGGAAGCAATTAAACAGGAACCTAATTCAGCCTCTGGTTACCCCGGGTGGCATTCCACATCTGCGACGCAGGCGCTCCCATAGACATGGAGAGACGACTCATAGACATGGACCCATAGAAATGGATCTGACGTCGCATACAATCAAAATACTCAAAGTCGTCCACCCAGGATGGTTCATTAGTAGTTGATTTTAGCCATACTTCAAAAATAACTTCTATGAAAACAATAATTTTTAGAATGAAGTGGTTCCCTCCCACGTATATTTACATAGCACGGCTAAGCATAACTACTTGTGATGGCTACTGGTAGAGACATGATGGCAAGGAAAATCTATTCTACTAGGACAACATAGCTAGCATAAATATAATAATTTAATCCTAATGCATTCTACAAACAACTCTAATGCATAAAGGATTAAAATAAGTGCGATAGTAGGAAATTCATGATCAAGGTGAAACTTGCCGTGTCCAAAGTTGTTGCTGTTCTCACACTCTTCACAATGACAGGGTTCGCACTCCGAACAATCTAACAAACAAACGTATTGCAACAAATAAACAACCACACCAAACATACAAGCATTCAGGTGAAATATGCCATGATGCCATGCACATGATGCACTCCTAGTTTGATTTCTGTCTTATTTTAACTTGTCTAGTGACTTAAACCATGTGATGGAAAATTTGGATCCTGTTCATGGTGTAAGCAAGGAAGAACATAAGCAAAGACAGATTAGTCCATTTTAAGCCTAGGATAAGCTAACTTTGGTGATACATCTATTTTTATACAGAAACAATTTCTCCTCTTGTTCTACTGGATAGAGGGTACATCTAGGAAATTTTATAAGTGGATAATTAGTCCAAAGCAATTTTAAATTAATTTATGTGGAGTAAAGTCCAGAGTTAAGCATACTGTCATTTGGTCATGTTCCAGTTGTTCAAAACCGAAAATAAACTGTGCCAAAAGATTGTACATGCCATGAGGATTCGAAAAAGGTGCAGTTCATCAAATTTGGCCAAACGGTTCAAGTTATGAGCATTTGAAGTTGCAGGGGTTTTTCTGAAATTTTACCATTTTTTCCGTCCGAGATCAATTTTTTACATTTCACTACATGCCACCTGGCGTCCTCTGATTCGTCGGTACCGGTTCGGGGTCTAATTAAAACATGACCGTCGAATATCACTTAAACGAGATGGACAGCCCGGATCGGGGAATACCACTTAAATGAGTTCTAATCTCGGCCATTGGCCACGATCCAACGGTCCAAGGTGACCAGCTCACCTCCGATGGCTTCTAGAGCTCCGGCTAGGACTCCGGCTGCGGCGCGCGGGGATGCTCCGGTGGCCTTCGGTTTCGGGGAAGACGTCGGCAAGGGCGGGTCAAAACATGCACAAGAATGAGGGAAAACATGCGCAAGAATGAGGGAAAGAAGGAAAGGTCGGGTTCCGGGTCAAGGCCTCACCACAACGTCAATGGCGGGCAAGGAAAACCGGCGGCCGGGACTAACTCTGGCGAGCAATTGCTCGGCGTTGACGCGGGGTGAAGTGAGGGGGTATGGGGGGAAACAGAGAGGAGGGGGTGCTTTATATAGTGACGCGAGAGGGGGTGGCTTTAAGTCGCGCCCTAAATCGCGAATTGAAGACGAGTGTAAAGGCAATGCTCGCTAGATTCGCGGCCGGAGGAAGAAGAAGACTGATAGGTGGGCCCCACCTATCAGTGGCCGTTTGCCGTGGGCGGCGACTGGCTGGGCTGGGCTGCTCGGCGTGGCCGACGCGAGCGCGTGCAGGGTAGGTGAGCCGGTTCGGCCCAAGTTGGCCGGGCCGGGCCGTTTTCCTTTTTTTTTCCTTTTTTTTTCCTTTTTTTTCTCCTTTTCTTTTTCTGGTTTTCCCTTTTAACTTTTTCTTTTGAACTCCAAATCAAACCAAATAAATTTCAGAAAAAATGTAGAGTCATATCCTTGTATGATCCAACTCTTGGGACTAAATTCCCTTCAAATAAAATAGTTGAAAATATTTTTGCCTATATAATTGCCTCTATGGCAATATTACTATTATCATAAAATAGATTTTCAACTCCAAATTTAATGAAAAATATATGGGGTAACCTATTAGTGCAATAAACCCCTTTCTACTGCTACAACCCTATGGGTTTGAAAAATCCAAAGAGATATAAAGTAGGATTTAAAAGGCAAAAGTCTTAATCAAAAAGTTTTAAATTTTAAATCCTTGGTTTAAAAGTGCTTAATGTACATAAATGGCATGATGCTCATGAGTGCAAATGCATGATGCAAAGTTTGGAAAAATTGGGATGTTGCAGTAATCCTTATTGTGTATGTTGATGATATTGTGATCACATGTAATGATGATAACGGGATAGCATGCCTAAAGAAGATGCTCGGCAAGTCATTTGAAGTTAAGGATCTAGGTTTTCTTCATTATTTCCTAGGAATTGAGGTTGCATATGGACCACAAGGTATTTATTTATCATAAAGGAAATATCTATTTGATTTATTCACTAAAAGTAGCATAGTAAATTGTAGACCGGCGACAACTCCAACTGAACAGAACCATCATATTCTAGCAGACTCGGGTGATCCCGTGGACAAACAGCAATAGCAGAGGTTAGTGGGCTGGCTAATTTACTAATTGCACACCAGGCCAGACATTGCCTATGCTGTTAGCGCGGTGAACAGATTTATGCATGTCCCGAGATCAAGGCATTTAGATATTGTGCAAAGAATACTGAGATATCTTAAGATTTATCCGGGAAGAGTGTTTTTATTTTCTAATCATGAACACTTACAGTTAGAGCGTTTTAGTGATGTTTATTGGGCTGGATGTCTAAATGATAGACGGTTTACATCTGGCTACTGTGTTTTCTTTGGTGCTATTCTCGGTAGGTCGAGGAGCAAAAAACAAAGTACGGTGGCACGATCTACTCACTACGAGGAAACCTAGGTATCGTAACGAAAATATTGCAACAAAATTCCATTGCAAAAAGTAAATTTATTGCCACGAATGTCGTGGCAATAGTTACGTTGTACTGCAACAATTTTCGGCCGTGGCAATATCTACTTCTTCTGTTGCCATAGAGTGACCATTACGCAACAAAAATAAAAAAAGTACTTGCATTAACTTTCTGGTGCCACGATTTCTCATCGTTGTGCCATGGCCCACGATAAACATTGTTAGCGTGCTCTTTTCTGACCGAAAACTGTTTACCTTAAATATAAGGACAGGACTAAACAGGAATCTACCCTAAAAGTTCTTGTTTACCTTAAATAGGAACTATTCCTACCAACTACCACCTTCTACCACCGACGCGAGGAAGCCCGCGGCGGCCGCCTGCAGCACCCTCCTCCCGACGCGCCCCCTGGCTCCCACCTTCTTCCCCCGACACGAGCGAGCGAGCGGTGGCCGCCCGTGGCACCTCCTCCCGACGCGCCCACCCGGCTACCACCTTCTTCCCCCGGAGGCGGGCGAGCGAGCAGCGGCGAAGGCCGACGCGAGAGAGCCCGCGACGGAACCGGCGAGCTACCTATAGGCGGTGGAGGTTCAGAGACCGTCAGGACAATGTGGAAGCTATCCGAGGAAAGCTTAGAGTGAAGAACAACATGTTGGGCAAACTGGAGGGCATCAATGATAATGCGACGAACAGACCCCCATCCCACACAGTAATAATCCCACCAGAGTTGCCCACCGCACCAGATGCAGGGACGAAAGCGAAGTGATCAAGCTGACGAGGAGCGAACAACTTAACAAAAGGCAAGTCAAAGACAGTTCTTTTGGTTTCCTGGAGGCACAGCACCGCACAATCCCCTTCCAGGGCACGAGCGCGCACCGCATTCTGCTTCAAAGATGCATTGATGCCACAAACGTTCCAACAGAGGGCGTTCCAAGCCCTAGAATTAGAAGTTGTACTATTCATTACAACCCAAAATAAAATTTCCAGACAGAGACTGAGAAGCAATCACGGTCAACACATAAAGGTTCAACACAACAAGAGAGCAAAGCCAGCAACACCAAGTACTCATGAACCACAGAAGAACATGCATCACACCAGAGGACGCCAAAAAGCACTGCCTGGAGAAGATGGTCCTCCACCACCCTATAAGCATTGGGTGTATCATTGGGGACACCAGAGGGGTTGTTCAGCTTGTCAGCCTCCATCTCAGAAGGAGCGAGGCCGCAGAAGGATTCCCCCCAGTCGCTTGGAGAACTTGCAGAGGGATGACCGGCACCTGGTCATCAGATCCAGGCTAAAGATGTTGCTGTAGATCAGCTGGAAGCGCTTGGTTGATTGATCGCCGAGAAGAGGACTGAGCCTGGGCCACACTCCGAGCACTCGAGCGCGAGCTAGAGGACCTCCGCTGGCTGGTGGAGGAGGTTCCATGATGCATGGCAGCAAAGTCTCGCTTGAATCCCTGATTGAGAGTGTTGAGTCTTGGTCTGCGCCTGATGAGATCATCTGAAATGATCCTTTCCTGGGCACCCGGGAGCGTCGAGTGGGCCAAGGAGGCCTGGCCAGGCACAGAATGGGCTTCAACAGGGGACGGCGGCCTATCAAGGCCCAACACTTGAATATCCCGATGGTGGGAAGCAGGAACTGAAGGGGCGCGTAGAGATAAACAAAAACTTTTCCTACGCGAACTCCCAAGATCTAGCCGAGGTAGAAGGCCACGAGGATTACCACTAGACGCGCAGTTGCGGATTATTGATGCGGCGCCTTGATGCAGTGCAGTCCCTCGATCCGATCCAGCCGATCCAATCCCGCGATCGTCGAAGTGCTGAACGTACAGCACCTCTGCCGGTATCCACACGTGCGAGGAGGAGCTCCGGCGGCGGACTGCTAGATCCGGTGCGACGGTTGAACTGAATCGGGCTAGGGTTCTCAACGCATGAGAGTGGAAAAAACCGTGCCCTTTAGGCATCCCACGCCCCTGCTTATATATCGAGTGGAAGTGGGCTCCAAGCCTTGTGGCCCATCCACCCTGCGAGTCCAACTCGCATTGTCAGCCCAATTCCAGTTCGGGTCCAACCCGACCAAATACTTGCTCCCGCTCTTAAGTGTGTGACCCCACAGGCTCATGGCGACTTGGACACGATTGGAGTCCGACTCACAATCGATCAATCGGTAGCGGCTCCTAGCAGAACGTGCCGACTCCCAAGTACCATCGAGTCATGACGACGTACCTTCCAATGTGACATACGTCTTAGTCCCTTTTTGCCTCACGATATACCTTGTCGAACTATAGGCGATTAATCGTCATCCCTTTAATAGTTCAACTCTCTTCTCGATCTGTGATATACGATTCATCCGACTAACTCTTAGTCGATCAACCCGGTTAACAATTAACCAAGTCGCGCATGGCCATGCTTCCCGAATCATATCACTCGAGAGGGCCCAGAGAATATCTCTCCAGTCGGAGGGGCAAAATCCCATCTTGGTTATCCACATCACACAGCTTGATTCTCAGTCAACCCGAACTCTGCCTTTATAACTGCCCTGTTACGGAACAACGTTTGACAGAACCTAAGTTGGTGATCCACAACTCGGATTGTGCGATAACCTCAGGTCTAAGGATTACATTGATTGAGACATGCAAATGACGACCTACTCGTTGCATCTCAATATGGGTCAGTCCGACTCGCTAAACTCTTTAGCCGAGTCCGTGTAAGCTGGAATGACATCACCATGCCCATGACAAGTGGAACCGAGTCATCAGCCAACTTTCACATTAGTCTAGGTTATGTGTCCAGCACAACCTCAATGACTAAGGACAATTTAGTATGAACAACATGAATACATAGTTCCACAATCAAATCACATATTCAATGATACATATCAGATGTTCAAACAAGGACAACTCAATAATATTTATGAATACATTGGGAATTACATCATACATGATTGCCTCTAGGGCATATTCCCAACAGGAACCACGTTGTCCACAGACAGACAGCTACGCTTGTTTCTCCTTTCATACACTTTATCAAAGCTCAAAGCCCTTTCTGGCAAACTGGAGCAGGGGACAGGATGAAGGCAGCTCAGAAGTAGCAAGGGCCTCCATTTTGCGAATAGGTGAGAAGGTAGAGTTCGGAGATCTGCATGGCTGATCCGAATTCTTGTCTTCTTCCTTCTCAATCAAGCTGGCCAAGTAGCGAATGAGCCATATCTTCTTGGTGGAGGTTGGAGCAATATCTCGGAGCGTGCTCTCATGATTCTGGCCGATCAGAGAAAGGATGTTCTCGTCAACTGGCACAGACGCAAGGGCTTCAGAAGGCAACACAGCAAGCAGATCGTCTCTCCGAGCCACAGGAGTGAGGCCAAGAATGTGAGTCAGTAGAGAAGGCCAAGTAGCCAGGGAACGAGACAAGTTAGGCGAGTCATCCATCAAATCTGGCCCAAAGCCAACAGGAGCACCCAAAATCCGAGGCGGGGGGGCACCAGAGCAGCAGAAGCAGAACAGCCAGGGGGCACAATGTGCACACTCTGATTCACAGACAATCTTTTCCCCTTTGGTTCAGAAGGATCAAACGGCTCAGTCAAGTGGATAGTTGATTCATGCTGGTCCCGGAGCCATCTGGAGATCTAGATCGAAATCTGATGCAATGCCCAAGTCAGACGCAAAGAGCCGCAGCTCAGGATCAAGCAGAGAATCTGTCTTCGAAAGCTCAGACATATCGGTAGGCTGCTTCATTCTCGGAGGGCTTCTGAAAGAAATACCGGGCTGAGCAGGCGTCGTGGAGCGGACGCAGCTGGACCAAGGCGAAGAACCACATGATCATCGCTGCTAGAGTTCATACTATCAGGATTGGCAGGCACAGGCAGGATGCGCAATCCCAGAGGGCATTGAGGCACACGGTGATCAACTGGCGACGGGGGAGGGTCGGGCATCGGAACATCAGGAGGATCCAACGACCAACCAAAATCCCCATCCCCATCTTCAACTGCATTCTGCCACCACAACTCCCAACCATCTTAAGGCTCAGGTGGTGGCAAGGGGGCATGCCGGTTCCTGGTACCTTCCGGAACATCCTC
Organism: Brachypodium distachyon; assembly: GCF_000005505.3. Lineage (NCBI taxonomy): Eukaryota > Viridiplantae > Streptophyta > Magnoliopsida > Poales > Poaceae > Brachypodium > Brachypodium distachyon. Next base: position 5,336,737 of record NC_016135.3, read on the forward strand.
CTCAAAGGGCACCACCCCATCAAGATCACCATCAAGCAACATCGTTGGCATGGTCCAAGAACGCCCACGGCCCCCAAAGTTACAAATGCGCTCCAGAATAGTACTGCGTGGCACCTTAAGGTGCTCCTTAACCAGGCAACGAATCAGGATGTAAGCTTCCTTCATATGGCGGTCAACCCAATTAAGGGGAACACCAAATCTAGACACAGCCTGCCGGAACAGCCTCTCATCACAGTAGTCCAAAGGCCAGCCCAAGAACATGGCATAAAACATCCAGAGGCCCTCAATGCGCCTAGCATTAGGACCTTCATCGTGGCGCATAAAGTAGAGAACCCGACCCCCAGCAAGATGGAAGAACCCAGCACGAGACACCAGATAGTCGCACAAGAACATCCGCGAAATGAAGAACACCAGCGCAAAAGGGATGGATATTGGACCAGGGAACAGCAATATTGTGTGGAGGGTGAGAGATGACCTGAATGATCTCAGCAAGAGTGTCCTGTCGGATGCCAATCTGGGTGTCCGGGTCAGGAGGATCGACAACGGCGAGCGTGTACGCGTCATGGCGCTGGTTCGGTGTGTCGCCGACGTAGAGAACTTCCTTGGGCTTCTGGTCCTCTCCACCGTCGAGCCAGTGCAGGCCCTCCGGCACCCAGCCTGACGGATCAAACATGAAGTTGGCCATCGCAAAACTCAAGACTACCGACGCCGCCGGTGAGGAGAGGCGAGCGAAGGGGGGGAGAGAGGTGGGAAGCTGAATCGCCCAGCGGCGAGAGTGAAGCGTAGTACTACTAGACTCTGAAGGGTTGGGGCGAAGAGGAGAAGTGGGCAAGGAGGCAAGTAATTGGTTGTGGGGATCGAGGCAGCCGAAGCGACGTGGTGAACAGAGCAGGTAAGGGCGTAGACACGGTGCAGGTAGACCCGGTCGTAGACCCGGCAAGTAGAGGGGCCACTGCAAGTGGGGCCGGGCGAAGGACCGGCAGTGGACTGGCCACACGCGCCGCGGAGCGCCAAAAGGCCAAGTAGGCCTCGAGCCCAAGCCACAAGCCAAGTCAAGTCCATCGCCATAAATGCTCGGGAAGGACAGACAGGTAGCAGGGCTAAAACGTGGCCTAAGGGACGGCAAAAGCGTCATGATGTCGCCGCAAGCTGGACAGGGCGCAAAGCATCATGACGGGGAGGAACGGGCAGTCCAGACGGCGCGCACGCAACAGTAACCTCCGCGACCGAATGACTGGGCGACACGTCCGAAGCAGGAGACGGACCCACAGGCGCAACCGCGTGGACAGGCACCTCACCAAGACGCAACTTCACCGGCGCCGGAGACGAAAGCCTATGCTGCGAGATTTGAAACTGAAAGTCACCGATGATGAGCTGGTTGGGCGGGCCGGGGGGACGGCCGGGCATAGCCCAGACAGGCCTCATAAGCAATGCAATTGGCGAACTGCAGACGACAGGGACGAGGACGACGCGGCCGAGACTGCTTCTTGACGATGGAGTGCGTGCCGAGTTTGTCTCTGATGGCCATGGCCTGAAGGGCATTGGCAGAACAGCGCTTGGAATGTTGCACCAAAGACCAGTCCGCATCCGACTCCGCGAGCCCGAGGGCGTGCTCTCGGCACCAGTTAGGACCCCCGAGGCTCCAGAGGTGGAAGAAGCACAGGAAACTGCAGTTGGAGACCGCGCTGAGTTTGAGAATGTCCATGCCGACGTGCTTGCTGCAGACAGAGAAACGGAAGACCCGCTCCACCAACTGACTAACTTGGAGCAGAGCCCCTCTGGCCCCGAGGACAGCTTCAAGCGCTCTGTGGACATCCAAGCGGAAGTTTGCACGGCCAAACGAGACCACCAGCACAAAAGCGGCGTCACTGGACAAAGGATGAACAGGCTGACTGTGACGAAGGAAGATCGAACGCGCGAACTTCCTCCCACCATCCGAGACCAGAGCCGGGAAGCACGGAGGTGAAAGCCGAGGACGGCGCGCCGGGCGGCGGGCCAGGAAGAGAATGCGTCAGGAGGAACTCAGGGTGGGCACGGAGGAAGGCCGCCATCTCCGCGACCAAGGCAACACCAGCCGCCCGCCGGGAGGCATCTTGAAGGCAGATGGATTGGAAAGCTTCAGCTTCAGAGTAACCTGACGCACAGAGATCACCAAAGATATCAGCATAGGAACCCACGAGGGAGTCCAGACGAGCACGAAAAGACGGCGGCGTGAGGAAATCAAACGCAACTTTTAGATCAGCGGCAGCCCGCTCCCAGAAGTCAGCCGCAGGCACGTCCAGTGCGGCGGGAGGAGCAGGCGCGGCATTGGGAGCCGACGCGAAGGAAGGAGTCGTAGCAGACACGCCGGGCGCGGCATTGGAGGCCGGCACGACGACAGGAGCTGGAGCTGCAGCGGGCGCAGGCGCGCCGAGCACGGCAGCCAAGGGGCCAGGGGCAGCAGGCGCCGCGTCACGACCGCCGGCGACGGGGGGCGCCACTCGCGGAGGGGCAATCGCCCGTTCGCGAGAGCCGAACGTTGGAGACATCACGGTAGTAACGCAAAAGTCACCTCCTTGTGCTTTCAATCCTCGCGCGCTCTTTTCCCTCCTTTTAATTTTGCCGGTTATCTTAATTCCCACCATAACCCGGGCAGAAATTTGCTTTCCCGCACAACACGACACGCATCCTATTAAGTTGCTAACCGACATGATCTGAGGAAATTAGAGTAATATGTTCGGGTTCGTTCTTCCTCTGCTACCGCGACTTCACGTAAATACGTAATTGGTCGACCATTCCGATAGTAGCGGCGGAGCAGCCTTTCTCCGTGGCCGATGCCTTGTCTCGACATTGCAGGGTCGCCAGTCTGATCCTAGAGCTTCCCCAGCCCCTCGACTCGCAGCGATTCCACTCCGTCTCCCAACGCCGTTCGTGGCTGCGAGTTCTCTCCTCCTAGCGCCTTGAAAGGTGACCTCACCTCCGGTCCGCTCCTCTCAGATCCTGCCCCCGTGCCCTTGCCTCCTCCCTAGCTGCTAGGAATCGATCCAGTCATCTCTAGCTACGAGAATAAAAATCCCCCTCTCTAATTTGCCTGTACTGCAGCTCCGATTTGGTACCTTAGCTGAGCTGGGCTGGTTCCTATCGCTAGCCTTTGACTCCATGGAGGGCAGCGGCCGGAGCCCAACAACATGGTAGCCAAATCGGAGCTGCAGCAATGAAAACTAGAAATTAATTGAGGGGAAAGGATCATAGAACGAAGCCAAACTTATTCCTGGAAGGGAAGGAAGAGCATGTCACCGTGCCATCTACTCACTCGGTGGTTTTAGTTCAAATTTAAACTAAAACTACGACAAGAATTTAGGAGCAGACGGAGTACTTGTCTGAATCTGTGACGATCTAATTTGTCAAATTTTCCTTTTGTACCTTTGCAGTTTTGTTCTTATTTGTAGATTTTTTTTTTCACGCAGGAAAGGTATAAGTCAAAGTGGAGAGGTATGTGGTCGATTTCTGTCCAGTACAACCAGTTAAAAGGTTAGTTAAACTTTTTTGTTCATCCTCGGTCTTTCAGCTTCTCAACTCAATATGAAAATTAGCAGATTATTATGGATTGTTCAGCTACTTTCAGAGTTGCCTAAATAAATTTTTATTTATCTATAATCATTGTACTGGGAGTTGTATGTGCTTACTGAAAATTGGCATTCACATATTATGTGTCATGTTTACTTCGGCCAGTTTGGGTGACGCGCAGCTCTTAGGCTGGAACATTTTGTATTCAGCCGTTACTTTGAGACATGTACTTTGAATGATTAAAATAATTGATGGCTGTGTGCATCAATCGATGCAGAGGCCAGGGGTTGCTCTCCTTTTCGGGGAAAAAAATGTGTCATGTTTACTGAATTTGTTAATTTTTCATTGGATAGTTGTTCCAGCTCAGAATCTGTTTTAACTTCAATAGGATAGAAAGTACTCCACAAAAAAACCTTAAGCCCACTTTCGAGAAACTCGACTGCGTTCTTATGAGCTCTGACTGGGAACTCAAGTTCCCGTTGGTTTCGGTTCGAGCTTTAACACGGTTCATCTCTGACCACACCCCACTTATGCTTGATACTGGGATGGCCTCTCACACAGGCAATCAACCGCTTTTTTAGGTTTGAGCTTGCCTGGTTGAACCGCGATGGTTTCTATGACGTGGTTGCCAGAATTTGGCGTGAAGAGCATGGGGGTTGGCTGTTGAGCGTTGGCAGAATAAAATTCGAGCCCTTCGTCAGTTTCTCCAGGGTTGGGCAAAAAATCTGCGTGGCAAGTACAAAAAAGAGAAAGGAAAACTCTTAGCTGTTATCGACGCCCTTGATATAAAAGCTGAATCTTCTCGGCTCTCTCCTTTTCAATGGGGGGTTAAACGCCGGTGCGATGAGCGGGTGGCTGAGTTGGCTCGCGAGGAGGAGATTTACTGGCACCAGCGGGCGAAGGTTCAAGACGTTAAAGAAGGAGATAGCAATACAAAGTATTTTCACCTAGTTGCCAATGGTCGTCATCGTAAAAAGAATTTTTTTAAACTTGAGCAAGATGAGGGCACTATTGAGGGGGGTTGAGGCGCTTAAATCTTACATTATCTCCTTCTACAAAGATCTTTTCGGAACCCCTGACGAAAGCTAGGTTTCCCTGGACGAGTCAGGACTGAGGATATTTCCCAGGTTTCTCCAGAAGAGAATGCCATTTTAATGGCTGAATTCTCTGAAGAGGAGGTGCGCCAGGCCGTTTTTCAGATGGAGCACAACAAATCCCCAGGTCCTGATGGTTTTCCGGCAGAATTTTATCAGACTTTTTGGGAGGTTATTAAAAGGGACCTTCTGGCGCTTTTTGCTGATTTACACAAAGTTGCCTTACTTTTGCGTAGGCTCAATTTTGGTATTATCACATTACTACCTAAAGGTTCGGAGGCCACCAAGATTCAACAATACCGCCCCATTTGTTTATTAAACGTTAGCTTCAAAAAATTTACTAAGGTTGGAACAAATCGCGTAACATCAGTGGCGCTTAAGGTTATCCAGCCCACACAAACCGCATTTCTACCTGGTCGTTTTATAATGGAAGGTGTCGTGATTTTACACGAAACTATTCATGAGATGCATTCGAAAAAACTCGATGGGGTTATCTTTAAAATTTACTTCGAAAAGGCATATGACAAGGTGCGTTGGCCCTTCTTACAACAGGATTTAAGGCTGAAAAGTTTCTCTCCTAAGTGGTGTGCGTGGGTTGATAATTTAATTAAAAACGAGAGTGTGGCTGTGAAGGTGAATGATGATGTTGGGCCTTTCTTCCAAACCGGCAAAGGACTACGGCAAGGGGACCCTTTATCCCCGATTCTTTTTAACATTATTGCCGATATGCTGGCTACCCTCATCAAGAGAGCTAAGGGTGAGGGCTTGATTTCTGGAGTTATCCCACGTTTAGTGGATGATGGTTTGTCGATACTCCAATATGCTGATGACACGATTCTGTTTATGGATCATGATGTGTCCAAGGCTACTAATTTAAAGCTCATCCTTAGTGTTTTTGAACAACTCTCGGGACTTAAAGATCAATTTTCATAAAAGTGAGTTATATTGTTTTGGGGCTGCGAAGGATTTTGAAGCTGATTATACTAATTTGTTTGGCTGCGAGGTGGGCTCGTTTCCATTTAAATACCTGGGGATTCCCATCCATTTTCGCAAGCTACAAAACCGTGATTGGAAAAATGTTGAAGATCACTTTGAGAAGCGGCTGAGCAGTTGGAGATCCAAAAATCTCTCCTATGGGGGACGCTTGGTGTTAATTAATTCTGTGCTGAGCAGTCTTCCAATATTTATGATGTCCTTTTTGGAAATCCCAAAGGGTGTGCGAAAGCGGCTGGATTTTTACAGGTCTAGCTTTTTTTGGCAATCCGATCATCATAAAAAAAATATAGGTTGGCAAAATAGGATATTTTGAGTATGCACAAAGATCAATGGGGGCTAGGCATCTCCAATCTAGAAGTAAAAAACAAATGTCTTCTTAGTAAATGGCTTTTCAAGCTTCTTTCCGGGGATGGTGTTTGGCAATCGCTTTTGGGTAACAAATACCTCAGTCAAAAACCCCTCTCTCTTGTTAAAGTCTGCGAAGGATTTATGCGGGTCAAGGATATTTTCCTCGAGTATGGGGAGTTTCAAGTGGAGAATGGAGAATCAATTCGCCTCTGTAAGGACAGGTGGTGTGGGGATTTGCCGCTTTGTGATAAGTATCCGTGGCTTTTTCACATTGTTCGGAATAAGCATGTCATGGTGGCTTCGGTTCTCGGAACCTCTGATCCACATGTTGAGTTCCGCCAAACATTGCTCGGTCACCACCTTGAGGCATGGAACCAAATTATTGAATCGGTTGTTGCGGTTCATTTATCGACCTAGCAAGACTTCTTTCGATGGAGCCTCCTGCCCTCCGGGATCTTTTCCGTTAAATCGATGTACTCAAAGCTTATGGACACACGGGTCCACTTTAGGTCAAAATTGCTTTGGCGCTTAAAGCTACCACTCAAAATTAAAGTGTTTCTTTGGTTTCTTTGTCGAGGAGTTATGCTAACAAAGGACAACTTGACTAAGCGTAGATGGCAAGGGGATACCCGTTGCGTTTTCTGCTACGAACATGAGTCTATCCAGCACCTCTTTTTTGATTGTGCGATGGCGAAGGTTGCTTGGAGAGCAGTCCAGGTGGCTTTTAACATTTTACCTCTGAACAATATAGCTCATATTTTTGGTCCTTGGTTGGGGGGGGTTGGACAAGAATTTACGTTCCCTCATTTTAGTAGGGGGCCGCGGCAGTTTTTTGGTCCATTTGATTATGCTGTAATGACATTGTTTTCGATAGGAAGAAAGTGCATTCTTGTATGCAGGTGTTGCTCTTATGTACAAATTGGCTGCGATTATGGGCATTGTTACGGAAGGTGCAGCACAAGGAACCGATGGAGTTTGATGCCAAGCGACTAGAGTGGATCACCAGGGAGTTTATGTGCCGGTTTGGGTGGCGTGCTAGCTCGTGCTAGCTCTAGGTTACTTAGTATGTAGACCGGTTTCATGTATGGCCTGTCACACTTTCTGATGGTGTCATGTGTTTACAAATCTATTATATATTAAAAGTACATGAGTAACAAAAAAAAAATAGAGATGCTACAAAATCTAACAAAAAAAGCAAAATATCTGGCCGTTAAAACGTGGACCCGTTAAATCACAACCATTGGATCGCCCTACCCGCTAATCCACGATTGAGGCCCGGCGGCCCAATTAAGGGCCTGCTCCACGTCTCCTTCCTCTCAAGAGTCCAGTCTCAGATTCGACCACGCCGCCGCCTCGATTGCTCCATCTACCGACATCTCCGTTCTCCTGATAATTCTGGCGGCCGCCGGCGACCTTGCCGCATCACCTCGATCTGCAGGTACAAGCCTCTCCCCAAGTCACTGGCCGACCTTGCCGCATCACGTCGATCTGCAGGTACAAGCCTCTCCCCAAGTCACTGTTATTCCTAACTGCCCCGTACTCCGAGATCAGCCAGATGCCTCGAGATAGGAGTTGGATGGACAAGGATGGGGACTCCATAGAGTGGCAAACACCAAACGGGCATTGATGAATTTTTGGATTTTGCTGTTGATGGCGCTCCTATGGGATCTACTGTCCCTTGCCCTGTAGAAAATGCCTTAATATTATTCACAAGGAAAGGGATGATGTCCACATTGACCTGCTCCGGAATGGGAGGATCCAAGTTATACTTGGTGGAAATTTCATGGGGAAGAATCTGATGAGGACAGTACGGGAGAAGTATCTGGTAATGAAGAGGTGAGAGGTGATGACTTTGGAGTCTGTGATATGCTCACTGCTCTTATACGTAGCACTGAGCCACAAAACAGCACTACTGTTGGCGAAACTGCTGATGCTAGTCAGGAAGGGGCATTAGGTGACAGTCACAATATCTCAGAGGGTAACACAGAAGCTAGAGGAAAGCAAGAGCCAAGTCAGTTAACACAGGGATTCTTTGCTTTATTGAAGATGCAGAAAAGGAGTTGTACCCTGGTTGCAAGGAGCTCACAAAGCTTTCTTCATTGTGAGACTCTACCAGATTAAGTGCCTATATGGGCTGAGCAATAAGGGGTGTGAGGCCGTACTTCAGCTGTTCTCGCATGGCCTTCCAAAAGGCCATTGTATTCCGAATTCTCTCGAGAAGGTTCAGAAGGTTATTCGGGATCTTGGGTTTGAGTACCAAAGGATAGATGCATGCATTGCATGCATTAATCATTGTGTGCTATATCAAGGTGAGAATGCTGACTTGTTGGACCTTTGTCCGACCTGTCAGGTATCTAGATGGAAATCTGCGAATCATGATGACCCAGATATGGCGAGGATGAATAGTAGAGAAAAAAGTGCCACGTGGAGTTCTAAGATATTTCCCACTCACTCCACGGCTGCAACGGCTTTATGACAGAAGCTACATCCTCTGATATGAGATGGCACAAAGAGGGCTGTGAGAAGGATAATATAATGCCAAAATCTGCAGATTCTCTTGCATGGAAACATTTTGATTCGGAGCATAAAAATTTCTCATCAGATGCACACAACGTTAGACTTGGGCTTGCATCTGATGGATTCAACCCTTATGGTACAGTGAATGTCTCGTACTCCTTTAAAAAAAATGTCTCGTACTCCTGTTGGCCTGTGATCTTAATTCCCTATAACTTGTCCCGCTGGATATGCTTGAAACAATCATATGCTCTTTTTTATGAAGGGGTACAGTGATCTGGACCGTCCTTGTGATTTCGTTGGAGGAGAGGGGGGTGTATTGAATCAGAAGTCTACATTTTTTAGGTTCTCTATGTAAAATATATCTATAATACTTGCAGAGAGACCCAGAGACCAGAAGGGAACCAACTATTCTGCAGCTTTGGAAGATCACCCATACGAAGGGTGAATTATGTTCTAACAATGAATCTCAAGATGTATATGTGAGTAACATTGTCAAATACATCAATTTTGTCCTGATGATACATGATTTTTCATGCAACAACCAATTATGTTATCTATCTCGTATGTAGGATAATGAATGCTCACAAGTTATGGAAAGAGAGGGAGAGATTGAAGGTCCTGTCTCAACTGAAGAGCAAGAGAACATTTTTCAGGCTAGCTATAGATCAACAATGGAATGTAGATCGTCCCAGCCTCATGGTCGTGGGCATGGGTACATGCCTGAACTTGCTAGTGGTTCTGAAAGGATGCGAGCTGAGCTTGATGAACAAGCTCGCGCACACGCTCAAATCCAGAGAAAAATGATGAACTCGACAATGAGGTTCATGACTTGAAAAAATCAAATCACAGCATTGCGTGCGGCAAGACAGAGCGAAAGAGAAGAAGAGAATGCTGCAAGAGAAAAAGAGCACGAGGAAGAACACATAGCAAGACAAAAAGACATCCAATGGGCTAAGGAGTCAATGAAGGCTGAAGTTGGGCAGTCGATGAGGGAAGAACCGGTGCATTCAATGAGGGCAGAGGTAATGCAATGGGAGTAAGCAAAAATCTGGACCACAGGTACTTTTTTTTTAAATACATTCAAATTACTCCTGCTCTACCGCAAAATGTTATAAAGTCTTGTCAATTCATTATGTTATCTATAATATGCAGGTACCTCAATCAAAGGCTGCTCCAAGCAATGGAACCAGAAACAGTTCACATTGTATGTTTAGAAACTCCAGGATGTCTGGATCAGCTCCAGGGAACGAATGATTTAAAAAGATATTTTTTCGAGAAAACGCAAAAGCTTTGCGTCTCGATGCATTGATAGAAAGAAATTTATGTACAAGACCATAGAGGACCACACCCGAATTACAACGCGACATGTCTAACTAGGGTCTGCCGGCGGTAACACTCCGAGGCCTGCAGCACCCGCACTCGCCCAACTCTTAGCATCAGTCTTGATCAGGTCAAGGAGGGAGGCGAAGTTGGCATCGCATTGTCAAAGACAACGGCGTCACGATGCTTCCAGATTGATCATGCCGTAAGCATGAGCGGAGAGGCAGTGCCCTTTCGTGCGGTGGGAGGTCAAGAGTAGATAGACTCTTACCACCAAGCTGCAAAAGAATCACCGGCGGTCGGTGGGAAGCAGGTGGATCGGATCCACGAGAGTACCTCATTTCATAGAACGCCGGAGAACGAGCAGTCCACAAGAAGGTGGTTCATGGTCTCCAAGGTTTGGTCACACAGCAAGCAACATGGCGCGTGGGTCAAACCGTGATGCGTCCGCCTCACAGCAGTCCAGCGGTCGGCTAAGTGGCTAACCAGATAAAGAATTTCGTCCCTTTGAAAAGTGGCATCTTTCGGTTTATTGTACTGCATTTTTTTTTAAATCTGCAGATTTTCAACGACTCGAAAGATAAAAATTGTAGTGGTGTTTTTAAAAGGGGAAGCATCGGGTGAAAACGGACAATGGTTGAATATCTGCAAACTGGCGTCCGATCGTTGATGGAGGGTGAAAAATCGCACGTGGGGTTCTCACCAGCCACTTAAGTCTATTTTGCAAATAACCCCCTCTTGTCTTAATAACTGGGAAAAAAATTGGATGATGTCGTTCTCTTGTTCCTTCATATATCCTGCGCGGAGGTATGGCCGCCGCCGTCGCTGGCACAGGGATGCTGACACTGGAGGAGATGAGTCCATGCGGCCTGTCACTGCTGATGGCTCAACTGCAGTGACACCGGAAGCATCAGGGAATCATTTCTTTCAGCTCCGCCCCTGAAGCAGGGGAACACAGTGAGAATGAGGCAGCTGAGAGTATGCCAACGACTGAGCCAACATAGGTGTGCAGTGGACGACTAGTTGGCCTTTTGGGACCCACTGTCAGTGTGTGTGCGGTTGTGCTTATAAGCCCAGTCTTGTACTTTGTTTGGCATCGAATCTGAAATGGAAACAAAATTGCTGAAGCTCTCATCTTTGCTTCTTCCGGACCGAGCTTCCTACCGGACCACCTCTCCTCGCGGGCTCGGGAGTTCTGGGACCCAACGCCACAACCGTGAAACCAACTCCGACGGCTCCGGTCGGCGCAGTAGGGGCTTCGGCCGCTGCGACCACAACCCAAATCCCCGGAAACGACACTTCTCACGCTGCAAAGGTAACATATCATGAGCTGCGCACTGATTTGGAGTACAGTAGCGAAGTAGAGCAGCATGGGAGACGCAACATGCCCAAGAGGGATTTTCGCAAATTTTCTGGTGTTGATGCTCCCATTTGGATTGACCAGTGTAACACTTATTTCTTGCTGTACAACATACTTGAGGGGTTCAAAGTGTCAGCTGCCACGATGAATTTTATTGAGCCTGCTTCACATTGGTATCATTCCTTTAAACTAGAGCAACAGCCTGCACAAGTGCGCGGGCAACCTCTGTTTTCTAAGAAATATGATAATAGTATTTTTTCTAATGTTTTATATACTATTTTGAGAACATATTTGCAAAGGCCATTAAAATATGATATACTTCACAGGTGTTCTTTAATACAGTAACAAAAAAAATGTGCAGAATATTAATTTGCTAACATAGTGTATCAAATTTGATGTCAGCAATCAAAAATTAACAGCAACATATGAAATTGTGATAAAAAGAGAATATAGCTAAAGGAGTGGTGGTCGTATATTTGTTAACGGTCAGATTTCAAAAATAAGTGCTATTATCATTGTACAACAAAGTTGAGTTCGGTTTCTTTTGCAAGTAAACCACTTACAAATGACCTTGAATAACATGAAACATTCCTAATCCATTTCTACAACCTTGTTTGGTACAGGCTATATTCGGAAGGGATGAAATTTGAGAACATAAACAGCTGTAAACTATGAACAACATAAACTAATTTCCAATAACTGATTTTAGCATTGACCAATAACAATAGTACGAGCCAAAATTTCTTTGAGCACAACAGATATATCATATTCATCTTCTCCGTAACAAAATGAACCGGCTCCCAGATCTGGGAGAAATCACAACTATTATTGGACTTCTATCCTTACCCAAATAAGTTAGTTTTCGTGTAATCCCCCTGACTTTTGTTTCCAATCATATATTCACTTTGGCTTCCGACAACACGACTGACTATACCAAGCATCCAGATTTAAAAAAAGGACTCTTGAATATCATAATTCAAACGCCAAGTGCCACAACATCTTTCCTTTTCCTAAAAAAACACAACATCTTTCCTCCCCAAGGAATTGGGAAGAGCAACCAAATTTGGGTACTTGCTGCAGAATCTGAATTTGTCTATTAAACGGACTATCCCATGATTAGTCCAAGTAGTAAATGAATTAAGACAATATGGCACGAAACTCAAATGATTACTGATCAAGCAAATCTTCGAAACATAAAAAAGTTTCAATATCACAAATTCCTATTTTGATTTATAAAGGTATCCGTGTTCACACTCTACATCAAATTTTTTAATATGTGTGGATTGCGAGGACGCAATTTTTTTTTTTAACTATATATTCATCCATCATGCACAATTGAGAATATAAAGTAAGACTAATTCTTCAAGGATCATCATGTTAGGTTCAATTTTAGGTTGTATGTTACTATTGTAGATGACAGAATCTAGTGGATGGTTTATAGAAACAAAAAGATGGTTATATGTAAGGGAAGTATTTCTTTACCTGATGATGGCCATGCTTTGGTAGATGAGAGAATCTATGATCCAAAAATAGTGAATATACCTACAAAGTATAGATAAATGACTGGTTCAAAATCTACGTTTAAAAAAATCTCATACAAATATACGTGTAAGCACAATAAGCTTTTGAAAAGAAGGATTGTCCTTATCTCATACAAAGCATGACAATGACAATAGCTACAAGTCTATCAGACTTCCAAGGCTGTCTTACAATATTTTCTTGAGTAAAACCGAACCAAATAATCAAACGTACCAAATGATTTCAGTTTCTGAGGTTGACCAATATGCCTACACAATGGTGATTGTTATAAGTACTATAGGGATTCTAAATAAAGTACTCTGATATGGACTAATACAGAGGAGAAACTGAATTATCACTTCAGTTCTTCGAGGGATTATATATGGTGTATGAATTAATCAACATTTTAGAGTGCCAGTATAGACCAGCTATACAACATATACTATTCATATAATGAGTCAGAGACTATCAAGAGACTAATTGTACAGAAGTTTGGTACAAACACTTGACGACTGACAACACAAAATCAGTGGATCCCTTCTTAATCATAATTGAATTTTTTATTGGGGAAATATACATAGGTAGGACCCTTTGATAGCCAATTGCATGCAGTTCCATATTAAGTCCTCCATCACAGAGAACTACAGATGAAAACAAACTTTTTCACCAGATTTGAGTGAAACCTCTGCCACCTAATATTCATAAATTTAAGACAGCATGAAGAACCTGTAAAGAGAGTTAATCACATATAGTCTCTTAATGATAAAGTAAACATTAAAGTCAGGATGATTACCTGATTTGAGCCGATCTTTATACCCTCTATATCATAGAGATTGAGCTTTGTATGAACACCCTTTACAAACCGAAGAGATGAAATTAAATTGAGGTTGACAGGATGGAATTTCTTCGTACTGAACACCACCCTTAAAGAATATTATTGTTCTTAAAATACCTCCACATATATGTATTCCTGTTTCCTATCTAAACTATTTTTTAATCAGGTACATGGAAAACTGTGAACAAAACAAATATTCAATTTTTAGATTCCTTTTCCTGAATTGAAACATTGATGCCTATTTTGCAACTTTTACCAATCAGGGTTTCCTGAATTTAATAATCTATGGTAGAAACTTTTTCCGGATGACTGTTTTTTTACCCCATGACTTATCTGTTCCAGGGAAAGCCATATCAGTACTGGTTCAGCGGCATCGACAAATCAAGAAGGCCCAGTCCAAAGTATGTAGAAATAAACTTATTAGAAGAAATCAATCCTCAATATCGCACTACCAAGTCCTGCCGCAATCCCATAACCTGCATCTGCTGGATCTGGAACACCGAGGGGAAGCAGCCATGCAACTATGCAAGAGATGTGAATGGAGAATGTGCTAGCTGCTGCACTACTGAGTAGGATCGAGGTGCTTAGTCACCATTGTTGAATTTAACCCCGTCGCCTGTGTGTTTTCAGTTAGCTGCTTAGCTGTAGTTTTCTTCAGTTAGGAATAAGCAGGTCTGTGCCGTGAGCATATTCAGGCATGGATCGAGTTAGCGTTCTGTTAGTTGTTAGCAGCCGCAACTGTAATTAATCGCGGGATGGCACGATGTAGCGCAGGGTTGGCCGCGTCGTTGAGGCAACGGTCGAGCTGGTCATGGGATGGCATGATCACTGTGACTCGGGCGTGGCCGGTAAAATAGGATCCTCAGTTCAGGAAGTTGCCTGCTGACTGAATAAAAGGAAAACCGAAAAGATGCAAAGTTGTATGCAGCGCAAACTTCTTGTGTCTTGCTCGTTCTCTGTTGTCTTCCTCCTCGCGCGTGTGTGTCCACCTTCTAGTGTTCCAACAACCATCAATTTCACCGTTCAGTGCTGGTCATCTTCCTCGTCGAGCCGAACCACGCGGCGCTGGAGAAGGTGCTGCTGTAGTGCAGCCGATTCTCCCGTGTGCGCGCGTGGACGACAGATAATGCAACTGCGGCTTATTCTCCTGATCATGCAACTCCGGCCAGCCCAATCGAGCCGGTGGCGACAGCACCGGCAACAACGCCGCCGATGTTCATCATAACGTCGGTGACCGCGCGAGACTGACCAGATCGTGCGCACGCGGCGGCGGCCCCTTCTATATATGGCACAACGGCCGGGGAGAAGTCGAGGAGGACCATAACAGATTTTTATTTTTTTTGGAAGCAGGGATCGCAATTTTGGTATGGACGAACGGACCAGGTTGACGTGTAAGCTGTTCGGGGCAACATGAGTTCCTATAAGTTAATTAGATCACAGCCGTTGATCCACCAAATATGCGGCCAGAAATTTTGTTTTTTGTGGGATTTTCTTGAATCTCTATCTTTTTTGTGGTTGCTCCATCATGCATTTTAATATATAATAGATTAGAGCACCCTTATCTCACTTGGGATCAGCTGCAAGCTGCGGTAGGGGCAGAATTTGAGGTGAATACACACGGAGATAAATCAAGAGAATTGTGTCAGTTGAAACAAACTGGGTCTGTCGCTGATTATAAACGCCACTTTGAGCAATTGGTATATCACATTAAGCTATATGATGCTAAAGTTGGAGGCATGATGTTGGTCACACAATTTATTGCCGGGCTCAAAGATGAACTCAAAGGTGCAGTAGAGTGTTACATGCCTGAATCAGTCTTTATGGCAGCCACAATTGCTCTTGTGCGGGAGGGCGTCTTGTCTCGTGCTAAGCAACAGATTGAGGCACAGCTGATTAATCGACCGGCACATACCTTTCAGCATAGGGGGGAAAATAGAACCAAAGGCCATGGTCCTGATGTATGGAAGGCTCAACAATTAAAGAATATAGGCGAACCCATGGGTTGTGCCATCAATGTGGGGAGAAATATATTCCGGGCCATCAATCTGAAGCTATGGATTTAGCTTCAGATTCTGCCTTTTTGTTCGATGCGATGTTGAATGCAGTGATGGATGCTGAATTGAGCAACAGTGATGATGAGGCTGCTCTATTGTCAATTCATGCTATGGCTGGTACTCAGGGATAAGAATGCTTGCAGCTTCGTGCCTTGATAGGATATCAACTGATGCTTTTATTGGTTGATTCCGGAAGTTCTCATAGCTTCATAAATGCAAATATGATTGATCGGCTCTCTCTTCCAGTGGTTCAGTGCAGAAAAATGCAGGTTAAGGTCGACAATGGGGATATTCTATCTTGTTCCAATGAGGTTCAACCTCTGACTTGGTGGGTGAATAGCCATACCTTTGAGCATAACATGAAGGTGCTCAAGATTGGAGGTTATGATGGCGTTCTAGGCATGGACTGGCTTAAATCACACAACCCTATGACTTGTGACTGGGTGGGCAAAGCTTTCGTGTTTGACCACAAGGGAGAAACCATCTATTTACAGGGCATTCCTCCCTCGATGAAGCCTCAACAGTTCCAAACGATCACACCGGAGCAACTTATGCGTTAGCACAAAGGGAATGAAATTTGGGCTATGGCAGTACTTGATCCTCAGACCGTGTCACTTAATCCCACACCACCGAGAGTCGTGCAAGAATTATTGGATCAGTACTAACATATTTTTCAGGAACCCACTTCACTACGGCCCCATCGTGCATTTGATCATTCCATTTCCTTACTACGCAATGCTCCACCAGTCAATTCCCGACCATATAGATACTCACCTCTGCAAAAAGACGAAATTGAGAAACAAGTATCCGAAATGTTGAAGTCAAGTACTGTGATCCCAAGCATTAGTCCTGTTCTACTGGTGAAAAAGAAGGATACTACCTGGCGCTTTTGTGTGGATTATAGAAGATTGAAAGAACACACGGTCAAAAAAAAAATTCCTTTGCCTATTGTGGACGAGCTCTTGGATGAATTGGCGGGCACTAAGTACTTTTCGAAGCTTGATCTGCGCAGTGGCTATCACGAAATCAGGATGATAGAAAAGGATGAAGAGAATACAGCCTTTAAAACACACCATGGACACTTTCAATTCCGAGTCATGCCATTTGGTTTGACTAATGCCCCGACAACTTTTCAGTGTCTCATGAACTCCATATATGTGCAAGTTCATTTTAATATTCATGGACGATATCCTTGTATATAGTAAGTCATTGGAGGAGCATGCTAAGCACTTGAAATTGGTCTTTGAAACGCTAGCCACACATAGCTCTTTGCTAACTGCAGCAAGTGTACGTTTGCGACCAAGCAACTTGAATATTTGGGTCATTTGATCTCAGACCATGGAGTTGCAACAGACCCTAGTAAGACTGAAGCGATGGTCAATTGGCCCGTTCCCACTAATTTAACTGAACTTAGAGGGTATTGGGTCTTACCGGTTATTATTGCAAATTTGTGAAAGTCTATGCTATTCTTGCAAAACCTCTGACCAAACCTATTGTAGAAACACAAGAATTTTCAGTGGACGCCGTTAGCTCAAGAAGCTTTTGATCAACTCACAGTTGCTATGACCAATACGCCAGTACTCATGCTTCCATACTTTAACAAACCATTTTGCATTGAGACAGATGCGTGCTGCAGGATGAGCACCCCGTGGCATATTATAGCAAAGCACTAAGTCCTCTCAACCAACTATCTATGAGCAAGAATTTTTGGACATTATAATGGCCATCAATAAATGGCGCAGCTATCTCCTCCGGTGCCCGTTTGTCATCCGTACTGACCACAAGAGCCTTTGTTATTTGGGTGATCAGTCCCTTGCATCTGAGCTGCAGAAGAAAGCCATGACAAAGCTTATAGGGCTGCAGTACAGTTTTCAGTACAAGAAAGGTGTTGACAATAAGCCAGCTCATGCCTTGTCGAGGGTCGGCCATAAAATGCAGGTGAATGCAATTTCTGTTGTGCAACCAACTTGGTTGCAGGAGGTGGTCAATACATACATCGTGGATCCATTCTCACAGCACCTTCTTCAAGAACTTGCTATCAACTCTCCAAATGCTCAGGGTTTTTCTCTTCAGGATGGCCTCATTCGGCATCATGGGAAAGTATTGGGTTGGGGCTAATTCTGGATTGCAGACAAAGATCATTTCTGCCTTGCATGCTTCGGCCTCGGGTGACCACTCTAGCTCACAGGCAACATACTTTCAGGTCAAGCAATTGTTCCATTGGAAAGGCATCAAACTGGATATTGAAAATTTTGTCAAACAATGTGCAGTCTGCCAGCAGGCCAAACACGAACTGTGCAAAACACCGGGGCTGCTGCAACCTCTTCCCATTCCACAGGGTCCTTGGTAGGATATTTCTATGGATTTCATAGATGGTTTTCCAAAGTCTGACGGTTATACCGTGATTTGGGTGGTGGTTGACCATTACACAAAGTATGGACATTTCATGCCCTTAAAGCATCCTTTCACGGCCTCCAAGGTTGCCAAGCTGTTCATGGACCATGTGGTCAAGCTACATGGGATTCCTTGCTCCATTTTTTTCCGACCATGACAAAGTGTTCACTAGCAACTTTTGGCAAGATGTTTTCAAGAAATGAGACACCAAACTTCAGCTTAGCACTGCTTATCACCCCCAAACAGATGGGCAGACCGAGAGGGTCAACCAATGTTTGGAAATTTTCCTAAGGATGTTCAATCAGTTCCACCCCAACCAAATGGGCAGAATGGCTTGCGTTAGCTGAGTTTTGGTATAATTCCTCCTACCATAATTCGCCGGGCACAACTCCATTTAAAGCGGTTTACGGGCATGATCCTCGCTACGCTATGATTCCCGTGGATACCTCAGTTTCATCTGATGCTTCCACCTTCCTGCAAGACCGTGCTAATTATGCTTCTTGGTTACGTCAGCAATTGAGTAAAGCTCAACACAAGATGAAGATATATATGCTGATGTTAAGCGCTCTTTTCGTACCTTTGAAGTTGGTGATCAGGTGTACTTGAAGCTACAACCGTATGCTCAACATTCGTGGTCAATCGTCCTTTTCCCAAATTGGATATGAAGTACTTCGGGCCCTTCAAAATCCTGGAGAAAATAGGCTCATTAGCATATAAATTGGAACTACCTGAGGAAAGCCATGTTCATCCTGTTTTCCATGTGTCGCAATTAAAAGCACAGGTGCCTGATCATACACCCATCTACCATAATTTTCCTGTCCCTTTGGAATTGGACAAACTGAACGTGTTGCTGTATAGGAATCCCCGTGCGATTTTCACCCTCCATTCATGATCAGACGCTCCAGGATACAAGTTTGCAGATTTTCACCCATCATTCGTTTTCACCGGATACTTTCTTCCCCTTTTAAAAATTCGTGGCATACATTAAATTAACCTTAAACAGGCACTCTATATATGGAGTATTCATGGTGTACCACTGTACATCCAACGTAGCGGTTTTCTCAGGAACAAGATTACATAAATTCAAAGAAGCACTTTTCCCAAGTACAAGCGCCGAATTTCACTATGCAGCACAGAGAAACACCCGCGCGATCTACACCCGGTGTGGCGCCGACAGATGGAAACTGCTGCATGCATCTCAAGCTAGCCTCGACACCGACAGAGGTCAGAGACACGTCCACCAGTTCATTGACGCGAACATGGGTCCGTAAGCTCTCGCGGCCCATGATCCCCGATCGATCTGGACCAATAATGTACATATATCTTACGGAGCTCCATCGGTCGGTGGTGTCCCAGTCAGCTCAGCAGCTCTCCAAAGCGCACCTGCATGCTTGCACACCCACATGGATGCACGGTGCCCAATCAGAGAATGCCAGCTTCCATCTTGGCCGAATGCCTATTTAAACTGCTGCCTTTGGCCACTCAGCATAATATATCCACCTCGATCTGTTAAATTCTCTCTAGCATGGACATATCAACTGGATCATTTGCTCGGTTCCTTGCGTTGCTTGCAACAACATGCCTCTTTTGGAACAAGGCTTCCGGTTTCAGATCGTCCGGCGTCAGCAGAGCCTTCGCCACCTTCTATGGCGGCAGTGACGCCTCAGGAACCATGGGTAAATTAAAGAATCATATACAGCTAGTTTGTTCTTCTTTCGACACCTTTTCAATTGATTCGATCGATTATATGTGTGTACGTAAGGTGGGGCATGCGGGTATGGTAACCTGTACTCGACGGGGTACGGGACGAGCACGGCGGCGCTGAGCACAGTGCTGTTCAACGACGGCGCGGCGTGCGGGCAGTGCTACCGGATCTCCTGCGACCACGCGGCGGACCCCAGGTTCTGCCGCCGGGGCACGTCGGTGACCGTTACGGCCACAAACCTGTGCCCGCCAAACTACGCGCTCCCCAACGACGACGGCGGGTGGTGCAACCCGCCGCGGCAGCACTTCGACATGGCGGAGCCGGCGTGGCTCGACATCGGCATCTACAGCGGCGGCATCGTGCCGGTGCTGTACCAGAGGGTGGCCTGCGCCAAGAAGGGCGGCGTGAGGTTCGCCGTCAGCGGGCACGACTACTTCGAGCTCGTGCTGGTGAGCAACGTCGGCGGCTGCGGGTCCATCCAGGCCGTGTCCATCAAGGGGTCCAGGACCGGCCGGTGGATGCCCATGTCCAGGAATTGGGGGGTCAACTGGCAGTCCAATGCGTTGCTCAGCGGACAGAGCCTGTCGTTTCAGGTCACCAGTACTGATGGACAGACGATCACTTTCCCTAACGTCGCTCCGGCTGGATGGGGGTTCGGCCAGACGTTTCAGACCTCCAGGCAGTTCTCTTAAGTCTTAACTCCCTAGAGGTCGGATTGTGACTCGTGAGGACCAAGTTATAGGCTTGTGAACGTACTCATCTGATCAGTGTGCGTTGTGTAAAGTTCTTTTACCGCTGGTATATATCCCTCAAGAACAGGGAACCAAGTATTTCCTTCGAGTTAAATCATGTGTCACCAGATCGGCCCCGTCTTTTCGAAGGAAAGTTCACGGGGTCGAGCACTCGAGCGCTGGTTGAGTTTGGGGCTGGCGGCTGGGGTCAAATGCCAGCCGTAATTTTCTTTCCTGGGCTGGGCGGGCTTGCCTGGGCCACCGCACGTCCCTGGGCCATGATTTGAAGCCGATGCAGGCTAATTTTTTTTAAATAATACGAATTTTTTAATCATTTCCGAAAATAATACGCGTTTACAAAAATCTCAAAAATAATACGGCCTCGGGCTGGGCTAGGCCGATTGGGCCCAGTCGGCCTGGCCCAAGCCGAGTAGGCCCAGTCGGCCTGGCCGAGGCCGGCTGCTGAGCGCGCGGGGCCCACTGGAGCCAGTCAGCCTGGCCCAGGCCGACTGAGCCCAGTCGGCTTCGCCGAGGCCGACTGGCCACTCGGCCTGGCCGTGGCCGACAGGCCTCCCGGGGAATCTCCTTTCCTCTTTTTCCTTTTTCTCTTTTTCCTTTCCTTTCCTCACTTCCCATCGCACGAGCCCACTCCACCGAGCCCTGTTCTTCTTCCTGCTGGCTGCACCTTGTGTTCTTCTTCTCCTCTTCTTCTTCCTCAAAAATGCCCTCAAATTCTTGCCAAAATGATTGAGTTTTGATCCCGTTTAACCCATAAAACTGCATCCCCTTACTATTTAGCACCCAATGACACCTTGATCTAATCTTTTCGTTGAACATTTTGAGCTAATTTCGTGTTCCTAAGTTGGGGCAATGGTGGTGGTTTGGAGGAGTTTGGAGGTGGTGGTGGTGCTCATCCGGTGACTGTGAGGCTGCTCGAGGTTGGGGTTCACACGCTTCAAGGGTAAATCCTAATCTCTCACGTATTTATCCTATAATGTAAATGTTTATGAGGATACGTGTGTATGTATATATAGAAGTATGTTTTAGCGTTTTGTAGAGCTCATTATTTTGGACAACTGTTAATGTCGTACTGCTTAGTATTTGATGCGTCTAAATATTATGGCCGGTAGTAATATATTTTGATAGAATAGATTTTTTCTGATGCCGTACTGCTTAGTATTTGACGCGTATTAATATTTTTAATATGCCGTACTGCTTAGTATTTGACGCGTATTAATATTTTTAATATGTCGTACTGCTTAGTATTTGACGCGTTCTAATATTTTTTATATGCCGTACTGCTTAGTATTTGACGCGTCTAAACAATTTTTATAGGCCGTACTGCTTAGTATTTGACGCGTCTAAACATTTTTTATAGGCCGTACTGCTTAGTATTTGACGCGTATTAATATTTTTAATATGCCATACTGCTTAGTATTTGACGGTCTTAATATTTTTTATATGCCGTACTGCTTAGTATTTGACACGTCTAAACATTTTTTATATGCCGTATTGTTTAGTATTTGTCGCGTATTAAAAATTTTAATATGCCGTACTGCTTAGTATTTGACGGTCTTAATATTTTTTATATGCCGTACTGCTTAGTATTTGACGGTCTTAATATTTTTTATATGCCGTACTGCTTAGTATTTGACGCGTCTAAACATTTTTTATATGCCGTATTGTTTAGTATTTGTCACGTATTAATATTTTTAGTATGCCGTACTGCTTAGTATTTGACGCGTCTAAACATTTTTTTAGGCATTAGAGATGTCCGGTGTAGTGAAGTTTGTTTTTTACTACGGTTCCGGTACTGTCTTAACAACCGAGCACGGAGTTGATCTGAGTCAGTTTAAGTATGTGGAGTTGGATCTAACAGCCCCTGAAAAAATAAACAAGGAATGGTTGGCAGGATGTTTAGCGGTCAATCCTGAAACATATACCGTCCTTGTGCAAGCATTGTGGACCAAGTCAAGTTCGAATATTTTCTGGGTTTTGAGGCTGATAGACCGGACATCAAAGTGGGTGCGCTGGTTAGAAAGTTGCGAGAAAAGGGGAACTACACCTGTCGCCTTAATCCAGGTTGTCGCTCATGAGACCAATCTAGCTGAAGGCGAGGGTGAATCAAGTTATGACTTGTCCAATGCAAACTCTGTGTCGAATGCTGGAGGTGGTGGTTATGAATCAGGCCAGAGCTCCAGGGCAGTAGGAGAGGATGAGTACACTGGCGAGGCAGATGCGGACGAAGAAGATGGTCACTTGCAGAACGAGATGGAGGATGAAGATACAGATGGTCGTAGTTCTTATGACGATGAGTCTCATGAGTCAGACGAAGAGGAGGTGCCGATTCCTGCATCATGGAATCAACACTTCTCTTCAGTTATGACCGTGGACGATGGGCATGACTCTGCATGGCAATATCATCAGAACAACATTGCGAAGGGTGCCAGATTTCGTGACAAGAAACATCTGCAGGATGCCATAGTTGCTTGGGCAATGTCCACGCAAAGGGTTTTGAAAACAACAGTCTCTTCACAAAAATATCTGACAATGGAGTGCGAACAAATAGATTGTCCCGGGAGAGTGCATGGCTATGTTCCCAAGTATGACACAGATTGGGTTGTGAGTGACTTGGTGTTGCACACATGTGTCACTCCTAATATCCCTCAAGACCATCGTAACCTCTCGTCGACGCTTCTTGCTCGGTTGCTTTACACGGAGATAGTGGAGAGCAAAGCAATGGAAGTGAAGGCCATCATGCATAAGGTCAGGGTAAGGTTTAAGTACACATTTCGTATGGCAAGGCTTGGAGGGCTAAGCAGAGGGCTCTTGAGGAAAAATTTGGTTCGTTTTTTGACTTGTACGACTCTGTTGTCCGCCTCCTCCATACACTGCAAGCCCGTAATCCAGGCACCTATGTCAACATCCAACACTTTCTGCATCCAGAGTATCCAACTGTGAGGGTGCTGCAATGACTGTTCTTCACTTTCGGTGTATGCGTCCAAGCTTTCCATCATTGTCAACCCGTGTTATGCGTAGATGGCACTTTTCTCACTGGCAAATACAGGGGGCAGATCTTGACCGCCATTGGTCAAGACGGCAACAATCAAATCGTTCCGCTGGCATTTGCTTTCGTGGAGGGTGAGAACACTGAAAGTTGGTTATGGTTTTTCAGGCAGCTCAAGAGAGCAGTTGTGCATGATAAGCCGAATGTGTGCATCCTTCATGACAGACATGCAGGCATACTCAGTGCGATAAGGACACTGACAAACCCTGGGCCTGATGAACAGACTCCATGGCAGGACATGCAGAGTCGTTGGTGCATGCGGCATTTGGGGGCCAACTTCTTCTCGCAGTTCAGGAACAAGTCACTTATGAATCTATTCAAGAAACTTTGCAAACAGAACCAACAATGGAAGTACACTACGATACGTGGTTATCTTGATGAGTTCACGAAGAAACATGTTAGGGAGAGGACAGCGGCACGAAACGCGGCGGTAGCAGCACACGTAGCAGCAGTGGCTGCACAGACAACAGTTGGAACAGGACCATTTGAGGAAGAACCTGTTGGGCTTTGTGACTTGCCAGGGTTTGACCCACCCGGCACTAGGAGAAGGGTTGGGAGGCAGATTAAAAACTTTCAGCAGTGGATAGAGCACGAGCCTCTGGAGCGGTGGTCTTTGCTGCACGACACACATGGCGCTAGGTACAGCGTCATGACTACTAACCTGGCAGAGACATACAACTTTGTCCTGAGGGGAAATAGGGCTTTACCAGTTACAGCCATCGTCGAGGGTATTTTCCATGGCACGGTGAAGTATTTCAGAGAAAGACGACAGAGAGCTGAAATGCATATCATGAACAACCCAAATACACTGTACTGTGAAAAGATTATGAAGTACATGGATGAGAAGATGGAAAAAGCTAGGTCTCATACTGTCGTCGCCATCGGTAATCAAGAACACAGGTTTGAAGTGCGCTTGCCAACTGACAAGTTCGGCGTTGGAAATGAATTGAGGACACAGGAGGTGAAGATTGGAAATGAAGCGTGGCCAACGTGTGAGTGCACCTGCAACAAACCAAAGTTGCTTCACCTTCCTTGCTCACATGTACTTGCTGCTTGCGGGCAGCTAGGGATGGACGCAATCTCATTTGTGTCTCCCTATTACCTGAAAGAGTCTGGGCTTAGCACATGGACGGGTGAGATGTTAGGGTTTCGTGCAATGGGCAATTTCAACAAGGTAACCCCTGGTGAAAGGCGGTACATCCCTGACCCCGGGCTACTACGGACAGGCACAGGCAGACGCCCGTCCAGGCGCATCCGAAATGATATGGATGAATCTGAAGCCGGAGGACCGTCACGACAATGTTTTCTATGCAACCATTTTGGCCACAGGGACACTTATTGTCCAACTTTCGGTACTGGTGGAGCTACTGCCCGTGGAAGAGGGAGACGTGGACGACGAGGGAGAGGAAGAAACTAGGCTTATCATGCATATGTGAAACTATGTTTTAATTTGTACCCTATGTTTTAATTTGTACTATATGTGAAACTTTGTGTTAATTTGTACTCTATGTGGAACTAAGTTTTATTTAGTACTCTGTGAAACTAAGTGTTAATTTGTGCCCTATGTTTTAATTTGTACTCTGTGTGGAACTGTGTGTTAATTTTACGCTTTGTTCAACTATGTTTTAATATGTACTCTCGGTTTAACTATACTTAACTTTAATTTGTATGTCTAACTATGTTTATAAATGTTGCAGGCACAAAATGGAGAGAGTATCATTGCTATCTCCAGAGATTGAGAGTAAGCATCGGGCTGCTCGATTGGTGGCGCATCCTGGGAGTGTCGAGCCCCTTGTCACGCGCACTCCGAAGGAAAATTGGATGATACACCCTGCCTGGATTCAGCGGTACTTATTCAATCATCCCTTGCATGTACATTTCATTCAATAATCCCTTGCATGTACATTTCATTCAATAATCCCTTGCATGTCCATTTTATTTATTCATCCCTTGCATGTCCATTTTATTTATGCAGTTTGAAGTGGGCTGGCCTTTTACCTTTTGCACGACTTGTTGAGGCAACTCGTGCGGAAATGGTAGAGGGCGAGCGACGAGGCTTCAACTCTACACGGGTACAAATTGACCACTCGCTGCTGAGCTGCTTAGTGGACAGATGGAGACCCGAGACACACACATTTCACTTTCGCTGGGGAGAGATGGCTCCTACTCTCCAGGATGTGTCGATGCTGCTGGGACTACCATTGGTGGGTGAGCCCATAGGAACGTTGCAGGCACCAGCTGATTGGCAGGAGGGTATGGCACTACTCTTTCAAGGTATGTGTTAATTCGTGCCCTGTGTTTTAATTTGTATGCATATGTGGAACTATGTGTTAATTTGTGCTCTACGTTTTCAAGGTATTCTTGCCGGAGCTGGGCCACTCACCTCGGAGGCTCACGGACCTAAGCTAGATTGGTTGCTCAATTACCAGGTTAGATCGATGTGTTTTAAGTTAATATATCTAAGAGCATAGCTCATATACTTGCATGGGTTTACTAACACTTGGTTTTTGTTGCATGCAGATTCAGAAGTTTGGGTATCCAGAGACCCAAATGACTGAGTCTCAGATCACTCGGAGCCTTGAGGCATATATAATGTGGCTTCTCGGGAAGGTGATGTTCACCGAGAACCACCATTAGCGCACGCTACATCCCTATTGCAGTGGAGATCGCGAATGCAACTTGTGGTGACGACATCACACAGAGGAGTTGGGGTTCGGCCGTCTTAGCAGCTACGTACCGAGGTATGTGCAACGCTTGCCAACTTGCGTCGCCCAAGTCAGCCCTGCTTGGATGTCCTTTATTGTTGCAGCTCTGGTCGTGGGAGAGGTTTTCTATTGGCCGACCAGACGTTATGGGTGATCACCCTAACCCTGAGCAGGAGTTGTTTGACTTAGAACACATCGACCTGCCTACTTTCGCGACAATTTGGACACGTAGCAAGGTATGTCGAATGTGAAATTCATAAATTAGTTTACGTAAACCATGAATGAAGCTAACTTCTTTTTTTTACAGAGACGCTTTGCACACGATCAGGTCAGGAATTGCTACCCATCATTCAACGAGCAGTTCGACGTGTTGCACTCTGAGGCGGTTGTCTGGGAGCCGTACACACAGGACGCCATCGAGGATAGATACCCTGGCGGGATGTCCACGGTCTGCACGAGAGATTACGCTTACTTGATGACAAAATCAAAGATCGTCTTTGACGTCTGCGTGGAGGAGATGGCCCAGCAGAGGGTCATGAGGCAATTTGGGGCACGCCAGTTGGTCGTTCCTCCACCGACGGAGGATCCACTTCCACAGGTCGTCCACAGGTATGTGCAGTTCTCCAATTTATGATTGTCGTCCAGAATTGTCCATAATTTAATTGTTCAACTTTCTATTGCGATCTCAGATTTACCAGGAAGGGAAGTACCAGGACCCAGACTCAGTGGCTGCAGAGGGTTCAGTCGTACGTCACAGAGTGGGAGACTGCGACGACACGGGTTTGGCCATTGGCGGCCTTTGATCTCGATCTATTCAACGGATATTTGCAGAGGTACATGACAGCTACCCGATTGACCATCATTCAACACTCTCACCCCCAGGAGATAGCCGAGCCGAGTTTGCAAGATATTTATCCTAGCCAGTCTACTTCAGGCTCTAGACAGCACGCGGTAAGTATCTTCTCTTAACATAATGCATGTGTTTGTTACGTACTTTGCCATATATATGTAATACTCTTCGTGCCAATTGCAGGCTCAGTTGACACAGGATTTACAGGCCGAGTTCGCTGCGTATGGACGTTCGCTTTCGACCGGTCCACTTCTACTACCACGGGAGCCGCACCGGTCCTGGCTTAGACGAATGGAGGAGAAGCTACGCTCTGTTTACGCGGCTATCACGTGCACCCGCACTTCGGACGTCGTTCACCACCAGGCGTCCGTACGGCCCCCTCGTCACTCCACACACCAGCAGCGGCCACGTCAGCAGGAAGCACCGCACCCCCGACACCACCCGCGTCCACGTCTACCAGAGCAGTCGACGCCCAGGCCACCACCTCCTGAGCAGGCCGGAGGTTCGTCGTGGCACCAGCCGCAGTCTTCTTTCGACTATTGGCACCAGCAGCAGCCCTCTTTTGAGGCCGGAGGTTCGGCGTGGCACCAGCATCAGCCCTCTTTTGAGGCTGGAGGTTCGTCGTGGCAGCACCAGCAGAGTCCCAAGATGAACTTCGAGTTTCGTCCACAGACCCAGCCATAGGGTATGTATATTTCTATCTATTGTGTTCATTACCGTGTCCAGGCGCAATTGTAATGCTAAGTACTTTCCCACATGCAGGAGCCTACGGGCATCAGTCGTCGTTGTCCGAACCCTCGTGGGGTAGTGAGCAGGATCACGCTCAAGGAGAGGACTATTCTGTCCAACACAGCTGGATGTTCAGTACTCCGCCACCAGACCCCACACAGGAGGATACACAGTATCGTGAGGATGGGTCCGTGATTCCTCCGCGCAACGTAGTGCCACCTCGTAGGTATGGCTGGACCACGCCACAGGCACCCTCGGAACGCCGTCCCAGACGCCGTGCCTGATATTTGGATGTAGGTCCTATGTATGAGAGAGATATGTTACTAATTTTCGCATTCTTATTCAAGTTACATTTGCATATAAATAACGGCAGGACTGAAATACATATGCAATAGAAAGACTGAAATTAAAACCGACAACTTAAAATAGACGGGAAACGGTGGCGGTAAAATGAGGCGGGAAAAGGAGGCGGGAAACGGTGGCGCAAAAACGAGGCGGGAAACGGTGGCACGAAAAGGAGGCGGGAAAACCAGGCGGGAAAAAGAGGAGGGAAACGGTGGCGGGAGAATGAGTTTGAGAACCTATAAATACCTCATCTCCGGTAGTCATCTAAGTATCCTTCCCACTACTGTTTTTTCCAATATTTCAGTGTCCCCAAATGAGTTTGCCTTGCTCGGACCAGGGCGAGAGGCCGAGGAGGATGAAAGATGCGATGTTGCGTCGGGGGGTGGAACATCTCAGGTGTTGGTGCGGCAATCTATGCAAGGTGAAGGAGGTGACAGATTTTTCAGATAAGCTGGGCATGAGGTTTTTCATTTGCGCGAACTATGAGTATGAACCACCTGTTCCGGTTTCGCCATACGATAAACCTCCGGTAAGCACATTTAGGTGTTCTAAACATGTTTTCTGTGTCATAGCAGATTTGTAACAGTAGGCCTTTTTGTAGTCTCCTCCGCCCCTATGCATGTGGTATCGTTGGATTGACACGGAGATGCCGGATTGGGCGGTGGAAGAGATCAAAACAATGTCCCGAAATGCATGGCAGCGTTTCCACGCGGAGGAGCGTGCGGAAAAAGCTGCAGCCCAGGAGAAGGAGGAGCAAGAGAGAGAGATGAAAGAGCATAGGGAGGACAACGTCGTTGGATTGACGAAGCACTAAGGAAAAACAGGGAGAAAGCGCTTGAGATGTAAGAGGAGGAACGAAGGCACAAGAATGCTCGTGAGGCAGAAAGGGAGAGGCAAAGAGAAAGGGCCGCCGTGGCAAAGGCTGTTGAAGAACGTGGCGATACGAGCGGAAAATGGCCTAAGTGGACTCCGTAGTGCTTGTGTTTCTAATGTATTTGCTATCTTTAATTATGTCCAATTGCGGTATTACCAATGTATGCTAATTTAGTCGTGTCTTGGTTCCGTAACCAGCACATTATCGATGTATGTTAATTTATCCAAATGTCAAGTCTTTTAGTTCAAACAAATCACAAAGAATCGACACGGAAATTGTCCAGCAAATTATCGATATATGTTACTTTTTATAAAAAACCCGCAAGGATTCGAGACAAAAAATGGGCCTCGGTCGTGTATGCGTTGCTCATGCAACGAACTAGCGGCGAAGACTAATTACTTCCAATCGGATTTGGCGTGTTACTTTTATCCATGTCGTCGAGTATTTTAGTTCTAAAGACCGTAAGGGTGCGAGAAAAAAAAAACCGAATCCAGTCGGCCTGGCCCAAACCAACTGGGCCAGTCGGCCTGGGCGAAGCCAACTGGGCTTCAGTCGGCCTCGGCCAGGCCAACTGGAGCGAGTGGGCCGCCGCCGGCCTGCAGTCGGCCTGGCCGAGGCCGACTGGGCCTACTCGGCTTGGGCCAGGCCGACTGGGCCCAATCGGCGTGGCCCAGCCTGAGGCCGTATTATTTTTGAGATTTTTGAAAAACGCATATTATTTTCGAAAATGATTAAAAAATTCGTATTATTTAAAAAAAATTAGCCCGATGCAGCTCGTCCAGCTGGCCCAAGCCGAGTTGGCTTCGGCCTGACTATCAAACGAGTCCTCTAAATTCGCTAAAAATAAGTCCTCTAAAAAAAGACTATCAAACAAGTGGTCGGGTGGAGCTAATCCAAGCCGCAAGTAGCTGGGCCGAGCTATCGCAATGCTTCATGTAATAGAACGACATATGTAACGAGCACTAGCGATTAGATTACTGCTTTGGAAGTCTAAACAAATTTAGTGTCCGGCTTATGGGAGAAGCTGGGGAGGGGTAGTTCTTGGGAGAAGCTTTAAGTCCAAAAGAAGGTGGCCTTAATCTAGGATCGAGTTGATTGTTCAGTGTATTAGCATAAGGTTAGTGGTAGCTTTCTGTAGTCATTGTTGTGAGGCATAAGGATGTGGGCATCAACCGGTGAAGGGACCAGAGGCTATCCTTCTTTTCGGAAACAAACATACTTGTCCTCTCTGTAAAAAAAAAAATACTTTTCCTAAATGCTTTTGTGAAATCGATTTTGTTTGTGTCTTTTTTACACATATGAAAAAGATTCAAGTTGGGGTCATCCATTCATCCTAACGACACTGCTCCCTAACGTGTTAGACAATCGCTTCATTGTCGCCCACTCAACGTGGTACATGTATAGTTGGTTGTCTTGATCTATCCTTTTGAGATAATTGTTTTATTTTCTCAAATATTCTGACAGAATTCTTATTTATTAGCATAAAATTGGAAAACGTGAGCACATAATTATTTAAAACAACTCATGGATGTAGGGAAGTATCGGATGAAAACGAACGACATGTGAAAATTTACTGTTGTAATATAATAAAAATCTTTACATGAGCCGGGCCGTAATACTACGTGGCGACGACCAAGTCAACAAATTCCAAATACCGGTCAATTTGCCAACGAGGTATAGCCATGCCAATTAGGCGCCGGTCAAAGGAGTCAACGAATCAAACCTCTCATGTCATGGTCAAATGAGAAGAGGAGTTTCAATAGGGGCAAGAAAGGTGTAGGGATGAGTTTACCACTTTGCCCTCACTTTCCCTCTCCCTTAAGAATAGCCATGGTCTTTTGTCATGAACCACTAGACTATAAATACCCCTTCATGGGGGTATGTATCATTCACACTTCATTGGAATAAGATCAAAGGGGAGAGGGCTAGAGCAAACTAAGAAGCCCGCTCTCGAGTGCTTGGGTCGAGTCTAGTCTCGACTCGACCTCGGGGACGCGACTTAGGAAGTCTAGTTTCGAGGTTCCGGGCCGTCTAGTACGACCTCGACTCGAAGTAGAGGGATCGGGTTAGAGTCTCGAGGGTATCCCAACCTCGCTACTTGGGAAGACAAGTTCGGCCCAAGTCCAAGGCGGCACCTAGATATCTCTCGCCATAGGTGGTTTGGGAAGACGAGTTCGGCCTAAACACCCAGTTAACGACCCCCTCGAAGCCTTTCCTAACATAGGACTAAGTCGTACCCGCAGCGTCGACCGAACCTATTCAAAAAATATCGACGTGTCAACTTCTCCAAGTCACACACACTCCGAACCAGCTTCGCTTCGCGAGCGCCCCGCAAGCGCCCCTTGCTCCCCTCGCCGGGGCCGAACAAGGTGGGAACCAAGCACCACCTCAAGATGCGCCCGCTAGAGAACGAGAGCGACCAAGTGGCGGAGTCCGGAACCCTTGCCAGCGGTGAAAGAAATCCTCGCTGACCCTCCAAGAAGACGCCGAGATCACTCTCCAAGTGATCCTTCTAGCGACGAAAGCGACTCTGACGAAGGAGGATCTCGCCGCCGAAGAAACCGGAGGTGCCGACCATCTTGTAACCCGCTCATGCGGGAGATCCAAGACGTGGCTTTCCCGCCAAGGTTCAAGCCGCCGACGATACGGCCATACGACGGAGAGTCCAACCCTCTTCAATTCTGGACGTTTACTTCCCCTCCATACGAGCGGCGGGTGGAGGCCCCATCGAGATGTGCAACCTTTTCCCGCTCGAGTTCACCGGGATGGCGCAAACTTGGTTTTACAACCTGCGGAAAAATTCCGTGCATTCGTGGGAGCGCCTCCAAGAGGTCTTCATCGCCAAGAGGTCTTCATGGCCAACTTGCAGGGAAATTTCAAAGAACCCGTGCAAGCTCACGAGCTTTACGCCAAAGGCCGGGAAAGTCTCTCCGAAGCTTCTTCCATCGCTTTGGCGAAGGTCCGAAGCCAAATCGCCAACCCACCGTCGACAACCGTGATCGACGGTTGCATGTAAGGCCTTCTCCAAGAAGAAGTGAATCGCGCTCTAAATCGCAACCCTCCGAAGATGACCGAAGAGCTCTACCGAATCTTGCAAGAATACGCTCGGGGCGAAGATGGAGACATCGCCAAGAAGGACACGCCACGCGGCGCGCCCGAAGGGGCTCCCTCATCGGATCAGCCCCAGGCATCCGCATCATCTTCCAAGAGGAAGAGGAGGCGGGGGAAGAAGGCGCCCAGCGATCAGGCTCGAAAGATCTTCGCCGTCGAAGGGCAAACCTCGTCCCAAAAGACTTGGCAGCCCAAGAAGCCTTCTCGCTCCACCGAGGGAGGCGCCGGAAGATGCCTTATCCACAACTCGGCGAGCCACAACACTGAAGAGTGTAATACCCTCATCGCAGCTCGCGAAGAGTTCCAAGCACGAATGCAATCCCGGCGTAGGGACGAAAAGACGCCCGAGGCTCCGCGCCCCGCCAACGTCCTCCTTGGCGACCCTGCGCCCAAGGAAGAGAACCTCCCGTTTCAAGAACCCGCTCACCATGTCGGGGTGATACTCGGGGGCTCTGCCACAGGCCAAGGGTCAAAGAGGCAACACAAGGAGTACGCGTGCGAAGTCAAGGTCATTGGAACCTTCACCCCGACACCACCACCCAAGTGGGCGAGTGTACCCATTTCCTTCACCCAAGAAGATGCTAAGGGGATACGCTTCCCACATGACGATGCCCTCTTCGGGACAGCCATCGTCTCAAATTGCGAGCTCAAGAAAATACTTGTGGATGGCGAAAGCTTCGCCGACATCTTGTACCTGAGCACGCTAAAGAAGCTGATGGAGCCACAAGGAGGATACAAGAACGGTTCCTTGCAACCGTCGCTTTACCCCCTAACCGGCTTCGTCCCAGGCAAGTCTATCCAGCCGCTCGGCCAAATTGAGCTCCTCATGACCTTCGGAGGTGCCACTAATCACCTGACCGAGCTCGTGCGCTTCGACGTGGTGGACATGGTGGCTTCCTTCAACGCCATCCTTGGCAGAACGACTTTAAACCGCCTCTGCGCTGCCGTCCACCACAACTTCCTGTGCATGAAGATCCCGGGCCCGAAAGGCGTGATCATGGTCCGTGGCGAGCAATCCTCCGATAGGAAGATGCTATATCGCCACGAGACTAAGTGCGCCGAGAAGGGAGAAGCATCCAAAAGTGTCCACGTGTTTTCGGGTACGGGGGAGTCCAAGACCGACCACCCGGAGCGCTACATCCCTAAGCCCCTTCCTGAGGGAGAGCTTAAGGAGATACGCCTCTCCGGTGATGACGCCACGCGCATCATGAACATCGGGGCCGACCTCTCGAGCGAACTCGAGAAGAAGCTCATCGACCTACTCCGGGAGAACTCCGACCTTTTCGCTTGGTATCCCTCCGACATGGGAGGAGTCTCACGCAACATCATGGAACATCGACTCGCCGTGAGGCCCGACAAGGCGCCCGTGAAGCAAAACTCCGGAAACTCTCCACGGAGCAAAGCGAGGTCATCAAGCAAGAAATTGCGAAGCTCTAAGAAGCCGGGCTCATCCGAGAAGTTTGGCACCCCGAGTGGCTGGCCAATCCGGTCTTGGTGAAGAAAGCCAACGTCAAGTGGTGGATGTGTGTCAACTTCACCGACTTGAACAAGGCGTGTCCCAAGGACGACTACCCTCTCCTGCGGATCGACCAGC
Source organism: Brachypodium distachyon (assembly GCF_000005505.3). Classification (NCBI taxonomy): domain Eukaryota; kingdom Viridiplantae; phylum Streptophyta; class Magnoliopsida; order Poales; family Poaceae; genus Brachypodium; species Brachypodium distachyon. The sequence goes on from NC_016135.3 coordinate 5,370,430, forward strand.
TAGTCGACTCCACGGCGGGATGCGAAAGGCTGAGCTTCTTGGACGCCTATTCAGGGTATCACCAAGTCCACATGGCCAAAGAAGATGAGGAGAAGACCAGCTTCATCACTCCCATTGGCACCTTCTGCTATCGCAGAATGCCTTTTGGTTTGAGAAACGCCGGAGCGACATTCCAACGCCTCGTCAGCCTCATCCTCAAAGAGCAATTGGGGAGAAACGCCGAAGTCTATGTTGATGACGCCGTCATCAAAAGTCAAGTGGCGAATACCCATCCTGAAGACTTGCAAGAAACCTTCGACAACCTCCGCAAATATGGTGTAAAGCTCAATCCCGAGAAGTGCACGTCGGAGTTCGAGGAGGAAAACTCTTGGGTTTCCTCGTCTCCCAATGGGGGATTGAGGCCAACCCGGAAAAAATCCGGGCCATCCTAGAGATAGAGCTTCCTCGCTCCGTCAAAGATGTGCAACGCGTAGCAGGGAGGATGGTGGCATTAGGACGATTCATCGCCCGATCAGCCGAGAAGGGTCTTCCTTTTTTCAAAGTCCTGAAGAGCCTCAACAACTTTGAGTGGACTGACGAAGCTCAAAGGGCCTTTGAGGAACTCAAAACATATTTGTCGACTCCTCCACTCCTCATGAGCCCAAAGCAGGGAGAACCTTTGCTCCTGTACCTCGCCGCGACTCCGGTCACCGTAAGTGCAGCCCTCGTGAAGGAAGAAGATGGGTCGCAACGCCCGGTGTATTACGTGAGCGAAGCTTTGGGAGGAGCAAAGGGTCGGTACACCCAGATCGAAAAAGATCACGTACGCCCTTCTCATGGCCTCTCGAAAGCTCCATCATTACTTGATGGACCACACCATCATGGTGCCAACGGCGTTCCTACTCAAAGAAGTCTTCGCCAACAAGGAGGCCACCGGGAGAATCGCCAAATGGGCAACGGAACTGGCTCCCTTCTCGCTGGAGCTCACCGCGAGAACAGCTATAAAATCCCAGGTACTCGCCGACTTCGTGGCTGAGTGGCATGCGCCGCTAGCCCCGCCCGAAGAGACATCGCCCAAGGCCGGGCCCCCCGAACCACATTGGATAATGAGGTTCGATGGCTCCAAACGCCTCAACGGTGCTAGGGCTAAAGTCGTACTCATCAGCCCCGAAGGGAAAATCTTGGAGTACGCCGCCCACCTCGACTTCAACGCAACCAACAACATGGCGGAGTACAAAGCACTCCTTCTCGGACTCCGGTTGGTTAAGGCCATGGGTGTTCGACACCTTCTCATCCAAGGTGACTCCCAGCTAGTGATAAACCAAATGGAGAAGTCATATCAATGACTTGATGAAAGGATGAAGAAGTATATTGAAGAAGTTCACAAGATGGAACGGTACTTCCTAGGCATGGAGGCACGACGCGTCCCACGAGGAGAAAATCACCTCGCCGACAGATTGGCCTGAACGGCCGGTTTCAAGGAACCGCTGCCACCCGGTGCATTCTTCGAGGTGATCCGTGCCCCATCCGTAGAAGAAGAAGCTGATGACTCTGACGAAACTTCAAAGACCAGCATGGTCATCGACAATTCACCATCTTGTATGACGCCAATTATCCGCGCCTTCAAAGGAGAGGTGGATGAGGAGGCGGAAGGCGCAAGTGCCAAAACTCTGCTTGCAAAAGCAAAAATGTACGTCCTCCTCGACGGCATCCTTTAGAATAAGGGTGCGGCCGCGCTACTCAAGTGCATAACCCCTGACAAGGGGGCTGAGCTCCTCCAGGAGATCCACTCCGGAGTGTGCGGCCATCATTTTGTGCCAAGAGCCACCGCGGCGAAGGCTTTACGACAGGGATTCTATTGGCCCACCATGGTGCAAGACGCAATCACAATATTGCGAAGATGCGAAGCTTGCCAAAAAATGGCTAAGTCAATCCACGCACCGGTGACAACCCTGAAGAATATTCCAATACTTGGCCATTTGCACGCTGGAGAATGGACCTTCTCGGGCCTTTCCCCACATGCATCAGGGGCTCCAAATACCTCGTGGTGACGATTGATTACTTCTCCAAATGGATAGAAGTTGCGCCATTCGGCAATAGCATGTCGTAGGCCATCCAGAATTTTTACTGGGAAAACATCATATGTTGATATGGTGTCCCATGAGAGCTAACTGTGGACAACGTGTTGCACCAGTGGCACCCGGAGTACCATCGCTGCGCGACGCGTGGGCCCCTCCCCTGGTTTCCCGGGAAGGTCTCATCCCGGGGAGCACCGACGAGCTTCCCGGCAAGCTACCAGCCCGAAAGGGGCTAGCGGGGCTTCGGCGAATATTCCCGCTTGGGCACCTCCCGGGAAGCTGTTCCCGGGAGGAGGTTCCCGGGTGCGCTGGGCCCGAGGGCTTCCCGGGGTCGACTTGCGGGGACTGGAGGTTCCCGGGTGCGTGCCCCCGCCTCGCACGTGGGGTCCGGTGGACAGCGCTGCGCGGGCGCGTGGAGAGCGCGGGGCGCATGGTCCCACCAAGGCAAGGAGTAAGGCGCGCGGCTCAGTAAACGAGCCGACCGACGGGTAGTTACCCGTCCGATCCAAGGAACAGTGGTTGTCTAATCCTACCCTAGGGTCTTAGGCCCTTAGCAGCGGAGGTGGCACCCATGCATGCCACCAGCTCACCGGGGGGAGTTGCATGCCTCCCCGTTGGGCACTTGTAGCCCATGCACCGTGGCACATGTGGCATCCCCTTGTGTATAAAAGGAGGACCCATGCCAACGGTCAAGGGGGTTAGACGATTGGCGGGTCAGACAGTCGGTAGGATAGTGAGTTGGTCAGTTGGTTCCGGTAGACAGCCAGCAGAGAGTAGTAAGGAGTACTTAGACATTGAGAGGAAGCCTGGGAACTGGCCTGGCAAACTTGTAAACACTTGATCCGCAATCAATATCAGTTCAGACAGGCAGGACGTAGGGTTTTACACCTCCGGGTGGCCCGAACCTGGGTAAAAAACGGGTGTGCATTTGTTCTTGTACGAGCGCGCACTCTTGGCACTTTGTCTCACCGGCCCCGTAGGGCCTCATCGGCGCCCCTACCGAACGATAACCGGGTTTCCGCCCCAGGCGCCCCTACCGAACCTAAAAGGGGGACGTGGCTGCACGCCCCCGGTGTCGGAGCACCGAGCGACGACATCTGGCGCGCCAGGTAGGGGGCGCGGGAGTGGACAACGCCGGAGATCGCCGGCAGCAGAAGTTCCCATCGGCATCGGCTTCACTCTTCTTCGTCGACGAGCCTAGTCACCATGCCCCCGAGCGGGCTGGTGACTCCCGCATAGACCCGCGTGGGGCCCCAGCGGCGCACACGCGGTCGCATGACGTGCAACCCGAGTCGGGAGCTCAAGAGAATCCCGAGCCCTCGAGGGTGCAGCAAACGCAGCTGCCTCCGCCGCCTCCTCGACTGTCGACCGACAATCGGCTGAGGGGACCGGCCGCCCCCCGTGCCGGGGGCAGTCGGGCGAGCACGCATGGCATCGCCCGGGCCAGCCAACGGGTTGAGTCGCGGCCCGAGGATGCCCCGCGACAGCGACACCCGGAGCACGCCGCGTCACGGGCGACCCCTGGAGGTTCGCACCCTGCGCACCCGGAGGTGTCCATGGCCAGGGCGGGAAGCAGCCGTTCAGGAAACCAGTTGCCCCCCGTGCGAACCCCGGCTGAAGCCATCCTCGCCGCGCGCGTCATGGTGCGGTACGAGCCGCAGCAGGGCCCTGGCCGCCCAGCAGCCACAAGGCGAGGGCACCTCGGTAGGCTCCGGCCACGGGAGGAACTCAGAGCGCGAAGGCGCGCCGCCCGCCTCGCGACAGGGGGAGAACCCTCCCCCTCCTCAGCAAGGCCAAGGAGACGGGGGCCCGGAGGGGTCCTCGAACTCATCGCCCACTGTTCCGGGGGGCGATGCGCGTGGCATCTTGAATGCCTGCCAACAGGAGGATCTGCGCCAGCGCTTGGCGCGCGGGCGCAGGCGCGAGGTGGAGCGCCAGCGCCCACTGGAGCAAGAGGACGCTCCCATTGGCCCTGAAGACGGCTGCGGCGGGTGACATGGCCTCGTAAGTTCCGAGCGCCTGCGCTCGGTACGTACGACGGGACCGCTAACCCCAAAGATTTTCTCCTGACCTATACGCTGGGCATGCATACTATCGGCGTCGACGACAAGGTCAGGGCGAACTGGTTCCCGATGGTCCTGAAGGGATCAGCGCGAACCTGGTTGCTCAACCTGCCCGCCGGATCTGTCGCCACCTGGGCAGACCTGCGCAAGCAGTTTGTGAGCGCGTTCCAAGGCGGCTATAAGCGCCCGGGAACCATGGCGGAGCTGCACACTATCGTGCAAAAACCGGGAGAGACGTTGCAGGCCTTCGTCAACCGCTTCTCCAATCTCTCCTATTCCATCCCGGAGGCGGAGACGGCCGCCATCATCAACACCTTCGCCATCAACGTCCGTGATCCCAAGATGCGTGAGAAGCTGAGCACGCATCGCATCCGGACGACGTAGGACTTGTACGCCTTGGCACACAAGTGCGCCATGGCCGAGGAGGGGCGCCTAGCGCCCGAGCTTGCAGCCCAGGCTGCCGCGAGCCCTGGCGAGGGCTCGTAGAAGAAGGGTTCCCGTAAGCGCAGCGGGAAGCAAGTCCTCGCTGCGGACTCGGGGGCTCCTGCTGCGAGACCCACGAAGAAGGCCTCGCCGGGTAAAGGGTCTAGCGGGAAGCAGGGCGATGCCCCCCGCTGCCCTATCCACAACAACTTCACCCACGACGCGCAGAGTTGTCGTGTCGTGCAAGGGATCAAGCAGCGGCGGGAGTAGCGCCGCGAGGAGCGCCGCGCCGCCGGCGCCTGCTTCAATTGTGGCGACATCGAGCATCTCTCCCGAGATTGACCGAAAGACCCCAGAGCGGGTCCGAGGCCGGCCGGCGGTGGTGACGGCAGGGTTGAACCCCAAGGGGGGCGCAGCCAGCCCCTCACTGCGCGGGAACGCCCTCCTTGGGGGCGCGACAGGGCGCGCGCCGAGGAGCTTTTCCACTAACCGGGCTTCCAGGAGCCTCGTGGCGTCGCCTACATCCATGGGGGAGCCTACGCTCTCCCATCCCACGCCGCGGTGAAGTGCCTCACCCGCGACGTGTGCGCGCTGTTGTCGGATGCGGAGCCGCAACAGCCGCTGAGGTGGTCGCACGAGCCGATCACCTTCAGCGCCGACGATCACCCGGCGCGACAGTTGGGTTCCGGGGTAATACCCTTCGTCGTCTCGCCGATGATTAGCAATATGACGGTGACCAAGGTGCTGGTGGACAACGGAGCGGGGCTTAACCTCCTGTCCGCCAGGCTAGTGGAAAAGCTCCAGCTGCCGGTGGAGCAGCTGAAGCCCACCGAACCGTTCTCGGGGGTGAACCCGGGATCGTGCGCCCGTTGGGAAGCATCACGCTGCCGGTCACCTTCGGGTCCCGGGAAGCGTTCAGGACCGAGCACATAGTGTTCGACGTGGCGCATACCCCGTTGCCCTACAACGGGATCCTTGGTCGGCCAGCGCTGATCAAGTTTATGGCGGCTACGCATTGCGCCTATGGCGTAATGAAGATGCCGTCCATCTATGGAGTCCTCTTCATCAGGTGCGATCTCAAAGACGCAGCTTGGTGCGTGGGCGAGGTCGTCCGGGCCGCCGCTGCAGCTGACGCCGGCGATGAGGGTGTCGTCGAGGACGACGCCTTGCCGGGTGACGCCCCGGCAACGAAGAAGGCCCGCGCCACCCCGCAAGGGCTAGCCGGGGGAGGCGCAGGCTCGAGCTCGCGCCTCGGCAAGGGGCAGGGGCTCCGGGAGGAGGCCGCCAAAGTGAAGAAGCTGCCCCTCCAAGCCGGCGACAAGGAGCGCACCGTTACCGTCGGTGCGAACCTGACCGCCGAATAGGAAAGCGCCCTCGTCACCTTCCTCCGGGAAAACGCCGACGTGTTCGCCTAGGAACCGTCGGACCTTCCCGGAGTCCCCAGGGAGGTGATTGAGCATCGGCTCGCGGTGCGCCCGGATGCGCACCCTGTCAAGCAGAAGATCCGACGGCAAGCACAAGAGCGGAAAGATTTCATCAAGCGGGAGGTGGGCAAGCTCAGGGCTGCCGGGGCGATCAGGGAAGTTTTGTACCCCACTTGGCTGGCTAACCCTGTAGTAGTGCCCAAAGCAGGGAATTAGCTTCGCATGTATGTAGATTTTACCGATCTTAATCGTGCATGCCCCAAGGATCCCTTCCCTGTACCCCGTATCGACCAGATAGTTGATTCTACCGCTGGTTTTGACTTGTTGAGCTTCCTGGGTGCTTTCTCCGGCTACCATCAAATCAAGATGGAGGTCGAGGATGAGGAAAAGACAGCGTTTATCACCCCGGTTGGCCTACATGGATGACATCGTCATCAAATCGAAGCGTAGGGACTCGCTGATTGATGACCTGCGGGAGACATTTGACAACCTCCGCAGGATGAAGCTCAAGCTGAACCCTGATAAGTGCACCTTCGGTGTCAACTCCGGGCAGCTTCTGGGTTTCTTGGTTTCACACCGAGGGATACAGGCCAATCCGACCAAGATAGAAGCCATTGAGAAGATGGAGGCCCCCCGCAAAGTGAAAGATGTCCAGCGCCTCAACGGCTGCGTTGCCGCACTGGGACGCTTCATCTCCAGGCTGGGCGAGCGTGCCTTGCCTTTCTTCCGGGTAATGAAGAAAAAGGGTCCAGTCGACTGGACTCCCGAGGCCGAGGTGGCGCTCCAGGAACTCAAGCGATACCTGAGGTCACCGCCCATCCTCGTCGCCCCCAAGTTGGGCGAGCCGCTGCTACTCTACTTAGCGGCGACTGACCAGGTGGTCAGCTCGGTGCTGGTTGCCGAGAGGGAGGAAGACGTCCCGGGGACTGGGGCTGCGGGGCAGGGGGCTGAGCGGCCTCCGGCAACCGCCTCAAACCCGGGCTGGACTCGGCGTCGCGGAAGCGGTTGGTGCAGCGCCCGGTGTACTTCGTTAGTACGGTGCTGCGCGACGCGCGGACAAGGTACCCGCAAGTACAGAAGCTCCTTCTGGGGATTCTCCTTGCGTTCCGCAAGCTGCGTCACTACTTCCAGGCTCACCGCGTCACGGTGGTGTCCGGGTTCTGCCTCGAGCGGGCCCTCACCAACCGTGAAGCCACCGGGAGGGTGGCCGAATGGAGGATGGAGATGTCGGAGTTTGACCTCGACTTCACCAACTCCAAAAGCATCAAGAGCACGGCCCTGGCGGACTTCGTCGCGGAGTGGACGTCCACGGGCGTAGAAGAAAGTGAGTCGGAGACCAGCCTTCCCGGCAAGTTGGACGAGGGCCACTGGGTCCTATACTTCGACGGTGCGTTCAGTCTCCAGGGAGCGGGGGCCGGGGTCGTCATCGAGTCACCAACAGGGGACCAGTTGCGGTTCACCGTTCAACTCGGCTTCGCTAACTCCACCAACAACACGGCGGAGTACGAGGGCCTGCTTGCCGGGTTGCGGGCAGTGGTCGCCCTCGACATTAAGCGCCTGGTTGTTCGCGGCGATTCCCAGCTTGTGATCAACCAAGTGAACAAGGACTACGATTGCCCTCAAATGGCGCCGTACGTGGAAGAGGTCCGCAAGCTGGAATGAAAGTTCAAGGGTTTGCGCTTCGAGCACGTCAAGCGGAAGGACAACTTCGCTGCTGACGAGTTGGCCAAGATGGCAGCAGAGCGCCGGAAGCCTCCGGCGGGGGTGTTCTGTTAGAAGCAACTAGCTCCGTCAGTCGCCCCCCAACCGACTGCCGGGGACGCCCCCCCGGCAACCGAAGGAACCCCTGCAGCAGCAGGGGTCCATGCCGCTGATACGACGGCATGCGTTGGCAAGGAGATTCCCCCCTGGGTGGAAGAAATCGCCCGCTATTTGAAAGGGGAGGCTCTCCCGAAGGATGACATCGCCACGGAGCGTGTAGCGCGGCAAGCCAAGATGTACACTGTGATAGATGGTAGCATCTACCGCAGGCGTGCGAATGGTGTCAAACTCATCTGCGTGCCTCAGGAAGAAGGGTGTGCGTTGTTGGAGGACATACATCGAGGCACATGTTCACACCATGTGGCCTCCCGGGCTCTAGCCGGCAAGGTTTTCCGACATGGCTTCTACTGGCCCACGGCCCTGGCCGACGCAGAGCGGCTGGTGAGGACGTGCGAAGCGTGCCAGTTCCACTAAAAGAAGAGCAACCAACCAGCCCAGGCCCTGCATGTCATCCTGTCCTCATGGCCGTTCACGGTCTGGGGACTGGACATCGTCGGCAAGCTATCAAGGGTGGTTGGCGGTTACGAATACTTGTTTGTGGCCATCGACAAGTTCTCCAAATGGGTGGAGGTGGAACCAGTGTGCAAGGTGACCGCCCAGGCGGCCATCAAGTTCTTCAAGGGCATTGTGTGCCGGTTTGGTGTTCCTAACAGCATCATCACCGACAACGGCACGCAATTCACGAGCGCGGCGTTTCAAGCCTACTATGAAGACATGGGCACTAAGCTGCACTTCGCATCCGTCGCTCACCCGAGGAGCAACGGACAGGCGGAGCGAGCCAACGCAGAGGTTCTGCGGGGGCTCAAGACGAGAACATTTGACAAGCTCAAAGGCCACAGGAAGCACTGGATCGAAGAACTCCAGCCCGTGTTGTGGTCCATCCGGACCACACCTAGTCAGGCAATGGGCGAAACTCCTTTCGCCCTTGTCTACGGGGCAGAAGCGGTGTTGCCCCTCGAGCTCAAGTACGGATCTCCCCGAGTACGCGCGTACGGCGACACCAGCCAACACGAGCAAAGGGTCGACGATCTAAACTTCATCGAAGAGTTTCGATGCTGGGCTGCTGTGCGAGCCGCGCGCTACCAGCAGGGACTCCGTCGTTATCACGACAGAGGAGTCTGTCCCCGGGGGCTCGAGAACGGAGACCTTGTCCTGCGCCGGATGCAAGGAACGAAGGCCGGGAACAAGTTGACTCCGAAATGGGAGGGCCCCTTCCGGGTAGTGCAGGTGACCAGGCCGGGGGCTGTCTGCCTGGAAACCGAAGACGGCTTGCCGGTGCCCAATAGCTGGAATATTGAGCACTTACGCAAGTTCTACCCGTGAAGTGACGGAGCCCGACCCTCAGGTGATGCCTCCGATGCATACCTCTCGAACTAGTGTAACCGGGCAACCCCCGTGTGTAAACCGCTAGTTGATCGTGAATAAAGATAAGTGTTTCACCCCTGAGCTTTGGTTTTGCCTTGTTCATTCGCGTGTTTTCCCCCCTCTTGCCTCCTGCTTTAAGTGCACAAAGGTGTCTTTCCCTACTTGGTTGTGAGCAAGGGGCTGCCGTGGCCCCGAAACGAAAACCCGTTGCTGGATCGTTCTGGCACGGGCCATGCTGTTGGCGGGCTTCCCGCGACGTGCATCACTGGACATGCCGTTGGCGGGCTTCCCGCAACGTGCATCACTGGTCGTGCCGTTGCCGGGCTTCCCGCAACGTGCATCACTAGGCGTGCAGTTGCTCGGCCTCCCGCAGCCTGCACCGCGTAGTCGCTGCGCCTGGGAAAGGAAATGCTCACATCCAAGTTTGGCATCGACCCCTTTGTGCCGGGGGCTGAGAAGCAGGAGGGATTTATTTGATTTACCTGTGTTACTTGTGCCACGGTGCTGCGCGGGTCCGTCGCGCGCGGTGGCAAGCCCCCCTCCCGCGTCTATAAAAGGCGCGCCCCAACCATGGAACGGCTCAGAGTGAAGACGGGTTCGGGGCCGTGAAGGCAGGTGGTGCAACGGAGGCGCGGAGGTGGTACTTCCCGCCGGCGCCTAGCGCCGGCGGGTGCGCTGCCATCGCGCCCCTGCTACATCACCCCATAGAGCCCACCCCGAGGGGCGCCACAAAGGCACGATGGGAGTGCATGCCATCGGCGTCCTGCGCTGACGGGTGCACTGCCGTTGTGCCCCTGCTGCGCTTCCTCAAGGGGGCGGCTCCTGGGCGAGGGTCGCCGCAGAGGCACTGTGGTGGTGCATCCCATCAGCGTCCGACGCCGACAGGGTGCATTGCCATAGTGCCCTTGTCGCCCTCCTCCGTAGGACACCTCCGCAAGGAGCAGTGGCCGCCGCGGACACTCTATGGTAGTGCATGCCATCCGTGCCTTGTGCCGACGGGTGCACTATCATAGAGACCCGGCCGCATTCCCTTTGAGAGAGCATTTTTCGGGCACGGGTCATTGCGAGGACGCTGTGATGGCGCTGGTGCCGGCGCTCGTCGCCCGTTCCGGCCCATCACCGCGTCCCTGCCGCGGCCCTCGAGCAGTTTTGCTCCTGGGTAACAAGGGCCGTCGCCTCCCTTGGGACGAATTCCCCAAAAAAAACCCAGGTCTCCCTAGTTGCGGGGGCTGTCGCTGGGAGGCTATAACTTCCTCGCTACCCGTGCCCGCCGTTCGGGGTGGGGCGAAGCCGGCGGCGAGGACGTTATAGCCGTCTCGCGGCTGCTCCCGGGGTGGAGTCCTCCTAAGCCAGGATTCGTCCCTGAAAGCCGGGGTCCGCCCCTGAACGCGAGGGTTGCCGCGTGAGCGTGGTGGCAGCATCGTCGTCGGCGGTTGCCGCCGGCGGCGATCCTGCCCCCGCGCTCCTGCCGCATCCCTCCGAGCTCGTTTCCCTTGAACAGGTACCAAAGATGGTTTCCTACCGAGGCAATGCCCCGTCTGCACTCTACCGCAAAGCGTCGCGAGACATTGGACCGAACGGAAAAGTTAAGTATCTGAGCATGAACGCTGAATTCGCTAAGAGCTGAACGAAACTTAGCACTGTCCCGCTGGGTGCGGCCCCGGATCCCGCGCGTAGCTGGAGTGTTAAAAGGGACGCTTGCGGGGGGAGTGCACTCCCGGTGTGGCTCCCGGGTCCGTCCCGAGAGGACACGGCTTGGAGTGGTTACCCCGCAAGCGGAGTGGCTCCCCGCTACCGCTTGGCCCCAGGTCGGCACCGCGGGTCCGTCCCGGGTCCCTGGTCTGGTCAAGGATGAGGCGTGCGCGAGTCCCCTTCAACACAATGCAAGATACGCAAAGGCTAAAAGGGGCCACCCCGCTGGACAGCATCAGGAACAACGAACTTGTCGAAAAAGTTTACATAACTAAGAGTTGATGCTGCTTTGCTGAAGTGTGGTCCCGGAACCTGCGCGTGGCCGGGGTGTGAAGAGGACGCTTGTGGGGGGAGTGCGCTCCCTGTGTGGCTCCCAGGTCCGCCCCGGGAGGACACGGCTTGGAGTGGTTACCCCGCAAGCGGAGTGACTTGCCGCCTACCGCTTGGCCCCAGGTCGGCACTGCGGGTCCGTCCCGGGTCCCTGGTCTGGTCAAGGATGGAGCGTGCGAGTCCCCGGCAACACAAGGCCAAACACGCAAAGGCTAAGGGAACCACCCCGCGAGGCGGCCTCGGGAATAAGGGACAAAATTGAGCAAACTAACAAGCTTGATTGACCAAGTGTCGAATGGTTACATGGACTAATCAAAAAGTCATTGTTCAAATGGCGCTAAGCGCCATACTTGCAAGGAAAGCAAACAAGAAAAAGGTATAGTGGAAGCAACAAGTATAGCTGGGGCTGCGGCAACTAGCTGTTGCCGTCTTCGGCCGGGGGTCGACGGGGGGATACGGCTCCGGCTTCATCTGCATCCGCTTGACGACCTCTTCGACGAACTCGCGCACTGCTTGGGTGTGCATGGGCTCGTCCTTGCTATCGGACCAAGCGTCCAGCAGGGACTCGAAGGGAAATTCCGGGTCCCGAAGATCAATCCGCGGGAGGATTGTTCCGGCAACCTCCCGAGCGCAGTTGACGACTTCGTTGGCGCCATCCCTTGCGATCCAGACATCGAGCACCCCGAGCTTCCCCAACAAGTCGGAGAAGAAGGGGATCAGTGTCGTGACGTCCGTGCCGTCCACCTCCGCCGCCTGCAGCTCGAACTTGGGCAGTAGGTCGTGCAGCGACTGGGCGATCCTCGCCAGCTTCTCCGTCTCGAGCTGCCGCTGCCCGATCAGCGTGCCGTGATGGATTCGGGCATCTTGCGCGGCCTTCTTGGCCTTGCTGACGCGGCCCTCCAGCTTCGCAAGCTCTAAGACCTGGGTCGCGTTGGTCTCGCCGGCCTTGGCGAGCTCTTCCCGGACGGCGGCCAACTCGTCCTCAAGCCCGGTCGCTTTGCCTTTGACGGAGTTGAGCTCGGCCTCGTGCTGAGCCGCCGCTCTCACCGCATGCTCGGTAGCCTTGACCTGCACCTCCAGCAGGACGCGGAGGCCTTGGATTTCGCCGCAGTAGTTGGCGATCAGCTCGCTCTTCTCGTCCAGCCGCGCCTGGGCCGTCGCGAGCACCTCGGCATGCTCCTTCCGGGACGCTTCGAGAGTTGCCGCCATCGTGTCAAACCTTCCCTGGAGCTCCACGCGCTGGACCTCCAGTTGCCGACGGAGTTCGGCCTCCGGGACTACCGGCTCCCGGGCAGCCTCCAAGGCTTGCCGGGCCAGCCGCGCCTCCTCTTCGGCGAGACGCGCCTCCTCGCGCAGCCGGGAGAGTTCGCGCCGCTCTCTCTCCACGGCCTCCCGCACCTCGCCGAGCTGATTCTTGGCGGCGGTATGCGCTCCCTCACCTCGTTGTAGGAGGTGACGAAGGCGAACTGCTGGTCCCAGACGGCGTCCAGGAACCGGTGCCCCCGCTCGAAGACGCTCGGATCCCAGGTAAGAAGGTTCCAGGCGACCCCGGCGAGGGTGCCGAGGTCGGTGCCGGGGAGAGCCCCCGAGGATGATGAAGCCCCTGCTGCCGAAGTGGAGCTAGGCGCAGGGTCGCCAACTTGCTCCCAGGGGTCTTGCTGTCATTCCCCGGCAACTTCCCCCGCGCCTAGGCTCCGAGACACCGGGGTTGGAGAGGGCTCCCTGCTTCCGGCGGGGGTTGCCCCCTGTTGGACGACGGGTAAGCCCGAGCCGGCCACGTCCGCGGCTTCGGGCGCGTCGCCAGGTGCCGCCACGGCGGCGGCGGTCTCCACTGCTGCCGCGGTATTTGTCGCAGCGGGGCCAGACGTGGGAACCGGTTCCGCCTCCACCTCCGCCCCCGTGGCCTCGACGACCGAGTCGGGGTCGACCACGGCCGCACTTGTTCGGGGCGCGGGCGCACTTGTGCCTGCAACCATGAAGAAGCATGAGGGTCGGCGATGGCTGGTGCTATCGAAGGCAAACAAGGGCAACCGGGGCGGTTACCTTGTGCGGCCGTCGGGCTTGCTGGGGCAGCCTCCCCTACCTCGCCTGCGCCAGCGGGAGCGTCCAAGGGTCTTGCCGCAGGCGAGCTGCCGCTCGCTACAGAAAGAGAAGGTATGTTCGTGAGTTTGGCTAACAGGAATTGCAGTTGCAGAGAATCAACGAAGACATACCCGGTGCCGGCCCTGTCTCCGTTGGGGCTGGGTCGCCAAGGGACGCGACCGCGCTGCTGCTGGCCCCCGCGGTAGTGGGATCGGTGGCGCCGCCGGAGTCAGCGCGCGTCCTCTTGCTTGGCGTGCCGGGTGGGGAATTGCTCCTCGCCCTCTTGCTGGCACCCACCGGCGAGGAGGACTTCGGATGGTTGCGCCGGAGCGCGAAGCCCCGGAACACCCCCTGAGCGGGCGGCGCCGTGGGTGCCCACGGTGTCGTCGTGATCCAGAGAGCTCCGGGTGTCGATGGCGATGCCGTCGCGGTGCCGGGCGCCAAGCTCGCAAAGGCCCCCGCCACCGGGGCGAAAGCCGTCGCCGGGGCGCCGGTGACCCCCGTGGGTGCTGGCGTTGCCGGGGTACCGGCAGGCACCCCGGGGCCGGTTCCCGCCGTGGAGCTGGCGGCCGCCGCCATGGCAGGGGCCGCCGCCGAGGCACTTGCTGCACTTGTTGCCGCGGCTGCCATCGAGGTACCGACGGGCGCCCCAGGAGCGGCGGCCGCCGCCCGGTGGGGGGCCGCTGCCGGGGCGGACGTCGTTGTTAAGGAGGTGGCTGCGGCCGCCGCGAACGCCCTCGACCTTCTCACAATCAGGGGCGCGCTGTCGCTGCTTTCCCCTGTTGGCAACAGTGGAGGCTTTATGGCGCCCGGCCGTTTGGTAACGGCCGGTTCCGTACCCTACGGGTGCACGGGGATAACTCCTAATCACTGGGAGTAATGCGTGGAGTGGCCTTAACTACCCTATATGGGGGGGGAGTTAGGGCGGAAATCTCTTGCGTCCACTGCTCCGCTTTTAACGGCGCCGTACACGGGGCAGCAAAGGGACGCGTCGGTTAAGGGCGTAGCCCGGCAACCGACTAGAGGGAGACCCTTCCGGGAACAGGTGATGCCGGCCCACGTCCGGGGGCTACTGTCGCACCAGTGGCACCCGGGGTACCACCGCTGCGCGACGCGTGGGCCCCTCCCCCGGGTTCCCGGGAAGGTCACATCCCGGGGAGCGCCGACGAGCTTCCCGGCAAGCTACCAGCCCAAAAGGGGCTAGCGGGGCTTCGGGGAATGTTCCCGCTTGGGCACCTCCCGGGATGTAACATCCCAAAATTTCAAACCTTTACATGTGCATTGCATCCATGAGCATCATGACACAATTGCATGTTTGAATTCAAATTTTGAATCACAAAAGGCTTTAAGAGATTTTGTTTACATCCCTGTAACCTTTGGATTTTGAAACCAATAGGGTTGATGTATAAAAAGGGTTTAATGCATATGTAAGCTAGCCCATAATTTTTGGTTAACTAATTGGAGTTGAAAAAGTATTTTATTCAAACAGATATATAGCCCTAAAGTCATTTATAGGGCAAATGTATTTTTATATATTTTATTTTGAAGAGAAACTACTTCCAAAAGTTGTATCATGGTAGAACATGATTTTACAAATTTTCTGGAATTTATTTGGACCAATTTGGAGTTCAAACACAAAAGATATCAAAGAAATGAGAAAAACAGAAAAAGAGAAGGCCTAAAAGAAAAAAAAAAGGGGGTAAACCGGACCGGCCCGGCCAAAATGGGCCGAACCGGCCCAGTCCGACCGCGCCCGACCGGTCCAGACCGCCCGGTCCGCGCGCGCGCGCCCGTTGTCGCTGACAGGTGGGGTCCACCTGTCAGCTGCGTCTTCCTCGAAGGAAAGCGCCGCCGGTCACGCGCGCGATTTCTGGCCGCCGTCCCCGCGCGCCCGCCGCCGCAATCCACTCCTCCGGCCTTCCATTTTCATGCCCGAGCACTCCTTTATAACCCCCGCGACCTCCTCTCTCTTTCCCCCTTGTTTCCTCATCCGATCGCGCCGCCGGGCTGCCCCGATTTCTCGCCGGAGCCATGCCCGCGCCGCCGCCCATCTTCGTCCTCGGCGCCGTCCCCGACCGTCCCCGACCGCGCCCCGTCTCCGCCGTGCCGCGCCGCGCCTCACCATGCCTTCACCGTCGCGCCCACGTCGCCGGAGCGTCCCTGCGCCGCCGCGCCCGTGCCCGCGCCGCCGTCCGCCGACCGCGCCGCCCGCTCATCCCGTCCTAGGCGCCGACCCGCGCCGCCCGAGCCCACGCCGACCGCGGCCCCGTCTCCGCCGTGCCGCGCCGTCTCCCCGTGTCTTCCCCGTCGCGCCCCCGTCGCCGGAGCGTCCCCGCGCCCATGCCCGCGCCGCCGTCTCCTCCGACTCCGGCCGCCCGCGCCGCCCGGTACACCCTAGAACTCCCCTCGTTCGTCCGATCTAGATCGATGGCGAGGATTAGATCATTTATAAACCGAACCGGTACCGTCCAATAATAATGCGCCACGTGGCACCCGGTATTTATAAAATAAAAATGTAATTTTAATCCCCCGGAATTAATAAAAGGCACTTTTGCAGATAGGCCCCTGTAAATTCAAATGATCATAACTTTAAATCTGCTTGGCCAAATTTAATGATCCACACCTTTTTGGAATCCTTAGAAAGTGTAGAATATTTTGGCACTGTCCAAATTTAAATTTGAATATTTTAATCACATTCAAATTACAGATTAGGGTTCATACTATTTAAATCATAACTAATTATTTAGAAGTCCTTTTTGAATGAAACCAGTGCCCAAAATTTTGTTTTAATGTCCTCTGTCCAATGGGACAGAGAAATAAATGTTTTGAATTAATCTATTTGGCTGATGCTAATAAAACCTCATTTTAGGGTTTAAACCCTAGGCTTTGCAATTCTTTTAAAAAAACCCTAATTGCATGTGCCTAATTATCAATGCCTTGGACCAGTAGATCACCCAAATAAAACCAACCCACCCATGTCATATGTTTTGCATCGCATCATGGCATACATATTCTTTTGTCATGTTTGTATTATGTGTTTATGTGTGTGTATATGTTTGTTGATTGTATAGTAGTCACAATGTGGGATGCCACCCGGGGTAACCAGAGACTGGACTAGTTTCCTGTTTAGTAGCTTCCAGTACAACCACATGGTATTATGGGCTCTGCCAGGATGGATGTAAGAAATATGAACCTGGATCCGAGGTGACATCCGTATGTAGCAGTGTAGGTTGGAACGCGTCCCTCAGGTGGTCTGGGGGAATATGTTCTGAAAATTCCTGTAATCGATGCCGTTGCTACTTTACCCTGAGGACAGCAAGGGATTAACACGTCGATTTCTTGTGGGTAAAGTGTACCACCTCTCGAGAGTGTCAAACTAAGTACTTAGCCGTGTCCCCGGTTACGGACAATTATGAGCAACTAGATATTGGAGCTGTAAGGAAAGTCTCACTCATTCCAATTTCCTAATAAAATGAATGGTTTGAACTGGGTAGGAGCATTGATGTTTCTACTCAATGTGCCTAGGTTAATAGGAGCATGGGTGTTTCTACCCCGTGTCCAACAGAATTCAAAACTATTTGTCTAAAAATGATAGGATTTGAATAATGATGTTTTTATGCAAAATAGCCAAACCCCACCTAGCCAAACTATGCATGTACTTGGTAGGTCCTTTATAACTCTAGTGAGCTTGCCAATACATTCAAATGTATTGACCACATAGTGGCTGCGGTTAATAATGCAGGTGGATCCGACGATGAGTGAGGTTCGTCGTTTTATCATGGGTCATGTGCTTACATTCCAACATGCTCTCTCCTCTGGGAGTAGATGAGGCCCTTTTTACTCTACTTTTCCGCTGCAGCTTCATGATACATTGTTGACATGCTTTTGAACATTATTTGTTTATGCTGGCCTAAGAGGTCATGCAAGTTTGTAAGTACAATTTAAGTTCTGGATGATACGATGTAATAAAGTACTTTTGACCTTTGTATCTTGGTGTTACATCTTGAACTGTGTGTGCTAGTGAGTCGATCCAGGCACTAGCACAAGTAAGCACAGAGATCGAACCCTTTGTGAAGGGGGATCGCTTCACGGGAAGATGTTCCCGGGAGGAGGTTCCCGGGTGCGCTGGGCCTGAGTGCTTCCCGGGGTCGACTGGCGGGGATTGGAGGTTCCCGGGTGCGTGCCCCCGCCTTGCGCGTGGGGTCCAGTGGACAGCGCGGCGCGGGCGCGTGGCGAGTGCGGGGCGCATGGTCCCACCAAGGCAAGGAGTAAGGCGCGCGGCTCAGTAAACGAGCCGACCGACGGGTAGTTACCCGTCCGATCCAAGGAACAGTGGTTGTCTAATCCTACCCTAGGGTCTTAGGCCCTTAGCAGCGGAGGTGGCACCCATGCATGCCACCAGCTCACCGGGGGGAGTTGCATGCCTCCCCGTTGGACACTTGTAGCCCATGCACCGTGGCACATGTGGCATCCCCTTGTGTATAAAAGGAGGACCCATGCCAACGGTCAAGGGGGTTAGACGATTGGCGGGTCAGACAGTCGGTAGGATAGTGAGTTGGTCAGTTGGTTTCGGTAGACAGCCAGCAGAGAGTAGTAAGGAGTACTTAGACATTGAGAGGAAGCCCGGGAACTGGCCCGGCAAACTTGTAAACGCTTGATCCGCAATCAATATCAGTTCAGACAGGCAGTACGTAGGGTTTTACACCTCCGGGTGGCCCGAACCTGGGTAAAAAACGGGTGTGCATTTGTTCTTGTACGAGCGCGCACTCTTGGCACTTTGTCTCACCGGCCCCGTAGGGCCTCATCGGCCGTGCCGGCGATAACCGGGTCTCCGCCCCAAACGCCCCTTTTGGAGATATGCCCTAGAGGCAATCATGTGATGATGTTATTTCCTATGTATTCATGAGTTATTGTTATTGTCCTTGAACATCATCACTGATATGTATCAATAAATACGTGATTTGTTTGTGAGACTATGTATTCTATGATGATTGTTCTAATGGTCCCTGGTCATTGAGGTTATGCGAACACATAACCTAGACTAGCAATGTGAATCAGTATGATGACTATGTTTCACAAGGCATAGGGCAAGCTGTTGCCGACTGATAGCATGGACTTGACAATGAGATTGTTGAGTCGGACAGACCCGCACTGAGACACAACGAGATGACTGTCATTTGTTAGTCTCAATTACGATGTATATGCCAGTCCTAGACCTGAGGTCATCGATGACCTTGGGATGTGAGTTGGCCTACTTAGGGGTTGCCAAACGCTACTCCGTAACTGGGTGGTTATAAAGGTAGCTTTCGGGTTTGCTGAGAAGCATGCTGCGAGTCATGGTTGATCAAGATGGGATTTGTCCCTCCTGTTCGGAGAGATATCTCTGGGCCCTCTCGAGTGATCAGATTCGGAAAGCATGGCCATGCGCCTTGGGTTAAGTGTTAACCCGTTCGGGAATCTGTATCACAGGAACGAGAAGAGAGTCGAGCTATCCACAAGGATGACAAGCACTCGCCTTGAGCTCGACACGCATATCATGAGGCAAAAGGAATGTTGCATATGACACATTGTATGGTTCGTCAATATACCTTGTGGTTACTCGGGAGTTGGCACGTGCTGCTAGGCGCCGCTACCAACTATCGACTTGAGTCGGTGCCGGTGGACGAGTAAGGTGTTACTCGGGCCCGCAGTCCGAGCTCGTGGTCGTGTCCGACTGACCGCGAACCTGAAGGGTCACACGCTTAAGGGGTGGGAACCGAGTTGGATCGGATCCAACTCGTATCGGGCTTAGACTCCTAACGGGCCTCAAGTATTGAGCCCACTAGGGACGTCTATATAAGTGGAGGAGACCAACCCGTCTAGGGTTACACCAGTCGGAGACACGAGTTAGACTCGACCGTCACACCTCCACGCCCAAAGCCTTGCGATCGGATCTAGCAGTCCGCCGCACGGAGTTCCTCCCTGTACGTGTGGATACCTCGGAGGCGCTGCACCTGCGGCGCTTGGACGAACTGTTCGTGGGATCGGCAAGGAGGAGCAGGCTCTTCGACTACTCGGCACCGACGCGCTACATCGACTCTACTTCCGCTACGGGTCTGCGCGTCTAGTGGTAATCCTGTGATCCATTATCTACAGCATTGTTCCGGGCGGAAGTGGTAGAAATTTTATTTTGTGCTAGCGTAGCTTACCGCGTTCCCCAACAGCCCCTACCGAACCTAAAAGGGGGACGTGGCTGCACGCCTCCGGTGTCGGAGCACCGAGCGACGACACAACGACAAACAGTTCGACTGTGCGGAATTCACCAAATTCTGTGAATGCCTCGAGATCAAGCTGCACTCCGCATCCGTGGTCTACCCCAAGAGCAACAGCGCATGTGAAAGAGCGAATGGATTAATCCTCCAAGGACTTCGCCGAAGGGTAGAACACACGGGGTCAAACTCGCCAGCGTTGTTTGGGGGGACAAACTCGCCAGCGTTGTTTGGGTCATACGCACCTCCGTAAGCCGTTCCACGGGCCGAACACCATTTTCTTTCCGCCGATGTAGAGTTCCGCTCACCTTGGGTCGAAAGACTCCAAGAAGCTACTCCACTCGCCTTCATCGAAAATTAAGAGCATCACAGGACGGCCGTCGACCTTGTGGAACAAACTCATGACAAAGCCCTCATGAGGCACGCCATCTACGAGCAGAGCACCGAACGCTTCTACAACACGAGGGTGCGGGAACGAGCTTTCTCCCAAGGAGACCTCGTGCTGAAAATAACGTCGACCCAAAACTCCAGCGCAAGCTCGACCCTAAATGGGAAGGACCATACCGCATCGTCGCAGTATTGGGCAATGGTGCATACCACCTCGAGAACATGGAAGGAAAAAACCTCGTCCATGCCTGGAACGGCGACAAACTCCGGCGTTTCTACGCCTAAGGAGGAACCTCATGGACGACCCTCGCCGCTCCCAAAAGAAGACTATCAGCGCCCAAATGGCCACTTCCCTACGAAACTTTGGGGGATCGTAAGCGCCAACGAGGCCACGTCTACATAAGGCTTGTAAGCGTCCATCGGGCCCTACCTTAAGACAAGCAAGCGAGGGATCAATAAAAACGAGTCCTTGATAATGTCGCGACAATGTCACGAAGGGATGATCCCCAAAACCGAGTCGCTGCCCCAGTGCCGCTCACCAAGGGACGTCGAAAGGCCTACATTCGCCCGGGCGTCACCTAAAAATGTCTTCGGACATAAGTCGCTACCAGCGACCCATTCCTTGGTGGATCCTAGCGTGCCTCGAGGCCATCCGCCAAATAGAACCAAGTCCCCCGAGGGCCGGAAGCTCCTTAAAACGCATTTAAGGGGAACCACAAATAAGCGAGTTATGCACGAGCTTACTTATCTCGGAGAACCATGCTACCCGCGTGCGAGACGTCGCACAAGGGCCTGCATGATAGTAACCGAGTTAAGGCTCCATAATAATCGCGGGAAATCATAACTTCCTCAAGTCCGAAGAGGGAAAATTCCGCATGAATTTCCCCGTACAGCAGGTCGAAATGTCCGGATCACTACCAGCGTATCGATAGCGACCCCCACAAGGGTACTAGGATCCATGGTGTAACATCCCAAAATTTTCAAACTTTTACATATGCATTGCATCCATGAGCATCATGCCACAATTGCATTCTTGAATTCAAATTTGAATCTCAACAGGCTTTAAAAGACTTTTTTTCAATTTAAACCCTAAGGTTTTACACCCATTTGAACTTTGGATCTTCAAACCAATAGGGTTTATTTATAAAAAGGGGTTTAATGCATATATAAGCTATCCCATGATTTTTGGATAATTATTTGGAGTTCAAAAGTTTTTTTATTTAAATAGATATATAGCCCTAAAGGCATTTATAGGGCAAATGTATTTTTACATATTTTATTTTGAAGGAAAATCACTCCCAAAAGTTGAATCATGGTAAACCATGATTTTACAAATTTTCTGGAATTTATTTGGACCAATTTGGAGTTCAAAATCAAAAAGAAAAGGCTAAAAGAGAAAGAAAAAAAGGGAGAAAAATCGGACCGGCCCGGCCCAAATGGGCCGAACCAGCCCCGTTCCGCGCGCCCGAGCCGAACCAACCGGCCCGGTCCATGCGCGCGCCCGAACCGAGCCGCTGACAGGCGGGGCCCGCCTGTTAATGTCGTCTTCCTCGTTTGGAAGGCGTCCGCGTCCGCCACGCCGCTTGCCGTTTTCGCCGCCGCGCGCTCATCGCCGCAATCTCCTCGCCCGTCCTTCCTTTTGCAGCCCCGAGCGCGTCCTTTTAAACCCCGCGACCCCCTCTCTTCTTCCCCCTTGCTTCCCCAGTCAATCGCGCGACCACGACGCTGCAATTTCTCGCCGAAGCCTCGCCGGAGTCCGCCGCCGTCTCGAGCTCGTCACCGGCAACCTAAAGGTCGGGAGCCACCCCCACCTACCCTATCTCCTCCCTCTCATTCTCGCGCATCTTTTGACGTGTCCCGTCGTTTTTGGTCCACTGCAGCGCCCCGACGCCCAAGCTCGAAGCTCCGCCGCCCGTCGCCGGAGTTCCGCCCGCGCCGCCTCCTTGTCTTCGACCTAGGCGAGGACTCCGACCGCCCGACCCCGCGCCGACCGCCTCACCGTGTTCCCCGAGCCGTGCCGCGCCTCCCCATGACCTCCCCGTCGTGCCTGCCTCGCCGGAACCGCCCGCCGCCGCCCGCCCGTGCCGCGCTGCCGCCGGAGAAGCTCACCGGAACCCTAGGTTCCCGGAGGTGAGATCTCGTCCGTCCATCCGTCCTCAACGGCCCAGATTAGATCCTTCTTATCTCACTTAACGGAACCGGTACCGACGAATAAGAACACGCCACGTGGCACCCGAGTTATAAAATGAAAATCTAATTTTAATCCCTGGAATTAATAAATGCCACTTTTGCAAAAAAGCCCCTATAACTTCAAATGATCATATCTTTTAATCTGTTTGGCCAAATTTAATGATCCACACCTTTTTGGAATCCTTAGAAAATGTAGAATCTTTTGGCACTGTCAAAACTCAAATTTGAATATTTGAATCACATTCAAATTACAGAATAGGGATTTATGCCACTTAAATCATAACTAATTAGTTAGAAGTCCTTTTTGAATGAAACCAGTGGCCAAAATTTTATTTTATTATCTTCTGTCCAATGGGACAGAGAAATAAATTTTTTGAATTAATGTATTTGGCTGATGCAAATAAAACCTTATTTTAGGGTTTAAACCCTAGCCTTTGCCTTTCTATTTAAAACCCTAATGCTTTTGTCTTAATTATTTATGCTTGGGATCAGTAGATCACCCAAATAAAATAAACCAAGCTCATGTCACATGTATTACATTGCATCATGGCATACATTTTTACTTTTGTTTGTATTGTGTGTTTATGTATGCATTGTTTGTATTGTTTAGTTTTCTCGGAGAGCGAACATTGCGATTGTGACGAGTGTTTGAACTCCAACTAATATCAATTAGAGTTGTTTATTTTCAAAATATTTATGCATTAGAGTTGTTTGTAGAAATGCATTGATAAGATTATTACTCGTACTTATGCTAGCTATGATTGACCTACTAGCTATAGGGTTACCTTGCCATGAATCTTCCACCAATTGCCATCGTAAGTAGTTGATTTGCTATGCTATGTTACTATACGTGGGAGGGAATCTCAATTACCATGAAACAGTTATTACGAAGTATTTTGGAAACTTGGCAAAAACAACCCTAATGAACCGTCCTGGGTGGGCTGCTTTGAGTATTCGGATGTCGTGACGTTAGGTCCATTTCTATGGGTCCTTCTGAGTCGAGTTCCTGTGGATTCAGGAATGGATCGTCCATGGACGTCTCTCCCGTGGATTCGGGGAGCGCCTGCGTCACAATGTGGGATGCTACCCAGGATAATCAGAGACTGGACTAGTTTCCTGTTTAGTAGCTTCCAGTACAACCACATGGTATTATGGGCTCTGCCAGGATGGACGTAAGAAATATGAACCTGGATCCGAGGTGACATCGGTATGTAGCAGTGTAGGTTGGAACGCGTCCCTCAGGTGGTTTGGGAAAATATGTTCTGAAAATTCCTGTAATCGATGCCGTTGCTACTCCACCTGGAGGACAGCAAGGGATTAACACGTCGATTTCTTGTGGGTAAAATGTACCACCTCTCGAGAGTGTCAAACTAAGTACTTAGCCGTGTCCCCGGTTACGGACAATTATGGGCAACTAGATATGGGGGCTGTAAGGAAGGTCTCACTCATTCAAGTTTCAAAATAAAATGAATGGTTTGAACTTGGGTTTAGGAGCATTGATGTTTCTACTCGATGTCCTTAGTTTAATAGGAGCTTCGGTGTTTCTACCCGGTGTCCATTAGTTAACAATATTGTAACATTCAATTGTAGTAGGATAAACTATGTTGTGCTACCACGCCAAAAAGCCTGAACCCCACTATACCTCAATTGCATATACTTGGTAGGATCTGTTATAACTTCCAGGTGAACTTGCCAATACATTCAATGTATTGACCACGTAGTGGCTGCAATTAATAATGCAGGTGAATCTGACGAAGAGTGAGGTTCGTCGATGTCTTTCGGGTCATGTGCTTACATTCCACCATGCTCTCTCCTCTGGGAATAGTTGAGGCCCATTTGCTCTACCTTTCCGCTACAGTTTTATGAAACAATGTTTATGGTTTTGAAACAATATTTGTTTATGCTGGCCCAAGGGGTCATGCAAGTTTGTAAGTACAATTAAGTTCTGGATGATACGATGTAATAAAGTACTTTTGACCTTTGTATCTTGGTCTTACATCTTGAAACTGTGTGTGCTAGTGAGTCGATCCAGGGACTAGCACAACTAAGCACAGAGATCGAACCCTAATAAGGGGGGCGGTCGCTTCACGAAAGGCATGCACGTATAACAGTATGAGCAACTAGATATGGGGGCTATAAGGAAAGTCTCACTCATTCCAATTTCTTAAATAAAATGAATGGTTTGAACAGGGTAGGAGCACTTGATGAATCCACTCAATGTGCTCTAGGTTAATAGGAGCATGGGTGTTTCTACCCCGTGTCCAATAGTTAGCATTATTGTAACACTTCCTTGTAGTAGGACAAACTATGTTTTGCTATCACGCCATAAAGCCTAAACCCCACTATACCTCAATTGCATATATTTGGTAGGATCTGTTATAACTTCCAGGTGAACTTGCCAATACATTCAAATGTATTGACCACGTAGTGGCTGCAATTGACAATGCAGCTGAATCTGACGAAGAGTGAGGTTCGTCGATGTTATTTGGGTCATGTGCTTACATTCCAACATGCTCTCTCCTCTGGGAGTAGATGAGGCCTTTTTGCTCTACCTTTCCACTGCAGTTTTATGATACAATGTTATCATGGTTTTGAAACATTATTTGCTTATGCTGGCCTAGGAGGTCATGCAAGTTTGTAAGTACAATTAAGTTCTGGATGATACGATGTAATAAAATACTTTTGACCTTTGTATCTTGGTATTACATCTTGAAACTGTGTATGCTAGTGAGTCGATCCAGGGACTACCACAAATAAGCACAGAGATCGAACCCTAGTAAGGGGAGGATTGCTTCACATGGCTCGTAACCATGGCCTAAGGCACCGAAGCCAAGTTGTATCCCAACGGCGACAACAATTGATTACGCAAAAGTGTGATCATAGCGAACGATCGCGAGCTGTATAAACTAAGGAAATATAGTACTTCGCCAAGAAGGAAATATAGTACTCCAAAGAACACATGTTGAGCCAAGTGAACATTTCCGATAATGTTGACTACATGGTGAAAACATAAGAAAATACATGCCGAGCTAAGTTGACATTTCCGACAATGTTAACTACATAGCAAAGCATGAAACACATCAAAAAAGCTGCCTTACAACCTCTATGTCTAAGCCTAGAACATGCAAGTCATGAGGCTATGTCATAAGTGGATATGCAACACTGCATAAGTAAGCAGCTGGGGTATCTTGTCGCCTCGAAAGGAAACAAGACTCAAGCCCCACCATCGCTCTCCTGAAGAGCGGGCACAAGGCAACGCACGAAGCGTCAAGCCAGAGTGTGAAGAGGAGCTCCCTGGTCCACCAAAAACTTCTTTGCCCCGTGAGTCATCTCACCCCCAAGTCCACTCATCCCGTCACCGCCGTCCAGGACAGCCACGACTGCCAACGAAACAAGTCGAACACCCGTACTCAGAAGGCACCTCTTCACGGCGGGCTCAAGGAGCTCCACCTGTGAAGTAAGCACCCTACTCCCCTCATCCGTCGTACGACACGGAGGAAGATCTGGCTGAGGGGACCCCTTCAAACAGAGTATCATCTCTCGAATCTTTGAACCCTGGGCGAGCAGGAGCGAGACCACCTCCGGATGGCTATCCGAGGAGGCGTGAGCATGACGGGCGAACACCAGTCCGAACTCGGCGTCCTCCGACTCCTCCTTGAGGGAGGCGATCTCCGCTCAAGCGTGCTCCACGTTGAGGCTGGCCACCACCAAGTCCTCCTCGGCACGACGGGTCTTCATGATCGCATCCTTCTGGCCCTCCTCGGCAAGGTAAGCCCTCGCCTCCATGGCTGCAAGCTCTGCCGACAAGCGAGAAAGCTCAGTCTCAATGGCCTCCCACCGCGCCCTCTCAGAAGCCAACTCACTCAGGGCAAGGGTAGCCTTCGAGGTCTCGGCGTCCAAGGCCGCCGAAAGCACCCCAACCTGAGCCTTGAGAGCGGGAAGAGTGTCCACGGCCTCGACCAAGCCTCTCACCTGGCAAAGGAAGAGAAATCATGAGCGCTGACCGACAAAATGGACCTAGCAAGAAGGGAGACGGGGAAAGTGGACTCACAAGCTCCAACGCCTCGAGCGGGTCTCTCACTCCTCCCTCGGTCCTCGGAAGCACCTGTCCCTCCTCCGGAATCAGGGGCTTGGCCTTGGGAGCATCGGGCGCCGCAGGCCCCGTACCTGAAACAAGACAAGAAGACTCCGTGAGAACATTCCCGAAAGGGAATTAAAACGCTCAACACGTGAGCACTCACCGGTGGCAGGAAGCTCCTCCTCGACAGGTCCACGAGCCAAAGAAAACACCGGAACACCCGCGCCACTGGCTTCCGAGGAGGTATCCACCACAAGCTGAAGCCCTATCCTCTAGGCGAAAACCGCACGCTCGTGAGGCGACGAAGGCAGGATCTTCTCAACGTCGATCTTCCCGGCTAGGTGCATGTCCATGGACTCTCTCAAGGGAGACCTTGTCTCAGCCACGTCCACAAGGTCAGGAGAAGGAGCCTTCCTCTTGCGTGAACTCGGAGGGCGAGGGATCTTGGGCATTGGGGCGCTGGCACACCCGACCCAAGCACAACCTAAGGCTTCACCTTCCCACAAGTATCCCTAAGGTGAGAACCAACGGCGATCATCGACGGAGTCGCAAGAAGAGAGTACCGCTCGCCGGCCTTGATGAGCTTCCGGAACTTGGGATCCGGGCGCATCGGTACCGAGTCATCGAAGCATGCCGCCACGACGTTGTGGCATCCTCCCTCGCTGATGGTATCGACGTAGGCCTGATGCTCCACTGAGTTGTACGGCCCAACCATCTAGGAAGCCCACTCGGCTGCCTTCTCTTGAGAAAAAGCCGCTGAAAAACAAACACAAGCACTTGCCAGGGTTAGTGTCAAGCAAACAAAAATACTTGAAACAACGAATCAAGTGTCACGAAACTCGTGCCTAGCCGCACGGCGTGGGTGACGAAAAGCCAAGGGGATCCCCAACTCCGCCTATGGTTGCGCCCTCATCATGAAGCGGCCCGCCATCACCATCTCCTCGAGAAGGTCGCGGAAGCTATGCTCGAACGAGCCGACTTGATCCCGGCAAGATCCCACTCCTCAACCAAGGACGTGCCCATGGGACGGATGACATCCCGAAGCCCCCCAGGCCCAGAGTGTCGAGGGAGCCTACCGGAGTGACGCAAGCTCGTCTCCGAAACGTCGAGGAAGAACCACTACGAGTCCCACCCATCGAACAAACGCACCGCGCTCTTGGCCGGCATCAGGGGGAGCTCGTCGTGGAAGCCGGGACGGAGCCTTCACGGCGATCGACCCAAAGGCACTCCAAGTACTCTTGTCGGGGGTGCATCGCTCCACCACGTGGACGGTGAAAAGCAACAAGAACAACCTCATGGTCGAAGGCTCCCGCAAGGCGGTCTCACAAAGCCACCTGAACACGTTCAGACGTAGGATCGCCGAAGGAAGCAACTACGCCAACTCGATACCATAGGTATCCAGGAACTCCAGCAGGAAAAGGTGTACGGGCAGGCATAGTCCGGCGTGAAACCAGCTGGTGAACACGACGATGTGCCCTCGACGCCTCTGCGGCTCCATTCGAAGCTCACCCTCGTCAGGAAGCGAGGCAAGGCCCTTGCGGGAGTAGCCCGCCTCCACAAGATCCGACAAGTCCTTCTCGGTCGTCACTGACGCCGGAAGGATGTCGGGAACCCGTCCCGGCACGGCCGGATGCGGCTCAGGCCGAGGTCCTCTCTCCGGGCATGTGACCTTCTTCGACCTCCGTGGCTTGCTCCCCGATGTCCGCGCCTCGGCCCCGCTCCCATATGAGGCCTTCCTCTCGACGCTCCTGCCGGCACTGTCACAATGCTCCAAGTCGGATCCCGCCATCTCACCTACAAAAAGACGAGAAGGATATTAGTACAAGTTGCAAGAAATTTCCGAAAGGAGCAGCTATGGAAAATCTCAACCAACGAATGTCACGGCTTACGACCAAGCTTTAAAAAAAAAGAACGAAAGGGCAGGGTGCCACGCCCTCCCGCGGCCTAGCTCCTCTTCGGCCCACTCGTGTAAAAGAGAACGGGCCCATGGCCCCGCTCCCAGCTCCCGGCCCACACGGGGACAGAATGATAGGGGAGCCCAGTCCCCCCGCCAGCCCGCACTCTGTCGGCCCAAGGATAAGGCCCGGTGGCCCCCAAACTCTACCGACAGCCTGGCTCAAAAAAAAGGAAGGGAGAAGCCCGAAGGCGACACGCGAGGTGTTCGACCGAACGACCAGGCGCCCCGAGCTCGCCCCGGCTGCACTCCCCGGGCGCCGACGGGACTCCTCGCCCACGTCGCCCTCAGTGTTCGGCACCCGCCGCGAGCATTGTCGCCCCGCGCCTCGCGCGCCCTCGCTGCGCCCCGCGTGCCCAGTGCCACGTGCGCGCCCCGTCGTGGCCACGCCCCCACGCGCCATCCCCACGATCGCCGCTCCTGGAACGCACCCCGACACGGCGCTCGCGGCTCCCCAGCCGCACACTCATGGCACGCCCGCAAGGTGTACGACGGAACGACCGCGGCCCTCGCCTCCCTAATACCCGGCCCGCGACTCACCAAGGCCCACACTAACGGCGTCCTACAACGGCAAGAAGGAACTCACGGCCACAGCTCACCCCGATACGGACACAGGAGCACCCGTGCACCACCGCGACGCGGCTCGAACTGCAAGCAGCGCCGGCAACGTTCAAGGCACGGCGCCCGGCGGAATCTTGACCCCTACGAAGCTCTAACAATCTTCAACACCCGCGACGGGCTAGGCAACCTCCTAGACGGGCTACTTGCTCCCAAGGAGCTCCTAGTCGCCACCGGTCCCGTCCCGTCCTTCGGGTGCCGCCGATCTCGTCTTCGGCACCGCAAGGGGAGTGATAAGGGGTGGCCCGATCTTCTCAGCGAGCAACGTGGATAACTTGTATGATTCTACAAATCTTCCGGCTGTTCACCCGTCGTAGCACGACGAACTTGCAACCCAATGATAATTCGCAACACCACACACGTGCGCAGTAGTCCGCCGACCACAAGCGATTTCGCAATCTTCCAATTCCCAGCGGAACGACAGATTACGCTCGAACTTTCAGTAGATAAAACACCCTATCGAAACGAATATGGTGTAGGTAAAATTCCAGATCGAAACAAAGAGGAATTATATACTTTCAGATGAATGCTTGGAGCAATTCAATAAAAGGTTCTAAATAAGCTAAAATGTGGTCTAACCCTAACACTAGGCGTACCCCTTGTATATATAGGTGAGGGGCAGCCCAAACACACAAACGGACTCAGACTCAGACTCAAACTAGGTTTGACTCAAACTCATACAACCAATCCGAATAGGACTTGGCATAAACAAGGACTCGTAGGTCCGGGCGCCCCTTAGACGTGTCGGGCTCGTCGTAGTGTGTCCTGGTGCGCCTCATACTTGTACTCAACTTGTGGTGGGCAGATCATTCTTGTTGTTGGCTGCCCCTTGCACACAAGTTGCTCTTCTAGCGTTTTATATCCTCCATCTTCATTTGTGGTGCGCCTGCCTCCCTCTCCTCCCTCGCGCATATCTTGATGCTGGATAAAAACACTTGATTATCCTCGCACGCGCCATCCTCTCCTCCACGCTCCACGGTTGCCTCATCCTCAAACCTGATTACACAAAGATACAAAGACTTAGGCAGTATAAAATTCTCATCAATATAAACATTAGGTGCAGCTAGGAGTGAGTTCACCTGTTGTTCTAAGAACTTGGCACGTGCTCGTGTAATTGGTCCAAAGCGTGGTTCATTGGGTTTATCTTGAACAGCAAGATCATCATTAGGCAAAGATGACAAAGGACTAGGGATGCCCTCATCATCCTCCCTCTCTTCAAAAGGCGTCAACCTCGACGCTCCAAGGTCTTTGTAACAGGCCGAGAGCAACTTTTACATTTAAGCCCTTGTTTGGACCTATTTGTAATTTATTTAAATGCTGCATGACAATTACATTTGCATCCATGCCATGCCATGTCTATTATTTGTGTCACATGAGTTTTAAACTTGCATCTCAAATTGTGGTTTGAATGCTTGTTGTGTAATTTGGCTAGAAGATTCAAATATGAATCACCCTCCTTTGAGTTTGAATTCTTTTCCCTCTATTTTTCAAATGAGATTCAAATGGGTTTTGTTTTAAAAACCTTTGACCCCATTTGAATATTTTCCAAATACTAGTACCATATTTGTTTTCTCGTACTTCTTAGCTATTCAAAAAGTTGTTTGAAATTTGAATCCAAAAACTATTTGCAAAAACAGAAAAAAAAGGGAAAAGAAAACCTTACCTGCTCACTTGGCCCGAGCCAGCCCAGCTGCCTCGGCCCGCCTTCCCCGCGCGCCGTGCAGCCCCGCAGCGTGGCCCAGTTTCTCTCCTCGCGCGCCCAGCCCGCCGGCGCCCGCGGCCCAGTTTCCTTCGCGCAGCGCCCGCGTGCCATTTCCCCGCAGCGAAAGTGCATTCTGCAAAATACACCACCTCTCACACGCCCGTCTTCCTCCTCACCTTTTCTCCCTCCCGACCGGTGAGCCCCCCGGCCACGTCCTCTTCGACAGCGACAGCTACGCCTCCACGCCGCCTTTATAAGCTGCTCCGCGCCCCTCCTGCTAACCCTAGGCCAGCAAAACCCTAGCCCAACTCCCTCTCTCTCCGCGTGGCGCCGTCGCCCGTCTTCGGCCGCGAGCTCGTCGCCGACTCGCCCCCGTCTCCGGCCAAACGGCGGCAAGCCAACCGCGTCGTCAAGCGCGCCTCTCCTTCCTCTACGCATGGGTGCAAGGAATTGGAGCGCGGACGTCTACACCGACGCCTAGGTCGTCTTCCCCAACTCCGGCCGCCGCTCGTCTCCGGCCAAATTCCGGCGAAACCGCTCATCTATTCCTCGTCAGCTTCCTCGCACGTCACCGGGGTGAGTTGCTCTTCCTCCTGCCTCTTTCCGCGCCGTTTTTCATGCACCCTAGCGTCGTAGCACCGCCCGCGCGCCCCGTCGTGCCGCCGCCGAGCTTCGTCTCGTCGCCGCGCCGTCGTCTCCTTAAGGACACTGTGGTGGCCTTCGTGCCACCTAGGCTAGTTGTTTCCGCGCGCTTCCGTTTTTCCGAGTTAGAGTGTCCCTCTGCCGCTAGCTTGGTCGCCGGCGTCCATGCTCGCCGTGGCCGCCGCGCGTGCTCCCAGGCCGCCCGCTTGGGATGGGTTAAGAGGGCTTGCGCCCTGTATCTTGTAAGATCCGAATCGCAGCCCGCCTGGCCACCTCGCTCGTCCGTTCGCTCGGTCAAACCAACCCGGGTTCGATCTTCCGTGGGCGCAGGGTAAAAACCCCATCTTTTTACTCTTTGGCCACGTCTGACAAGTGGGACCCGCTCCCGTGGGCGCAGGGTAAAAACCCCACCTTTTTACTCTTTGGCCACGTCTGACAGGTGGGACCCGCTGGTCAGAGACCACGGCAGCCAGCTCAGCGCACCCCGCCTCGTTAGCTTGTCCGGGCCCGCTGTCAGCCACACAGGCTCGCTGCGCCCGCGTAGTTTTAGTTCTCTGCGTGTTTTCCTTTGTTGTAAAATTCCAGAAATTGTTTTGTCTTGTTTAATTCCTAGAAAATGCATGCTATGTCCTATTTGGGCAAACCATATATGTTTTGGAATCAGAAAAATGCAAGGAATTTAACTGTGCAATTAGAATTACATTTTGAGGTTTCAAATTTCAAATCTGTTGAAGATTTGAAATTCAAACGTATGAACTTGTTTAGTCTCTAGTTTAAAATTGGTAACTCTTATGTGGATAATGTAGACATCAAAGTTGATCCTCTTAACTAGTAGAACACAGTAGCATACTTGGTTAGGCCATTTGTGTATTTTAAAGCTGTTGTTTACCATGATCTAATCACCTAATGGTTAACTTTATTGCTAGATAGAACCTTTTCACTTGCATATGGTCGCATCATGTTGTCACATGCCATCTCATGTTGTATTGTGCATTGCACCTATGAAGTGTTACTTATTCGCATATTGTATGATTTGGATCTTTACGATAGCGACTCCGTCTTACTCCGTCGACGATCCGGGTTCCTACACTTCTTCGGATCGCCTCTCTCGGTGCCCAGCGACCGAGAATCTAGGCAAGCAGCCATTCCTTGAACATGTTGTTTGTACCAATGCCTTTCTCTCATTCTTGCATTAAGTTACGTTCTTAGTTCTTGTCACGATGCCTCTAGGATTGCATAGCTTTAGTCAGCTCTACTAAAAATGCCTGTTGTCTTGTTCCTTGTCCTATTACAATGTCACATGTTGTTTTGCCCTAGTTGGTCATTAGAAGTCTTGCTTAGATTGCTCGTCTAGTGTCCTTACTTGGGGTTATACAACTGCTACATCCACATGCTACTTTTCTGTATTTAATTGCAATTATTAAACTGTGACCTGTTATTACCTGCACAAGGCAACGATGGGAGGCCATGCTAACGCATTGGTGTTTTGTTCCATTGGCGCCGACCTAAGGACTGAATTCTCGTTTTCGCCGACCCAAGAAACTTCGCACTAACCGCTCGTGGGAGAATATATGGGTTCCCCCTCGGCTTAGTACTCGTTTCATAGCTCTTCCAGGGGCCACATAGTTCGGGCATTCCTTTTGGCATATCGCATATACACTGGTGTTGTGTTTGGAGACTTGTTGTTACTTTGCATACATATAGGACTGCGGCACTAGTCTGGAGTGGTCATTCTGCGGACACTGAACCACTACCAGCTGTCCACGCAACTCTTGAGTCCGTACGACGCTTCGGCGGGCTCTCGTTTTGGATTAGACTCAGTTGGGTGGTTCCCTGGATTAGTTGTGGGGCTTGGAAACGTCGTGTCGCTCAATCCTGCCGGCACATGTTTTGCATGTGTTCCATGCTAGTGGCATCAAGGGTTGAACGAACGTGTACGGGTAAATTGGCACACCCTGCAGGGATAAATCTTTCGGAAAGCCGTGTCCGCGGTTATGGACGATTTGGTTGGTCATTACTTGATCATAGAGAACTCATACCATTTAATTAACTTAATCTCTTAAGACTTGAGTAGTAATTAGCCTGAATCATGGATATGCTTAAAACTGCTTAAGTGTGAGTGCCTTTGGATCATTTCCTCACAAGGGGTTGAGGGGGTGATAAGAGGTTGTGTTCTGTTTGGTGTTAGTTGATAGAAGATCACCTCACTTGGTAGACGCTCCTTATCTTCTATCTAGACGATGTCATTAGTGTGTCTCTCCAGATATATATCGCTGCTGCATAACCCACCTTTTACCCATCCTTTGAGACTTGTTGCATATCTAGTATAGATCTCCTGTAAGTCTTGCGAGTACTTCGTACTCAGTTGCTTTGCAACGTTGTTTTCCCCAGAGTTTCCGGAGGAACAGGTGAGTGGTTACTTCGTGGAGTTCGACGACTACAGCTTCGACGTTTAGCCAGAAGATTCCAGAGCAGGGTTCTGAGAACTTGTGGCGGCTCTCCTTTTCAGTTTCAGCCTCTTAGGCAATATTTGTAATTTGTCCGTACTCGGGCATAATTTGCTTTCGCTGGTGTAATGATGATTGTGGACATGTGTTCGTGAGTTGTAATAACTTGGTATTTTGCTCCATGTAGGAGCTTGACTTAATTTTTGTGTCTTGAAGTGATGTAATGATATCATTGTTGTTCCAACCTGCGGTGAACACATTGCGTGTATGTTGTGAAGTGTTCATCGTAGGGAGGCACTAGGACTTGATTTATGCGCGAGTTAGCATTTGGGGCTAAATTGCACAAATTTAGTCTCGGGGTCTCACAGTCTTCTCCAGCATATGGCGTCAAATCAGTAACGTTGAACGAATTACTCACGCCAAACTTATCGGTTGGAATATCTATCTTGTAAGCATTATCATTAATCTTGGCAAGCACCTTGTATGGTCCATCTCCTCGTGGCAGCAACTTTGACTTACTTTGTTCAGGAAATCTATCCTTGCAAAAATGAACCCATACCAGATCGCTGGGCTGAAAGAGCACTTCTTTCCGCTTTGTATTGACACGTGCAGCATTGTACTTGCCCTTCTTCTCTATTGCCTCTTTAGTCTTCTCATGTATCTTCCGAACAAAATCAGCATGCTTGGACGCCTCCATATTCAAACGCTCTTGACTTGGAAGTGGCAGCAAATCAAATGGCGTAATGGGTTTGAAATCATATACCACCTCAAACGGACAAAGATGTGTTGTTGAATGTACCGCCCTGTTATATGCAAATTCCACATGCGGCAAACACTCCTCCCGTGCACGCAGGTTCTTCTTGATCATTGATCGCAGCAACGTTGAAAGTGTGCGATTCACCACCTCCGTTTGGCCATCGGTTTGGGGATGACAAGTAGTGCTGAACAGCAACTTCGTTCCTAGCTTCCCCCAAAGCGTCTTCCAAAAGTAGCTCATGAACTTCACGCCACGATCAGAAACAATCGTCCTTGGTACTCCATACAATCTCACGATGTCCCTAAAAAACAGATTAGCAATATGCGACGCATCGTCGCTCTTGTGGCAGGAAATAAAATGCGCCATCTTAGAAAAACGATCCACTACCACAAATATACATGTCCTCTCCTGGTCCTAGGCAATCCCAACACAAAATCCATGGTAATATTTTCCCATGGAACACTAGGGGCAGGAAGAGGGGTATACAAACCGTGAGGCTTAAGTTTGGAATTAGCCATATGACAAGTAATACATCTTTTGACAAACCTGTCCACATCACGCCTCATCTTTGGCCAATAAAAATTCTCATTAAGCATAAGCAAAGTCTTTTCACGTCCAAAGTGACCCATCAAGCCGCCGGCATGTGATTCCTGCAACAATAACAAACGCACGGATGACTCAGGTACACAAAGTTTGTTAGCTCGAAACAAAAACCCATAATGTATGTGAAACTTATCCCATCCTTTCCCATCCTTACAAAGATTATAAGGTGCAGTAAAGTCACGATCAGAAGTATATAAATCACGTAAACTCTACAATCTAGGAACTTTAACATCTAATTGATTCAAAAGCACAACTTTCCTAGAAAGAGCATCAACAACCTCGTTTTCTTTACCCTTTTTATGCTTAATAATGTAAGGAAAAGATTCAATAAATTCCACCCACTTAGCATGTCGTCGGTTCAATTTAGCTTGGCCTTTCAAATACTTTAAAGCCTCATGATCAGAATATATAATGAACTCTTTAGGCCATAAATAATGTTGCCAAACCTCAAGAACACGAACAAGAGCATATAATTCTTTGTCATCAACAGAATAGTTCAATTGTGCACCATTCAATTTCTCACTAAAATATGCAATCGGACAACCCTCTTGCATCAAAACACCACCAATACCTATTCCACTAGCATCACACTCAATCTCAAATTGTTTAGCGAACTTAAGTAAAACAAGCAAAGGTACAACAGTTAAACGATTCTTCAATTCATCAAAAGCATTATCTTGGGCTGGTCCCCAAACAAAATCAACACCCTTTTTAGTTAGTTCATTCAATGCGGCAGCAATGGTGCTGAAATCTTTCACAAAACGTTTATAAAAACCAGCAAGGCCATGAAAACTTCTAACTTGACTAACAATGACAGGAGTAGGCCAATTTTTAATTGCTTCAATTTTAGATTCATCAACCTCAACCCCATGGGCAGAAACAACATAACCCAAGAAAATGACCCTATCTTTGCAAAATGTGCACTTTTCCATGTTACCAAATAATTTAGCATCACACAACACTTGCAAGACTTGTCTAATATGATCAACAAGTTCAGATTCGGTGCGGCTGTAAATAAATATATCATCAAAATACACAACCACAAATTTGCCTATGAAATGATTTAAAACATGATTCATTAAACGCATGAAAGTACTATGTGCATTAGTTAACCCAAAAGGCATGACTAACCACTCATATAAACCGAATTTAGTTTTAAAGGCTGTTTTCCACTCATCCCCTTCTTTCATCCTAATTTGACGGTATCCACTACGCAAATCAATTTTAGAGAATATAGCAGCACCACTCAACTCGTCTAACATATCTTCTAAACGCGGAATAGGATGACGATATCGAATAGTGATGTTATTAATCGCTCTACAATCTACACACATGCGCCAAGTACCATCTTTCTTAGGCACTAAAATAACAGGAACAACACAAGGACTTAAGCTTACGCAAATATAACCTTTGTCGAGAAGCGCTTGTACTTGTTTCTGAATTTCCTTCGTCTCGTCGGGGTTCGTACGGTATGGTGGACGATTGGGCAGCGATGCTCCTAGAATCAAGTCAATTTGATGCTCAATCCCTCGCAATGGTGGCAAACCAGCGGGGACTTCATCTGGAAACACATCGCCGAATTCCTGCAAAACATGAGAAACACTAATAGGCAGTCGGGTTATCTCGTTAGTAGAAAGAAGAACACCTTTGCACATAAGAACAAAAGGCTCCAAAGTAGGATCCTCACTGAACTCTCTCAAATTTGATTTGGTAGCTAGCATTACTAGGGAATTCTCTCCCTCACCGTTCTGTTTACCACTCAAATTTTGCTTGTGGCACTCACTCACAAAAAGTGGAGTCGCTCGCCTATGTAATCTCTCACGCTCATTCTCACGATTTACTTCAACTTTCTGCCGTGATTCATTAACGATCTGTTGTGGTGTCATCGGACGCAATATCACCTCTTTGCCATGCCAATGGAGACTATAAATGTTAGCTCTCCCATTGTGACGAACATCTCTATCGGATTGCCACGGGCGTCCCAACAGCAAATGACACACGGTCATTGGAACCACATTGCTCTCGACGGTATCCTTATATGGTCCAGTCTAAAACTCAACACGCACCATGTGGCTAATCTTCATCTCGCCGTGATCACTAAGCCACTAAGTATAGTATGGATTGGGGTGCGGTAAATACTTCAACTTCAGTTTCGTGCAAAGCTCTTTACTAGCTAGATTGTGACAACTTCCTCCATCGATAATCACCTTGCATGCCTTGTTGTGTCCCACAACGGCCTTGGTTTGAAACAAATTGCAGCGCTGCTCCTCGGCCGAGCTAGGTACCACATTAAAAACTTTCGGCGTACAAACTATGGTTGGAAGATGTGTAGCATCAGCATAAACAGTAGCATGGGGATCCTCCTCATCTTCCTCAAAAACAGATTCAGGATCAACCTCATCACCGGACTCATATTCACCGGTTTCGTCATTCACAAGCATAATCCTCTTATTGGGGCAATCTCGCTGGATATGGCCTCGTCCGCCGCAGGTGTGGCAAATTATATCCCTGTTACGAGCGGTAGAATTAGAGGACGACGCAGAACTAGCAGCGGGCTGCACCGACTTCTTGGCATTAGAAACAACAGCCTCGGGCTTGGTATTGAAGGTACCACGTGACCCGGATGCCGTACTAGGGGTAGACACGTATCTCGCTGTCCGTGGTGTAAACGACCCTTGGCAACGGTAGTACGTGCAACAAACTTCGCATCCTCCGCCAACTGAGCCTTCGCTTCACGTGCTTGATGCAGCAACTCCGTGATATCATGGTATTGGTAATGCCGGACAATGCGCTTGACATTGAAGTTCAGACCAGAAAGGAAATGTTGCATGGTTTGTTCGGCATCTTCACGCATGCGGGCACGCTGCATAATAAGCTCCATCTCCTGATGATAGTCATCCACGGACTTGATACCTTGCTTCAAATTCTGCAACTTATCATAAAGAGAACGGATTTAGTTGCGTGGAATAAAACGCTCACGCATCTCGCGCTTCATGGACAACCAAGTAACAATAGCGGGTAATCCTTCCTCTTCTCGTGTTTGCACAAGGTTCTCCCACCATAGCAAAGCATAACCATCAAATTCAGAGGACGCCAACTTGATCTTTCTATCTTCCGTGTACTCATGCATGCGCCATAATTTCTCAACCTTCAGCTCCCAATTGAGATACTCTTCAACATCATTGGAGCCTTCAAACTTTGGAATTGTAAACTTGGGCCTGCCCAAGCCATCATCATCATGATGGTGTGGCTGCCTGAAATCACCGTCAAAATCACGATGAGCAAATCCACGACCATGCAGACCACGACCACCCATCCCGCGACCATTGGGAATGTCATGGTGGACTCGACGATCACGATTGTCTTGCTGAAACCGTTCACGTCGAGCGCCATCATCACGATCTGCCTCCTCATGACCATGGGCACTCTCACCATCACCTTGCAACCCTTCCAAAGTGGTTTGAATAGTACCAATGGACCGCTGTAGCGCGTCAACCGACTGCTGCAACGCGGTGATAGATTGATGCGTGTCATTCATGGTCTTCTCGGTATTGTCCACTTTCAACTCCATGTTCTGCACTTGCCCTGCGAGGGGATCAATTTGGAGGCCGAGTTGACGCTCAAAGTGCCTGCGAAGCGCCTCATATTGATAGAACTGCACCGGGGCTGTAGGATCGTGCTTCTTCTCCACATCATACTGATCAACGTCTGTAGACATGGTAGAAACAAAAACAACAGCAACCAAGTGTATATATATATAGGTGGAAACTCTCAACTCACTCAAAACTGAAAATAACAAGGTATCTTACCGTTCCGAAGTGAATTAGAAAAGCTACTTACCGCTGCGGTGGCTGACACGCACGTGTGTGTGATCAAGCGAATTTTATGGGTCAAGACTATCACACGACAACTAAGGTGTATAACATGGAGCTTGGTTGGTATACCTAACAACACCAAATTTACAAGGCCTAGTGCTGATCGCATGACTCGACTCACACGGGAAACACACACGGTGAAGATAAATGGGGCAAATGCAACTACATGGACGAGCTGAAATTATGAGATACGTCGGAGGTAAGCTCGTGTTGCAATGCACAAGGAGAGACACTAGCAAAAGCTCAAAAGAAACGAGCACAAGATTGCTCAAATGACAATTGGAAAAAAAACAAATTTTGGATCACAAATTTTCTGCTACAACGGCGGATAGCTAGAAACGATCCCGGAAGTGTAAAAACAGTATAGGGTCAAAAAAAATTCGGAGAGAGTTCCAGACTCTTTTTTCTCTTTTTTTTTGCTCTCCCCTACTCTTTCCTTGCGGTCGAAGCTTTCCGGGAACTCAAATTACTTACAGATCAATTGGATCTATTCGTATGGAAAACTACTCTACAAGAGTAGTCCATGAGCAAAAGATATACTAGGACTCAAATAGGTAGGCTTACGCAAAGAAGGAAAAAGGCTATCACTCGGAAACAAAAACCTACTAGGACTCGGCAACTCGGATCAACAAAGGAAAACCGACCCCAAGATGAACTCGGATAGAACTCAGTTGGAAAAAGGAAAAACCGATCTCAGCTTGTATACGGAGACAACAAACCTGACTTGGAGTAGGACTCGAACCAAAACTTATCTCGGCGACTCCGACTAGAACAAGGAGAAAACCAATCTCGCCGATTGCTAAAGGACTCGGAAACAAGAACCTAGACAATCTACTAAACGGAAGAAAAAGTTACGCGAAGGAAGACGACCAGCAACTAAACAAAAGTAAAAACGGTGCAACTAAGACTATGGCAAAATCTAACCTAAACTTTTTGTATGGCTTTTTCTGGATAGGACGAAAAATAGATGTAACTACGAGAAAAATTACGCTCACCGAGTAAACACTGGAAATCTGATATCAAGATGATCATGGGTGGCCCGATCTTCTCAGAGAGCAACGTGGATAACTTGTATGATTCTACAAATCTTCTGGCCGTTCACCCGTCGCCGCACAACGAACTTGCAACCCAATGGAAATTCGCAACACCACAAACTTGCGCAGTCGTCCGACGACCACAAGAGGTTTCGCAATCTTCCAATTCCCAGCGGAACGACAGATTATGCTCGAACTTTCAGTAAATAAAATACCCTATCGAAACAAATGTGGTGTAGGTAAAATTCCTGATCAAAACAAAGAGGAATTATATACTTTCAGATGAATGCTTGGAGCAATTCAACAAAAGGTTCTGAATAAGCTAAAACGTGGTCTAACCCTAACACTAGGCGTACCCCTTGTATATATAGGTGAGGGGCATCCCAAACACACAAACGGACTCAGACTCAGACTCAAACTAGGTTTGACTCAAACTCGTACAACCAATCCGAATAGGACTTGGCATAAACAAGGACTCGTAGGTCCGGGCGCCCCTTAGACGTGTCGGGCTCGTCGTAGGCTGTCCTGGTGCGCCTCATACTTGTACTCAACTTGTGGTGGGCAGATCATTCTTGTTGTTGGCTGCCCCTTGCACACAAGTTGCTCTTCTAGCGTTTTATATCCTCCATCTTCATTTGTGGTGCGCCTGCCTCCCTCTCCTCCCTCGCGCATATCTTGATGCTGGATAACAGCACTTGATTATCCTCGCACGCGCCATCCTCTCCTCCACGCTCCACGGTTGCCTCATCCTCAAACCTGATTACACAAAGATACAAAGACTTAGGCAGTATAAAATTCTCATCAATATAAACATTAGGTGCAGCTAGGAGTGAGTTCACCTGTTGTTCTAAGAACTTGGCACGTGCTCGTGTAATTGGTCCAAAGCGTGGTTCATTGGGTTTATCTTGAACAGCAAGATCATCATTAGGCAAAGATGACAAAGGACTAGGGATGCTCTCATGAGGGAGGAAACGGGAGTGGGCGTGGTCTCCCAAGACTCCCACGGCTCCATTTTATAGGCCAATGGCCCCCCTCGGCATCCGGGTCCGATCACCCGGAAATCGACACGTCGCCTGCTTGGGGACAGGCACTGTGCCAAGCCAAGACAAAAGCAAGGGAGAAAAGGGAAAAAGAAGCAAAAGGGAAGGACGGTAGATGGCCGTTTGGCCAACCAGGACCGGTCCGCGCTGTCCTGGCCGAGCCCCATGACCGCCGGCGTCATCCCTGGCACCGGTGCCCCCCTACGAAAGAAGAAGGCAGGACAGCCTCCTTTTTTGTCCCGTACAAAGGAAGAAGAAGGCCACGTGCCGTCGGATCTAGGGCGCCGGCGCAACCACGACCGCCCGATCGCTTCACTTAACCAGCGAACCATTATGCGGGCCAGGTGGCGAAGTGAGCCTCGGCCCAATAACTAGCGCAAATAAAAAAAAGAAGAACAGGAGGCGTCCCAGGCCCGGTCGGGCGCAGCCCGCACGGCCGGGAGGCCCATGAGGCCAAACACGGCCAGGGAGCGTGCCCGGGCGCAATGGGCGGCCCAGAGTGAGGGCTTTTTTCAGAAACGCCCCCCAGGACGTGGAAAATCGCAAGCTGCCCCTTCGCGGTTCGAAAATTCGCGCGGGGACCCTCGGAAAATCCGAAATACACAAATGCACCCCTACAGCTTAGTTATCTTGCAAAAGGAGTCCCCGGCTCTCAAAATTTTGCAAGAAAGACCTTCATGGCCATGGTTTTTCACAAGGAAGACCTTAAAAATGTCCGTTTCTTCGGGAATAGACTTCACGACCAGCGAAAACTTGCAAGGGAACCCACCTGGGCTTGGTTTCTCAATGAGAAACTTGCCTAGTCGGTGGTTCTCCACGCCGAAGATTCTAAGTCCCTCATTTTCTGCAAGAAAATTCCCAAGAACCCTTGGGTGCGCCAAAGCTCGCAAAAACCACAAGTTTTGTTTACCAAGCCCAGCTAGATCTATCTTCCTCCTTGAGGAAGGTTACCTAGCCGGTGGCTCCCCCAACGCAATGCCTCGAAGGTCTCAAGTCTACTGGGAAAACTTCCGAAACTACAATTATCTCACAAGGCATCCCACCTAGGCCCGGTTTCCTCGTAAATACCTGCCTAGCCGGTGGCTCGTCCCAAGGAGAGTTACGATCCAGGTGTCGGAAGAAGAATCTTAGCACGCCACGGACGTTGAAGTTGACCCGAAGGCATTCCCAATGCCTTCGGCTCAAGGAGCTACTGTTGTAATATAATAAAATCCTCACATGGGCCGGGCCGTAATCGTACGTGGCGACGACCAAATTAACAAATCATAAAGACCGGTCAATTTGCCAACAAGGCATAGCCATGCCAACTAGGCGCCGGTCAAAGGAGTCAACGAGTCAAGCCTCTCATGTCATGGTCAAATGAGAAGAGGAGCTTGAGAAGGAGCCAAGAAAGGTGTAGTGATGAGTTACCACTTTGCCCTCACTTTTCCTCTTCCTCAAGGATAACCATGGTCTTTTGTCATGGACCCCTAGGCTATAAATACCCCCATAGGGGCATTATCATTCACACTCCATTGAAATAAGATCAAAGGGGAGAAGGCTAGATCAACCTAAGGAGCCCGCTCTCGAGTGCTTGGGTCGAGCCTAGTCTCGACTCGACCTCAGGAACGCGACTTAGGAGGCCTAGTTTCAAGGTTTCGGGCCGTCTAGTACGACCTCGACTCGAAGTAGAGGGATCGGGTTAGAGTCTCGAGGGTATCACAACCTCGCTACTTGGGAAGACAAGTTCGGCCCAAGTCTGAGGTGGCCCCTAGAGATCTCTCGCCATAGGTGGTTTGGGAAGACGAGTTCGGCCCAAACACCCGGCTAACGACCCCCTCGAAACCTCTCCTAACATAGGACTAAGTCGTACTCGCAGGCACGACTGAACCTATTCAAAAAATATCGACGTGTCAACTTGTCCAAGTGTACGGCGACTTTCGCTATACATCCCCTATATACTATTCTCGCACTTGTGCCATCGAGCATTGACACTCCTTACTCCTGTTGTTTTCTAGAACAACAACATCTACAAACTTGCACCCTTTTACATCCGATCGCTAATGAATGGTGACAGATCATAGGCGGGATTCCTAACTAGCAGCTTAAATCTATTTGCACATGGTGCCCCGCTTCTGCTAAAAGACTAAGTAAAAAATCTCGATGGTGCCGTTCTCCAACCTAATCCTGCACGGAGGTGTCGCCTCCGCCACCACAAGGATAATGGCATCGGAGGAGATGATTCCCCCGCCGCCATGCATGCTCTATGGAAGACCCCATCTCTTAAGTTTGAAGCAACGCATGTGCATTTGGCTAGTTTATAAAAATGTTATAAAATAAGAAACATGGACAATACTCAACCTAAGTCCATTAAGGATATATATAGAGTCCCGTTCCTAGTTCGTATATACATCTATGGTTGCTCTAACTCTTGTGCTTCTTGGTTAGCGCCAAACGGCGGTGTATACTACTCCCTCTCCTTCCAAAACATAGGACGTGCATGTTTTTCAAATTTTAGTTTTGGTCATGGATTTATCTAATATAGTTAGATTTATTTCTACAAATCAGATACTACCATGGAAAGTTCTTTTCAACATGAATCTCATAATGGTTCGTAAAAAAACCATGAATTTAATGATACCAATCTCGCAATATATACACATGTATAGGTGGACTAACCATCGGTGAAAGTGAGAATTTTGAGAAATGTTTGCGTGCTAGATTTTGTAAAACTGAG
This sequence comes from Brachypodium distachyon, assembly GCF_000005505.3. Lineage (NCBI taxonomy): Eukaryota > Viridiplantae > Streptophyta > Magnoliopsida > Poales > Poaceae > Brachypodium > Brachypodium distachyon. The sequence continues at coordinate 5,413,978 of NC_016135.3, forward strand.
GGAGTAGTTCCCTGAATACTGCATTGTTGTCTCTGTCAGTCAGTCAGCAAACTCAACTAAGCTGAAGACGGGCTACTTGTGACTGAAACTGCGCGGAGCCACGTCTGAGGACCAAGTTGCGCGCAGTTTTTCACACTTGTTGCAGGGTCAGTCAAGTCGGTCTTGAAGCTAATTCATTTCCCACTAGTGATTGATGTCATGGTCCATTCAGACTCGCAGTAGTTGTCTGGTCAACATCACATTATATAGTTGGAAGAAGTTTCCCGAAAGCTGAGATCCCGTGGGCATGGTAACAAATTTCACCGGAGTTTCATTGTGTTTTCCCGGTAAACGGTACGGTCTTATGGTCGTCACTTGGCTTGCTAGTCGCTGAACAATGACATGCGGTTTCGAGGAAATGTCATACGTATTCTTTTTTAGACTGATGAATCTTGTAGCTCAAGAAGCCCATGACGTAGTTTCCCGTCGAACTAAATTAATTAGAATAGTCACATGTCACATCCGCATCATTTTTTTCCCCCAAACATGACCTTACCACGTTGTAATACAGTACTCCTTCCGTTTCATAATTCTTATCTCAAATTTGCCAAAAATGAATGTATATATTTCTAAAAAACATCTAGATACATGTAAATATTTCGACAAGAATTATACAACGGAGGGAGTATTTAATTTTAAAGTGGATGTTGGTCCATTTTCTATCCCTTCAGCGTGTTATTACTTGTTAATAAAACCCTGCAGCAGGTGCAAATAAAGGTCGTTTGTCCTGCACGTACAAGTTAACCCAAACGCAATGCGAATATACACAATAATGTAACCCGCATATCATGATGCAGTCTGTCTCCTTATCATCTACGTACATATACGGAGTATGTAGATTTCTGACAGATGCATTCACATGTCGGAATCGAGATTCCAAAACGACAATGCGAACAGTTCTGCGGAGTGCGGACAAATCGTCATCTTGTTAGAGCTCGGTCTTAGTTGGCCCACACGCGCAGCTCGCTTGGAACGCGTCTACACAGACTGCGACCGCATCGACCCGCAGAGATGGCATGCATGTCTTGGATTCACTCGTCCACCGGCATGGGCGCTCGCCGTGGCAGCTGCGCTTAAGCCTACAATAATTCGGATCTCCCTCTGCATATATCGTTTTGGATGTGAAAAAAAATTACTTGTAGTACGGTTACTTAGTTTTTTAAAATTTCAAATTCTTTGCCACAGTGCAGATTGGCGATGGTCGTAAAGCGAAATTCTGACATGATTTCTGACTGGATAGTTTGACTCTCAATGTCATCGCACCTACCATTTTTGCCATCATTAGGAGGAAGAACCGTTCTGTGCACGATGATATTACCGATGGGGCTTAGGTCCGCGCTTTAAGAGACAAGATCTCCAATGCGGTTCAACTCAATGAGTTTGTCTCCTTTTGGTTGATACTTCAAGGTGTGGTTCTAAACCCCGACTCCTCGATTTCATCATTTGGCGTTGGACCTCTCATGGCTCATATACCTCCAGCTCGGCGTACAAGACTCCATTCCTCGGATCCATCAATGCCCGACACGCTAACGCTATCTGGAAAGGCAAGGCCGAAAACAAGTGCAAATTCTTTGCCTGACTTCTTGTGCAGAATAAGATCCTCACCGCCAACAATCTTGCCGTCAGAGGCTGGCCGCACACTTCTGGATGTTCCCTTTGCACTGATCCTCATGAGACTGGGACACACCTTTTCCTTCGATGCCCCTTTGCCCGCCAGGTGTGGGAAAAAGTCCTTGACCACTACAACTTCAACATCCTTCAGCAGGTCAAGCCTTCTGACTACAGGGACACTTGTGCCTGGTGGATTGAAACCTCCAAGACGATTGACAAAGAAAAAAGACAATATTTCAATGGGGTGGTCATTTACATCATGTTTAACATTTGGAAGGAGCGCAACTGCCGTATCTTCCAGACTGTTGTAACATCCCAATTTTCAAAACCCTTCATATGCATTGCATATCATAAGCATCATGTCACCTTGCATTTGATCACTTTCAAAACCCTAAAATTTGCCCAGAAAACCCTTTTGCACTGATGCCTTTATTTGATTTTGGGCTTTGATCTTGCTCTTGAGTATTTGCATTTTAACCCATGAGGGTATTGTGATAAAAAGGGATTTAATGCATATATAGAGCTATCCCATAAATTGGCTTTTGAAAGTATTTTGAAAAAAATAATTTGATTCGATAGCCTAAGGGCCCTAAAAGTCATTTTATAGGCAAATGTATTTTTAAATATTTTATTTTGAGAAAATTCTTGCTCCAAAAGTTAGATCATATGAAAATATGATTTTACAAATTTTGTTGCATTTTATTTGGAGTGATTTGGAGCTCCGAATCAATTTTGAGGTTCAAAAACAGAAAATAGATAAAAGAAAAGGAAAAACCATGGAAAACCGGCCGAACCGGACCGACCCGGTCAAACCGGACCGGCTCCGCCTAGTCCGAGCCGCCCGCTCTCCCTGACCGGTGGGACCCACGCGTCATCTTCAACCTTCGTCCGAAAAATCCGGCCACGCACGCCCGCGAACTGCCCACGACTCCACCTCCGATTTCTCCGCGCTCGGGCCGTTTTCTCCAAATCCTTCGCGTCACCCCGAAGGCCTCGCTTTTATCCTCCACTTCCCCCAAACCCCACGTCCAATTTCGCACCGGTTAGAAAGTAATTGCTCGCCGGAGTTCGTTGCTGCCACCGCCGTCCTTCGCGTTTCTCCGCCGTTCCGGTGAGGTTCTCCCCGCGCCCCTCCCCTAGCCTCTCTCCTCTCCCCGTTCCGAACGCCGTGACGCGCTCACCTTTGCGTTTGGCCGCCGCCTCCGGCCGCCCGCACCGGCCATCTTCCCCGGCACCGGCCGCCGCCCGAGTCCCCCACCTCCGGCCACCTGCCCGCGCCCTCCGCCGCGCCGCTCGCCCGTGCCGCCTCTGCCCGCTCCGACCGCCGCCCGCCGCGCCGCGCTGCCCCGCCCGCCCGCGCCGCCCCGCCCCGCGCGCACCGCCCGCCCGCGCCGCCGCCGGCGAGCTCGTCCGCCGGCCGGAACCCTAGAACCGGGCCAGTCAGGTTTCGCCACGTGGCGAGTTTTTGTTTTATTTTATTTTCGGCCGAAGTGGATAATGCACTTTTGCAGAAAAGACCCTACAACTTCAAACCTTTATATCTTTTAAACCGTTTGTCCAAAATTTGTGTTCCGCACCTTTCTGGAATCGTCGCAACGTGTAGAATATTTTGGCACTGTTTATTTTCAGTTTTGAATAACTTAGACAGTAGCTATTTACAGAATGGTGGTTTATGGTTTAAATTTCAAATGAATTGTTTCAAAATAGTTTTTAGCATGTTAGTTTACTATAAAATTATTTAAACTTGCTCTCTGTCCATTAGGACCAGAGAAGAAATTATATTGTGTATAATCATGGCATACAAGTTAAATATTGCTCTATGTTACAAAAGCCGCTCAATCTTTTGTTTTAAACCCTATCCATGTTTCATGCATATTTGTTAACTCCTTATTGGTGTATAATCTGTCCAAATCATTTGAACAGAGCTCCTGACTTTCACGGCAAAAAAAAAAATTCAAATTCTAAATTTTAATTTGAACTAGAATCATATAAAAACGGGGGAGTAGCTAGTTTTGGGTGACCTTCAGACAAGTAGCAGCACCAAAACATTGGAATCTGATACTATGAGAATTGAGAAACACTATCATTGTATACAGTATTGTACATACGAACAGCGGCCAAGGTTGATTGGAATGTGGGGACAGACGGATCAATACATACATGTATCTGACGCTGCAAGACTTATTTATGCCACTAATTGGTTGTGTGCATCATTTTTATGCAAAGATCGGGGTTTCAACCTCTTTTTTGAAAAAAAAAACTATCCCATCACTATGAGAATATAATGGCAAGGACTAACCTATTACTTGGCATTTTGAAGAACTAGGTTCGTGTGAATCACATGGAAATTCCTTTGCTTATGTACTGAACTTCATACCTAATTGCGTCGGATATAAATGTATAATTGCACAAAAAAGTTGGTAGGTACTACAGAACACTACATAATACTGGAAACAAATTTTCTTCAAACATTCAAAATCTTTACCGAACGACGAAGTATCTTAAGTATCAACCAAAATAGTTTATCAAGCTTGTGACCAGTGAAGACCATCAATATGACCAAGCGTTTAATTATACTATTTGACGCCGGACACATTAAACAAAATTTAGTCATAGCAGGTCAAGTGCAACCACTTCCATAAATTAGTGAACCATAGGCTTACTTGTTTACGAAACGACCCAACTGACCAACCGCGTCTAAACTAAAGCTCTGTATAAGTAGCCATGGACTGGAGACGCTACAATCACATCCCAACTCACAAAACAGCCAAACAGCACTAATCTTCTCCCTCACGCAACTGGAGCAGAGTGAGAAAAAGAGATCTTTTTCTGGCAATGGAGGTGACCCCGAACCACACGCAGACGGTGAGCGGGTGGGCGGCCACGGACGAATCCGGCAAGGTGGCGCCGTTCATCTTCAAGCGCCGTGAGAACGGCGTGGACGACGTGACGATCAAGGTTGAGTACTGCGGGATGTGCCACACGGACCTGCACTTCGTCAACAACGACTGGGGCATCACCATGTACCCCGTGGTGCCAGGCCACGAGATCACGGGCGTCGTCACCAAGGTCGGCACCAACGTGTCAACCTTCAAGGCCGGCGACCGCGTCGGCGTCGGCTGCATCTCGGGCTCCTGCCTCGACTGCGAGCACTGCGCCCGGTCCGAGGAGAACTACTGCGACAAGGTCACGCTCACCTACAACGGCGTCTTCTGGGACGGCAGCGTCACCTACGGCGGATACTCCGGCATGTTCGTGGCCAACAAGCGGTTCCTCGTCAGGATCCCCGATAGCCTCCCCCTGGACGCCGCCGCCCCGTTGCTCTGCGCCGGGATCACTGTGTACAGCCCCATGAAACAGCACGGGATGCTGGACCAGAGGGGTGCTGGAAGGAGGCTCGGGGTTGTCGGCCTCGGCGGGCTCGGCCATGTCGCGGTGAAGTTCGGGAAGGCGTTTGGGCTCCGTGTCACCGTCATCAGCACGTCCCCTGCGAAAGAACGCGAGGCCAGAGAGAACCTCATGGCCGACGACTTCGTCCTCAGCACCGACCAGAAGCAGATGCAGGTAATTTTGACTAGTAGTAATCACGGGTCAACTGTCAGTCAACGCAGCCAAAATTAACCAACAAGATCTTAATTCTGAGCTTAATTTGTTGTTTTTAGGCTATGGCGAGGAGCCTGGATTATGTGATCGACACGGTGTCGGCGTCGCACTCGCTGGGGCCGATCCTGGAGCTGCTCAAGGTGAACGGGAAGCTGGTGCTGGTGGCGGCGCCGGACAAACCCGTGGAGCTCCCTTCGTTCCCGCTGATATTCGGGAAGAGGACGGTGAGCGGGAGCATGACGGGGGGGATGAAGGAGACGCAGGAGATGATGGACCTCTGCGGCGAGCACGGCATCACCTGCGACATCGAGCTCGTCTTCACGGACAGGATCAACGACGCCCTGGCGCGCCTCGCAAGGAACGACGTCCGCTACCGTTTCGTGCTCGATATTGGAGGCAGCAACGCCAGGCTCTAGCTATAGGACACTTGCTGCTGTGCTCTGGCTACACGATGTGATATGTGGGGGGTACTCTGTTTCAGCCTGATCAAAGTAACGGATTCATCAGTTGTATAATGTGAGGAATTCAGCCATTCTGTCGTCCTCCAATTGGCTACGAGGCTACTAATTTGTTGCCTGTACTTCAATTGCATGTCTTCTTTCTGAAAGATATAATACTCGTATTCAGTTAGCTCTTGTTCATCAGGCTCTTAAATTTGCCTGTACTTCAATTATATCTTCTTTTTTTGAAAAATTGTGTGCTCGTATTCAGTTAAATTTCACAAAAGCACACTATTTTGGGGTTAGGCTTTCAACGGGCCACAGTTACTGCGAACAATCTTACCGAACCACATTTTTTGGTAAGGTAGTCTTGGAAAAACCAAATCAGCCAGATTAGGCCATTTGATGGCGTTCCTGACTCCCACCAGTCAGGCGGCACCTCAGACGACCCAACCCGTTTCTCTCCACGTCAGCTCACGGACCCTTTAACCCTATAGTCTATACAAATACCCCTCATGTCCCCGATTTGATTGCCCACTTCTCACTCTCACTTTCAAATCCGCCATGAACCCTACCTTGCTCCCCAGATCCAAAATCGATTGCGGGTATCATGGAGGCGCCACATCCTTCAATGAATCCGTAATGGCTGATGGTAGCGAACACGGAGGAGAAAGGCCAACGTGCGGACATCGGGCACGCTGGCGTGGACGTAAGGCGCCCGTATCATCAGCAACTGTAATTTAGGCTGCGTTTGGTTCTACTTTGCTTCCGGAAAAAGATGATTTGCTTTTTATGTTGTGAAAGAGCTGCTTTGTTGTTTCTATTATGAAAAATCAGGAAGCGTGTTTGGTTGGAATAGTTGCTTTTGCTTTTCTAGACCAAATAACTGTTTATATGCGAATTGATCGTAAATTGATGATCTTTTGCTGCTGGAAAAAGATGATTTGCTTTTTCTGCTGTACAAAAAGCAGGAAGCGTGTTTAGTTGGAGTAGTTGATTTTGCTATTCTAGACCAAATAACTCTTTATATGCAAATTGATCGATTATTAATGATCTTTTGCTGCTGGCCCCTTGTTTGGTTCGAGTAGTTGCTTTCGCTTTTCTAGACAAAATAACTCTTTGCATGCGAATCCGTAAATTAATGATCTTTGTGTTGACCGCCACCCTCTGCTTTGATCACACATTAATTTGGTAGTTGAAGAAGAAACGGTCACATTGAATCAATTGAGACCACAAATCGAAAATTAGAATAGAAGAACCATCTGATCATCATCAATATAGATCACGGGTAGTCCTTCCCTGCAACGCACAACCTGCATAGCCACGCAAAGCAAGCAAGCGATAATTCATCTCATCATCCCCCAATGTTGTCGGCGGCGAGCTGATCCTTCTGGGGTTCTGGGCGAGCCCGTTCACTACCGGGTAGGAGGGGGAACGAGGAGGCGTCGGGCGGATGGGGCAGGGGAAGGGAAGCAGACGGGGCTGAGGATGAGGAGGCGTCGGGTGGATTGGTGGTCTGTTCGCAATACTTTAATTATGTCAGCGTCCGAATTTCGCACTTTGGTAATGGCAGGCACAGACATAATTGTCCGTGTATACATCTCGTGCCTTCTTACAATAATGTAATCCTACTGTATTGTGGATCGATATCAGAACCGCAGGAAAATAGAAGCTACTAGATGGCTTGCATGCTAACACGAGTCCGCGACCATTAGTCGGTTATACATACCAATAAAACCGTAGGGAACGTGCGTGCGCTATTTATTATCTCAATCAATATATCGCTCAACCGTACTTATGTACTTCACCATCACAATGAGCCGCCGGGAAAACCTATTAGTCTGTTATTAGTCTAATTTACCACTGCATAGTGGGTAGTAACATGTATGTAGTGTCATGTATTATGTCATTGATTAGGTTGTAAACTCATCTTTCTTGTTTTGTGTGATGTTATGATAACATATTTAGTTACCACCTCCATTACCTTCAAAAAAGTTACCACCTCCATCTCTTAATTCATTCAATACCATGCCATGTCATTAAAATGCTTAGTTAGTATCTTATGTTAGTACCTAACTTACTCCCACTATGAGTAGCCTTATCTCGATGATGGTACCGCTGTTCTTCGATGAGTGTATTTTGTATTTTTTGATGTGTGCTTTTCTTTGCCAAGTGTTTTTTCTCTGAGAGCTAAGCCTAGTCTTAAAAGAAGGAATGAGTGCTTGTTAGATACCTTGTAATTTCTTTTCTCTTTTCACTGTAAAAAACCACCCTGTAATTATCTCCTCTATAAATGAAAAATGACGCAGTAGGGACCTTCCCTACTATTTTTGCGTAAAAAAAGAAGTGTTTTTTTCAAACCTATGGTAAAGCCATCGGCACTCATCGAAATAGGTTTTCTCGGTAGTGGTTCCTTGAGCATGCTTTGGTAAAACTGTATTATAAGAATTAAACCGTAATTACGTACTTGATTTATTATCTCAATCAAGTGTTTTTTTCTCTCCGCACACCGGCAAATACTATGTGAAAGGACATCTTATCCCCTAAGTGGGTTTTGGTGTAAATGACATCATGTGTAGGTATTTAACCATGTGTGCTAAGTGAGTGATCAGGTTTTAAGTTGACAAAATCATGAAAGCATATGTGGTGTATTGGCTACAAGGATAAAGGACGAAAAGGCGGTACATTTAAATTTGTGTTATTTTACCTTCTTTGAGTCATCGGAAAGCCGTACTATTAAGGGGGATCATGTGATGAACTTCAATTGGATTTACGTCTCCTTTACACATCCCTAATCCATATACTTAGCCCTACAAACATAATTCTTATTGAAATGTATCCTTTGTGCTATTTCTGTGAAGGCTGGAAGCCTTCGGGAGGGTCAGGGCGTCCTCCGGATGGGATCTGTGCTGGCCGGAATCCGGATGGCCCTTCGGGCGTACCTCCAGATGGGTCCAGTAGCTTCTGGACGCACCCGGAGGCTTCTCCGGAAGCCATCCGGAATCCGGGCTGGACAGGCCTCGTCCGGAGCCCACGTGGAGCCTCGCTACAGTGTACCGTCCGGAGGTTCCGGGTGAATTCCGGGCAGTGCACTTCAGCTCCAACGGGCAGATTTCTGGGCGGACCTTTAAATAGGCCCCACCCTTCTTCTTCGTGGGTGTCTTCTTCCAAGCTGAGCCTAATCCCAAGCTTCTCCATTGTTGCCCAAAGCTCAAAAGCTCAAATAGTTCCAATTCCCTCGCTCAAATCGAATCGATCCTTTGAGGGAAAAGAGAGAGGAGCCCTAGATCTACACTTCCACCAAAGGGATTCGTCCCTCTTGGAGTTGATCACTTGATTTGTTACTCTTGGAGTTGTGGGAACTCCTAGACAGTTGGAGTCACCTCGGGAGCATCAATTCTCTGTGGATTTGCCCCGTGAAGTTTGTGAAGGTCCGGTGGCCACCTCAAGGCCAACCACTTAGTGATTGAGCTCCTACTTTGGTGTGGAAGGCTCAAGGAGATTGGGTGTGCCCTCTCACGGCTATTAGGGATACCTCTCGTGGTTTCATCACCCCTCCAACGGTGACTAGCTTTCTCCCAAGGAAGTGAACATCGGGAAAAATCGGTGTCTCCTTCGAGCCCTTCGGTTACTTCTTTACCCGAGCTTAATTACTTTGTGTTTGTTCTTGTTGCTTGATTGTATTGCGTCATATAGGTTGTTTCACTTAGTTTCATTTAGAAAACTTTTATATTCCGCTGCGCCTAAATTGCTAAAAGTAAGTGAAAATTTATAGTTGCCTATTCACCCCCCCCCCTCTAGTCAACATCTCGATCCTCTCAATTGGTATCAGAGCCAAGGACTCTTTTTAAGGGCTTTACCGCCTTAAGAGTGAGATGCGGGACGATGAGGTTGAGGGTGCGGGTGCCGTGTCCACGGCCGAGAAACTTACTAAACTCATGGATGATTAGAAAGCTAAAATGGAGATTAATATGCAAGAGAGCATTAAGAAGCAAGTTGCCGAGGCTATGAGCAAAGCTTCGAGTAGTGCCATCCCTACCGCTACTCTAGTGGATGATGGTCTATCTGATGCTTCGCGAGTTCCTTTGGCTCCTAGTCTTAATGCTATGCCTTTTAACTACACTCCATCCCCACCGGTTTCACCTCATATTCATAACCCGGGCAAGCCTCCTATTCATAATGGGACTAACTATTCTCACTGGAAGTTTTCTATGGAGTCTCATCTTAACAGCTCGTCGGTTGCTCTTTGGGAGATAACTTGTTCGGGATTCAATCCAAGAGATCCTCTAAATTTGACACCTCATGAAGCCATCCTTAAGCAACTCAATGCCACTTCTGTCAAAACCATTCAAAAGGGTTTGACTCAAGAGATTTATGAGGATGTTCTGGTGATAAAATCTGCTAAGGAGCTCTGGAACTACCTTTCTATCACCTATCAAGGTTGCTCAAGCATGCAAAAGTCAAGATATGAGATAGCCAAGAATGATTATAGCTTATTTGTGATGCTTGACAAAGAGACACCTCAAGCGTGCTTTCATCGTCTTAGTAGTCTTGTCATGAAGATCAAGGGATATGGTTGTGATCAAATTGATGATGGGTTCACCATTAACAATTGCTCCATTTTGAGCAAGTTTCTTGGGGCTCTTTCTCTTTATTTCCCATCAATGGTGTTCAACATTCGTCAAAAGCAGAACTTTGATTCTTTGACCGCCAATGAAGTTCTTGCATACTTTGTCACTCATGATGATATGATAAGGAATGCCGAGAAATTGCGTGCCATGTCTCAAAGTAGCAAGAAGATGAATCTTGCTTTGAAGGCCAAGCAAGTGAAGATTCAAGAATCAAGTGAAGAAGAAGATGAAGATGAAGAAGAGGAAGAGGAAGAATCTCATGACACTAGTAAAAGTAGCTTTGAAGAAGAGATGGCTCTCCTTGTGAAGAAAGACAATCCTACAACCTTCAAGTCCGGAAACTAATTCTCCAAAGGCAAGAGAAAAGGACTTGCTACAATTGTGGTCAAGTTGGTCATTTTGCAAATGAGTGTCCTTGTGAGAAAAGAGAAGATCCGTCCAAGGTTGATAAGAAAGATACAAGATTTGTCAAGAAGTTGCCCAACCCTATGAACAAGAAGACATTCAAGAAGAAAGAGGGTAAAGCATTTGTGGGCACCACCTACACATCCGATGACTCCGACAATGAAGATGAAGGAGATGTCGTAGGAATTGCCGGCATGGCAAGACTTGCCAAGCCCGATTCACTTTTCAAGTACGACTACTCGAAGGACTACATCAAGGGGTCCCACGTGTGCTTGATGGCAAGGGAAACCAACGTATCACCTCCCTTCATCTCTTCTCTACGCAACTCAAGCAATGATATATCTCCCGATAGTAATCTTGATGATGATGATGATGATTGTGTTGAGGATGATGATGACGAGTTGGAGGAGGCTACTAAAATCTTGAATGGGCTAACCACTTTTATGACTACCCTTCGTGGGGTTATCTCTCTCTAAATTCCAATATCTCATGGATTTCGTTGTTGAGCGCAGTGAAGTCATTATGAGTTTGGAATCCCTCATCATTGAGGAGAAAAGGAGAGTCAAACTCCTAAAGAGAGAACTTCACAAAGAGAAAGTCAACAATGCTTCTCTTACTATGACTATTGAAAGTTGTGAAAGTGATAATGTTAAATTGTTGAGTCTATTAAGCATGTTGAAAGTGTGTCAAGTGAGCTTAGTGTTTCAAAGTTAGAACTTGAGGATGCCTATTGTAGACTCACCAAGGATCTTGAGCTCTCCGAAAAGATAACAAGCGTTCTCTAGTAGAGCTCACTAAACTTGGTGATTCTCATAGCAACTTAAGACTTCTTATTTGAAGCTCCTTGCCACACCTAGTACTCCAACTATTACTTCTACTTGCGATGCTTGTGCTACTAATTCTACTTGTGATAAAGCGTCACTTATTAAAGAAAACAAGAAGCTTAAAGCCCAACTTGAGGAAGGGCTTGTCACTTGTATTCAAGGTGAAAAGAATCTCAATGAACTTTTGAGTCAACAAGTTCAAAATATGTCAAAGCGTGGGCTTGGATATGATCCTAGGCAGACCAACAAGAAGGTCAATAAGTCTCACAAGACCGTGGTTGTTCAAGAACAACAAGATGAGGATGTCACTATAATGGGTAGTGCCACAAAGGGCAATGCTACTCATGAAGGCTTTGCTGGGGAATTCAACCCATCTTATGTGCTTCGTAAAAGTAATGATGGATATGTCTATGTTTTTTTGTTGTCCTCGCAATGCTTATAGAGATTATGCTATTTGGGTTCCTAAGACACTTGTGACTAACGCCAAAGGACCCATTCTCAAATGGGTACCTAAAGTTAAGCATTGATCTCTTGTAGGACTATGTCTCCGGTGGATCTTCATGGATTGTGGATGCACAAATCATATGACCGGAGCCTTAGAGTTCCTTGAAATATTCGTTGAAGATATTGAATCCACTTCAAGCATTGTGTATGGTGACAATAGGCGTGGAAAGGTAATGGGTTTGGGAAAGGTGGCAATCTCCAAGGATCGTTATCTAGAGAATGTCATGCATGTCATTCTCCTTCATTATAATTTTCTTTCAATTAGGCAACTTGCTTTAGCCGGCTATGACACTCATTTTTCGTTGTTTTATGTGAAAGTCTTTAGGAGTGACACTCTCGAATTGGTTTATTTATTTGGCATGTGGAAGGTGATCTTTATGTTGTGAATTTCTCAAAAGAGTATTCTACACTTGAAGCATGCCTAATGGCCAAAGCCGATATGGGGCGGCTATGGCACCGTAGGTTAGCCCATGTTGGTATGAGAAATTTGTCAAAACTTTTAAAGGGTGATCACATTGTTGGACTAACCGATATATCTTTTGAGAAAAATCGTGTGTGTAGTGCTTGCATCGCCGAAAAGAAATATGGAGCCAAGCATCCCATCAAGAATGTTATTTCAACTTCAAGTCCATTGGAATTACTTCATATTGATTTATCTGGGCCTCCATCACATGATAGTCTTGGTGGAAAGAAGTATGGACTTTTGATCGTTGATGATTACTCAAGATACGCTTGGGTGTTCTTTCTTCATTCGAAGGATGAGACTCAAGACTCCTTCATCACTTTTGCCAAGCAAGCTCAACGTAAACTCAATCAAGAGATTGTGGCAATAAGGAGTGACAATGGCACCGAGTTCAAGAACTACACCATGCAAGAGTTTGTTGAAGATGAGGGGATCAAGCATCAATTCTCTGCTCCGTACACCCCTCAACAAAATGGTGTAGCCGAAAGGAAGAACCGGACGCTTGTGGAGATGGCAAGGACCATGTTAGACGAATACAAGTCTCCATACAATTTTTGGGCCGAAGCCGTCAACACCATATGTCATGCATCAGACCGGCTCTTCCTACGCAAGATCTATGAGAAGACACCCTATGAGCTACTCACGGGAAACAAGCCTAACGTCAAATACTTTCGAGTATTCGGTTGTAAGTATTTCGTTAAGAACAAAAATAATAGGCTTAGTAAATTTGATTCTAGAACTATTGAGGGTATCTTTGTTGGGTATGGATCAAACTCTCACACCTATAGATTTTACAACAAGTCCTCCGGATGCGTTGAAGAATCTTGTGACGTGGAGTTTGATGAGAGTAATGGCTCCCAAGTGGAGCAAGTTGTCTTGAACCACTCAAGAGAGGTGAAGCCTTGGAAGATCTGGATTGGGTGATGGCTATGCATGATGAACTTAATAACTTCACCCGCAACCAAGTGTGGTCTCTAGTCGAGAGACCAAGAGGCATCAAGTACAATGTCATTGGAACAAAGTGGATTTACAAGAACAAGCAAGATGAGCAAGGTCAAGTGAAGCGATCCCCTTCACAAGGGTTCGATCTCTGTGCTTACTTGTGCTAGTCCCTGGATCGACTCACTAGCACACACAGTTCAAGATGTAATACCAAGATACAAAGGTCAAAAGTACTTTATTACATCGTATCATCCAGAACTTAAATTATACTTACAAACTTGCATGACCTCTTGGGCCAGCATAAACAAATAATGTTCAAAACCATGACAACAATGTATCATGAAGCTGCAGCGGAAAAGTAGAGTAAAAGGGCCTCATCTACTCCCAGAGGAGAGAGCATGTTGGAATGTAAGCACATGACCCATGACAAAACGACGAACCTCACTCATCGTCGGATCCACCTGCATTATTAATTGCAGCCACTACGTGGTCAATACATTTGAATGTATTGGCAAGCTCACCAGAGTTATAAACGACCTACCAGGTACATGCATAGTTTGGCTAAGTGGGGTTTGGCTATTTTGCACAAAAGCATCTTTATTCAAATCCTATCATTTTTAGACAAATAGTTTTGAATTCTATTGGACACGGGGTAGAAACACCCATGCTCCTATTAACCTAGGCACATTGAGTAGAAACATCAATGCTCCTACCCAGTTCAAACCATTCATTTTATTAGGAAATTGGAATGAGTGAGACTTTCCTTACAGCTCCGATGTCTAGTTGCTCATAATTGTCCGTAACCGGGGACACGGCTAAGTACTTAGTTTGACACTCTCGAGAGGTGGTACACTTTACCCACAAGAAATCGACGTGTTAATCCCTTGCTGTCCTCCAGGTGGAGTAGCAACGGCATCGATTACAGGAATTTTCAGAACATATTCCCCCAGACCACCTGAGGGACGCGCCCCCACCTACACTGCTACATACCGATGTCACCTCGGATCCGGGTTCATATTTCTTACATCCATCCTGGCAGAGCCCATAATACCATGTGGTTGTACTGGAAGCTACTAAACAGGAAACTAGTCCAGTCTCTGGTTATCCCGGGTGGCATCCCACATTGTGACGCAGGCGCTCCCCGAATCGCACGGGGAGACGACCATGGACGCTCCCGAATCACACGGAGAGACGACTCAGCGGGCCCCATAGAAATGGACCTAACGTCACGACATCCGAAAACTCAAAGCAGCCCACCCAGGATGGTTCATTGAATTACTTGTTTTGCCATACGCTAGGAAATTCATATTGTAATTCAATAGTATCACATTGTATTGATACCACCCTCGTATATTATCATAGCATAGCATTTTACTACTACGATGGCAATTGGTGGTAAGGTCATGACAAAGGTATCCTATACTAGTAGGATAGATCATAGCTAGCATAGATACAATAATAATCCTGACAATGCAACTAATAAAATCTAGTGCATAATAAAATAATAGGTGAATGATCAAAGTGAATTTGCCTTGATAGTAGTTGGAGTTCAAACACTCGTCACAATCGCAAGGTTCGCTCTCCGAGACTACTATACAATCAACAAACATATACACACACATAAACACATAATACAAACATGACAAAAGAATATGTATGCCATGGTGCGATGCAAAACATATGACATGGGTGGGTTGGTTTTATTTGGGTGATCTACTGGTCCAAAGCATTGATAATTAGGCACATGCAATTAGGGTTTTTAAATGAATTGCAAAGCCTAGGGTTTAAACCCTAAAATGAGGTTTTATTAGCATTAACCAAATAGATTAATTCAAAACATTTATTTCTCTGTCCCATTGGACAGAGGACATTAAAACAAAATTTTGGGCACTGGTTTCATTCAAAAAGGACTTCTAAATAATTAGTTATGATTTAAATGGTATGAACCCTAATCTGTAATTTGAATGTGATTCAAATATTCAAATTTAAATTTGGACAGTGCCAAAAGATTCTACACTTTCTAAGGATTCCAAAAAGGTGTGGATCATTAAATTTGGCCAAACAGATTTAAAGTTATGATCATTTGAAGTTACAGGGGCCTATCTGCAAAAGTGCCTTTTATTAATTCCGGGGGATTAAAATTACATTTTTATTTTATAAAAACGGGGTGACACGTGGCAGCTTCTGATAGGCGCGTACCGGTTCACTTAAGGGAATGAACCCGATCTAATCCGGGCCGTTGATCAAAGATCGGACGGACGAGGGGAGTTCTAGGGTTTACCGGGCGGCGCGGGCGGCCGGAGTCG
Organism: Brachypodium distachyon; assembly: GCF_000005505.3. NCBI lineage: Eukaryota > Viridiplantae > Streptophyta > Magnoliopsida > Poales > Poaceae > Brachypodium > Brachypodium distachyon. The sequence goes on from NC_016135.3 coordinate 5,429,746, forward strand.
GAGGAGACGGCGGCGCGGGCACGGGCGCGGCGGCGCGGGGGCGCTCCGGCGACGTGGGCGTGACGGGGAAGACACGGGGAGGCGCGGCGCGGCACGGCGGAGACGGGGGTGCGGTCGGCAGCGCTCGGGGACGGCGCGGTCGACGCCTAGGACGAAGACGGGCGGCGGCGCGGGCGCGGCTCCGGCGAAGGATTCCGGCGGCCTGGCGGCGTGCGTGCGAGGGAAAACCGGGGGGAAAAGAAGAGGGGGGTCACGGGGGTTATATAGACGAGCTCGGGCGTGAAAAAGGAAGGCCGGAGGAGCGGATTGCGGCGGCGGGCGCGCGGGGACGGCGGCCGGAAATCGCGGCGGCGGCGCGGGCGTTTCCTTCCGGGGAAGAAGACCCTGACGCGTGGGTCCCACGCGTCAGCGGCAGCGGGCGCGCGCGCACGTGGCTGGGCCGGTCGGGTCGGCTCGGGCGCGGTCGGACCAGGCCGGTTCGGCCCAAAACGGCCGGTTCGGTCCGGTTTTCTATTTTTTTTTTTCTTTTAGCCTTTTCTTTTTCTGCTTTTCTCATTTCTTTGATATCTTTTGAGTTTGAACTCCAAATTGGTCCAAATAAATCCCAGAAAATTTCTAAAATCATATTCTACCATGATACAACTTTTGGAAGTAGTTTCACCTCAAAATAAAATATGTAAATATAGATTTGCCCTATAAATGCCTTTAGGGCCATATATCTGTTTAAATAAAATACTTTTTCAACTCCAAATAATTATCCAAAAATTATGGGATAGCTTATATATGCACTAAACCCTTTTTATACATCAACCCTATTGGTTTGAAAATCCAAAGGTTACAGGGATGTAAACAAGATCTCTTAAAGCCTTTTTGTGATTCAAAATTTGAATTCAAATACGCAATTGTGGCATGCTGCTCATGGATGCAATGCACATGTAAAAGTTTGAAATTTTGGGATGTTACAGACCTAACCCCCTTAAGATGAATCTCGTCCTCGAGATTCGGTGTGGCTAGCAAAGAGGTGTGGGTGGTCTTCTCGAAGATCAACTTCGCGTTCCCAAGTGGCTTCTTCTTCTGTGTGATGGTCCCATTGGACTTTGCAAAACTTGATGGTCTTGGATCGGGTCTGTCTCTCAGCTGTGTCCAAGATCCTGATCGGTTTCTCCTCATAGGTGAGGTCACCCTGTAACTGGACTTCCTCAAGTGGAATCGTATCCCTCAGGGGTGTGTCGGCCATCTCGGGGTGACACTTCTTCAGTTGCGATACGTGGAAGACATTGTGGACGTTTGACAGTGCTTCCGGCAAATCCAACTTGTAGGCTACCTCTCCTTGTCGCGACAATATCTTGAAAGGTCCGACGAATCGGGGTGCTAGTTTCCCTTTTATACCAAACCTCTTTACTCCGCGTATCGGTGAAACTCTGAGATACGCTCTGTCTTCAGCCTCGTAGATGACTTCCCTACGTTTAGAATCTGCGTAGCTTTTCTGCCTTGACTGGGCTACTTTCAGCCGGTCTCGGATGAGTCTAACTTTTTCCTCGGCATCCTTGATCATATCCGGGCCGAATAGGCTACGGTCTCCTACACCATCCCATAACAATGGTGTTCTGCATTTCCTTCCATACAAAGCTTCAAACGGTGACATTCCAATGCTGGCTTGGAAACTGTTGTTGTATGAGAATTCTGCATACGGCAAATTGTCATCCCAACTAGACCCATAATCCAGAACGCAGGCTCTCAACATGTCCTCAAGAATCTGATTTACTCTCTCGGTCTGTCCATCCGTCTGCAGATGAAAGGCTGTACTGAATTCTAGTCTTGTTCCTAGAGACTCATGTAGTTGTCCCCAAAATCTTGAGGTAAACTGGGTACCTCTGTCTGAAACTATTTCCTTGGGTACTCCGTGTAAACACACTATTCTGGACATGTAGCGTTTCGCTAACTGTGCACTGGTGTATGTAGTCTTCACTGGTATGAAGTGGGCAACCTTGGTCAAACGGTCAACCACTACCCAAATGGAATCATATCCTGATCTAGTCCTTGGTAGCCCGGTGATAAAGTCCATGCCGACTTTATCCCATTTCCAGTCCGGTATAGGCAATGGTCTCAGTAACCCTGCTGGCTTCTGGTGTTCTGCCTTAACTCTGCTGCACACATCGCACAAGGCAATGAACTCTGCGATGTCATGCTTCAATCCGGACCACCAAAATGTTTCCTTGAGGTCCATGTACATCTTTGTGTTTCCAGGGTGGATTGAATATGGTGAATCGTGGGCTTCTTGCAAAATCAACTTTCTGATTTTCGGATCTTGCGGTACGCAAATGCGTTTTCCGAACCATATGGTTCCCTGATCGTCTTCTCGAAAATCTTTGGCCTTTCCACTAATCATATTCCCTCTTATTTCCTTTATTTCCGAATCATCTTTTTGTGCTTCTCTAATCTTATCTAGCAGTGTGGGTTGCACTTCCAAAGTGGCTAAGTAACCTTCCGGTACTATTTCTAGTCTGAGGTCTTTGAACTGTTCGCACAACTCTGGTGGTAACTCTCCAGCTGTTAGTCCATTTACATAGCCCTTGCGGCTCAATGCGTCGGCTACGACGTTAGCCTTGCCTGGATGGTATTGTAAATTCAGGTCGTAATCTTTTATCAGTTCTAACCATCTTCTCTGCCTCAGGTTCAGCTCCTTCTGGGTGAAAATGTACTTCAGACTCTTATGGTCAGTAAACAGCTCACAGTGCTTTCCCATCAGATAGTGCCTCCAGGTCTTCAAGGCGTGCACTACTGATGCTAACTCCAAGTCATGAGTGGGATAGTTGCCTTCGTGGCTCTTTAGTTGTCGCGAAGCGTACGCTACAACTCTTCCTCCTTGCATTAACACTCCTCCCAATCCTTGACGTGAGGCGTCACAGTATACTTGAAAATCCTCTTGTAGGTCAGGCAAAACAAGGATGGGTGCGGACACTAGCCTTTTCTTCAATTCCTGGAAACTCTCTTCACAAAACTCATTCCAGGCAAACTTCTTCTCTTTCTTTAACAGCTCTGTCATGGGTTTCGTTATTTTGGAGAAATTCTCAATGAATCTCCGATAGTAACCAGCAAGTCCAAGGAAACTACGGACTTCTCCGACGTTCTTCGGTGCCTCCCATTCTGTAACTGCTGCAACCTTAGCTGGGTCAACGGCTACTCCGGCTCCTGACACTATGTGTCCAAGAAAGCTGACTTCTGATAACCAAAATTCACACTTGCTGAATTTGGCGTACAGCTGGTGCGCTCTCAACTTCTCCAAAATCATGCGCAGATGCTGCTCATGTTCCTTTTTGCTCTTGGAATAGATCAGTATGTCATCGATGAATACTACGACGAACTTGTCCAAGAATTCCATGAACACCTTGTTCATCATGTTCATGAAGTATGCAGGTGCATTGGTCAAACCAAAAGGCATCACGGTGTACTCGTACAGTGCATACCTAGTGGTGAATGCTGTCTTGGGTATATCCATTTCCCGGATTTTCAGCTGAAAATACCCTGATCGCAGATCGATCTTTGAGAACACTTGAGCTCCCTTCAACTGGTCGAATAAATCATTGATTATGGGTAAAGGATACTTATTCTTTATCGTCACCTCGTTGAGTGAACGATAGTCAATGCACATCCGTTGGCTCTTGTCCTTCTTTTCTACAAACAGGACAGGTGCTCCCCAGGGTGATGAACTGGGGCGGATGAACCCTTTCGCTAACTGTTCAGCTAGCTGCTTCTTCAATTCTTTCAACTCGTCCACAGCCATCTTATATGGTCTCTTGGCTATGGGTCCACTTCCTGGCATTAACTCAATAAGGAACTCCACATCACGGTCCGGTGGCATGCCTGGTAATTCCTCTGGAAACACGTCTGGGTATTCCTTCACTATTGGTACTTCGTCCATACTAACCCCCTTAAGAGCATTAACCTTGGGTCTCTTAAGCTCGTGGGTTGACTTGTACCGGATGCGTCTCTTGTCTGGGGTAGTGAGGGTGACAGTTCTCTGGGCACAGTCTACTAATCCTTCATATAAGGTCAACCAGTCCATTCCCAAGATTAGGTCCAGTCCTCGGGAATCTATAACTATGAGATCAGAGGGAAAAATATGTCTCCCAATACTTAGGGGTAGCTGGCGACAGTGTCGGGTTGCTAGTATTGTTCCACCCGGTGAGTTCACTTTCATGGGTCTAGCCATGGTCTTAGAGGGTAATTTGCCTCTTTCTACCAATACTCTTGAAATGAATGAATGCGATGCTCCAGTGTCAAATAGAACAAGTACTTCATAAGCATTAATGTGGAAGGTGCCAAGTATGATACCTGGTTCCTCGGTGATCTCTTCCACATCCACGTGATTCACGTGGCCCTTCTGGAATGGATTGGGCTTGTTCCCAGTGCCATCCTGGTTGTCCGGGCAGTTGGTGGCATAGTGTCCCATCTTGTGACACTTGTAGCACTCCACCTTGCTCATGTCCTTATTGGCATTGTGGTTCTGACCATTGTTGTTCTGGCCATTGCCGTTGTTCCTGCCGTTCCCGTTGCCATTGATGGGCCTTGGGCGAGCGAACTGGTGCTGTTGCTGAGGCTGGTGCCGGTTCACATTGCCACCATGATGGTGGTGTCCTTGGATTCCCTGGCGGTGGTGGTGACTATTACCTCCACTACGGTGGTTGCTCTGGTTCCCGTTCCTGCTCAAGGAGGAACTGCCACTTCCGTCATAGGAGGTGCGCTGCTTCTGGTGCGGTCCAGTGTGAGAGCCCCCCTGGTGAAGTCTTTTCTTGCGGCTCTCCATTTGTGCGAGCTTGCTTTCCAAAATAATGGCCTTGTCGATCAAGGACTGGTAGGTCGGGGTGTAAGCAATAGCAAGTTGAACTGACAGCTCGTCGTTCAGACCATCCAAGAACTTCTCTCTGCGCTTGGCGTCGGTGTTCACATCGTCCGGTGCATAGCGGGACAGCTGGTTGAATACTTCTATGTACTCTGACACAGAGCGGCTTCCTTGTCGTAGCCTGTGAAATTCCTTCTTCTTCAGGCTGAGCACTCCCGCAGAGATGTGGGCAGTGCGGAAGGCTTCCTGGAACATGTCCCAGGTGACATCCTCGATGGGGGTGGTGATCTGAAAATTTTCCCACCATGACGCTGCGGGTCCTTCTAGCAAATGAGCTGCGAATCGCACTTTCTCTTCGTCAGTGCAGTTGATGGTGACCAAGTTCTTGTTGACTGACCGGAGCCAATCGTCAGCCATAATAGGCTCAGTGGAGCTGGAAAAAGTGGGCGGGCGCAAACGTAGGAATCTGGTCAGCATATCCACTTGGGGTGGTTGGTGTTGCTGGTTGTTGTGGTTCTGCTGGTGGTTGGCATTGTTGTTGGCCAATTGCTGGGTGATCATCTGGAAGAATTGGGTCTGAGCGGCCAATAACTGTTGCATGGTGGCAGCGTTTCCGTCAGCTTCGGCATTGTTAGCCTCAGCGTTGTTGGCGGGGTTCCGGCGTCTCGGAGGCATCTGCTTAGGGTAGCATAAATGAGGAAAACAGATAGAATAGAGCTAAGGATAACTAAACCCTCAAAACCAGGTAGTAACTCAAGCATATAACAATCATACACTCATCAACATAAAAGGTTTTGAAAAATCATAACAAAACACACTTGTTTATGGTGGGGCATTGCCCATAAAGAAAAGAGTACGAGGAGAAAGCAATCGACCTACATTGCCATACACATAGATTGTATGGTCAATGACTAACTCGCACTACCTATAGCTAGAAGAAAAGATAAATTCTGGTAGGCATCAACAGATCTAAGGGAGTGTGGCTGTCGGTGTGGTCCCGTTCGCCTTCATCTTGGAGCGGGTGTTTGTAGCAGGGGTGTCCATCTCGTGGACCTCCTGGGGCTCCTCCTCCTCAGTCGGCTCCTCCTGAGCCTCCATCTCCTGGTCCTGTGGTGGAGGTGGGACCTGGTCTGGCGCCGGTGCGGCAGCTGGTGCTGCTGCGATGAACGCCTGGAACTGCTCGCAGTAGTAGCGAGCCTGGTCCCTCTCGTACTGCAGCTGCTCGATGGCGTCTCCCATATTGAGGACAGTGTTCTCCAACACGGCCTTGTCCTCCAGCCACTGGGTCTTCTCTCCCATTAGGTTACCAACCTGCTCCTCGGCGAGGTCGGCCCTGGTCATCTCGTGCTCGAGACAAGACTCCAAGTCCACGGTGTTTATCTCCATGTTCTCGAAGTGGGTCGTCACTGGGGTCGCATCCTCGTCGTTGGTCGTAGCCACCGCCGAGCATGCATGGTTCCGCCTTCCAAAGAGGAGGAAGGAGGAATCCTCGGGGAACTCGTGCCGATAGTCCCGGCACACCTGTGCGAAGGCGCACTGCATGGCGAACTGAAGGCCCTGCTCGAAGGTGGGGTAGCGGCTGATGAAGGTGATATCCGGTGTAGCTGGCGCGATCTCACGCCCCCGGATCTTCGCCTCGATCTCCCACCGTGGCTGCCATCCCTCGGGTGCGGCGGTCTCAACTCGGCCTCTGAACCTGGGTGGTGGCAGGTCGAGGAAAGCACACAGTGCCGCCAAAGGGGCACTGAACAGCTGATCGTCGTCCGTGGAAGGGTAGTAGACGCGGGTGAACGGCGGTACATTGCCGAACGGTGTTGGGCTTCCCATCTATAGAAAATAAAGAAGGAGATAAGGGAGTATCAGTGACATGATCAAATGGTCGAATGTAAGTAAAAATAAAAATAAAAGTGGTAGAGTGGGAATCAAGTGATAACATTAGTATCAAGGGTGGAAATGTAAATATAAAATTGGATGCATACTAACATGTGAACAACATGGCAACATGATTATAGTGGTGTATGGTGTAAAAATCGAATATGCATCTGTGGTAAAATATATTAAGCATACATATGTAGTAATAAACATAGTATTCGGTGTATATGTGGAATAAAACAATAAACATGTCATGCATATGTAAGTTATAAATGCAAAGATTTAGATGAATAGGGATAAGGAATAAAATGTATGTATATAGATATAGAACAGAAAGGGATGAGAACATTTCCTAAGGTTTGGTCTTTGGTCTTGTCTTATCTTAATCCAAACTAGGGTCACGTTCCTACAGGCAACACTTTGCTCTGATACCATCTGAAGCGATCCCCTTCACAAGGGTTCGATCTCTGTGCTTACTTGTGCTAGTCCCTGGATCGACTCACTAGCACACACAGTTCAAGATGTAATACCAAGATGCAAAGGTCAAAAGTACTTTATTACATCGTATCATCCAGAACTTAAATTATACTTACAAACTTGCATGACCTCTTGGGCCAGCATAAACAAATAATGTTCAAAACCATGACAACAATGTATCATGAAGCTGCAGCGGAAAAGTAGAGTAAAAGGGCCTCATCTACTCCCAGAGGAGAGAGCATGTTGGAATGTAAGCACATGACCCATGACAAAACGACGAACCTCACTCATCGTCGGATCCACCTGCATTATTAATTGCAGCCACTACGTGGTCAATACATTTGAATGTATTGGCAAGCTCACCAGAGTTATAAACGACCTACCAGGTACATGCATAGTTTGGCTAAGTGGGGTTTGGCTATTTTGCACAAAAGCATCTTTATTCAAATCCTATCATTTTTAGACAAATAGTTTTGAATTCTATTGGACACGGGGTAGAAACACCCATGCTCCTATTAACCTAGGCACATTGAGTAGAAACATCAATGCTCCTACCCAGTTCAAACCATTCATTTTATTAGGAAATTGGAATGAGTGAGACTTTCCTTACAGCTCCGATGTCTAGTTGCTCATAATTGTCCGTAACCGGGGACACGGCTAAGTACTTAGTTTGACACTCTCGAGAGGTGGTACACTTTACCCACAAGAAATCGACGTGTTAATCCCTTGCTGTCCTCCAGGTGGAGTAGCAACGGCATCGATTACAGGAATTTTCAGAACATATTCCCCCAGACCACCTGAGGGACGCGCCCCCACCTACACTGCTACATACCGATGTCACCTCGGATCCGGGTTCATATTTCTTACATCCATCCTGGCAGAGCCCATAATACCATGTGGTTGTACTGGAAGCTACTAAACAGGAAACTAGTCCAGTCTCTGGTTATCCCGGGTGGCATCCCACATTGTGACGCAGGCGCTCCCCGAATCGCACGGGGAGACGACCATGGACGCTCCCGAATCACACGGAGAGACGACTCAGCGGGCCCCATAGAAATGGACCTAACGTCACGACATCCGAAAACTCAAAGCAGCCCACCCAGGATGGTTCATTGAATTACTTGTTTTGCCATACGCTAGGAAATTCATATTGTAATTCAATAGTATCACATTGTATTGATACCACCCTCGTATATTATCATAGCATAGCATTTTACTACTACGATGGCAATTGGTGGTAAGGTCATGACAAAGGTATCCTATACTAGTAGGATAGATCATAGCTAGCATAGATACAATAATAATCCTGACAATGCAACTAATAAAATCTAGTGCATAATAAAATAATAGGTGAATGATCAAAGTGAACTTGCCTTGATAGTAGTTGGAGTTCAAACACTCGTCACAATCGCAAGGTTCGCTCTCCGAGACTACTATACAATCAACAAACATATACACACACATAAACACATAATACAAACATGACAAAAGAATATGTATGCCATGGTGCGATGCAAAACATATGACATGGGTGGGTTGGTTTTATTTGGGTGATCTACTGGTCCAAAGCATTGATAATTAGGCACATGCAATTAGGGTTTTTAAATGAATTGCAAAGCCTAGGGTTTAAACCCTAAAATGAGGTTTTATTAGCATTAACCAAATAGATTAATTCAAAACATTTATTTCTCTGTCCCATTGGACAGAGGACATTAAAACAAAATTTTGGGCACTGGTTTCATTCAAAAAGGACTTCTAAATAATTAGTTATGATTTAAATGGTATGAACCCTAATCTGTAATTTGAATGTGATTCAAATATTCAAATTTAAATTTGGACAGTGCCAAAAGATTCTACACTTTCTAAGGATTCCAAAAAGGTGTGGATCATTAAATTTGGCCAAACAGATTTAAAGTTATGATCATTTGAAGTTACAGGGGCCTATCTGCAAAAGTGCCTTTTATTAATTCCGGGGGATTAAAATTACATTTTTATTTTATAAAAACGGGGTGACACGTGGCAGCTTCTGATAGGCGCGTACCGGTTCACTTAAGGGAATGAACCCGATCTAATCCGGGCCGTTGATCAAAGATCGGACGGACGAGGGGAGTTCTAGGGTTTACCGGGCGGCGCGGGCGGCCGGAGTCGGAGGAGACGGCGGCGCGGGCACGGGCGCGGCGGCGCGGGGGCGCTCCGGCGACGTGGGCGTGACGGGGAAGACACGGGGAGGCGCGGCGCGGCACGGCGGAGACGGGGGTGCGGTCGGCAGCGCTCGGGGACGGCGCGGTCGACGCCTAGGACGAAGACGGGCGGCGGCGCGGGCGCGGCTCCGGCGAAGGATTCCGGCGGCCTGGCGGCGTGCGTGCGAGGGAAAACCGGGGGGAAAAGAAGAGGGGGGTCGCGGGGGTTATATAGACGAGCTCGGGCGTGAAAAAGGAAGGCCGGAGGAGCGGATTGCGGCGGCGGGCGCGCGGGGACGGCGGCCGGAAATCGCGGCGGCGGCGCGGGCGTTTCCTTCCGGGGAAGAAGACCCTGACGCGTGGGTCCCACGCGTCAGCGGCAGCGGGCGCGCGCGCACGTGGCTGGGCCGGTCGGGTCGGCTCGGGCGCGGTCGGACCAGGCCGGTTCGGCCCAAAACGGCCGGTTCGGTCCGGTTTTCTATTTTTTTTTTTCTTTTAGCCTTTTCTTTTTCTGCTTTTCTCATTTCTTTGATATCTTTTGAGTTTGAACTCCAAATTGGTCCAAATAAATCCCAGAAAATTTCTAAAATCATATTCTACCATGATACAACTTTTGAAAGTAGTTTCACCTCAAAATAAAATATGTAAATATAGATTTGCCCTATAAATGCCTTTAGGGCCATATATCTGTTTAAATAAAATACTTTTTCAACTCCAAATAATTATCCAAAAATTATGGGATAGCTTATATATGCACTAAACCCTTTTTATACATCAACCCTATTGGTTTGAAAATCCAAAGGTTACAGGGATGTAAACAAGATCTCTTAAAGCCTTTTTGTGATTCAAAATTTGAATTCAAATACGCAATTGTGGCATGCTGCTCATGGATGCAATGCACATGTAAAAGTTTGAAATTTTGGGATGTTACATCAAGTCATTAGAAACAAGGCAAGGTTAGTGGCACAAGATTTTTCTCAAGTGGAAGGTATGGACTTTGATGAGACCTTTGCCCCGTCTTGAGGCCATTCGTATTTTGCTTGCATATACTTCTTTTCATGATATCAAGTTATATCAAATGGATGTGAAGAGTGCTTTTCTTAACGGTCCTTTGAGTGAAGTGGTATATGTTGCACAACCTCCGGGTTTCGAAGATCCTCATTTTCCCAACCATGTATATCGTCTCCATAAGGCACTCTATGGACTCAAGCAAGCACCAAGGGCATGGGATGAGCACCTTAGAGACTTTGTACTTAAAGATGGTTTTGAAATCGGGAAATTCAATTCCACCCTATTCACCAAAAGGGTTAAAGGAGGTGGTGTTTTCTTATGTCAAATATATGTCGAGGATATTATTTTTGGCGTTACTAACAAGTCACATAATGAAGAGTTTGCCAAGTTTATGACTAATAGGGTTGAGATGTCAATGATAGGAGAGTTGAAGTTCTTCCTTGGATTTCAAGTGAAGAAACTTAAGAAGGGAACTTTCATCTCTCAAGCTAAGTATGTTCAAGACATTCTCAAGAAGTTTGATATGGTCAATATCAAAGGATGCAAGACCCCAATGCCAACCAATGGACAACTTGGTCTTGGAGAAAGAGATAAAGCCATGGATCAAAAGGTATACTGTTCCATGATTGGTTCTTTACTTTATCTTTGCGCATCTAGGCCGGATATCAAGTTAAGTGTTTGCATGTGTGCTCGATATCAAGCCGCTCCAAAGGAGTGTCATTTAGTTGCGGTCAAAAGGATCCTAAGATATCTTGTTCACACCCCATGCTTAGGCTTGTGTTACCCTAAGGATGCAACTTTTGATCTTGTTGGTTATTCGGATTCAGATTGGGCCGGTGATAAGGTAGATCAGAAGTCCACCTCAGGAGCCTGCCAATTCCTTGGTAGATCGTTAGTTAGTTGGTCCTCCAACAAACAAAACTCCGTTTCCCTATCCACCTCCGAGGCCGAGTATATCGCCGCGGCTAGTTGTTGTGCTCAATTGCTTTGGATGAGACAAACTTTGGAAGACTTTGTGATTGAGAAGGGGACAACGCTTCTGCTTTGTGACAATGAGAGTGCAATCAAAATAGCCAACAACCCAGTCCAACACTCCCGAACCAAACACATAGATATCCGTCATCACTTCCTTAGAGATCATGTTACTCTTGGAGATATAGAGATTGCTCATGTGGTGACGGAAAAACAATTAGCGGACATCTTTACCAAGCCATTAGATGAAGCTAGGTTTTGCGTGCTAAGGCGTGAACTTGGTATCTCAGATCCAAAAGACTTGGATTGAATTTGTGCACATGTTTTTACTTATCATGCTATATTGTTTGGATGTGGCACACATATAGGGCGAGCATTTTATCATGTCTTGACATAATGCATACCTATGTGTGTAAGAGTATTTAGAGAAAAGGTGCCTAGTGTATCTTATATCTTGTTGAACAATGTCATTGAGCTCAAGAATCTATATTCGCAGTGTCAAGTCATATTTGTTCATACATGGGGACTCAAAATCCCCAACCAATTGCCTCTTATGCCTTAATTTCAAGTTAGTTTGAGGTTTGTGCGTTTTTTATTAGTTCGACTCATATCCATTGTTGCTCTCTTGTCGTTTTCTTCCAATGGATGTGCCTAGAACAATATTTATCTTATCTTGGTGTCTATACTACTATATCTTGCCCTCTATCTATTCCAATCAAGCCATTTGAAACTTTGCGTGCGGTTTGAGATTTTTTGTGTGGCCCGGAGAGCTTCCGGAGGGTCCGAACGATTTCCGGATGGTGCCTGGCCTGCTCGGAATCTGGACAAACTTCCGGATGGGCTCCCGGGTGAGTCCAGTAGCTTCTGGACTCACTCGGACGGTCGTCTGGAACCTGTCCCGGAATTTGGGTGGCCCGGTTGCTTCCCGGAGCTTCCGGCCGGCCTCCGGGGTGCGCTGTGCGTGCGGTTAAGACCCGAAAGGGTCCTTCTCTTCCCCAAACAAACACCCACCCGCATCTCCTCACCCGGCTGCCTCCCTCTCCGCCGCCACCCACCTCGCCGCCGCCGCCGCCGCCGGTGGTCTCTCTCCATAGTGGTGTATGGTGTAAAAATCAAATATGCATCTGCAGTATAATATAATAAACATGCATATATGGTAATAAGCATAGTATTCGGTGTATATGTGGAATAAAACAATAAACATGTCATGCATGTGTAGATATAAATGCAAAGATTTAGATGAATAGGGATAAAGAATAAAATGTATGTATATAGATATAGATTAGAAAGGGATGAGAAATATTCCTAAGGTTTGGTCTTTGGTCTTGTCTTATCTTAATCCAAACTAGGGTCACGTTCCTACAGGCAACACTTTGCTCTGATACCATCTGAAGCGATCCCCCTTCACCAAGGGTTCGATCTCTGTGCTTACTTGTGCTAGTCCCTGGATCGACTCACTAGCACACACAGTTCAAGATGTAATACCAAGATACAAAGGTCAAAAGTACTTTATTACATCGTATCATCCAGAACTTAAATTGTACTTACAAACTTGCATGACCTCTTAGGCCAGCATAAACAAATAATGTTCAAAACCATGACAACAATGTATCATGAAGCTGCAGCGGAAAAGTAGAGTAAAAGGGCCTCATCTACTCCCAGAGGAGAGAGCATGTTGGAATGTAAGCACATGACCCATGACAAAACGACGAACCTCACTCATCGTCGGATCCACCTGCATTGTTAATTGCAGCCACTACGTGGTCAATACATTTGAATGTATTGGCAAGCTCACTAGAGTTATAAAGGACCTACCAAGTACATGCATAGTTTGGCTAAGTGGGGTTTGGCTATTTTGCATAAAAGCATCTTTATTCAAATCCTATCATTTTTAGACAAATAGTTTTGAATTCTATTGGACACGGGGTAGAAACACCCATGCTCCTATTAACCTAGGCACATTGAGCAGAAACATCAATGCTCCTACCCAGTTCAAACCATTCGTTTCATTAGGAAATTGGAATGAGTGAGACTTTCCTTACAGCTCCGATGTCTAGTTGCTCATAATTGTCCGTAACCGGGGACATGCCTAAGTACTTAGTTTGACACTCTCGAGAGGTGGTACACTTTACCCACAAGAAATCGACGTGTTAATCCCTTGCTGTCCTCAGGGTAGAGTAGCAACGGCATCGATTACAAGAATTTTCAGAACATATTCCCCCAAACCACCTGAGGGACGCGTTCCAACCTACACTGCTACATACCGATGTCACCTCGGATCCAGGTTCATATTTCTTACATCCATCCTGGCAGAGCCCATAATATCATGTGGTTGTACTGGAAGCTACTAAACAGGAAACTAGTCCAGTCTCTGGTTACCCCGGGTGGCATCCCACATTGTGACGCAGGCGCTCCCCGAATCGCACGGGGAGACGACCATGGACGCTCCCGAATCACACGGAGAGACGACTCAGCGGGCCCCATAGAAATGGACCTAACGTCACGACATCCGAAAACTCAAAGCAGCCCACCCAGGACGGTTCATTGAATTACTTGTTTTGCCATACACTAGGAAAATCATATTGTAATTCAATAGTATCACATTGTAACACTACCACCCTCGTATATTATCATAGCATAGCCTCTTACTACTACGATGGCAATTGGTGGTGAAGTCATGGCAAAGGTATCCTATACTATTAGGACAGATCATAGCTAGCATAGATACAATAATAATCCTGACAATGCAACTAATAAAATCTAGTGCATAATAATATAATGGGTAAATGATCAAAGTGAACTTGCCTTGATAGTAGTTGGAGTTCAAACAATTGTCACAATCGCAAGGTTCGCTCTCCGAGAATACTATACAATCAACAAACATATACACACACATAAACACACAATACAAACATGACAAAAGAATATGTATGCCATGATGCGATGCAAATCATTTGACATGAGTGGGTTGGTTTTATTTGGGTGATCTATTGATCCAAAGCATTGATAATTAAGCACATGCGATTAGGGTTTTTAAACAAAAGCAAAAGCTAGGGTTTAAATCCTAAAATGAGGTTTTATTTGCATCTGCAAAGTAATTTAATTCAAAATATTTATTTATCTGTCCCATTGGATAGAGGACAATAAAACAAAATTTTGGGCACTGGTTTCATTCAAAAAGGACTTCTAGTTAATTAGTTATGATTTAAATGGTATAAAAACCCTAATCTGTAATTTGAATGTGATTCAAATATTCAAATTTGAAATTGGACAGTTCCAAAAGATTCTACACTTCCTAAGGATTCCAAAAAGGTGTGGATCGCTAAATTTGGCCAAATAGATTTAAAGTTATGATAATTTGAAGTTACAGGGGCCTATCTGCAAAAGCGCCTTTTAATTAATCCGGGGAAATAAAATTACATTTTTATTTTATAACTCGGTTGCCACGTGGCGGCTCCTGATTGGTTGATACCGGTTCGGTTAAAAGATTAAAATGTGATCTAATCTCGGCCATTGGCCGAGATCCAACGGCCACGAGAGCTCGGGCTCACCTCCGGCAATGGCTAGGGTTCTGGCGACGGCTCCGGCGGCGGCGCGGCACGGGCGTGGAGGCGGGCGGCGTTCGGGTGGACCTCGGGCGTCGGGGACGACATGGGGAGGCACGGCGCGGCACGGCGAGGTCGATGGCGCGGTCAGCGCGGCGCGGGCCGGTCGGAGTCGTGGCCTAGGTCGAAGAAGACGCGGCGGCGCGGGCACGACGGCGGCGGAGCTTCGGCTCGGGCATCGGGGCGCTGCGGTGGACCAAAAACGTCGGCGCGCACGTCAGAAGAAGCGCGAGAGAGAGGGAAACAGAGAGAGGGCGGCAGCTTCGAAGATGTCTCACCGCGACGTCGTCGGAGAGAGGAAAAACGGCGGCGGACGGAGCTTCAACGGCGAGGAATCGGGGCGGCCTGGCGGCGTTCGAGCGGGGGCGAGCAGGGGGAAAAGAACGGCGGGGGCGAGGGCTTTATAGGGACGTGCTCGGGGCTGCGAGAACGGGACGGAGCGAGGGGATTGCGGCGGAGACGGCGCGCGGTGGCGAAAACTGCCAGCGCACGGGGATCGCGGCGCCTTCCATCGAGGAAGAAGGCCCTGACAGGCGCGCGGGCGGACCGGGCGGGTCCTCGGACGCGGTCGGTCCGGGCCGGTTCGGTCCGGTTTTCTTCTTTTCTTTTTCTATTTTTCTCAAATCTTTGATATCTTTTGATTTTGAACTCCAAAATGGTCCAAATAAAATCCAGAAAATTTGTAAAATCATGTTCTATCAAGATACATCTTTTGGGAGGAGTTTTCCATCAAAATAAAATATACAAAAATACATTTGCCCTATAAATGCCTTTAGGGCTATATATCTATTGAATAAAAAATACTTTTTCCAACTCGAAATAATTAACCAAAAATTATGGGATAGCTTATATATGAATTAAACCCTTTTTATACATCAACCTTATTGGTTTGAAAATCCAAAGGTTACAGGGGTGTAATCAAAATCTCTTAAAGCCTTTTGTGATTCAAAATTTGAATTCAAACATGCAATTGTGGCATGATGCTCATGGATGCAATGCACATGTAAAAGTTTGAAATTTTGGGATGTTACAGACCTAACCCCCTTAAGATGAATCTCGTCCTCGAGATTCGGTGTGGTTAGCAAAGAGGTGTGGGTGGTCTTCTCGAAGATCATCTTCGCGTTCCCAAGTGGCTTCTTCTTCTGTGTGATGGTCCCACTGGACTTTGCAGAACTTGATCATCTTGGATCGGGTCTGCCTCTCAGCTGTGTCCAAGATCCTGATCGGTTTCTCCTCATATGTGAGGTCACTCTGCAATTGGACTTCTTCTAGAGGTATCGTATCCCTCAGTGGTGTGTCGGCCATCTCGGGGTGACACTTCTTCAGTTGCGATACGTGGAAGACGTTGTGGACATTGGACAGTGTTTCCGGAAAATCCAACTTGTAGGCTACTTCTCCTTGTCGCAACAAGATCTTGAAAGGTCCTACGAAACGGGGTGCTAGTTTCCTTTTTATACCAAATCTCTTTACCCCGCGTATTGGTGAAACTCTGAGATACGCTCTGTCTTCAGCCTCGTAGATGACTTCCCTACGTTTAGAATCTGCGTAGCTTTTCTGCCTTGACTGGGCTACTTTCAGCCGGTCTCGGATGAGTCTAACTTTTTCCTCGGCATCCTTGATCATATCCGGGCCGAATAGGCTGCGATCTCCTACACCATCCCATAACAATGGTGTTTTGCATTTCCTTCCATACAAAGCTTCAAACGGTGAAATTCCAATGCTGGTTTGGAAACTGTTGTTGTATGAGAATTCTGCATAAGGCAAATTGTCATCCCAACTAGACCCATAATCTAGAGCGCAAGCTCTCAACATATCTTCAAGGATCTGATTTACTCTCTCGGTCTGTCCATCCGTCTGCGGATGAAAGGCTGTACTGAATTCTAGTCTCGTTCCTAGAGACTCATGTAGTTGTCCCCAAAATCTTGAGGTAAATTGAGTACCTCTGTCTGAAACTATTTCCCTGGGTACTCTGTGTAAACACACTATTCTGGACATGTAGCGTTTCGCTAACTGTGCACTGGTGTATGTAGTCTTCACTGGTATGAAGTGGGCAACCTTGGTCAAACGGTCAACCACTACCCAAATAGAATCATATCCCGCTCTAGTCCTTGGTAGCCCGGTGATAAAGTCCATGCCGACTTTATCCCATTTCCAGTCCGGTATAGGCAGTGGTCTCAGTAACCCTGCTGGCTTCTGGTGTTCTGCCTTAACTCTACTGCACACATCGCACAAGGCAATGAACTCTGCGATGTCACGCTTCAATCCGGACCACCAAAATGTTTCCTTGAGGTCCATGTACATCTTTGTGTTTCCAGGGTGGATTGAGTATGGTGAATCGTGGGCTTCTTGCAGAATCAACTTTCTGATTTCCGGATCTTGCGGTACGCAAATGCGTCTTCCGAACCGTATGGTACCCTGGTCGTCTTCTCGAAACTCTTTGGCCTTTCCAGTAAGCATATTCTCTTTTATTTCCCTAATTTCTGAGTCATCCTTCTGTGCTTCTCTAATCCTATCCAGCAATGTGGGCTGTACTTCCAAGGTGGCTAAATAACCTTCTGGTACTACCTCCAGTCTGAGGTCTTTGAACTGTTCGCACAACTCTGGTGGTAACTCTCCAGCTGTTAGTCCATTTACATAGCCCTTGCGGCTCAATGCATCGGCTACGACGTTAGCCTTGCCTGAATGATATTGTAGACTCAGGTCATAATCCTTTAGCAGTTCTAACCATCTTCTCTGCCTCAGGTTCAGCTCCTTCTGGGTGAATATATATTTCAGGCTCTTGTGATCCGTGAACAGCTCACAATGCTTTCCCATCAGATAGTGCCTCCAGGTCTTCAGGGCGTGCACTACGGATGCTAACTCCAAGTCATGAGTGGGATAGTTGCCTTCGTGGCTCTTTAGTTGCCGCGAAGCGTATGCTACAACTCTTCCTCCTTGCATTAACACTCCTCCCAAACCTTGACGTGAGGCGTCACAGTATACTTGAAAATCCTCCTGTAGGTCAGGCAAAACAAGGATGGGTGCGGACACTAGCCTTTTCTTCAATTCCTGGAAACTCTCTTCACAAAACTCATTCCAGGCAAACTTCTTCTCTTTCTTTAACAGCTCTGTCATGGGTTTCGCTATTTTGGAAAAATTCTCAATGAATCTCCGATAGTAACCAGCAAGTCCGAGGAAACTACGGACTTCTCCGACGTTCTTCGGTGCCTCCCATTCTGTAACTGCTGCAACCTTAGCTGGGTCAACGGCTACTCCGGCTCCTGACACTATGTGTCCAAGAAAGCTGACTTCTGATAACCAAAATTCACACTTGCTGAATTTGGCGTACAGCTGGTGCGCTCTCAACTTCTCCAAAATCATGCGCAGATGCTGCTCATGTTCCTTTTTGCTCTTGGAATAGATCAGTATGTCATCGATGAATACTACGACGAACTTGTCCAAGAATTCCATGAACACCTTGTTCATCATGTTCATGAAGTATGCAGGTGCATTGGTCAAACCAAAAGGCATCACGGTGTACTCTTCTACAGATAAAATAGCTGTTTGAGGTGAAAAGATTAACAAATATTTGTTGTGATATTTGAGCTTTTGAATAAGTCAATAATCCTTTAGGTAGTAAAACCTACGTTCCCATCTCTAACTGTGTATCCTCAATAGTCAATACGATAGATTCAACAGTAGGCATGTTGGTTTAAACGTGAGAGTAGGACTAAATAATCAAAGTTATATACAAAAAGAACTATTCAAAAGCATGCCTCAGCATTGTCCAGCCAAACATCCGAAAGCATGACAAACATGTCATGCAATATGTTCCAGTGATAGCATTCTCAGCTGTTTAATGCAAACATGACAAAGATCATAAGTGAGAATGTTTTGTACAAGACACCTCCGCCAAAGAAATCAAGCCCCATAAGGCCATAAGCAGTGAAACTGATGCTTCCCTATACTTAAGGGAGGAAACCCACACTTATTGACCTGAACATCATGGAAATTAACCACAAATCAAGAGAATAAAAAAGTAAAACACTGCGATTTGTCTAGTGCGGCACACACAAGCAGCCTAGAAGCCTGGATTAAACATTACACGTATTAAGACTCAACTCAATTCGATCTAGATGAGCATAGATGTGAAGAGGATGAGAAGGAGGGACGGAGAGGGGGAGGTAGGCGCGCGTACGGGCGCAGTTCAAGTGATCACCTGGTGGTCGAAGTTGCTGCGCCCGTGGTTGCGGGAGTCACGGCCGGGCCGCCGCCCATGTGGTTGGGCAGAAGTGGAGGCCCGCTGCTTCAGGAAAAATTGTGTTGTAGCTCGATGGGCCGTGCTTGGATGTACGAGGACAGGTTACGTGTTGAGTGGATAGAGCGGCTGAACACTTTTGTCGATGCCGGCATGGAAGATATGCACAGGAAAGGGGGTGATAAGATGTGTTGTCCCTGTGTGAGATGTCGGAACAGCAAGCTGTACGAGCCAGAGGATGTCGAGATGCACTTGCTCATGCGGGGATTTTTGTTTTGTTATTCAAGGTGGACTTCTCACGGGGAGGATGGCATTGAAGTCGATGACGGCATTGAGATGGAAAACATGGAGTCTGACGACCAGCCTGGTGAAGAAGCATACCGTGGCGAGGATCCAGTACAGGACGTTCCAACCGGTAGGATGGTTGAAATGCTGGACAATCAGCATCTGCAAAATCGGATGACCCCGAGGATGAGAAGGTGTCCCGTAAGTTCGAGAAGCTGAGGGAGGATGCCGAGACACCGTTATATGAAAATGCCGGCGTGGATAACAGTGTGCTAGAAGTAACGCTCGAGCTTTTGTGTATAAAGGCAAAATACAACATCGTGGACTCGGGATTCACGGAGATTCTGAGTTACCTACGTACGGTACTTCCTTCGGGCAACAAGTTGCCTAAGAACACGTACGAAGCGAAGAAAGTTACATGCCTCCTTGGGTTAGAGGTCATCAGATACCATGCTTGTCCGCTGGACTGCATCATATATGAGGGCGACTACAAAGACATGCACAGCTGTCCAGTATGCAAAACATCCCGATACAGGAAGCAAGACCCCAATCCTGACGGCGGTAAGGAGGAAGAAGTGAAGCGTGGTCTGGCAGCAAAGACGGTCTGTTATCTCCCGTGTGGCACCAGGCTAGAGCGTTGGTTCCAGAACGAGAAGGAGGCCAGGTGGTTCGTCTGCCACGACGCGACTCAGGCGGATATCGATCCCGAGGGCGTGTACCGCAATGATGATGGAGTCCTCAGACACCCCGTAGATGCGGATCAATGGAGGACTCTGGACCACGAATTCCCCGAGTTCGGCGCAGAGCCCAGGAACATCAGGTTCGGGATGAGTACGGACAGGATCAATCCGTTCGGAAACTTGAGCAACAAACACAGCACATGGCTGGTGATCCTGTTCATATACAACCTCCCCCCGTGGCTTGTCATGAAGAGGAAGTACATCCACCTATCAATGCTCATACAAGGCCCTAAGCAGCCTGGAGCTGATCTGAACGTGTATCTGGAGCTGTTGAAGGATGAGCTCAAGGAGCTTTGGGAGAAGGGTCGAAAGGTTTGGGACCTTCATAAGAAGGATGAGTTCACCCTTCGAGCAGCTCTCCTGACGTGTGCATGACTACCCGGCGAATGGGAACTCATCATGCCAGTCAACACATGGGTACAAATCGTGTACAAAGTGCGGGGACGAGACAAAAGGGTTGTTCCTGCCAGAATAAAAAAAGATGTGTACATGGGACACCGTAAGTGGCTGGAGATGAAGGACCCGTGGAGGGGTGATAAGAAAAACTTCAACGGGAGGGCAGAGAGGCGGCACAAACCGAGAGAACTGACTGGACACGAAGTATAGGAAATTGTCAGGAACCTCGAAGTCGTGGCCGGGAAAGCACAGCCGGATTACGTACAAGAGGAGGTCCGTGTTCTAGGACCTGCCTTACTGGAGGTTCTTACAGAGCCGTCACACCATAGATGTCATACATGTCGAGAAGAACGTGTGCGACAGCCTGTTGGGCTTGATGATGCAGTGGATGGGGATAAGGTAGAAGCTGCTGGCGGTAAAGGAAGAGGCGCCACAGGAAAACAAGGATGGTGAATGCACGATATATACGCGATGCAAACCTGCGTGTTACAGTCTTAGCAAAGCCGAACTGCATAGAATGTGCGAGTGTCTCCATGGCATCAAAGTTCCATTGAACTACTCATCCAACATCAAGAAACTCGTTGACATGAAGAGCCACAAGCTGGTTGGCATGAAGTCTCATGACTGCCACGTGATTCTCACGCGGCTACTTCCGGTTGCAATAAGAGGCTGCATGGAGCCATGGGTGAGAGAGACGGTCATGAAGCACTGTGACTTCTTCGACACGATCGGCCAGAAGTCGATCACGGTGGACCGATTCCTGCAACTGAGGGACGCAATGATACAGATATTGTGCGATTGTGAGATGTTCTTTCCCCCAACGTTCTTCGACATTATGGTCCATCTTATGGTCCACGTCGCCGTTAAGATCTTGTTGTTTGGGCCATTGTTCCTGCACAACATGTTTGGGCCCGAACGATACAACGGGGTGCTGAAGCGATATGTTCGTAACAGTGGGCATCCCGAAAGAAGCATCATGGAAGGCTATCATGCAGAAGAGTGCGTTGAGTTCTGCACTGATTGGTTGGCGGACCGCAAACCCGTAGGGGTCCCCGAATCATGACATAAGGGGAAGCTAGAAGGTGAAGGTGGGCTTGGACGGAAGGATCTTGATGTGCATGCCTGCCAAAGAATGGACGACTTTATAAGAGCACACACAATGGTGTTACAACTCACGCCAGAGGTCGAGCCGTTCATCGACATGCACATCGAAGAACTTCGAAACTTCAACCCTAACAGGAATGATGATTGGATTCAGCGAAAACACAATTCTACATTCGCCATGTGGCTCAAGGATCTTTGGTATCCGAGGGCTGCGGCGAATGAAGTTTAGAAGATTGTACAAAAGTTGTCACGGCTTCCTGACCACAACGTCATGACATACCAGTCATACACAATGAATGGGTATACGTACTACACCAAAGCTCAAGACCGTAAGAGTATGTACCGAAACAGCGATATAGTGCTCGTTGCTGAGACATGGACCTACAACGAAGGACAAACTGAAGTGTACTACGGCGTGGTCGAAGAGATCTGGGAGCTTGACTAGACCTTCACCACCATCGCCATGTTTCGCATCAAATGGGCACGCGATGTCAGGCATGAAGATCATAGGTTCACAACAATGATTTTGTCAAAAGAGATTCCCCGTCATCAGGTGAACGTCAAAAGAATATCGGCACTGTTTGAACCATGACAGTTTGCTTCCAAATGCAAGCAAGTCTTCTTCACAGAAGACCCGATAGCGAAAAACCACGTAGTTGTGAGGAGAGGGAAAAGGAGCATTGTTGGAGTCGACGGAGTAACTTCACAACAAGAA
The DNA here is from genome assembly GCF_000005505.3 of Brachypodium distachyon. Taxonomy (NCBI): domain Eukaryota; kingdom Viridiplantae; phylum Streptophyta; class Magnoliopsida; order Poales; family Poaceae; genus Brachypodium; species Brachypodium distachyon. Next base: position 5,452,183 of record NC_016135.3, read on the forward strand.
TATGAATGAAGGTTTACCCGATCCCACGACCAGGCGAGAAGAAGAGAGAAGAAGAGGTGGCAACACGGACGATCCAGACAAGAAATAAGTCAAAATTACCAACACAAGACGGGGCCTACGCCAGAAGCAGCCATCATGAGATCCAAACGTATAAGTGGAAAGAGAAGACAACAAAGAAAAAAGACAAGATTGTCCAATAGTTCACTATTTGCGTAATTTTGATAAATTATGCTCGTTGATGATTTTCAATGTAATTTGAATTCTAACGAGGTTTGAATTTTAACTTGTTCAAATTTGAAAACAAATGCCATAAATTTGTTCGAAATAATTTCCTAGTTATAATGCATATTTTATTTGCTTGTTTCGGTTTCGGAAACAATTAAGAGATATGGATTTTTTTTGAAAATTTCTTACATGTTATTTTCATTATAAAGGAGAAAAAAAAGTTTTTAAGCCCGCCCGGGTAAACTGAACGTTTCGGGTTCGTGCCCAGCCAAACCCAGGAGCAGCCTACTACCTACTAGGGCAGCGCAGACCCGACCCCGTCCACGACCCTGGCCCCGGCCCCGACCCTCGTTGTCGCCGTCGCTGCCCCGACCCCTGCTGCCGCCGCCCCGACTCCGGTGACTATATGGCCCCTATCTCTCTCCCTTGCTGTTAATTAAATTAGGTTGAATTAGACCTAAATTAGGTTGAATTAGGGCCAAATTAGGTTCAATTAGGGTTAAATTAGGTTGAATTAGGATCAAATTAGATTGCTGCCTAGTGTTAGGGTTTATAATTTTTGAATTTTGAAATTTATTAGGGTTTTTAATGTTTAGTTCTAGCTATTTAGGGTTTAAATCTTGCTTTTTATGTTTAGTTCTAGTTACTTAGGCTTTTTAATTTTTAGTTCTAGCTATTTAGGGTTTAAATCTTGTTGTTTATGTTTAGTTCTAGTTACTTAGGCTTTTTAATGTTTAGTTCTAGCTATTTACAATTTAAATCTTGTTGTTTATGTTCGTTATTGCTGCTCTTGGTGCAAAGATGGATACATGCATGTGATCCCGACCATCGTGTCGTAGAAATGGCCCACGGGGTCCCACTGATACGGGATGCGTGGGTCGCGAGTGACAAAGCTCCGTCAGGTAGGCCTCCCAGGGACGGTAGGCCCGGGAAGCCCGCCCCATGGAGACGGTCGTTGACGAAGACAAATCCAAAGGCCGGAACAGGAGAAACACCCGCTTTGGTGGGCACCCGGGAACTCTGGTCCCGAGAAATGAATGGAACGCTGCCCCGGCAACTGGCCGGGTGCGCTATCCGGGAAGGGGCTCCCCAGCAACCCGCGCTCGGGCATGCAGGCGGGTCCCACAGAACAGTGAAGACAAGACCACACAGCGGGCGCAAGGGGACCAGGGGTCCCCTCCACGGCACCAACAGCAACCGCAGATGCCACTCCCACCTCCTTGGCCATCGACGGACAACCGTTCGAGGGGGCCTGCGGCGCCTAGCGCCGGAGCCAGCCACGCGAGCGACCTCAACGTCGCACTGTAATATCCCAAAATTTCAAACTTTTACATGTGCATTGCATCCATGAGCATCATGCCACAATTGCATATTTGAATTCAAATTTGAATCTCAAAAGGGCTTTAAAAGACTTTGTTTACACCCATTTAAGCTTTGGATTTTCAAACCAATAGGGTTTATGTATAAAAGGGGTTTATTGCATATATAAGCTATCCCATAATTTTTGGATAATTATTTGGAGTTGAAAAAGTATTTTATTTAAATAGATATATATAACCCTAAAGGCATTTATAGGGAAATGTATTTTTATATATTTTATTTTGAGGGGAAACTACTCCCAAAAGTTGAATCATGGTAGAACATGATTTGAAAAATTTTCTGGAATTTATTTGGACCAATTTGGAGTTCAAAATCAAAAGATATCAAAGAAAAAAGAAAAACATCAAAAGAAAAGGGCTAAAGGAAAAAACAAAAGAAAACCGGACCGGCCGGGCCACTTTGGGCCGAACCGGCCCAGTCCGACCGTGCCCGCCCGCACGCGAGCCGGCCCCGCCCGCCCGGTCCGCCCGCGCGTGCGCCCGCTGCCACTAACAGGTGGGGCCCACCTGTCAGCAGCTTCTTCCCCGGAAGGAAAGCCCCGCGCCCGCCGCGCGCCTTCCTTCTTCGCCGCCGCGCGCCGTCACCGCCGCAATCTCCTCCTCCGCCTTTCCTTTTGCAGCCCCGAGCGCGTCCTTTTAATCCCCACGACCCCTCTATTCTTCCCCTCTGCTCCCCCTTGCTATCACGCCGCTAGGCTGCCCCGATTTCTCGCCGGAGTCCGACCGCCCGCGCCGCCGTCCCGAGCTCCCCGCCAACGAACCGGTACGGCCGCGACGCCCTCTTTCCCCTATTCGCTCCCTCTCTCTCGCGCGCACCCACTGACGCGCCCCGTTTCTTTTTCGGTGCACCGCAGCGCTGCCCCCGTCGATGCCGAAGCTCGCCGGCGCCCGTGCCCGCGCCGCCGCGCTCGTTCCCGACCTAGGCGCCGCCTGCGACCCCGCCTAGCCCCGAAAACCGCACCATCGACCTCGCCGTGCCGCGCCGCGCGCACCCTTGTCCTCCCCGACGCCCGAGGTCCACCCGAACGCCGCCCGCCTCCACGCCCAAGACGCGCCGCCGCCGGATTCCGTCGCCGGAACCCTAACCTCGCCGGTGAGCTCCCCGATCAGTCTCGTCCGTCCATCCATCTCCAACAGTGTAGATTAGATCTCTTTTATTTCACTTAAACGAACTGGTACGCACCAATCAGGAGCCGCCACGTGTCACTGCGTAAATAAAATGAAAATCTAATTTTTAATCCCCCAGAATAATTAAATGGCACTTTTGCAGAAAAGCCCCTGTCTTTTCAAATGATCATAACTTTAAATCTGTTTGGCCAAATTTAGTGATCCACACCTTTTTGGAATCCTTAGGATATGTAGAATCTTTTGGCACTGTCCATTTTTGAAATTTGAATATTTAAATCACATTCAAATTACAGAATAGGGTTTTATACCATTTAAATCATAACTAATTATTTAGAAGTCCTTTTTGAATGAAACCAGTGCCCAAAATTTTCTTTTAATGCCCTCTGTCCAATGGGACGGAGAAATTTGTGAATTAAATTGTTTTGCATATGCAAATAAAACCTCATTTTAGGGTTTAAACCCTAGCTTTTTTTTTAGCTTAAAAACCCTAATTGCATGTGCTTAATTATCAATGCCTTGGATCAGTAGATCACCCAAATAAAATAAACCAAACTCATGTCACATGTTTTGCATTGCAACATGACATACATATTCTTTTGCTTGTATGGTGTGTTTGTGTATACATTGTTTGTATTGTTAAGTTTTCTCGGAGAGCGAACTGTGTGATTACGAAGAGTGTTTGAATACTAACTACTATCAAGGCAAGTTCACTTTAATCATATCCTATTACTGTTTGTTTTTTTAAAATACTTATGCATTAGAGTTGGTTGTAGAAATGCATTGATAGGACTATTACTCGTACTTATGCTAGCTATGATTGACCTACTAGCTATTGGGTTACCTTTGCCATGAATCTTCCACCAATAGCCATCGTGATTAGAATTGCTTAGCCCCGCTATGTTAGTAAACGTGGGAGGGAATCTAAATTCACTGTGAAATGATGATGTGGAGTAATTTTGGAAACTTGGCAAAAACAACCCTAATGAACCGTCCTGGGTGGGCTGCTTTGAGTATTCGGATGTCGTGACGTTAGGTCCATTTCTATGGATCCCTCCGAGTCGAGTTCCTGTGGATTCAGGAATGGATCGTCCATGGACGTCTCTCCCGTGGATTCGGGGAGCGCCTGCGTCACAATGTGGGATGCCACCCGGATAACCAGAGACTGGACTAGTTTCCTGTTTAGTACCTTCCAGTACAACCACATGGTAATGTGGGCTCTGCCTGAATGGAGTAAGAAATGTTTACCCAGATCCGAGGGATTGTACTGAGGTAGTTGTGTAGGTGGGAGCGCGGGTCCCTCAGGTGGTTTGGGTGAACATGTTCTGAAAATTCTTGAAGTCGATGCCGTTGCTACTCCACTCGGAGGACTGCAAGGGATTAACAGGTCGAATTCTTGTGGGTAAAGTGTACCACCTTTCGAGAGTGTCAAACTAAGTACTTAGCCGTGTCCTCGGTTACGGACAATTATGAGCAACTAGATATTGGGGCTGCAAGGAAAGTCTCACTCATTCCAACTTCTTAAATAAAATGAATGGTTTGAACAGGGTAGGGGCACTTGATGTTTCTACTCAATGTGCTCTAGGTTAATAGGAGCATGGGTGTTTCTACCCTGTGTCCATTAGTTAACAATTATTGTAACATGCCAATGTAGTAAGATAAATTATGTTTTGCTACCACGCCATAAAGCCTGGACCCCACCATACCTTAATTGCATATACTTGGTAGGATCTGTTATAACTTCTAGGTGAACTTGCCAATACATTCAAATGTATTGACCACGTAGTGGCTGCAATTAATAATGCAGGTGAAACTGACGAAGAGTGAGGTTTGTCGATATTCTTTGGGTCATGTGCTTACATTCCAACATGCTCTCTCCTCTGGGAGTAGATGAGGCCCTTTTTACTCTACCTTTCCGCTGCAGCTTTATGATACAATGTTATCATGGTTTTGAACATTATTTGTTTATACTGACCTAGGGGGTCATGCAAGTTTGTAAGTACAATTTAAGTTCTGGATGATACGATGTTATACAATACTTTTGACCATTGTATCTTGGTATTACATCTTGAACTGTGTGTGCTAGTGAGTCGATTCACGGACTAGCACAAATAAGCACAGAGATCGAACCCTTGTGATGGGGGGGATCACTTCAGATGGTATCAGAGCAATGTGTTGCCTGTAGGAACGTGACCCTAGTTTGGATTAGGATAAGACAGACCAAAGACCAAACATTAGGATTATTTCTTATCCCTATCTAATCTATAGACATATATTTTATTCCTTATCCCTATTCATCTGAACCTTGCATTTATATCTTACATATGCATGACATATTTATTGTTTTATTCCACATATACACCAAACACTATGCCTTATACCACATATGCATGTTTATTATATTATACCACAGATGCATATTTGATTTTTTTTACACCATACACCATACACCACTATAATCATGTTGCCATGTTATTCACATATTAGTATGCATCCAATTTTATATTTACATTTCCACCCTTGATGTTAATGTTTATCACTTGATTCCCACTCTACCAATTTTATTATATTTTACTTGCATTCGACCATTTGATCATGTCACTGATACTCCCTTATCTCCTTTTTATTTTTTTCTATAGATGGGAAGCCCAACACCGTTCGGCAATGTACCGCCTTTCACCAGAGTCTACTACCCCTCCACGGACGACGACCAGTTGTTCAATGCCCCTTTGGCGGCACTGTGTGCGTTTCTCGACCTGCCACCACCCAGGTTCAGAGGCCGAGTTGAGACCGCCGCACTCGAGGGATGGCAGCCACGATGGGAGATCGAGGCGAAGATCCGGGGGTGTGAGATCGCACCAGCTACGCCGGATATCACCTTCATCAGCCGCTACCCCACCTTCGAGCAGGGCCTTCAGTTCGCCGTGCAGTGCGCTTTCGCACAGGTGTGCCGGGACTATCGGCACGAGTTCCCCGAGGACTCCCCCTTCCTCCTCTTTGGAAGGCGGAACCATGCATGCTCGGCAGTGGCTACGACCAACGACGAGGATGCGACCCCAGTGATGACCCACTTCGAGAACACGGAGATAAACACCGTGGACTTGGAGTCTTGCCTCGAGCACGAGATGACCAGGGCCGACCTCGCCGAGGAGCAGGTTGGTAATCTGATGGGAGAGAAGACCCAGTGGCTGGAGGACAAGGCCGTGTTGGAGAACACTGTCCTCAACATGGGAGACGCTATCGAGCAACTGCACTATGAGAGGGACAAGGCTCGCTACTACTGCGAGCAGTTCCAGGCGTTCATCGCAGCCGCAGCCGCAGCAGCACCAGCTGCAGCACCGACGCCCGTCCAGTTCCCACCTCCGCCACAGGATCAGGAGATGGAGCCTCAGGAGGAGGAACCGACGTAGGAGGAGGAGCCCCAGGAGGTCCACGGGGTGGACACCCCTGCTACGAACACCCGCTCCAAGATGAAGGCGAACGGGACCACACCGACAGCCACACTCCCTTAGATTTGTTGATGCCTGCCAGAATTTATCTTTCTTTTCGTTATCAGTTCTGCGAGTTAGTCATTGACCATACAATCCATGTGTATGGCAATGTAGATCGATTGCATATTTTTCGTACTCTTTATGGGCAGTACCCCATCATGAACAAGTGTGATTTGCTATCTTTCTCAAAAACCTTTTTATGATGGATTGAGTGTATGATTTATACGTGCTTGAGTTATGTCTTGTTTGGGGGTTAGTTATCCTTAGCTCTATTCTATTTGTTTCCTCATCTATGCTACCCTAAACAGATGCCTCCGAAATGCCGGAACCCCACCAACAACGCCGAGGCTAACAATGCTGACGCAGAAGGGAATGCTGCAACCATGCAGCAACTGTTGGCAGCACAGACCCAATTCTTTCAAATGATCACTCAGCAGTTAGCCAACAACAACAATTAGCAGAACCATAACAACCAACAACACCACCCTCCACAAGTGGATATGTTGACCAGGTTCTTGCGTTTGCGCCCACCCACTTTCTCCAGCTCACCCGAGCCAATCGTGGCAGACGACTGGCTCCGCTCTGTTAACAAGAACTTGGTAACCATAAATTGCACCGAGGAAGAGAAGGTTCGGTTTGCAGCCCATCTGTTGGAAGGACCAGCAGCATCCTGGTGGGAGAACTACCAGATCACCACTCCCATTGAACATATCACATGGGATATGTTTCAAGAAGCCTTCCGCACTGCCCACATCTCGGCGGTGGTGCTTAATCTGAAGAAGAAAGAGTTTCTGCGGCTTAGACAGGGAAGCCGTACAGTGGTCGAGTTCATCGACCAGTTCAATAGTCTCGCCCGCTATGCGCCAGACAAGGTGAACACGGATGCCAAGCGCCGAGAGAGGTTCTTGGATGCGCTGAACGATGAGCTCTCCGTTCAGTTGGCCGTTGCTTACACACCTACCTACCAATCGCTCATTGACAAGGCGATTGTGTTGGAGAACAAGCTCCATCGGATGGAGAACCGCACGAGGAGACTTCACCAGGGAGGCTCTCACGCGGGGCCGCATCAGAAGCCGCGCATCAACCAGGACGGCAGCGGCAGTTCATCTGTGCATAAGGCCGGAGGCCACAATGACAGACGCAGTGGAGGGTATGGCCATCAGAACCGCCATACCGGGATCAACAGCAGCAACAAGCACCAGCATCACCAGCAGCGCCCGAGGCACCACCACGGGAATGGTAACCACAATGAAGGTGGAAACCAAGGTGGCAATCGAAAGGGCCACACCAACGGCAATGGAGCCGGACAGAACCGCAACCCTGGCAGGGACATGAGCCAGGTGGAGTGTTTCAAGTGCCACAAGATGGGGCACTACTCCAACGATTGCCCGGAGAGATTTGGAGGGAACGTGGTTAAACCAAACCCATTCCAGAAGGGCAACGTGAACCACATCGACATGGAAGAGATCACCGAGGAGCAAGGTATAGTCATCGGTACCTTTAGCATTAATTCATTTAAGGCTTTAGTACTGTTTGATACCGGTGCATCCCATTCATTCATATCAAGAGGTTTTGTGCATCAAAATGGATTACATGTCAGCACATTAGCCAACCCCATGAAAGTAAACTCACCAGGGAGAGAATTGATAGCTGCCTATGACAGTCATGGACTAAGTTTGGAAATAGGGAAACACACCTTTCCCACGGACCTAATAATAATAGGGTCCAAGGGTTTGGGTGTCATCCTAGGAATGGATTAGCTGGCTAAGTATGAGGGACTTATAGACTGTGTCAGAAGAACCATCACCCTCACCACCCCAGGGAATAAGAGAATCCGCTTCAAGTCTGTTTTCGAACTTAAGAGACCTAAGGTCAATTCTCTTAAGGGGGTTAGCCAGGACGAGGTTCCAGTAGTGAATGAGTATCTGATGTTTTCCCAGACGAGTTGCCAGGTATGCCACCAGACCGCGATGTAGAGTTTCTCATCGAGTTAATGCCTGGAAGTGGACCCATAGCCAAGAGACCTTATAAGATGGCTGTAGATGAGTTGAAGGAATTGAAGAAGCAGCTAGCGGAACAGTTAACAAAAGGTTTCATCCGCCCCAGTTCATCACCATGGGGAGCACCTGTCCTGTTTGTGGAAAAGAAGGACAAGAGCCAACGAATGTGTATTGATTATCAGTCACTAAATGAGGTGACGATAAAGAATAAATACCCCTTGCCTATCATCAACGATCTTTTCGACCAGTTGGAAGGAGCCTGTGTGTTCTCAAAGATCGATCTGCGATCAGGGTATTTTCAGCTGAAAATCCGAGAGATGGATATACCCAAGACGGCATTCACCACTAGGTATGGACTGTATGAGTATACCATGATGCCATTCGGTTTGACCAACACACCAGCATACTTCATGAACATGATGAACAAGGTGTTCATGGAATTCTTGGACAAGTTTGTCGTGGTGTTCATCGATGACATTTTGATCTATTCCAAGAGCAAGGAATAAGCTTCTGGGGAAAGCAGAAGATTTTCGTCAGGATGACCAAGGAACCATATGGTTCGGTAAACGCATTTGTGTACCGCAGGATCCGGAAATCAGAAAGCTAATTTTACAAGAAGCTCATGATTCACCTTACTCAATCCACCCTGGAAACACAAAGATGTACATGGACTTAAAGGAAACATTTTGGTGGTCCGGATTGAAGCGAGACATCGCAGAGTTCATTGCCTTGTGTGATGTGTGCAACAGAGTTAAGGCAGAACACCAGAAGCCGGCAGGAATGCTAAGACCGTTGCCTATACCAGACTGGAAATGGGATAAAGTAGGCATGGACTTTATCACCGGTTTACCATGGACCAGGTCAGGTTATGACTCTATTTGGATAGTGGTTGATCGTTTGACCAAGGTTGCCCACTTTATACCGGTAAACACCACTTACACCAGTGCACAGTTAGCGAAGCGCTATATATCCAGAATAGTGTGCTTACACGGGGTACCCAAGGAAATAGTTTCAGACAGAGGTACCCAGTTTACCTCAAGATTTTGGGGATAGCTACATGAGTCTCTGGGAACGAGACTAGAGTTCAGCACAGCTTTTCATCCGCAGACGGATGAACAGACCGAGAGAGTAAATCAGATCCTTGAGGATATGTTGAGAGCATGCGCTCTACATTATGGATCTAGTTGGGATGACAATCTGCCGTATGCAGAATTCTCATACAACAACAGCTTCCAAGCCAGCATAGGAATGTCATTTCAAGCTCTGTATGGGAGAAAGTGCAGAACACCATTGTTATGGGATGGTGTGGGAGATCGTAGCCTATTCGGCCCGGACATGATAAAAGATGCCGAAGAAAAGGTTAGACTCATCCGAGACTGACTGAAGGTAGCTCAGTCAAGACAGAAGAGCTATGCGGATACAAAACGTAGGGAGGTTACCTATGAAGCTGAAGATAGAGCGTATCTCAGAGTTTCGCCGATACGCGGAGTGAAGAGATTTGCTATAAAAGGAAAGTTAGCACCCCGTTTCATTGGACCTTTCAAGATATTGTCGCGACAAGGAGAGGTAGCCTACAAGTTGGATTTGCCGGAAGCACTATCCGATGTCCACAACGTCTTCCACGTATCACAATTGAAGAAGTGTCACCCCGAGATGGCCGACACACCCCTGAGGGATACAATTCCACTTGAGGAAGTCTAGTTACAGAGTGACCTCACCTATGAGGAGAAACCGATCAGGATCTTGGATACAGCGGAGAGACAGACCCGATCCAAGACTATCAAGTTCTGCAAGGTTCAGTGGGACCATCACACTGAATTTATGCAATGTAGCACCCAAATGCTAACTTGCGCATAAATCAAGTCCCAGTGCCTCCCTACGACGAACACTTCACAACATACACGCAAGGTGTTCCTCGCAGGTTAGAACAACAATGATATCATTACATCACTCTAAGACACAAGAATGAAGTCAAGCTCATGCATGGAGCCAAAATACCAAGTTATTACAACTCACGGGCACATGTACACAATCATCATTACACCAGCGGAAGCAAATTATGCCCGAGTACGGACAAGTTACAAATATTCCCTAAGAGGCTGAAACTGAAAAGGAGAGCCGCCACAAGTTCTCAGAACCCTGCTCTGGAATCTTCTGGCTAAACGTCGAAGCTGTAGTCGAACTCCACGAAGTAACCACTCACCTGTTCCTCCGAAAACTCTGGGGAAAACAACGTTGCAAAGCAACTGAGTACAAAGTACTCGCAAGACTTACGGGAGATCTGAACTAGAAATGCAAGAAGTCTCAAAGGATGGGTGAAAGGTGGGTTATGCAGCAGCGATATATATCTGGAGAGACACACTAATGACATCGTCTAGATAGAAGATAAGGAGCGTCTACCAAGTGAGGTGATCTTCTATCAACTAACACCAAACAGAACACAACCTCTTATCACCCCCTCAACCCCTTGTGAGGAAATGATCCAAAGGCACTCACACTTAAGCAGTTTTAAGCATATCCATGATTCAGGCTAGTTACTACTCAAGTTTTCAGGGATTAAGTTAATTAAATGGTATGAGTTCTCTATGATCAAGTAATGACCAACCAAGTCGTCCATAACCGCGGACACGGCTTTCCGAAAGATTTATCCCTGCAGGGTGTGCCAATTTACCCGTACACATTCGTCCAACCCTTGATGTCACTAGCATGGAACACACGCAAAAGCATGTGCCGGCAGGATTGAGCGACACGACGTTTCCAAGCCCCACAACTAATCCAGGGGACCAACCCAACTGAGTCTAATCCGAAACGAGAGCCCGGCCGAAGCGTCGTACGGACTCAAGAGTTGCGTGGACAGCTGGTAGTGGTTCAGTGTCCGCAGAATGACCAATCCAGACTAGTGCCGCAGTCCTATATGCATGCAAAGTAACAACAAGTCTCCAAACACAACACCAGTGTCCATGCGATATGCCAAATGGAATGCCCGAACTATGTGGCCCCTGGAAGAGCTATGAAACGAGTACTAAGCCGAGGGGGAACCCATATATTCTCCCACGAGCGGTTAGCACGAAGTTTCTTGGGTCGGCGAAAACAAGAACTCAGTCCTTAGGTCGGCGCCAATGGAACAAAACACCAATGCGTTAGCACGGCCTCCCATCGTTGCCTTTTGCAGGTAATAACAGGTCACAGTTTAATAATTGCAATTAAATACAGAAAAGTAGCAGGTGGATGTAGCAGTTGTATAACCCCAAGTAAGGACACTAGACGAGCAATCTAAGCAAGACTTCTAATGACCAACTAGAGCAAAACAAGATGTGACATGGTATTAGGACAAGGAACAAGACAACAGGCATTTGAGTAGAGCTGACTAAAGCTATGCAATCCTAGAGGCATCGTGACAAGAACTAAGAACGTAACTTAATGCAAGAATGAGAGAGAGGCATTGGTACAAACAACATGTTCAAGGAATGGCTGCTTGCCTGGATTCTCGGTCGCTAGGCACCGAGAGAGGGGATCCGAAGAACTGTACCAGCCCAGATCATCGACGGAGTAAGACGGAGTCGCTATCGTAAAGATCCAAATCATACAATATGCGAGTAAGTAACACTTCATAGGTGCAATGCACAATACAACATGAGATAGCATGTGACAACATGATGCGACCATATGCAAGTGAAAAGGTTTTATTTAGCAACAAAGTTAACCATTAGATGATTAGATCATGGTAAACAGCAGCTCTAAAATACACAAATGGCCTAACCAAGTATGCTACTGTGTTCTACTAGTTACAGGGATCAACTTTGATGTTTACATTATCCACAGAAGAGTTACCAATTTTAAACTAGAGACTAAACAAGTTCATACGTTTGAAGTTCAAATCTGGATCAGATTTGAAATTTGAAACCTCAAAATGTAATCCTAATTGCACAGTTAAATTCCTTGCATTTTTCTGATTCCAAAACATATATGCATTGCCCAAATTGGATATAGCATGCATCTCCTAGGATTTAAACAAGATTAACTTCATTTATGCAATTAAACAAAACCAAAAATAAATCCACTCAGAACCGGCGCATGGACTCGGTCCATCGGGCGCATCGGTGCACCAGGCGACTGACAGGTGGGTCCAAGGGGCCCACCTGTCAGTGGCCGGTTTCAAGCACAAAAATTTGGGGGTTTTACCCCTGCGGCCACGGGGATTCGAACGCGGGTCGGGCTGACCGAGCGAACGGACGATGGAGCTAGCCAGGCGGGCGGTGGAACGGATCTTACTAGCTACAGGGCGCAAACCAACTTAACCCAGCCCAAGCGGGCGGCCTGTGAGCACGCGCGGCGGCCACGGCGAGCATGGACGCCGGCGACCAAGCTAGCGGCGGAGGACACTCTAACTCGGAAAAACAGAAGCGCGCGGAAACAACTAGCCTAGGTGGCACGAAGGCCATCACATGGTCCTTAGCTAAACGATGGCGCGACGACGAGCAGAGGCTTGCCGGCGACAAGCCGGAGCATGCGGGCGGCGCTACGAGGCCACGGTGCATGAAAATCGGCGCGGAAAGAGGCAAGAGGAAGAGAATCTCACCCCGGATCTTCAGGAGGAAGCTGGCGAGGGAAGAGGTGATGGCTTCGTCGGAATTTGGCCGGAGACGAGCGACGGCCGGAATTGGGGAAGTTGTCCTAGGCGTCAATGTAGGGGCTCTCCGTCCAATTTCTTGCACGGGCGCGTAGATGACGACGAGGCTCAGCTTGTGACGCGGTCGGGGCGTCACCGTTTGGCCGGAGACGGCGGCGCGACGTGGTGGCGTCCACGGCGGAAGGAGCGGGCGACGGCACTGCGCAGAAGGGAAGGGGGAAAACCCTAACTAGGCTTTCCTAGAGGCGGCGCGGGTAGGAGGAGGTGCGGCGCGGCTTATGTACGCGAGGGGGGAGGCGCGGCTATTGCTGTCGAAGAGGACGTGGCCAAGGGGGCTCACCGGTCGGGACGGAGAAAAAGCAGAGGAAGAAGAAGGCTTGTGAGAGAACGCGCACTTTTGGAGTTTACGCTTTCGTCGCGGGAAAACAGGAAGCTGGGCGTTGCGCTGGCGGTTGGGCCGAGCGGGGCCTTGCGACGCGCGCGGGAGGCTGGGCCGAGGCCTCCACTGCGGGGCTGCCTGCTTCCGCGCGCGGGAGGAAGGCGGGCCGAGGCGGCTGGGCCGGCTCGGGCCAAGTGAGCAGGTAAGGTTTTCTTCTCCCTTTTCTTTTTCTGTTTTTGCGAATAGTTTTTGGATTCAAATTTCAAACACCTTTTTGAATAGCTGAGAAGTAGGAGAGATCAAATATGTTAGTAGTATTTGTAAAAATATTAAAAGGAGTTAAAGGTTGAAACATACCCATTTGAGTCTCATTTGAAAAATGGAGGGAAAAGAATTCAAACTCAAAGGAGGGTGATTCATATTTGAATCTTCTAGCCAAATTACACAACAAGCATTCAAACCACAATTTGAGATGCAAGTTTAAAACTCATGTGACACAAATAAGTAGACATGGCATGGCATGAATGCAAATGTAACATGTTATGCAACAAAAATAAATTACAAACAGGTCCACACAGGGGCTTAAATGTAAAAGTTGCTCTTGGGCTATTACAGCGTGGGTCCCTCAGGTGGTTTGGGTGAACATGTTCTGAAAATTCTTGAAGTAGATGCCGTTGCTACTCCACCCGGAGGACAGCAAGGGATTAATAGGTCGAATTCTTGTGGGTAAAGTGTACCACCTCTCGAGAGTGTCAAACTAAGTAGTTAGCCGTGTCCCCGGTTACGGACAATTATGAGCAACTAGATATTGGAGCTGCAAGGAAAGTCTCACTCATTCCAACTTCTTAAATAAAATGAATGGTTTGAACAGGGTAGGGGCACTTGATGTTTCTACTCAATGTGCTCTAGGTTAATAGGAGCATGGGTGTTTCTACCCCGTGTCCATTAGTTAACAATTATTGTAACATGCCAATGTAGTAAGATAAATTATGTTTTGCTACCACGCCATAAAGCCTGAACCCCACCATACCTCAATTGCATATATTTGGTAGGATCTGTTATAACTTCCAGGTGAACTTGCCAATACATTCAAATGTATTGACCACGTAGTGGCTGCAATTAATAAAGCAGGTGAAACTGACGAAGAGTGAGGTTCGTCGATATTCTTTGGGTCATGTGCTTACATTCCAACATGCTCTCTCCTCTGGGAGTAGATGAGGCCCTTTTTACTCTACCTTTCCGCTGCAGCTTTATGATACAATGTTATCATGGTTTTGAACATTATTTGTTTATGCTGGCCTAGGGGGTCATGCAAGTTTGTAAGTACAATTTAAGTTCTGAATGATACGATGTAATAAAGTACTTTTGACCATTGTATCTTGCTATTACATCTTGAACTGTGCTAGTGAGTCGATCCAGGGACTAGCACAAATAAGCACAGAGATCGAACCCTTGTGATGGGGGGGGTCGCTTCACGCACGCGCCAGCCAGCGAGCCCACTCGCGGGCTGAGGACGCGCCGCGACAGCTATGCCACGACCACCGCGCGTCGCGTGCGATGCCAACGGAGTCTCGGCCCTCACATCTGAGGGCACCAGGCGACCGGGCGGAAGGCAGCCGGTCGGAGAACCGACAGCCTCCCGCCCCGACCCCGGCGGAAGCTATCGTTGCTGCGCGTGTCATGGTGTGCTATGAGCCACCCAAGGCACTCCAGCGCACAATGCATGGAGCACGGAGCTGGACGCACTCCTCGCGCTCGCTGCCCAACATCTGCAAGGTGAGGGCGGCCCGGCCGATTCGGGCCGGGGACAGAACCCGGGACGCGGAGACGCGCCCCGCGTCTTGGGGCATGGAGAGCACCCCCCACCATCGGGGGGACGTCGCCAACCATCATGCCAAGTGACGCGCGAGGCGTCCTGAACACCCGCCAGTAGGAAGATCTCCGCAAGCGCTTGTAGCGTTGGCTCGAGGTAGAGCACCCGTGCCCAGAGGAGCAGGAAGACGCTCCCATGGGCGCCGATGACGGCTACGCTGCATTCACTCGTGAGCTGCGCCGGGTGACATGCCCCTGCAAGTTCCGAGCGCCGATGCTCGGGACGTACGATAGGACCGTGAATCCCAAGGACTTCCTCCTGACCTACACGTTGGGCATGCACGCTACCGATGCCGACGACAAGGTCAGGGCCAACTGGTCCCCGATGGTCCTGAAAGGATCAGGGAGGACTTGGTTGCTAAACCTGCCCGCCGGGTCCATTACCTCCTGGGTTGACCTGCGCGAGCAGTTTGTGAATGCGTTCCAGGGAGGCTACAAGCGCCCAGGAACCATGGTGGAACTGCACACGGTAGTGCAGAAACCGGGGGAGACGTTGCGGGACTTTACCAACAGGTTCTCCAACCTCTCCTACTCCATCCCAGAGGCGGAAGTGGCCGCCATCAGCAACACTTACGCCATCAACGTCCGTGACCCGAAGATGCGTGAGAAGTTGAACACGCACCGGATCCGGACCACAAAGGATCTTTATGCTCTCGCGCACAAGGGTGCGATGGCCGAGGAAGGGCGCTTAGCGCCTGAGCTTGTCGCCAAGGCGGCGGCAAACCCACCCGAGGGCTCCGGGAAGATGGGCCCCCGGAAGCACGGCGGGAAGCAAGTGCTTGCCGCGGAACCGGGGGCTCCCCAGAGGCCCACCAAGAAGGCGGCGTTTGTGGGAGCATCGGGTAGCAAGCCGGCGGTGGCCGTGCGCTGCCCCATCAACACCAACGCGCAGGACGCCACCCACGACGCGCAGGACCGCCACACACTCCAGAGCAACAAGGAGAAGTGCGAGCAGAGCCACGAGGAGCGCCGCGCTGCCGGGGCTTGCTTCAACTGTGGGGATATCAGGCACCTCTCCCGAGATTTCCCGAACAACCCCCGCAACAGAGCGGGCCGGTGCGCAGACGGCGGCGACAAGGGAGAACCCGCGGGGGGTCGTGGTCAAGCCCGCGGTCGCAAGGACCGGCGTCCCCAAGGACGCGACAAGCCTCGCGCCGAGCAGCGTGAGGACGACTGCAGTGACGCCGCCGATGAGCCCGGCTTCCAGGAGCCCCGCGACGTCGCCTGCATCCACGGGGGAGCATCCGCTCTCACGTCTCACGCTGCCGTGAAGCGGCTTACACGTGAGGTCTGCACTCTCCTCCCTAGCGTGGAGGCGCAGCAGCCGTTGAGGTGGTCGCATGTGCCGAGCACCTTCAACGCAGACGATCACCCGATTCGTCCCTCGGGATCAGGGGTGCTCCCCCTCGTGGTGTCACCGATCATAAACAAGGTGACGGTGACCAAGGTTCTGGTGGACAACGGGCGAGCCTTAACCTCCTTTCCGCCAAGCTGGTGGAGACGCTTCAGCTGCCTCTGGAGCAGATGAAACCCACCGACCCGTTCCAGGGAATCAACCCCAGAGTGGTGCAGCCCATGGGACGAATCACGCTTCGGGTGACCTTCGGGTCTCGGGAGGCGTTTCGAACTGAGCACGTCGTTTTCGACGGAGCTCACACCCGGTTACTGTGCAACGGGATTATTGGTCGGCCGGCGCTGATCAAGTTCATGGCGGCAACCCATTGCGCCTACGGCGTGATGACGATGCGATCAATGTACGGTGTACTCTCCATCAAGTTCGACCTGAAGGATGCTGCTTGGTGCGTTCGCGAGGTCGTAATGGCCTCTGCAGTGGCGGATCCCGGCGACTACGACGTTGCCGGGAACGAGGATCCACTTGCGGGTGAACAACCCGCACAGAAGAAGGCACAAGCCGCTCCCGGACAAGACGTCGAGAGCAGCTCCAGCTCCAGCCCGCATGTTAGCAAGGGCGCGACGCTGACGGAGGAGAGCACCAAGGTCAAGAAGGTGCCTCTACATGCCAGCAACGAGGCACGTACTGTTTCCATTGGTGCGAGCCTCGGCGACAAATAGGAAAGCGCCCTCGTCGCCTTCCTCTGAGAGAACTCTGACGTGTTTGCTTGGGAGCCGTCAGATCTTCCCGGAGTCCCCAGGGAGGTGATCGAGCACCGGCTTGCGGTGCGGCCAGATGCGCAGCCTGTCAAGCAGAAGGTTCGCCGGCAAGCATAGGAAAGCAAGGACTTCATCCAGCAAGAAGTGGAGAAGCTCAAGAACGGGGGGGGGGGGCAATCAGGGAAGTGTTATACCCTACTTGGTTAGCAAATCCCGTTGTAGTCCCTAAGGCTGGAAATAAATTGCGCACGTGTGTAGCTTTCACTTATCTCAATCGTGCATGTCCTAAGGACCCCTTCCCTGTACCCCGAATTGATCAAATAGTAGATTCTATAGCGGGTTGTGAGTCTTTGTGCTTTCTGGATGCCTTCTCCGGCTACCATCAAATTAAGATGGCGGTCGAAGATGAGGAGAAAACAACGTTTATCACCCCGGTTGGCTGCTACTGTTATACGTGCATGCCTTTCGTGAAGCGACCGCCCCCCTTACTAGGGTTCGATCTCTGTGCTTATTTGTGCTAGTCCCTGGATCGACTCACTAGCACACACAGTTTCAAGATGTAATACCAAGATACAAAGGTCAAAAGTACTTTATTACATCGTATCATCCAGAACTTAATTGTACTTACAAACTTGCATGACCCCTTGGGCCAACATAAACAAATATTGTTTCAAAACCATAAACATTGTTTCATAAAACTGTAGCGGAAAGGTAGAGCAAATGGGCCTCAACTATTCCCAGAGGAGAGAGCATGTCGGAATGTAAGCACATGATCCGAAAGACATCGACGAACCTCACTCTTCGTCAGATTCACCTGCATTATTAATTGCAGCCACTACGTGGTCAATACATTGAATGTATTGGCAAGTTCACCTGGAAGTTATAACAGATCCTACCAAGTATATGCAATTGAGTTATAGTGGGGTTCAGGCTTTATGGCGTGGTAGCACAACATAGTTTATCCTACTACAATTGAATGTTAGAATATTGTTAACTAATGGACACCGGGTAGAAACACCGAAGCTCTTATTAAACTAAGGACATCGAGTAGAAACATCAATGATCCTAAACCCAAGTTCAAACCATTCATTTTATTTTGAAACTTGAATGAGTGAGACCTTCCTTACAGCCCCCATATCTAGTTGCCCATAATTGTCCGTAACCGGGGACACGGCTAAGTACTTAGTTTGACACTCTCGAGAGGTGGTACACTTTACCCACAAGAAATCGACGTGTTAATCCCTTGCTGTCCTCAGGGTAGAGTAGCAACGGTATCGATTACAAGAATTTTCAGAACATAATCCCCCAAACCGCCTGAGGGACGCGCTCCCACCTACACGGCTACATACCGATGTCATCCTCGGATCCGGGTTCATATTTCTTACATCCATCCTGCCAGAGCCCATTTAGCATGTGGTTGTACTGGAAGCTACTAAACAGGAAAACTAGTCCAGTCTCTGATACCCCAGGTGGCATTCCACATTTGCGACGCAAGCGCTCACCGAATCGACGGGGAGACGTCCATGGACGATCCGCCCCCGAATCCACGGGGACTCGACTCAGAGGGACCCATAGAAATGGACCTGACGTCGCATAACATCTCAAATCCTCAAAGCAGCCCACCCAGGATGGTTCATTAGGGTTGTTTTTCCCAAGTTTCCAAAATAACTCCACATAATCAGTATCACAATGATTGAGATTCCCTCCCACGTTTACTAACATAGCATGGCTAAGCAATACTAATCAAGATGGCTATTGGTGGAGGATTCATGGCAAGGGTAACCCTATAACTAGTAGGTCAATCATAGCTAGCATAAGTACAAGTAATAGTCCTATCAATGCATCACTACAAACAACTCTAATGCATAAGTATTTTAAAAGCAAACAGTAATAGGATATGATCAAAGTGAACTTGCCTTGGTAGCAGTTGGAGTTCAAACACTCGTCAAATCACAAGGTTCGCTCTCCGAGAAAACTATACGAAACAAACAATATACACACACATAAACACACAATTCAATCATGACAAAAGAATGTATGCTATGATGCAATGCAAACATGTGACATGATTGGGTTTATTTTATTTGGGTGATCAACTGATCCTAAGCATTAGTAATTAAAACAAATGCGTTAGGGTTTTAACAAAAAGGCAAAAACAATTTATTAAAACCCTAAATAAGGTTTTATTGGCATCAGCCAAATAATTTTATTCAAAATAATTATTTATCTATCCCAATGGACAAAGGATAATAAAACAAAATTTTGGGCACTAGTTTCAATTAAAAAGGATTTCTAAATAATTAGTTATGATTTAAATGGCATTAAACACTATTCTGTAAATGGACTGTGATTCAAATATTCAAATTTAAAATTGGACAGTGCCATAAGATTCTACATTTCCTAAGGATTCCAAAAAGGTGTGGATCATCAAATTTGGACAAACAGATTAAACGATATGATAATTTGAAGTTAGAGGGGCTTTTGTGCAAAAGTGCCATTTAAATCAAATCTGGGGTTAAAATTTTATTCTCGTTTTCTTAAGCAGTGACACATGGCGGCTTCTCATTGGTGCGTACCAGTTCGGTTAAAAGGAATTAACCCGATCTAATCTGAGCCGTAGATCAAAAATGGACGGACGAGATTGAATCGAGCTCATCTCCTGGAACCTAGGTGAAGCGATCCTCCCTCTTAGTAGGGTTTGATCTCTGTGATTACAGTGCTAGTCCCAGGATCGACTCACTAGCACACATAGTTTCATGATGAAATATACAGAAACAAAGGTCAAAGTACTTTATTACATCACATCATCTAGAATTTAAATAGTACTTACAACCTCGCATGACCTCTTGGGCCAGCATAAGCAAATACTGTATCAACATCATAAAACATTGTTTTCGAAACTGCAGCGGAAAATGGTAGAAGAAAAGGGCCTCAACTACTCCACGGTGAGAGCATGTTGGAATGTAAGCACATGACGCACAACATAACGACGAACCTCACTCATCGTCGAATCCACCTGCATTGTTAATTGCAGCCACTACGTGGTCAATACATTTGAATGTCTTGGCAACTTCACCAGAGTTATAAAGGACCTGCCAAGTACATGCATAATTTGGCTATGTGGAGTTTGGCTGTTTGCATAAAAGCATCATAGTTCAATCCTATCATTTTTAAACAAATAGTTCTGAATTCTATTGGACACGGGTAGAAACACCCATGCTCGTATTAACCTAGGCACATTGAGTAGAAACATCAATGCTCCTACCCGGTTCAATCCATTCATTTTATTAGGAAATTGGAATGAGTGAGACCTTCCTTACAGCCCCAATATCTAGTTGCTCATAATTGTCCGTAACCGGGGACATGGCTAAGTACTTAGTTTGACACTCTCGAGAGGTGGTACACTTTACCCACAAGAATTCGACGTGTTAATCCCTTGCTGTCCTCCAGATGGAGTAGCAACGGCATCGATTACAGGAATTTTCAGAACATATTCCCCCAAACCACCTGAGGGACGCGTTCCAACCTACACTGCTACATACCGATGTCACCTCGGATCCAGGTTCATATTTCTTACGCCCATGCTGGCAGAGCCCATAATACCATGCGGTTGTACTGGAAGCTATTAAACAGGAAACTAGTCCAGTCTCTGGTTATCCCGGGTGGCATCCCACATTGTGATGCAGGCGTTCCCTGAATCGCACAGGGAGACGACCATGGACGCTCCCGAATCACACGGAGAGATGACTCAGTGGGCCCCATAGAGATGGACCTAACGTCACGACATCCGAAAACTCAAAGCCGCCCACCTAGGACGATTCATTGAATTACTTGTTTTGCCATACACTAGGAAAAATCATAATGTAATTCAATAGTATCACATTGTAAGAATACCAGCCACGTATATTATCATAGCATAACATTTTACTACCACGATGGCAAATTGGTGGTGAGGTCATGACAAGGGTATCCTATACTACTAAGAGAGATCATAGCTAGGATAGATACAATAATAATCCTAACCATGCAACTAATAAAATCTAGTGCATAATAAAATAATAGGACGATGGTCAAAGTGAACTTGCCTTGATAGCAGTTGGTATTCAAGCACTCTTCACAATCGCACAGTTCGCTCTCCGAGAAAACTAATCAAATACAAACATTGCATAC
Source organism: Brachypodium distachyon (assembly GCF_000005505.3). Taxonomy (NCBI): domain Eukaryota; kingdom Viridiplantae; phylum Streptophyta; class Magnoliopsida; order Poales; family Poaceae; genus Brachypodium; species Brachypodium distachyon. Next base: position 5,473,566 of record NC_016135.3, read on the forward strand.
ATAAACACACAATAGAATCAAAAGTAAAAAGGTATGCCATGATGCAATGTATACATGTGACATGACTTGGTTTATTTTATTTGGATGATCAACTGATCCCAAGCATTGGTAATTAAAATTAATGCTTTAGGGTTTTAAACAAAAGGGCAAAAATAATTTACTAAAACCCTAAATATGGTTTTATTGGCATCAGTCAAATAAGTTAATTCAAAATATTTATTTCTCTGCCCCAATGGACAGAGGATAATAAAATAAATTTTTGGGCACTGGTTTCAATTAAAATGGACTCCTAAATAATTAGTTATGATTTAAATGGCATTAAACCCTATTCTGTAAATTGACTGTGATTAAAATATTCAAATTTGAAATTGGACAGTGCCAAGAGATTCTACATTTCCTAAGGATTCCAGAAAGGTGTGGATCATCAAATTTGGCCAAACAGATTAAAAGATATGATCATTTGAAGTTACAGGGGCTTTTCTGCAAAAGTGCCATTTAATTATTCCGGGGGATTAAAATTTATTCTCATTTTTATTTAAGTAGTGGCACGTGGCGGTTCCTGATTGGTTGATACCGGTTCGGTTAAATGAATTAGTCCCAATCTAATCTTGACCGTGGATTAGGGATGGACGGTCGGGATCGAAGTTGGAGCTCACTGGCGAGGTTTAGGGTTTCAGCAGGCGGCTCCAGTGGCGGCGGGCGGTTCCAGCGACGGGGTGGCTCGGGGAAGTGCGTGGGAGGCACGGCTTGATGTGGCGAGGAAGATGACGGGCTTCTGGTGATGCGGGGACGGCGGAGGAGTCGTCTAGGACGAAGACGAGGTGGCGGCGCGAGCGGCGGAGCTCCGGCGAGCTTCGGGCTCGGGCGTCGGGGCGCTGCAGTGCACGGAAAAGGGGAAGAAGCGTTTCATGGTGTGCGCGAGAGAGAGAGAGAGAAGAAGAGGGAGAGAGGTGGCTTCGAGGATGGCTCACCGAGGCGTCGTCGGTGAGGGGAAAAACGGCGAGGTCCGAAGCTTCAACGGCGAGCAATTCCGACGGCCTGGCGGCGAAATCGAGGGGGAGAGCAGAGGGGAAGAAGAGAGGGGCGCTCGGGCTTTATAATGACGCGGCCGGCGGGTTTCGGGAAGGTCAGGATTAGCGGGGAGCGGCGATGGCGCGCGGGGACGGCGGCCGGGAATCGCGGCGGCGGGGCGGGGGCTTTCCTTCAGGGAAGATTGCCCTGACAGGCAGGCCCCGCCTGTCAGTGGCTCAGCGAGGGCGGCGTGGTGCGGGACCGGCTCGGTCCGGTTCGGGCGCGCGGAACTGGGTTTGTTCGGCCCATTTGGCTGGGCCGGTCCGATTTTCTCCCTTTTTTTTTCTTTTAGCCCTTATCTTTTTCTGTTTTTCTTATTTCTTTGATATCTTTTGATTTTGACCTCCAAATTGGTCCAAATAAATTCCAGAAAATTTGTAAAATCATGTTTTACCATGATTCAACTTTTGGGATTAATTTATCCTCAAAATAAAATATATAAAAATACATTTATCCTATAAATGCCTTTAGGGCTATATAACTATTTAAATAAAATAGTTTTTCAACTCCAATAATTATCCAAAAATTATGGGATAGCTTATTTATGCAATGAACCCCTTTTATAAATAAACCCTATTGGTTTGAAGATCCAAATCTCACATGGGTGTAAACCCTAGGGTTTAAATTGAAATAAAATCTTTCCAAAGCCTTTTGAGATTCAAATTTGAATTCAGATATGCAATTGTGGCATGATGCTTATGGATGCAATGCACATGTAAAAATTTGAAATTTTTGGGATGTTACAGACCTAACCCCCCTAAGATGAATCTCGTCCTCGAGATTCGGTGTGGTTAGCAAAGAGGTGTGGGTGGTCTTCTCGAAGATCATCTTCGCGCTCCCAAGTGGCTTCCTCTTCTGTGTGATGGTCCCACTGAACTTTGCAAAACTTGATGGTCCTGGATCGGGTTTGTCTCTCAGCTGTATCCAAGATTCTGATCGGTTTCTCCTCATAGGTGAGGTCACTCTGTATCTGGACTTCCTCTAGGGGTATCATATCCCTTAGTGGTGTGTCGGCCATCTCAGGATGACACTTCTTTAGTTGCGATACATGGAAGACATTGTGGACATTGGACAGTGCTTCTGGTAATCCAACTTGTAAGCCACTTCTCCTTGGCGTGACAAGATCCTGAAAGGTCCAATGAAACGGTGTGCTAACTTTTCCTTAATTCCAAATGTTTTAACACCGCGTATTGGTGAAACTCTAAGATACGCTCTACCTTCAATCTCGTAGGTAACCTCCCTAAGTTTGGAATCTGCGTAGCTCTTCTGCCTTGATTGAGCTACCTTCAGTCTGTCTCGGATGAGCCTAACCTTTTCCTCGGCATCCTTTATCATCTCCGGGCCGAATAGGCTACGGTCTCCTACACCATCCCATAACAATGGTGTTCTGCACTTCCTTCCATACAAAGCTTCAGACGGTGACATTCCTATGCTGGCTTGGAAGCTGTTGTTGTATCAGAACTCTGCATAAGGCACATTGTCATCCCAACTGGATCCATAATCTAGAGCGCAGGCTCTCAACATATCCTCGAGGATCTGATTTACTCTCTCGGTCTGTCCATCCGTCTGCGGATGAAAAGCTGTGCTGAACTCTAGTCTCGTTCCTAGAGACTCATGAAGTTGTCCCCAAAATCTTGAGGTTAATTGAGTACCTATGTCTAAAACTATTTCCTTGGGTACTCCGTGTAAACATACGATTCTTGACATGTAGCGCTTCACTAACTATGTACTGGTGTAGGTAGTCTTTACCGGTATAAAGTGGGCAACCTTGGTCAAACGGTCAACCACTACCCAAATGGAGTCATATCCTGATCTGGTCCTTGGTAACCCGGTGATAAAGTCCATGCCTACTTTATCCCACTTCCATTCTGTAACTACTGCAACCTTAGCTGGGTCAACAGCTACTCTGGCTCCTTACACTATGTGTCTAAGGAAGCTAACTTCTGACAACCAAAAATCGCACTTGCTGAACTTGGCGTACAGCTAGTGCGCTCTCTACTTCTCCAAAATCATACGCAGATGCTGCTCATGCTCTTCCTTACTCTTGGAGGAGATCAAGATGTCATTGATGAAGACTACAACAAACTTGTCCAAGAATTCCATGAACACCTTGTTCATCATGTAAATGAAGTATGAAGGTGCATAGGTCAAACCAAATGGCATCACGGTGTACTCATACAGTCCATACCTAGTGGTGAAAGATGTTTTGGGAATGTCCATCTCTCAGATTTTCAGTTGAAAATATCTTGATCGCAGATTGATCTTTGACAACGCTTGAGCTCCCTTTAATTGATCGAAAAGATCATTGATTATGGGCAAAAGAATACTTATTCTTTATCGTCACCTCGTTTAGTGAACAATAGTTGATGCACATCCGTTGGCTCTTGTCCTTCTTTTTTACAAACAGGATAGGTGCTCCCTAGGGTGATGAACTAGGGCGGATGAAAGCTTTCGCTAACTGTTCAGCTAGCTGCTTCTTTAATTCTTTCAACTCATCCACAGCCATCTTATGTGGTCTCTTGGCTATGGGTCTACTTCCTGGCTCCTGGCATCAACTCAATGAGAAACTCTACATCACGATCCGGTGGCATGCCTGGTAATTCCTCTGGGCATGCCTGGTAATTCCTCTAGGCGGGGCCGGCTCGGTCCGGTTCGGGCGCGCGGAACGGGGTTGGTTCCGCCCATTTGGCCGGGCCGGTCCGGTTTTCTCCCTTTTTTTTTCTTTTAGCCCTATTCTTTTTTTGTTTTTCTTATTTCTTTGATATCTTTTGATTTTGAACTCCAAATTGGTCCAAATAAACTCCAGAAAATTTGTAGAATCATGTTTTACCATGATTCAACTTTTGGGAGTAATTTATCCTCAAAATAAAATATATAAAAATACATTTGTCCAATAAATGCCTTTAGGGCTATATAACTATTTAAATAAAATAGTTTTTCAACTCCAATAATTATCCAAACTTATGGGATAGCTTATTTATGCAATAAACCCCTTTTATAAATAAACCCTATTGGTTTGAAGATCCAAAGGTCAAATGGGTGTAAACCCTAGGGTTTAAATTGAAATAAAATCTTTCCAAAGCCTTTTGAGATTCAAATTTGAATTCAGATATGCAATTGTGGCATGATGCTTATGGATGCAATGCACATGTAAAAATTTGAAATTTTTGGGATGTTACACTAGGGTTCCGGCGAGTGGCGTCCGGCGGCGGGCGGCACGGGGAAGCGCGGGGACGGTGCGGCGCGTCGAGGCGGGGTCGGGGACGCGGTCGGCGGCGCTCGGGGACGGTAGAGCTGACATCTAGGACGGCGCGAAGACGGCGGAGGGCGGCGGAGCTCCGGCGAGCGACGGGCGGCGACGCGGGGATGCTCCGGTGACCTAAAGGGAAACCGTGCGCGTCAAGAGATGCACGAGGCTTCGGGGTAAGGAAAACGGCAAGGGGAGTGGAGCTTGGCTCACCGGCGGCTTGGCTTCGAGCTCGGGAATGACGGCGACGGCGAGCTACTCCGGCGAGGGATTCCGACGGCGTGGGCGCGTGATAGCGTGGGCAAACAGAGGGGAAAGAGGCGGGGAGGCTTGGGCTTTATAGGGGCGTGGGCTGCTCGCTTCGGGAAGGTTGGTGTCGCACCAGTGGTACCCGGGGTACCACCGTTGCGCGACGCGTGGGCCCTGTCCCCGAGTTCCCGGGAAGGTTCCATCCCGGGCAGCGGCTACGAGCAGTCTGGCAAGCTACCAGCCCGTAAGGGCTAGCGGGGCTTCGGGGAATATTCCTGCTTGGGCACCTCCCGGGAAGCCGCTTCCCGAGGGAGGTTCCTTGGTGTGTTTGGCCCAGGTGCTTCCCGGGGGGCGACTTACCGGGACAGGGGGTTCCCGAGCGCGTGCCCCCGCCTCAAGCGTGGGGCCCAGTAAGCAGATCAACAGCGCCACGCGGGCGCGTGGGGTGCGCGGCCCCACCGGGGCAAGGAGTAAGGCGCACGGCTCATTAAATGAGCCGACCGACGGGGCGTGACCCGTCCGATCAAGTGAACAGTGGTTGTCCAATCCTACTCTAGGGTTTTAGACCCCTAGCAACGGAGGTGGCGTCCATGCGCGCCACCAGCTCACCGGGGGGGAGTTGTATGCTCCCCCGCTCGACACTTGTAGCCCATGCACCGTGGCATCTGTGGTATCCCCTTGAGTATAAAAGGAGCACCCTCGCCAACGGTCAAAGGGTTCGATCAGCCCACAGTTAGCCTCTAGCATTAGCGTTGAATAGCAAGGAGTACCTACCAAAAGGGAGAGAGTACCCGGGAACTTACCCGGCAACCTCTAAACACTTGATTCACAACCAATATCAGCTCAGACAAGCAGGACGTAGGGTTTTACACCTCCGGGTGGCCCGAACCTGGGTAAAAACGTGCGCGTGTCTGTTCTTTGATTAGCACGCACTTTTAGTATATCATTTCACCGGCTCCGCAGGGCCCCATCGGCCGAGCCGGCGATCGCCGGGGCGAACCCTGACGCGCCAACCGAACCTAAAAGGGGGCCGTGACCGCACGCCCCCGGTGTCGGAGCACCGTGCGACGACATCGGGCGCGCCAGGTAGGGGGCACGGGAAGAAGAGCCTGCCGGTGGTCGCCGGCAGCATCGTTTGCATCGACGTCGGCCTCGCCTTCTTCGCCGACGAGAATAGTCACCATGCCCCCCAAGCGGATTGGTGATCCTTGTATAGACCTGCGTGAAGCCCCAGCGGCACACACGCGGTCGCATGACATGCGACCCGAGTCGGGGGCTCACGAGAACCCCAAGCCCTCGAGGGTGCAGCAAACACAGCTGCCTCCCCCGCCTCCTCGGCCGTCTGCCGACAATCGGCCGAGGGGACCGGCTGCCCCCAGTGCCGGGGCCAGTCGCACGAGCGCACACGGTGCCGCCCGCGCCGGGCAGCGTGTTGAGTCGCGGGCCGAGGATGCTCCGCGACAGTGGCACCAGGAGCATACCGCGTCACGGGCGACCCTTGGGGGTTCGCACCCTGCGCACCCGGAGGCGTCCGGGGCCAGAGCGGGAAGCAGCCGCTCGAGAACCGGCTGCCCCCCGCGCGAACCCCGGCGGAAGCCATCATCGCCGCGCGCGTCATGGTGCGGTACGAGCCGCAGCAAGGCACGCCGGTGCACGAGACGTGGGGCGAAGAGTTAGACATGCTCCTCGCCCTGGCCACCCCGCAGCCGCAAGGCGAGGGCGCCCCGGTATGCTTCGACCACGGGCTAAACCCGGAGTGCGGGGACGCACCACCCGCCTCGTGACAGGGGGAGAATCCTCACCCTTCGCAGGGAGGCCAAGGGGACGGGGGCCCGGAGGGGTCCTCGAACTCGTCGCCCACCGTTCCGGGGGGCGATGCGCACGGCATCTTGAATGCCCGCCAGCAAGAGGATTTGTGCCCGCGCTTGGAGCGCCGGCGCAGGTGCGAGGTAGAGCGCCAGCGCCCACAGGAGAAGGAAGATGCTCCCCTGAGCCCCGAGGACGGTTGCACCGCGTTCACACGCGAGTTGCAGTGGGTGACGTGGCCCAGTAAGTTCCGAGCGCCCGCGCTCGATACGTACGACGGGACCGCCAACCCCAAGGATTTCCTCCTGACCTACACGTTGGGTATGGACGCCATCGGCGCCGATGACAAGGTCAGGGCCAACTGGTTCCCCATGGTCCTGAAAGGATCAGCGCGAACCTGGCTGCTCAACCTGCCCGCAGGGTCCATCGCCACTTGGGCGGGCCTGCGTGAGCAGTTCGTGAGCGCGTTCCAGGGCAGCTATAAGTGTCCGGGAACCATGGCGGAGCTGAACACTATCGTGCAGAAGCCGGGAGAGACGTTGCGGGCCTTCGTCAACCGCTTCTCCAACCTCTCCTATTCCATCCCAGAGGCGGAGGCGGCCATCATCAACACCTTCGCCATCAACGTCCGCGATCCCAAGATGTGCGAGAAGCTGAGCACGCACCGGATCCGGACGACGCAGGACCTGTACGCCCTGGCACACAAATGCGCCATGGCCGAGGAAGGGCGCCTAGAGCCCGAGCTAGCAGCTAAGGCTGCCGCGAGCACTGGCGAGGGTTCGCAGAAGAGAGGCTCCCGCAAGCGCCGCAGGAAGCAAGTTCTCGCTGTGGACTCGAGGGTTCCTGCCGCGAGGCCTGCGAAGAAGGCCTCGCCGGGTGGCGGGTCCGGTGGCAAGCAGGGCGACGTGCCCTGCTGACCCATCCATAGCAACTCCACCCACGACGCGCAGAACGGCCGCGTTCTGCAAGGGATCAAGCAGCGGCGGGAGCAGCGCCATGAATAGCGCCGCGCTGCCGGCGCCTGCTTCAACTGCGGTGACATCGGGCATCTCTCCTGAGATTGCCCGAATGACCCCAGAAAAGGACCGAGGCCTGCCGGCGTCGGTGCCGGCAGGGACGAACCCCAAGGGGGACGCGGTCAGCCCCGCGCGGGGCGGGAACGCCTACCCCAGGGACGCGACAGGGCACGCGCTGAGGAGCAGCGCGAGCCCGACTGCACTAGTGGCGACGAGCCGGGCTTCCAGGAGCCTCGCGGCGTCGCCTGCATCCATGGGGGAGCTTACGCTCTCCCATCCCACGCCGCGGTGAAGCGCCTAACCCGCGACGTGTGCACACTGTTGCCGGATGCGGAGCCGCAACAACCGTTGAGGTGGTCGCACGTGCCGAGCACCTTCAGCGCCGACGATCACCCCGCACGGCAGTTGGGTTCAGGGATAATACCCTTCGTCGTCTCGCCGATCATTAGAAATATGACGGTGACCAAGGTATTGGGGGACAACGGAGCGGTGCTTAACCTCCTGTCCGCCAGGCTGGTGGAAAAACTCCAGTTGCCGGTGGAGCAGCTGAAGCCCACCGACCCGTTCCGGGGGGTGAACCCCGGGATCGTGCGCTCGCTGGGACGCATCACGCTGCCGGTCACCTTCGGGTCCCGGGAAGCGTTCAAGACCGAACACATAGTGTTCGACGTGGCACATACCCCGTTGCCCTACAACGGGATCCTTGGTCGGCCAGCGTTGATCAAGTTCATGGCGGCCACGCATTGCGCCTATGGCGTGATGAAGATGCCGTCCGTCTATGGAGTCCTCTCCATCAGGTGCGACCTTAAGGACGCGGCCTAGTGCGTTGGCGAAGTAGTCCGGGCCGCTCCCGCTGCTGACGCTGGCTACAAAGACGCTGTCGGAGGCGACAGGTTGTCGGGCGATGCCCCGGCAGCGAAGAAGGCCTGTGCTACCCCGCAAGAGCTCGCCGGGGGAGGCACAGGCTCGAGCTCGCGCCCCGGCAAGGGGCAGAAGCTCCGGGAGGAGGACGCCAAGGTGAAGAAGCTGCCCCTCCAAGCCAGCGACAAGGAATGCAGCGTTACCATCGGTGCGAACCTTACCGCCGAATAGGAAAGCGCCCTCATCACCTTTCTCTGGGATAACGCCGACGTGTTCGCTTGGGAACCGTCGGATCTTCCCAGAGTCCCCAAGGAGGTGATTGAGCATCGGCCTGCAGTGCGCCCGGCAGGCAGAAGGTCCGCCGGCAAGCACAAGAGCGTAAGGATTTCATTAAGCAAGAGGTGGACAAGCTCAAGGCTGCCGGGGCAATCAGGGAAGTTCTGTACCCTACTTGGCTGACTAACCCTATAAGAGTGCCTAAAGCAGGGAATAAGCTTCGCATGTGTGTAGATTTTACGGATCTTAATCGCGCATGCCCCAAGGATCCCTTCCCTGCACCCCGTATCGATCAAATAGTTGACTCTACCGCTGGATGTGACTTGCTGAGTTTTCTGGATGCTTTCTCCGGCGACCATCAAATTAAGATGGCGGTCGAGGATGAGGAGAAGACAGTGTTCATCACCCCGGTTGGCTGTTATTGTTATACATGCATGCCTTTCGGGTTGAAGAACGCGGGCTGCACATTTCAGCGCGCCCTGCGCGAATGTTTGGGGCCCAAGCTAGGCCGCAACGCGCAGGCCTACATGGACGACATCGTCATCAAATCGAAGCGTGGGGACTCGCTGATTGATGACCTGTGGGAGACATTTGACAACCTTCGCAGGATCAAGCTCAAGCTGAACCCCGAAAAGTGCACCTTCGGTGTCAACTCCGGGCAGCTTCTGGGTTTCTTGGTTTCACACAGGGGGATACAGGCCAACCCAAGCAAGATAGAAGTCATCGAGAAGATGGAGGCGCCCCGCAAGGTGAAGGATGTCCAGCGCCTCAACGGCTGTGTTGCCGCGCTGGGACGTTTCATCTCCAGGCTGGGCGAGCGTGCCCTGCCTTTCTTCAAGGTGATGAAGAAGAAGGGTCCAGTCGACGGGACTCCCGAGGCCGAGGCGGCGTTCCGGGAACTCAAACAGTACCTGAGGTCGCCGACCGTCCTCGTCGCCCCCAAGCGGGGTGAGCCACTGCTACTCTACCTAGCGGCAACTGACCAGGTGGTCAGCTCGGTGCTGGTTGCCAAGAGGGAGGAAGATGTCCCGGGGACTGAGGCTGCGGGGCAGTGGGCTTTGCAGCCCCCTGCAACCGCCTCGGACCCGGGAACCACCCCCGAGTCGGCAACCTCAGCGCCGCGGAAGCGGTTGGCTGAGCACCCGGTGTACTTTGTTAGTATGATGTTGCGCAACACGTGGACGAGGTACCCGCAAGTACAGAAGCTCCTTCTGGGGATTCTCCTTGCGTCACGCAAGCTGCGCCACTACTTTCAGGCGCACCGCGTCACGGTGGTGTCCGGGTTCTGCCTTGAGCGGGCCCTCACCAATCGTGAAGCCACCGGGAGGGTGGCCGAATGGAGGATGAAGTTCTTAGAGTTCGACCTCCATTTCGCCAACTCCAAAAGCATTAAGAGCACAGCCTTGGCGGACTTCGTCGCGGAATGGACGTCTACGGGCGTGGAAGAGAATGAACCGGAGACCAGCCTGCCGGGCAAGCTGGACGAGGACCACTGGGTCCTCTACTTCGATGGTGCGTTCAGTCTTCAAGGAGCAAGTGCTGGAGTCGTCATCGAGTCACCGACAGGGGACCAGTTGAGGTTCGCTGTCCAACTCGACTTCGCGAACTCCACCAACAACACGGCGGAGTACGAGGGCTTGCTCGCCGGGTTGCGGGCGGCGATCGCCCTCGACATCAAGTGCCTGGCTGTTCTCGGGGATTCTCAGCTCGTGATCAACCAGGTGAACAAGGACTACGACTACCCATAAATGGCGCCGTACGTGGAGAAGGTCCACAAGCTAGAACGTAAGTTCAAAGGTTGGCGTTTCGAGCATGTCAAGCGAAAGGATAACTTCGTTGCTGACGAGCTAGCCAAGATGACAGCAGAGCGCCGGAAACCTCCGGCGGGGGTGTTCTGTCAGAAGCAAGCGGCACCTTCAGTCGCCCCTCAGCCGGCTGCCGGGGACGCCCCTCCGGCAACCGAAGGAACCCCTGCAGCAGCAGGGGTCCATGCCGCTGACATAGCGGCATGCCTTGGCAGGGAGATCCCTCTCTGGGCGGAAGAGATCGCCCACTACTTGAAAGGAGGGGCTCTCCCGGGAGATGACGTCGCCGCGGAACGAGTAGCGCGACAAGCCAAGATGTACACTGTGGTGGATGGGAACCTCTACCGCAGGCGTGCGAACGGTGTCAAGCTCATATGCGTGCCGCAGGATGAAGGGCACGCACTGTTGGAGGAAATACACCGAGGCACATGTTCACACCATGTGGCCTCCCGGGCTTTAGCCGGCAAGGCGTTTCGGCACGGCTTCTACTGGCCCACGGCCCTGGCTGACGCAGAGCGGCTGGTGAGGACGTGCGAAACGTGCCAGTTCCATTCGAAGAAGAGCAACCAGCCGGCGCAGGCCCTACATGTCATCCCTTCCTCGTGGCCGTTCGCGGTCTGGGGGCTCGACATCGTCAGTAAGCTACCGAGGGCGGTTGGTGGTTACGAATATTTGTTCGTAGCCATTGCCAAGTTCTCCAAGTGGGTGGAGGTGGAACCAGTGCGGAAGGTGACCGCCCAGGCGGCCATCAAGTTCTTCAGAGGCTTGTGTGCCGGTTTGGTGTGCCTAACAGCATCATCACTGACAACGGCACACTAAGTTGCGTTTCGCGTCCGTTGCTCACCCGAGGAGTAACGGACAGGCAGAGCGAGCCAACGCAGAGGTGCTGCGGGGGCTCAAGACGAGAACCTTTGACAAGCTCAAAGGCCACGGGAAACACTGGGTCAAAGAACTCCAGCCCGTGCTGTGGTCAATCAGGACCACACCTAGTCAGGCAACGGGCGAAACTCCTTTCGCCGTTCTCTACGGGGCAGAAACGGTGCTGCCCTCGAGCTCAAGCACGGATCTCCCCGAGTACGCGCGTACGGCGACACCAGCCAACACGAGCAAATGGTTGACGATCTAAACTTCATCGAAGAGCTTCGATGCCGAGCTGCTATGCGAGCCGCGCGCTACCAGCAGGGACTCCGTCATTATCACGGCAGGCGAGTCTGCCCCCGGGGGCTCGAGAATGGAGACCTTGTCCTGCGCCGGATACAAGGAACGAAGGCTAGGAACAAGTTGACTCCAAAGTGGTAGGACCCCTTCCGGGAGGGCACGTGACCAGGCCGGGGGCTGTCCGGCAGGAAACCGAAGACGGCTTGCCGGTGCCCAATAGTTTGAATATTGAGCACTTGCGCAAGTTCTACCCGTGAAGTGGCGAAGCCCGACCCTCAGGTGATGCCGTCGATGCATACCTCTCGAACTAGTGTAGCCGGGCAGCCCCCGTGTGTAAACCACTAGTTATTATGAATAAAGATAAGTGTTTCGCTCCTGAACTTTGAATTCGCCTTGTTTATTCGCATGTTCCTCCTTCTTCTGTCTCCTGCTTTAAGTGCACAAAAGTGTCTTTCCATACTTGGTTGTGAGCAGGGGGCTGTTGGAGCCTCGAAAACATAAACCCGTTGCCGGAACGGGACATGCAGTTGCCGGGCTTTCCGCAACGTGCATCAGTGGACATGCAGTTGCCAGGCTTCCGCAACTTGCATCACGGGACGTGCAGTTGCTGGGCTCCCCGCAACGTGCACCGCGTAGTCGCTGTGCCTAGGAAATGAAATGCTCACATCCAAATTTGGCATCGACCCCTTTGTGCCCGGGGGTTGGGAGGCAGGAGGAGTTTGTCTGTGTTGCTTTGTGTATTTTCATGAATTTCGAAAAAATTTGCAGCACCTTGGGCCTGGTAAGAATCTAACTTGCAGGAAAGGGTCTATAAAAGGCATGCCCCAGCCACGAAACGGCTCAGAGCGAAGCCGATTGAGGGGCCGTTAAGGCGGGCGGTGCCACGGAGGCGCGATGGTGGTGCATTCCATCAGCACTTAGCGCCGACGGGTGCACTGCCATCATGCCCTTGCCGCATCACCCCATCGAGCCCGCCCCGAGGGGCGTCGCAGAGGCACGGTGGGAGTGCATGCCATCCGCATTCTGCGTCGACGGGTGCACTGCCGCTGTGCTCCTGCCGCGCCTCCTCAAGCGGGTGACTCCTGGGCGAGGGTTGCCACGGAGGCACTGTGGGGGTGCATCCCATCAGCGTTCGGCCCTGACAGGGCGCATTGCCGCAGTGCCCTTGCCACGTCCCTCCATGAGACACCTCCGCAAGACGCAGGGGCTGCCGCGAAGACACTATGGTATTGCATGCCATCCGTGCCTCGCACCGACGGGTGCACTATCATAGTGGCTCGGCCACATTCCCCTTGAGAGAGCCTTATTTCGAGCACGGGTCGTTGCGAGGACGCTGTGATGGCACCGGTGCCGGCGCCCGCCGCTCGCTTTGGCTCATCACCGCGTCCCTGCCACAGCCCTCGAGCAGTTTGCTCCCGGGCAACGAGGGCTGTTACACCCCTTGGGACGAGCTCCCCAGAAAAACCAGGTCTCCCCAGTTGCGAGGGCTGTCGCCGGGAGGCTATAACTTCCTCGCCACCCGTGCCCGCCGCCAGGGTGGGGTGCAGCTGGCGGCGAGGACGTTATAGCCGTCTTGCGGCCGCTCCCGGGGCGGAGTCCTCCTAGGCCAGGGTTCCTCCGTGAAGGCGAGGGTTGCTGCATGAGCGTAGTGGGAGGATCGTCGCCGGCGATTGCCGCGGGCGGCGATCCTGCCCCCGCGTTTCTGCTGCATCCCTCAGAAACAGTTTTCCTTGAACAGGTACCCGAGGTGGGTCCCTACCAAGGCAGTGCTCCAGGTGCACTTTTCCGCCAAGCGTCACGAGGCATTGGACTGAACGGAAAAGCTAAGTGCCTGAACATGAACGCTGAATTCGCTAAGAACTAAACGAAATTGAGCACTGTCTCGTTGGGTGTGGCCCCAGATCCTGCGCGTAGCCAGAGTGTTAAAAGGACGCTTGCAGGGGGAGTGTGCTCCCCGTGCGGCTTCCCGGGTCTGTCCCGGAAGGGCACGGCTTGGAGGAGTTACCCCGCAAGTGGAGTGGCTCCCCGCTACCGCTTGACGTCAGGTCGGCACTGCGGGTCCGTCCCGGGTCCCTGGTCTGGTCAAGGGTGAGGCGCGCGAGTCCCCTGCAACACAAGGCAAAACACGCAAAGGCTAGTAGGGCTGCCTCGCGGGACAGCACCGGGAACAATGAACTAGAAAATGAACAAGTTAAAAGAGCTTGATTGACTAAGAGTCGAACGATTACATGAGCTAATCCGAAATATGATTGTTCAAATGGCGCTAAGCGTCACATTTGCAGGGAAAGCAAACAAAAGAAGATACATTGAGAAGCAGCAAGCACGGCTGGGGGCTGCGGCAACTAGTTGCCGCCATCTTCAGCCGGGGGGTCGGCGGGGAGATCGGGCTCCGGCTTCATCTGCATCCGCTCGACCACCTCGTCGACGAACTCACGCACTGCTTGGGTGTGCGTGGGCTCGTCCTCGCTGTCAGACCAAGCATCCAGCAGGGACTCGAAGGGAAACTCCGGGTCCCGGAGATGAATCCGCGGGAGGATTGTCCCGGCAAGCTCCCGAGCGCAATTGGCAACTTCATTGGCGCCGTACTGGGCGATCCAGACATCGAGCGCCCCAAGTTTCCCCACCAGGTCGGAGAAGAAGGGGATCAACGTAGTGACGTCCGTGCCGTCCACCTCCGCCGCCTGCAGCTCAAACTTGGGCAGCACGTCGTGCAGCGACTGGGCGATCTTCAGCAGCTTCTCCGTCTCAATCTGCCGCTGCTTGATCAGTGTGCCATGGTGGAGTCGAGCATCGTGCGCAGCCTTTTTGGCTTTGCGGACGTTGCCCTCCATCGCCGCGAGTTCCGCGGTTTTCGCCGCGATCTCGTTGCCGGCCTTGGCGAGCTCCTCCCGGACGGCGGCCAACTCGGTTTCAAGTCCAGCTGCTCTGTCGTTGGCGGAGCTGAGTTGGAGCTCGTGCCAGGCCGCCGCTCCCACCGCATCTTCAGTGGCCTTGACTTGCACCTCCAGCATGACGCGAAGGCCCTGGATTTCGCCGCGGTAGTTGGTGATCAGGTCACTCTTCTCGTCTAGCCGGGTCTGGGCCGTCGCGACCACCTCGGCATGTTCCTTCCTGGTCGCCTTGAGGGTGGCCGCCATCGAGTCGAACTTCCCCTGGAGCTCCATGCGCTGGGCCTCCAGCTGCCGGTGGAGCTCGGCCTTCGGGACCACTGGCTCCCGGACGTCCTCCAGGGCTTGCTGGGCCAGCCGCGCCTCCTCCTCGACGAGGCGCGTCTCCTTGCGCAGCCGGGATAGTTCTCGCCGCTCTCTCTCCACGGCCTCCCGCACCTCACCAAGTTGGTTCTCGGCGGCAGCGTGATGCTCCCTCACCTCGTTGAAGGAGGTGACGAAGGCCTGTTGCTGGTCCCTAACGACGTCCAGGAACCGGTGCCCCCGCTCGAAGATGCTTGGATCCCAGGTGAGGGGGTTCCAAGCGACCCCCACGAGGGTGCCGAGGTCGGTACCGGGGAGAGCAGCTGAGGACGATGTAGCCCCCGCTGCCGATGTGGGGCTGTGTGCAGGGTCGCCAGCCTGCTCCCGGGGGTCTTGCTGTTCTTCCCCGGCAACTTCCCCTGCGCCTGCGCCCAGGGACCCCGGGGCTGGGGAAGCCTCCCTGCTCCCGGCGGGGGCCGTCCCCTGCAGGGCGGCAGGTAGGCCCGTGCCAGTCGCGTCCGCAGCTTCGGGCGCGTCGCCGGGCGCCGTCACAGCGGCGGCGGTGCCCACCGCTGCTCCTGTCTCTGCCGTAGCGGGGCTTGACGTGAGAGCCGGTTCCGGCTCCGCCTCCGCCCCCGCGACTTCGACGACCGGGTCAAGATCGACCACGATCGCGCCCGTTCCAGGTGTGGGTGCACTTGTGCCTGCGACGATGAGAAGCATGAGGATCGGCGAGTAATGGGGCTGTCAAAAACGGACAAGGGTGACCAGGACGGTTACCTTGCGCGGCTGTCGGGCTTGCGGGGGGAGCCTCTCCTGCCTCGCCTGCGCCGGCGGGAGCATCCAAGAGGCTTGCCGCGGGTGAGCTGCCGCTCGCTGCAGAAACAGGTACGTTCATGAGTTTGGCCGACAAAAAATTGCAGCTCTGGAGAAGTAACGAAGACATACCGGTTGCCGGCCCTGCCTCCGTGGGGGCTGGGCCGCCAGGGGGCGCGATCGCGTCGCGGCCAACCCCTACGGTGGTGGGGTTGGCGGTGCCGCTCGCATCGGCGCGCCCTCTTGCTTGGCGTGCCAGGCGGGGAATCGCTCCTCGCCCTCTTGCTGGCACCCGCCGGCGAGTTGGACTTCGGGGGGTTACATCGGAGCGCGAAGCCTCGGAAGACCCCCCGAGCGGGCGGCGCCGTAGGCGCCCACGGGTTAGTCGCGGCCCGGCGTGTTCCGGACGTTGACGGTGATGCCGCCGCAGTGTCGGGAACCAACCTTGTGGAGGCTCCCGCTACTGGGGCGAAAACTGTTGCCGAGACTCCGGAGGCCCCTACTGATGCAGCCGCTGCCGGAGTGCCGGCGGGCGCCCCGGGAGCGGCGGCCGCTGAGGCGGAGGCCGCCCTTGAGGCACCCACGGCTCCGGTGGCCGTGGATGCCGCCAAGGTGCCGACGGGCGCCCCTGAAGCGGCCACCGCCGCAAGGTTGGGGGCCGCTGCCAGGGCGGACGTCGGCGTCGAGGAGATGACTGCGGCTGCTACAAACGCCCTCGATCTCCTCACGATCAGAGGCACGCTGTCGCTGCTTTCGTCGTCGTCGTCCACGGGGACGACCTCCGGGGACGTAGCCGCCTGGCCCGCCTCGTCATCCAGCTGGGCTCAGATCCGCCCCCGCTCTCCTCGAGCACCCGCTTCTAGCGGGGTGCTTCCGGGGTAGCGTGCGGGACCCGAGTGGGTGTGTCGTCCATCAACCCCCACTCGTTGCAGGGCGGGAAGGCGCCGACGATGTCGCTGAGCGTCGTAACGCCGGCATGAAGGGGGGAAACCCCCGGCGGGAACTGCGTTGATTGGAAGGTCTCGCCGGAGATCCCCCTCACCCACGTCCTGAGGGTCTCCAAGTCCACGCCGTCTTGCTGGAGGCGTGTCCGGTCCCCGGGACCCATGTACATCCACGCGGGTCGGGAGCGCAGCTGCAGCAGGGCTATACGCCGGTGGACGAAGGTGCGCGCCACGTCCACGTCGGAGAGCCCCGCTAGCCGCAACGCCTTGATCTTCTCCACGATGGGGAGGAGGTCGGCGTCGTGGTGGTACCTGTCCTGCCAGCAGTTCTGGGGTTGCGGCAGCTCCGTCGGCGACTGGATGAACTCCTGGAGGTCCTCCACTCGGACCCAACACCAATCGCTCCGCCACTCCTTTTCGATCTTTTTCCCCGACCGGACCATGAATTCGGACTTCATCTGGTCGCGGGCGCGGAATACCACCCCCGACAACATCGCCTTTGCATTGTCAATGCGGGGATAGAAGTAGTGGCGGAAGAGCCCCACCGACGGCATCACCCCCACGAATGCCTCGCAGAGGAACTGGAAGGTGGCAACGAGGAACAGCGACGTGGGGTGGAGCTGCGCCACCCGCAGTTGGTAAGACTCCATCAGTGCGTGGAGGAATAGTAAGAAGGGCGGCACCAGGCCGCAGAGGAGAAAGCACACGAACACCCAGAAGTCATTGTCCTGGTGCTCGACACCCGCCGGGAAGATCAGCGTCTCTCCGTGCTCGTTGAAGTTGGAGGCGACGGCGTGCCGGAGCTTCCCCAGCGCCTCGCCATTGTAGCCGGGGCGGAAGAAGGCGACCGCGGCCCGAATCTCCAGCTTCTTCTGGTCCTTGGCGGCGGCCGCCTTGGTTGCCGCCTCACTCTTGCTTGCCGCGGCCTTCTTTGAGACCTGGACCTCCTTCCCCTTTCTGGTGGTGGAGAGCGAGGGCGAAAGCTAGCAGGAGCGCTGGGGTGCAAGATGTGGAAGGGGATGAAGACGAAGGCTATGTGAGCAGAGTGTTTTTTTCCCCTTTTGGCAACAGTAATAGCTTTACAGCGCCCGGCCATTTGGTAACGGCCGGTTCCGTACCCTACGGGTGCGCGGGGATAACTCCTAATCATTAGAAGTAATGCACGGTGTGACCTTAACTTCCCTATTTACGGGGGGGGGGGGGGGGGAGTTAGGGCGGAAATCACGCGCTCGCTACCCCATCTGTAACTGCGCCGTACATGGGGCAGCGAAGGGACGCGGACCCGCGGCAAATCGGGCCCCACACGTCGGTTGAGGGCGTAGCCCGGCAACCGACCTAGGGAAGACTCATTCGGGAACAGGTGATGCCGGCCCACGCCCGGGGGCTACTGTCGCACCAACGGCACCCGGGGTACCACCGCTGCGCGACGCGTGGGCCCCGTCCCCGAGTTCCCGGGAAGGTTCCATCTCGGGCAGCGGCTACGAGCAGTCCGGCAAGCTACCAGCCCGAAAGGGCTAGCGGGGCTTCGGGGAATGTTCCCGCCTGGGCACCTCCCGGGAAGCCGCTTCCCGAGGGGCGACTTGCCGGGACAGGGGGTTCCCGGGCGCATGCCTGTGCCTCAAGCATGGGGCCCAGTAGGCAGATCAACAGCGCCACGTGGGCGCGTGGCAGGCGTGGGGTGCGCGGCCCCACCGGAGCAAGGAGTAAGGCGCACGGCTCATTAAATGAGCCGACCGATGGGGCGTTACCCGTCCGATCAAGTGAACAGTGGTTGTCCAATCCTACTCAAGGGTTTTAGACCCCTAGCAACGGAGGTGGCGTCCATACGTGCCACCAGCTCACCGGGGAGCACCCTCGCCAACGGTCAAAGGGTTCGATCAGCCCACAGTTAGCCTCTAGCATTAGCGGAGAATAGCAAGGAGTACCTAGCAAAAGGGAGAGAGTACCCGGGAACTTACCCGGCAACCTGTAAACACTTGATTCACAACCAATATTAGCTCAAACAAGCAGGACGTAGGGTTTTACACCTCCGGGTGGCCCGAACCTGGGTAAAAACGTGCGCGTGTCTGTTCTTTGATTAGCACGCACTTTTAGTACATCATTTCGCCGGCCCCGCAGGGCCCCATCGGCCGAGTCGGCGATCGCCGGGGCGAACCCCGACGCCCCAACCGAAACTAAAAGGGGGCCGTGACCGCACGCCCCCGGTGTCGGAGCACCGTGCGACGACAGTCGGGGACGACGGGCGCGGTGATGGCGGCGGCGACGGCGCGCGCGGGCGTCACGCCGTGACGGGCGGGGGTTTCCCCGCGAAGAAGACGACCCCGACAGGTGGGCCCCACCTGTCGGTGGCTCACGCGCGCACGCAGTTGAAGCGACCGCCCCCTTACTAGGGTTCGATCTCTGTGCTTACAGTGCTAGTCCCTGGATCGACTCGCTAGCACACACAGTTTCAAGATGTAATATCAAGATACAAAGGTCAAAAGTATATTACATCGCATTGATCCAGAACTTACATATTGCATAACCTCGTGGGTTAGCTCGGAAAAAGATAAAATCTTGCAGCAGAAAGCAGAAGATGTAGGAGTCCCATAACAACTCCACAGTCGAAACATGTTGGAATGTAAACTCGTAACCCTACAATTCGTACCTCACTCTTCACCTGGTTCACCTGCAACATTTAAACGTTGCAGCCACTAGGGGGTCAATACATTGAATGTATTGGCAAGTTCACAAAAAAGTTATAACAAATCCTGTCAAGTATATGCAGTATTTGGCAAGGTGGGGTTTTGGCTAATTGCATAAAAGGTTCAAACCATTCATTTTATTAGGAAATTGGAATGAGTGAGACCTTCCTTATAGCCCCAATATCTAGTTGCTCATAATTGTCCGTAACCGGGGACACGGCTAAGTACTTAGTTTGACACTCTTGAGAGGTTGTACACATTCCCCACAGAAATACACGTGTTAATCCCTTGCTGTCCTCAGGGTAGAGTAGCAACGGCATCGATTACAGGAATTTTCAGACCATAATCACCCAGACCACCTGAGGGACCTACGTTCCCACCTACACGGCTACATCTGCACAATCCCTCGGATCCAGGATCATATGTCTTACATCCATCCTGGCAGAGCCCATATTACCATGTGGTTGTACTGGAAGCTACTAAACAGGAAACTAGTCCAGTCTCTGGTTACCCCGGGTGGCATCCCCCATAGAAATGGACCTAACGTCACGACATCCGAATACTCAAAGCAGCCCACCCAGGACGGTTCATTGAATTACTTGTTTTGCCATACACTAGGAAAATCATATTGTAATTCAATAGTATCACATTGTAATAACACCACCCTCGTATATTCTCATAGCATAGCATTTTACTACTACAATGGCAATTGGTGGTAAGGTCATGACAAAGGGTATCCTATACTACTAGGACAGATCATAGCTAGCATAGATACAGTAATAATCCTAACAATGCAACTAATAAAAGTTAGTGCATAATAAAATAATAGGATAAATGATCAAAGTGAACTTGCCTTGATAGTAGTTGGTATTCAGACACTCTTCGCAATCACAAAGTTCGCTCTCCGAGAAAACTATACAATCAAGCAAACATATACATACATAAACACACAATACAAACATGACAAAAGAATATGTATGCCATGATGCGATGCAAAACATGTGACATGAGTGGGTTGGTTTTATTTGGGTGATCTACTGATCCAAGGCATTGATAATTAAGCACATGCAATTAGGGTTTTTAAATAAATTGCAATGGCTAGGGTTTAAACCTAAAATGAGGTTTTATTAGTATCAGCCAAATAGATTAATTCAAAATATTTATTTCTCTGTCCCATTGGACAGAGGACATTAAAAAAAAATTTTGGGCACTGGTTTCATTCAAAAAGAACTTCTAAATAATTAGTTATGATTTAAATGGTATAAAACCCTAATCTTTAATTTGAATGTGATTCAAGTATTCAAATTTGAAATTGCACAGTGCCAAAAGATTCGACATTTCCTAAGGATTCCAAAAAGGTGTGGATCATTAAATTTGGCCAAACAGATTTAAAGTTATGATCATTTGAAGTTACAGGGGCCTATCTGCAAAAGTGCCTTTTAAAATAATCCGGGGGATTAAAATTAGCTTTTTATTTTATAAAACCGGGTGCCACGTGTCAGCATCTAATTGGTGCGTACCGGTTCGGTTTAAGTGAAATAAAAGAGATCTAATCTACACCGTTGGAGATGGATGGACGGACGAGATTGATCGGGGAGCTCACCGGCGAGGTTAGGGTTTCGGCGGGCGGCGGCGCGGCACGGGCGGGGCGACGCGGGGATGCTCCGGCGTCGGGGCGCGACGGGGAAGCGACGGGCGAGGGCGGCGCGGAACGGCGGAGACGGGGCCGCGGTCAGCGTCAGCTCGGGCGGCGCGGGTCGTCGCCTAGGTCGAAGAAGACGCGGTGGCGCGGGGCGGCTCCGGCGAGGGATTCCGGCGGCCGGGCGGCGTGCGAGCGAGGCAAACGGGGGGGAAAAGGAGAGGGGGTCGCGGGGATTATAAAGACGTGCTCGGGCGTGAAAATGGAAAGCCGGAAAAGGAGATTGCGGCGGCGGGCGCGCGGGGACGGCGGCCGGAAATCGCGGCGGCGGCGCGGCCGCTTTCTGTAACATCCCAAAATTTCAAACTTTTACATGTGCATTGCATCCATGAGCAGCATGCCACAATTGCGTATTTGAATTCAAATTTTGAATCACAAAAAGGCTTTAAGAGATCTTGTTTACATCCCTGTAACCTTTGGATTTTCAAACCAATAGGGTTGATGTATAAAAAGGGTTTAGTGCATATATAAGCTATCCCATAATTTTTGGATAATTATTTGGAGTTGAAAAAGTATTTTATTTAAACAGATATATGGCCCTAAAGGCATTTATAGGGCAAATCTATATTTACATATTTTATTTTGAGGTGAAACTACTTCCAAAAGTTGTATCATGGTAGAATATGATTTTAGAAATTTTCTGGGATTTATTTGGACCAATTTGGAGTTCAAACTCAAAAGATATCAAAGAAATGAGAAAAGCAGAAAAAGAAAAGGCTAAAAGAAAAAAAAAATAGAAAACCGGACCGAACCGGCCGTTTTGGGCCGAACCGGCCTGGTCCGACCGCGCCCGAGCCGACCCGACCGGCCCAGCCACGTGCGCGCGCGCCCGCTGCCGCTGACGCGTGGGACCCACGCGTCAGGGTCTTCTTCCCCGGAAGGAAACGCCCGCGCCGCCGCCGCGATTTCCGGCCGCCGTCCCCGCGCGCCCGCCGCCGCAATCCGCTCCTCCGGCCTTCCTTTTTCACGCCCGAGCTCGTCTATATAACCCCCGCGACCCCCCTCTTCTTTTCCCCCCGGTTTTCCCTCGCACGCACGCCGCCAGGCCGCCGGAATCCTTCGCCGGAGCCGCGCCCGCGCCGCCGCCCGTCTTCGTCCTAGGCGTCGACCGCGCCGTCCCCGAGCGCTGCCGACCGCACCCCCGTCTCCGCCGTGCCGCGCCGCGCCTCCCCGTGTCTTCCCCGTCACGCCCACGTCGCCGGAGCGCCCCCGCGCCGCCGCGCCCGTGCCCGCGCCGCCGTCTCCTCCGACTCCGGCCGCCCGCGCCGCCCGGTAAACCCTAGAACTCCCCTCGTCCGTCCGATCTTTGATCAACGGCCCGGATTAGATCGGGTTCATTCCCTTAAGTGAACCGGTACGCGCCTATCAGAAGCTGCCACGTGTCACCCCGTTTTTATAAAATAAAAATGTAATTTTAATCCCCCGGAATTAATAAAAGGCACTTTTGCAGATAGGCCCCTGTAACTTCAAATGATCATAACTTTAAATCTGTTTGGCCAAATTTAATGATCCACACCTTTTTGGAATCCTTAGAAAGTGTAGAATCTTTTGGCACTGTCCAAATTTAAATTTGAATATTTGAATCACATTCAAATTACAGATTAGGGTTCATACCATTTAAATCATAACTAATTATTTAGAAGTCCTTTTTGAATGAAACCAGTGCCCAAAATTTTGTTTTAATGTCCTCTGTCCAATGGGACAGAGAAATAAATGTTTTGAATTAATCTATTTGGTTAATGCTAATAAAACCTCATTTTAGGGTTTAAACCCTAGGCTTTGCAATTCATTTAAAAACCCTAATTGCATGTGCCTAATTATCAATGCTTTGGACCAGTAGATCACCCAAATAAAACCAACCCACCCATGTCATATGTTTTGCATCGCACCATGGCATACATATTCTTTTGTCATGTTTGTATTATGTGTTTATGTGTGTGTATATGTTTGTTGATTGTATAGTAGTCTCGGAGAGCGAACCTTGCGATTGTGACGAGTGTTTGAACTCCAACTACTATCAAGGCAAGTTCACTTTGATCATTCACCTATTATTTTATTATGCACTAGATTTTATTAGTTGCATTGTCAGGATTATTATTGTATCTATGCTAGCTATGATCTATCCTACTAGTATAGGATACCTTTGTCATGACCTTACCACCAATTGCCATCGTAGTAGTAAAATGCTATGCTATGATAATATACGAGGGTGGTATTAATACAATGTGATACTATTGAATTACAATATGAATTTCCTAGCGTATGGCAAAACAAGTAATTCAATGAACCATCCTGGGTGGGCTGCTTTGAGTTTTCGGATGTCGTGACGTTAGGTCCATTTCTATGGGGCCCGCTGAGTCGTCTCTCCGTGTGATTCGGGAGCGTCCATGGTCGTCTCCCCGTGCGATTCGGGGAGCGCCTGCGTCACAATGTGGGATGCCACCCGGGATAACCAGAGACTGGACTAGTTTCCTGTTTAGTAGCTTCCAGTACAACCACATGGTATTATGGGCTCTGCCAGGATGGATGTAAGAAATATGAACCCGGATCCGAGGTGACATCGGTATGTAGCAGTGTAGGTGGGGGCGCGTCCCTCAGGTGGTCTGGGGGAATATGTTCTGAAAATTCCTGTAATCGATGCCGTTGCTACTCCACCTGGAGGACAGCAAGGGATTAACACGTCGATTTCTTGTGGGTAAAGTGTACCACCTCTCGAGAGTGTCAAACTAAGTACTTAGCCGTGTCCCCGGTTACGGACAATTATGAGCAACTAGACATCGGAGCTGTAAG
Source organism: Brachypodium distachyon (assembly GCF_000005505.3). Classification (NCBI taxonomy): domain Eukaryota; kingdom Viridiplantae; phylum Streptophyta; class Magnoliopsida; order Poales; family Poaceae; genus Brachypodium; species Brachypodium distachyon. The sequence goes on from NC_016135.3 coordinate 5,497,179, forward strand.
GAAAGTCTCACTCATTCCAATTTCCTAATAAAATGAATGGTTTGAACTGGGTAGGAGCATTGATGTTTCTACTCAATGTGCCTAGGTTAATAGGAGCATGGGTGTTTCTACCCCGTGTCCAATAGAATTCAAAACTATTTGTCTAAAAATGATAGGATTTGAATAAAGATGCTTTTGTGCAAAATAGCCAAACCCCACTTAGCCAAACTATGCATGTACCTGGTAGGTCGTTTATAACTCTGGTGAGCTTGCCAATACATTCAAATGTATTGACCACGTAGTGGCTGCAATTAATAATGCAGGTGGATCCGACGATGAGTGAGGTTCGTCGTTTTGTCATGGGTCATGTGCTTACATTCCAACATGCTCTCTCCTCTGGGAGTAGATGAGGCCCTTTTACTCTACTTTTCCGCTGCAGCTTCATGATACATTGTTGTCATGGTTTTGAACATTATTTGTTTATGCTGGCCCAAGAGGTCATGCAAGTTTGTAAGTATAATTTAAGTTCTGGATGATACGATGTAATAAAGTACTTTTGACCTTTGTATCTTGGTATTACATCTTGAACTGTGTGTGCTAGTGAGTCGATCCAGGGACTAGCACAAGTAAGCACAGAGATCGAACCCTTGTGAAGGGGATCGCTTCAGATGGTATCAGAGCAAAGTGTTGCCTGTAGGAACGTGACCCTGGTTTGGATTAAGATAAGACAAGACCAAAGACCAAACCTTAGGAAATGTTCTCATCCCTTTCTGTTCTATATCTATATACATACATTTTATTCCTTATCCCTATTCATCTAAATCTTTGCATTTATAACTTACATATGCATGACATGTTTATTGTTTTATTCCACATATACACCGAATACTATGTTTATTACTACATATGTATGCTTAATATATTTTACCACAGATGCATATTCGATTTTTACACCATACACCACTATAATCATGTTGCCATGTTGTTCACATGTTAGTATGCATCCAATTTTATATTTACATTTCCACCCTTGATACTAATGTTATCACTTGATTCCCACTCTACCACTTTTATTTTTATTTTTACTTACATTCGACCATTTGATCATGTCACTGATACTCCCTTATCTCCTTCTTTATTTTCTATAGATGGGAAGCCCAACACCGTTCGGCAATGTACCGCCGTTCACCCGCGTCTACTACCCTTCCACGGACGACGATCAGCTGTTCAGTGCCCCTTTGGCGGCACTGTGTGCTTTCCTCGACCTGCCACCACCCAGGTTCAGAGGCCGAGTTGAGACCGCCGCACCCGAGGGATGGCAGCCACGGTGGGAGATCGAGGCGAAGATCCGGGGGCGTGAGATCGCGCCAGCTACACCGGATATCACCTTCATCAGCCGCTACCCCACCTTCGAGCAGGGCCTTCAGTTCGCCATGCAGTGCGCCTTCGCACAGGTGTGCCGGGACTATCGGCACGAGTTCCCCGAGGATTCCTCCTTCCTCCTCTTTGGAAGGCGGAACCATGCATGCTCGGCGGTGGCTACGACCAACGACGAGGATGCGACCCCAGTGACGACCCACTTCGAGAACATGGAGATAAACACCGTGGACTTGGAGTCTTGTCTCGAGCACGAGATGACCAGGGCCGACCTCGCCGAGGAGCAGGTTGGTAACCTAATGGGAGAGAAGACCCAGTGGCTGGAGGACAAGGCCGTGTTGGAGAACACTGTCCTCAATATGGGAGACGCCATCGAGCAGCTGCAGTACGAGAGGGACCAGGCTCGCTACTACTGCGAGCAGTTCCAGGCGTTCATCGCAGCAGCAGCCGCAGCAGCACCAGCTGCCGCACCGGCGCCAGACCAGGTCCCACCTCCACCACAGGACCAGGAGATGGAGGCTCAGGAGGAGCCGACTGAGGAGGAGGAGCCCCAGGAGGTCCACGAGATGGACACCCCTGCTACAAACACCCGCTCCAAGATGAAGGCGAACGGGACCACACCGACAGCCACACTCCCTTAGATCTGTTGATGCCTACCAGAATTTATCTTTTCTTCTAGCTATAGGTAGTGCGAGTTAGTCATTGACCATACAATCTATGTGTATGGCAATGTAGGTCGATTGCTTTCTCCTCGTACTCTTTTCTTTATGGGCAATGCCCCACCATAAACAAGTGTGTTTTGTTATGATTTTTCAAAACCTTTTATGTTGATGAGTGTATGATTGTTATATGCTTGAGTTACTACCTGGTTTTGAGGGTTTAGTTATCCTTAGCTCTATTCTATCTGTTTTCCTCATTTATGCTACCCTAAGCAGATGCCTCCGAGACGCCGGAACCCCGCCAACAACGCTGAGGCTAACAATGCCGAAGCTGACGGAAACGCTGCCACCATGCAACAGTTATTGGCCGCTCAGACCCAATTCTTCCAGATGATCACCCAGCAATTGGCCAACAACAATGCCAACCACCAGCAGAACCACAACAACCAGCAACACCAACCACCCCAAGTGGATATGCTGACCAGATTCCTACGTTTGCGCCCGCCCACTTTTTCCAGCTCCACTGAGCCTATTATGGCTGACGATTGGCTCCGGTCAGTCAACAAGAACTTGGTCACCATCAACTGCACTGACGAAGAGAAAGTGCGATTCGCAGCTCATTTGCTAGAAGGACCCGCAGCGTCATGGTGGGAAAATTTTCAGATCACCACCCCCATCGAGGATGTCACCTGGGACATGTTCCAGGAAGCCTTCCGCACTGCCCACATCTCTGCGGGAGTGCTCAGCCTGAAGAAGAAGGAATTTCACAGGCTACGACAAGGAAGCCGCTCTGTGTCAGAGTACATAGAAGTATTCAACCAGCTGTCCCGTTATGCACCGGACGATGTGAACACCGACGCCAAGCGCAGAGAGAAGTTCTTGGATGGTCTGAACGACGAGCTGTCAGTTCAACTTGCTATTGCTTACACCCCGACCTACCAGTCCTTGATCGACAAGGCCATTATTTTGGAAAGCAAGCTCGCACAAATGGAGAGCCGCAAGAAAAGACTTCACCAGGGGGGCTCTCACACTGGACCGCACCAGAAGCAGCGCACCTCCTATGACGGAAGTGGCAGTTCCTCCTTGAGCAGGAACGGGAACCAGAGCAACCACCGTAGTGGAGGTAATAGTCACCACCACCGCCAGGGAATCCAAGGACACCACCATCATGGTGGCAATGTGAACCGGCACCATCCACAGCACCAGCCTCAGCAACAGCACCAGTTCGCTCGCCCAAGGCCCATCAATGGCAACGGGAACGGCAGGAACAACGGCAATGGCCAGAACAACAATGGTCAGAACCACAATGCCAATAAGGACATGAGCAAGGTGGAGTGCTACAAGTGTCACAAGATGGGACACTATGCCACCAACTGCCCGGACAACCAGGATGGCACTGGGAACAAGCCCAATCCATTCCAGAAGGGCCACGTGAATCACGTGGATGTGGAAGAGATCACCGAGGAACCAGGTATCATACTTGGCACCTTCCACATTAATGCTTATGAAGTACTTGTTCTATTTGACACTGGAGCATCGCATTCATTCATTTCAAGAGTATTGGTAGAAAGAGGCAAATTACCCTCTAAGACCATGGCTAGACCCATGAAAGTGAACTCACCGGGTGGAACAATACTAGCAACCCGACACTGTCGCCAGCTACCCCTAAGTATTGGGAGACATATTTTTCCCTCTGATCTCATAGTTATAGATTCCCGAGGACTGGACCTAATCTTGGGAATGGACTGGTTGACCTTATATGAAGGATTAGTAGACTGTGCCCAGAGAACTGTCACCCTCACTACCCCAGACAAGAGACGCATCCGGTACAAGTCAACCCACGAGCTTAAGAGACCCAAGGTTAATGCTCTTAAGGGGGTTAGTATGGACGAAGTACCAATAGTGAAGGAATACCCAGACGTGTTTCCAGAGGAATTACCAGGCATGCCACCGGACCGTGATGTGGAGTTCCTTATTGAGTTAATGCCAGGAAGTGGACCCATAGCCAAGAGACCATATAAGATGGCTGTGGACGAGTTGAAAGAATTGAAGAAGCAGCTAGCTGAACAGTTAGCGAAAGGGTTCATCCGCCCCAGTTCATCACCCTGGGGAGCACCTGTCCTGTTTGTAGAAAAGAAGGACAAGAGCCAACGGATGTGCATTGACTATCGTTCACTCAACGAGGTGACGATAAAGAATAAGTATCCTTTACCCATAATCAATGATTTATTCGACCAGTTGAAGGGAGCTCAAGTGTTCTCAAAGATCGATCTGCGATCAGGGTATTTTCAGCTGAAAATCCGGGAAATGGATATACCCAAGACAGCATTCACCACTAGGTATGCACTGTACGAGTACACCGTGATGCCTTTTGGTTTGACCAATGCACCTGCATACTTCATGAACATGATGAACAAGGTGTTCATGGAATTCTTGGACAAGTTCGTCGTAGTATTCATCGATGACATACTGATCTATTCCAAGAGCAAAAAGGAACATGAGCAGCATCTGCGCATGATTTTGGAGAAGTTGAGAGCGCACCAGCTGTACGCCAAATTCAGCAAGTGTGAATTTTGGTTATCAGAAGTCAGCTTTCTTGGACACATAGTGTCAGGAGCCGGAGTAGCCGTTGACCCAGCTAAGGTTGCAGCAGTTACAGAATGGGAGGCACCGAAGAACGTCGGAGAAGTCCGTAGTTTCCTTGGACTTGCTGGTTACTATCGGAGATTCATTGAGAATTTCTCCAAAATAACGAAACCCATGACAGAGCTGTTAAAGAAAGAGAAGAAGTTTGCCTGGAATGAGTTTTGTGAAGAGAGTTTCCAGGAATTGAAGAAAAGGCTAGTGTCCGCACCCATCCTTGTTTTGCCTGACCTACAAGAGGATTTTCAAGTATACTATGACGCCTCACGTCAAGGATTGGGAGGAGTGTTAATGCAAGGAGGAAGAGTTGTAGCGTACGCTTCGCGACAACTAAAGAGCCACGAAGGCAACTATCCCACTCATGACTTGGAGTTAGCATCAGTAGTGCACGCCTTGAAGACCTGGAGGCACTATCTGATGGGAAAGCACTGTGAGCTGTTTACTGACCATAAGAGTCTGAAGTACATTTTCACCCAGAAGGAGCTGAACCTGAGGCAGAGAAGATGGTTAGAACTGATAAAAGATTACGACCTGAATTTACAATACCATCCAGGCAAGGCTAACGTCGTAGCCGACGCATTGAGCCGCAAGGGCTATGTAAATGGACTAACAGCTGGAGAGTTACCACCAGAGTTGTGCGAACAGTTCAAAGACCTCAGACTAGAAATAGTACCGGAAGGTTACTTAGCCACTTTGGAAGTGCAACCCACACTGCTAGATAAGATTAGAGAAGCACAAAAAGATGATTCGGAAATAAAGGAAATAAGAGGGAATATGATTAGTGGAAAGGCCAAAGATTTTCGAGAAGACGATCAGGGAACCATATGGTTCGGAAAACGCATTTGCGTACCGCAAGATCCGAAAATCAGAAAGTTGATTTTGCAAGAAGCCCACGATTCACCATATTCAATCCACCCTGGAAACACAAAGATGTACATGGACCTCAAGGAAACATTTTGGTGGTCCGGATTGAAGCATGACATCGCAGAGTTCATTGCCTTGTGCGATGTGTGCAGCAGAGTTAAGGCAGAACACCAGAAGCCAGCAGGGTTACTGAGACCATTGCCTATACCGGACTGGAAATGGGATAAAGTCGGCATGGACTTTATCACCGGGCTACCAAGGACTAGATCAGGATATGATTCCATTTGGGTAGTGGTTGACCGTTTGACCAAGGTTGCCCACTTCATACCAGTGAAGACTACATACACCAGTGCACAGTTAGCGAAACGCTACATGTCCAGAATAGTGTGTTTACACGGAGTACCCAAGGAAATAGTTTCAGACAGAGGTACCCAGTTTACCTCAAGATTTTGGGGACAACTACATGAGTCTCTAGGAACAAGACTAGAATTCAGTACAGCCTTTCATCCGCAGACGGATGGACAGACCGAGAGAGTAAATCAGATTCTTGAGGACATGTTGAGAGCCTGCGTTCTGGATTATGGGTCTAGTTGGGATGACAATTTGCCGTATGCAGAATTCTCATACAACAACAGTTTCCAAGCCAGCATTGGAATGTCACCGTTTGAAGCTTTGTATGGAAGGAAATGCAGAACACCATTGTTATGGGATGGTGTAGGAGACCGTAGCCTATTCGGCCCGGATATGATCAAGGATGCCGAGGAAAAAGTTAGACTCATCCGAGACCGGCTGAAAGTAGCCCAGTCAAGGCAGAAAAGCTACGCAGATTCTAAACGTAGGGAAGTCATCTACGAGGCTGAAGACAGAGCGTATCTCAGAGTTTCACCGATACGCGGAGTAAAGAGGTTTGGTATAAAAGGGAAACTAGCACCCCGATTCGTCGGACCTTTCAAGATATTGTCGCGACAAGGAGAGGTAGCCTACAAGTTGGATTTGCCGGAAGCACTATCAAACGTCCACAATGTCTTCCACGTATCGCAACTGAAGAAGTGTCACCCCGAGATGGCCGACACACCCCTGAGGGATACGATTCCACTTGAGGAAGTCCAGTTACAGGGTGACCTCACCTATGAGGAGAAACCGATCAGGATCTTGGACACAGCTGAGAGACAGACCCGATCCAAGACCATCAAGTTTTGCAAAGTCCAATGGGACCATCACACAGAAGAAGAAGCCACTTGGGAACGCGAAGTTGATCTTCGAGAAGACCACCCACACCTCTTTGCTAGCCACACCGAATCTCGAGGACGAGATTCATCTTAAGGGGGTTAGGTCTGTAACATCCCAAAATTTCAAACTTTTACATGTGCATTGCATCCATGAGCAGCATGCCACAATTGCGTATTTGAATTCAAATTTTGAATCACAAAAAGGCTTTAAGAGATCTTGTTTACATCCCTGTAACCTTTGGATTTTCAAACCAATAGGGTTGATGTATAAAAAGGGTTTAGTGCATATATAAGCTATCCCATAATTTTTGGATAATTATTTGGAGTTGAAAAAGTATTTTATTTAAACAGATATATGGCCCTAAAGGCATTTATAGGGCAAATCTATATTTACATATTTTATTTTGAGGTGAAACTACTTCCAAAAGTTGTATCATGGTAGAATATGATTTTAGAAATTTTCTGGGATTTATTTGGACCAATTTGGAGTTCAAACTCAAAAGATATCAAAGAAATGAGAAAAGCAGAAAAAGAAAAGGCTAAAAGAAAAAAAAAAAAATAGAAAACCGGACCGAACCGGCCGTTTTGGGCCGAACCGGCCTGGTCCGACCGCGCCCGAGCCGACCCGACCGGCCCAGCCACGTGCGCGCGCGCCCGCTGCCGCTGACGCGTGGGACCCACGCGTCAGGGTCTTCTTCCCCGGAAGGAAACGCCCGCGCCGCCGCCGCGATTTCCGGCCGCCGTCCCCGCGCGCCCGCCGCCGCAATCCGCTCCTCCGGCCTTCCTTTTTCACGCCCGAGCTCGTCTATATAACCCCCGCGACCCCCCTCTTCTTTTCCCCCCGGTTTTCCCTCGCACGCACGCCGCCAGGCCGCCGGAATCCTTCGCCGGAGCCGCGCCCGCGCCGCCGCCCGTCTTCGTCCTAGGCGTCGACCGCGCCGTCCCCGAGCGCTGCCGACCGCACCCCCGTCTCCGCCGTGCCGCGCCGCGCCTCCCCGTGTCTTCCCCGTCACGCCCACGTCGCCGGAGCGCCCCCGCGCCGCCGCGCCCGTGCCCGCGCCGCCGTCTCCTCCGACTCCGGCCGCCCGCGCCGCCCGGTAAACCCTAGAACTCCCCTCGTCCGTCCGATCTTTGATCAACGGCCCGGATTAGATCGGGTTCATTCCCTTAAGTGAACCGGTACGCGCCTATCAGAAGCTGCCACGTGTCACCCCGTTTTTATAAAATAAAAATGTAATTTTAATCCCCCGGAATTAATAAAAGGCACTTTTGCAGATAGGCCCCTGTAACTTCAAATGATCATAACTTTAAATCTGTTTGGCCAAATTTAATGATCCACACCTTTTTGGAATCCTTAGAAAGTGTAGAATCTTTTGGCACTGTCCAAATTTAAATTTGAATATTTGAATCACATTCAAATTACAGATTAGGGTTCATACCATTTAAATCATAACTAATTATTTAGAAGTCCTTTTTGAATGAAACCAGTGCCCAAAATTTTGTTTTAATGTCCTCTGTCCAATGGGACAGAGAAATAAATGTTTTGAATTAATCTATTTGGTTAATGCTAATAAAACCTCATTTTAGGGTTTAAACCCTAGGCTTTGCAATTCATTTAAAAACCCTAATTGCATGTGCCTAATTATCAATGCTTTGGACCAGTAGATCACCCAAATAAAACCAACCCACCCATGTCATATGTTTTGCATCGCACCATGGCATACATATTCTTTTGTCATGTTTGTATTATGTGTTTATGTGTGTGTATATGTTTGTTGATTGTATAGTAGTCTCGGAGAGCGAACCTTGCGATTGTGACGAGTGTTTGAACTCCAACTACTATCAAGGCAAGTTCACTTTGATCATTCACCTATTATTTTATTATGCACTAGATTTTATTAGTTGCATTGTCAGGATTATTATTGTATCTATGCTAGCTATGATCTATCCTACTAGTATAGGATACCTTTGTCATGACCTTACCACCAATTGCCATCGTAGTAGTAAAATGCTATGCTATGATAATATACGAGGGTGGTATTAATACAATGTGATACTATTGAATTACAATATGAATTTCCTAGCGTATGGCAAAACAAGTAATTCAATGAACCATCCTGGGTGGGCTGCTTTGAGTTTTCGGATGTCGTGACGTTAGGTCCATTTCTATGGGGCCCGCTGAGTCGTCTCTCCGTGTGATTCGGGAGCGTCCATGGTCGTCTCCCCGTGCGATTCGGGGAGCGCCTGCGTCACAATGTGGGATGCCACCCGGGATAACCAGAGACTGGACTAGTTTCCTGTTTAGTAGCTTCCAGTACAACCACATGGTATTATGGGCTCTGCCAGGATGGATGTAAGAAATATGAACCCGGATCCGAGGTGACATCGGTATGTAGCAGTGTAGGTGGGGGCGCGTCCCTCAGGTGGTCTGGGGGAATATGTTCTGAAAATTCCTGTAATCGATGCCGTTGCTACTCCACCTGGAGGACAGCAAGGGATTAACACGTCGATTTCTTGTGGGTAAAGTGTACCACCTCTCGAGAGTGTCAAACTAAGTACTTAGCCGTGTCCCCGGTTACGGACAATTATGAGCAACTAGACATCGGAGCTGTAAGGAAAGTCTCACTCATTCCAATTTCCTAATAAAATGAATGGTTTGAACTGGGTAGGAGCATTGATGTTTCTACTCAATGTGCCTAGGTTAATAGGAGCATGGGTGTTTCTACCCCGTGTCCAATAGAATTCAAAACTATTTGTCTAAAAATGATAGGATTTGAATAAAGATGCTTTTGTGCAAAATAGCCAAACCCCACTTAGCCAAACTATGCATGTACCTGGTAGGTCGTTTATAACTCTGGTGAGCTTGCCAATACATTCAAATGTATTGACCACGTAGTGGCTGCAATTAATAATGCAGGTGGATCCGACGATGAGTGAGGTTCGTCGTTTTGTCATGGGTCATGTGCTTACATTCCAACATGCTCTCTCCTCTGGGAGTAGATGAGGCCCTTTTACTCTACTTTTCCGCTGCAGCTTCATGATACATTGTTGTCATGGTTTTGAACATTATTTGTTTATGCTGGCCCAAGAGGTCATGCAAGTTTGTAAGTATAATTTAAGTTCTGGATGATACGATGTAATAAAGTACTTTTGACCTTTGTATCTTGGTATTACATCTTGAACTGTGTGTGCTAGTGAGTCGATCCAGGGACTAGCACAAGTAAGCACAGAGATCGAACCCTTGTGAAGGGGATCGCTTCACTTTCCTTCCGGGGAAGAAGCCCCTGACAGGTGGGCCCCACCTGTCAGCGGGTGCGGGCGTGCGCGGGCGGCCGGGCGGCCGGGGCCGGTCGGGCGCGGTCGGACGGGGCCGGTTCGGCCCAAAGTGGCCGGGCCGGTCCGGTTTACCCTTTTTTTTTCTTTTAGATCTTTTGAGTTTGAACTCCAAATTGGTCCAAATAAATTCCAGAAAATTTGTAGAATCATGTTCTACCAAGATACAACTTTTGGAAGTAGTTTCTCTTCAAAATAATATATGTAAAAATACATTTGCCCTATAAATGCCTTTTGGGCCATATATCTATTTAAATAAAATACTTTTTCTAGTCCAATTAATTATCCAAAAATTATGGGATAGCTCATATGTGCAATAAACCCCTTTTATACATAAACCTTAATGGTTTGAAGATCCAAAGCTCAAATGGGTGTAAAACAAATCTTTTAAAGACTTTTGAGATTAAAATTTGAATTCAAACATGCAATTGTGGCATGATGCTCATGGATGCAATGCACATGTAAAGGTTAGAAATTTTGGGATGTTACAGACCTAACCCCCTTAAGATGAATCTCGTCCCCGAGATTCGGTGTGGCTATCAAAGAGTTGTGGATGGTCTTCTCGAAGATCATCTTCGCGTTCCCATGTGGCTTCCTCTTCAGTGTGATGGTTCCATTGAACTTTGCAAAACTGGATGGACTTGGATCGGGTTTATGTCTCAGCTGTATCCAAGATTCTGATTGGCTTCTCCTCATAGGTGAGGTCACTTTGCAGTTGGACTTCCTCTAGAGGTATCGTATCCCTCAGTGGTGTGTCGGCCATCTCAGGATGACACTTCTTCAGTTGCGATACATGGAAGACGTTGTGGACATTGGAGAATGCTTCCGGTGAATCCAGTTTGTAGGCCACTTCTCCTTGGCGTGACAAGATCTTGAAGGGTTCAATGAAACGGGGTGCTAGCTTTCCCTTGATTCCAAATCTCTTAACTCCGCTTATCGGTGACACTCTGAGATACGCTCTATCTTCAGCCTCGTAGGTAACTTCCCTACGTTTGGTATCTGCGTAGCTTTTCTGCCTTGACTGGGCTACTTTCAGCCGGTCTTGGATGAGTCTAACCTTTTCCTCGGCATCCTTTATCATGTCCGAGCCGAAAAGGCTGCGGTCTCCTACACCATCCCATAACAATGGTGTTCTGCACTTCCTTCCATACAAAGCTTCAAACGGTGACATTCCTATGCTGGCTTGGAAGCTGTTGTTGTATGAGAATTCTGCATACGGCAGATTGTCATCCCAACTGGATCCATAATCTAGAGCGTAGGCTCTCAGCATATCCTCGAGGATCTAATTTACTCTCTCAGTCTGTCCATCCGTCTGCGGATGAAATGCTGTGCTGAACTCCAGTCTCGTCCCCAGAAACTCATGTAGCTATCCCCAAAATCTTGAGGTGAATTGGGTACCTCTGTCTGAAACTATTTCCTTGGGTACTCCGTGTAAACACACTATTCTGGAGATGTAGCGTTTCGCTAACTGTGCACTGGGATAAAGTGGGCAACCTTGGTCAAACGATCGACCACTACCCATATGGAATCATATCCTAATCTGGTCCTTGGTAAACCGGTGATAAAGTCCATGCCAACTTTATCCCATTTCCAGTCCGGTATTGGCAGCGGTCTTAGCAATCCTGCTGGTTTCTGGTGTTCTGCCTTAACTCTGCTGGACACATCGCACAAGGCAATGAACTCTGCGATGTCTCGCTTTAATCCGGACCACCAAAATGTTTCCTTCAAGTCCGTGTACATCTTCGTGTTTCCAAGGTGAATTGAGTACGGTGAATCATGGGCTTCTTGTAAAATCAGCCTTCTTATTTCCGGATCCTGCGGTACACAAATGCGTTTACCGAACCATATGGTTCCTTGGTCATCTTCACGAAAATCCTTTGCTTTCTCGGCAACCATATTCTCTTTTATCTCATTTATTTCAGAGTCGCCCTTCTATGCTTTTATGATCCTATCCCATAGAGTGGGCTGTACTTTCAATGTGGCCAGATGTCCTTCAGGCACAATCTCAAGTCTCAGGTCCTTGACCTGTTTTCACAGCTCTGGCGGTAACTCTCCAGCTGTCAGTCCATTTATATAGTCCTTGCGGCTCAATGCATCGGCTACGACATTAGCCTGGCCGGGATGGTAAGACTCAGGTCATAATCCTTTACAGTTCTAACCATCTCCGCTGTCTCAGATTCAACTCCTTCTGGGTGAATATATACTTCAGGCTCTTATGATCTGTGAACAACTCACAGTGCTTCCCCATCAGGTAGTGCCTCCAAGTCTTCAAGGCGTGCACTACTGATGCTAGCTCCAAATCATGCGTGGGTAGTTGCCTTCGTGGCTCTTCAGTTGCCGCGAAGCATATGCTACAACTCTTCCATTCTGCATTAAGACTCCTCCCAATCCTTGACGTGAAGCGTCGCAATAGACTTGAAAGTTCTCTTGCAGGTTTGGTAGCACAAGAATAGGTGCGGACACCAATCTCGTCTTTAACTCCTGGAAACTCTCTTCACAGTTCTCGTTCCAGGCGAACTTCTTCTCTTTCTTTAATAGTTCCGTCATAGGTTTAGCAATCTTGGAGAAGTTTTCAATGAATCTTCGATAATATTCCGCGAGTCCTAGAAAACTGCGGATATCTCCAACGTTCTTGGGTGACTCCCATTCTGTAACAGCGGTCACCTTAGCTGGGTCGACAGCTACTCCTGCTCCTGACACGATGTGTCCGAGGAAACTGACTTCTGACAGCCAAAAGTCACACTTGCTGAACTTGGCGTACAACTTGTGCGCTCTCAGCTTCTCTAAAACTATGCGCAGATGCTGCTCATGCTCTTCCTTGCTCTTCGAATAGATCAAAATGTCATCAATGAACACCACGACAAACTTGTCCAAGAATTCCATGAACACCTTGTTCATCATGTTCATGAAGTATGCTGGTGCATTGGTCAAACCAAATGGCATCACGGTATACTCATAAAGTCCATACCTAGTGGTGAATGTCGTCTTGGGTATATCCATCTCTCGGATCTTCATCTGAAATACCCTGATCGCAGATCGATCTTGGAGAACACACAAGCTCCTTCCAACTGGTCAAAAAGATCGTTGATGATAGGCAAGGGGTATTTATTCTTTATCGTCACCTCATTTAGTGACCGATAATCGATACACATCCGTTGGCTTTTGTCCTTCTTCTCCACAAACAGGACAGGTGCTCCCCATGGTGATGAACTGGGGCGGATGAAACCTTTCGCTAACTGCTCAGCTAGCTGTTTCTTTAACTCTTTTAATTCATCCACAGCCATCTTATACGGTCTCTTGGCTATGGGTCCACTTCCAGGCATCAATTCGATGAGAAACTCTACATCACGGTCTGGTGGCATACCTGGCAACTCCTCCGAGAAAACATCCGGATTCATTCACTATTGGAACCTCGTCCAGGCTAACCCCCTTAAGAAAATTGACCTTAAGTCTCTTAAGTTCAAAAGCTGACTTGAAACGGATTCTCTTATTCTCTGGGGTGGTGAGGGTGATGGTTCTCATGATACAATCTATGAGTCCCTCATACTTGGCCAGCCAATTCATTCCTAGGATGACATCCAAACCCTTGGACCCTATTATTATTAGGTCCGTGGGGAAGGTGTGTTTCCCTATTTCCAAACTCAGCCGGCGCCTGTCATAGGCGGCTATCAATTCTCCCCCTGGTGAATTTACTTTCATGGGGTTTGCTAGTGTGCTAATAGGTAATCCATTTTGATGCACAAATCCTCTTGAGATGAATGAATGAGATGCACCGGTATCAAACAGTACTAAAGCTTTAAATGAATTAATGCTAAAGGTACCGATGACTATACCTTGCTCCTCGGTGATCTCTTCCACGTCGATGTGGTTCACGTTGCCTTTCTGGAACGGGTTTGGTTTAACCCCATTCCCTCCATTCTTCTACGGGTAATCGCTGGAGTAGTGCCCCATCTTGTGGCACTTGAAGCACTCCACCTGGCTCATGTCCCTACCAGGGTTGCGGTTCTGTCCGGCTCCATTGCCGTTGGTGTGGCCCTTTCCATTGCCATTTTGGTTTCCACCTCCATTGTGGTTACCATTCCCGTTGTGGTGCCTTGGGCGCTGCTGGTGCTGGTGCTGTTGTTGTTTCCGGTATGGCGGTTCTGATGGCCATACCCTCCACTGCGTCTGTCGTTGTGGCCCCCGGCCCTGTGCACAGACAAACTGCCACTACCATCCTGGGTGATGCGCGGCTTCTGATGTAGCCCCGCGTGAGAGCCTCCCTGGTGGAGTCTCCTCTTGCGGTTCTCCATCGGATGAAGCTTGTCCTCCAACACAATCGCCTTGTCAATGAGCGATTGGTAGGTAGGAGTGTAAGCAACAGCCAACTGAACGGAGAGTTCATCGTTCAGCGCATCCAAGAATCTCTCTCGGCGCTTGGCGTCCGTGTTCACTTCGTCCGGCACATAGCGGGCGAGACTGTTGAACTGGTCGATGAACTCGACCACTGTGCGGCTTCCCTGTCTGAGCCGTAGAAACTCCTTCTTCTTCAAATTAAGCACCCCTGCTGAGATGTGGGCGGTGCGGAAGGCTTCTTGGAACATATCCCATGTGACATGCTCGATAGGGGTGGTGATCTGGTAATTCTCCCACCACGAAGCAGCTGGTCCTTCCAATAGGTGAGCTGCAAATCTCACCTTCTCTTGCTCGGTGCAATTGATTTTCACCAAGTTCTTGTTTACTGAACGGAGCCAGTCGTCTGCCACGATTGGCTCTTGTGAGCTGGAGAAGGTGGGTGGGTGCAAACGCAAGAACTTGGTCAGCGTATCCGCTTGTGGAGGGTGGTGTTGCTGGTTGTTGGGGTTCTGCTGGTGGTTGGCGTTGTTGTTGGCTAACTGCTGAGTGATCATCTGAAAGAATTGGGTCTGTGCTGCCAACAGTTGCTGCATGGTTGCAGCATTCCCTTCTGCGTCGGCATTGTTAGCCTCGACGTTGTTGGTGGGGTTCTGGCGTCTCGGAGGCATCTGTTTAGGGTAGCATAGATGACGAAACAGATAGAATAGAGCTAAGGATGTCTAAGACCCCACAAAAACAAGGTATTGACACAAGCATATCTCAATCATACACTCAATCATTCATAAAAAGGTTTTGAAAAAGATAGCAAATCACACTTGTTCATGATGGGACATTGCCCATAACAAAAGAGTACGGAAAAATGCAATCGATCTACATTGCCTTACTCATGGATTGTATGGTGAATGACTAACTCGCAATACTGATAACGATAAGGACTGATAAAAACTGGCAGGCATCAACAAGTGTAAAGGAGTGTGGCTGATGGTGCGGTCCCGTTCGCCTTCCTCTTGGAGCGGGTGTTGGTGGCAGGGGTGTCCATCTCGTGGACCTCCTGGGGCTCCTCCTCCTCAGTCGGTACCTCCTCCTGAGGCTCCATCTCCTGATTCTGTGGCGGACGTGGGAACTGGACAGGCGCCGGTGCTGCAGCTAGTGCGGCTGCGGCTGCAGCTGCGATGAATGCCTGGAACTGCTCGCAGTAGTAGCGAGCCAGGTCCCTCTCATACTGCAGCTGCTCGATGGCGTCTCCCATGTTGAGGACAGTGTTTTCCAACACGGCGTTGTCCTCCAGCCACTGGGTCTTCTCTCCCATCAGATTACCAACCTGCTCCTCGGCTAGGTCGGCCCTGGTCATCTCGTGCTCGAGGCAAGACTCCAAGTCCACGGTGTTTATCTCCATGTTCTCGAAGTGGGTCGTCACTGGGGTGGCATCCTCATCGTTGGTTGTTGCCACTACCGCGCATGCATGGTTCCGCCTTCCAAAGAGGAGGAAGGGGGAGTCTTCGGGAAACTCGTGCCGATATAGTCCCTGCACACCTGTGCAAAGGCGCACTGCATGGCGAACTGAAGGCCCTGCTTCATCGAGGAGACTCGATGCCGGGCTGCTGTGCGAGCTGCAGGCTACCAGCAGGGACTCTATCGTTATCACGACCGGAGAGTCCGTCCCCGGGGGCTCGAGGTTGGAGACCTCGTCCTGTGCCGGATACAAGGAACGAAGGCCGGGAACGAGTTGACTCCAATCTGGGAAAGCCCTTTCCGGGGAGTGGAGGTGACCAGACCGGGGGCTGTCCGGCTGGAAACCGAAGAGGCTTGCCGGTGCCCAATAGTTGGAACATTGAGCACCTGCGCAAGTTCTACCCATGAAACGATGGTGCCTTACCCACGGGTGACGTTGCGGCAACATGCCTCTTTAAGCTAGTGTAGCCGGGCAAAGCCCGATTGTAATCCACTAGCACAAAGTTGAATAAAGATAAGTGTTGCTTCAGTAAGTATTGTGCTTTACTATTAACGTGTGCTTCTGTCTCCTGCACTAGGTGCACAGAGTTGCCTCCTCATCCTTGGCTATGAGATGGGGGCTGCCGGAACCCTGAAAACAAAGCTCTTTGCCGGGACGCCCCGGAACGAGGCCTAGCAGTTGAAGGACCCGTCCGCAACGTGCTACGTGCCAGCGAGGCACCATGGAAATATTAAAATGCTCACACCCAAGTCTGAGGTCGAGTCCTCTATGCCCGAGGGTTCCGAGGCAGGAGGTTATCCAGTCTGTGCTGTTTTTTGTGCATTTCAATTTTTTTTTGCTATGCACCTTGGGCACTGCAAGAATCTGACATGCAGGGTAAAGATGGGGACGAGGGCACACTGTGATGCTCGTGGGGCGGTCACGGGTGTCGTCATCTTGTGAATAAGTTGTACATATATGGCAATTACTTCGAGGCTTGATGCAGGAAGCTGAGACAGGGCCAGTGCCTCCACGCGTCCGCTGGTGGTACCGCGTGCGTGGCGGCAAGGGCAGCGCTTCGGCTATTTAAAGACTGGAGCGAGCGCAACACCAGCAGCGGGCAAGAAGGCAAGAGATGTCGCAGAGAGGCGATGGTGGTGCATCCCTCTGCGCTTGTCGCTGAGGGTGGTCCCACCATCGCGGCCCTGCCACACCTCTTATGAAAGGACACAAGAAATGGCGATGCAAGAAGCGAGAGGCGTCGCGAAGATGCTGTGGGGGTGCATGCCTCCGCGCATGCCGCTGGAAGGTGCACGGCCACAGCGTCCTTGCCACGGCTCTCAACGAGGTGCTCCAAGAGCAAAGAGAACGGAAAGCTAAGTACTTTGTTTTGAGTCCTTGGTTCTTCCTTTAATAACCCTGGGTTGCCGAGGTAAGCTCCGTCACCGTGTTGCCGGAGCGTGTGAAGGACGCTTGCGGGGGGAGGACGTTCCCCATATGTGGCTTGCGGGTCCGTCCCAGAGGCGTGCGTGCTACGGTAGTTAACCCGCAGGCAAAGTGACTAGCCACTACTGTTTGGCCCTAGGTCGGCACCTCGGGTCCGTCCCGGGTCCCTAGTCTGGCCGAGCACGTAGTTGGCGAATCCGCGGATACGCAAGGTTAAAACACGGGAAGGACAGAGCCCCTCCCCGGCAAGCTAGTCTTAGGCGGAAAGCAAGTAAAATAGCATTGGATATAGTAAAGTTTGAACAAGCGAGTTCACAAGTAGCATTCATAATGACAAAAAAAGGCTAACACAAAGAAGTTCTGGCGCCTTGCCCCGCTTGCAGGAAAAGTAAAAACAAAGAATGAGCAGATAACTATGCAGGAGGTGCTCCCGAGGCAGCTGCATCGGCGTCAGGTGCCTCCTCGACGCCGGGGGCTTCTCTGGCGGCCTCCTCGTCGACAGCTTCAGCTTCATCGACCTTGTCCTGCATTCGCGCCACCATCTCGTCCACCACGCGTGCACCGCTTCCCGGTGGATCTTGGCCTCTTCCTCGTCTGACCAACTCGAACGGGAAGTTGGGATGGGCGGAGTGGACCGGGTAAGAATTTGCCCGGCGACCTGCTCAGCTGCGAGGCCGACCTGCCGGTCCCCGAAAGCCGTGATGCAGTTCTGCAGGCCATTCAACCGGCCGACGAAGTCTGCAAAAAAGGGGGTGAAGCTGCCCATGTTCGCCCCGTCGAAGGAGGTCACCGGAATGTCGAACCCCTGCAGCGCCTCCACCGCCGAGTCCGCCAGCTTCTTCAGCCTGGATACCTACCCCGTCCTGCGGGCCCGCCGCTCGGTGCACGCGCCGCGAGCCTCCTAGGCCTACCGCTTGTGCTCGCGGCATTCAGACTTCAGCTTGCCGATCTCGGACGCCTTCTTTGTGGTACCCTCGTCGACGAGCCGGAGCTCCTGCCGCGCCATCTCAAGCTTGCCCTGAAGGGAGGAGCTGGCATCCTGGGCAGCCTTGAGCTGCCCTGAAATCTCGCGCTCCCGGGAGCGAGCTTGGTCTTGCAGCTCCTTCTCCCAGCGTGCCGAGGCTTTGGCTACCGTCGCAGCCGCCGTCTCCAGCTCTCTGACCTCGCAGCGGAGGCGCTGGATCTCCAGGGAGTAGTTGGACAGTAAGTTCGTCCTCTCCCGAAGACGGCCCTGGAACGAGTCCAGGGCCGCCTGATGCTCCTCCTCGCTCTTGGCGTGCGCTGCCTTCACCAGCTCGAGCTCCCGCTGGTGCTCTTGCTGAAGGTCCCACAGTTGCCGGAGGACTTCGGCCTCCGGCACTCCTTGCACGGCGGGCGCCGCCCTAGCTTGCTGCGCCTACTGGAGCTCCCCCCGGAGCCGTTGCAGCTCAATGCGCTGCTCCTTCGCCTCCTGTCGCGTGGCGCCCAGCTCCGCCACCCCGCGAACATCCGCTGTTGCTGCTGGATGTTGTCGATCACCTGGTGCTCTGGTTGGAACACGCGGGGGTCGAAGGTGATCCGGCGCCATGACCGCCCGGCGAGCTCCCCTGCACCCAGGCTGAAGGCGGCTCCGGCGGAGGAGGAGGACCGCGCCACAACCGTCTGCAACCCCGGGGCCGCGTCAGGGTTCAATGACGCGCCTCCGGCTTGGCCGAGCCCCGCCGCTCCTTGCTCGTCCAAAGGGGCAACCTCCTCCGGAGCATCCTCATCGACCTCCTTGCCCGTCAGGTTGTTGAAGAGTTCCGGCGGCGGCAACCTCCTCCGGAGCATCCTTGTCGACCTCGTCGGTGAGGTCGATTACCCGCACCTCGGCGGGCGCAGCTGGAGTATCCCCGGCAACCGCACGAAGAGCACCTGCATTAGTCTAGGAGATGGCGCAGACGAGTGAAGGAAGTGTTTGAGCTTGCACGTACCTGCTGCTGGGCCGGTGCCCTGCAAGTTCGAATCGGCGACCCTTGTGTCTCCTGCGGCAGCCGCCGCCGCCGTGACAGCCGCACCAGCAGCATCTTGGTCACCACCGCCCGACGCCAGGTGGGCCTTCTTGGTCGGGGCCGCCGGCGAAGTGCTGGCCTGCCCCCTCTTCCTTAAGGACCTGGGAAATATAAACGTAAGCTAACAAGATATGCAAAATTCGTGAAAAACCAAAATGTTTAGAGCAACGTCTAACTCACCCAGGCTGGTTGAGCTTGAGCACCCTGTCCGCCAGGATGCTCCTCACCAAGGGGCCGCTTCGTACGGGGGGAACTGGCAGAGCCGCCGGGGTAGCCGGGGCGGCTGCTATAGCCGCACCGCTGCCGACAGAGGCCAGAGTCCTCGCATCGGCGTGAGGCTCCTGAGGCTGCGGGCTGGCCTCTCGCCTGCTCACCTGCTCTGCCGTAGACCGCCTCTCCAGGGGCGCGTCGTCATCATCATCGTCCTCCTCCGGCGCGACCCCGCTAGCTTCTGAGGGAGCGCCACCATCGTCGTCGGAGTCTCCTCCGATGCTCAGCGAGGAGTCGTCGGAGTCCGAGTCCTCTAGCCTGGCAGAGCCCTGGTCCTGGCCCCCCTTCCCCGAATCGGCAGCCGGCTCCTTGCCCTTGCGGGGCCTGGGTTGCGGGGGGGAGGGCTGCGCCGAGGGGTCTTCCACGATCCCCCACTGGTCGCAGAGCGGGAGATCCTGGGCTCCCGGGTTTGGGATCCCGGCGTGGAGCGGGTGCGCTCCGAGCGGAGGCAACCGAAGGCTTCGTCCTCGCCGGTGATGCCCTTCACCCAGAACTGCACCTCTTCCGGCAAGAGCTCAGTGCGCTGCACTCGGGTTCGGTCGCCTGGCCCAATGTACATCCATGCGGGATGTGAGCGCCGTTGCAGGGGTGCCACGTGCCTCCCGATGAAGTGGCGTGCCACATCCGTGTCCTTGAGCCTAGCCTCGCTCCTCGGGGCCCGCTCCTCGTCTTCTGGTCGTGGAGCGTCCAGCCGTCAAAGCCCTTTGGGGGTCCTGGAGCTCGTCGGTGTGCACCCAGCACCAATCGCGGCGCCATTCATGCTCGATATTCTTCTTCCCCAGCTGGATGAACTCCGACTTGAGCCTGTCGCGGAATCGGAACACCACACCCGAGGACAGGGGAGCCTTCGCCTCCATCCTCGGGTAGTAATAGAGGCGAAACAAAGCCACCGACAGCATCACCCCCACAAATGCTTCACACAGGTGTTGGAAGACAGCCAATGTGAAGAACAACGTGGGGTGAATTTGAGCCATGATGAGCCCATAGGTCTCCATGATGGCAGAAAGGAAAAAAGAATGCGGCGGCACGAACAAGGCTAGGATGAACCTCCCGAAAATCCGGAAATACTGCGGGTCGCGCTCTGCACCGACGGGGAGAACCCGCATCGGCCCATGCTCGTTATGCTTGGTGGCGAGCGCCAAGACCAGCTTCTCCACCCCCTCGCCGTTGTACCCGGGGGGGAAGAAGGCGAACTTGGCCCGCATCTCCTCATCATTCCAAGCTCGGTCCGACAGCTCCTTCTTGCTGGCCTTCTCGCGCTTCTCTCCTTTGCTGGTGCTCCCCTTGGGTCGGTTCTGGCCCTTGGAAGACATCGGCGGGAGTGGGGGAGTGATTTGGTTGGAGTTGGGGTGCGGAGAGCTTGGGAGGCAATGGTGGAAGCAGGAAGCAGTGGGGAGTGCCCGCCGCCAGCCTCGGGTACTTATCTGGGCTGGCGGGCTGCAACGGACATCCCACGATCGGCAATAAAGTGCCCTAAAGAATCGGGAATTAAGATGGGGGTGCACGACTTGGCCTTAACTCTCTGGTGATTATGGGGGATAAGGCAAGAAATCGTGCGCCTGACCGTTTTGCTCGGAGAGCGGAACTGTAAATGCGGCCCACAAGGCCGGGTGCCAGGGAACTCCCCTCGGGACCCACACGTCGGATAGGGCATCGCCCGGCAACCGACCAAGGATAGCACTCACCGAGGCCTCAAGGCTGCCGGCCCACGCCCGGGGGCTACTGTCATACCAGTAGCCCACGGGGTCCCACTAATACGGGAAGCGTGGGTCGCGAGGAACAAAGCCCCATCAGGTTGGCCTCCCGGGGACGGTAGGCCCATGAAGCCTGCCCCAAGGAGACGGTCGTTGCCGAAGACAAAGCCAAAGGCCGGAACAGGAGAAGCACCTGCTTCGGTGGGTACCCGGGAACTCTGGTCCCGGGAAGTGAATGGAATGCTGCCCCGGCAACTGGCCGGGTGCGCTAGCCGGGAAGGGGCTCCCCATCAACCCGCGCTCAGGCATGCAGACGGGGCCCGCAAAACAGTGAAGACAAGACCACACAGCGGGCGCAGTGCATTTAATGCACCGATAGGAGTCACATCGGCAGGGCTAGCCTTGCTCAGCAAGGCTAGGGCGTTTACCCTATGATACATTTTTTCTACCGTGTACAGTGGCCTGGGCATTGCATGGCGCCCAGCGTGGATCAACAGTAATGTAATTCCTGGGGCGATGACATGCGTATAGGAAGCGTGTCGCGCTGCATGCATCGGCACCTGTGGTATCCCTTAGTCTATAAAAGGAGGACCAATCCCACCGGTCAAAGGGTTCGATTCGGTTGAATTCTAGTTCCAATTGGAGTGATCGCCAGTAGTAGCAAGAAGTATCGCTCATGTACACAGAAAACTCTCTAAGGAGAGCAAGTAGCTTCCCGGGACCCCCCGAGGCACTCTGTAGACACACACATTTTCATGAATACAACTCCAAGTAGGACGTAGGGTATTACACCTCCGGGTGGCCCGAACCTAGGTAAACTCACGCGTCGACACTTCGTGTCTTTCGTCACGCCGGCGATCGCCGGAGCAACCGTCTCGCCCTCCACCGAACCAAAAAGGGGGTGCTCGGCATCCCCGGTGCCAGAGACCCGTGCTCCGACACATCGTGTTGGTTGATATCAGCAATGTGGGCCCGGCCATCGTGCTGGGTCGTTGCGAAGGGTCCGACCATTGTGCCGAGGGGCTATATGTGGGTGGAAATTTTTTTTATGCAGGTATAAAATTTGGGTAGACTCATTTGTTGTTTTACAGCAATGGTCATGCCGAATTTTTCTTGTTTTACAGCATAGGTGATGCCGAATTTTTTCTTTTTTAAATTACTTTTATAAGTGTTGGATAGGAACCTCAGGCTCGCGTTGAAGAGGTTCCTGAGTAGCCACCGGTTGTGGAGGGAGAAGTCCAAGAAGAAGCGGCGGCATCTTCCTCGGGCTCGAAAATTGCCATGAGCGATGGCTTCGAGCATGGCGAAGAAGGAGCCGAGGAGCAGCTGTTCCTTGAAGGAGCCGAGGAGCAGCTAATGAGGAAGAAGCCCAGTGTGCGACGTCTCAGGCCACGACGTCAACTACTCAGTCGAATTCCAAGCGGGGGGCGAACAAGGTGCCTTCGGAGTCATGGGTCGTCACCAAACTGAATAAAGAAAGCTACCCGCTGGAACCGGTGGAGGCTGCAGAAAGATTCTCCAATACATGCAACGCCATCGTACGGGGATGCGCTCGGATCTATCAAAGATGGAGCGCCGTCCCGAAAGCTGTGAAGTAGGACTGTTACGAGGCGGTATGGAAGCGGTTCGTGCCTGCCAATGATGAGATCCGTGTATGGTTGGAGTGGCGGATGCACCAAGTCATGAGGAAGGGCCAGAGCACGTGGCAATATAACTGCAGGAAGCTCATCGGCAAAGACTGGAAGACAGTGGTTAACAAGCACTGAAGGGGATCTCGGAGGAGGACTGGGAGAGGTTCAAGGTGTGGGTCAGGTCCCCTGAATTCAAGGCCAGCCAAAAATGGTACAGGGAGCTTCGTGACAAAAGGCACTTCGATCACCGCCTCGGCATTCATGGACTCCCCGGAAAGGAGAAGATGTGGGCGAAGGAGGACGCCGCATTGGACCAAGCCGGGATATAGCCGAGGGTCCCAACTTTGCTTCGCGGTGAGCGCTCCAGCAAATGGCTGCGGTCGTCCACGGGGCTCAGACACCGGGGATGCGCGGGCACCCCCTTTTAGGTTCGGCAGGGGGCGACGGGGTTCGCTTCGGCGATCGCCGACGGGGCCAATGCCAAGCATTGGAGCACAATGGACACGAGATCGTTTACCCTTTGGGCCACCCTGAGGTATAAAACCCAACGTCCTGCTTCTTTATTTTTCTATTAACCAGGAAACAAGAGTTTACAGGTCGCCGGGGGGAGTCCCCGGGTGCTATCTCTTTTTTAGCTAAGTGCTACTGCCTGTTTTTGGCCTGAGCTAGTGTGGACCTGAACGAACCGAACCCCTTGACCGTTGGCGGGGGTCCTCCTTTTATACCGAAGGGGATACCACAGGTGCCACGGTGCATGGGTGACAAATGGCAAGCAAAGAGCTAGGGTAACTCCTCCTCGGTGCGCTGGCTTGCATGCAGATTGAGTAGCCCTACAGCTAGGGGTCTAGGTGTTTAGGATTTACCCCAGGCCAGTCACTGTAGGCGGAAACGACGGGGAATCCCCTTTTGGTCGGAGCATTTAATGCTGGCGTATGCTTCACTCCTCATCCTGGCGAACCCTGTGCACAGGGTGCTCACCGAGCGACCACGTGGCGCCGCCGTTGCTCCCGCTCGCGCCTGCCCTTGTAACGGACACTTGCGCCCGGGAGCACCCTTCTCGGCAAGTAAACTTCCCGGGAAGCAACCAGGCGGGATTTCTCTTGCTGCCCTTCTAGGCAACCCCCGCAGCCCGGCCAGCCCTGTCGGGCTGGTGACTTGTCGGGCAGCTTGTGCGGAGCTGCCCGGGTTGCGATCCTTTCGGGGAGCAAGCGAGGTGGCCCACGCGTCATGCAGCGGTGGTACCCTGGGTGCCACTGGTGTGACATTAGCCCCCGGGCGTGGGCCAGCAATGCCTATTCCCGGGTAGAACCTTTCCTGGTTGGTTGCCGGGCTGCGCCCTTAACCGACTCGTGGGCCCCGAGCCGCGTCGGGGCCCCGTTTATGCGCTGCTTCAAGGACTCTGCCGTTACGGGGAGAGTAGTGGGTGCGAGATTTCCACCCTAACCTCCCCCTTAAACACGGGTGGTTAAAGCCACGCCCTGCCTTATCCCCTTTTGGAGCGTAATTATCCCAGCGCACCCGTAGGGTGCGGATGCGATCGTTGCTTAGCGCCGGGGCGCTATAAGACCCTGCCGCTGTGCTAGGGAGCAAACACTTAGCCCCCTAGCTTTTCCCCTTCGTCTCCAATCTTCCTCACACCCCCGCCTCCGGCCAGCTTTCGCCCACATCTCCCATGGCACCCCCCGCTCTCAAGAAAAGGAAAAGCTCCAAGAGGCCTACAGCCGGCAGGAGTGAGACAGCTTCCTAGAAGCCCGTCTCGGATAAGGACCAAAAGAGGAGGGAGCGGAGGGCCTCGTGCGCCTTCTTCCGGCCCGGCTACAACGGCGATGTGCTGGGCAAGGTCCGGCACTCCGTCGCCTCGCGTTTCAACAAGTACGGGAAGACCCTCATCTTCCCCACCGGCGCCGACCACCAGGAAAACGACTTTCGGGTGTTTGCGCGCTTCATCCTCGCCGGGTTGGTGCCTCCATACTCCCTGTTCCTCCATGTGCTCATGGAGACGTACCAGCTCCGGGTGGCGCAGCTCCACCCTACCTCCCTCTTCCTCCTTGTTGTCTTCCAATTCCTCTGCGAGGGATTCGTCGGGGTGATGCCGTCATTGGCATTATTCTGGCACTACTTCTACCCGCGCGTCGAGAATGCGGGGGCGATGTCGTCGGGGGTGGTCTTCCACGCCCCCGACCGGATGAAATCGGAGTTCATCGTCCGGTCGGAGAAGAAAATCGAGAAGGATTGGCGTGCGCACTGGTGCTGGGTCCGCGTGGAGGAGCCGGAAGAGTTCATCTTCATGCCCACCGAGCTGCCGGTGCCCAATGACACCTGGCGGAACCGCTACAGCCACGATGCCGAACTCCTCCCCATCGTCGAGCGGATCAAGTCCCTATGGTTAGCGGGGCTCACCGACCTCGACGTGGCGCGCACCTACATCGGCCGGTGTATAGCGCCGCTGCAGCTGCGCTCCCGCCCCGCGTGGATGTACACAGGGCCCGGGGACACCACCCGCCTCCAACTCGGGGATGTGGCCCTGGAGGCCATCCAGGCGTGGGTGAAGGGGATCACCGGGGAGGACGCCCCCGTCTCGGAGCTGCCGCCAGGGGCTCCTTCCCTCCATGCCGGCGTCCCGGGGCTGCACAAGATCATCAGCTCCTACCCGCCCTGCGACGAGTGGGGGCTGATGTCCGACTCCCCTGCCCGGGCCCCGCGTCCCCCTCCACCCGCAACCCGTGGGAAGCGGGCGCTCGTGGAGAGTGGGGGCGAATCGGATCTCAGCTGGCCCAACCTAGAGTCCTCCGGCGACGAGGCGGGCCAGGTTGCCGGGGTCCGAGAGGCCCTCCTCGCGGAGGAGGAGGAGAAGGACGAAGACGACGCGCCCCTGATCGTGCGAAGATCAAGGGCGCCCACAGCGGCGGCCCCCTCCATGGCGGCCGTTGGCGTCGCGGCGACTTCCACGGCGACTGGGAGCGTGGCAATTCCTCGGGCGCCCACGGCCCCGCTTAAGCGGGGGCTCTTCCGGGGCTTCGAGTTCAAGCTCAACCCCCCGAAGGACGGCACCCCGTCAGGAGCCGGCAAGAGGGGGAGAGCCGACTCGCCACCCGCCGCGCCGAGCAAGAGGACGCGCATCCGGGCCGGCGCCAGCACCGACCCGGCCGGCGCGGGGGCCGGCGGCGCTACCATTGCGCCTGCCGCCAACCCAACTCCAGTAGAGGAGGAGCCGGCAACAGGTACCGATCCCCTCCTTGATCCCATGGCACATGTTAATCCCGCCTGCTGACCTGCAACTGTGCCACCTTCTCGACTTGCAGGCAAAATCCAGCCTGCGGCAGGCGGCCCGGCAACAGGGGCCGGAACGGGAGAGGAGGAAGCTCTTCCCGCAAGTTTGGCGCCCCCGCAAGGTACTCACTCAGAGCTTCCTTCCATTCTTCGCAGGGTGATTCATCCTATTTCTAGGTTCTACTTCCACTCTCTGCTGTAGTCCTGATTGTGCTCACAACGGGAGCGGGCGCCTTGGTGGTTGACCTCGGCTCTGACGCCGAGGACGCGGAGACGGGGGAAGAGCCGGAAGAGGCTCCTGCGCCCAACTCCCCCGCGGCGGACGCGACAGTGGCAGCGCCCGCCGTCGCTCCCAAGGCGAAGCTCGGCAGCGCGTCCCGGGCCGTGCAGGCCGGGGACGCTGATCCCGCGGTCACGCAGTAGGAGGCGCCTCCTACCGGGGAAATGACAACTCCGCCACCCCCACAACCCATGGGCGCGAGCGTGGAGGAGGCTGTGGCAGGGGAGCAACAGGAGGCTCCGCCGCAAGCGGACGACGCCCCTCCTGGCCAAACAGTGGCGGCGGGGGCTTTGGCGTCATCTATTGCTGCCTTCGGCCCGGACTCCAGCATAGTCGCCGGGCCGACTTGGGACCCAATCACCTGGGACCCAAGCATCTACGACCAGGAGCACCAGTTCCTTGACGCGATCAAGGAGCAGCAGCTGGCGTTCGTCACCTCCTTCAATCAGGTGAGGGAGCTGTTGGGGAACGCGGTATGCGACGCTAGCACAAAATAAAAATTTCTACCGCTTCCGCCCGGATCAATGCTGTAGATAATGGATCACGAGATTACCACTAGACGCGCAGACCCGTAGCGGAAGTAGAGTCGATGTAGCGCGTCGATGCCGAGTAGTCGAACAGCCTGTTCCTCCTCGCCGATCCCACGAATAGTTCGTCCAAACACCGCAGGTGCAACGCCTCCGAGGTATCCACACGTACAGGGAGGAACTGCGTGCGGCGGACTGCTAGATCCGATCGCAAGACTTTGGGCGTGGAGGTGCGACGGCCGAGCCTATCTCGCGTCTGGACTGGTGTAACCCTAGACAGGTTGGTCTCCTCCACTTATATAGATGTCCCTAGTGGGCTCAACACTTGAGGCCCGTTAGGAGTCTAAACCCGATACGAGTTGGATCCGATCCAACTCGGTTCCCACCCCTTAAGCGTGTGACCCTTCAGGTTCGCGGTCAGTCAGAGACGACTACGAGCTCGGACTGCGGGCCCGAGTAACACCTTACTCGTCCACTGGCACCGATTCAAGTCGATAGTTGGTAGCGGCGCCTAGCAGCACATGTCAACTCCCGAGTAACCACAAGGTATATTGACGAACCATACAATGTGTCATATGCAACATTCCTTTTGCCTCACGATATGTCTGTCGAGCTCAAGGCGAGTGCTTGTCATCCTTGTGGATAGCTCGAGTCTCTTCTCGTTCCTGTGATACAGATTTCCGAACGGGTTAACACTTAACCCAAGTCGCATGGCCATGCTTTCCGAATCTGATCACTCGAGAGGGCCCAGAGATATCTCTCCGAACAGGAGGGGCAAATCCCATCTTGATCAACCATGACTCGCAGCATGCTTCTCAGCAAACCCGAAAGCTACCTTTATAACCACCCAGTTACGGAGTAGCGTTTGGCAACCCCTAAGTAGGCCGACTCACATCCCAAGGTCATCGATGACCTCAGGTCTAGGACTGGCATATACATCGTAATTGAGACTAACAAATGACAGTCATCTCGTTGTGTCTCAGTGCGGGTCTGTCCGACTCAACAATCTCATTGTCAAGTCCATGCTATCAGTCGGCAACAGCTTGCCCTATGCCTTGTGAAACATAGTCATCATACTGATTCACATTGCTAGTCTAGGTTATGTGTCCGCATAACCTCAATGACCAGGGACCATTAGAACAATCATCATAGAATACATAGTCTCACAAACAAATCACATATTTATTGATACATATCAGTGATGATGTTCAAGGACAATAACAATAACTCATTAATACATAGGAAATAACATCATCACATGATTGCCTCTAGGGCATATTTCCAACAGGAGCGCCATGAGCTCGCGAAGGGCCAGCTCGGCAAGGTGCGGCAGGCCGTTGAGAGGGAGCAGCAGGAGCTCTCCCGGCTACGGGAGGAGGTGCGCCTACCCCGGTAGGCCAGGGACGAAGCCGCAGCGCCGGTCGTCCCCGAGGCGGAGCTCCACCGGCAACTGGAGTCCCAGCGTGCCGAGCACCGGCAAGCTCTAGACTCGCTGGCCAAGGCGCACGCGAAGGCCGGGAAGGAGCACGAGGAGGTGCTCGCTACGGCCCAGACTCGCCTCAACGAGAAGAGCGAGCTGGTCTGCAGCTACCTCTCCTAGCTCCAGGGGCTGCGCACCAAGCTGGAGGAGCAGGCTAAGGCTGCGGAGGATGTGGTAGCGGCGTCGGTACGGCGGGAGAAGAAGCTCAACTCCGCCAAGGAGAGGAGCGCCCAGCTCGAGTCTGAGTTGGCCGCCGCCCGGGAGGAGCTCGTCAAGGTAGGCGAGGACAACGTGGCCAAGGCCAAGGAGATCGCGCGGCAGGCGGACCTCCTCCGCAAGTCCAAGCACGCCGTGGTGCTGTCACGCAGCAACCATGCCACGCTGGTGGAGCAGCGCCGAGAGGAGTCTCTGAAGCTGCTCGAGATCGCCAAGGTGGTGCGCTACCTGCTACCGCGATTCGAGCTGCGGGCCGCGCAGGTGGACGGCACGGACATCAGCACACTGATACCGTTCTTCTTCGACATGGTGGGGAAGCTCGGGGCGCTCGACGTGTGGATTTCCAAGTTCTGCGACCAGGAGATCGCCACGTGCGCCAGGGACGATACTCCCCCGGGTGCACCTCCACCACCCGGACTTCCCCTTCGAGACGCTGCTGGACACATGGTCGGACAACGAGGTAGGCCCCACCCACTGCCAGGAAGTGAGCAGGTTCGTCAACGAGGTGGTGGACCGGATGCAGAGGAAGCCGGAGCCCGAGCCCGAGCCAGAGCCCCCAGCGGAAGACACCAGCAACTAGTCGCCGCAACCCCTTGCCGGTCCTCGCTTTATCTTCGTGTTTTTGTCTTTAATTCCTGCCAGTGTCGCGCTTGGCGCCGTTCAAACAATTAAAGTTTTATTAGTTCATGTAATTGTTTGCCACTTCTATGAATTTCGTTCTTTGGTTCTACTTAGTGCTTGTTTCTTGTTCCCGGGATTGACTCGCGGGGTAGATCTCCCGGCCTTCGTGTGTTATGCCTTGTGTTGCCAGGGACCCACATGCCACACACTTAACCAGACCAGGGACCCGGGACGGACCCGCAGTGCCGATCGGGGGTCAGGCGGCAGCGGCAAGCCACTCCGCTTGCGGGATAGCTACTCCCAAGCATGCGCTCACGGGGCGGTCCCGCACGCCGCACGAGGAGCGCACTCGCCCCGCAAGCGTCCTTCTAACACACCAGCCACACGGAGGGCTCGAGCCACGCCAGCGGGCCAATGTTAATCGTCCGAAAGTTTAGCGTCCAAGATCATGCACTTAGCTGTTCGTTCTTGCGCTTGGAATGCCTGCCGGAGGGGTGCGGCAGGGATGCTATGGCAGTGCACCCATCGGCACTAGGAACTGATGGCATGCACCACCCGGCGGAGGGGTGCGACAAGGACGCCATGGCAGTGCACCCATCGGCACTGAGCGCTGATGGCATGCACCACCATCGCGTCCCTGCGGCCTCCCTCGCCTTTGCAACCACCTTGCTGGCTTCGCTCTGAGCTGCTCCATGGCCACCGCGCCCTTTTATAGGCGCGGTGAAGAATCTTGCCACGCGCGCCTAGTCACCGCGGCACCTGTGGTGTCACACTCCTTGCAGCGCGGTAAGGGCCCTGCCACCACACGCGGCAAGTCGCCACGGCTCACGGGGCGGCTCCCTCCTGCTGCAGGAACCTCGGAGTGCATTGAGAACCTCAAAGTGCAGTTGCTACGCACAACCGGGCACCGCTAAATGACACAGCTCGTGATCGACCCACGAGCATTACAGTGCGCACAACTCCGTCCTTGCCCTGCACGTCAGATTCTTACCAAGCCCAAGATGCTGCAAAAAAATTTGAAACACACGAAAAAAGACGCAACATGGATAAAGCACAAGTAATCCTCCTGCCTCCCAGCCCCCGGGCACAGAAGGGTCGATACCAAACTTGGGTGTGAGCACCGTTCTATCCCGGGACGCAGCTCCTGCGTGATGCGCGTTGCGGGGAGCCCGGCAACGGCATGGCCCCATGCCGGAGTAATCCGGCAGCGGGTTTTTCGTTTTCGAGGCTCCAGCAGCTCCCTGCTCACAACCAAGGATGGAAAGACACTTTTGTGCACCTAAAGCAGGGGACAGAAGGAGAAAAAAACATCGAAATAATCAAGGCAGCTTGAAATTCAGAGGAAAGTACTTATCTTTATTCATAGAAACTAGCGGTTTACAATCGAGGGTTGCCCGGCTACACTAGTTCGAGAGGCATGCTACCGGAGCATCACCTGTGGGTCGGGCTCCGCCACTTCACGGGTAGAACTTGCACAAGTGCTCAAGGTTCCAACTGTTTTGCACCGACAAGCCTTCTTCGGTTTCCTGCCGGACAGCCCCCGGCCTGGTCACCTGTACTACCCGGAAGGGGCCCTCCCATTTCGGAGCCAGCTTGTTCCCAGCCTTCGTTGCCTGTATCTGGCGCAGGACAAGGTCTCCGATCTCGAGCTCTCGGGGACGGACCTGCCTGTCATGGTAACGGCGGAGTCCCTACTGGTAGCGTGCAGCCCACACAGCAGCCCGGCATCGAAGTTCTTCGATGAAGTTTAGATCATCAACCCTCTGCTCGTGTTGTCTATGGTTGCCGTACGTGAGTACTCGAGGGGATCCATGCTTGAAACATGTCGTCGCAGTAGGCTTGGAACACGGCGCTTGTGAACAGTGTGCCGTTGTCGGTGATGATGCCTTTGAAGAACTTGATGACTGCCTGAGCGGTCACCTTACGCACTGGTTCCACTTCCACCCACTTAGAGAACTTGTCGATGGCCACGAGCAAGTACTCGTAGCCGCCGACCGCCCTTGGCAACTTGCCGACGATGTCCAACCCCCAGACCGCGAACGGCCAGGAAGATGGGATCACTTGCAGGGCCTGCGCTGGCTGGTTGCTCTTCTTCACGTGGAATTGACATGCCTCGCACGTCCTGACCAGCTGCTCGGCGTCAGCCAGCGCCGTAGACCAGTAGAAGCCGTGCCGGAATGCCTTGCCGGCCAGAGCCCGGGAGGCCACATGGTGTGAGCATGCGCCTCGATGTATCTCCTCCAGCAGGGCGCGCCCTTCGTCTTGGGGCACACAGAGGAGCCTCACCCCGTTTGCATGCCTCCGGTAGAGGTTCCCGTCCACCAGGGCGTACATCTTGGCTTGCCGGGCTAGACGCTCCGCGGCAACGTCATCCTCCAGGAGGGCACCCCTCGTCAGGTAGTGGGCGATGTCCACCACCCACGGTGGGGTTTCCCTTCTCATGCACGCCGCTACATCAGTGGCACAGACCTCCACTGTTGCGGGGTTTCCTCCGGTTGCCGGGGGGGCTTCCCCGGCAGCCGGCTTGGGGGCAACTGAAGGCGTAGTTTGCCTATGCCAGAGCACCCCCGCCGGAACCTTCCGGCGCTCTGCTGCCAACTTGGACAGCTCGCCAGCCACGAAGTTATCCGTGCCCTTGACGTGCTCGAATCGCAGGCCCTTGAACTTGCGTTCCAGCTTGCGGACTTCATCCACGTACGCCGCCATCTGCGGGCAGTCGTAGTCCTTGTTAACCTGGTTGATCACGAGTTGGGAGTCCCCGCGAACAACCAGGCGCTTGATATCCAGGGCGGTAGCCGCCCGCAACCCGGCGAGCAACCCTTCATACTCGGCCGTGTTGTTGGTGGAGTTGGGGAAGTCGAGCTGGATGGTGAACTTTAGCTGATCGCCCGTGGGCGACTTGATGACGACTCCGGCGCCAACCCCCTGCAGGCTGAACGCACCGTCGAAATACAGGACCCAGTGACCTTCGTCCAGCTTGCCGGGCAGGCTGGTCTCCGGCTCCTCTTCTTCCACGCCCGTCGAAGTCCACTCCGTGACGAAATCTGCCAGAGCTGCACTCTTGATGCTTTTGGTGTCGGTGAAGTGCGGATCGAACTCCGGCAACTCCATCCTCCACTCGGCCACTCTTCCGGTGGCCTCACGATTGGTGAGGGCTCACTCAAGGCAAAATCCCGACACAATCGTGACACGGTGCGCCTGGAAGTAGTGGCGCAGCTTGCGCGACGCAAGCAGGATCCCCAGCAATAGCTTTTGTACTTGCGGGTATCGCATGCGGGCGTCGCACAGCATCATGCTGACAAAGTACACCGGGTGCTGCACGAGCCGCTTGCACGGTGCTAGCGCCGTGGGCTCGACGACGATCCCCGGGTCCGAGGCGGTTGCCGGGGGCCGCTCAGCCCCCTGCCCCGCAACCTCAGCCCTCGGGTGGTCTTCTTCCCTCTCGGCAACCAGCACCGAGCTGACCACTTGGTCAGTCACCGCTAGGTAGAGTAGCGGGGGCTCGCCCGGCTTGGGGGCGACAAGGATGGGCGGCGACTTGAGATACTGCTTGAGATCTTGGAACGCCACCTCGGCCTCGGGGGTCCAATCGATCGGGCCCTTCTTCTTCATCACCTTGAAGAAGGGCAGGGCGCGTTCGCCCAGCCTTGAGATGAAGCGCCCCAGCGCGGCAACGCAGCCGTTGAGGCGCTAAACATTCTTCACCTTGTGGGGAGCCTCCATTTTCTCGATAGCCTCTATCTTCTTTGGATTGGCTTGAATCCCCCTGTGCGAAACCAAGAAACCCAGAAGCTGACCCGAGTCCACACCAAAGGTGCATTTCTCAGGGTTCAACTTGAGCTTGATCCTGCGAAGGTTATCAAACGTCTCCCGCAGGTCATCAATCAGTGAGTCCCCGCGCTTTGATTTGATAACGATATCGTCCATGTAGGCCTGTACGTTTCGGCCTAGCTAGGGTCCCAAACACTCGCGCAATGCACACTTGAATGTTGAGCCCGCGTTCTTCAACCAAAAAGGCATGCACGTGTAACAGTAGCAGCCAACTAGGGTGATGAACGTTGTTTTCTCCTCGTCTTTGACTGCCATCTTAATTTGATGGTAGCCGGAAAATGCATCCAAAAAACAAAGCAAATCGCAATCGGCAGTGGAATCTACTATTTGATCAATGCGAGGTACAGGGAATGGATCTTTCGGGCAGGCACGGTTTAGATCCGTAAAATCCACACACATGCGAAGTTTATTCTCCCCCTTGGGTACTACTACAGGATTAGCTAACGAAGTGGGGTACAGTACTTCCCTGATAGCCCCCACAGCCTTGAGCTTGTCCACTTCTTGCTTCATGAAATCTTTGCGCTCCTGTGCTTGCTGGCGGATCTTCTGCTTGACGAGGCGGGCGTCTGGACGCACCTCGAGTCGATGCTCGATCCCCTCCCTAGGGACTCTGGGGAGATCCGACGGTTCCCAAGCGAATATGCCGGCGTTCTCCCGGTGGAAAGTGACGAGGGCGCTATCCTATTCGGCGGTGAGGTTCGCACCGACGGTGACGGTGCGGTCCTCACTACCGGCTTGGAGGGGCAGCTTCTTCACCTTCGCGGCCTCCTCCCTGAGCTTCTGGCCCTTGCCGGGGCGCGAGCTCGAGCCTGCGCCTCCCCCGAAAAGCCCTTGCGGGGGTAGCGCGGGCCTTCTTCGCTGCGGGGCCGTCGCCCGGCAGCGAGCCTTCACTCCCGGCAACGTCCTCGGCACCGGAGTCAGTTGCGGCGGCAGCCTTGACTACCTCGCCCACGCACCAGGCTGCGTCCTTGAGGTCGCACCCGATTGAAAGGACGCCATACGTGGACGTCACCTTCATCATGCCGTAGGCGACATGATTCGCCGCCATGAACTTGATCCGCGCCGGCCGACCAAGGATCCCGTTGTAAGGCAACGGGGTGTGCGCCACGTCGAACACTAGGTGCTCGGTCCTGAACGCTTCCCGGGACCCGAAGGTAACCGGCAGCATGATGCGCCCTAGGGGGTGCACGATCCCGGGGTTCACTCCCCGAAACGGGTCAGTGGGCTTCAACTGCTCCAGCGGCAGCTAAAGTTTCTCCATTAACCTGGCAGACAGGAGGTTCAGCCCCGCTCCGTTGTCCACCAGCACCTTGGTCACCGCCACGTTGTTGATGATTGGTGAGACCACAAAGGGTAGAACCCCTGACCCCAGCTGCCAGGCTGGGTGATCGTCGGCGCTGAAGGTGATCGGCACGTGCAACCACTTCAGCGGTTGCTGCGCCTCCGCATCCAGCAACAGCGCACACACCTCCCGAGTGAGGCGCTTTACCGCGGCGTGGGATGAGAGAGCGTAAGCTCCCCCATGGATGCAAGCGACGCCGCGGGGCTCCTGGAAGCCAGGCTCGTCGCCCACACTGCAATCAGACTCACGCTGCTCCTCAGCGCGAGTCTTGTCTCGCTCCCGGGGAGGGCGCTCTCTGCCGGCACGGGCCTGGCCGTGTCCCCCCTGGGCTTCCTCCCTGCCGGCGCCCCCACCAGCAGGTTTCGGCCCCGCTCTAGGGTCGTTCGGGCAATCCCGGGATAGGTGGCCGATGTCGCCGCAGTTGAAGCAGGATGCGGCAATCCTGCGCGTCGTGGGTGGCGTTGGCGTGGATGGGGCAATGGGGCGCGTCGCCCGGCTTGCCGCCGAACCCACCACTAGGCGAGGCTTTTTTCGCAGGCCTCGCGGTAACCCCGACTCCGCGGCGAGGACTTGCTTCCCGTTCGCTTCCGGGAGCCCTTCTTCGGTGAGCTCTCAGCTCGGTTCGCGGCAGCCTTAGCGGCAAGCTCGGGCGCCAGGCGCCCTTCCTCGGCCATGGCACACTTGTGCGCCAGGGCGTAGAGATCCTGCGTTGTCCGCATCCGATGCGTGCTCAGCTTCTCCCGCATCTTGGGGTCACGGATGTTGATGGCAAAGGTGTTGACGATGGCGGCAGCCTCCGCCTCCGGGATGGAGTAGGAGATGCTGGAGAAGCGGTTGACGAAGCTCCGCAGCGTCTCTCCCGGCTTCTTCACCATGGTGTGCAGCTCCGCCATGGTTCCCGGGCGCTTGTAGCCGCCCTGGAACGTGCTCACGAACTGCTCGCATAGGTCCGCTGAAGTGGTTATGGACCGGGCAGGCAGGTTGAGCAGCCATGTTCTCGCTGATCCCTTGAGGACCATCGGGAACCAGTTAGCCTTGACCTTGTCGTCCGCGCTGATGGCGTGCATCCCCAACGTGTAGGTCAGGAGGAAATCCTTCGGGTTCACGGTCCCGTCGTACGTCCCAAGCGCCGGTGCTCGAAACTTGTGGGGCCATGTCACCCGGCGCAGCTCGTGGGTGAACTCGGTGCAGCCGTCCTCGGCGCCCATGTGAGCATCCTCCTGCTCCTCCGGGCGCTGGCGCTCTGCCTCGAGCCGGTGCCGGCGCTCTAGGCGCTGGCGAAGATCCTCCTGTTGGCAGGCGTTCAGGACGCCACGTGCGTCACCCCGTGTGACGGTTGGTGACGAATTCGAGGACCCCTCAGGATCCCCGCCTCCTTGCCCTCCCTGCGGGGCAGGGTTTTCTCCCTGCCCTGAGGCGCGGGGTGCGTCTCCGCGTTCCGGGTTCTGCCTGCGGCCTGAGCCAGCCAGGGCGCCCTCGCCTTGCGGCTGCCGGGCGGCGAGTGCGAGGAGCGCGTCCAACTCTGCGCTCCACGCTTCGTGTGCCGGCGTGCCGTGCTGCGACTCGTACCGAACCATGACTCGCACGGCAATGATGGCTTTTGCCGAGGTATGGGCTGGCGGCAGTCGATTCTCCGACCGGCTGCGCTCCGCCCTATCCCCCGGCGCACCCGGGTGAGTAGGGTGCGATCCCGTCGGCGTCGCTTGCGACGCGGTGTGCTCATGGCTGCGCGTCTCCGGCCCACGATTCAACTCGCTGTCCGCCAACGGCTGCGACTGCTGCGCCCGAGAGGGCTCAGGGTTCTCCTGAGCCCGTGACGCGGGTGGCGCGTCGTGCGATCGCGTGGGTGCCGCTGGGGCCTCATGCGGGTCGATCTGAGAGTCACCAGCCCGCTTGCGAGGCAGAACAACTAGCTCTGTTGTTCGAGTAGGCGAGGCTGATGCTGCCGTGGACGACGGCGTCGGCGGTCACCCACGAGCTCTCCTCCTTCTCCCCCTCCCTAGCGCGCCAGATGTCGTAGCACGGGGCTCAGACAACGGGGATGCGCGGGCACCCCCTTTTAGGTTCGGCAGTGGGCGACGGGGTTCGCCCCGGCGATCACCGGCGGGGCCAATGCAAAGCGTTGGAGCACAATGGACACGAGATCGTTTACCCAGGTTCGGGCCACCCTGAGGTGTAAAACCCAACGTCCTGCTTCTTTATTTTTCTATTAACCAGGAAACAAGAGTTTACAGGTCGCCGGGGGGAGTCCCCGGGTGCTATTTCTTTTTTAGCTAAGTGCTACTGCCTGTTTTTGGCCTGAGCTAGTGTGGACCTGAACGAACCGAACCCCTTGACCGTTGGCGGGGGTCCTCCTTTTATACCGAAGGGGATACCACAGGTGCCACGGTGCATGGGTGACAAATGGCGAGCAAAGAGCTAGGGTAACTCCTCCTCGGTGCCTTGGCTTGCATGCAGATTGAGTAGCCCTGCAGCTAGGGGTCTAGGCGTCTAGGATTTACCCCAGGCCAGTCACTATAGGCTGAAAGGACGGGGAATCCCCTTTTGGTCGGAGCATTTAATGCTGGTGTGTGCTTCACTCCTCGTCCTGGCGAACCCTGCGCACAGGGTGCCCGTCGAGTGGCCACACGGCGCCGCCGTTGCTCCCGCTCGCTCCCGCCCTTGTAACGGACACTTGCGCCTGGGAACAACCTTCCCGGCAAGTAAACTTCCCGGGAAGCACCCCGGCGGGATTTCTCCTGCTGCCCTTCTAGGCAACCCCCGCAGCCCGGCCAGCGTTGCCGGGCTGGTGACTTGCCGGGCAGCTTTTGCGGAGCTGCCCGGGGTGCGATCCTTCCGGGGAGCAAGCGAGGTGGCCCACGCGTCATGCAGCGGTGGTACCCTGGGTGCCACTGGTGCGACAAAATTAGTGGGCGGGCCTGGAGCCTATGTCAGAGAAGCAAGAGGGTGCACTCGTAAGGCCTCGTCCTAACATCTTCTTTTATCGGTTGGGCTTCTTATACTCACATATAAGATTAACACCGAGCATGTTGTTTTTTGTATCCAGGGTGCAATGGCAGAGTGGGAGTCGGATGGCTCCCACTCGTCTATCAACCAATACTGGGATGATGCCATTAGCTACGCTCTGCAACGAAATGAGCAAGGGGGCCATATGCGAGGTGTCGGTTCCGGGCCCTTTCGCAGGCAGATGGTGAAAGAGCAAGGTTCCTGGAAACATAGAAGGGCGTCCAGCAAAGAACACAGCTCAGAGGAATTAGATGAGAAGATCCGGGTGTTGGCGAGGGAGGAGCTCAGGAAACTCATGAGGCATGCAAGGGACCAGCGTGACGTCGACAACTTCATTGATCACGGTGTTTTTCTGCCGGCCTCCATCCAACCAACCCCCCCCCCCCACTCCGGATCCGTCCCCGCTGGGGAATAAGAGCACCTCATGCTCCGGCACCGAGTGCCAGCTTGACCCCCTTGGGCCACCCGACGAAAACCTCACGGTAAGCGTCTTCGCGCGCTACGAAAAATAGTGAAATACCACTATCATGCTCCAATCTATTAATGATGTTGCCATGTTTGTCATGCGCAGAAGGGCGTCAAATGCCGGCTACACATGCCGACGGTGGGGAATCCTCTGGGCGCACGCGGGTTGCTGATGCCGCATATGGCCGTGGTGCACCACGTGACCCTGCGAGACGACATGGTCAGGGTGCAAGTGGACTCTGTGCTCAAGGGCTTCGAGGACGAACCGGTCCCTTATCCTCCGCACAAAGAGGCGACGACCGTAAGGGATTGCGTCAACTCCTACGTCATCTGGCCTAGGAGGTTGGTGGTCCTTGCTACGGAGCCTTCTCCGTCGCCCCTCCTCGGTTACGTCTCCAACCGCCCGGCGCCTGACGTCTCCGTCGCCGCTTGGCGCCTCACCCGGTCCTTTGGACTACGAGCCCGAAGAACGAGACTTCTCACCTGCGGCGGAGTGCAGCGACGACAATGCAGGCGAAAATCCTTCGTCGCCGCCCAAACCCGAAGCCCCGAAGCCATCCGTACCAAGACCTGTCCCTCGGAGAGCCACAGCACAATCGGCCTCGTTGGAGCCCCATCCAAGTGCCCCATCTGGGATGCAGGTCCCCCATAAACCGGACAATTCCGATTTACTGAGACGCAGGAAAAACAAGAGGGGGACAGGCGGCAAGGCAAGCAAGGGCTCCTCCAAGGAGGGGAAAGAGTCGTCTTCTCCGGAAGACAACCAAAGACTGTGCCGCAGATAGAAGGGATTTGGAAGAGCGACCAGACATTTTAAAGATGCCCACCCACCCCCGTGTTGGAGATAGATTGCCTGATGGATCTTATTTCGTGGATAGGCGATTCTCCCAATTTTTGTTGCTCCACCCGGACAACCGATGGTGTCCTAGGATGACCTGTATCGCCTACCATGGGAGATGCAATAGCTCCATGAAAAATACATGAATGTGGCATCATTAGGCGCAGACCTAACAAATCTGGAAATTAGGGTTCGAGTGCCAAACTATTATGGCTTCTTTGACTCCAATACGGGGGAAATCCAGAGGGAAAACGACGTTACCTTCGGCATTGACTTCCTCGACTTGTTTCACCTCTTCAACCGCAAGTGTCTCGACAATGCCATATTAAGACTGTGGTGTGTACACTACACGAGGGAGGCCTATAGGGCGAAGCAATATGGGATGGCCGTCGTCGACCCCCTTCTCTTCAACGCCATTTTGCTTGGTCCAGAACCATTGTTGGCTGAAAGTAGAAGGTTGGCGATTGAATACCTCACTCAATTCATGTTTTGTATTGATATTGTATCATCAGTAAGTTGTTTTCAATTCGCGTGAATGCATACATCTTTTTCCGTCGAAAGACTTGCTTGTTATATTATTTGGCTAATACAATGTGCGTCCTTTTGTGAAACAGCGGCCATTGGGTGACAATCGCCATTTGCCTTGATCTTGGAGGGGTCACATATTTTGATCCACTACGACGCAAGGAGAATGAACCACAACGCGACTTTGAGCCGATCAAAAATGTCATCGACGCAGCCTATCGCAACGCGGTGAAATGGTACGCGATGCCTAACTTCAGCCACAATCGTGACGCTCCCCTCAGGCACACTTTCAGGTTCCCCTGCGAGCAATAGCCTGAAGGATCCGTCTACTGTGGTTACTACTGCGCACACACTATTCAGCAGTTCATCAACGACTTCCAGCCGAAAGGGAAGAAGACCTTCGAAGAAGTGAGGAATTGGTTTCTGGCCAACGCCGAGTTAGGGCGCAACTCAAAAATTCTCGTGTACGAGATCCAGAAGGACATCAGCGAAATCCTCAATAAGGAGGTCCTTAAATTGAGCGGGGATTGTCGCCAAAAGTGGTTAAATTGTGTGGAACACTTCTATTTGTGCCTCATTATTTTAAACACTTTGTATACATGCATGTGACTGGAATGTTTAACTCATGTGAAACTTTGTAATATATTTGCTGCTATTCTGTTTCTTTGGTGCTGTATACTGTGCTGTTGTATTCCTTCTATTGTCTGTGCTGTGCTGTATTTCTGCTATTTCTGTGCTACAGGAATATTTATTTTTATAAATAATTCATTTATTTTTTTCGAAAAAAAATAGTACTAGCGGCGGTTATAAACCACCGCCACTGAACATATAGTAGCGGCGGTTAGACACCACCGCCACTGGAAAAGGTTCCAGTGACGGTGGCCACAGACCACCACTGGAAATGTCGAGTGGCGGGTATTTTGCCCCCCACTGATGTACTCCACGCACTTTTCAGGTGGTGCCAGAGGGATTTACAGTGGCGGTTTGTAGGTCTTCGGTGAAATACCCGCCATTGGTGATATCAGTGCAGTAATGGCAGGTATTTTACCTGCCACCGGTGCTAAAACCTCCAGTGACGTAGAATTGGTGGCGGGCGTGATCACCGCCACCAACCCCATTTTTTGACCGCCACTGGAGGGGTTTTCTGGAGTAATGAACTTTAAAAGAATTAGGATCCAAATATGCACTTTAATACAACTAGGACTGCACACCTCACATAGTTATAGGATTTGCAATGCATTTTGCTTCAAATGAAATTATTTTTAACAAGATTAGAGTCGCTCGTTCTTTTTTCGTGTTATCTATGTCTTACCTCCTAGTTCTGCAGACCAGCGGGAGAATATGAAATCCGAAGGCAATCCTCTAAAGATGGTTTCACGAGATATCTGATGTTTGTCCACTAATAGATTGCACAATGAAGACAATTATTATTTTTGTATAGCGAAGACAATTTATATTTGATTCTGTTTCGCTGGTTGATTTTCATATCAACGTTCTGCGATCTATGAATTGTTTGAACTTGAACTTTAAAATGAAGATGATCGTCTGCATCAACTATACACTTTTTCAAAGAACAAAAAAATATTTGGGAACTTACCCAGATGTGTCCCTGGCGAGCCGAGGAAGCAGCTGGGGTGGACACGGGGTTTGGCAGGACAGGAGAGCCTGCTGCCCTGCCTCTGCCCTGCTCGGTTCGTTTCCATAGCGGCCAAAGCTCGGTTAGCTGCCTAGAGACCAGGGCGACAAACGCCACAACAGGTGTTGACGGCAAGCTGGGTACGGGGCTACCGAGTAGAGCACGTCATCAATCAATATGGTTTTGCAAGTACACATAATCAATCAATACAATTTGGCATCATTCAGAAGAGATGGACCAAAATTTTGAGGAGTAAAGGGGGCAAAATTTTCTTGACGCGGAGTTCAGGGAGTATACAATATGCTTGGCAGGTGAGAACCATAATATGCAGCGCGCATTTCATCTTTGAACTGAAACTATTACGTACGCATGCAAGGGATAAGCTATACCCACACCGGCACACCGTCAACTATCTTTACAAGCAAATGTGCTCATGGAGTGATACAGAGAACGCGATGTCATTACATACAGCGGTTGCATTCATCCTGTACGTACTGGAGGCCATCTTCAGATGATGACGATCCATGAGAACTTGAGAAGCTTCACTCACCATTTTTGTGGCAAATATGGACATGGATGTGTATGTTCGAATGGGAAAGAATCACCCAGTGGAAGCGTATGTTCTAGTGCAGTTTAGGTTTTCTTTGCCTGTACCTGTGAAATGAACAAATGCAAAATATTCAGGTCAGAAGCCACAGAAAGTGCATGAAATAAATAGTTTTGTAGTACTACATCGGGATAAATAATACTATATATCTAATCATATGCCACTACACTTATTCGATTTATTACTAAGGAAACTAAGAAGAATGGCTAGTTGCTTGTACCTTTTTGAGGTATTTCTTGTGAAGTTTCAGAGCTCCAGCACAAGCTTTTTTCGCATCTAAATTCCCATTTACATCATTCAATATCTGAAAGGGAACAAATGCAGGAGTTATGCTACAGCTTTGCGGATGGACGACACGTGCATATATACATATGACAATGCAAGTCCTAACACAAGATTGACTAATTTAATTTGAATTGAGATTTTTGGTCAAAATTGGCTTTGTTTGACTTGAGCGAGTTCAAGTCAATGACTAGTTGCTTGTGAACATTTTCGCCCCTAACATGACGTCTCTAAATTTAATTTGAATTGGCATTCTTGGTGCTAGTAAAAGAAATTAGAAAGTGGACTAGTTTTTTGTGGTTAGGGTTTCAGCCAATGAAAGATTGAGCCTTCTGAAAAAAAGGACAAAATTTCAGATTTAGTCTTTACCCTAATAAGATCATCCAGCCCTCTAGCTTCTTGTAATAGCTTTTCTCTCTTTTCCTTGAGCACACTTGCAACCATGAAAACAGAAATTGGAACAGGACCATCACCATCTTCAGAGACATTCTTTGTATCCTTATCCTTATCCCACTTGGCAAAGTGGCGTACTCCTTTTAATTTCGATTTGGATACCTTTTTTTGTGCACCACTTGCTTCCTCACATGCTGCAAAGAAGATATCGGGATCGTATTCTAGAGCCCACATCATCTGTTTATATGTTTTAAATCAGACAAAAGAATCAGAAGGAACGAAACAAAGACTTGCTAAAATATAAAGGTATTACTGAATGTTTTACTAATACCAAAAAATATACTCCTTCCGTCCCATATTAAGTGACTCAAGTTTGCCCAAATATGGATGTATCTATACTCAAAAAGCGTCTAGATACATGTAATATTTCGTCACTTAATATGGGATGGAGGGACTATACGTATTAAACCTAATACTTCTTAAAATTTTGTGAGACAAGTGTTCATACAAGCACACAAACAACACCACTATGCAAATAAATGGAAATATGTTGCTCTAAAGTTTTCGGTTTTGAGTAAAGCTATTGTAACACCTATTTTAATAAAGTACTTTCAGCAAACGAGAGATATCAAAAGGAAAGAATCCAAAACAAGTTATAGTTGTACACTATAGTCCTCAGTTTACAAAAACAAGTGTAATATTGGAGCTCGAATCGAATTCAATATATGTCAAGAGTAATAGAAATGAGAAAGTTCTGACTAAGTTATAATTGAAAGGAAATATGATAAAATAACAAAAGTTACTATTCAGGGGGAAACAGTCTCTTTTGTTTTTTTACACATTTTCATTTCAAGTTGAAATTTAACAGGATGCCACAACCAGAACATTCCACAGAATAGAACTTCCAAAAACTAAGTATCTGTGTGATTCCTCCAAGAGAAACTTTCCACTAGATGTGTCCCGTTCTGTAGAGTAGTATGACTTGCAATAATTTAGACTAAGCATCAATCAAAAAAATGAGATGCCAAAATCAATGTTCTGGTTCTAGCAATATCCACCATATTCTGTTGTTAGGGTATTTACATACCTCCCAGAGGTACAAGGAGTCCCCAAATGACACTTCACGTCGAAATAATACCATGAACATACGGAATGCAAACAGATAGTCACCTCCACCAAGCGTTTCTGTGTTTAGGATTCGGACAAAATTAAAACTGTTCATTGATCTAAAAAATTAAAACTGCACGTAAAATTTTACAAAAGAAGATCGAATGTTTGACAATATGGCTGGTCTTCAAACTTTTACCTAGGTGGTCATGTAGCTTTGGGTCTAGCACCTGAATAATAGATGCAAGGTGCTGAAGCTGGTTAGCTACCCCAACTGATTGATCCGTGCATCTGAAATTTCCTCGCTTTAAATGTCAAAAATCAGAGTAGTTGTTAATAGGATGTCAAAGATAAACAAGAAAGTAATACTCCCTCTGGCCAGAATTACTTGTCACTGATTTAGTACAACTTTGTACTAAATCCGGGACAAGTAATATGGGTCGGAGGGAGTAGTAGGAAATTTGCAGCACAACGGATGTACGATTGTGCTTTTATGATTAGAAGAAAGACATCATGAAAAAAAATAAAGTATACCAGTCTACGCATCAATTTCTCAAAGCACCAGAATGCATCCGCTTCATCGTTGAGTAACACTATCATTGGTGAACATAAATCACTCATTCCTGTTTCATATACAAAAGTTACATCTGTAAGCTTATGGACGGTAAATAAGGTTTGTCTCTAAGTCAGGTGTCACCCACCTTGACAGTAACCAACATCTTTGTCAATCCATGCATACACGGCTAGAATATCCCATAACTTGGAAAGATTTTCTTTGTTCTCATAAAATACCATGGTGCGGTCAGTACGTAGCACGTCAAGTCCTAACATTATTTCAGAATTTCATAAGCAATGATATGAAAACAGTCAACATAGAAACCAGAAGGAAAGGTAAAATATACCAATTTGATGTAACGTAAGCT
Organism: Brachypodium distachyon; assembly: GCF_000005505.3. Taxonomy (NCBI): domain Eukaryota; kingdom Viridiplantae; phylum Streptophyta; class Magnoliopsida; order Poales; family Poaceae; genus Brachypodium; species Brachypodium distachyon. The sequence continues at coordinate 5,541,450 of NC_016135.3, forward strand.
TCCAGTCAATAATCTGCTTGTCAGTAATTCGATCTGCAGAATCATCTACATTGTTTCCACTGTTGCTGCTTGTTGAAGCAGCGTCTGAAGTGTTTTGGTTTGCAGTAGCCTCAAGTAAAACCAAAGGATCTTTAATTGGTCTTCCATCCTCAGTGATAAGTGGCGCTGTGATAACTTTACCACTACCAACATGAGAATCCATCTCTCGGCATTCTTCCTTCCATCTAGCATATTGTAGTCTACATAGTTCATCGGGTAAAATACTTCAGATTAAGTTGATATATATTTACAAATATATTTTTGGAAATCATAAGAATAATATATATAATGTTATATTTACGGTTATTAGAGACGTCATGGGTAATGGAATTGTAAAGTTTGGACACTGCAAGGGGATTGCCACTACATGATTACCATTTATGGGTACTCTTGTTACCAACCCAATGGGTAAGAAACACTGACATGCTTCTGATGATACCCATAATTGCCTCCCTTTTCCTTACAATATAATAAGCTTGTGATTGTTTCCCGAAGGTGGTAAAGTTTTCACAACAATGTGACCGAATTAGACAAGGAAGAACTTCATGCTTACTTTTGAAAACATCTATAGGAATCCAACTTGTAGCATGTGATAGAAGAATAAAAGTGAGTTACACACCAATATGGTAAAATGAGTAGTAAACTTCCCATGTGGTGCTCTAATATTTATTAGAGAAATCAAGAAAACGAAAAGCTATGGCCGAATATGAATGTTCGCACGTGAAAGATTGGATCGGAACAGAGTGATAAGGTGCAAGTAAAAGAGGCTAGATACCAACTAAATTCAGAATAAATAGTTTGAGGGGACAATTGTATAACTGATGTCGGATCTATGATTAAGATGTCGGCATTGCTCTTGAATGTAGTAAATAACTAAGTACTGATATATTTATTTAGGAGAAGCAATAATGCACACCAGATGCTCTTAGGAAGACAAGTACCTTCTTATTTCCCTGATCTCCTCCCTCTCATCAAAGGTACTCCTTGGATCAAAACAGCCAAGTAAGAACTCCCAAACCTCTCCCCTAACTGTCGGATGAACACCCTAAAAGAACAAGATAAACCATTATAATTTGTACATTATTAGCTTCACACAACACATATAGGAGAAACAACGAAAGGACAAAGAACATGTTTCAAAATTGCAATATTCGACCATAGGAGAATCTTACTCCTTTTTGTATCCGGCTTAGGACTGAGGCAATGTCAAGGATGCCATCTGGGTTAAATGCAGCCTGCCATTTCCGAACACTTAGTGTTTTGCCAGCCTGAAACAAAGAGACAAAACATCTTGCTCAGAACAAAAAAGGTATGCTTTCTAAAAAACTCTAGAAAGGTACATATTGTGTACGTAAGCAACAAGAGTGGCATAACCACCTTTCAAATCATGATAGGGATGTTCCTCAATGATCTTGCAAGAAGTGAAAAAACTGAAAACACAAAATTTAAAGCACATCGATGCGCTGGTTCACAACCACCAACCACTCAACTACTCCCTCCGTTCCATATTAATTGGCACGGATTTAGTACAACGTGCCAATTAATATGGAACGGAGGGACTACATATAGTGTAGAAAATTAGTAAAACTGAGTTTGAAGGATAGTAGAAGCACTAGCCAATTAAAACATATATGAGCTTCCAAAGCAACTATGATTATAAGAATAATTAACCCAAGCGCCAATTTCTATTCTCTTTGATTTAACCTGATGATTAATGCTTCAGGAATTGCATTCATTTCATCCAAATTAGAATGGACGAATGCCACAGAACAAATGCACCACACATTTTTCATTGATAAAGTTGAGCAAGTTAACTGCTGCGGCAGAAAGTAACCTACAAAACAAATATGACCAGAAAATTGCTCAAAATAGTTCACTTCTTAGCTGCTAGGCTTCGAAACAAAATATGGGGTTTTTCTGACAAGTATCCAGCACTGAGATGCAGAAGTTTACCTCTATCTGTCAACATTGAGATATGCATAATAGACTACATGCACATACAAAAAGAAGTTATTCTGTTAATTTATAGCTCAACACAAACACAATAGATAAATGCGCTGCAAAAATATGCTTGTCTGAAAATTTCTTGTCTCAGTCACCTCAAGTTGCATGCTCAAGTCCTTGTCACAAAGTTGCAGGTCACCCAAAGTTTTCTTAATCGTCAGTACCTAATTTCCATGGTACTGCAATTTTAACAGTTTATTCTACATTTTTGTTTACTTGCTATTCTGTAGGTTTGGCTAAACATAACATAATTTTTGTAGATCATATGAAGATTGATCATCATAAAATCACAAGGATACACATTTTTAGATTCCAGGTCCCCAATTTAAATTTTGAGTAAACCATCGTAGATTTATGCATTCATATATAAAAAATATGGCAGTTTGACAGGTTCAAACGTATCACCACATTTAACATAAATCAGCATATGCTCACCAAAAAACGAGGAAAATTAAATTGTGGACAATGTATTTGTAAAAGAAATGAATGGTTGAACCAGATTGGAAAGTATCACCACATTCAGCAGGTGAAAATTCCACAATTTGACAGGCTCTACCAGATTCAAATAAAGATGCTAGCTGTAAAATTTGGTGCAATGTGGGTGAATTTTTATGAAGTGCAGTTCAGCCTGTCATTTAAGAAATTAGTGATCCAGAAAGGAATATTCCTAAAGTTATTAGGTATATGGAAAATATATTGTTCTTGCACACCCATAGATTCTCCATATTTACGGTAAAACAGTGTTCTTACTCAAGAGTCGTTTCCATTTTCCTTCATGTCATCAATACTATAATTCCAATGCCAACGATATACAATTTTATCTACAACCACTACATTACGTACAGTAGACCCATAAGTATGCATGTTACTATGTTAGACAACAATCACCAAACATAGAAAGCAAAATGAAACAAAAGGAAATAAAAGCAAACCTTGATCTTGAACTTGCTCTTGGGCACATCATCCGTGCAATCTGACCGGACCTCGTAGTACGAATCCGCGGGCGTCCCGCTGCTGATACCCCACTTGATCATCTTCCAAGTCAATCAAGAACGCACCAGCAGCCGGAACCCAACCAAGAAGCCAAGAAAGGCAGCAGCACCTTTAGGGAGAAGAGGACGCGGGCTCTATTTGACCTCAAGAACCAAGAAATGGCAAAAGCAAACCGCAAAGAGAAAATTGAATCACCCGCAATGGAGCCGATCCCCCCTTGGACCTTCTCCTCCTGAAGGAAAGGATGCGAGTGGAATCGCAGGAGGAGGGGAGGTTAAGGGGGGATGAGGTCAGGGAAAATCGGGGAGGCCCGGTGGGGTTAAATTAGAGAAGTCGGAGGCGAGGGGCGTGGGAGGGCGAGGACGACCGGTTCCAAAGCTCTGCCGAGCTCGAGCTTGCCGGCTTCTCCGGGCATTTTCGCCCTTCTTGGTGGTGATTTGTGTGGCTGCTCGAGTACTCGCGCCTTCCTTGTGCTTTAATTAGTAAAGATCGGCGAGGGAGCAGGGGGCAGCTGCTACTAAAGCGACTGCGAGGGCGACCTGAGCGGCCGGGGGCGAGGTCATCGTGAGCGGCACCCGCCCGACGTGCGCCTTGAGAAGACGGCATCTGCTCTCTCCTGACGGCGCAGCGGGGGACCCAGGAAGTGGCCGGAGAAGAAGGTCCCTGTTTCTCTTTTTTACTCTCTCCGTTTTGTTTATTGAAGTATCCCCTCATTTTTCAGTTTGTAAAGCCTCTCCTCCCTCTCCAACGAGGACGTCTCTGTAGAAGTACCTTAAAAACCAAAGAGCATAATGCAATATCCGTTGACATTTTATTTCCTTCATTGTCTCTGTTCTTTAAGTTTAAGTTAGGACGTATATCGTTTTTCTTTGACAGATTCTTGACCAAATTTTAGTATATGTCCCAAATTAAGTGACTTAAATTTGTCCAAATATGCATGTATCTATACCGAAAAACCGTCTAAATACATGTAATATTTCGCATTTGATATGGGACGGAGAGAGTATATTTAAATAAAACTGGTACCATTTCATTTGTATTCTAAAGTACTTGTCTATAGTTACGATTTGGATCGCTATTGATGGAATAATCCTTGCTCAAAGGTTCGGTCAAAGAAAAGCAATATACGTTCTAATTTAACAAACGGAGAGAGTATGTTTGTTGATTGCACATTAAAAACTAAAATTACACATCATTCAATGTAGATATAATCAATTTTACTATTCCCAAAGTAAATATACTTGGGTGCTGATATTTTATTTTTATATAGACCTTCTTGCAAACTGAAAAAAGAATAACTCCTATAGATCATAAGAAATCGGTGGAGGCGTCTTTCCCTTTTTTGCTTTCTTAAGGAAGGGACGGCTATTCCCACAGGTTGAACTCGATAAAATCTGCAGCTGTAGGCAACTAATACAGCATGCATATAACTGCCTCTCACCTATGCTTACTCATCTATTCCAAGTTTAGGAATCTAGGTTATAGTATCCCTATCAAAGAGCTGATGAAGGGAATGAGCGGAAGAGTGGACACGGTTCAACTAGCGAAAACATGTTAAACCATTTTTCTTAATTATCTATGCATAGAACTCCGAAGCATGACAAATTATTTTATTTTATAATTATTCATGTTTATTTTTCTATGCAAAGTTTAACGGAGCCACGAAATCTTATATATCTAAGAGAGAGAAACCCACTACCCGATTTCTTGGACTTCCGGTGAAGCCAGGTCACCTCCTTTCCTTTCCTCGTGCGCAGCTTCGTCGTTCGATCCCTTTGGTCCTGCGCATGGCTAGCCCACGTTGTGTCCGATCCTGTTCGTCTCCCCCATATAATGCCAACGCCTGAGTCTTTCTTTTTCCCTTGGGCCGCACGCCCACACCAGCTGGCCCATCTTAGCGAGACACCCAGTTCAGCACGAGCGCGCCTGGCCATCTTCCCTCCTCCGTTCGGTCGCTATTCCAGAACAGGCATAGCCACTGCCGCCAGTTAAATCTCCCTTCGATTCGCTTGATTCAAACCGTTTGTATCCGAAGTAAAACTAGAAAATTAATCCTATCTCCCCATAGGTACCGATTCTGCACGTAAATCTTCCGTTTTCCCTCTTCATCGTCCAATTCCAACCACGCGCTCTGAATGCCGGCCGTCGGCATCCGCCCCTCGATCTCCCTCCTTGCTGATAAAAGTAGATTCTGATCGCGTCACTTTGAGTCTTTAATTACCACTCCTCTCTCATTTTCCATATTGAAAGTCCCTCCTGTAAACCTTTGTCAAGGTGACGGTGCCGGAGCCCCGCGTCTCCAAAGACGTCCCTCTGGCAGAGAGGTGGATGGATACCGCCACCAGATTCTTCAGCAGCAGGGGCATTGGCATTGTGGCGGGGGGAGGGGGGAGCAGCCAAGGAAGCAGGAGGGAGAGACGGGGGCGGGGGAGGAGAATGTGGGAGATCGAGCCGCACAGGATATACAACAGCGGCAAGGCGTCGAGGTGGTGGTGGAAGGAAAGTGGGGAAGAGGGACTAGCTGACATGGTTATGACTAACCACTACGACTCCAGAAGTACATATGCCCAACTTGCGGCTTAAGACAAAGAAGGCTAAACATATTATGTCTTAATGATATAATCGACTTGGACTCTACCTGGACCTGGTCTCCTGCATATATAAAGGGACTAGGAGGGGGAGCCAAGATGAACGAATCTAACATACAAGCCGTCTAGACGCACTCGCTGGATCGAATCTGTGCATCTAATCCGCGCGGCTCCCTTATAATCGACTTATCAATACAATCTAGACAAGCAGAACGTAGGGTCTTACCTTCCGATGGCCCTGAACCTGGGTAAATCATGTTCACTCTGTCCTTATTAGCCGACGAGATCGCCAACACATACACTCAAAACTTTCCTAGATACAAGTCCAGTAATATGGACATTATTGAAGTCACCCCTTCATCACTAACGGAAGGAGCAGGAGGAAGTCACGAGAGAGGAGAAGGCGGGAGACTGGGCCGAGGTGTCTGGGGTGGCAGCAAGGAGGCCTCGTGGGAGTCACGAACAAGGCCATTAAAAAAGTTTCAATTACCAATTATTTGGTTTGCAATTTTGATTTATGAACATTGAAATCAGCCCCAAGATTTATCTTATTTACTTTATCAGTTCTTTTCATTCGTGCAGATAAAAGTTTCTCGGATAAAATTCAACAACCTTATTTAAATCAAAATCAGATGGTGCATGTACATATAGATAAGCTCCCTCCGTACCTATGGTAAATATGATATGAAGAGGTATGTCTTACAACTTCCAGTTTCTGCCTTAGCAAACATTGGTTATATTTCAGTCGTGTGAGCCTAAAGTGCGTCTCTTAAAACATACGGAGTATATCATAAAGGATTAAAAGGCCTAAAAGTCCCGCCTCAACGCGCAGGGTATCATCTAGTTGGATGGAACGAGACGGAGACCATGCAGAAAGAAAAATTAAGTGAATGATGTAATTCATTGGATGGAACGAGACGGAGACGGAGACGGAGACGCGCAGGGTATCATCTAGTTTGATTGCGAGGCAGAAGTCGAGGCTCTTGTGGCTTAAAGAGGGAGATGCAAATACCAAGTTCTTCCATCTCAGTGCAAGTCACAGAAAGAGAAATAATTTTATAGCCTCAATTGAGTGTGGTGGAATTCAGGTGGCCGAGCGTGAGAGGATGGCGGATACTGTGGATGGATTCTTCCAGGATCTGCTGGGCTCGGGCATGGATAGGGCTTTCGGCCTTGACCCGAGTTTACTGGATATGGAGCTTTTCCCAGCTTTGGGACTTGAGGAGGACTTTTCGACTGAGGAGGTGTGGAAGGTGATTAGTGGGCTGCCCCCAGACAAATGCCCTGGGCCGGATGGCTTTACTGGGCGCTTTTTTACTTCTTGTTGGGCCATTATCAAACCTGACATCATGGAGTGCTTCCGGACCTTTTCGGACTTGGATTGCCGTGGGTTTGAGGAACCAAGCATATATTTGTTTGCTACCGAAGAAGCAGGGCGTGGAGACTGTCCGTGATTATCGCCCTATTAGTTTGATTCACGGGATCGGAAAAACCTTCTCCAAGGTGCTGGTAAATAGGCTTGGTCTGGAGTTGCCTCGCCTGGTGGGGGCGCATCAGGGCGCGTTTGTTAGAGGTCGTTGCTTACAGGACAACTTCCTCCTTGTACAAGGTACCGCTAGACGGCTCCACTGCTTAGGCCGCCCATCGGTATTGTTGAAGCTTGATATCACCAAAGCTTTCAACTCGCTTCATTGGGCGTTCTCCTTTTTGATGCTCTTGGTTGGCTTGGTTTTGGTGACAAGTGGCTGGGTTGGATCGGTGTCGTACCAGTGGCCCACGGGGTCCCAGTGATACAGGACGCGTGGGTCGCCAGTAACAAAACCCCGTCAAGTTGGCCTCTCGGGAAGCGATAGGTCCGGGAAGCCTGCCTCAAGGAGATGGTCCTTGGTGAAGGCAAAGCTAAGGGCCAAAATAGAAGAGGTGCCCGGGAACCCTGGTCCCGGGAAGTGGAAGGAGCGCCTCCCCAGCAACTAGCCGGGTGCGCTAGCCGGGAAGGGGCTCTCCAGCAACCCGCATGCGGGCATGCGGGCGGGGCCCGCAGAACGGTGGAGACAGGACGAGACAATGGACGCAGTGCATTTAATGCACCGACAGGAGTCACATCGGCAGGGCTAGTCTTGCTCAGCAAGGCTAGGGCGTCTACTCTACAAATCATTTTTTCTACCGCGTACAGTGGACCGGACGCTGCATGGCGCCCAGCGTGGATCAACCTCCCCTCCACCTCCCCGGCCGTCGGCGGACAACCGACTGAGGGGCCCTGCGGCGCCTAGCGCAAGAGACAGCCGCGCGAGCGACCTCAACGTCACGCGCGCCAGCCAGCGAGCCCACTCGAGGGCTGAATACGCGCAGCAACAGCTGCGCCACAACCACAATGCGTCGCGTGCGACGCCAACGGAGTCTCGGCCCACACATCCGAGGGCGCCGGGTGACAGGGCGTGGTCGGAGAACCGGCAACCTCCTGCCGAAACCCCGGCGGAAGCCATCATCGTCGCGCGTGTCATGGTGCGCCACGAGCCACCGCAAGGCACGCCAGCGCGTGACGTGTGGAGTGCGGACCTGGACGCGCTCCTCGCGCTCGCTGCCCAAAAGCCGCAAGGCGAGGGCGGCCTGGACGGTTCGAGCCGGGGACAGAACCCAGGACGCGGAGACGTGCCCCGCGTCTCGGGGCATGGAGAGCACCCTCCCCCGTCGGGAGGGCAAGCAGACGAGGATCCCGAGGGATACTCGGACTCGTCACCGACCATCACGCCAGGTGACACGCGAGGCGTCTTGAACGCCCGCCAGCAGGAAGACCTCCGCCAGCGCTTCCAGCGCCGACACCGACGCGAGGCAGAGCGCCAACGCCAACAGGAGCAGGAAGACGCTCCCATGGGCGCCGATGACGGCTGCGCCACATTTACTCGCGAGCTGCGTCGGGTGACATGGCCCCGCAAGTTCCGAGCGCCAACGCTCGTGACGTACGACGGGACCGTGAATCCCAAGGACTTTCTCCTGACCTACACGTTGGGCATGCATGCTATCGGTGTCGACGACAAGGTCAGGGCCAAGTGGTTCCCGATGGTCCTCAAGGGATCAGCGAGGACTTGATTGCTCAACCTGCCCGCCAGGTCCATAGCCTCATAGGCTGACCTACGCAAGCAGTTTGTAAACGTGTTCCAGGGCGGCTACAAGCGCCCAGGAACCATGGCGGAACTGCACACGGTAGTGCAGAAACCGGGGGAGACATTGCAGGACTTCACCAACAGGTTCTCCAACCTCTCCTACTCCATCCTAGAGGCGGAAGCGGCCGCCATCAACGTCCGCGACCCGAAGATGCGTGAGAAGCATCGGGTAGCAAGCCGGCGGTGGCCGCGCGCTGCCCCATCCACACCAACGCCACCCACTACTCAAAGGATTGCCGCACTCTCCAGACCATCAAGGAGAAGCGCGAGCAGCGCCCCGAGGAGCGCCGTGCTGCCGGGGCTTGCTTCAACTGCGGGCACATCGGGCACCTCTCCTGGGACTGCCCGAACAACCCCCGCAGCGGAGCAGGCCGGGGTGCAGCCGGCGGCGATGAAGCGATCCCCCTTCCCCAAGGGTTCGATCTCTGTGCTTACTTGTGCTAGTCCCTGGATCGACTCACTAGCACACACAGTTCAAGATGTAATACCAAGATACAAAGGTCAAAAGTACTTTATTACATCGTATCATCCAGAACTTAAATTGTACTTACAAACTTGCATGACCTCCTAGGCCAGCATAAACAAATAATGTTCAAAATCATGATAACAAAGTATCACGAAGCTGCAGCGGAAAAGTAGAGAAAAAGGGCCTCATCTACTCCCAGAGGAGAGAGCATGTTGGAATGTAAGCACATAACCCAGAGAAAATATCGACGAACCTCACTCTTCGTCAGTTTCACCTGCATTATTAATTGCAGCCACTACGTGGTCAATACATTTGAATGTATTGGCAAGCTCACTAGAGTTATAAAGGACCTACCAAGTACATGCATAGTTTGGCTAGGTGGGGTTTGGCTATTTTGCATAAAAACATCATTATTCAAATCCTATCATTTTTAGACAAATAGTTTTGAATTCTATTGGACACGAGGTAGAAACACCCATGCTCCTATTAACCTAGGCACATTGAGTAGAAACATCAATGCTCCTACCCAGTTCAAACCATTCATTTTATTAGGAAATTGGAATGAGTGAGACTTTCCTTACAGCTCCAATATCTAGTTGCTCATAATTGTCCGTAACCGGGGACACGGCTAAGTACTTAGTTTGACACTCTCGAGAGGTGGTACACTTTACCCACAAGAAATCGACGTGTTAATCCCTTGCTGTCCTCAGGGTAAAGTAGCAACGGCATCGATTACAGGAATTTTCAGAACATATTCCCCCAGACCACCTGAGGGACGCGTTCCAACCTACACTGCTACATACCGATGTCACCTCGGATCCAGGTTCATATTTCTTACATCCATCCTGGCAGAGCCCATAATACCATGTGGTTGTACTGGAAGCTACTAAACAGGAAACTAGTCCAGTCTCTGGTTATCCCGGGTGGCATCCCACATTGTGACGCAGGCGCTCCCCGAATCGCACGGGGAGGCGACCATGGACGCTCCCGAATCACACGGAGAGATGACTCAGCGGGCCCCATAGAAATGGACCTAACGTCACGACATCCGAAAACTCAAAGCAGCCCACCCAGGACGGTTCATTGAATTACTTGTTTTGCCATACACTAGGAAAAACTATGTTTGTAATTCAATAGTATCACATTGTAATAATACCACCCTCGTATATTATCATAGCATAGCATTTTACTACTACGATGGCATTTGGTGGTAAGGTCATGGCAAAGGGTATCCTATACTATTAGGACAGATCATAGCTAGCATAGATAAAATATTAATCCTGACAATGCAACTAATGAAAACTAGTGCATAATAAAATAATGGGATGATGGTCAAAGTGAACTTGCCTTGATAGTAGTTGGTATTCAGACACTCTTCAAGTCACATAGTTCGCTCTCCGAGAAAACTATACAATCAGGCAAACATACACATACATAAACACACCATACAAGCAAAAGTATATGTATGTCATGATGCAATGCAAAACATGTGACATGAGTTTGGTTTATTTCATTTGGGTGATCTGCTGATCCAATGCCTTGAGAATTAAACACATGTAATTAGGGTTTTTAAGCAAAAGCAAAAGTTAGGGTTTAAATCCTAAAATGAGGTTTTATTTGCATCTGCAAAACAATTTAATTCAAAATATTTATTTCTCTGCCCCATTGGACAGAGGACATTAAAACAAAATTTTGGGCACTGGTTTCATTCAAAAAGGACTTCTAAATAATTAGTTATGATTTAAATGGCATAAAACCCTAATCTGTAATTTGAATGTGATTCAAATATTCAAATTTGAAATTGGACAGTGCCAAAAGATTCTACACTTCCTAAGGATTCCAAAAAGGTGTGGATCACTAAATTTGGCCAAACAGATTTAAAGTTATGATCATTTGAAGTTACAGGGGCCTATCTGCAAAAGTGTCTTTTAATTAAGCCGGGGAAATAAAATTACATTTTTTTATTTTATAACTCGGGTGCCACGTGGCGCATTCCTATTCGTTGGTACCGGTTCGGTTTAAGTGAATAAAGACAATCTAATCTACACCGTTGGAGATGGATGGACAGACGAGATCGATCGGGGGAAGCTCACCAGCGGGTTAGGGTTTCGGCAACGGAAACCGGCAGCGGCGCGGCGCGGGCGGGGCGGCGCGGGGGTGCTCCGGTGTTGGGGCGCGACGGGGAAGTGACGGGCGATGACGGCGCGGCATGGCGGAGACGGGGCCGCGGTCGGCGTGGGCTCGGGCGGCGCGGGTCGGCGCCTAGGACGGGACGAGCGGGCGGCGCGGTCGAACTCCGGCGAGAAATCGGGGCAGCCTGGCGGCGCAATTGGATGGGGAAACAAGGGGGAAAGAGAGAGGGGGTCGCGGGGATTATAAAGGCGTGCTCGGGCATGAAAATGGAAGGCCAGAAGAGGAGATTGTGGCGGCGGGCGCGCGGGGACGGCGGCCAGAAATCGCGCGCGTGACCGGTGGCGCTTTCCTTCGGGGAAGACGCAGCTGACAGGTGGACCCCACCTGTCAGCGACTGCGGGCGCGCGCGCGCGGACCGGGCGGTCTGGGCCGGTCGGGCGCGGTCGGACTGGGCCGGTTCGGCCCATTTTGGCCGGGCCGGTCCGGTTTACCCTTTTTTTTTCTTTTAGGCCTTTTCTTTTTCTGTTTTTCTCATTTCTTTGATATCTTTTGTGTTTGAACTCCAAATTGGTCCAAACCAATTCTAGAAAATTTGTAAAATCATGTTCTACCAAGATACAACTTTTGGAAGTAGTTTCTCTTCAAAATAAAATATGTAAAAATACATTTTCCCTATAAATGCCTTTAGGGCCGTATATCTGTTTAAATAAAATACTTTTTCAACTCCAAACAATTATCCAAAAATTATGGGATAGCTCATATGTGCACTAAACCCCTTTTATATATAAACTTTAATGGTTTGAAGATCCAAAGCTCAAATGGGTGTAAACCCTAGGGTTTAAAATGAAATAAAGAATCTTTCCAAAGCCTTTTGAGATTCAAAATTTGAATTCAAATATGCAATTGTGGCATGATGCTTATGAATGCAATGCTCATGTAAAGGTTTGAAATTTTGGGATGTTACAGGCGACAAAGGAGAACCCGCGGGGGGCCGCGGTCAAGCCCGCGGCGGCAAGGACCAGCCTCCCCGGGGACGCGACAAGCCTCGAGTCGAACAGCGCGAGCATGACTGCAGCGGTGACGCCGACGAGCCCGGCTTCCAGGAGCCCTGTGACGTCGCCTGCATCCACGGGGAAGCGTACGCTCTCACGTCTCACGCTGCCGTGAAGCGGTTTACGCGTGAGGTCTGCGCCCTCCTCCCCAACATGGAGGCGCAGTAGCCGTTGAGGTGGTCGCATGTGCCGATCACCTTCAACTCGGACGATCACCCAATCAGTCCCTTGGGGTCAGGGGTACTCCCCCTCGTGGTGTCACCGATCATAAACAACGTGACGGTGACCAAGGTGCTGGTGGACAGTGGGGCGAGCCTCAACCTCCTGTCCGCCAAGCTGGTGGAGAAGCTTTAGCTGCCCCTGGAGCTGATGAAGCCCACCGACCCATTCCGGGGGATCAACCCCGGAGCGGTGCAGCCCATGGGGCAAATTACGCTCCTGGTGACCTTCGGGTCCCGGGAAGCGTTTCGGACTGAGCACATCGCTTTCGATGTAGCTCACACCCCGTTGCCATACAACGGGATCATTGGTCGGCTCGCGCTGATCAAGTTCATGGCGACAAACCATTGCGCCTATGGCGTGATAAAGATGCCATCAACATACGGCGTACTCTCCATCTAGTGAGACCTGAAGGACGCTGCTTGGTGCGTGGGCGAGGTCGTGAAGACCTCCACGGTGGCGGATCCCGGCGATTATGACGTTGCCGGGAACGAGGATCCACTTGCGGGTGAACAACCCGCACAGAAGAAGGCACGAGCCGCTCCTGGACAGGACACCGGGGGCCGCTCCAGCTCCAGCCTGCGCGTTAGCAAGGACGCGAAGATGAAGGAGGAGGGAGCCAAGGTCAAGAAGGTGCCCCTGCATGCCGGCAACGAGTCGCGCACCGTCACTATCGGTGCGAGCCTCGGCGACAAATAGGAAAACGCCCTCATCGCCGTCCTCCGGGAGAACTCTGACGTGTTCGCTTGGGAGCCGTCAGATTTTCCCGGAGTCCCCAGGGAGGTGATCGAGCATCGGCTGGCGGTGCGGCCAGATGCGCGGCCCGTCAAGCAGAATGTTCGCCGGCAAGTACACGAACGCAAGGACTTCATCCAACAAGAAGTGGAGAAGCTCAAGAACGCCGGGGCGATCAGGGAAGTGTTGTACCCTACTTGGTTAGCAAACCCTGTTGTAGTCCCTAAGGCTGGAAATAAATTGCACATGTGTGTAGATTTCACTGATCTTAGTCGTGCATGCCCTAAAGACCCCTTCCCTTTACCCCGAATCGATCAAATCGTAGATTCTACAGTAGGTTGTGAGTCTTTGTGCTTTCTGGATGCCTTCTCTGGATACCATCAGATTAAGATGGCAGTCAAAGATGAGAAGAACACAGCGTTTATCACCCCGGTTGGCTGCTACTGTTACACGTGCATGCCTTTTGGGCTGAAGAATGCGGGCTCAACATTTCAGCACGCCTTGTGCGAGTGTCTGGGGCCCTAGCTAGGCCAGAATATCGAGGCCTACATGGACGATATTGTCGTCAAGTCGCGGGGTAGGGACTCGCTCGTCGACGACCTGCGGGAGACGTTCAACAACCTCCGCAGGATCAAGCTCAAGCTTAACCCCGAGAAGTGCATGTTCAGTGTGGACTCGGGGCACTTGCTGGGCTTCCTGGTGTCTCACAGGTGAATCGAAGCCAACCCAAAGAAGATCGAGGCGATCGAGATGATGGAGGCACCCCGCAAGGTTAGAGACGTCCAGCGCCTCAATGGGTGCGTTGCGGTGCTTGGGCGTTTCATCTCAAGGCTGGGCGAGCGAGCCCTACCTTTCTTCAAGGTGATGAAGAAGAAGGGTCCGATCAATTGGACCCCCGAGGCGGAAGCGGCGTTCTAGGACTTGAAGCAGTACCTGAAATCGCCGCCAGTCCTCGTCGCCCCCAAGCCGGGCGAGCCGTTGTTCCTATACTTGGCAGCGACGGACCAGGTGGTGAGCTCCGTGCTCGTTGCCGAGAGGGAAGAGCAAGTCCCGGGGGCTGAGGCCGAAGGGCCGGGGGCTCCCGGCGAGCCAAAAGAACCCCTGGCTACTACCTCTGCCCCTGGACCCGAGGGACAACCCATGCAGGTTGCCCCCACAAGCGGCTAGTGCAGCATCCCGTGTACTTCGTTAGCACGGTGTTGCGCGATGCCCGGGTACGGTACCCGCAGGTCCAGAAGCTTCTGCTTGGGATCCTGCTCACTTCAAGGAAGTTGCACCATTTCTTTCAGGCGCACAGCGTCACGGTGGTGTCGGGGTTCGGCCTAGAGCGGGCCCTCGTTAACCGTGAAGCCACCGGGAGGGTGGCCGAGTGGAGGATGGAGCTGGCGGAGTTCAGGCTGCGTTTTGCAAACACCAAGAGCATCAAGAGCGCCGCTCTCGCCGACTTCGTCCCGGAGTGGACATCGACGGGTGTAGAGGAAGAAGAGCCGGAAGCGAGCCTTCCCGGCAGATTGGACGAAGGGTGCTAGGTCATGTACTTCGACGGCGCCTTCTGCCTGCAGGGCGCCGGTGCCGGAGTGGTGATCGAGTCGCCCACTGGAGATCAGCTCAAGTTCGTAATACAACTCGACTTCGCCAACTCCACCAACAACACAGCAGAGTACAAGGAACTGCTGGCCGGGCTGCACGCGGCGATCGCACTCAACATCAAGCGCCTGGTTGTTCGCGGGGACTCCCAACTCATGATCAACCAGGTAAACAAGGACTACGACTGCCCCCAAATGGCAGCGTACGTGGAGGAAGTGCAAAAACTGGAGTCCAAGTTCAAGGGGCTCCGGTTTGAGCACGTGAAGTGCAAGGACAAGTTTGTTGCGGATGAACTGTCCAAATGGGCTGCGGAACGCAGCAAGGTGCCTCCTGGGTTGTTCGTATAGAGGCAATCAAAGCCCTCTATCGATCCCAAGACGGTTACCGGGGAAACCCCTCCGGCAACTCAAGAAGACCCCACAGCTGCGGGGGACCATGCCACCAAGCTTGTGGCATGCACGAGCCGAGAACCGCCACCCTGGGGGACGGATATTATTCGTTACCTCAGAGATGGGACCCTCCCGGAGGAAGACATTGCCGTGGAGCGAGTAGCCCGGCAAGCCAAAATGTACGCCCTGGTGGACGGGGAACTCTACCGGAGGCGTCCTAACAGAGTCATGCTCCTCTGCGTACCCCAGGAAGAAGGGCGCACGTTGCTGGAGGATATACATCAAGGCACATGCTCGCACCATGTGGCCTCCAGGGCGCTAGTTGGGAAAGCATTCCGGCACGGCTTTTACTGGCCGACAGCATTAGCCGACGCCGAGCAATTAGTCAAGACCTGTGAAGCATGTCAGTTTCATGCCAAGAAGAGCAACCAGCCAACGCAAGTCATCACGTCCTCTTGGCCGTTCGCGGTCTGGGGGCTAGACATCGTCGGCAAGTTGCCGAGAGCAGTGGGCGGCTACGAGTACTTGCTCGTGGCCATCGACAAGTTCTCGAAGTGGATCGAGGTGGAGCCTGTCTGAGCCGTCACGACGCATGCGGCCATCAAGTTTTTCAAGGGCATTGTGTGCCGGTTTGGTGTGCCTAACGGCATCATCACCGACAATGGCACACAATTCACTAGTGCAGTGTTCCAAGCTTACTGCAAGGACATGCGCAGCAAGATAGGAGTCTGTCCCCGGGGGCTCGAGGTTGGAGACCTCGTCCTGCGTCGGATACAAGGAACGAAGGCCGAGAACAAGTTGACTCCAATCTGGGAAGGCCCTTTCCGGGTAGTGCAGGTGACCAGACCGGGGGTGTCCGGCTGGAAACCGAAGAAGGCTTGCCGGTGCCCAATAGTTGGAACATTGAGCACCTGCGTAAGTTCTACCCGTGAAAAGGTGGCGCCTTACCCACAGGTGACGTTGCAGCACTGTGCCTCTTTAAGCTAGTGTAGCCGGGCAAGGCCCGATTGTAATCTGCTAGCACAAAGTTAAATAAAGATAAGTGTTGTTTCAGTGAATTCTAGGTGCACAGAATTGTCTCCTAATACTTGGCTGTGAGCAGGGGGCTGCCGGAACCCCGAAAACCAAGCTCGTTGCCGGGGCGTCCCGGAACGAGGCCTAGCAGTTGCCGGACCCGTCCGCAATGTGCTACGTGCCAGCAAGGCACTATGAAAGTACGAAAATGCTCACACCCAAGTTTGAGGTCGACTCTTCTGTGCCCGAGGGCTAGGAGGCAGGAGGTTATCCAGTTTGTGCTGATTTTCGTGCATTTTGAAATTTTTTGCTATGCACCTTGGGCACTGCAAGAATATGACATGCAGGGTAAAGATGGGGCGAAGGCACACTGTGATGCTCGTGTGGTGGTCACGGGTGTCATTGTCTTGCGAGTAAGTTGTACATATATGGCAATTACTTCGAGGCTTGATGCAGGAAACTGAGACAGGGCTAGTGCCTCCACGCGGCAACCGGTGGTCCCACGCCTGTGGAGGCAAGGGCAGCGCTTCGGCTATTTAAAGAGACCGGGGCAAGAGCAGCACCAGCAATGGGCAAGAAAGCAAGAGATGTCGCAGAGAGGCGATGGTGGTGCATCCCTCTGCGCTTGTCACTGAGGGTGTTCCCACCATCGCGGCCCTGCCACATCTCTTATGAAACGACACCAGAAATGGCGATGCAGCGGGCGAGGAGCGTTGCAAAGACGCTGTGGGGGTGCATGCCTCCGCGCATGCCGCTAGAGGGTGCACGGCCACAGCGTCCTTGCCACGGCTCTCAACAAGGTGCTCCAAGAGCAAAGAGAACGGAAAGCTAAGTACTTTGTTTTGGGTCCTTGGCTCTTCCTTTAGTAGCGCTGGTTTGCCAAGGTAAGCTCGGTCCCCGTGTTGCCAGAGCGTAGGAAGGACGCTTGCGGGGGGAGGACACCCCCCACATGTGGCTCGTGGGTCCATCCTGGAGGCATGCGTGCTGGGGTATTCAACTGGCAGGCAGAGTGACTAGCCGCTACTGTCTGGTTCTAGGTCGGCACTGCGGGTTCGTCCCGGGTCCCTAGTCTGACCAGGCGTGTAGTTGGCGAGTCCCCGGGTACGCAAGGATAAAACACGAGAAGGACAGAGCCCCTAACCGGCAAGCTAGTTTTAGACGAAGAAGCAAGTAAAATTAGCATTGGATATAATAAAGCTTGAGCAAGCGAGTTCACAAATAGCATTTGGAATGACAAGGAAAGGCTAACACCAAAAAGTGCATCCTCGGCGTCGGGGGCTTCTCCTGCAACCTCCTTGTCAGCGGCTTCAGCTTCGTCTACCTTGCCTTGCATCCGTGCCACCATCTCATCCACCACGCCCTGCACCGCTTCCCGGTGGGTCTTGGCCTCTTCCTCGTTCGACCAGGCGTCGAAGACCGACTCGAACAGGAAGTCGGGGTGGGCGGTGTGGACCCGGGTAAGGATTTGCCCGGCGACCTGCTTGGCCGAAGGGCCGACCTGCCGGTCCCCGAAGGCCGTGACGCAATTCTGCAGGCCGCTCATCCGGCCAACGAAGTCTGCGAAGAAGGAGGTGAAGCTGCCCATGTTCGCCCCGTCGAACCGTCGAAGGAGGTCACCGAGATGTCGAACCCTTGAAGCGCCTCCACAGCCGAGTCCGCCAACTTCTTCAGCCTGGCTACCTCCCCCGTCCTGCGGGCCCGCAGCGCGGTGCACGCACCTCGAGCATCCTGGGCCTGCAGCTTGTGCGTGCGGCACTCGAACTTCAGCCTGCCGATCTCGGACGCCTTCTTTGTGTTGTCCTCATCGACGAGCCGGAGTTCCTGCCGCGCCATGTCAAGCTCGCCCTGGAGGGACGAGCTGGCATCTTGGGCGGCCTTGAGCTGCCCCGCAAGGTCGCGCTCCCGGGAGCGAGCCTGGTCCTCCACCTCATTCTCCCGGCGCGCCAAGGCTTCGGCTGTTGTTGCAGCCGTCCTCTCCAGCTCAACGACCTCGCGGCGGAGGCACTGGATCTCCAGGGAGTAGTTCGACAATAAGTCCGTCTTCTCCCAGAGACACCCCTGGAACGAGTCCAGAGCCGCCTAGTGCTCCTCCTCGCTCTTGGCATGCGTGGCCTTCACCAGCTCAAGCTCCCGTTAGTGCTCTTGCTAGAGGTCCCACAGTTGCACGGCAGGCACTGCCCGGGCTTGCTGCGCCCGCTGGAGCTCCCCCCGCAGCCGTTGCAGCTCGGTGCGCTGCTCCTCCGCCTCCCGTCGCGCTGCGCCCAGCTCCGCCACCCCGCGGGCATGGTGCTGCTGCGCGTCGTTGAAGAAACCGATGAACATCCGCTGCTGCTGTTGGATGCTATCGATCACTTGGTGCCCTTGTTGGAACACACTGGGGTCGAAAGTAATCCGACCCCATGACCGCCCAACGAGTTTTCCTGCTCCCGGGCTGAAGGCGGCTCCGGTGGAGGAGGAGGACCCTGCCGCAACCGTCTGAGATCCCAAGGGCGTGTTGGGATTCGACGAAGCGCCCCCGGCCTGGCCAAGCCCCGCCGCCCCTTCCTCATCCAAAGGGGCAGGCTGGGGACTCGAGGGCTCCTCCAGAGCATCGCTTCCTGCTCCGGCTGGCGGAGGCTGCTCCGCGTCACTTGCCACAGATGGCGCCGCCTGCGTGGCATCGCCTGCGGTAGCAGTCGCGGCCCAGGCAGGCGGCAGGGCAAATTGTTGAAGAGCTTCGACGGGGGCAACCTCCGCCGGAGCATTGTCGTCGACCTCGTTAGTGAGGTTGATTACCCGCACCTCGGTGGGCACGGGTGCGGCCGGAGCGTCCCTAGCAACTGTGTGAAGAGCAGCTGCGTTAGTCTGGTAGATGGCGCAGATAAGTAAAAGAAATATTGAGGCTTGCACGTACCTGCCGCTGGGTCGGTGCCCTGTGAGCTCGAATCGGGGACCGTTGAGTCCCCAGCGGCGTCTTGATCACTGCCGCCCGATGCCGGGCGGGGCTTCTTGGTCGGGGCTGCCGGCGACGTAATGGTCTGCCCCCTCTTCCTCGAAGACCTGGGAAACGTAAAAATAAGCTAAGCAGACATGTAAAATTTGCAAAATCTAGAGTGTTCAGAACAACATCGAACTCACCCCGCCGGTTTGAGCCTTAGCACCCTGTCCGCCAGGATGCTCCTCGTCGGGTTAGCCGGAGCGGCTGCTGCTGCCGCATCGCTGCCGCCGGAGGCCCCAGCCCCCACGTCGGTGTGAGGCTCCTGAGGCTGCGGACTGGCCTGCTCACCCGCTCCGCCGCAGACCGCCTCACCAGGGGGACGTCGTCTTCCTCGTCGTCCTCTTCCGGCCAGCCCCGTTGGCTGCCGGGGGAGCGTCGTCGTCGTTGTCGTCGTCAGAGTCTCCTCCGACGCACAGCGAGGAGTCGTCGGAGTCCGAGTCCTCCGGCCTGGCGAAGCCCTGGCCTTGGCCCCCCTTCCCTGAATCGGCAGCCGGCTCCTTGCCCTTGCAGGGCCTAGGCTGTGGGGGGGAGGGCGGCGCCTAGGGGTCCTCCACAATCCCCCACTCATCGCAGAGTGGGAGATCCCAGGCTCCTGGGTTTGGGATCCCGGCGTGAAGCGGGTGCGCTCCGAGCAGAATTGCACCTCCTCCGGCAGGAGCTCTGTGCGCTGCAGCCGGGATCGGTCGCCCGACCCAGCGGACAGCCACGCCGGGTGTGAGCGCCGCTGCAGGGGAGCCACGCGCCTCCGATGAATTGGCACGCCACATTCGTGTCGGTGAGCCCAGCCTCACGGAGCGCCTTGATCTTGGCACAGATTGGGGCCTGCTCCTCGTCCTTCTGGTCGCGGAGCATCCAGTCGTCAGAGCCCTTCGGGGGCCCGAGGGGCTCCTCGTGGAACTCCTGAAGCTCGTCGGTGCGCACCCAGCACCAGTCGCGGCACCACTCGTGTTCGATCTTCTTCTTCCCCAGCCGGATGAACTCCAACTTGATCCTGTCGCGGAACTAGAACACCACTCCCGAGGACAGGGGAGCCTTCGCCTCCACCCTCGGGTAGTAGTAGTGGCGAAACAGAGCCACCGATGGCATCACCCCCACGAACGCTTCACAGAGGTGTTGGAAGACAGCCAATGTGAAGAACGACGTGTGGTGAATTTGTGCCTTGATGAGCCCGTAGGTCTCCATGATGGCGGAAAGGAAAAAAGAATGCAGCAGCACGAACCCGGCTAGGATGAATCTCCCGAAGATCCGGAAGTACTGCCGGTCGCGCTCCGCGCCGACGGGGAGAATCCGCGTTGGCCCGTACACGTTGTGCTTAGTGGCGAGCGCCAAGACCAACTTGTCCACCCCCTTGCCGTTGTACCCGGGGGGGGGGGGGGGGGGAAGGCAAACTTGGCCCACATTTCCTCATACTTCCGAGCTCGGTCCGACAGCTCCTTCTTGCTAGCCTTGTCACGCTTCTCCCCTTTTCTGGTGCTCCCCTTGGGTCGGTTCTGGCCCTTGGAAGACATCAGCGGGAGAGGGGGTGTGATTTGGTTGGAGTGGAGCGCGGAGAGCTTGCGGGGCAATGGCAGAAGCAAGAGACAATGGGGGGTGCCCGCCGCTAGCCTCAGGTATTTATCAGGGCTGGCGGGCTACAATGGACACCCCCACGATCGGCAATAAAGTGCCTTAAAGAATCGGGGATTAAGATGGGGGTGCGCGACGTGGCCTTAACTCTCTTGTGGGATTAGGCACGAAATCGTGCGCCCGACCGTTTCGCTCGAAAGAGTGGAGCTGTAAATGCGGCCCATAAGGACGGGTACCAGGGGGACTCCCCTCGGGACCCACGCGTCGGATAGGGCGTAGCCCGGCAACCGATCGAGGATAGCACTTACTGGGAGCCTCGAGGCTGCCATCCCACGCCCGGGGGCTACTGTCGTACCAGTGGCCCACGAGGTCCCACTGATACGGGACGCGTGGGTCGCCAGTAACAAAGCCCCGTCAGGTTGGCCTCTCGGGAAGCGATAGGTCCGGGAAGCCTGCCTCAAGGAGACGGTACTTGGTGAAGGCAAAGCTAAGGGCGAAAATAGAAGAGGCGCCCGGGAACCCTGGTCCTGGAAAGTCGAAGGAGCGCCTCCCCAGCTACTAGCCGGGTGCGCTAGTCGGGAAGGGGCGCCCCAACAACCCGCATGCGGGCATGCAGGCGGGGCCCGCAGAACAGAGGAGACAGGACGAGAGAGCGGACATAGTGCATTTAATGCACCGACAGGAGTCACATCGGCAGGGCTAGTCTTGCTCAGCAAGGCTAGGGCGTCTACTCTACAAATTATTTTTTCTACTGCATACAGTGGACCTGGCGCTGCATGGCGCCCAGCATGGATCAACGGCAGTGTAACTCTTGTGGCTGTGACACGCGTCTAGGAGACGTGTCACGCTGCATGCATTGGCACCTGTGGTATCCCCTTGTCTATCAAAGGAGGACCAATGCCACCGGTCAAAGGGTTCCGATTAGTTCTGCTCTAGCTCTAGTTAGATTCGTAGCCAAGTAGCTCCCCGGGAACTCCCAGGGCACCCTGTAAGCCACACGCATATTCGTGAATAACACTCCAAGTAGGACGTAGGATGTTACATCTCCGGGTGGTCCGAACCTGGGTAAATTCACGTGTCGATACCTCGTGTCTTTCGCCACGCCGGCGATCGCCGGAGCAATCGCCTCGCCCTCCATCGAACCAAAAAGGGGGTGTTCGGCATCCCCGCTGCCGGAGATCCGTGCTCCGACAATCGGTGCTCTTTTGGGGACGGTTTCCACCAGGGTGCTGGTTAATGGAATCCCCGGTGAGATTATCACGCACCGTCGTTGCTTGCGGCAGGGGGACCCTCTCTCTCCGATGTTGTTTATTCTCGCTATGGACATGTTGAATTTGATTTTGTTGAAGGCGGAGTCTGTTGGTCTGCTTGAGAGGCTTGCTTCACGTGGTTTGACTCAGAGGGTCTCCTTTTTTGCGGATGATGCGGTGATTTTTCTGAGGCCAGTGGAGTGTGAGCTTCAGACTTGTTTGGCACTGTTGGCAGATTTTGGGGAGGCGTCAGGACTTAAAGTGAATATTCAGAAGACATCTGCCCATCTTATTCGTTGTTCCGACGAGAAGAGTTTGTTGGTGAGTCAAGCTCTGGGTTGTGTGGTTACGCCATTCCCCTGCACTTATTTGGGCCTTCCTCTCGGCTTGCGAAAGCCGACTTCCGGTCAGTTGCGGCCTCTTGTGGACGGTGTGGCCAAGAAGCTCCAGACATGGTCTGCCCCTCTTCTTTCTTCGGGTGGTCGACTTACCTTGGTCAAATCTACACTCTCTGCCATGCCAGTTAATGTGATGATGTCACTTGACCTCCCGGCGAAGGTGATTGAGGGCGTCGACAAAATTTGCCGTGGTTTTCTGTGGAAAGGTCGTAAGGATGTGCGAGGTGGTCATTGCCTGGTGGCTTGGAAGGCTGTGTGCACACCTCGGGAGCTCGGTGGGCTGGGCATTCCCAACATGAGGCTCCTTAATGTGGCGTTAAGGGCACGTGTTGGCGCTGGTTGCAAAAGGTTGACTTGGCGAGGCCGTGGGCTGAGTTCAACCTTCGAATTCCGGCTACTGCTGGTGAGCTATGCGAGGCGGCAATTGACATGGGGCTGGGCAATGGTCGGAGCATACATTTTCGGATTGATCCATGGCTTTCTGGTTGGAGTATATGCGAGCTGGCGTCGGCCCTTTTTGAGGGAATTTCGAGGCGTGCGGCACGAGCTTCTGTGGCTGACGCCCTTCTGAACTTGTCTTGGGTGCATGCCGTCGGACCGGAGCTTTCTGAGCAGGCCATCGAGGAGTTCTTGTTGATCTGGGATCTGGTGAGTGCGACCGAGTTGTCTATGGATGATGATTCCTTTCGATGGAGGTGGAGTGTGTCCGGGCAGTACACGGCTGCGTCGGCTTATGTGGCCCTGTTTGGCGGCCGGGAGTTGATGGCAGGGGCGACTGAGATTTGGGATTCGCGGGCTCTGAGCAAGTGTCAATTCTTTATGTGGTTGGCGATGAGGAATCGTTGCTGGACTGCGGACCGGCTGAGTAGGCGTGGTTTGTCGCATCCCCCACGTTACCCGTTGTGTGATCAAGATCAGGAGAGCATCTCTCACCTGCTTCTTGGCTGTGTTGTCTCAAGGCAAGTTTGGGATGGTGTCCTGCGAGCTTGGCAGCGACTGGAGTGGGCACCGGCACCGCAAGAGGAGATTATGGACTGGTGGCCGAGGTTGGAGGCTCCAAGCAAGAAGGACTGGCGTGATCTGAACACTGCAGTCACTCTTATTTGTTGGTCTATTTGGTGGCATCGCAACTCCGTGGTTTTTGATGGTGCTACTCCTAGCGTCGGCTCCATTCTCCATTCCATCAAGGGGGAAGGTAGAATTTGGAGTAGAGCAGGTTTACTCAAGGGGATCTTGTTTAGTAGCTTTGGATCGTGGGGCTCACTGTGGATTGTAAGCGAGTAGTCACTATAAACTTGGGCTATGGGCTTGTAAACCGCATCGCGGTACTATTCTTCTTCAATATATGATACACCTATCTAGGTGTATTTTAGAAAAAAAATATGATGAAAATAGAGCAATAGGAGTACTAGGTAAAAAGGTTGTACTTACAGTTATTTAGAAAGACAGTGAGTACTAAACTTGAATTGCTTAAAAAAAAAGTAGTCCAAGAGTAGACCGTTTCAAGGAGTGAAAGGGCATTTCTCTCCTAAGTGGTTTTGGTGGTGATGATAACATGTTGTGTATCTAATCGAATGTCAAGTATTTCAGATTTTATAAAGGAATTGGCACAAGACGATGGTGTGGACCCTCAAGATGCTAAGAAGCGTAGCGGTGTTAGCAGTCTTTTCAATTTGATTTGAGTCGTAGGACATCCGTACTATTAAGAGGGAATCCACAAGGGAGGTAATGGGTGAATCGATTTCACGTACACAACTACATAAATTGCACGCACTAAAAAGTCTACCCCAAAAAGAGTGAGAGAGATAAACGAAATTCAAACTTGTTTTTGGACTACTGCAGTACAGGTGGCGGAAGTTCTGACCGGAACTTCCGCCCCAACTTCCGGGTGCTCTCTGTTGATTCCGGGAAAAATTCGGAAGTTCCGGTTATTCAGTGGAACTTCCGGTAATATGCGGAAGTTCCAGTGAATAACCGGAAGTTCCGGCCTGTCTCTGCGTAGTGCATAACGGTTCGATTTTGGGAACCCATATAAATACCCCTTCGTCCCCAACAGGTCTTTTGCCCGAGTTTTAGCCAAGAACACCCACTCTCTCTCCTCAAGAACACAAGAACTTCATTTCCCTCGATCTCCCTCCATAGTTGTTCACCCAAGCCAATACTTTGACATTTGGAGAAAAAGATTGAAATCTAGGGTTTCACCAAGTCAAAAAGTTGATTCTCCTTGTTTTCTTTGTGGATTTCATTTCTCTTGGGTTGTTGGGAATCCTAGACAGAAGTGGTCACCTCGAACTCTCCCTTGATGATTGAGAAGCTCGGGGCTTGGATTGGGAGCTTCCGATTGAGTTGTGGAGATTGCCCCGGTCAAGTTTGTAAGGGTTCGACGTTCGCCCTCACGGAAGCCATTAGTGAAACTCACCTCACCTTTGTGGTGTTGTGTGAGCTCACCCCACCTTTGTGGTATGGTGAGTTGGAGAATAGAGTGAGTTTTTGTGGCGCTCTACCTTTGTGGTAGAGCACTCATCCAAACGAAGACTCACACCGATCCCAATAGGTGGAACTCCGGTGAAATCTTCGTCTCCGCGTGTGGTATCTTTTCCCCTTTACACTCTTCCTATCTCTTGTTGCTTCGGCTATTGCATTTCATACTAGGGTTGCATTCACTTTAGAAAATCTAGTAAACCCTATGATTAAGTGCTTTGTAACTTTCAAGAAAAGAAAAGCAAAAAGTAAAATTTGTTAGTCGCCTATTCACCCATCCATCTAGCCGACCATACCGATCTTTCGAGGAGTCCAAGTGTACCTGGCCGGTATTGCCAGTGCAAGCATCGGTGATACCAGTTATTGCCCAAGGGCTGGACATTTGGACCAACATCGCTCCAGCACTGAAAAACAGCCGTTCCCAGGACCCCTTTCAGTGGTAGCTCGGTACAAGTACACGAATCGAGGGTGAACACTCTTGGGACGGCTTTTATGCGTGCAAATATGGTTTGTGTACGTGAATCCGAATCCGCTCATATCTTCCTCAGTGGACCCACTATTGATAGTACGAAAATCTTACGAGTCAAATGAAACGAAAAAACCGCTAACACCGTCTTCGCGCATATCCTTTTTCAGAATCAATGAATCAACTTGTGCCACATCTAAATATGCTCGAGTATCTTAAGCATAGGAATATGCCACCAAATTATGTTGTCATGTACACCAAACCTATTAGGAGGGAACTGCCCTTTCACAACTGCATTAACGATGTTGAATTGGTATAAAAATGAGATCGACAATTGTGACACTAGTAAGAATACCATTGTATTTTGGTTGTGCCATCAAGCATTCCATATATTTATAGAAACTATCAATATATTTGTAGAAATAGAAGGATGTGGCAACGTGAGCCATCATGGTCTAGTAATCATTACAATCACACCCAACAAGCTCCGACATAGGTCGGTACTAAACCATGCAACACACACACCATTATTTGAAATCTATCTACTAAACTGGCAAGTGCGAGCAGACTCTTTTTCCATGCCAATGACATCGAAGCATAAAATTGGAGATCCAAATGGAAGTAACAAAGTAACATCTCAACCTCTATTGAGCAATTTGTTTTTTGACTGGTCTGTCCAGCAATATTTATAACCATTACAATTGGAACATTGAAATTATTCCATAGACCATTTATTAGAATGGCATTAATTATATTGGGGATAACTTTGCATGATCCAAAGTCCTCTTTCCATCTCGTTTGTTTGACATATAAAGTTTTGCATACTCTTCTACCCTCATTGTCTTGTATAACACCTCCTCTGTTCTCCCCAAAATTGGTGAAACTATTCCATCGTACTTTGGTAGTTGAAATGCAGATATGGATAGCCGTTCCTTGTGAGCATTTATGGTGACCCGATGCTCAATACTCTTATACTTCCCATTCGTCATGATCTATATAGAATAACAAACTGAAATCAGAACAAATATCATATTCTTCATCTATATCTATACTGCTATTAAAAGCACGTGAGTCGTGGCATATCTAAAATATTTGAGTTATCCAACCAGCTAAATCTAATGTCCCACTTTGTTTCAATGGTATATGGTATATAAAATGTTTTAATTACGCACGAATACCACTGGTATACCTAGTCATACTCACCCAACAATTATGGAAACTCAATTTAATTACATACCAGTATCATTAATTTTAAGTCATGACTGATTTGGAAATATTTCAGGCAATTATGGAAACTCTTGGTTAACTAAAAACAACCACAACTAATTTAAAATCTCTCTAGTTATTTGGACAACTTCTCTACCAATAATGTTCCATTTATTAGTTCACACGCCACGCATGCAGTTACTAGTGGTCCCATAGATCAACTAATTTTAAAAGCCAACCAAAAGGCAACCAAAGTACTCCTGTTGAAAATCTTCCACTAAAAAAGTGAATTACGCATAGCTATTAATTGGCACGTGGATTGCTCATACATAGTTACTGGTTGGTGTTATATTGAACAGAGTACTTGAAGTATGGATAGTTTAGAAAGAGTCCTTGTGTGGCCTCGACTTAGCTACTTAGTTTCCACCGGCAAACGCTCAGACATGTTGGAAACCCTTACATCTCGTTTGGATGTAGACATTGGGGCTTGACATTAGACATTTTCATTATGAAAGTCTCGAATGCCAAGATTTAAGGTGTTTGGCTGATGTAAATATTCATAAATAATATTCAGTCTCAATATTGAGTAATAGTTCAGCAGGCAAATTTGGGTCTCGCCCAATGACGAGCAAAATAGCTCGATATCACGAGGTATTCGGGATTTGCAGTTCGTTCGACCGAAGACCCGCGCTCGACTCCAGCCGAAGCATTTCTTTTCTCGCCTTTTTCCCCTCCTCGCCAATAGCGTACAGGCACAGAGGGACTCATGCGCATCTCTCCTGGTGGTGCCGACGGCGCAGATACACCCCGCCTCCCGCCCGCCTCCGGCGCCGGTGGTCAACTACGCCCGGCAGCCAAACTTCGTGTGGTCCTCTCCCGCCCCGTCCAGTAGCTTGGCCGCCCTTGTCCACGCCGCAATCAAGGCCGATTCCGGCCGGAATCGAGGCAGCGAGGCGGGACGACGAGCTCGGGGACACGAGGCCGATCCCGTCCAATCCCTCGGCCGTGCCGATTCGATTTTTGAATTGGGGACTGAGCCTGCCTCCTTAAGGAGCTGAACCGGCGGCGCCTCGTGCCTGCAGGCCATGGCGCTGCGTGGACCGGAGCACATGGTCGCTAGCTGAGCCACGATGGATCGATGGATTCCCGGATGGATGCGAGACTCGATTCAGTCTAAGACTCGGTAAGTAAGCAAGCAAGGAAGAGGGTGAGGTGCTGCCAGCCTGCCAGTGCTGGTGGAGTGGATTTGCTGCTGGATAATGTAGCCCGCAGAAGCAGATTGTGGCTGTCGGAACTCGGAATCGGGTGGATGAAGAGGAAGCTGCTTTCCTCCTCGTGCGTGCGCGGTACAAATGCAATTTATCATTTTCACCGTCCAAAAATGATTTGGCATTCGGTCTCAATATCAAGTTTGTGTTTCGAATAACTAAACATCCAAACAGAAATATTGGCATTTAATATCAATATCTATATCTTGTGATATTGGCATTGAAGGCAATGCAATGCCAAACCTCATAATATCTACATCCAAACAAAGCCTTATTGATATCAAAACCATGGTTGTATTGATAGATTTGGCATTAAAATTTGTAAGATTAGTAGATACACACATTAGTTGTTTATGTCATCATATTTTGTACTCCCTCCGTTGCGAAATAAGTAACGTGGATTTATATAAATTCTTAGACAAATTTACGTCATTTATTTTAATACGGAGGGAGTATCAGCTTTTCCATATCATCTTTTCATTCTCCTCCCTCTTCGTAGGATGCTGGATCATTAGTTTGTAATGTAATCCCTTTAAAGTGACAGGAGATAAAGTCAAACTATGTTTTGTTAAGTCGGGCTGTAATTGGACAACATGGTATCAGAGTCTAAGTTAATTTTTTTTATATAACCCTCATCTGTCGCAAGAGTCAAGATTTGTTTAGGATATATGCTTTATAAACCTCATCTGTTTGGCTGATTTTTGCATGGAGTACAAGTAAATTTGTGAATCCACATGATAAACATACTTTTATTCTAAAATAATACCTCAAGAAAGTCTCCCACGTTCACCAATAATGCATCTGCACGTGGTTTCACCGGGATCCATGCACCGCCCCTTCTAATTTGTAGGCCTTGAACTGAATTAATTTCTAGCAGGATGGTTAGGAAAGACCCATCAGAATGCGGGGAGAAGCCTATAACCTTTTCTGGCGTTGACGTGCACGGAGGGTAGTAGTTCATCCTCAAAAATTGCCCAACATGTTTGTCTGCCACCAATTCAAGATCAACATCAAGTGTTTTTGCAATGAAGGTGACAACAGAACGAGCTAGTTTTGTTAATTCGGACGAGTATTCTTCAATAGAATTCCTGCGATCATGAAGAATAACAATATGTGTGTTAGTAAATACTTTCTTTGACTGAACCAATGCTATGTTAGTATGAAAGTAAAGGGAAATAGTACTATAGTACTAGCTCATTCCAATTATATACTCACTCCGTGCCATACCAGTGACGGAATATTACAAGTATATATACGTTTTTTGAGTATAAATACATTCGTATTTGAGCAAATTTGGGTCATTTAATATGTGACGGAGGAAGTATATAACTAAATCCAACACAGAATCTTTATGATAAACTTTGGCCAACAACTATAGAACTAATATTTAACATATGTGCATTAAAGTTATAACATTGAAAAAAAGTATTTTACAATTTCAATGGTATCACTTTTGGATTAGGAACTTTAGATGACTCCTATTAAATCTCTTGTTTACAGGACATAACATTTTATTTCATTAAAATAATTGCAGTAGATCTGTGGTCTACTGTATTTTCCTCAAAAGAGTCGACTGAGCCCCGGTCGTTCCCGGCCATTGCTTAATCTGCTTCGCGCAAAGGAAAATACGATCTAACCTGAATGTAGGAGGTTGACTGGGCCAGTAACTCATATCTCGCGCCTGAGGTGGTTGAGAGAAGAGTCCGAACATGTCGGCCCAGTCAAGCTTTTGCTCATCTGATAGAATAAACGCTTGCCCATAACCTTGAAGATCACCTACGCGCTGCGCGTAAGCATTCTTCACGTCAAGGGGGAGCTGAAAGAACTTCTGAATGTCGCTCTTTATATTCGCGATGACCCCTTCTGGTATCCCATGATTTACAAGCTGCACACAAATGTTTGACAAATAGTCATGCTTTGGAGAAAGTTAGTTGTCGTGTGATCGAATATGGTCAAAGGCAGATTTTACAGTACCTAATACTCCATTAAACTAAACGGAGTATTAGGGAGGTCATATATAGTCTTTTCACATTTTAAAAAAATAAAACATAAAATTATACTTCTCAACAGCACAGCTTGCTCGCGCTGCCGTCCTCCACATTCCAGGCCACCGCTGTGCCATCCTCGTCTCCTCTCCGCTCCTGCGCCATCCTCGACCTCACCGCACGCCGTCGCGGCCCTCCTCGCGGCGCGCCGCGTGCCGCCGCTGCCGCGATCTCCTCGCCACGTGCCGCCGCCGCCGCCCTCCCCGCGCTCTACCTTCCGACACGTCGCTGCCGCGGCCCTCCTTGACGTACGCTCGCCGCCACACCCTCCTGACGCGCTGCCATCGCCCTCCTTGACGCGCCGCTGTCGTGCCGCTGCTGCTCTCCTCGCTGTGCGCCGCCGTGCGCTCCTCCCCGCGCCGCCGTGACCTCCTTGCAGGGCCGCCGCCGCCTCCTCCGGCGCGCCCGTCCTCCTCCCAGCCCACGCTATCGCCTTGCTCCTGGCGTGCTGCCCCTACCGTCCTCCGCGCGTCCACTCTCGTCTCAGTCTGCTCCGTTGGATTTTGTTAGATTACATTTTTGCCCTACCTGATCAATACTCCGACTGGATACTCATAAACCTGACTTGGAGTAATAAGGAGTATCAGTTAATCTGCGTCATTGGATTAAGAAAATAGACAGTTCATATTAATTTTGGGGTACTATAGAAGAGCTCTCAAAATTAAAAACCAAGAGTATATTGTTTCCTCAAAACTGCATCACAATGTTCACATTTTTTAATGACATCTGTCACACTGTGACATGTTAAATCAGCTTTAAGTTTAATACGATTTATTGGAATGAAACCGACGTGCAAACAATCTAAATTGCTCTACGTGATCCAAATGATCTGTTTCAAGTGAAATCTACTGTGTATTTGGGTTACGGACAAACCTGAAAGAAGCCCCAGTCCTCACAGGCAAATCTGAGTTTTGCAGCCTCCGTTTCAGCGGACTCGGGTTTCAGGAGCTTGCCGAGGTCGATCACCGGAACCTCGCCGGAATGCTCAGAGAGAACCTCGTAAGCGTCGATGTCCGGCCGGATGTACCTTTTGATCTTATCAGCCGTCAACTTGCCTGCGGACGACGCCAGAGCCTGCACGTTGCTGACGGGAAGCGTTGTTCCCGCCTGCGACCATCGGCCCTCGCCGGCGCTTGCAACGATAATCGGCGCCTCAATCTCCATCACTCTGGGTTCTCTTCTCTATTCCGTGCTCTAGCTGCTCGAGTTACTTTGCCACCTTATTTGTCCAAGGATTCATTCATCCTTTCAGGCCATTATATAGGACTGTTAACTAGCGCTGCAGCTTGCTAATCCTTTTTGTTGGATTCGATCCAACGGAACTGAAGTGTTAATTATTAAACTGTCATATGTTAACAGATGATGCGAATGATTCCTCGATCACCACGCCCAGAAGGTGCTCCGAGATCCATGTGCATGTCTGGGTCGATGGTAAATTTTTTGCCGGCGGCTAATAGCCAAATTTCATAAGGATATAATACTTCTGCTGTTCTGCGCTGGTACACTTGGAGTATAGAGGAAGGAGTTTTTACAGAGAGGTGATTTTCTAAACCCCAACTCACTGCACCTCTTCTTCCCTCCACGTGTTCTACTCAGAGATCTGCGCCCAAAACAAACACAAAAATCCATCTCTTCCGTCTCCTTCGCCACACCACCTTTTCTCCCGGCCTCCTCCAACCACCTCAGGCAGCATCAAAGCAGCAGGGAGGCGGGGTGGAGCGGTTTGTGGCATCCATATGCCTCCTCTCTCTCTCCCCTATTCGTCGCTCGATGAGGATCGGAGGCGACGATGGTGATATATGAGACGCACTATGCTCGGGTTCAACTTGAACTTTTCGGTTTTTTATACTCCCTCCGGCCTCACTACATGATGGACCAAACATAGGGGCATATTTTCTGCCGGCAAAGAGCACTAAAGAGGGCAAAAAAACTGCCGTACGCAGCGGCGCCGTAGAGAAAGGAGCGGCGGAGCTAGAGATGAGGTTTGGAGGCGATGGGCGGTGGCGGCCACCGTGGGGAAGGCAGGCAGCGGCCGAAACCCTAGATCGGGCGCTGGGGGAGAGCGAATGAGAAGAGAAAAGAGAGGGAGTCGGGAGATGTGGGCATGTGGCTGGGTCAGTGCCTCAGTGGGTTCGGGTGGAGGGTAGGCCACGCTGGCCATAAAACAAAGGGGGGCCAGAAAATTCTGGACCGCACCCCACGTGGTCATGTGCCGGCAGATCGTCTGCCCTGTACTGTTTATGCCGGCAGACCATTTGCCACTAGAGTTGAATATCATTGCCGGCAGTTAATTGCCCCTGTTTGTCAATTCACTTCTCATTCTATACGGACCCCGACGGACGAGCGAAAACACAAGGACGGCTAGAATTGATGCGTACCCCTTTGCCCGCCGCGGCAATTTTGTAAATATCGCCGCGTAGAACCCAACGTATGGCCCTAGAAAGCCTATACAGGCCGCAAGGGGTTGTACGCCGCTGTATTCGTTGGCGTCGACGTGTATACGTACTCGGCGTACTCGGACGGCATACGCCCGTTATGGAATAATACCCGCGTCGTCCGCATAGATTTGCCCCACTATTCCCTCTAATCTAGGGAAAGAAATAACGTCCCGGACGCACCCGTTATGGAATAAAACCCGCGTCGTCCGCATCGACTTGCCCTCGTAACTCCCTCTAATCTAGCGAAGAAGAAAAAAATGCCCCGGACGCACAACCACCTCCGACGATGAAGCGAACGCGCGGAGCAGACGACGCCGTGGCTGTTGTCAAGGAAGCTACCGTCGTGACAGATCCTGTGGAGGAGGAGGAGGAGGAGGAGGAGGCCGTGATCGTGGCAGATGCAGGGGAAGAGAAGGAAGGCGTGACCGCGTTGGGTAAAGCGCCGGCAGGTTAGGTGACGTCTTCGCCATCCGAGATCGCCGTGGGGTCCAATACCCGCCAACACGAGGAGGACGTCGTCGACCCCATTAATCTGGCGCATGACTGGGACTTCTTCGATGACTCGGCCAACTACGGCGTGGCTCCAATCCATAACGGGTCGGTGTTTGATGAAGTCCTCAGCGACTTGGAACCAAAGGTAAGAACAAACTAGTTAGTCCATGAGGTCGATGCAATGTTATTCTAGGGTTTCTCGATGCAATCTAGTTTGTCACCAGTATGCTAAGTCGATGCGAGTTAGGGTTAGTCGGATACACTATTGATGTTAAGTTTCATGTTAAGTTAAGTTTAGTATGCATGATCGGCGCCAATTTGTAGGTGATGTAAATTATGGCTGAATTTATGTCGGAATCATTATCTCCGTCGTACAAACGGTGATTTGGATATTCTTGATGATCCGTCGTGAATTAATTTTTGTGTAACGTCGATCTTCAGTAGTAACATATGCTTGTTGATGTTATGCAGGAAAAGGATTCGGACGAAGGCAGTGAGGAGGAATTGATTCATGCGAAAAGCCGTCACGTCCTCAATGCACTGGAGTATGGTGCGTACAAATACCGTTACGGTGACAAATGGGTGTGCCCGTTCTATCACAAGAGGAGCCTCACAAACGACTTCAAAAGCATGGTGCAGCATGCCGAAGACACTGGGCGTGTGTCTAAGAAGGCGCCTCACATTGTGGCAAAACACAAGGCGTTTGGCGTGTTCTTAAGGAAGCTCGAAGCCCAGGAGGTGGATGCGGACGCCGAGCCTTCCAAGAAGAAGGCGAGGAGGGGGAGGAAGAAGGGGAGGAAGTGAGAATCGAACCATAAAGTTTTCGTCATATTTTATTTGCTATTACTGAATTGTGGTGGTTTGAAACAGTTTAGTAGTTTGATTGAAGAACATAAGTATCGTTAAGTTGGTTGCATGAACTATTTATGATGTAGACGTTTCTATGAATGTGGTGTTCATTGAACCGACATTATCCAAATCATATCATAAGTGGTGTTCTATTTGCTGTGTAATTGTTATGTTATTGGAAACCCTGTTGCCGAAATAAATATCAAACAAATGTTTAGCAATACTCATGGTTTAGCCGTTTGGTAGTAAATATGAAACAAAGTTTTAGCACTAGCCAGACAAATATATAACCACTGATATATGCTACTGGTAAAGATCAACTTGTTAGTAAATAGGGTTGTTCGTGCCAAAACACAATACTCTGCACCTCAACACACATATTACCCCAGTGCATGAAAAAAGGACAAAAACACAAAAAATCCACACTTGTTTTTGTCTTGGAAACACAAACTCATGGTAGAAGGTCTATATAATAGGAATCTGACAAAAGAGGACACCGGCAGTCTTCAGAGCTTGACAATGTAAACTTGAACAAACAATCTTGCTGCATTGCCCTCCTCGAACATAAGGACGCTGCCGCTCCTGATCCCGTGGCAAATGCAGAAATCCTCCCACCCCCGGTGGATCACAGTGTCGCATGCGTTCATCATTGAGCACGCCAGTGCCATGAATTTGTTGCTTAGCCTTTCAGAACTGAAATTGCCATACCCAGAAGTGGGAATCCTCATCACATGCTTGCTCTTGCATGGGATAACCTGCGTTATAACAGATACACTTATGAAAACTTGGAAAAAGTCCTAGCTAGTCGTAATGGCAAAAAGGGAAATGACAATAAACTTACAAGTACTCGGGAAGCCAAATCAAGATCAGTCATCTTCTGAACGATGATGTCACGTTCGAAAAACTCGGGTTCATCCAATCCATCTAATATTTTCAGAACCCTTCGTACTTCACGATCGGTTAGGTCGGCGATGTTCTTGAATACAGTGGAGTGGAAGAGATTGCGCACATCACCACTGACCTCACGTAGCCCTGTGAAAACAGAAGCAAGAAGTTATAGAAAAAAGTAAGCAAAATAAAAAAACAAATAAAGAAAGAAAGAAAACAAGCTACTAACCAAAAAGGGTAGCATGCAGCACAACATCATTGGGCTGCCCCACTAACACAGCACTGAAAGCATCCCCGTCCTCCACGGCAGAGAAGTGCACACTAGCACCATGTTTGACGAAAACAAAACAAATAGATGACAAACACACACAGTATATACGGAAACACTGTATCTTTATTGATCATTGTATTGAATACAAAGTACATGGTACATGCTCCCGCAGGAGTTTGCCATCTGCGACTATGCTTAAGGAGTATCTGACTAGAAGATTGCGTGTGGTCCGCCGATTCCTGGCACGTTTGCAAGCGACCGGTTAATTACATCTGCAGGATCAAGCCTGCAGAATACCTCCGATTAAGCTACGCTGATGGTCGTCGTTGAATTTGCATTGCTCAATGCATATGATTTTTTTTATGAATATGGTACGGATGTCCGTCTTTGTTTTGCCGATACCCGGTCACGTGTATATATTGGCATGTTGCCAATAGGATTTGTCGTCGATGAAGGGGATGACTTTCGCCTCGTCGGTGCCCAGTCGTGTATCCACCTTGACTTCATCGAGTCCGGACATGTGTATGTTGCTTTTGCCTCGTCGGTGCCTAGCAATGGAGTGTCCAATCCTATGGATTCATGACATGTCGATATATTCGTGACCTGGCCTCGACGGGTCATAATCTCATCCAGCCTCGTCGGTACGAGATGTGATCGATTATTTTGTAGCTTAGGCGCTTGATGAAGCATGCCTTTGATATCCATGGCCAACATGAGAAGGCAATTGGTCCATGGTCGTATTAGCGTGTAGCTGGTTCAATCTAGCATCCGTTTTTGGATGATCTTGATTAATAGCTTTGCACGCTATATCCTTTTCATAAATTCTGCATGGCCGACGTGATGAAGCGGTCGCGCCATGGTCATAGGTATTGAGATACTTTTAATACTTGGTGTATTGTTTTTCATATGCTTCGCACAGCCGACGTTGATGAGGTTGTCGCGCTGCGGTTGTATAGATGTATAGCTGACTCTAGCACCCATCTTGGATGATCTAGAGAAGCAGCCATGTATGCTATTACTTTTCTCTTCCATCAAGCAAAAGCGTGATTTGATCTGATCTATAATATCTTACCATGAACGGACACGAGCGGGATCACCATCTTGATGAAACGTAGCCTTGTTGGAGATGTGTCGTTGTTGCCGCCGCCGGCTCTCCGCTGGCCGATCTTGTTAGGACCTTGGTGGATTTTTAATGGCTAGATGAAAGATAAGGATGAGGCAGGGGCTTGCGTGCGCGTCTGAGCGTCCGCCTCCTCTCTCCAACCTCCAAAACCTTCTCCTGGCCGAGAGCTCGCCTGGTCTTTTATAGGCTCTCCTCTGCATCTTGTTTCGCACGGCAGCTGTTTAAATCGAAGACGCGTTTATCTGCCAGATACGCGTACGCGAACAAGAGTTTGTTTCGATCTGAGCTTATCCGATTTGTTAGCTGCGCGCGAGGCTTCCGAAACCAGCCAGGTGCACAGGTACACGTTGATTAATCAGCCTTTACCAAGATACATGGAAAAGCTATACCCAGCCAGTCATTGCTCAATGTGTCGTGGGCCCGTGCTAAGCATAGATATATAGGCATTAGTACCTTGGCTTCTGCCATCGAATATGCAAAGGTTGCATGCAGCCATGAACTTTGCTAGCTCTTTTATACACGTTCATGATTCAATCCTTGTGAAGATCATTTTCTTTAAACAGGGCATTTAAATTATCTGTTTGCTTCACTGGAATCCACGTGATGAACTCTACACAAGGAGTCTAATATAGAATATATATTTTCATTTCGAATATTTAGTAATCAGCGGGACCCACATGTCGTAGGGTAACACATCGCTAACTTTATTATATTTTGGTACAAAAAATCATCAAACACACCAGGTTTCAACTTGTGGGTCTTTGGAAACAGTTTCCAATGAGCACCGCATAGCAAGGTGGCGTTAGTCCCAATTTGGATGTGGAAGTCGTACTCGAACCCATGACATTCCACAACAACAAGGAAGTTCTCCGCAAAATCGTTCAGGCGATCCTTGAAGAACTGGGGAACAACCTGCTTAAACATAAAGCATTGGTAAAAATAATAATTAAAAAGCATCCAAAATAAAAATGTGAACACTTAACTATTCCCATTACCGCAAAATTGCCACACCCTTCAAC
Organism: Brachypodium distachyon; assembly: GCF_000005505.3. Taxonomy (NCBI): domain Eukaryota; kingdom Viridiplantae; phylum Streptophyta; class Magnoliopsida; order Poales; family Poaceae; genus Brachypodium; species Brachypodium distachyon. The sequence continues at coordinate 5,578,567 of NC_016135.3, forward strand.
CACGTGATTGTGAAGGCTGAATGGCAAGCCTCCGGGCATTTGCACAGTACATTGAACTTGTTACACTCATTGCAAGGGCACGCCATGAACTCCACAAGGAAAACACATAGGTTAAGTGCAGAACACTCAGAGGAAAAAACAATAAAAATGGCACGTATACTTCAATGATACTTTCTGGAAAAACACAAAGAAACCTGTGATCCGGCGATCTAAAAACGGCGTGTATATCTTATTTAGGGTGGTATCTGCAACACGTAAACATTAATCAAACAAAGCAACCTACGATCTAACAACCCCTCTACCGAATCATAGATGCAAACAAAAAAAACGACCAAACCCTAGACACACATCCCTGCACAGACAGAGCGGTGCTGGGGCGGAAGAAACTTTACCACGATCCGGGAGCTGGCAGAGCAATCTGGCAAGACAGGCGCAACACACAGGAACTCCAGCGACAGTTCTCCCTCTTCCCACACCCCGTCCCCAAACTCGAAAGCGAGATAAAGAAGGAAACAACACGTCTTACCCGTCAATCAACCACCACCCCCCCCCCCCCGCCCTCCCCCGAGGCCCCACAAAAAGCCTAGAACAACGTGTCTCCGAAGCCCAAACAGAACACAAACCGCATACTAGCCCGGCCAGAGGGAAAAAAAACAAGCGCACGAGTCTCCGCGCGACCAAAAGCGTCCGCGCACATCGCTTGCGCCAGGGGAGGGGGTGGTTTAGTCCCACCTTGCCCGTTTAGAGGCGCCGTCACCGGCATAAAGGGTTCGGCCACCCTCACAAATCAATAGCAGCGGCTCTTCCTCTGTTGCATCACCTTCATCTAGTACCTTCTGAGACCTTCAGTGCTGATGCTTGAGAACCTCAGTGGGTACTATGTGAGGGTGGTGCGTCTATGTGGAGGCCGAACTTCTTTTCACTACTACAGAAAACCCCATCTGTGATCCCCCTCCAGTGGCAGTTAAAACGGACCAAAAAACACACCGCCACTGGAGGCCTCTCGAGGCATCCATGAGGGCTACCAGTGGCGGTGATAGTCACCGCCACTGGTGCTACACTAGCAGTGGCGGTGATTTTGTTCACCGAAAACAAATCACCGCCACTGATGCTGTAGCACCAGTGACGGTGACTATCATCGCCACTGGCGCTGCTCGTGGATGCCCCATATGATAGCAATGGCAGGCACCTGAAAAAACCGCCATTGGTGAGTCCGCACCTGATGGGTTAACTAATCGGCCAACCGTGACCTTTCCTTGACCGCTGCAGCACCAAACTGATCGCGTTTCGTACTCCAGCGGCCTGGGAAGTCACTATTGACTGGTTAGCCACCGATAGGATGGGTGGCCGAATCCATTTTATGTTGATCAGATCGTTTGTAAACAAGCGAGGTGGGACTAAATTTCTCAACAGTGGCGGTTGTTTCTTTGTCACCGCCACTGGCTGTCTTCCAGTGGCGGGTCCAATGAAATGACCGCCACCGGTGAGTCGGCACGTTATGGGACTACCCAGTCAACAGTGATCTTCCCTTAGCCGCTGGAGCACCAAACTGATCGCGTTTGGTCCTCCAGCGCAAGGGGAAGACATTGTTGATTGGGTAGCCACCGATAGGATGGGCGCCCGAATCCCTTTTATGCTGGTCAGATCGTTTGTAAACAAGCGAGGTGGGACTAAAGTTGGGGAACTGGTGGGAGATCACCAGTGGCGGTTATAATCTTACCCGCCACTGGTGAGACCTCCAATGGCGGTTTATTTCTCCGCCCGCCGCTGGAGGTCACTAGTGGTGGTTATTCAGTTTGCCCGCCACTGGAGACCTCACTATATATAACCCCTATGCGAACCCGAAGCTGTTCGAGCTCGCGCGTCTGTCTTCGACCAGCTGCGGCTCTGTTTCTCACCGGCGGCGAAGCCCTGCCAAAATTTGATGGCGGCGGCCGGAAGGTAGCTCTCCCCCCTTCTCCTCCTTCTTCCTCTCCCTTCTTCGTCCTCCTATTCTTCTCCAATTTTGCAAAATGGCCATTAATGGTGCCTTGGCCGCCGGCAGGAAATTCGTCCCCGATCTCTCTCTGGCGGCTCTCCCGGGCTGCCCCCACTGTCACTGGAGCTCCCCCTCACCCTAGTGATGATCCTCCCTCTCTCTCTCACTCTAATTTTGCTCGGATGAGCTCCCTCTCTCTCTCTAGATCTCTCTCTCTAGCTCTCTCTCTATATATAGCTGGTATGGGGGAGCTTAGCCCCTGGGGGTTAGCCCTAGGGTTAAGCTTAACCTCGGGACCGGTGTACGTGCATGTTCAAACATATTAAATGTGTGTTGACACCGGCCTTCGTGCCGTGTATTTCTTATGTGATGTGATATCGGTCGTTGTGCCGATGTGGGTGGGGGTAATTTGTTTTTGATGCAGGCATCGAATTTCATAGTGCAAAATGCTGTTTTTTTAGCAAAGGTCATGCCGAAATTTTCCACTTTTGTCGAGCAAGCTGATTTGTTTATTTAAAAAAAATTTGTGTTGTAGCTCGATGGGCCGTGCTTGGATGTACGAGGACAGGTTACGTGTTGAGTGGATAGAGCGGCTGAAGACTTTTGTCGATGCCGGCGTGGAAGATATGCATACGAAAGGGGGTGATAAGATGTGTTGTCCCTGTGTGAGATGTCGGAACAGCAAGCTGTACGAGGCAGAGGATGTGGAGATGCACTTGCTCATGCGGGAATTTGTGTCAGGTTATTCAAGGTGGACTTCTCACGGGGAGGATGGCATTGAAGCCGATGGCGGCATTGAGATGGAAAACATGGAGTCTGACGACCAGCCTGGTGAAAAAGCATGAAGATCATAGGTTCACAACAATGATTCTGCCAAAAAAGATTCCCCGTCATCAGGTGAACGTCAAAAGAATCTTGGCACTGCATGAACCATGGCAGTTTGCTTCCAAACAATATTACTAGAGCCACTGGAAGAAGACCAGTGGCGGTTATTACCAGGAAAACCGCCACTGGAAGGAACAACAGTGGCGGTGATTTTCGTAAAACCCGCCACTGTTGCGTTCTACCAGAAAAGGAGGCAAAAAAGTTTTTTAGCCTGCCGGTCAACTAGGCTGTTTCGGGTTCGGGCCTAGCCAGGCGAACCCGGGAGCTGCCTAGTACCTACTAGGCCAGAAGAGCACGGGCCCATAGGGCTATAATCTGAGCCAACCAGTGCACACCGAGGGTACCGGGCCCACAGGCCAGGCGAACGGGAGTAGAGGAGAGAGCGGCATTTGTTTTTATTCGGAATCTGCAAAGGTAAGGGGAGGAAGCTATTTATGCTGATCGAACCGCTCGTAAACTAGCGAGGTGGGACTAAACTCCCACCTTGCCTCTTCCAGCAGCCCACAAAAGGGGAACCAGTGGCGGTGATTACAGGTAAACCCGCCACCGGAAGCATCCACCAGTGGCGGTGATTACAGGTAAACCCGCCACCGGAAGCATCCACCAGTGGCGGTGATTTTTCTCAAACCCGCCACTGGTGTCTGCTACAGGACTTGGGATTTCCCAAATCTTCTCGAACTCACCAGTGGCGGTTATTTTCTTGAAACCCGCCACCGGTAATTATTTCAGAATGCACTATTATAATCCTATTATATTCTGTACGTTCCCAAAAAATATAGCAGTTGTACTTGTGGGTGTATAGTAATATTGTTTGTTCCCAATACTAGTTTTAGACATTAATTCATAGTATTTCATACAAATTTAGGTGATTATGTGTGGCTTTGGTGCAAATTTAATTCCATAAAATTCAATTTTCCTCAAAATGAGCTGAAACTTGGCATGGGAACACCTCTAAGTCTAATTAATCCACATGGAAAAAATCAAGTCCAAAGTTGTTATAATGTTACCATGTGGATGTTGGCTTAAAAGGTATCAGAGATATCTACCTAGATGATCCCAATATGTTATTCTTATGGGCTTCATTTGGAATTTTGACACCGAACTTCATATACAGGCATATTGTTGTGTGAGCAGCCTCCATGCCAAATATCAGATCATTCTGAGCAATTTTATAATTTATAACAATTTTTAACCATAGTAAACACTACAAAAACATAAATATTTGAATTTCAGCAATGTATTTAGCATTAAAATATTTAGTGAGACAAGAAATAATAATTATACACTTGAAAGTACATGTGGCATAATTTTCAGAGAGACACAGAATATGATAAGAATATAATACTAGAGCCAAGATAATAGCCAATGGCGGGTATATCCAATACCACCGCCACTGGTGCGTGTAACAGGGATGTGGCTAACCCTCACTCCTGTTCCAATTACCAGTGGTGGGTGTGTGAAATACCCGCCACTGGTGGGTATCCGGACATACCCGCCACAGGTGGTCTCCCGCACCGGTAACCCTAGGAAGGGTCTCCAGTCGCGGGTATCCGCAAAATACTCGTCACTGGAGACCCTTCCTATATATATTACAGGGCGAGACTTCACGAAATATTTGTATCCGAGACGCGCGTCTTTCTCACAGACCAGCAGCGCTCATCCCTGAAACCCTAGGCGAAGCCCTGCCAAATTCCGCCGCCGCAGCCGCCGCCCTTCCCCGCCGCCGCCATGTCGCAGCTCGACAAATCCGGGGCCGGGGCAACGGACGACGAGGAGCGGGAAGCCCCTCGCCCCGCAGGCCGCCGGATCCGGCAGCCGCGCCTTGTCGCCGCCTGGCCCGCATCGCTGGGGGCGCGGCCGGGCCGCCTCGACGCCGCCGCCTCCCCCGGCCGCCTCCGCCCCGGCCGCCCCCGCCCCCGCCCCGGCCACCCCCGCACCCGGCCGCCCCCGCCTCTGCCATGGCCGCCCCCGCCCCCGCCCCGGTCTCTGTCGCCCTGACCGTCTCCGTCGCCGCGACCCCCGCTCCTGCCGACCCCACTGCCGCGACCCCCGCGGCTGCCGACCCCGCCACGATCGACGCCGCCACCACCATGCCCGCTGCCCTGACTCCTCCGCCGGCTGACGAAGCCCCTGTCCCGGTGAGTCAAATTAGTTCTATAGTTAATTAGGGTTGAATCTTGTTGTTTTCTTAATTAGGGTTGAATCTTATTGTTTATGTTTAGTTAGGATTTAAATATTGTTGTTTATGTTGAGTTCTATAGTTAGTTAGGGTTGAATCTTGCTGTTTTTTTTAATTAGGGTTGCTGTTTATGTTTAGTAGCCGTTTAAATATTGTTGTTTATGGTTAAGTATTGATGTTATTGTTGTTTATGGTTTAATGATACGTGCATGTGATCCCAACCATCATGTCAGTTGATATGAGGAATGTGGGCCCGGCATCGTGTCGGGTCATTGAGAAGGGTCCGGCCATCGTGCCGAGGGGGTATATGTGGGTGGGAGTCTTTTTATGCACGTATAACATTCGGGTAGACTCATTTGTTGTTTTACAGCAATGGTCATGCCGAAATTTTCTTGTTTTACAGCGTAGGTCATGCCGAATTTTTCCGTTTTATTAAATTACTTTTATAAGTGTTGGATAGGAAGCTCAGGCTTGCGTTGAAGCGGGGGCATCTTCCTCGGGCTCGGAAATTGCCATGAACGAGGAGCAGCTGTTCCTTGAAGGAGCCGAGGAGCAGCTAACGAGGAGGAAGCCCAGGCTACGGAGGCGACTACTCAGTCGAAGTCCAAGCGGGGGGTGAACAAGGTGCCGACGGAGTCGTGGGTCGTCACCAAGCTGAGCAAAGAAAACTACCCGGAGGAACCGGTGGAGGCCGCAGAAAAATTCTCCAACACATGCAACGCCATCGTACGGGTACGCGCTCGGATCTATCAAAGAGGGAGCGACGTCCCGGAAGCTGTGAAGCAGGACTGTTACGAGGCGGCATGGAAGCGGTTCGTGCTTGCCAATGATGAGATCAGGAGACAGTTGGAGTGGCGGATGCACCAAGTCATGAGGAAGGGCCAGAGCACGTGGCAGTATAACTGTCGGAAGCTCATCGGCAAAGACTGGAAGACAGAGGTGAACAAGCACTGGAAGGGGATCTCGGAGGAGGACTGGGAGAGGTTCAAGGAGTGGGTTGGCTCAGATGAATTCAAGGCCAGCCAAAAATGGTACAAGGAGCTTCGTGAGAAAAGGCCCTTCGACCACCGCCTCGGCAGTTGTGGACGCCCCAGAAAGGAGAAGGTGTGGGCGAAGGAGGACACCACATTGGACCAAGCCGGTATACAGCCGAGTGTCGCAACTTTGCTTCGCGGTGAGCGCTCCAGCAAATGGATGCGGTCATCCATGACCGCAAATTAGTGGGGGGGCCTGGAGCCTACGTCAGAGAAGCAAGAGGCTGCACTCGTAAGGCCTCATCCTGACATCTTCTTTTATCGGTTGGGCTTCTTATACTCACATATAACATTAACACTGAGCATGTTGTTTTTTGTATACAGGGTGCAATGGCATAGTGGGAGTCGGATGGCTCCCACTCGTCTATCAACCAACAGTGGGATGATGCCATTAGCTACGCTCTGCAACAAAATGAGCACGGGGGCCATAGGCGAGGTGTCGGTTCCGGGCCCTTTCGCAGGCAGATGGCGAAAGAGCAAGGTTCCCGCAAACGCAGAAGGGCGTCCAGCAAAGAACAGAGCTCAGAGGACCTAGATGAGAAGATCTGGGTGTTGGCGAGGGAGGAGCTCAGGAAGCTGATGCGGCTTGCAAGGGACCAGCGTGACGTCGACAACTTCATCGATCACGGTGTTTTCCCGGAGGCGCCCATCCAACCAACCCCACCCGCATCGGATCTGTCCCCGCGAGGGAACAAGAGCACCTCATGCTCCGGCACCGAGTGCCAGCTTGACCCGCTTGGGCCAGCCGACGGGAACCTCACGGTAAGCGTCTTCGCCCGCTACGAAAAATTGAGAAATACCACTATCATGCTCCAATTCGAATGATGTTGCCATGTTTGTCATGCGCAGAAGGGCGTCAAATGCCGGCTACACATGCCGATGGTGGGGAACCCTCTGGGCGCGCGCGGGTTGCTGATGCCACGTGCGGCCATGGTGCACCACGTGACCCTACGAGATGACATGGTCAGGGTGCAGGTGGACTCCGTGCTCAGGGGCTTCGAGGACGAACCGGTCCCTTATCCTCTGCACGAAGAGGCGACGACCCTAAGGGATTGCGTCAACTCCTACCTCATCTGGCCTAGGAGGTTGGTGGTCCTCGCTATGGATCCATCTCCATCTCCATCCCCGCCTCGGTCCGTCTCCACCCGCCCGGCGCATGACGTCTCCGTCGCCGCTTCGCGCCTCACCCGGTCCATTCGACTACGAGCCAGCGGAACGAGACTTCTCACCTGCGGCGGAGTGCAGCGACGACAATGCAGGCGAAAATCCTCCGTCGCCTCCCAAACCCGAAGCCCCGAAGCCATCCGCACCAAGACCTGTCCCTCGGAGAGCCGCAGCACAATCGGCCCCGTTGGAGAGCCGTCCAAGTGCCCTTGCTGGGATGCAGGTCCCCCAAAAACCGGACAGTTCCGATTTCCTGAGACGCAGGATAAACAAAAGGGGGACAGGCGGCAAGGCAAGCAAGGGCTCCTCCAGGGAGGCGAAAGAGTCGTCTTCTACGGGAAGATAACCAAAGACCGCGCCGCAGATAGAAGGGATTTGGGAAGAGCGGCCAGACATTCTGAAGATGCCCACCCACCCCCGTGTTGGAGATAGATTGCCTGATGGGTCTTATTTCGTGGACAGGCGATTCTCCCAATTTTTGTTGTTCCACCCCGGACAACCGATGGTGACCCAGGATGACCTGTATCGCCTGCCACGGAGATGCAAGAGCTCCATGATAAATATATGAATGTGGCATCATTAGACGCAAACCTCTAGAATCTGGAAATCAGGGTTCGAGTGCCAAAGCATTATGGCTTGTTCGACTCCAATACGGGGGAAATCCAGATGGAAAACGACGTTACCTTCGGCATTGACTTCCTCGACTTGTTTCACCTCTTAAACCGCAAGTGCCTCGACAACGCCATATTAAGACTGTGGTGTGTACACTACCCGAGGGAGGCCTATAGGGTGAAGCAATATGGGATGGCCGTTGCCGACCCCCTACTCTTCAACGCCACTTTGCTTGGTCCAGACCCATTGTTGGCCGAAAGTAAAAGGTTGGCGATTGAATACCTCACTCAATTCATCTTGAAGCACAGAGACCGCCATTTCGTATTGATATTGTACCATCTACAGTAAGTTGTTTTCAATTCGCGTGAATACATATCTTTTTCGGTCGGAAGACTTGCTTGTTATATTATTTGGCTAATACAATGTGCGTCTTTTTGTGAAATAGGGGCCATTGGGTGACAATTGCCATCTGCCTCGATATGGGAGGGGTCACATATTTTGATCCACTAAGACGCAAGGGGAATGAACCACAACGCGACTTTGGGCCCATCAAATATGTCATCGACTCAGCCTATCGCGACGCGATGAAATGGTACGGGATGACTGGCTTTAGCCGCAATCCTGACGCTCCCCTCAGGCACAATTTCAACTTCCCCTGCGAGCAACAGCCTAAAGGATCCATCTACTGCGGTTACTACTGCGCGCACACTATTCAGCAGATGATCAACGACTTCCAACCGAAGGGGAAGAAAACCTTCGAAGAAGTGAGGAATTGGTTTCTAGCCAACGCCGAGTTAGGGCACAACTCTGAAATTCTCGTGTACGAGATTCAGAAGGACATCGGTGAAATCCTCAACAAGGAGGTCCTCAAATCGAGCGGGGATTACTACGGCGGCGGGATTGTCGCCAAAAGTGGCTAAATTGTGTGGAATACTTTTATTTGTGGCTCATTCTTTCAAACACTTTGTATACACATGCATGTGACTTGAATGTCTAACTCGTGTGGAACTTTGTAATATATTTGCTACTATTTCTGTTTCTTTGGTGTTGTATATTGTGCTGCTGTTATTATCTGTGCTGTGCTGTATTCCTGCTATTTCTGTGCTACACGAATATTTATTTTTATAAATAACTCATTTATTTTTTTTGGGAAAAAATTGTACCAGTGGCAGTTAAGAACCACCGCCACTGAACACATAGTAGTGGCGGTGAGGCAGGACCGCCACTGCAAATTGTCCAGTGGTGGGTACTTTGCCCACCACTGATGTACTCCACGCACTTTTCGGGTGGTGCCGGAGGGATTTACAGTGGCGGTTTGTGGGTATTCGGTGGCGGGTTTTTTGCCCGCCATTGTTGATCTCGGAGTGGCAATGGCGGGTATTTTACCCGCCACCGGTGCCGAAATCTTCACTGACGCAGAGTTGGTGGCGGGCATGATCACCGCCACCAACCCCATTTTTTGACCGCCACTGGAGGGGTTTTCTGGAGTAGTGTTTTTTTGCAATTATTTTCAATTATTCGTCGTGAATTAATTTTTGTGTAACGCCGATCTTCGGTAGTAACATATGCTTGTTGATGTTATGCAGGAAAAGGATTCGGATGTTGGCAGTGAGGAGGGATCGATTCGTGTGAAAAGCCGTCACGTCCTCAATGCACTGGAGTATGGTGCGTACGAATACCGTTATAAGAGGAGCGTCGCAAACGACTTCAAAAGCATGGTGCAGCACTGCCAAAGACACTGGACGTGTGTCTAAGAAGGCGCCTCACATTGTGGCAAAACACAAGGTGTTCGGCGTGTTCTTAAGGAAGCTCGAAGCCTAGGAGGTGGATGCGGACGGCGAGCCTTCCAAGAAGAAGGCGAGGAGGGGGAGGAAGAAGGGGAGGAAGTGAGAATCGAACCATAAAGTTTTTGTCGTAATTTATTTGCTATTACTAAATTGTGGTGGTTTGAAATAGTTTAGTAGTTTGATTGAAGAACATAAGTATCGTTAAGTTGGTTGCATGAACTATTTATGCTGTACACATTTCTACGAATGTGGTGTTCATTGAACCGACGTTATCCGAATCATATCATAAGTGTTGTTCTATTTGTTGTGTAATTGCTATGTTATTGGAAGCCCCGTTGCGGAAATAAAGGCAGTTCAATGCGTAAAACTACCGTTGTAGCCTGTCATGCGTGGAGCCTGCTGCTAACCAAAAAAAGAAGTTTGGCCTCCCCATAGGCGCACCACCCTCACCTAGTACCCACTGAGGTGCTCAAGCATCAGCGTTGAAGGTCTCAGAAGGTACTAGATGAAGGAGATGCGACAGAGGAAGAGCCGCTGCTATTGATTTGTGAGGGTGGCCGAACTCTTTTATGCCGGTGACGGCGCCTCTAAACGGGTGATGTGGGACTAAAACACCGCCTCCCCTGGCGCTTTTGGGCCGAGACGAGGTAAAATGCGAGCGTCACTGCCCAAAAGCGTCCGCGACCATCGCTTGCGCCGGGGGAAGGGGTGTTTTAGTCCCACATCGCTCGTTTAGAGGCGTCGTCACCGGCATAAAAGGGTTCGGCCGAACGCAAAAAAACAATAGCAGCGCCTCTTCCACTCTCGCATCACCCTCACCTTGTAGTACCTAGGGGGAGGCCGAACTTTTTTTGGGGGGGGTGGGGGGGTTAGCCGTTCGGCTTGTTGGCATTTTACCTCGTCTGATTGCATGAATCATGGTTAAGGCAATACGACCTAACCCCGACGGGGTAAGATTAAAAGCAGAAATAATATCCCGGCACAGTTACGGCCACATGGGGTGCAGTTTAACGTGCGTATAATCAAGTAAACACTTGCAAGTATTTAAATCGACGTAACGTTGAACTAATACACAAAAAGTTTCAATTATTTAAATCGACGTAATTATAACTAATACGCAAACACTTGCAATTATTTAAAAGGGGGAATAATATCCCAGCAGTTACGGCCAACGGTGCGGAGAGCATTTTACACAGGAATTACGAGGACTAGTTAATCTATTATTTTAAACTTTGTAAAATAATAATACTCAACTACTTGGACGCATCGGCGCCGTCACTGTCCACAGCGGCTCCGTCTTGCGGGCGGGAGGCCCGTTGCTGCGTCGAGCGGGCACTCTCCGCCGCCTCCCGCGCCGGTGTGCTCTCCGAGATATTCTCCGACGCTTCCCGTCTCGCTTCCCGCGGAGCATTCTCCGACGCTCTCCAAGAAGTTCTCCTGGTGGTAGGGATTGCCGCGCCCCTGAAATCCTCGGCGGCCTTGGTTACGCTCGGGCGGGAAGATTCCGCGCCTCGGAATTGAACGAGTCCGGCGTCCCCCGCGGGGGAGTGGATCCGGCCGGAGTTGCATTTCTTGCAACATTCTTTGGCTGGACCAACGTGGCACGGGTACCGTGGGTGAGTTCGGCGGCGGCTGAGGCGATGCCGGCGGAGGCGGCGGCGTGGTATCCATGGGTTCTCATCGGGGAAGGAAGGAGGGAGAGGAAGAGGGGATGCAAGGCGGCTTGTATGTGGTGGAGGCGTTGATTTACGCTTGCAGCCTGCTTTTAATGGGTAGGGAGGCGTACCGGGGTTGGTTGGGGCCTTAATGCACGGGTAACAACCAATCATCGGGAGACGCGACTGCAAACGGCGCGGAAACGGCGGTCCGTCAAGACGCGTGATTCCGTTGGCATTGGAAACCGCCGCGATGACCGCGCGACTCGACCGTTAGCATACGTGACAGGCTCATTTAATAAGAAGGACCAAAAAAAAATGAGTAATATACGTTTTGTAAATTTGGCTGTAAATTGATTTGGTCAATTTGAACCAAATTTCCTCATATTCTATAGCTAAGATTTTTTGTACGGTCTTATGAATACTGTATATATTCAATTTGCTTTATTTCGTACACCATTTTAATTATTTCAATTTCAGGTGGTAAATGGAAAATCTTGTCCGAAATTAAAATATTCTTAATAATGTGAAATACTTGTAAGAAAATTGTGAAGATTTTCAAGAATCAATATTTAGTGACACATTGATCACATAAAAAAAAATCAAAACATTATAAATACGTGACAATGCACTTCATGTAGAAAACCCAAGAAGCCTCCAAGGTGTTTCTGAAACACCTCTTAGAGATGTTGGAGATATGAAGGCATTTTGAGATTTTAACTTCATGACTTTATCCAAATCTTGTGAAATTTGGTGCACTTACCATATTCGGTGTGTATTGCGTGAATGCAAAAGCATTTTCAATATGAATATGTTTTCATTTTTTTGAATTTCAAATTCATTTAAATTTGATGAGTCAAATTAAAATAATGTTACAAAATTGTGAATTCTTTGCCTGAGTGTCAATATATAGTGATTTATTAATGACATAATTAAATTTCGTAATGCACAATTTGACAATGCACTTCATGTAGAAAACACAACAAGCCTTCGAGTTGTTTCTGAAACACCTCTTGGAGATGTTTGAGACATGAAGGCATTTTCAGATTTTGACTTCTCAACTTTATCCAAATCTGGTGAAATTTGGTGCACTTACCATATTCAGTGTGTATTGCGTGAATGCAAAAGCATTTTCAATTTGAAGATGTTTTCTTATTTTTCAAATTTCAAATTCATTTAATTTGATGTGTCAAATTAAAATAAAGTTACAAAATTGTGAATTCTTTGCCAGAGTGTCAATAGATAGTGATTTATTAATCACATATTTAAATTTCTTAATGCACAATTTCAAATTCATTTAAATTTGATGGTAATCATAGCTGTGCCGGTTCGCCCAGTAGCTGACACACAATGGGTTCTTTTCTATTATCGTAGCTGGCCCGGTCCGCCTAGTACGGGCCGGCTACTTTGGTCCAAACCGGCATCCATCATCACACCGTACGTGCGAGCATTAAGGTAACTACCACGACGTAAATTACGGAGTGCTTATTATCAGCTCGGGAAATCCGTAGGCCCGACGATCCGCTTCTTACCTGTTTCACCGGCCACATTTGAGATCTACGTACTTCGGCGCCCATCAACGCTCACAGCCAGAAAGGATCTGCTTGCTGCGGCGTCGATGGTTGAATCCTCCTTCGTTGTTTCGTACGCCAGCACCCCGATTGGTATGTTCCGTCGCATCTATGGCGTCATCATGTTCTCATATGCTGATCTCCTCGGTTCCATCTAGGGTTTGATCACCGGCGATTTTTCTTTTTCTCTTCCATACTATATGGAGGAGTGTGGCGAGATCAGATGCTCCGTTGAGAAGTGGTTGCTCTTCGTCAACAGATGGACACCCGCGCAACGGCAAAAATTCATAACCGATACCAACCTAGGGTGCATGCTCAAGCGCCGTCCGTGAAGATGTGCAGGGGTCTCTTAAGGTACAAGATTGAAAGATTTGATACCAGCTCTAAAAAATTTGTGATAGAAAAATCTGAGTACGACTCAATTGCACTGGATCACCGGGATGTCACAAGCATTTTAGGTTTAGTTAACACCGGCCTTAGTGTAGCTGACGTTTTAGTTGAAGAAGGTTTAGACGTACGAGTGTCGTCACTCGGTGCTCCGACACCGGGAGCGTGCAGCCACGTCCCCCTTTTAGGTTCGGTAGGGGCGTCTGGGGCGGAGACCCGGTTATCGCCGGCATGGCCGATGAGGCCTTATGGGGCCGGTGAGACAAAGTGCTAAGAGTGCGCGCTAGTACAAGAACAAATGCACACCCGTTTTTTACCCAGGTTTGGGCCTCCCGGAGGGGTAAAACCCTACGTCCTGCCTGTCTGAACTGATATTGATTGCGGATCAAGCATTTACAAGTTTGCCGGGCCAGTTCCCGGGCTTCCTCTCAATGTCTAAGTAATCCTTACTACTCTCTGCTGGCTGTCTACCGGAACCAACTGACCAACTCACTAACGTACCAATTGTCTAACCCGCCAACCATCTAACCCCTTTGACCGTTGGCATGGGTCCTCCTTTTATACACAAGGGGATGCCACATGTGCCATGGTGCATGGGCTACAAGTGTCCAACAGGGAGGCATGCAACTCCCCCCGGTGAGCTGGTGGCATGCATGGGTGCCACCTCCGCTACTAAGGGCCTAAGACCCTAGGGTAGAATTAGACAACCACTGTTCCTTGGATCGGACGGGTAACTACCCGTCGGTCGGCTCGTTTACTGAGCCGCGCGTCTTACTCCTTGCCTTGGTGGGACCATGCGTCCCGCGCTTGCCACGCGCCCGCGCGGCGCTGTCCACGCACCCGGGAACCTCCAGTCCCCGCAAGTCGACCCCGGGAAGCACCCGGGCCCAGCGCACCCGGGAACCTCCTCCCGGAAAGCAGCTTCCCGGGAGGTGCCCAAGCGGGAATATTCCCCGAAGCCCCGCTAGACCCTTTCGGGCTGGTAGCTTGTCGGGAAGCTCATCGGCGCTCCCCGGGATGAGACCTTCCCGGGGACCCGAGGGAGGGGCCCACGCGTCGCGCAACGGTGGTACCCCTGGTGCGACTGGTGTGACAGTAGCCCCCGGGCGTGGGCCGGCATCACCTATTCCCGGAAGGGTCTCCCTCTAGTCGGTTTCCGGGCTACGCCCTTAATCGCTGCCCCGTGTACGGCGCCGTTAAAAGCGGAGCAGTGGACGCGCGATTTCCGCCCTAACCCCCGCCCCCCCCAGATAGGATAGTTAAGGCCACTCCGCGCATTACTCCCAGTGATTAGGAGTTATCCCCGCGCACCCGTATGGTACGGAACCGGCCGTTACCAAACGGCCGGGCGCCATAAAGCCTCCACTGTTGCCAACAGGGGAACAACACTTTGCCCTTTCGCCTCCATCCTCTTCCGCATCTCGTATCCCTGCGCTCCTGCCAGCTTCCGCCCTCGTTCCCCATGGCGCCCCCCACCACCAAGAGGGGCAGGAGGTCCAATCTTCGAAGAAGCCCGCGACCAGCAAGACCGAGGCGGCACTCAAAGCGGTCGCCGCCAAGGACCAGAAGAGGCGGGAGATGCACGCCACAGTCGCCTTCTTCCGCCCCGGCTATAACGGCGAGGCGCTGGGGAAGCTCCGGCACGCCGTCGCCTCCAACTTCAACGAGCACGGGGAGACGTGGATCTTCCCGGCGGGCGTCGAACACCAGGACAACGACTTCCGGGTGTTCGCGCGCTTCCTCCTTTGCGGCATGGTGCCGCCCTTCTCTCTGTTCCTCCACGCGCTGATGGAGTCCTATCAGTTGCGGGTGGCGCAGCTCCACCCCACCTCGCTCTTCCTCCTCGCCACCTTCCAGTTCCTCTGCGAGGCGTTCGTGGGGGTGATGCCATCGGTGGGGCTCTTCCGCCATTACTTCTACCCGCGCATCGACAACGCGAAGGCGATGTCATCGGGGGTGGTCTTCCGCGCCCGCGACCAGATGAAGTCGGAGTTCATCGTCCGGTCGGGGAAGAAGATCGAAAAAGAGTGGCGGGGCGACTGGTGCTGGGTCCGAGTGGAGGAACCCCAGGAGTTCATCCAGCCGCCGACGGAGTTGCCGGTGCCCCAGAACGGCTGGCGGGATAGGTACCACCATGACGCCGACCTCCTCCCCATCGTGGAGAAGATCAAGGCGCTGCGGCTAGCGGGCCTCACTGATGTCGACGTGGTGCGCACCTTCGTCCATCGACGCATAGCCCCGCTGCAGCTACGTTCCCGGCCCGCGTGGATGTACACGGGCTCCGGGGACAGGACACGCCTCCAGCCTCCAGGCGGACGGCATGGACTTGGAGTCCCTCAGGACATGGGTGCGGGGATCTCCGGTGAGATCTTTCAGTCGACGGAGTTCCCGCCGAGGGTCTCCGCTCTCCATGCCAGCCAGGGTGCTCAGCGACATCGTCGGCGCCTTCCCGCCCTGCAACGAGTGGGGGCTGATGGACGACACCCCCACTTGGGTCCCGCACGCTCCCCCGCAAGCACCCCGCGGGAAGCAGGTGCTCGAGGAGAGCGAGGGCGGGTCCGAGCCCAGCGGGCCCTCCCTCCGGTCGCTGGACGACGAGGCGGGCCAGGTGGCTACGTCCCCGGAAGTCGTCACCGTGGAGGACGACGACGACGAGGAAAGCAGCGACAGCGCGCCCCTGATCGTGAGAAGGTCGAGGTCATTCACGGCAGCCGCAGCCACCTCCTCAACAGCGACGTCCTCCCCGGCAGCGGCCCCCAACTTGGCAGCGGCCGTCGCTCCTGGGGCGCCCGTTGGTACCCCGACTGTTGGGAATATGCCCTAGAGGCAATCATGTATGATGTAATTCCCAATGTATTCATAAATATTATTAAGTTGTCCTTGTTTGAACATCTGATATGTATCATTGAATATGTGATTTGATTGTGGAACTATGTATTCATGTTGTTCATACTAAATTGTCCTTAGTCATTGAGGTTGTGCTGGACACATAACCTAGACTAATGTGAAAGTTGGCTGATGACTCGGTTCCACTTGTCATGCGCATGGTGATGTCATTCCAGCTTACACGGACTCGGCTAAAGAGTTTAGCGAGTCGGACTGACCCATATTGAGATGCAACAAGTAGGTCGTCATTTGCATGTCTCAATCAATGTAATCCTTAGACCTGAGGTTATCGCACAATCTGAGTTGTGGATCACCAACTTAGGTTCTGTCAAACGTTGTTCCGTAACAGGGCAGTTATAAAGGCAGAGTTCGGGTTGACTGAAAATCAAGCTGTGTGATGTGGATAACCAAGATGGGATTTTGCCCCTCCGACTGGAGAGATATTCTCTGGGCCCTCTCGAGTGATATGATTCGGGAAGCATGGCCATGCGCGACTTGGTTAACTGTTAACCGGGTCGA
Organism: Brachypodium distachyon; assembly: GCF_000005505.3. NCBI lineage: Eukaryota > Viridiplantae > Streptophyta > Magnoliopsida > Poales > Poaceae > Brachypodium > Brachypodium distachyon. The sequence continues at coordinate 5,595,224 of NC_016135.3, forward strand.
TCGACTAAGAGTTAGTCGGATGAATCGTATATCACAGATCGAGAAGAGAGTTGAACTATTAAAAGGATGACGATTAATCGCTTATAGTTTGACAAATTATATCGTGAGGCAAAAGGGACTAAGACGTATGTCACATTGGAAGGTACGTCGTCACGACTCGATGGTACTTGGGAGTCGGCACGTTCTGCTAGGAGCCGCTACCGATTGATCGATTGAGAGTCGGACTCCAATCGTGTCCAAGTCGCCATGAGCCTGCGGGGTCACACACTTAAGAGCGGGAGCAAGTATTTGGTCGGGTTGGACCCAAACTGGAATTGGGCTGACAATGCGAGTTGGACTCGCAGAGTGGATGGGCCACAAGTGCTGGAGCCCACTTCCACTCGGTATATAAGCAGGGGCGTGGGATGTCTAAGGGTAACGGTTTTTTTCCACTCTCATGCGTCGAGAACCCTAGCCCGATTCAGTTCAACCGTCGCACCGGACCTAGCAGTCCGCCGCCGGAGCTCCTCCTCGCACGTGTGGATACCGGCAGAGGTGCTGTACGTTCAGCACTTCGACGATCGCAGGATTGGATCCGCTGGATCGGATCGAGGGACTGCACTGCATCAAGGCACCGCATCGATAATCCGCAACTGCGTGTCTAGTGGTAATCCTCGTGGCCTTCTACCTCGGCTAGATCTTGGGAGTTCGCGTAGGAAAAGTTTTTTGTTTATCTCTACGCGCCCCTTCACCGACGGCATCCGCGGCAACAGGGGCCGCGAGTGCCTCGCCCGGCGGCCGCCAGCTCCGCGGCGGGAACCGGTCCCGGAGTGCCCGCCGGTACCCCGGCAACGCCAGCACCTGTGGGGGTCACCGGCGCCCCGGCGACGGCCTTCGCTCCGGTAGCGGGGGCCTCCGCGAGCTTGGTGCCCGGCGCCGCGGCGGCATCGCCAACACCCGGAGCTCTCCGGGTCACGACGACACCACGGGCGCCCACGGCGCCGCCTGCTCGGGGGGTCTTCCGAGGCTTCGCGCTCCGGCGCAACCCTCCGAAGTCCTCCTCACCGGCGGGCGCCAGCATGAGGGCGAGGAGCGATTCCCCGCCCGGCACGCCAAGCAAGAGGACGCACGCTAACACCGGCGGCGCCACCGATCCCGCTGCCGCGGGGGCCAGCAGCAGCGCGGGCGCGTCCCTTGGCGACCCAGCCCCAACGGAGACAGGGCCGGCACCGGGTATGTCTTTGTTGATTCTCTGCAACTGCAATTCCTGTTAGCCAAACTCACAAACATACCTTCTCTTTCTGCAGCAAGCGGCAGCTCGCCCGTGGCAAGACCCTTGGATGCTCCCGCCGGCGTAGGCGAGGTAGAGGGGGCTTCCCCGGCAAGCCCGTCGGCCGCACAAGGGAACCGCCCCGGTCGCCCTTGTTCGCCTTCGATAGCACCAGCCATCGCCGACCCTCATGCTTCTTCATGGTTGCAGGCACAAGTGCGCCCGCGCCCAGAACAAGTGCGGCCGTGGTCAACCCCGACTCGGTCGTCGAGGCCGCGGGGGCGGAGGTGGAGGCGGAACCGGCTCCCACGTCTGGCCTCGCTGCGACGGACATAGCGGCAGCCGTGGAGACTGCCGCCGCCGTGGCGGCACCTGGCGACGCGCCCAAAGCCACGAATGTGGCCGGCTCGGGCTCACCCGTCGTCCAACAGGGGGCAACCCCCGCCGGAAGCAGGGAGCCCTCTCCAACCCCGGTGTCCCGGAGCCTAGGCGCGGGGGAAGTTGCCGGGGAAGGACGGCAAGACCCCCGTGAGCAAGTTGGCGACCCCGCGCCTAGCTCCACTTCGGCAGCAGGGGCTTCATCATCCTCGGGGGCTCTCCCCGGCACCGACCTCGGCACCCTTGCCGGGGTCGCTTGGAACCCTCTTACCTGGGATCCGAGCGTGTTCGAGCGGGGGCACCGGTTCATGGACGCCGTCCAGCACAAGCAGTTCGCCTTCGTCACCTCCTACAACGAGGTGAGGGAGTGCCACACCGCCGCCAAGAATCAACTCGGCGAGGTGCGGGAGGCCGTGGAGAGAGAGCGGCGCGAACTCTCCCGGCTGCGTGAGGAGGCGCCTCGCCGAAGAGGAGGCGCGGCTGGCCCGGCATGCCCTGGAGGCTGCTCGGGAGCCGGTAGTCTCGGAGACCGAGCTCCGTCGGCAACTGGAGGTCCAGCGCACGGAGCTCCAAGGAAGGCTCGACACGATGGCGGCAACTCTAGAAGCGTCCCGGAAGGAGCATGCCGAGGTGCTCGCGACAGCCCAGGCGCGGCTAGACGAGAAGAGCGAGCTGATCGCCAACTACCGCGGCGAAATCTAAGGCCTCCGCGTCCTGCTGGAGGTGCAGGTCAAGGCTGCCGAGGACGCGGCGAGAGCGGCGGCTCAGCACGAGGCCGAGCTCAACTGGGTCAAAGGCAAAGCGGCCGGGCTTGAGGACGAGTTGGCCGCAATCTGGGAAGAGCTCGCCAAAGCTGGCGAGGCCAACGCGACCCAGGCCTTAGAGCTTGCAAAGCTGGAGGGCCGCGTCAGCAAGGCCAAGAAGGCCGCACAAGATGCCCGACTCCATCACGGCACACTGATCGGGCAGCGGCAGCTCGAGACGGAGAAGCTGGCGAAGATCGCCCAGTCGCTGCGCGACATGCTGCCCAAGTTCGAGTTGCAGGCGGGGGAGGTGGACGGCACGGATGTCACGACGCTGATCTCTTTCTTCTTCGAATTGGTGGGGAAGCTCGGGGCGCTCGATGTCTAGATCGCAAGGTATGGCGCCAACGAAGTCGCCAACTGCGCTCGGAAGGTTGCCGGAACAATCCTCCCGCGGATCCATCTCTGGGACCCGGAGTTCCCCTTCGAGTCTCTGCTGGATGCCTGGTCCGACAGCGAGGACGAGCCCACGCACACCCAAGCAGTGCGCGAGTTCGTCGACGAGGTCGTCGAGCGGATGCAGATGAAGCCAGAGCCTGATCCCCCCGCCGACCCCCTGGCCGAAGACGGTGACAGCTAGTTGCCGCAGCCCCCAGCTATACTCGTTGCTTCCACTGTACCTTCTTTTGTTTGCTTTCCCTGCAAGTATGGCGCTTAGCGCCGTTTGAACAATCACCTTTTGATTAGTCCATGTAATCGTTCGGTACTTAGTCAATCAAGCTTGTTAATTTGCTCAATTTTTGTCCCTTATTCCCGAGGCTGCCTCGCGGGGTGGTTCCCTTCGCCTTTGCGTGTTCGGCCTTGTGTTGCCGGGGACTCGCGCGCTCCTTCCTTGACCAGACCAAGGACCCGGGACGGACCCGCAGTGCTAACCTGGGGCCAAGCGGTAGGCGGCGAGTCACTCCGCTTGCGTGGTAACCTCTCCAAGCCGTGTCCTCCCGGGGCGGACCCGAGAGCCACACGGGGAGCGCCCTCCCCCTGCAAGCGTCCTACTCACACCCCGGCCACGCGCTGGTTCCGGGACCTCACTTCGTCAAGCAGCGTTAACTCTTAGTTAAGTAAACTTTTTCGACAAGTTCGTTGTTCCTGATGCTGTCTAGCGGGGTGGCCCCTTTTAGCCTTTGCGTATTTTGCCTTGTGTTGCGGGGGACTCGCGCACGCCTCACCCTTGACCAGACCAGGGACCCAGGACGGACCCGCGGTGCCGACCTGGGGCTGAGTGGTAGCGGGGAGCCACTCCACTTACGGGGTAACTACTCCAAGCCGTTCCCCTCCGGGACGGACCCGCGAGGCCACACGGGGAGCGCGCTCCCCCCGCAAGCGTCCCTTTTAACACTCCGGCTACGCGCGGGATCCGGGGCCGCACCCAGCGGGACAGTGCTCAGTTTCGTTCAGCTCTTAGCGAATTCAGCGTTCATGTTCAGATACTTAGCTTTTCCGTTCGGTCAAATGTCTCGCGACGCTCTGCGGTAGAGTGCAGACGGGGCAGTGCCTCGGTAGGAAACCATCTTGGGTACCTGTTCAAGGGAAAGGATCTCTGAGGGATGCGGCAGGAGCGCGGGGGCAGGATCGCCGCCCGCGGCAACTGCCGCCGACGATGCTACCACCACGCTCACGCGGCAACCCTCGCCTTCAGGGGCGGACCCTGGCTTTCAGGGACGAACCCTGGCTTAGGAGGACTCCGCCCCGGGAGCAGCCGCGAGACGGCTATAACGTCCTCGCCGCCGGCTTCGCCCCACCCCGAACAGCGGGCACGGGTGGCGAGGAAGTTATAGCCTCCCAGCGACAGCCCCCGCAACTAGGGAGACCTGGGTTTTTTCTGGGGAACTCATCCCAAGGGAGGTGACGGCCCTTGTTACCCAGGAGAAAAACTGCTCGAAGGCCGCGGCAGGGACGCGGTGATGAGCCGGAACGGGCGACGAGCGCCGGCATTGGCGCCATCACAACGTCCTCGCAACGACCCTCGCCCGAAAAAGGCTCTCTCAAAGGGAATGCGGCCGGGTCTCTATGATAGTGCACCCGTCGGCAGAAGGCACGGATCGCCTGTACTACCATAGAGTCTCCGCGGCAGCCCCTGCTCCTTGCAGAGGTGTCCTACGGAGGGGGGGCGACAAGGGCACTGTGGCAATGCACCCCATCGGCAACGGACGCTGATGGGATGCACCGCCACAGTGCCTCTGCGGCGACCCCCGCCCAGGAGCCGCCCCCTTGAGGAAGCGCAGCAGGGGCACAACGGCAGTGCACCCGTCGGCGCAGGACATCGATGGCATGCACTCCCATCGTGCCTCTGTGGCGCCCCTCTGGGTGGGCTCGATGGGGTGATGCAGCAGGGGCGCGATGGTTGTGCACCCGCCGGCACTAGGCGCCGGCGGGAGGCACCACCTCCGCGCCTCCGTTGCACCACCTGCCTTCACGGCCCCGAACCCGGCTTCGCTCTGAGCCGTTCCATGGTTGGGGCACGCCTTTTATAGACGCGGGAGGGGGGTTTGCCACCGCGCGTGACGGACCCGCGCAGCACCGTGGCACCCTTCCCTCGAACGCGGCGCAGTTTCCGCCGCCAGGTTTACCAGGCAACCGTGGTATACGTGGCAGCAACCTGTCAACTCAGAAGCCTCGGAGTGCGGTGAGCCCCTTGTATTGCGGTCCTCCCTCATCACAAAGCACCGGTGTATGGTGCGACCCGTGGGCAGCTCACAGGCACCACAGTTGTCGCACCAGTGGCACCTGGGGTACCACCGCTGCGTGACGCGTGGCCCCCTCCCCCGGGTTCCTGGGAAGGTCCCATCCCGGGGAGCGCCAACAACCTTCCCGGCAAGCTACCAGCCCCGAAATGGGCTAGCGGGGCCTCCCGGAATATTCCCGATTAGGCACCTCCCGGGAAGCTGCTTCCCGGGAGGAGGTTCCCGGGTGCTTCCCGGGCCGACTTGCGGGGACTGGAGGCTCCCGGACGCGTGCCCCCGCCTCGGGTCGTGGGGCCCGCGGGACAGCGCCACACGGGCGCGTGGCGGGCGCGGAACGTGCGGTCCCACCAAGGCAAGGAGTAAGGTGCGCGGCTCAGTAAACGAGCCGACCGACGGGTAGCTACCCGTCGGGTCGAAGGAACAGTGGTTGTCCAATCCTACCCTAGGGTTTTAGGCCCCTAGCAGCGGAGGTGGCACCCATGCATGCCACCAACTCACCAGGGAGAGTCGCATGCCTCCCCGCTGGACACTTGTAGCCCATGCACCGTGGCACATGTGGCATCCCCTTGTGTATAAAAGGAGGACCCATGCCAACGGTCTGGACGGGGGGGGGGGGGGGTTTGACAGGTTAGTCAGTTGGTCAGTTAATTGGTTCGGACGAAGCTCGCTCGAAAGATGCTTAGTGGCTCCAGCAGGCAGCCAGCAGAGAGCGGTAAGGAGTGCCTAGCCACTAAGAGAAAGCCCGGAAGCTTGCCTGGCAACCTGTAAACATTTGATCCGTAATCAATATCAGCTCAGACAGGCAGGACGTAGGGTTTTAAACCTCCGGGTGGCCCGAACCTGGGTAAAAATCGTGCGTACGTCTGTTCTCGGACTAGCGCGTACCCCTAGCACTTTGCCTCGCTTGCCCAGTAGGGCCTCGTCGGCCGTGCCGGCGATCATCTGGTCTCCACCCCTGACGCCCCTACTGAACCTGAAAGGGGAACGTGGTTGCACGCCCCCGGTGTCGGAGCACCGAGCGACGACATCGGGCGCGCCAGGTAGGGGGCGCGGGAGTGGACGGCGCCGGACATCGCCGGCAGCGGAAGTTCCCATCGGCATCGGCTTCACTCTTCTTCGTCGACGAGCCTTGTCACTATGCCCTCTAAGCGGGCTGGTGATTCACGCATAGACCCGCGTGAGGCCCCAGCGGCGCACACGCGGTCGCACGACGTGCGACCCGAATCGGGAGCTCAAGAGAATCCCGAGCCCTCGAGGGTGCAGCAAACGCAGCTGCCTCCACCGCCTCCCCGACCGTCGACCGACAATCGGCCGAGGGGACCGGCTGGCCCCAGCGCTGGGGGCAGTCGGGCGAGCACGCATGGCGTCGCCCGGGCCAGCCAACGGGTGGAGACGCGACCCGAGGATGCCCCCGGCAGCGGCACCCGGAGCACGCCGCATCCCGAGCGACCCCTGGAGGTTCGCACCCTGCACGCCCGGAGGCGTCCGGGGCTAGGGCGGGAAGCAGCCGTTCAGGAAACCGGTTGCCCCCCGTGCGAACCCCGGCTGAAGCCATCGTCGCCGCGCGCGTCATGGTGCGGTACGAGCCGCAGAAGGGCACCTCGGCGCACGAGACGTGGGGCGAGGAGTTGGAGGCGCTTCTCACCCTGGCCGCCCAACAGCCGCAAGGCGAGGGCGCCCAAGTAGGCTCCGGCCACGGGCCGAACTCAGAGCGCGAAGGCGCGCCGTCCGCCTCATGACAGGGGGAGAACCCGCCCCTACCTCAGCGGGGCCTGGTAGACGGGAGCCCGGAGGGGTCCTCGAATTCATCACCCACCGTCCCAGGGGGCGATGCTCCCCTGGGCCCAGAGGATGGCTGCACTGCGTTCGCGCGCGAGTTGCGGCGGGTGGTGTGGCCTCGTAAGTTCCGAGCGCCTGCGCTCGGTACGTACGACGGGACCGCAAACCCCAAAGATTTTCTCCTGACCTATACGCTGGGCATGCATGCCATCGGCGCTGACGACAAGGTCAGGGCGAACTGGTTCCCGATGGTCCTGAAGGGATCAGCGCGAACCTGGTTGCTCAACCTGCCCGCCGGATCCGTCACCACCTGGGCAGACCTACGCGAGCAGTTCGTGAGCGCGTTGCAGGGCGGCTATAAGCGCCCGGGAACCATGGCGGAGCTGCACACCATCGTGCAAAAACCGGGAGAGACGTTGCGGGCCTTCGTCAACCGATTCTCCAATCTCTCCTATTCTATCCCAGAGGCGGAGGCCGCCGCCATCATAAACACCTTCGCCATCAACGTCCGCGATCCCAAGATGCGTGAGAAGCTGAGCACGCATCGGATCCGGACGACGCAGGACTTGTACGCCTTGGCGCACAAGTGCGCCATGGCCGAGGAGGGGCGCCTAGCGCCCGAGCTGGCAGCCCAGGCTGTCGCGAGCCCGGGTGAGGGCTCGCAGAAGAAGGGTTCCCGTAAGCGCAGCGGGAAGCAAGTCCTCGCTGCGGACTCAGGGGCTCCGGCCGCGAGGCCCACGAAGAAGGCCTCGCCGGGGGGAGAATCTGGCGGGAAGCAGGGCAACACGTCCCGCTGTCCTATCCACAACAACTCCACCCACGACGCGCAGAGTTGCCGCGTCCTGCAAGGGATCAAGCAGCGGCGGGAGCAGCGCCACGAGGAGCGCTGCGCCGCCGGCGCCTGCTTCAATTGCGGCGACATCGGCATCTCTCCCGAGATTGCCCGAACGACCCCGGGGCGCGTCCGAGGCCGGCCGGCGGGGGTGCCGGCAGGGTCGAATCCCAAGGAGGGCGCAGCCAGCCCCTCGCCGTGCGGGAACGCCCTCCTCGCGGGCGCGACAGGGTGCGCGCCGAGGAGCAACGCGAGTCCGACCGTTCCGGCGGCGACGAGCCGGGCTTCCAGGAGCCTCGTGGCGTCGCCTGTATCCATGGGGGATCTTACGCTCTCCCATCCCACGCCGCGGTGAAGCGCCTCACCCGCGACGTGTGCGCGCTGTTGCCGGATGCGGAGCCGCAACAGCCGCTGAGGTGGTCGCACGTGCCGATCACCTTCAGCGCCGACGACCACCCGGTGCGACAATTGGGTTCCGGAGTAATACCCTTCGTCGTCTCGCCAATCATTAGCAATATGACGATGACCAAGGTCCTGGTGGACAACGGAGCGGGGCTTAACCTCCTGTCCGCCAGGCTGGTGGAAAAGCTCCAGCTGCCGATGGAGCAGCTGAAGCCCACAGAACCGTTCCGGGGGGTGAACCCCGGGATCGTGCGCCCGCTGGGACGCATCACACTGCCGGTCACCCTCGGGTCCCAGGAAGCATTCAGGACCGAGCACATAGTGTTCGATGTGGCGCATACCCCGTTGCCCCACAACGGGATCCTTGGCCGTCCGGCGCTGATCAAGTTTATGGCGGCTACGCATTGCGCCTATGGTGTGATGAAGATCCCGTCCGTTTACGGAGTCCTCTCCATCGGGTGCGATCTCAAAGACGCTGCTTGGTGCGTTGGCGAGGTCGTCCGGGCCGCTGCTGCAGCTGACCCTGTAGTGGTGCCCAAAGCGGGGAATAAGCTCCGCATGTGCGTGGATTTTACCGATCTTAATCGTGCATGCCCCAAGGATCCCTTCCCTGTACCCCGTATCGACCAGATAGTTGATTCTACCGCTGGTTGTGACCTGTTGAGTATTTTGGATGCTTTCTCCGGCTACCATCAAATCAAGATGGCGGTCGAGGATGAGGAAAAGACAGCGTTTATCACCCCGGTTGGCTGCTACTGCTATACATGCATGCCTTTCGGGTTGAAGAACGCGGGCTCCACATTCCAGCGCGCCCTGCGAGAATGTTTGGGGCCCCAGCTAGGCCGCAACGGGAAGGCCTACATGGATGACATCGTCATCAAATCGAAGCGTAGGGACTCCCTGATTGATGACCTGCGGGAGACATTTGACAACCTCCGCAAGATCAAGCTCAGACTGAACCCGGATAAGTGCACCTTCGGTGTCAACTCCGGGCAGCTTCTGGGTTTCTTGGTTTCACACCGGGGGATGCAGGCCAACCCGACCAAAATAGAAGCCATCGAGAAGTTGGAGGCCCCCCGCAAGGTGAAAGATGTCCAGCGCCTCAACGGCTGCGTTGCCGCGCTTGGACGCTTCATCTCCAGGTTGGGCGAGCGTGCCCTGCCTTTCTTCCGGGTAATGAAGAAGGGTCCAGTCGACTGAACTGTCGAGGCCGAGACGGCGCTCCAGGAACTCAAGCGATACCTGAGATCACCGCCCATCCTCGTCGCCCCCAAGTTGGGCGAGCCGTTGCTACTCTACCTAGCGGCGACTGACCAGGTGGTCAGCTCGGTGCTGGTTGCCAAGAGGGAGGAAGACGTCCCGGGGATTGGGGTTGCGGGGCAGGTGGCTGAGCAGCCTCCGGCAACCACCACAAGCCCAGGGACCACCCCAGAGCCGGCAATCTCGGCGCCGCGGAAGCGGTTGGTGCAGCGACCGGTGTACTTCGTCAGTACGGTGTTGCGCGACGCGCGGACAAGATACCCGCAAGTACAGAAGCTCTTTCTGGGGATTCTCCTTGCGTCCCGCAAGTTGCGCCACTACTTCCAGGCGCACCGCGTCACGGTGGTGTCTAGGTTTTGCCTCGGGAAGACCCTCACCAACCGTCAAGCCAACGGGAGAGTGGCCGAATGGAGGATGGAGCTATCGGAATTCGACCTCCCCTTCGCCAACTCCAAAAGCATCAAGAGCACGGCCCTGGCGGACTTCGTCGCGGAGTGGATGTCCATGGGCGTAGAAGAAAGTGAGTCGGAGACTGGCCTTCCCGCAATCTGGACGAGGGCCCCTGGGTCCTCTACTTCGACGGTGCGTTCAGTCTCCAGGGAGCGGGAGCCGGGGTCGTCATCGAGTCACCCACAGGGGACCAGCTGCGGTTCGCCGTCCAACTCGACTTCGCTAACTCCACCAACAACACGGCGGAGTACGAAGGCCTGCTTGCCGGGCTGCGGGCAGCGGTCGCCCTCGACATTAAGCGCCTGGTTGTTCGCGGTGATTCCCAGCTTGTGATCAACCAGGTGAACAAGGACTACGATTGCCCTCAAATGGCGCCGTACGTGAAAGAGGTCCGCAAGCTGGAACGGAAGTTCAAGGGTTTGCGCTTCGAACACGTCAAGCGGAAGGACAACTTCGCTGCTGATGAGCTGGCCAAGATGGCAGCAGAGCGCCAGAAGCCTCCGGTGGGGGTGTTCTGTCAGAAGCAACTGGCTCCTTCAGTCACCCCCCAGACGGCTGCCGGGGACGCCCCCCGGCAACCGAGGGAACGCCTGCAGCAGCAGGGGTCCATGCCGCTGATATGGCGGCATGCACGGGCAGAGAAATTCCTCCCTGGGCGGAAGAGATCGCCCGCTATCTGAAATGGGAGGCCCTCCCGGAGGATGACGACGCCGCGGAGCGCGTAGCGCGGCGAGCCAAGATGTACAACGTGATAGACGGCAGCGTCTAGCGCAGGCGTGCGAATGGTGTAAAACTCCTCTGCGTGCCGCAGGAGGAAGGGTGTGCACTGTTGGAGGACATACATCGAGGCACATGTTCACACCATGTGGCCTCCCGAGCTTTAGCCGGCAAGGCTTTCCGGCATGGTTTTTACTGGCCCACGGCCCTGGCCGACGCAGAGCGGATGGTGAGGACGTGCGAAGCATGCCAGTTCCACTCGAACAAGAGCAACCAACCAGCCCAGGCCCTGCATGCCATCCCGTCCTCATGGCCGTTCGCGGTCTGGGGACTAGACATCGTCGGCAAGCTACCAAGGGCGGTTGGCGGTTACGAATACTTGTTTGTGGCCGTCGACAAGTTCTCCAAATGGGTGGAGGTGGAACCAGTGCGCAAGGTGACCGCCCAGGCGGCCATCAAGTTCCTTAAGGGCATTGTGTGCCGGTTCGGGGTTCCCAACAGCATCATCACCGATAATGGCACGCAATTCACGAGCGCAGCATTTCGCGCCTACTGCGAAGACATGGGCACTAAGTTGCGCTTCGCGTCCGTCGCTCACCCGAGGAGCAACGGACAGGCGGAGCGAGCCAACGCAGAGGTTCTGCGGGGGCTCAAGACGAGAACCTTTGACAAGCTCAAAGGCCACGGGAAGCACTGGATCGAAGAACTCCAGCCCGTGCTGTGGTCCGTCCGGACCACACCTAGTCGGGCAACGGGCGAAACTCCTTTCGCCCTTGTCTTCGGGGCAGAAGCGGTGCTGCCCCTCGAGCTCAAGTACGGATCTCCCCGAATACGCGCGTACGGCGACGCCAGCCAACACGAGCAAAGGGTCGACGATCTAAACTTCATCGAAGAGCTTCGGTGCCGGGCTGCTGTGCGAGCCGCGCGCTACCAGCAGGGACTCCGTCGTTATCACGACAGACGAGTCCGTCCCCGGGGGCTCGAGAACAGAGACCTTGCCCTGCGTCGGATACAAGGAACGAAGGCCGGGAACAAGTTGACTCCGAAATGGGAGGGCCCCTTCCGGGTAGTGCTGGTGACCAGGCCGGGGCCTGTCCGCCTGGAAACCGAAGGCGGCTTGCCGGTGCCCAATAGCTGGAATATTGAACACTTGCGCAAGTTCTACCCGTGAAGCGGCGGAGCCCGACCCTCAGGTGATGCCTCCGATGCATACCTCTCGAACTAGTGTAACCGGGCAGCCCCCGTGTGTAAACCGCTAGTTAACTGTGAATAAAGATAGGTGTTTCACCCTTGAGCTTTGTTCTTGCCTTGTTCATTCGCTTGTTTTCCTCCTCTTGCCTCCTGCTTTAAGTGCACAAAGGTGTCTTCCCTACTTGGTTGTGAGCAAGGGGCTGCCGTGGCTCCGAAACGAAAACCTGTTGCCGGATCGTTCCGGCACTGGTCTTGCCGCTGGCGGGCTTCCCGCAACGTGCACCACTAGGCGTGCGGTTGCTCGGCCTCCCGCCGCCCGCACCGCGCAGTCGCTGCGCCCGGGAAGGAAACGCTCACATCCCAGTTTGGCATCGACCCCTTTGTGCCGGGGGCTGGGAAGTAGGAGAAATGAGATTTATCTGATTTACCTTGTTACTTGTTTTCATAAGTTTCGAAATTTTTCAGCACCTCGGATCTGGTAAGAGTCTAACCTGCAGGAAAGGGAGGAATCTTGTACACTGTGGTGCCCGTGAGCTGCCCACGGGACGCACCATACACCGGTGCCTTGTGGTGCGGGAGGACCGCAACACAAGGGGTTCACCGCACTCCGAGGCTTCTGGGTTGTCGGCTGGCCGCCGCGTGTGCCGTGGTTACCCGGTAAGCATGGTGGCGGAAACGGCGCCGCGTTCGGGGAAAAGGCGCCACGGTGCCGCGCGGATCCGTCGCGCGCGGTGGCAAGGCCCCCCCCCCCCCCGTGCCTATAAAAGGTGCGCCCCAACCATGGAATTGCTCAGAGCGAAGCCGGGTTCGGGGCCGTGAAAGCAGATGGTGCGACGGACGCGCGGAGGTGGTGCTTCCCGCCGGCGCCTAGCATCGGCAGATGCGCCGACATCACGCCCCTGCCGCACCACCCCATTGAGCCCACCCCGAGGGGCGCCGCAGAGGCACGGGGGAAGTGCGTGCCTTCGGCGTCCCGTGCCGACAGGTGCACTGCCGTTGTGCCCCTGCTGCGCTTCCTCAAGTGGGCGGTTCCGGGCCGAGGGTCGCCGCAGAGGCACTGTGGCGGTGCGTCCCGTCCGCGTCCGGCGCCGACGGGGTTCATTGCCACAGTGCCCTTGTCGCCCCCTCCGTAGGACACCTCCGTAGGGAGCAGGATCGACCGCGGAGACTCTACGGTAGTGTGTGTCATCCGTGCCTTGTGCCGGCGGGTGCACTACCACAGAGACCCGGCCGCATTCCCTTTGAGAGAGTCTTCTTCGGGCGCGGGTCGTCGCGAGGACGCTGTGATGGCGCCGGTGCCGGCGCTCGTCGTTCGTTCCGGCCCATCACCGCGTCCCTGCCGCGGCCCTCGAGCAGTTTAGCTCCCGGGTAACAAGGGTCGTTGCATCCCTTGGGGCGAGTCCCCTAGAGAAAACCCAGGTCTCCCCAGTTGCGGGTCTGTCGCTGGAAGGCTATAACTTCCTCGTCCCCCGTACCCGCCGTTCGGGGTGTGGCGAAGCCGGCGCCGAGGACGTAATAGCCGTCTCGCGGCTGCTCCCGGAGCGGAGCCCTCCTAAGCTAGGGTTCGTCCCTGAAGGCCAGGGTCCGCCCCTGGGGGCGAGGGTTGCCGCATGAGCGTGGTGGTACCATCGTCGTCGGCGGTTGCCACCGGCGGCGATCCTGCCCCCGCGTTCCTGCCGCATCCCTCCGAGATCGTTTCCCCTGAACAGGTACCCCGGATGGTTTCCTACCGAGGTGGCGCCCCGTCTGCACTCTACCGCAGAGCATCGCGGAACGTTGGACCAAATGGAAAGCTAAGTATCTGAACATGAACGCTGAATTCGCTAAGAGCTGAACGAAACTGAGCACTGCCCCGCTGGGTGCGGCCCCGGATCCCGCGCGTACCCGGAGTGTTACAAGGGACGCTTGCGGGCGGAGTGCGCTCCCCGTGTGGCTCCCGGGTCCGCCCCGGGAGGGCACGGCGCGGGGTGGTTACCCCGCAAGCGGAGTGGCTCCCCGCTACCGCTTGGCCCCAGGTCGGCACCGCGGGTCCGTCCCGGGTCCCTGGTCTAGTCAAGGGTGAGGCGTGCGCGAGTCCCCCCGCAACACAAGGCAAGACATGCACAGGCTATGGGAACCACCCCGCGAAGCGGCCTCGGGAATAAAGGACAAAAATTGAAAAACTAACGAGCTTGATTGACTAGGTGTCGAATGGTTACATGGACTAACCAAAAGATCATTGTCCAAACGGCGCTAAGCGCCATACTTGCAGGTAAAGCAAACAAGAAAGAGGTACTGGGGAAGCAACGAGTATAGCCAGGGGCCGCGGCAGCTAGCTGTCGTCGTCTTCGGCCGGGGGGTCGATGGGGGGTTCAGGCTCCGGCTTCATCTGCATCCGCTCGACGACCTCGTCGACGAACTCGCGCACTACCTGGGTGTGCGTGGGCTCGTCCTCGTTGTCGGACGAAGCGTCCAGCAGGGACTCGAAGGGAAATTCCGGGTCCCGGAGATGAATCCGCGGGAGGATTGTCCCGGCAACCTCCCGGGCGCAGTTGGCGACTTCGTTGGCGCCGTACTTGGCGATCCAGACGTCGAGCGCCCCGAGCTTCCCCAACAAGTCGGAGAAGAAGGGGATCAGCGTCGTGACGTCCGTGCCGTCCACCTCCGCCGCCTGCAGCTCGAACTTGGGCAGCAAGTCGCGCAGCGACCCGGCGATCTTCGCCAGCTTCTCCGTCTCGAGCTGCCGCTGCCCGATCAGCGTGCTGTGATGGAGTCGGGCGTCATGCGCGGCCTTCTTGGCCTTGCTGACGCGGCCCTCGAGCTTCGCAAGCTCCAGAGCCTGGGCCGCGGTCGCCTCACCGGCCTTGGCGAGCTCTTCCCGGAGGGCGGCCAACTCGTCCTCAAGCCCGGCCGCTTTGCCTTTAACGGAGTTGAGCTCAGCCTCGTGCTGAGTCGCCGCTCTCGCCGCTCCCTCGGCGGCCTTGACCTGCACCTCCAGCAGGACGCGGAGGCCTTAGATTTCGCCGCGGTAGTTGGCGATCAGCTCGCTCTTCTCGTCTAGCCGCGCCTGGGCTGTCGCGAGCACCTCGGCATGCTCCTTCCGGGACGCTTCTAGAGCTGCCGCCATCGTGTCGAGCCTTCCTTGGAGCTCCGTGCGCTGGACCTCCAGTTGCCGACGGAGCTCGGTCTCCGAGACTACCGGCTCCCGAGCATCCTCGCGGGCTTGCCGGGCCAGCCGCGCCTCCTCTTCGGCGAGGCGCGTCTCCTCGCGCAGCTGGGAGAGTTCTCGCCGCTCTCTCTCGACGGCCTCTCGGACCTCGCCGAGTTGATTCTTGGCGGCGGTGTGGCGCTCCCTCACCTCGTTGTAGGAGGTGACGAAGGCGAACTACTGGTCCCGGACGGCGTCCAAGAATCGGTGCCCCCGCTTGAAGACGCTCGGATCCCAGGTAAGAGGATTCCAAGCGACCCCGGCGAGGGTGCCGAGGTCAGTGCCGGCGAGAGCCCTAGAGGATGACGGATCCCCAACTGCTGAAGTGGAGCTGGGCGCGGGGTCGCCAACTTGCTCCCGGGGGTCTTGCCATCCTTCCCCGACAACTTCCCCCGCGCCCAGGCTTCGGGACACCGGGGTTGGAGAGGGTTCCCTGCTTCCGCGCGGGGGTCGTCCCCTGCTGGACGGCGGGGGAGCCCGAGCCGGCCACGTTCGCGGCTTCTGGCGCGTCGCCGGGTGCCGCGGCGGCGGCGGCGGTCCCCACTGTTGCCGCTGTGTCCGTCGTGGCGGGGACGGACACGGGAGCCGTTTCCGACTCCACCTCCGCCCCCGTGGCCCCGACGACCCTGTCGGGGTCGACCACGGCCACGCCCGTTCCGAGCGCGGGCGCGCTTGTGCCTGCACCCGTGGAGAAGCATGAGGGTCGGCGATGGTTGGTGTTATCGGAGGCGAATAGGGGCGACCAGTGCGGTTACCTTGTGCGGCCATCGGGCTTGCCGATGCAGCCTCCGCTCCCTCGCCTGCGCCAGAAGGAGCGTCCAAGGGTATTGCCGCGGGCGAGGTGCCGCTCGCTGCAGAAAGAGAAGGCATGTTTGTGAATTTGGCTAGCAGGAATTGCAGTTGCAGGGAATCGACGAAGACATACCTGGTGCCGGCCCTGTCTCCGCTTGGGCTGGGTCGCCAAGGGGCGCGCCCGTGCCGACGCGGGCCCCCGAGGCAGCGGGGTCGGTGGCGCCGCTAGTGTCCGCGCGCGTCCTCTTGCTTGGCGAGCCGGTCGGGGAATCACTCCTCGCCCTCTTGCTGGCGCCCGCCGGCGAGGAGGACTTCAGAGGGTACGCCGGAGCGCGAAGCCCCGGAAGACCCCCCTGGGCGGGCAGCGCCGTGGGCGCCCGCGGTGTCGTCGTGACCCGGAGAGCTCCAGGTGTCGATGGCGATGCCGCCGCACCGCCGGGCGCCAAGCTCGCAGAGGCCCCCGCTACCGGAGGGAAGGCCGTCGCCGGGGCGCCAAAGGCCCCCGCAGGTGCTGACGTTGCCGGGGTGCCGGCGAGCACCCCGGAGCCGGTTCCCGCCGCCGGCCGCCGGCAAGATAGGGGCCACCGCCGAGGCACTCGCGGCCCCTGTTGCCCCGGATGCCGTCGTGGTACCAGCGGGCGCCCCAGGAGCGGGGGCCGCTGCCGGGGCAGACGTCGCTGTTCAAGAAGTGGCTGCGGCCGCCGTGAACGCCCTCGACCTTCTCAGGATTAGGGGCGCACTGTCGCTGCTTTGCTCTTCGTCGTCCTCCACGGCCACGACTTCCGGGGACGCAGCCACCTGGCCCGCCTCGTCGTCCAGCAACCGGAGGGAGGGCCAGCTGGGCTCGGACCCGCCTTCGCTCTCCTCGAGCACCTGCTTCCCGCGGGGTGCTTGCGGGGGAGCGTGCGGGATGCGGGTGGGGGTGTCGTCCATCAGCCCCCACTCGTTGCAGGGTGGGAAGGCGCCGACGATGTCGCTGAGCGCCTTGACGCCGGCATGGAGAGCGGAGACCCCCGGCGGGAACTCTATCGACTGGAAGACCTCGCCCGAGATCCCCTTCACCCACGTCTTGAGGGACTCCAAGTCCACGCCATCCACCTGTAGGCGTGTCCTGTCCCCGGAGCCTGTGTACATCCACGCGGGCCGGGAACGCAGCTGCAGCGGGGCTATGCACCGAAGGACGAAGGTGCGCGCCACGTCGGCATCTGTGAGCCCCGCTAGCCGCAACGCCTTGATCTTCTCCATGATGGGGAGGAGGTCGGCGTCGCGGTGGTACCTGTCCTGCCAGCCGATCTGGGGCACCGGCAGCCCCGTCGGCGGCTGGATGAACTCCTGGGGGTCCTCCACTCGGACCCCGCACCAGTCGCCCTGCCATTCTTTTTCGATCTTCTTCCCCGACCGGACGATGAACTCCAACTTCATCTGGTCGTGGGCACGGAAAACCACCCCCGACGACATCGCCTTCGCATTGTCAATGCGCGGGTAAAAGTAATGCCAGAAGAGCCCCACCGACGGCATCACCCCCACGAACGCCTCGCAGAGGAACTGGAAGGTGGCGAAGAGGAAGAGCGAGGTGGGGTGGAGCTGCGCCACCCGCAGCTGATAGGACTCCATCAGCGCGTGGAGGAACAGAGAGAAGGGCGGCACCATGCCGCAGAGGAGGAAGCGTGCGAACACCCGGAAGTCTTTATCCTGGTGTTCGACGCCCGCCGGGAAGATCCGCGTCTCCCCGTGCTCGTTGAAGTTGGAGGCGACAGCGTGCCGGAGCTTCCCCAGCGCCTCGCCGTTGTAGCCGGGGCAGAAGAAGGCTACTTTCGCGCGCATCTCCCGCCTCTTCTGGTCCTTGGCGGCAGCCGCTTTGAGTGCCGCCTCGGTCTTGCTGGTCGCGGGCTTCTTCGAAGACTGGACCTCCTTCCCCTTTCTGGTGGTGGGGGGCGCCATGAGGAGCGAGGGTGGAAGCGGGCAAGAGCGCAGGGATGCGAGATGCGGAAGAGGATGGAGGCGAAAGGGCAAAGTGTTGCTCCCCGTTGCCAACAGTGGAAGTTTTATGACGCCCGGTCGTTTGGTAACGCCCGGTTCCGTACCCTACGGGTGCGTGAGGATAACTCCTAATCACTGGGAGTAATGCGCGGAGTGGCCATAACTACCCCATTTAGGGGGGGGGATTAGGGCGGAAATCCCGCGCCCACTACTCCGCTTTTGGCGGTGCCGTACACGGGGCAGCGAAGGGGCACGGGCCCGCAACTGATCGGCGCCCACGCGTCGGTTAAGGGCGTAGCCCGACAACCGGCTAGGAAGAGACCCTTCCGGGGACAGGTGATGCCGGCCCACGCCCGGGGGCTACTGTCGCCCCAGTGGCACCCGGGGTACCACCGCTGCGCGACGCGTGGCCCCCTCCCCCGGGTTCCTGGGAAGGTCCCATCCCGGGGAGCGCCAACGAGCTTCCCGGCAAGCTACCAGACCCGAAATGGGCTAGCGGGGCCTCCCGGAATATTCCCGATTAGGCACCTCCCGGGAAGCTGCTTCCCGGGAGGAGGTTCCCGGGCGCGCTGGTCCCGGGTGCTTCCCGGGCCGACTTGCGGGGATTGGAGGCTCCCGGACGCGTGCCCCCGCCTCGGGTCGTGGGGCCCGCTGGACAGCGCCACACGGGCGCGTGGCGGACGCGGAACGCGCGGTCCCACCAAGGCAAGGAGTAAGGTGCGCGGCTCAGTAAACGAGCCGACCGACGGGTAGTTACCCGTCGGGTCGAAGGAACATTGGTTGTCCAATCCTACCCTAGGGTTTTGGGTCCCTAGCTGCGGAGGTGGCACCCATGCATGCCACCAACTCACCAGGGAGAGTCGCATGCCTCCCCGCTGGACACTTGTAGCCCATGCACCGTGGCACATGTGGCATCCCCTTGTGTATAAAAGGAGGAACCATGCCAACGGTCTGGACGGGGGGGGGGGGGGGGCGGGTTTGACAGGTTAGTCAGTTGGTTAGTTAATTGGTTCGGACAAAGCTCGCTCGATAGATGCTTAGTGGCTCCAGCAGGCAGCCAGCAGAGAGCGGTAAGGAGTGCCTAGCCACTGAGAGAAAGCCCGGGAGCTTGCCCGGCAACCTGTAAACATTTGATCCGTAATCAATATCAGCTCCGACAGGCAGGACGTAGGGTTTTACACCTCCGGGTGGCCCGAACCTGGGTAAAAATCGTGCGTACGTCTGTTCTCGGACTAGCGCGTACCCCTAGCACTTTGCCTCGCCGGCCCAGTAGGGTCTCATCGGCCGTGCCGGCGATCATCTGGTCTCCACCCCAGACGCCCCTACTGAACCTGAAAGGGGGACGTGATTGCACGCCCCCGGTGTCGGAGCACCGAGCGATGACAACAGTGTACAAGATTCCTCCCTTTCCTGCAAGCTAGACTCTTACCAGACCCGAGGTGCTGCAAATTTTTTCGAAACATACAAAAACAAGTAACACAGGTAAATCAGATAAATCACTCCTGCTTCCCAGCCCACGGCACAAAGGGGTCGATGCTAAACTTGGATGTGAGCATTTCCTTTCCCAGGCGCAGCGACTGCGCGGTGCAGGCTGCGAGAGGCCGAGCAACTGCACGCTTAGTGATGCACGTTGCAGGAAGCCTGCCAACGGCACGACCAGTGATGCACGTACCCGGAAGCCCGCCAACGGCATGCCCAGTGATGCACGTTGCGGGAAGCCCGCCAACGGCATGGCCCATGCCGGAAAGACACCTTTGCGCACTTAAAGCAGGAGGCAAGATGGGAAAAACACGCGAATGAACAAGGCAAAACCAAAGCTCAGGGGTGAAACACTTATCTTTATTCATGACTAACTAGCGGTTTACACACGGGGGCTGCCCGGTTACACTAGTTCAAGAGGTATGCATCGGAGGCATCACCTGAGGGTCGGGCTCCGCCGCTTCACGGGTAGAACTTGCGCAAGTGTTCAATATTCCAGCTATTGGGCACCGGCAAGCCGCCTTCGGTTTCCAGGCGGACAGCCCCCGGCCTGGTCACCTGCACTACCCGGAAGGGGCCCTCCCATTTCGGAGTCAACTTGTTCCTGGCCTTCGTTCCTTGTATCCGGCGCAGGACAAGGTCTCCGTTCTCGAGCGCCCGGGGACGGACTCGTCTGTCGTGATAACGGCGGAGTCCCTGCTGGTAGCGTGCGGCTCGCACAGCAGCCCGTCATCGAAGCTCTTCGATGAAGTTTAGATCGTCGACCCTTTGCTCGTGTTGGCTGGTGTCGCCGTATGCGCGTACTCGGGGAGATCCGTACTTGACCTCGAGGGGCAGCACCGCTTCTGCCCTGTAGACAAGGGCGAAAGGAGTTTTGCCTGTTGCCCGACTAGGTGTGGTCCGGATGGACCACAGCACGGGCTGGAGTTCTTCGATCCAGTGCTTCCCGTACCCTTTGAGCTTGTCAAAGGTTCTCGCCTTGAGCCCCCGCAGAACCTCTGCGTTGGCTCGCTCCGCCTGTCCGTTGCTCCTCGGGTGAGCGATGGACGTGAAGCGCAGCTTAGTGCCCATGTCTTCGCAGTAGGCTTGAAACGCCGCGCTCGTGAATTGCATGCCGTTGTCGGTGATGATGCTGTTAGGAACACCAAACCGGCACACAATGCCCTTGAAGAACTTGATGGCCGCCTGGGCGGTCACCTTGCGCACTGGTTCCACCTCCAACCGCCTTTGGTAGCTTGTCGACGATGTCCAGTCCCCAGACCGCGAACGGCCATGAGGACGTGATGACATGCAGGTCTTCTTTGAGTGGAACTGGCACACTTCGCACGTCCTCACCAGCCGCTCTGCGTCGGCCAGGGCCGTGGGCCAGTAGAAGCCATGCCGGAAAACCTTGTCGGCTAGAGCCCGGGAGGCCACATGGTGTAAACATGTGCCTCGATGTATGTTCTCCAACAGTGCACATCCTTCTTCCTGCGGCACGCAGATTAGTTTGACACCATTCGCACGCCTGCGGTAGATGCTACCATCTATCCCAGTGTACATCTTGGCTTGCCGCGTACACGCTCCGCGGCGACGTCATCCTCCGGGAGAGCCTCCCCTTTCAAATAGCGGGCGATTTCTTCCGCCCAGGGAGGAATCTTCCTGCCAACGCATGTCGTCGTATCAGCGGCATGGACCCTTGCTGCTGCAGGGGTTCCTTCGGTTGCCGGGGGGGCGTCCCCGGCAGCCGGCTGGGGGGCGACTGAAGGAGCCAGTTGCTTCTGATAGAACGCCCCTGCCGGAGGCTTCCGGCGCTCTGCTGCCATCTTGGCCAGCTCGTCAGCAGCGAAGTTGTCCTTTCGCTTGACGTGCTCGAAGCGCAAACCCTTGAACTTTCGTTCCAGCTTGCGGACCACTTCCACGTACGTCCTTGTTCACCTGGTTGATCACGAGCTGGGAATCGCCGCGAACTACCAGGCGCTTGATGTCGCGGGCGACCGCTGCCCGCAACCCGGCAAGCAAGCCCTCGTACTCCGCCATGTTGTTGGTGGAGTTGGCGAAGTCGAGTTGAACTGCGAACCTCAACTGGTCCCCTGTTGGTGACTCGATGACGACTCCGGCACCCGCTCCATGAAGACTGAACGCACCGTCGAAGTAGAGGACCCAGTGGTCCTCATCCAGCTTGCTGGGAAGGCTGGTCTCCGGCTCACTTTCTTCTACGCCCGTGGACGTCCATATCCACGACGAAGTCCGCCAGGGCCGTGCTCTTAATGCTTTTCGAGTTGGCGAAGCGGAGGTCGAACTCCGACAGCTCCATCCTCCATTCGGCCACCCTCCCGGTGGCTTCACGGTTGGTGAGGGCCCGCTCGAGGCAGAATCCGGACACCACCGTGACACGGTGCGCCTGGAAGTAGTGGTGTAGCTTGTGGGACGCGAGGAGAATTCCCAGAAGGAGCTTCTGTACTTGCAGGTACCTTGTCCGCGTGTCGCGCAGCACCGTACTAACGAAGTACACCGGGCGCTGCACCAACCGCTTCCGCGGCGGTGAGGTTACCGGCTCGGGGGTGGTCCCCGGGTTTGAGGCGGTTGCCGGAGGCTGCTCAGCCCCCTGCCCCGCCGCCCCAGTCCCCAGGACGTCTTCCTCCCTCTCGGCAACCAGCACCGAGCTGACCACCTGGTCAGTCGCCGCTAAGTAGAGTAGCAACGGCTCGCCCAACTTGGGGGCGACGAGGATGGGGGGTGACCTCAGGTATTGCTTGAGTTTCTGGAGCGCCGCCTCGGCCTCGGGAGTCCAGTCGACTGGACCCTTCTTCTTCATTACCCGGAAGAAAGGCAAGGCACGCTCGCCCAGCCTGGAGATGAAACATCCCAATGTGGCAACATAGCCGTTGAGGCGCTGGACATCTTTCACCTTGCGGGGGGCCTCCATCTTCTCGATGGCTTCTATTTTGGTCGGGTTGGCCTGTATCCCCGGTGTGAAACCAAGAAACCCAGAAGGTGCCCAGAGTTGACACCGAAGGTGCACTTATCAGGGTTCAGCTTGAGCTTGATCCTGCGGAGTTTGTCAAATGTCTCCCGCAGGTCATCAATCAGCGAGTCCCTACGCTTCGATTTGATGACGGTGTCATCCATGTAGGCCTCCGCGTTGCGGCCTAGCTGGGGCCCCAAACATTCGCGCAGGGCGCGCTGGAATGTTGAGCCCGCGTTCTTCAACCCGAAAGGCATGCATGTATAGCAATAGCAGCCAATCGGGGTGATAAACGCTGTCTTTTCTTCATCCTCGACCGCCGTCTTGATTTGATGGTAGCCGGAGAAAGCATCCAGAAAACTCAGCAAGTCACAACCAACGGTAGAATCAACTATCTGGTTGATACAGGGTACAGGGAAGGGATCCTTGGGGCACGCACGATTAAGATCGGTAAAATCTACACACATGCGAAGCTTATTCCCTGCTTTTGGGCACTACTACAGGGTTAGCCAACCAAGTGGGGTACAAAACTTCCCTGATCGCCTCGGCAGCCCTAAGCTTGTCCACCTCTTGCTTGATGAAATCTTTCCGCTCTTGTGCTTGCCGCTGGATCTTCTGCTTGACGGGGTGCGCATCCGGGCGCACCGCGAGCCGATGCTCAATCACCTCCCTGGGGACTCCGGGAAGGTCCGACGGTTCCCAGGCGAACACGTCGGCATTTTCCTGGAGGAAGCTGATGAGGGTGCTTTCCTATTCGGCGGTCAGGTTCGCACCGACGGTAACGGTGCGCTCCTTGTCGCCGGCTTGGAGGGGCAGCTTCTTCACTTTGGCGGCCTCCTCCCGGAGCCCCTGCCCCTTGCCGGGGCGCGAGCTCGAGCCTGCGCGTCCCCCGGCAAGCCCTTGCGGGGTGGCGCGGGCCTTCTTCGTTGTCGGGGCATCACCCGGCAAGGCGTCGTCCTCGACAACACCTTCGTCGCCGGCGTCAGCTGCAGCAGCGGCCCGGACGACCTCGCCAACGCACCAAGCTGCGTCTTTGAGATCGCACCTGATAGAGAGGACTCCATAGACGGACGGCATCTTCATCACGCCATAGGTGTAATGCGTAGTCGCCATAAACTTGATCAGCGCTGGCCGACCAAGGATCCCGTTGTAGGGCAACGGGGTATGCGCCACTATGTTCTCGGTCCTGAACGCTTCCCGGGACCCGAAGGTGACCGGCAGCGTGATGCATCCCAGCGGGCGCACGATCCCCGGGTTCACCCCCCGGAACGGTTCGGTGGGCTTCAGCTGCTCCATCGGCAGCTGGAGCTTTTCCACCAGCCTGGCGGACAGGAGGTTAAGCCCTGCTCCATTGTCCCCCAGCACCTTGGTCACCGTCATAGTGCTAATGATCGGCGAGACGACGAAGGGTATTACCCCGGAACCCAACTATCGAGACGGGTGATCGTCGACGCTGAAGGTGATCGGCACGTGCGACCACCTCAGCGGCTGTTGCGGCTCCGCATCCGGCAAGAGCGCGCACACGTCGCGGGTGAGGCGCTTCACCGCGGCGTGGGATGGGAGAGCGTAAGCTCCCCCATGGATGCAGGTGACGCCACGAGGCTCTTGGAAGCCCGATTCGTCACCGCCGGTATAGTCGGACTCGCGCTGCTCCTCGGCGCGCGCCCTGTCACGCCCCCGAGGAGGGCGTTCCCGCGCAGCGAGGGGCTGGCCGCGCCCCCCTTGGGGTTCAACCCTGCCGGCACCACCGCCGGCCGGCCTCGGACCTGCTCTAGGGTCGTTCGGGCAATCTCGGGAGAGATGCCCGATGTCGCCACAATTGAAGCAGGCGCCGGCGGCGCGGCGCTCCTCGTGGCGCTGCTCCCGCCGCCGCTTGATCCCTTGCAGGACGCGGCAATTCTACGCGTCGTGGGTGGAGTTGTTGTGGATGGGGCAGCGGGGCGCGTCGCCCTGCTTCCCGCCAGACTCTCCACCCGGCGAGGCCTGCTTCGCGGGCCTCGCAGCAGGAGCCCCCAAGTCCGCAGCGAGGACTTGCTTCCCGCTGCGCTTGCGGGAACCCTTCTTCTGCAACCCCTCGCCAGGGCTCACGACAGCCTGGGCTGCCAGCTCGGGCGCTAGGCGCCCCTCCTCGGCCATGGCGCACTTGTGCGCCAAGGCATACAAGTCCTGCGTCGTCCGGATCCGATGCGTGCTCAGCTTCTCACGCATCTTGGGATCACGGACATTGATGGCGAAGGTGTTGATAATGGCGGCCGCCTCCGCCTCCGGGATGGAATAGGAGAGGTTGGAGAAGCGGTTGACGAAGGCCCGCAACGTCTCTCCCGATTTTTGCATGATAGTGTGCAGCTCCGCCATGGTTCCCGGGCGCTTATAGCCGCCCTGGAACGCGCTCACGAACTGCTCGCGCAGGTCTGCCCAAGTGGCGATGGACCCGGCGGCACGTTGAGCAACCAGGTTCGTGCTGATCCCTTCAGGACCATCGGGAACCAGTTCGCCCTGACCTTGTCGTCGGCGCCGATGGCATGCATGCCCAACGTGTAGGTCAGGAGGAAATCTTTGGGGTTAGCGGTCCCGTCGTACGTTCCGAGCGCAGGCGCTCGGAACTTACGGGGCCACGCCACCCACCGTAGCTCACGCGTGAACGCGGTGCAGCCGTCCTCGGGGCCCAGGGGAGCGTCTTCCTGCTCCGGTGGGCGCGGGCGCTCCACCTCGCGCCTGCGCCGGCGCTCCAAGCGCGGGCGCAGATCCTTCTGCTGGCGGGCATTCAAGATGCCACGCGCATTGCCCCCCGGGACGGTGGGCAATGAATTCGAGG
This sequence comes from Brachypodium distachyon, assembly GCF_000005505.3. Lineage (NCBI taxonomy): Eukaryota > Viridiplantae > Streptophyta > Magnoliopsida > Poales > Poaceae > Brachypodium > Brachypodium distachyon. The sequence continues at coordinate 5,620,166 of NC_016135.3, forward strand.
ACCCCTCCGGGCCCCCGTCTACCTGGCCCCGCTGAGGAGGGGGAGGGTTCTTCCCCTGTCGCGAGGCTGCTGGGTGGCCAGGGAGAGAAGCGCTTCCAACTCCTCGCCCCACGTCTCGTGCGCCGGTGTGCCCTGCTGCGGCTCATACCGCACCATGACGCGCGCGGCGACGATGGCTTCAGCCGGGGTTCGCATGGGGGGCAACCGGTTTCCTGAACGGCTGCTTCCCGCCCTGGCCCCGGACGCCTGCGGGTGCGCAGGGTGCGAACCTCCAGGGGTCGCCCGTGACACGGCGTGCTCTAGGTGTCGCTGCCGCGGGGCATCCTCGGGCCGCGACTCAACCCGTTGGCTGGCCCGGGCGACGCCATGCGTGCTCGCCCGACTGCCCCCGGCACTAGGGGCAGCCGGTCCCCTCGGCCGATTGTCGGTCGACGGTCGAGGAGGCGACGGAGGCAGCTGCGTTTGCTGCACCCTCGAGGACTCGAGATTCTCTTGAGCTCCCGACTCGGGTCGCACGTCGTGCGACCGCGTGTGCGCCGCTGGGGCCTCACGCGGGTCTATGCGGGAGTCACCAGCCCGCTTGGGGGGCATGGTGACTAGGCTCGTCGACGAAGAAGAGTGAAGCCGATGCCGATGGGAACTTCTGCTGCCGGCGATCTCCAGCGTTGTCCACTCCCGTGCCCCCTACCTGGCGCGCCAGATGTCGTCACTCAGTGCTCCGACACCAGGGGCGTGCAACCACGTCCCCCTTTTAGATTCGGTAGGGGCGTCTGGGGCGGAGACCCGGTTATCACCGGCACGGCCGATGAGGCCCTACGGGGCCGGTGAGACAAAGTGCTAAGAGTGTGCGCTAGTACAAGAACAAATGCACACCCATTTTTTACCCAGGTTCGGGCCACCCGGAGGTGTAAAATCCTACGTCCTGCCTGTCCGAACTGATATTGATTGCGGATCAAGCGTTTACAAGTTTGCCGGGCCAGTTCCCGGGCTTCCTCTCAATGTCTAAGTACTCCTTACTACTCTCTGCTAGCTGTCTACTGGAACCAACTGACTAACTCACTAACTTACCAATTGTATAACCCGCCAACCATCTAACCCCTTTGACCGTTGGCATGGGTCCTCCTTTTATACACAAGGGGATGCCACATGTGCCACGGTGCATGGGCTACAAGTGTCCAGCGGGGAGGCATGCGACTCTCCCTGGTGAGCTGGTGGCATGCATGGGTGCCACCTCCGCTGCTAGGGGCCTAAATGAAGCGATCCCCTTCACAAGGGTTCGATCTCTGTGCTTACTTGTGCTAGTCCCTGGATCGACTCACTAGCACACACAGTTCAAGATGTAATACCAAGATACAAAGGTCAAAAGTACTTTATTACATCGTATCATCCAGAACTTAAATTATACTTACAAACTTGCATGACCTCTTGGGCCAGCATAAACAAATAATGTTCAAAACCATGACAACAATGTATCATGAAGCTGCAGCGGAAAAGTAGAGTAAAAGGGCCTCATCTACTCCCAGAGGAGAGAGCATGTTGGAATGTAAGCACATGACCCATGACAAAACGACGAACCTCACTCATCGTCGGATCCACCTGCATTATTAATTGCAGCCACTACGTGGTCAATACATTTGAATGTATTGGCAAGCTCACCAGAGTTATAAACGACCTACCAGGTACATGCATAGTTTGGCTAAGTGGGGTTTGGCTATTTTGCACAAAAGCATCTTTATTCAAATCCTATCATTTTTAGACAAATAGTTTTGAATTCTATTGGACACGGGGTAGAAACACCCATGCTCCTATTAACCTAGGCACATTGAGTAGAAACATCAATGCTCCTACCCAGTTCAAACCATTCATTTTATTAGGAAATTGGAATGAGTGAGACTTTCCTTACAGCTCCGATGTCTAGTTGCTCATAATTGTCCGTAACCGGGGACACGGCTAAGTACTTAGTTTGACACTCTCGAGAGGTGGTACACTTTACCCACAAGAAATCGACGTGTTAATCCCTTGCTGTCCTCCAGGTGGAGTAGCAACGGCATCGATTACAGGAATTTTCAGAACATATTCCCCCAGACCACCTGAGGGACGCGCCCCCACCTACACTGCTACATACCGATGTCACCTCGGATCCGGGTTCATATTTCTTACATCCATCCTGGCAGAGCCCATAATACCATGTGGTTGTACTGGAAGCTACTAAACAGGAAACTAGTCCAGTCTCTGGTTATCCCGGGTGGCATCCCACATTGTGACGCAGGCGCTCCCCGAATCGCACGGGGAGACGACCATGGACGCTCCCGAATCACACGGAGAGACGACTCAGCGGGCCCCATAGAAATGGACCTAACGTCACGACATCCGAAAACTCAAAGCAGCCCACCCAGGATGGTTCATTGAATTACTTGTTTTGCCATACGCTAGGAAATTCATATTGTAATTCAATAGTATCACATTGTATTAATACCACCCTCGTATATTATCATAGCATAGCATTTTACTACTACGATGGCAATTGGTGGTAAGGTCATGACAAAGGTATCCTATACTAGTAGGATAGATCATAGCTAGCATAGATACAATAATAATCCTGACAATGCAACTAATAAAATCTAGTGCATAATAAAATAATAGGTGAATGATCAAAGTGAACTTGCCTTGATAGTAGTTGGAGTTCAAACACTCGTCACAATCGCAAGGTTCGCTCTCCGAGACTACTATACAATCAACAAACATATACACACACATAAACACATAATACAAACATGACAAAAGAATATGTATGCCATGGTGCGATGCAAAACATATGACATGGGTGGGTTGGTTTTATTTGGGTGATCTACTGGTCCAAAGCATTGATAATTAGGCACATGCAATTAGGGTTTTTAAATGAATTGCAAAGCCTAGGGTTTAAACCCTAAAATGAGGTTTTATTAGCATTAACCAAATAGATTAATTCAAAACATTTATTTCTCTGTCCCATTGGACAGAGGACATTAAAACAAAATTTTGGGCACTGGTTTCATTCAAAAAGGACTTCTAAATAATTAGTTATGATTTAAATGGTATGAACCCTAATCTGTAATTTGAATGTGATTCAAATATTCAAATTTAAATTTGGACAGTGCCAAAAGATTCTACACTTTCTAAGGATTCCAAAAAGGTGTGGATCATTAAATTTGGCCAAACAGATTTAAAGTTATGATCATTTGAAGTTACAGGGGCCTATCTGCAAAAGTGCCTTTTATTAATTCCGGGGGATTAAAATTACATTTTTATTTTATAAAAACGGGGTGACACGTGGCAGCTTCTGATAGGCGCGTACCGGTTCACTTAAGGGAATGAACCTGATCTAATCCGGGCCGTTGATCAAAGATCGGACGGACGAGGGGAGTTCTAGGGTTTACCGGGCGGCGCGGGCGGCCGGAGTCGGAGGAGACGGCGGCGCGGGCACGGGCGCGGCGGCGCGGGGGCGCTCCGGCGACGTGGGCGTGACGGGGAAGACACGGGGAGGCGCGGCGCGGCACGGCGGAGACGGGGGTGCGGTCGGCAGCGCTCGGGGACGGCGCGGTCGACGCCTAGGACGAAGACGGGCGGCGGCGCGGGCGCGGCTCCGGCGAAGGATTCCGGCGGCCTGGCGGCGTGCGTGCGAGGGAAAACCGGGGGGAAAAGAAGAGGGGGTCGCGGGGGTTATATAGACGAGCTCGGGCGTGAAAAAGGAAGGCCGGAGGAGCGGATTGCGGCGGCGGGCGCGCGGGGACGGCGGCCGGAAATCGCGGCGGCGGCGCGGGCGTTTCCTTCCGGGGAAGAAGACCCTGACGCGTGGGTCCCACGCGTCAGCGGCAGCGGGCGCGCGCGCACGTGGCTGGGCCGGTCGGGTCGGCTCGGGCGCGGTCGGACCAGGCCGGTTCGGCCCAAAACGGCCGGTTCGGTCCGGTTTTCTATTTTTTTTTTTTCTTTTAGCCTTTTCTTTTTCTGCTTTTCTCATTTCTTTGATATCTTTTGAGTTTGAACTCCAAATTGGTCCAAATAAATCCCAGAAAATTTCTAAAATCATATTCTACCATGATACAACTTTTGGAAGTAGTTTCACCTCAAAATAAAATATGTAAATATAGATTTGCCCTATAAATGCCTTTAGGGCCATATATCTGTTTAAATAAAATACTTTTTCAACTCCAAATAATTATCCAAAAATTATGGGATAGCTTATATATGCACTAAACCCTTTTTATACATCAACCCTATTGGTTTGAAAATCCAAAGGTTACAGGGATGTAAACAAGATCTCTTAAAGCCTTTTTGTGATTCAAAATTTGAATTCAAATACGCAATTGTGGCATGCTGCTCATGGATGCAATGCACATGTAAAAGTTTGAAATTTTGGGATGTTACAGACCTAACCCCCTTAAGATGAATCTCGTCCTCGAGATTCGGTGTGGCTAGCAAAGAGGTGTGGGTGGTCTTCTCGAAGATCAACTTCGCGTTCCCAAGTGGCTTCTTCTTCTGTGTGATGGTCCCATTGGACTTTGCAAAACTTGATGGTCTTGGATCGGGTCTGTCTCTCAGCTGTGTCCAAGATCCTGATCGGTTTCTCCTCATAGGTGAGGTCACCCTGTAACTGGACTTCCTCAAGTGGAATCGTATCCCTCAGGGGTGTGTCGGCCATCTCGGAGTGACACTTCTTCAGTTGCGATACGTGGAAGACATTGTGGACGTTTGACAGTGCTTCCGGCAAATCCAACTTGTAGGCTACCTCTCCTTGTCGCGACAATATCTTGAAAGGTCCGACGAATCGGGGTGCTAGTTTCCCTTTTATACCAAACCTCTTTACTCCGCGTATCGGTGAAACTCTGAGATACGCTCTGTCTTCAGCCTCGTAGATGACTTCCCTACGTTTAGAATCTGCGTAGCTTTTCTGCCTTGACTGGGCTACTTTCAGCCGGTCTCGGATGAGTCTAACTTTTTCCTCGGCATCCTTGATCATATCCGGGCCGAATAGGCTACGGTCTCCTACACCATCCCATAACAATGGTGTTCTGCATTTCCTTCCATACAAAGCTTCAAACGGTGACATTCCAATGCTGGCTTGGAAACTGTTGTTGTATGAGAATTCTGCATACGGCAAATTGTCATCCCAACTAGACCCATAATCCAGAACGCAGGCTCTCAACATGTCCTCAAGAATCTGATTTACTCTCTCGGTCTGTCCATCCGTCTGCGGATGAAAGGCTGTACTGAATTCTAGTCTTGTTCCTAGAGACTCATGTAGTTGTCCCCAAAATCTTGAGGTAAACTGGGTACCTCTGTCTGAAACTATTTCCTTGGGTACTCCGTGTAAACACACTATTCTGGACATGTAGCGTTTCGCTAACTGTGCACTGGTGTATGTAGTCTTCACTGGTATGAAGTGGGCAACCTTGGTCAAACGGTCAACCACTACCCAAATGGAATCATATCCTGATCTAGTCCTTGGTAGCCCGGTGATAAAGTCCATGCCGACTTTATCCCATTTCCAGTCTGGTATAGGCAATGGTCTCAGTAACCCTGCTGGCTTCTGGTGTTCTGCCTTAACTCTGCTGCACACATCGCACAAGGCAATGAACTCTGCGATGTCATGCTTCAATCCGGACCACCAAAATGTTTCCTTGAGGTCCATGTACATCTTTGTGTTTCCAGGGTGGATTGAATATGGTGAATCGTGGGCTTCTTGCAAAATCAACTTTCTGATTTTCGGATCTTGCGGTACGCAAATGCGTTTTCCGAACCATATGGTTCCCTGATCGTCTTCTCGAAAATCTTTGGCCTTTCCACTAATCATATTCCCTCTTATTTCCTTTATTTCCGAATCATCTTTTTGTGCTTCTCTAATCTTATCTAGCAGTGTGGGTTGCACTTCCAAAGTGGCTAAGTAACCTTCCGGTACTATTTCTAGTCTGAGGTCTTTGAACTGTTCGCACAACTCTGGTGGTAACTCTCCAGCTGTTAGTCCATTTACATAGCCCTTGCGGCTCAATGCGTCGGCTACGACGTTAGCCTTGCCTGGATGGTATTGTAAATTCAGGTCGTAATCTTTTATCAGTTCTAACCATCTTCTCTGCCTCAGGTTCAGCTCCTTCTGGGTGAAAATGTACTTCAGACTCTTATGGTCAGTAAACAGCTCACAGTGCTTTCCCATCAGATAGTGCCTCCAGGTCTTCAAGGCGTGCACTACTGATGCTAACTCCAAGTCATGAGTGGGATAGTTGCCTTCGTGGCTCTTTAGTTGTCGCGAAGCGTACGCTACAACTCTTCCTCCTTGCATTAACACTCCTCCCAATCCTTGACGTGAGGCGTCACAGTATACTTGAAAATCCTCTTGTAGGTCAGGCAAAACAAGGATGGGTGCGGACACTAGCCTTTTCTTCAATTCCTGGAAACTCTCTTCACAAAACTCATTCCAGGCAAACTTCTTCTCTTTCTTTAACAGCTCTGTCATGGGTTTCGTTATTTTGGAGAAATTCTCAATGAATCTCCGATAGTAACCAGCAAGTCCAAGGAAACTACGGACTTCTCCGACGTTCTTCGGTGCCTCCCATTCTGTAACTGCTGCAACCTTAGCTGGGTCAACGGCTACTCCGGCTCCTGACACTATGTGTCCAAGAAAGCTGACTTCTGATAACCAAAATTCACACTTGCTGAATTTGGCGTACAGCTGGTGCGCTCTCAACTTCTCCAAAATCATGCGCAGATGCTGCTCATGTTCCTTTTTGCTCTTGGAATAGATCAGTATGTCATCGATGAATACTACGACGAACTTGTCCAAGAATTCCATGAACACCTTGTTCATCATGTTCATGAAGTATGCAGGTGCATTGGTCAAACCAAAAGGCATCACGGTGTACTCGTACAGTCCATACCTAGTGGTGAATGCTGTCTTGGGTATATCCATTTCCCGGATTTTCAGCTGAAAATACCCTGATCGCAGATCGATCTTTGAGAACACTTGAGCTCCCTTCAACTGGTCGAATAAATCATTGATTATGGGTAAAGGATACTTATTCTTTATCGTCACCTCGTTGAGTGAACGATAGTCAATGCACATCCGTTGGCTCTTGTCCTTCTTTTCTACAAACAGGACAGGTGCTCCCCAGGGTGATGAACTGGGGCGGATGAACCCTTTCGCTAACTGTTCAGCTAGCTGCTTCTTCAATTCTTTCAACTCGTCCACAGCCATCTTATATGGTCTCTTGGCTATGGGTCCACTTCCTGGCATTAACTCAATAAGGAACTCCACATCACGGTCCGGTGGCATGCCTGGTAATTCCTCTGGAAACACGTCTGGGTATTCCTTCACTATTGGTACTTCGTCCATACTAACCCCCTTAAGAGCATTAACCTTGGGTCTCTTAAGCTCGTGGGTTGACTTGTACCGGATGCGTCTCTTGTCTGGGGTAGTGAGGGTGACAGTTCTCTGGGCACAGTCTACTAATCCTTCATATAAGGTCAACCAGTCCATTCCCAAGATTAGGTCCAGTCCTCGGGAATCTATAACTATGAGATCAGAGGGAAAAATATGTCTCCCAATACTTAGGGGTAGCTGGCGACAGTGTCGGGTTGCTAGTATTGTTCCACCCGGTGAGTTCACTTTCATGGGTCTAGCCATGGTCTTAGAGGGTAATTTGCCTCTTTCTACCAATACTCTTGAAATGAATGAATGCGATGCTCCAGTGTCAAATAGAACAAGTACTTCATAAGCATTAATGTGGAAGGTGCCAAGTATGATACCTGGTTCCTCGGTGATCTCTTCCACATCCACGTGATTCACGTGGCCCTTCTGGAATGGATTGGGCTTGTTCCCAGTGCCATCCTGGTTGTCCGGGCAGTTGGTGGCATAGTGTCCCATCTTGTGACACTTGTAGCACTCCACCTTGTTCATGTCCTTATTGGCATTGTGGTTCTGACCATTGTTGTTCTGGCCATTGCCGTTGTTCCTGCCGTTCCCGTTGCCATTGATGGGCCTTGGGCGAGCGAACTGGTGCTGTTGCTGAGGCTGGTGCTGTGGATGGTGCCGGTTCACATTGCCACCATGATGGTGGTGTCCTTGGATTCCCTGGCGGTGGTGGTGACTATTACCTCCACTACGGTGGTTGCTCTGGTTCCCGTTCCTGCTCAAGGAGGAACTGCCACTTCCGTCATAGGAGGTGCGCTGCTTCTGGTGCGGTCCAGTGTGAGAGCCCCCCTGGTGAAGTCTTTTCTTGCGGCTCTCCATTTGTGCGAGCTTGCTTTCCAAAATAATGGCCTTGTCGATCAAGGACTGGTAGGTCGGGGTGTAAGCAATAGCAAGTTGAACTGACAGCTCGTCGTTCAGACCATCCAAGAACTTCTCTCTGCGCTTGGCGTCGGTGTTCACATCGTCCGGTGCATAGCGGGACAGCTGGTTGAATACTTCTATGTACTCTGACACAGAGCGGCTTCCTTGTCGTAGCCTGTGAAATTCCTTCTTCTTCAGGCTGAGCACTCCCGCAGAGATGTGGGCAGTGCGGAAGGCTTCCTGGAACATGTCCCAGGTGACATCCTCGATGGGGGTGGTGATCTGAAAATTTTCCCACCATGACGCTGCGGGTCCTTCTAGCAAATGAGCTGCGAATCGCACTTTCTCTTCGTCAGTGCAGTTGATGGTGACCAAGTTCTTGTTGACTGACCGGAGCCAATCGTCAGCCATAATAGGCTCAGTGGAGCTGGAAAAAGTGGGCGGGCGCAAACGTAGGAATCTGGTCAGCATATCCACTTGGGGTGGTTGGTGTTGCTGGTTGTTGTGGTTCTGCTGGTGGTTGGCATTGTTGTTGGCCAATTGCTGGGTGATCATCTGGAAGAATTGGGTCTGAGCGGCCAATAACTGTTGCATGGTGGCAGCGTTTCCGTCAGCTTCGGCATTGTTAGCCTCAGCGTTGTTGGCGGGGTTCCGGCGTCTCGGAGGCATCTGCTTAGGGTAGCATAAATGAGGAAAACAGATAGAATAGAGCTAAGGATAACTAAACCCTCAAAACCAGGTAGTAACTCAAGCATATAACAATCATACACTCATCAACATAAAAGGTTTTGAAAAATCATAACAAAACACACTTGTTTATGGTGGGGCATTGCCCATAAAGAAAAGAGTACGAGGAGAAAGCAATCGACCTACATTGCCATACACATAGATTGTATGGTCAATGACTAACTCGCACTACCTATAGCTAGAAGAAAAGATAAATTCTGGTAGGCATCAACAGATCTAAGGGAGTGTGGCTGTCGGTGTGGTCCCGTTCGCCTTCATCTTGGAGCGGGTGTTTGTAGCAGGGGTGTCCATCTCGTGGACCTCCTGGGGCTCCTCCTCCTCAGTCGGCTCCTCCTGAGCCTCCATCTCCTGGTCCTGTGGTGGAGGTGGGACCTGGTCTGGCACCGGTGCGGCAGCTGGTGCTGCTGCGGCTGCTGCTGCGATGAACGCCTGGAACTGCTCGCAGTAGTAGCGAGCCTGGTCCCTCTCGTACTGCAGCTGCTCGATGGCGTCTCCCATATTGAGGACAGTGTTCTCCAACACGGCCTTGTCCTCCAGCCACTGGGTCTTCTCTCCCATTAGGTTACCAACCTGCTCCTCGGCGAGGTCGGCCCTGGTCATCTCGTGCTCGAGACAAGACTCCAAGTCCACGGTGTTTATCTCCATGTTCTCGAAGTGGGTCGTCACTGGGGTCGCATCCTCGTCGTTGGTCGTAGCCACCGCCGAGCATGCATGGTTCCGCCTTCCAAAGAGGAGGAAGGAGGAATCCTCGGGGAACTCGTGCCGATAGTCCCGGCACACCTGTGCGAAGGCGCACTGCATGGCGAACTGAAGGCCCTGCTCGAAGGTGGGGTAGCGGCTGATGAAGGTGATATCCGGTGTAGCTGGCGCGATCTCACGCCCCCGGATCTTCGCCTCGATCTCCCACCGTGGCTGCCATCCCTCGGGTGCGGCGGTCTCAACTCGGCCTCTGAACCTGGGTGGTGGCAGGTCGAGGAAAGCACACAGTGCCGCCAAAGGGGCACTGAACAGCTGATCGTCGTCCGTGGAAGGGTAGTAGACGCGGGTGAACGGCGGTACATTGCCGAACGGTGTTGGGCTTCCCATCTATAGAAAATAAAGAAGGAGATAAGGGAGTATCAGTGACATGATCAAATGGTCGAATGTAAGTAAAAATAAAAATAAAAGTGGTAGAGTGGGAATCAAGTGATAACATTAGTATCAAGGGTGGAAATGTAAATATAAAATTGGATGCATACTAACATGTGAACAACATGGCAACATGATTATAGTGGTGTATGGTGTAAAAATCGAATATGCATCTGTGGTAAAATATATTAAGCATACATATGTAGTAATAAACATAGTATTCGGTGTATATGTGGAATAAAACAATAAACATGTCATGCATATGTAAGTTATAAATGCAAAGATTTAGATGAATAGGGATAAGGAATAAAATGTATGTATATAGATATAGAACAGAAAGGGATGAGAACATTTCCTAAGGTTTGGTCTTTGGTCTTGTCTTATCTTAATCCAAACTAGGGTCACGTTCCTACAGGCAACACTTTGCTCTGATACCATCTGAAGCGATCCCCTTCACAAGGGTTCGATCTCTGTGCTTACTTGTGCTAGTCCCCGGATCGACTCACTAGCACACACAGTTCAAGATGTAATACCAAGATACAAAGGTCAAAAGTACTTTATTACATCGTATCATCCAGAACTTAAATTATACTTACAAACTTGCATGACCTCTTGGGCCAGCATAAACAAATAATGTTCAAAACCATGACAACAATGTATCATGAAGCTGCAGCGGAAAAGTAGAGTAAAAGGGCCTCATCTACTCCCAGAGGAGAGAGCATGTTGGAATGTAAGCACATGACCCATGACAAAACGACGAACCTCACTCATCGTCGGATCCACCTGCATTATTAATTGCAGCCACTACGTGGTCAATACATTTGAATGTATTGGCAAGCTCACCAGAGTTATAAACGACCTACCAGGTACATGCATAGTTTGGCTAAGTGGGGTTTGGCTATTTTGCACAAAAGCATCTTTATTCAAATCCTGTCATTTTTAGACAAATAGTTTTGAATTCTATTGGACACGGGGTAGAAACACCCATGCTCCTATTAACCTAGGCACATTGAGTAGAAACATCAATGCTCCTACCCAGTTCAAACCATTCATTTTATTAGGAAATTGGAATGAGTGAGACTTTCCTTACAGCTCCGATGTCTAGTTGCTCATAATTGTCCGTAACCGGGGACACGGCTAAGTACTTAGTTTGACACTCTCGAGAGGTGGTACACTTTACCCACAAGAAATCGACGTGTTAATCCCTTGCTGTCCTCCAGGTGGAGTAGCAACGGCATCGATTACAGGAATTTTCAGAACATATTCCCCCAGACCACCTGAGGGACGCGCCCCCACCTACACTGCTACATACCGATGTCACCTCGGATCCGGGTTCATATTTCTTACATCCATCCTGGCAGAGCCCATAATACCATGTGGTTGTACTGGAAGCTACTAAACAGGAAACTAGTCCAGTCTCTGGTTATCCCGGGTGGCATCCCACATTGTGACGCAGGCGCTCCCCGAATCGCACGGGGAGACGACCATGGACGCTCCCGAATCACACGGAGAGACGACTCAGCGGGCCCCATAGAAATGGACCTAACGTCACGACATCCGAAAACTCAAAGCAGCCCACCCAGGATGGTTCATTGAATTACTTGTTTTGCCATACGCTAGGAAATTCATATTGTAATTCAATAGTATCACATTGTATTAATACCACCCTCGTATATTATCATAGCATAGCATTTTACTACTACGATGGCAATTGGTGGTAAGGTCATGACAAAGGTATCCTATACTAGTAGGATAGATCATAGCTAGCATAGATACAATAATAATCCTGACAATGCAACTAATAAAATCTAGTGCATAATAAAATAATAGGTGAATGATCAAAGTGAACTTGCCTTGATAGTAGTTGGAGTTCAAACACTCGTCACAATCGCAAGGTTCGCTCTCCGAGACTACTATACAATCAACAAACATATACACACACATAAACACATAATACAAACATGACAAAAGAATATGTATGCCATGGTGCGATGCAAAACATATGACATGGGTGGGTTGGTTTTATTTGGGTGATCTACTGGTCCAAAGCATTGATAATTAGGCACATGCAATTAGGGTTTTTAAATGAATTGCAAAGCCTAGGGTTTAAACCCTAAAATGAGGTTTTATTAGCATTAACCAAATAGATTAATTCAAAACATTTATTTCTCTGTCCCATTGGACAGAGGACATTAAAACAAAATATTGGGCACTGGTTTCATTCAAAAAGGACTTCTAAATAATTAGTTATGATTTAAATGGTATGAACCCTAATCTGTAATTTGAATGTGATTCAAATATTCAAATTTAAATTTGGACAGTGCCAAAAGATTCTACACTTTCTAAGGATTCCAAAAAGGTGTGGATCATTAAATTTGGCCAAACAGATTTAAAGTTATGATCATTTGAAGTTACAGGGGCCTATCTGCAAAAGTGCCTTTTATTAATTCCGGGGGATTAAAATTACATTTTTATTTTATAAAAACGGGGTGACACGTGGCAGCTTCTGATAGGCGCGTACCGGTTCACTTAAGGGAATGAACCCGATCTAATCCGGGCCGTTGATCAAAGATCGGACGGACGAGGGGAGTTCTAGGGTTTACCGGGCGGCGCGGGCGGCCGGAGTCGGAGGAGACGGCGGCGCGGGCACGGGCGCGGCGGCGCGGGGGCGCTCCGGCGACGTGGGCGTGACGGGGAAGACACGGGGAGGCGCGGCGCGGCACGGCGGAGACGGGGGTGCGGTCGGCAGCGCTCGGGGACGGCGCGGTCGACGCCTAGGACGAAGACGGGCGGCGGCGCGGGCGCGGCTCCGGCGAAGGATTCCGGCGGCCTGGCGGCGTGCGTGCGAGGGAAAACCGGGGGGAAAAGAAGAGGGGGTCGCGGGGGTTATATAGACGAGCTCGGGCGTGAAAAAGGAAGGCCGGAGGAGCGGATTGCGGCGGCGGGCGCGCGGGGACGGCGGCCGGAAATCGCGGCGGCGGCGCGGGCGTTTCCTTCCGAGGAAGAAGACCCTGACGCGTGGGTCCCACGCGTCAGCGGCAGCGGGCGCGCGCGCACGTGGCTGGGCCGGTCGGGTCGGCTCGGGCGCGGTCGGACCAGGCCGGTTCGGCCCAAAACGGCCGGTTCGGTCCGGTTTTCTATTTTTTTTTTCTTTTAGCCTTTTCTTTTTCTGCTTTTCTCATTTCTTTGATATCTTTTGAGTTTGAACTCCAAATTGGTCCAAATAAATCCCAGAAAATTTCTAAAATCATATTCTACCATGATACAACTTTTGGAAGTAGTTTCACCTCAAAATAAAATATGTAAATATAGATTTGCCCTATAAATGCCTTTAGGGCCATATATCTGTTTAAATAAAATACTTTTTCAACTCCAAATAATTATCCAAAAATTATGGGATAGCTTATATATGCACTAAACCCTTTTTATACATCAACCCTATTGGTTTGAAAATCCAAAGGTTACAGGGATGTAAACAAGATCTCTTAAAGCCTTTTTGTGATTCAAAATTTGAATTCAAATACGCAATTGTGGCATGCTGCTCATGGATGCAATGCACATGTAAAAGTTTGAAATTTTGGGATGTTACACTAAAACCCTAGGGTAGGATTTGGACAACCACTGTTCCTTCGACCCGACGGGTAACTACCCGTCAGTCGGCTCGTTTACTGAGCCGTGCACCTTACTCCTTGCCTTGGTGGGACCGCCCGTTCCGCGCCCGCCACGCGCCCGTGTGGCGCTGTCCAGCGGGCCCCACGACCCGAGGCGGGGGCACGCGTCCGGGAGCCTCCAGTCCCCGCAAGTCGGCCCGGGAAGCACCTGGGAACCTCCTCCCAGGAAACTCCCACCGGTGAGCTGGTGGCATGCATGGGTGCCACCTCCGCTGCTAAGGGCCTAAGACCCTAGGGTAGGATTAGAGAACCATAGTTCCTTGGATCGGACGGGTAACTACCCGTCGGTCGGCTCGTTTACTGAGCCGCGCGCCTTACTCCTTGCCTTGGTGGGACCATGCGTCCCGCGCTCGCCACGCGCCCGCGCGGCACTGTCCACCGGACCCCACGCGCGAGGCGGGGGCACGCACCCGGGAACCTCCAGTCCCCGCAAGTCGACTCCGGAAAGCACCCGGGCCCAGCGCACCCGGGAACCTCCTCCCGGGAAGCAGCTTCCTAGGAGGTGCCCAAGCGGGAATATTCTCCGAAGCCCCACTAGCCCCTTTCGGGCTGGTAGCTTGCCAGGAAGCTCGTCGGCGCTCCCCGGGATGAGACCTTCCCGGGGACCCGTGGGAGGGGCCCACGCGTCGCGCAGCAGTGGTACCCCGGGTGCCATTGGTGCGACAACGAGATCGAATTCCTTCGTGGTTTGTTAGTAGACAAACACACAACCTTGTGATCGACCAACTCATCGAGGATACTGTAAGGGATGGGACGGGGGATGACGACTTCCTCCGACGTTCTGTCCTAGTCCTTATTGGCGTACTGCTCGCGCCTGATAATGGACTCGTTGTCCCCAGAGAATATTTTGCACCTGTGGAAGATATCAAAAGAATGCGCCTGTTTAACGGGAATGCGTTCACGTTGTCCATCTTGTTTGATGGGTTGGGCAAGGTGAAAAAGGGTGACTCGATTATTCAATGGCCCCGAGGAAATCTTGCACTAATACTGGTACAAGCCGACTATTTTTCATTTAGAATTTATGTTCATTTGCATATTACAACTGTGTATGTAACGCTAATTATGCATACAGTACCTATATTGGGAGAAGCTTAGACCTTTTAAGGAAAGTCAGTGTGACGTAGAGATGTCTATGAGGCCACTCGCGATGAACTGGGGCGAGCCGGAAGCTAACAAGAGAGATGAGTATGATCAAGTCCATGGCCGTGGAAAAAACTGCAGGGTGAGGGTTGTATGTGTTAACCGGTTTTATTCATCCATTAGTAGTGCCAACTACCTATTTGTCCTTCATCTACATGTGTTCCATGTCAACTTGCAGATTGAGGACGACCTCTCGAAAGGCGCAAGATGGAGAAAAGTTAGTACTCCAGACCTGTCTCAGAAAGCACCGCTGAGGTTTGGGCGACGACCATTGAAGCCCGAACCTGCACGTAAGAGAAGTATCAGCGACGACAGGTTGGAGGATGTTATTAAACGCGTAATGCAGCCGTTCATGGCCCAAATCGACAGGAAGATCGATCGTGCTGCAGATCAATGCGCAAAGGTCAGACAAGCTGTTGTTATTTCTAACTCTCCTTACGCACACGTCAAGATTTTTGCATTATTCGTTTTTTTTAGATAATCATGGAAAGGCTGAACAAGGCTGGTGTGATGTACAAACCTGGAAAGGCTTCGTCAGATGAGGAGCAACATGAAGACAACTGGACATATGTTAAAGGCCGTTATGAGGACAAATATTTCACGGGTGCTTACTCAGACATGGCAAATTCTAACGTACGAATTGTGTCATCTCGAGATGGGGTTGAACAAAAATTCAGTACGCCTCAACAAACAGTACCAGCCGGCGCAGGTGAAACCAAGTGCAACGCTGGAGTTGGAGTGCTCGGTCTGGGGACACCATCACAGCCTGTCGACATTGAGGTAAGCACTGCTATGTCACCCGAGTCATCACCATTGGTTTCCATGGATAGATGCTTGACGTCGGCCGGCTTGAAGCCTGGTTTCCAAGAAAAATCCGTTCCGTCTGAGGACTTCGGAAGTCTGAATGCCAAGTGCAAGTCAGTGGCGAAGACTGAAGTTCTTGGAAAGCGCAAGCGTAAGGTTTCGACTGTGCTCCATTCCCCTTTCACTATTCAGCCACGAAAGAGACGTACGAAGGGTGGTGCTAAAAAAGGTATTATTATATGATGTTTACGTACGACGATGAGCAGTGTTGTTCTCAACTGTATATATTGATTAACAATGCACATATATTTCAGGATTATTTGATGCGTCTGGTTCGGGCAAAGGGCCAATTGATGAAGGGGTAGCAGACGCCGTGACACCGGAACTCATTGATGCCGCCATGCTTTATGTTGAAACAGCCAACGCCGCTGGCGTTTTTGAAAGGAAAAGTGCTATTTTCAGAGATAGAGATGGGACTGCTGTGTCACCAGAACAATTTTGGTCTGTTGTTGCGGACGAAATGCTATGAGGCGAGGTGAGTACATGACTTATAATTGATGTTGCGTGGCATTTCACATGTTGCTTATATCCTGCTGCTTTTGGAATAGGTGATAAATGCATACTAGCACCTGGTGTATTCTCGCATTGGTCGTACTGATCGACACCTTTGTCCTGTGTACCGAGCAAACACATTGTTAAACAAAATTGTAGGTGGGGCTTTTATTCCCAGAAGGTCACGCAACAGCCATGATTACACAATAAACATATCGGCTGACTATGAAAGAGCCGAATCTGTGAGATCGAGATACGCAAAACCCTAAATTACCTTTCTATCCGTGATAATAGCCGTAACTTTTGATTGGATGAACCAAAAAATAATTATGAGTATGCAAAAGACAGGTATTGAAATTATTTAACCAAAGCAACAAGAATCAACTCAATTGGACTTACCAATAAAAAGATATGATCAAAACAGTAACAGCTGACATAAATTTACGAGAATTAATCTATAATCGATTTCGAGAAATAACAAGCAAGATGAAGTAATCGCGATCTTTCCTTGATCTCATGGTACACCTGCAGCAAAGTATTATGAAATCGTGATAAACCTGCAGCAAAGTGTTAGAAATATCTAGCACGAAGAATCCACGAAGATCCGAGAAGAACAGAGCTGACACCGCCAACGAATCTCTTTATTGCAACGATGTCGATCGATTACAAAAGATGCAACAATGCATCCAAAAACTCTCCAAGGATTGATCTAGATCCAAAGCTCTGAGTTCCCTCACGTCATTGCTAAAACCCTACCCTAGACGCCCTCTATTTATAAGGTAAAATTCGCGACCATAAACCGAGTCGGAATCCAACACGAACTCCTCTATCCCGGTCGGTATTCTGCCCGTGGAGCCCACATACGACCTCGGATTGAGATGACTCCAAAAGCAAAGTTGTTCGTATCGACGACGCGCACAACTCATATGTACCACTTTTCCATCGGACTCCATCTTGCGGACACTATTGTTTAGTCTTTAACAGCTCTCAACCAGCCAGGACTGGACCTAGGTATCGTCACGTCGATGCCAATCCATGCCATCAACTCTCATTGTGATGTCTTCGAAACTCGACCATCACGTGTCGAATATCTCCAATACCATACATCTCCGGTATAAACAACGCACGACAAACCGGTGCCCTCCTGGATCATCGTAGCCTTCACTTTCATTGTTCCTTCGCACGAACGTCCCGCATGACCTTGATCCTCGACCTCAGCTTCTCCCCAGCTTCGTTCCTCGATCCCGTCATCGACCATGTTCCTCTAGCTCCGGCAACACCTGAAGGTGAACACACAAATAACCAGCACGAGCACAACTCCACGACTTCACTCAGGTTAAGTTCCAACACAAGATAAATGTCATCACATAAGTATTTATATTATCCAAAGTATCCACATCAATGTTTCACTTAAAACACTTGTCAATGTTACAAATCACATATGATTTCATAATATCCCCCTTGATGAAAACATTGCCAACATCTCCTTAACACTAGACATTGAACATTGATTGGCACACACATTCACTTAACTCTCAGATTTTCAAGGTTTTAAAAAAAAAACATCAAAATGTTGGAGAAACACCAATAAACACCAAAATATTGGTAAAATATGATATGTATATGTGTTGAAATCTCTCCCCCTTTGACAATGAATTTCATCAAAACCACACAAAAATATTTCCCCCGCTTCAAAAAAATGTTTCTTTAAACAAAAAGCGATTTTTTTGTTTATTTTGTCATATTTCATTTTTTTGTTGCAACGAGCATTATGAAACATCATGAACATGATAATTGTGCATCCAAGTCATGTAAAAAGTAGTTTTACTCGACATGTATATAAGTATGATGTAATCTACACATGATTAAAAATCAAGTATTGTTACGATTTATTGCAAGACATGGTCTCCCCCTATCAACTACATCAATACTTGAATAAAAAATAACTTGCAGCCCATTACATTAAACATAACACTTTATAAAAGCATAATATTTATTTTCATTCAATTTATATGCCAAGTCAATTCAACCTTGTCAAGCCTATATTTAAAACACCATGCCAAGACTATGCCCAAAGTGCAATGATTAACAATCAGAAGCTTAAGGCAAATGGTAAGCAATCAGAAGTTTAAGAACTTCCAAGTTCATACCAAAGTGCAATCGTAAGTAGTCTCGTGAAGATGTAGTGCGACATTGGCATATTTATTTAGTAAAAATTGCTTGACACCACGTGTCTTCGTATATTCGAACCTTGGTACCATTATATTTTTATCATTGCTAGTAATTAAGTATCCAAGACACAAAGTTTAACCATGACAAGATTTATTTCAAGTTATCCTTCGTATTAGAAGTCATGTGATAGACTACTTCATACGGGCATACTTATAAAATTACAATGTCCTCAAAACATAAACGTGGTTGCAAAAATGTCATTTCAGGATGGAATACAATGCTCATTACTTTTCAGGTTTTTTTATTTATTAAAGATAAAAGAACGAAAAAGAAGCAACCGAAAAGATATTTTATATATCGTACAAGAAGAACAAACTCCTCCTCAAACCATCCCGTATGGTTTGATTACTCCAAGTTCACCTCGAAGAAAAACAAACCGAGAAGAATCCAATGGTTTAGTAAAAATGTCTGCCAATTGATGTTCGGTATCTATAAAGTGTAGCACAATATTCATTTTTTCAACATGATCTCTAAGAAAATGATATCTTATATCTATGTGCTTAGTTCAAGAATGTTGCACACGGTTTTTAGCAATATATATGGCACTAGTGTTATCACAAGAAAGTGGTACATTTTTTAAAGCAAACCCATAATTTCATTGTAGCTATTATCCATCAAATCTATTAGCAACAACAAGCAGCATCTACATATTCACTTTCAGCAGTAGATTGTGCAACAGAACTTTGTTTCTTAGAGGACCAAAGTACTAAAGAATCACCTAAAAATAAGCATGTACCAGATGTACTCTTTCTATCAATTCTACAACCTCCAAAATCAGCATCCGAAAAAGCACGCAATATAATACTAGAGGAAGCAGAAAGCCAAATGCCAAAAGATTGGGTGCCATGTAGATACCTGAAAATCATCTTGACAACTTGTAGATGTGATGCGCGTGGGGAAGCTTGAAACCTAGCTTTGTTGCGAAAAATAACACCATCCTCGTTTTGTTTGTTTTTAAAACGCAACGTGCACCAATAAGGGTATGACCTCTAAAAATATTTCCTCCCCCTGAACATATGTTCCTGCATAACAAATAAGATAACTTTCACCACAAAAGTAGAGGGACAAGCATCTCCATAAGTTACACTTTTATTCAGCCTGAGATGCATCTGTGAGGGAGGAGAACCAATTTTTATCACCGGTCATATGACGAGAACAACTGGAGTTCACTAGCCATATGTTCCCCTTCCTCAAGCGAAGTGACTAGAAACAACAAACACATGTCGATATCTCCGTACTGGGGTTAGATAAAAAACTTTTAGGTATCCAATACTGAGATACACGACGAGTAGGCAAAGCACGAGTTTTCTTATACATTGGGACAGATTGTATGTGTCTCGTGCAAGTTGAAACGGAAGGTGAAACATTCACCCTAGGCACATAACGGGGAGGAGTAGTTTTATCATGAGCATAATGTGCCTTGAAGGAATTATATCTAGCTTGTTTTCTTTCCTTTTTAATTACTCTAGCTAGTCTAAAACAAGAACCTACACCATGTCCACGTTTATTACAATAAGTGCAAGCGTATGTACATCCAGGTTTAGCATGTGATGTATGACCTACATTTGCACTTGTTGAGATATCATTAGACATGATGCCGGCAGATTTAAAAATCACATTGGTTGGCTTGTTATATGTTTCAAAAATTTCATTGCCAAGTGACTGAACAATAGTGGGTGGATTAGTCTTAAAATGAGCATGTGTATTAAAACCGAGTCTGGTATTGTTTTTACTCACTTTAGACTTATCTATGATCATATTCAGATTTTTGTGTCCACTAGAAAATTTCTGCAAAGATGCTTGTAAATAATTAACTTGATGAGACAAGGCAATACAATTATCACAAACACCATCCATGATTTGTTTTCCACTTTTACAATTAGCGCACAAAGAAACCTCATGGATATGTAAAGCATTTTCAACATGGAAAACCCTAGGATTTGCATCTTTCATCTTCAATTCAAGAATATGACAATTATTACAAGAAGTTGAATCTGTCAAATTAGAAGTATCTATGCTAGGATAACTAATTTGTTTACGTTCATGCACAATAGGTTTCTCATTGTTTCTAATGCAACTCTAAGCTTATCAAGAGTATCATCATGAACAGAACGCAAAGAGGTAAGCTCAGAATATATAAAATCACAAGACTTGCAGGAATCATCATCAGGAATCATAGACTTAAGTTTAGTAATTTCAGAATTCAAGGATGCAATTTTCGAGTCAAATTTCTTAATTCTTTTAGTAGCATGATCAAGCAAGGAACTCAATTTACTAGCACTTTTAAATAATTCGTCATAAGAAAGTTCTACCTCATTGTTGCTGTCACTGTCGTAGTCGTCGCAGGAGGTAGCACTCTTGTTGCTAGCCATAAGACACATCCCATTAATGTCGCGCTTTCCTTTGGATGCACCATCTTCATCAGACTCGATACCCCCATCACTCAAGCATGGTTCACCATATTCATTGATTACAGAGAAAATACTGTGAGCCATCGCTCGAGCAAAGTCGCCCCTCGTTTTATTCTTGATGTTGAAGGGGCGCTTCTTCTTCTTGTCCTCCCCATTTTCTTTTTTCACCATCTTGGATAAAAATTTGGGACAATTTTGGCGAAAGTGATTTGGATCACCACATTCAAAGCACATTGGAGCATTGTTCCCACCTCTCTTCCTTGAACGAACATTTTGCAGGGCACGTGTAAAACGAGAGGTGGGGAGTGCCAATTCTTCCTCTGGGTATTGATCTAGTTGTTCATCAGTTAGCTGAGACAAAGAAGACAGAGCATAGCAATATGTAGAAGTACCATCATTAGAGCAGCCAGGGTTAGTAACAAGTGCAATTGATTTGGAAACGGTTCTCCTAGCAAGAATATCTAAATCATGAGTTTTCAATTTTGAGTACAGAATATCAAGTGTAAGTGTGCTCATGACAGTAGATTCTCTAATAGATGTAACTTTCATCTCCCATATGCACAATCTAATGCACTCAAAAGTTGCCTAGAAGCGTCAGCATCAGTATAAGTAACACCTAATGCACGTAAGTTGCTGAGAATCTTATTAAAACGTGCAACGAATTCATCCAAAGATTCACCTGTATTCATATCAAATCTTATGTACTCCTTTTTGTACATGTCCTGATGCACCTCCTTAATAGAGTTTGATCCTTCATGATAACTACAAAGTGCGTTCCATACCTCATGAGCGGATGCAAGGTGAGCGACACGGTCGAAGTCACGTCGTTGTAGACCTTGGATGATGTAGTTCCTTCCCTTGTAGTTGTTCTCCACATGGACCAAGTTTGTTGGTGTGATCGCATCGTCCGCGGGGAGCTCGTAGGGCTTTGTGCCATGATGTATGCCTTCATCTTCGCCTTCCAGAACTGAAAATCAGCACCATCGAATACACAGGGTTTTGTAGAATACCTATCCATATCTAGCAAATCTAATCAACCGGTTAAGATAAATTTAGTAATTGGCTCTGATAGCAATTGTGAGATCGAGATAGGCAGTCAGAGGGGGGGTGAATGATTGCGCGGAAGCAAATTAAATCTTTTCCCGAAAGTTCAAACCCTAAATTACCTTTCTGTCCGTGATAGTAAGATAGTCGTAACTTTTGATTGGGTGAACCAAAAAACAAGTATGAGTATGCACAAGAAAGGTATTGAAATTATCTAACCAAAGCAACAAGAATCAGCTCAATTGGACCTACCAATCAAAAGAGAAGATCAAAACAGTAATAGCTGACAGAAAGTTACGAGAATTAATCTATAATCGATTTCGAGGAATTACAAGAAAGATGAAGTAATCGCGATCTTTCCCTGCAGCAAAATATTATGAACTCGTGGTAAACCTGCAGCAAAGTGTTAGAAAGATCTAACACGAAGAATCCACGAAGATCCGAGAAGAACAGAGATGACACCAGGTAAGCGGGCGAAGTTAACGACAATAGATCTGCGTGGACGGACAAACACGTTTATGCTGGTAACGGCGCTTAATAGCCATCGGGCCTGCCCAAAATCACGCCCCAAAAGCGCGCTTGCGCCAGGGAGGCGGTGGTTTAGTCCCACCTCGCCCGTTTAGGGGATCCTTACCAGCATAAAAGGGTTTGGCCGTCCACGCAAATCAGTTGCAGTTGACTCTACGAGGACAATCAAAATCCCCATATATCATGGGCTTCCTTGTGTGGATACAGGACTGGCATAGTCATGCCGGAGTTGGTTGCGAACCATATTGGACCCTCCTTCCGAAATGTTTTGCAACCCAACATGGTACCTCAATGATACCCCTCTTTCCCTTCCTCAGAGTCCCCTTATTTTGTTTTTTGAAAAAGTTGTAAAAATCCGGAAACTTTGTTCAAAGTGTCATCTTTGGTGTCCTAGATTCCGTGTAAACAAAACGACGACACTCGGAGACAGTCGAAAATCGGAGTTGCTTCGGACAGGGCGTTTCGGTACATCAAACGTCATTTCGGAAGGGGGGACCGATTTTTTGACATCCTCGGAATTGGACCAAATTTGTTTTCCATGATAGAGTATCCCTTTGAACAACGACCATCCACTTGGTTTCGTGTTTTCTGAAAAATTCGGATACGAAATCAGGCAAAAACCGCCGAATTTTGACCAAACTCGTAAAAGCCGTAGAAAATTCAAAAAAGTTGGAAAAATTTGGAAACCGTGTTCAAGTGTCATCTTTGGTGTCCTAGATTTCGTGTAAAAAAAGAGGAAATTCGGAGAAGGTCGAAAAAACGGAGTTGCTTCGGAGAGGGCGTTTGGGTTAACATCAAACGTCATTTCGGAAGGGGGGTCTGATTTTTTGACATCCTCGGAATTGGACCAAATTTTTTTTCCATGCTAGCGTATCCCTATGAACAACGAAGGGCCACTTGGTTTCGTGTTTTCAGAAAAATTCGGATATGAAATCAGGCAAAAACCGCCGAATTCTTAACCAAACTAGTAAAAACCGTAGAAAATTCAAAAATGTTGGAAAAAATTCGGAAACAGTGTTCAAGTGTCATCTTTGGTGTCCTAGATTCCGTGTCAAAAAAACGAGGAAATTCGGAGACGGTCGAAAAAACGGAGTTGCTTCGGAGAGAGCGTTTGGGTTATATCAAAGGTCATTTCGGAAGAGGGGATCCGATTTTTCGACATCCTCGGAATTGGATCAATTTTTTTTCCATGCTAGCGTATCCCTATGAGCAATGACCGGCCACTTGGTTTCATGTTTTCAGAAAAAATTCGGATATGAAATCAGGCAAAAACCGCCGAATTCTGACCAAATTATAAAAATTTGCAAATGAAATTGTGCATAAGGAAGACAAAAGGGTACATAGGATTTTGCATGAATGCAATCACGTACCCCATAACTGCGCGGTCGGTGGGCGAGTAAAAGCGGTCGTGGTCTGCGCTCCTAAACTGACGAGGTGGGACTAAACGACAACATTTCACTGCACGCGCGCTTGTGGGCCGCGTGTGTTGGGCCGCGTTGAGGGAGATGGCGCCTGTTTCCCCTCCCCGGAGTGCCCTTATTTTGTTTTCCGAAACTCGTAAAAACCGTAAGAAATTCAAAACAGTTGAAAAAATTACGATATGAAATAACTAGGGATGGAACCAAATTTGTTTTCCATGCTAGCATATCCCCATGAACAACTACATGCTAATTGGTTTCGTGTCTTCGGAAAAATTCGGATATGAAATCAGGCAAAAACCGCCGAATTCTGACCAAACTCGTAAAAACCGTAAAAAATTCGAAAAAGTTGGAAAAATCTGGAAACCGTGTTCAAGTGTCATTTTTGGTGTTCTAGATTCCATGTAAAAAATGAGGACATTCGGAGACGCTCGAAAAAATGGAGTTGCTTCAGAGAGGGCGTTTGGGTTACATCAAACGTCATTTCGGAAGGGGGAGGTCCGATTTTTTGACATCCTCAGAATTGAAGCAAATTTGTTTTCCATGCTAGCGTATCCCTATGAACAATGACCGGCCACTTGGTTTTGTGTTTTCGGAAAAATTCGGATATGAAATAAGGCAAAAGCCGCCGAATTCGACCAAACTCGTAAAAAACGGAGAAAATTCAAAAAAGTTGGGAAAAAATAATCCGGAAACCGTGTTCAAGTGTGATCTTTGGTGTCCTAGATTCCGTGTAAGAAAAACAGGGACATTCGGAGATGGTCGAAAAAACGGAGTTGCTTCGGAGAGGGCGTTTGGGTTACATCAAATGTCATTTCGGAAGGGGGTCCGATTTTTTGTCATCCTCGGAATGGAACCAAATTTGTTGTCCATGCTAGCGTATCCCTATGAACAACTACATGCTAATTGGTTTCGTGTCTTCGGAAAAATTCGGATATGAAATCAGGCGAAAAGCGCCGAATTCTGACCAAACTCGCAAAAACCGTAGAAAATTCAAAAAAAGTTGGAAAAATCCGGAAGCCGTGTTCAAGTGTCATCTTTGGTGTCCTAAATTCCGTGTAAAGAAACGAGGACATTCGGAGACGCTCGAAAAAACGGAGTTGCTTCGTAGAGGGCGTTTGGGTTACATCAAACGTCATTTCAGAAGGGGGAGTCCGATTTTTCGACATCCTCGGAATTGGACCAAATTTTTTTTCCATGCTAGCGTATCCCTATGAACAACGACTGACCACTTGGTTTTGTGTCTTCGGAAAAATTCGGATATGAAATCACGCAAAAGCCGCCGAATTCTGACCAAACTCGTAAAAACCGTAGAAAATTCAAAAAAGTTGGAAAAAATCCGGAAACCATGTTCAAGTGTCATCTTTGGTGTCCTAGAGTCTGTGTAAGAAAAACGAGGACATTCGGAGACGGTCGAAAAAATAGAGTTGCTTCGGAGAGGGCGTTTGGGTTACATCAAACGTCATTTCGGAAGGGGGGGTTCCGATTTTTCGACATCCTCGGAATTTGACCAAATTTGTTTTCCATGCTTGCGTATCCCTATGAACAACTACATGCTAATTGGTTTCGTGTTTTCTAAAAAATTCGGATATGAAATCAGGCAAAAACCGCCGAATTCTGACCAAATTATAAAAAATTGCAAATGAAATTGTGCATAAGAAGACAAAAGGGTACGTAGGATTTTGCATCAATGCAATCACGTACCCCATAACTGCGCGGTCGGTGGGCGAGTTAAAGCGGTCGTGGTCTGCGGTCCTAAACTGACGGGGTGGGACTAAACGACAACATCTCACTGCACGTGCACTTGTGGGCCGCGCGTGTTGGGCCGCGTCGAGGGAGATGGCGCCTGTTTCCCCTACCCGTAGTCCACTTATTTTGTTTTTCGAAACTTGTAAAATCCGAAAAAATTCAAAGCAGTTGAAAAAATTACGATATGAAATAACTAGGAATTGGAGAAAATTTGTTTTCCATGCTAGCGTATCCCTATGAACAACGACCAGCCACTTGGTTTCCTGCTTTCGGAAGAATTCGGATATGAAATCAGGGAAAAACCGCCGAATTCTGACCAAACTCATAAAAACCGTAGAAAATTCAAAAAAATTGGAAAAATCCGGAAACCGTGTTCAAGTGTCATCTTTGGTGTTCTAGATTCCGTGTAAAAAAATGAGGAAATTTGGAGACGGTCGAAAAAACGGAGTGGCTTCGGAGAGGGCGTTTGGGGTTACATTTTAACGTCATTTCGGAAGGGGGGTCCGATTTTTTGACATCCTCGGAATTGGAACATATTATTTTTCCATGCTAGCTTATCCCTATGAACAACGACCGGCCACTTGGTCTAGTGTTTTCGAAAAAATTCGTATATGAAATCAGGCAAAAACCGCCAAATTCTGACCAAACTCGTAAAAACCGTAGAAAATTCAAAAAAAGTTGGAACAGGAGTTGCCGGCCCACGCCCGGGGGCTACTGTCGCACCGACGGCACCCGGAGTACCACCGTTGCACGACGCGTGGGCTTCGTCTCTGAGTTCCCGGGAGGGTCTCATCCCGGGCAGCAGCCACAAGCAGCCCGGCAAGCTACTAGCCTGGAAGGGCTAGCGGGGCTTCGGGGAATATTCTCGCCGGGACACCTCTCGGGAAGCCACTTGCCGGGAGGGGGTTCCCGGGTGTGGTCAGGCCTGGGTGCCTCCCGGGAAGCCCCTTGCCGGGAGGAGGGGTTACCGGGCATAGGCTCCCGCCACAAGGGTGGGGCCCAACGGGCAGAGCAATGGCGCCACGCGGGCGCATGCCAGACATCGAGTGCGCAGTCTCGCCAAGGCGAGGAGTGAGGCGCACGGCACATTAAATGAGCCGACAGGAGAGGCAGTACCCGTTTGAATCAGGTGAACAGTGGCTGTCCAATCCTACTTTTAGGGTTTTAGACCCCTAGCAGCGGAGTTGGCGGTCATGCACGCTCACCAGCGCACCGAGGGGGAGTTGCCATGTCTCCCTGCTCGACACTTGTAATGCATGCACCGTGGCACCTGTGGTATCCCCTTGGCTATAAAAGGAGGACCCCCGCCTACGGTCAAGGGGGTTGGTTGTTCGTTCGAATCCCAGTAGGGTATTCTTTGGGTTCAGGTCGGTCAGCTCACAGTCAGCTTCTAGCTTTAGCAGAGCAGGGTAAGGATCACTTGGCCAGAAAGGAGAGAGTACCCGGGAACTCACCCGGCCACCTGTAACACTCGGTTTTGCAATAATACGAGCTCAGACAAGCAGGACGTCGGGTTTTACACCTCCGGGTGGCCCGAACCTGGGTAAAAACGTGTGTGCATATGTTCCTAGCTTGCACGCATTCTGGGTGGTTCACTTTGCAGTTTGCGTACGCCATCGGCCACGCCGGCGATCGCCGGAGCACGCCCCCGGTGTCGGAGCCCCATGCAACGACATCTGGCGCGCCAGGTAGGGGGCGCGAGAGGAGAGCTCACCGGTGACCGCCGGCGGCAGTGTCTGCATCGACGTCGGCTTCGCATTTTACACCGACAGAGCCGGCCGCCATGGCCCCCAAGCGGGCTGGTGACCCCCGGATCGACCTGCGTGAGGCCCCAGCGGCACACGCGCGGTCGCACGACGCACGACCCGCGTCGGGGGCTCAGGAGAACACAGAGCCCTCGCGAGTGCCGCAATCACAGCTGCTTCCCCCACCTCCTCGGCCGTCAGCTGACAAACCGGCTGAGGGGGCCGGCGGCCCCCAGCGCTGGGGCCAGCTGCACGAGCGGGCATGGACACGCAGCGGTAGCCGCGCCACGAGCACCCGCGTTGCGAGCAACGCCCGGGGGCTCACAACCCGCGCACCCAGAGGCGTTCGGGGCAAGAGCGGACAGCAGCCCTCGGGAAATCGGCTGCCTCCCGCACGAACCCCGGCGGAGGCCATCATCGCCACGCGGGTCATGGTGCGGTATGAACCACAGCAAGGCACGCTGGCGCACGAGATGTGGGGCGAGGAGTTGGACGCGCTCCTCGCCCTGGCCGCCCAGTAGCAGCAAGGCGAGGGCGTCCCGGTAGGCTCCGGCCACGGGCAGAACCCGGAGCGTGGAGACGCGCCCCGCGCCTCCCGACAGGGGGAGAATCCTCCTCCGCAGGGAGGCCAGGGAAACGGGGACCCGGAGGGGTCCTCGGACTCGTCACCCACCGTCACATGGGGTGACTTGCGCGGCATCTTGAATGCCCGCAAGCAAGAGGATCTACGCCAGCGCTTAGAGCGCCGGCACCGGCGCGAGGTAGAGCGCCAACGCCCGCAGGAACAGGAAGACGCTCCCATAGGCCTCGAGGACGGCTGCACCGCATTCACGCGCGAGCTGTGGCAGGTGACATGGCCCCGTAAGTTCCGAGCGCCAGCGCTCGGTACGTACGACGGGACCGTGAATCCCAAGGATTTCCTCCTGACCTACACGTTGGGGATGCATTCCATCGGCGCCGACGACAAGGTCAGGGCCAACTGGTTCCCGATGGTCCTGAAAGGATTAGCGAGAACCTGGCTGCTCCACCTGCCCGCTGGGTCCATCGCCACTTGGGCGGACCTGCGCGAGCAGTTTGTGAGCACGTTCCAGGGTGGCTACAAGCGCCTGGGAACCATGGCGGAACTGCACACCATAGTGTAGAAGCCGGGAGAGACGTTGCGGAGTTTCGTCAACCACTTCTCCAATCTCTCCTATTCTATCCCGAAGGCGGAAGCGGTTGCCATCGTCAACACATTCGCCATCAACGTCCGCAACCCCAAGATGCGCGAGAAGCTGAGCACACATCGGATCCGGACGACGCAAGATCTATACGCCCTGGCGCACAAGTGCGCCATGACCGAGGATGGGCGCCTAGCACCCGAGCTAGCAGCCAAGGCTGCCGTGAGCCCTTGCGAGGGTTCGCAGAAGAAGGGTTCCCGCAAGCGCCGCGGGAAGCAGGTTCTCGCTGCGGACTCGGGGGCTCCTGCCACGAGGCCTGCGAAGAAGGCCTCGCCGGGTGGCGGGTCTGGCGGCAAACAGGGTGACGCGCCCCGCGGCCCCATCCATGACAACTCCACCCATGACGCGCAGGACTGCCGCATCCTGCAGGGAATCAAGCAGCGGCGGGAGCAGAGCCATGAGGAGCGCCGCGCTGCTGGCGCCTGGTTCAACTGCGGCGACATCGGGCATCTCTCTCGGGATTGCCCGAACGACCCCAGAGCGGGGCCGAGGCCTGCCGGCGGCGGCGCCGGTAGAGACGAACCCCAGGGGGGACGCGGCCAGGCCCGCGCATGACGGGAGCGCCCTCCTCCGGGAGGGCCCCCTCCTTCAAGTAGCGGGCGATTTCCATCGCCTAGGGAGGGGTCTCCCTGTCTACGCATGCCGCTATGTCTGCGGCATGGACCCCTGCTGTTGCGGGGGTTCCTTCGGACGCCAGAGGGGCGTCCCCAGCGACCGGCTCGGGGGTGACTGAAGGAGCCGCTTGCTTCTGGCAAAACACCCCCGCCCGGGGCTTCCGGCGCTCTGCTGCCATCTTGGCCAGCTCGTCAGCAGCGAAGTTGTCCTTCCGCTTGACGTGCTCGCTCAAGGCAATACCCCGACACCACCATGACGCGGTGCGCCAGGAAGTAATGGCGTAGCTTGCGGGACGCAAGGAGAATCCCCAAAAGGAGCTTCTGCACTTGCAGGTACCTCGTTCGCGCGTCGCACAGCACCGTGCTGACGAAGTACACCGAGTGCTGCACTAATCGCTTATGCGGTGCAGGAGCTGCCGACTCGAGGGTGGTCCCTGGGTCTGAGGCGGTTGCTGGGGGCCGCTCAGCCCCCTGCCCCGCAGCCTCAGTCCCTGGAACATCTTCGTCCCTCTCGGCAACCAGCACCAAGCTGACCACCTGGTCAGTCACTGCTAGGTAGAGTAGCAGCGGCTCGCCCCGCTTGGGGGCGACGAGTACGGGTGGCGACCTCAGGTACTGTTTGAGTTTTGGGAATGCCGCTTCAGCCTCGGGACTCCAGTCAATCGGACCCTTCTTCTTCATCACCTTGAAGAAAGGCAGGGCGCGTTCGCCCAGCCTTGAGATGAAGCAGGCTAGCACGGCAACGCAGTCGTTGAGGCGCTAGACATCCTTCAGCTTGCGGGGGGCCTCCATCTTCTCGATGGCCTCTATCTTGCTTGCGTTGGCTTGTATCCCCCTGTCTGAAACCAAGAAACCCAGAAGCTGACCCGAGTTCACGCCGAAGGTGCACTTCTCGGGGTTCAGCTTGAGCTTGATCCTGCGGAGGTTATGAAACGTTTCCCGCAGGTCATCAATCAACGAGTCCCCGCGCTTCGATTTGATGACGATGTCGTCCATGTAGGCCTCCACGTTGCGGCCTAACTGGGGTCCCAAACACTCGCGCAACGCGTGCTGAAATGTTGAGCCCGCGTTCTTCAACCCGAAAGGCATGCATGTATAAAATCTACGCACATGCGAAGCTTATTCCCTGCCTTAGATACTACTATAGGGTTAGCTAACCAAGTGGGGTACAGAACTTCCGTGATAGCCCCGGCAGCCTTTAGCTTTTCCAGCTCTTGTTTGATGAAATCTTTGCGCTCCTGTGCTTGCCACCGAATCTTCTGCTTGATGGGGCGGGCGTCCGGGCGCACCGCGAGCCGATGCTCAATCACCTCCCTAGGGACTTCGGGAAGGTCCGACGGCTCCCAAGCGAATACGTCGGCATTCTCCAGGAGGAAAGTGATGGGCTTCAGCTGTTCCACCGGCAGCTGGAGTTTCTCCACTAGCCTAGCGGACAGGAGGTTGAGCCCCGCTCCGTTGTCCACCAGGACCTTGGTCACCGTCATGTTGCTGATGATCGGTGAGACGATGAAGGTATTTACCCCTGAACCCAGCTGCCGCGCTGGCTGATAATCAGCGCTGAAGGTGATCGGCACGTGCGACCACCTCAACGGCTGCTGCGGCTCCGCGTCCGGCGACAGTGCGCACACATCCCGGGTGAGGCGCTTCACCATGGCATGGGATGGGAGAGCATAGGCTCCCCCATGAATGCAGGCGACACCGCGAGGCTCCTGAAAGCCCGGCTCGTCACCGCTAGTGCAATCAGACTCGTGCTGCTCCTCAGTGCGAGCCCTGTCGCGTCCCCAGGGAGGGCGCTCCCGTCATGCGCGGGCCTGGCCATGTACCCCCTGGGGTTCGTCCCTGCCGGCGCCGCCGCTGGCAGGCCTCGGCCCTGCTCTGGGGTCGTTCGGGCAATCCCGGGAGAGATGCCCGATATCACCGCAGTTGAAGCAAGCACCAGCAACGCGGCGCTCCTCATGGCGTTGTTCGCGTCACTGCTTGATTCCCTGCAGGATGCGGCAGTCCTGCGCGTCGTGGGTGGAGTTGCTGTGGATGGGGCAGCGGGGCGCGTCGCCCTGTTTGCCACCAGGCCCCCCACCCGGCGAGGCCTTCTTCGTAGGCCTCGCGGCTGTAGCCCCCAACTCCGCAGCGAGGACCTGCTTCCCGCTGCGCTTGCAGGAACCCTTCTTCTGCGAACCCTCGCCAGGGCTCGCAGCAGCTTTGGCTACTAGCTCGGGCGCCAAGCGCCTTTCCTCGGCCATGGCGCACTTGTGCGCCAGGGCGTACAGATCCTGTGTCGTCCGGATCAGATGCGTGCTTAGTTTCTCGCGCATCTTGGGGTCGCGGACGTTGATGGCGAAGGTGTGGACGATGGCAGCCGCCTCTGCCTCCGGGATAGAATAGGAGAGGTTGGAGAACGGTTGACGAAGCTCCGCAACGTCTCTCCCGGTTTTTGCACAATGGTGTGCAGCTCCGCCATGGTTCCCGGGCGCTTGTAGCCGCCTTGGAACGCCCTCACAAATTGCTCGCGCAGGTCTGCCAGGTGGCGATGGACCCGGTGGGCAGGTTGAGCAGCCAGGTTCTCACTGATCCCTTCAGTACCATCGGGAACCAGTTGGCCCTGACCTTGTCATCGGTGCCGATGGCATACATCCCCAACGTGTAGGTCAGGAGGAAATCCTTGGGGTTCGCGGTCCCGTCGTATGTGCCAAGCTCTGGCACTCGGAACTTACGGGGCCATGTCACCAGCCGCAGCTCGCGCGTGAACGCGGTGCCGCCGTCCTCGAGGTCCATGGGAGCGTCTTCCTGCTCCTGCGGGTGTTGGCGCTCTGCCTCGCGCCGGCGCAGGCGCTCTAAGCGCTGGCATAGATCTTCCTGTTGGCAGGCATTCAAGATGCCACGCGCGTCACCCCGCGTGACCGTGGGTGACGAGTCCGAGGACCCCTCCGGGTCACCGTCTCCCTGGCCTCCCTGCGGGGGAGGGTTCTCCCCGTGGCATGAGCCGCGGGTCGCGTCTCCATGCTCCGGGTTCTGTCCGTGGCCGGAGCCTGCCGGGGCGCCCTCGCCTTGCGGCTGCTGGGCAGCCGGAGCGAGGAGCGCGTCCCGCTCCTCGCCCCACGTCTCGTGCGCCCGCGTGCCTTGCTGCGGTTCATACCGCACCATGGCCCGCGTGGCGATGATGGCTTCCGCCGGGGTTCGAGCGGGGGGCAGCCGATTTCCCGAGCGGCTGCGGTCCGCTCTAGCCCCGGACGCCTCCGGGTGCGTAGGGTGTGAGCCCCCGGGCGTCGCTCGCGACGCGGTATGCTCATGGTGCCGCTGTCGCTGCGTGTCCTCGGCCCGCGACTCGACTCGCGG
Source organism: Brachypodium distachyon (assembly GCF_000005505.3). NCBI lineage: Eukaryota > Viridiplantae > Streptophyta > Magnoliopsida > Poales > Poaceae > Brachypodium > Brachypodium distachyon. The sequence goes on from NC_016135.3 coordinate 5,652,804, forward strand.
GCCAGCGCGGGCGGCACCATGCCCGCGCGCGCGGCTTGCCCCGGCGCCGAGGGGGCGGGGAGGCAGCTGTGAGTGCTGCACTCTCGAGGGCTCCGGGTTCTCCTGAGCCCCCAATGCGGGTTGCACATCATGCGACCGCATGTCTACCACTGGGGCCTCGTGCGTGTCTATCCAAGGGTCACCAGCGCGCTTGGGGGGATGGTGGCCGGTCCCGTCAGCGAAGAAGACGAGGCCGACGTCGACGCAAACACTGCTGCCGGTGGTCACCGGCGAGCTCTCCTCTCGCGCCCCCTACATCGGGCGCCAGATGTCATCGCACGGGGGTTCGACACCGGGGGCGTGCGGGCACGCCCCCTTTTAGGTTCGGCAGGGGCGTCGGGGATCGCTCCGGCGATCGCTGGCGTGGCCGATGGCCGATGGCGTACGTACCCAGAATACATGCAGGCTAAGGACACATGCATGCGCATTTTTACCCAGGTTCGGGCCACCCGGAGGTGTAAAACCCTACGTCCTGCTTGTCTGAGCTTGTATTACCACAAAACCAGTTGTTTACAGGTTGCCGGGTGGGCTCCCGGGCACTCTCTCCCTTTTGGCTAAGTGTTCCTTGCTACTCTCTGCCGTCGCTAGGAGCTAGCCGTGAGCTGATCCAACTGAGCCCAGCTTGGACTAACCAACCAAAGACCCAACGAACGAACTGAACCCGAACCCTTTGACCGTTGGCGGAGGTCCTCCTTTTATACTGAAGGGGATACCATAGGTGCCACGGTGCATGGATTACAAGTGGTGAGCAGGGAGGCTCGGCAACTCCCACTCGGTGCGCTGGTGGCATGCATGAGTGCCAACTCCGCTGCTAGGGATCTAAAACCCTAAAAGTAGGATTGGACAGCCACTGTTCACCTGATTCAGACGGGTAATGCCTCTCCTGTCGGCTCATTTAATGCGCCGTGTGCCTCACTCCTCGCCCTGTCGAGACTGCGCACTCGACGCCCGGCACGTGCCCACGTGGCGCCGTTGCTCTGCCCGCTGGGCCCCACCCTTGTGGCGGGAGCCTGCGCCCGGGAACCCCTCCTCCCGGCAAGTGGCTTCCCGGGAGGCGCCCAGGCATGACCATACCCAGGAACCCCCTCCCGGCAAGGGGCTTCCCGGGAGGTGTCCAGGCGGGAATATTCCCCGAAGCCACGCTAGCCCTTCCAGGCTGGTAGCTTGCCGGGCTGCTCATGGCTGTTGTCCGGGATGAGACCCTCCCGAGAACTCGGAGACGGAGCCCACGCGTTGCGCAACGGTGGTATCCCGGGTGCCACTGGTGCGACACTTGCCGGTGGCGGCGAGGAAGTCACGACGTCCCCGCTGCACCCCTCGGGATAGGTTCCTCCGAAAGCAAGGGCTTTTCCAAAGGCGGGGGTTGTTGTGGAGGCGCGGTGGTAGCATCGTCGTCGGCGCTTGTCGCTGGCGGCATTCCTACCACGGCGTCTCCACCGCATTCCTCCAGCGGGCTCTCAAGGGAGACGTGCCGGGTGCACATCACCGGCGAGCATGCCGAGCACGAGACCGAACGAAAAGCTAGGTGCTTGAACCTGAACGATAAACTCTTTAAGAACTGAACGTAACTGAATGCTGCCTCGCTAAGGGTGGCCCCGGAACCTGCGTGTGGCCGGGGTGTTAGAAGGACGCTTGCGGGGGGAGTGCGCTCCCCGTGCAGCTTCCGGGTCCGTCCCGGGAGGGCATGGCTTGGAATAGTTACCCCGCAAGTGGAGTGGCTCGCCGCTACTGCTTGGCTCCAGGTCAGCACTGCGGGTCCGTCCCGAGTCCCTGGTTTTGTCAAGAGTGAGGCGCGTGAGTCCCCGGCAATACAAAGCACAGCACACAAAGGCAAGGGGGTCGACCCCGTGAGGCAGCCCCGGGAACAAGGGACAAGGATTAAGCAAAACTAAAAAGCTTGATTAACTAAGTAGCAAATGATTACATGAACTAATGAAAATGTAATTGTTCAAACGGCGCCAAGCGCCATGCTTGCAGGAGTGAAAACAACAGAGGGTAAACAAGAAAGCAGCAAAGAAACGGCAAGAGGCTGTGGCGACTAGTTGCCGGCGTCTTCCTCCGGGGGCTCCGGGGACGGCTCGGGGTCCGGCTTCCTCTGCATCCGCTCGACCACCTCGTCAACGAACCCACGCACCGCTTGAGTGTGGGTGGGTTCGTCCTCGCTGTCCGACCAGGCGTCCAGCAGCGTCTCGAAGGGAAACTTCGGGTCCCGGAGGTGAACCGTCGGTAGGATCATTCCGCCAACCTCTCGGGCGTAGTTGGCGACCTCGTTGGCACCAAACTTGGCGATCCAGACGTCGAGCGCCCCGAGCTTCCCCACCAAGTCGGAGAAGAATGGGAACAGCGTTGAGACGTCCGTGCCGTCCACCTCTGCAGCCTACAGCTCGAACCGAGGCAGCAGGTCGCGATGCGCCTGGGCAATATGGAGCAGCTTCTCGCTCTCCAGCTGCCGTTGCCCGATCAACGTGCCGTGATGGAGCCGGGCGTTAAGCGTGGCCTTCTTGGCCTTTCAGAGGCGGCTCGCCAGTAACACGAGCTCCGCGGCTCGGGCCACGTTGTCCTCGCCGGCCTTGACGAGCTCCTCCCGGACGGTGGCCAGCTCGGTCTCGAGCCGGGCCGATCTGTCCTTGGCGGTGCCGAGCTGGATCTCGTGCCGGGCCACCGCGTCCATCGCCCTTTCGGTGGCCTTGACTTGCACCTCCAGCTTGACGCGTAGGCCTTGGATCTCGCCGCAGAAGTTGGCGATCAGATCACTCTTCTCGTCGATCCGGGCCTAGGCTGCGGCGAGCACCTCGGCGTACTCCTTCTTGGCTTCCGCTTGAGCCGCCACCAGCGAGTCCAGAGCTCCCTGGAGCTCGATGCGCTGAGCCTCCAGTCGCCGGTAGAGCTCTTCTTCCGGGACGACCGGCATGTCGGCATCCTCCAAAGCCTCCCGAGCAAGGCACGCCTCCTCCCTGGCGAGGCGCGTCTTCTCCCGTAGCCGGGAGAGCTCCTACCGCTCCTTCTCCACGGCCTGTCGCAGCTCGCCAAGCTGGCTCTTGGTGATTGCATGGTGCTCCCTCACCTCGTTGAAGGAGGTGACGATGGCCAGCTGCTGGTCTTTGACCGCGTCCAGGAATCGGTGCCCCCGATCGAAGATGCTCGGATCCCAGGTAATGGGATTCCAAGCCACCCCGGCAAGGGTGCCAAGGTCGGTGTTCAAGGAGGCGGCCGCCGACGACGAAGCCCCCGCCACTACCGTATAGCTGGGCAGGGGGTCGTCCGCTTGCGACGGAGCGTCCCGTCGCTCGTCTCCGGCAGCCTCCCCCACACCCGCACCCGGGGACTGCGCGGCTGGTGAGGTTGCCGCGCCCTCGGCAGGGGTTGCCCCCTGCTGGGTGGCAGAAGAATCCTCGCCTGTGGTGTCTACAGCTGCTAGCGCGTCGCCGGACGCCGTTCCGGGGGCAGCGGTGGTTGTGGGGGCTGCATCCGGCCCCTCCGCCATCCCTATAACCTTGATGTCAGAGTCGAGGTCAACCACAGCAGCACCCACTCCCGGTGCGGGTGCACTTGGGTAAGGGAGGCAAGAAGGAGCTGTACCTGTTGCCGGTGTCACCTCCGATCAGGTTGGATCGCCGGCAGGTGTGATGGTGATGATGCTGGCCCCAATGCCGGCCGGGTCGGCAGCGCTGCTGGCATCCGCATGCGCCTTCTTGCTAGGCGCAGCAGACAAGGAGTCGTCCCTCCCCCTCTTGCTGGCGCTCGCCGACGAATCGGCCCTCAGGGGATTGCGCCGGAGCGCGAAGCCTCGGAAGAGCCCCTGAGCGGGCGGAGCCGGGGGTGCCCGTGGGGGTGCCGCGGTCCGGAGCACCGCGGGCACCGGCGACGAGGCCGCCGCAACGTCGGGGACCGTCCTCGGTGTGGCGGCCTCTGCAGCCACGGGAGCCGCTGCTGAGGGGGCCGCTGGCGGTCGCTGCCTTGGTGGTCACTGCCGTGGCTCCGGCGACCGCCATGAGTGCGGTCGCTGCCGAAGTGCCGGCGGATGCCCCTAGAGCGGCGGCTGTCGCAGAACTGGTATCAGCCGCTGGGGCAGATGCCGCCGTAGCCGTATTGGAGGTAGCTTCGTAGAGGAATTGGAAGGTGGCGAGGAGGAAGAGCGACGTGGGGTGAAGCTGCGCCACCCGCAGCTAGTACGACTCCATCGGCGCGTGGAGGAACAGGGAGAACGGCGGCACCAGCCCGGAGAGGAGGAAGCGCCTGAACACCCGGAAGTCGTTTTCCTGGTGGTTGGCGCCCGCGGGGAGGATCAGTGTCCCCCCGTGCTTATTGAACCCGGAGGCAACGACGTGCTGGATCTTGGCCAGCGCCTCGCCGTTGTAGCCGGGCCGATAGAAGGCAAGCGTGGCCCTCATCGCCCGCTTCTTCTGATCTTTGTCGGCGGCGGCCTTGGCGGCCGCCTCGCTTTTGCTGGCCGCCGATTTCTTTGGGGCCTTCCCCTCCTTTCCTTTCCTGGTGGTGGAGGGTGCCATGGGGAACGGAGGCAGAAGCTAGCAAAGCTCTTGGGTGCAAGATGCCAAAAAGTTGGAAGATGAAGGCTGGGGGTGGGGGGGTGGCAAAGTGATTTCCCCTCAGTACGGCAGTAAAAACTTAATAGCACTCCGCCGTTCGGTCACGGCCGGTTCCGCACCCAACAGGCGTGCTGGGATAATTGCTAATCAGAGGGATAATGCGAAGAGTGACCTTAACTTCCCTCTTTAAGGGGGAGGTTATGGCGGAAATCACGCAACCACTACTCCGTCCGTAACGGCGGGGTACTCAGGACGGCGAAGAGACGCGGGCCCGAGGCGAGTCGGGACCCACGCGTCGGTTGGGGCGTAGCCCGGCAACCGACCCAGGAATGTTCGTCTGGGAACAGGTGTCGCCGGCCCACACCCGGGGGCTACTGTCGCACCAGTGACACCCGGGGTACCACCGTTACGCGACGCGTGGGTCGCATCGCTGAGTTCCCGAGTGGATCTCACCCGGGCGGCAACGTACAGGCTGCTCGGCAAGCTACCTGCCCAGAAGGGCTAGCAGGGCTTCGGGGAATATTCCCACCTGAGCACCTCTCGGGATGTCACTTGTCGGGAGGAGGGGTTCCCGGGCGCAGGATCCCACCGCGAGGGCGGAGCCGAGCGGGCAGAGCAGCGACGCCACGTGGGCGCGTGCTAGGCACCCAGTGTGCAGTTTCGCCAGGGCAAGGAGTGAGGCGCACGGCGCATTTAAGGAAGCAGACAGGAGGGGCGTTATCCGTCTTGTCGGGCGAACAGTGGTTGTCCAGTCCTATTTGTTAGGTTCTAGACCCCTAGTAGCGGGGTTGGCGGTCATGCATGCATGCCAGCGCACCGAGGAGGAGTTGCCCAAGCTCCTTACTCGCCACTTGTAAACCATGCACCGTGGCACCTGTGGTATTCCCTTAGCTATAAAAGGAGGACCCCCGCCAACGGTCAAAGGGTTGGGTTTTTCCTCGTTAACTCGTTGGCTTTTCACTAGGGTTCAGTTCGTTCGTCGGTTCGTTTTCCAGAGCCAACTCGTAGTGCAACACTAGCAGTAGCCCGAAGTAGAAAAGAACACTTAGCCAAAAGAGACCACCCGGGGGCTTCCCCCGGCCACCTGTAAATAGCCGATTTTACAACAATACAAGCTCAGACAAGCAGGACGTAGAGTTTTACACCTCCGGGTGGCCCGAACCTGGGTAAAACGTGCATGCATGTGTTTGTATTGTACTTCGCAGGTCACATACGCCTTCGGCCACGCCGGCTGTGGTGACCCAGACCCGTAAGGATCCGGACCTCTGTGTAAACTATGCTAGTCCCTGGATCAAATGCTAGCACACACAGTCCCATTGATGAAATACCATATACATGTCTATTACATTGGTTCGGATAACAAATCTAGAGTACTTAATACAAGCCAAGCGGAAGTTCAAATAAAACACACTGATAAAGAGGGAGTCCCATCAATGCCACGGGCAAGTTGAGTGTAGACTCGCGACTCTGCGTCTTCTTCTTAAGCGTCACTCTCTGCACATGATAGGTGCAGGTCAGTACATTGAATGTACTTGCAAGTCACACATGTGTGGTTAGGAGGAATGCAAGGAAATGATGAAGGATTTCCTAGTTTGGCTACTAGGGTTGTTTTTGCAAAATGCTGCTTTTGGGGTTTCGAAATACTCATAGTATTTTTCCTTTGAAAATCTCTAATCCTGAAGTTTTGATAAAACAGGGTTTGAACAATAGTATGGTCATTCTGTGGATGTTCACTCCACGACCTAGGTATGCACTCTGGGTCAACTGACACTCACATAGCATACCTTTTCTCCTGACTCATTCTGTGGAACCTTCCATCGAGTGAAAACAGTTTTGGGGTTTTTGAAAACAAAACTTGAAGATCTCCACTTCCCATGACTTAATGACTCAAAGTCGCCCGTAACCAGGGGCATGGCTAATCGATTAGATTGACACTCTCAAGAGGTTTGTACACTTTACCCACTTGACACAATCAGTCCAAAGTGTTGCCTGACGACAAGCGTGCGCAACAGGTAAAGATTGTGACGAAGTCTTTCACTAGAAGCCCCCTGATACCTAATTTTGGCACCGCCCGCCCCATATGAGCACATTGGCTCCTCTCCGGATGGCGATACCCAGGTAAGGGTTTCCCGCTTGTTAGTCGACCAAGCCATAGCCCATAATAGCAAGTGGTTGCACAAGAAGCCTTTGGGTACATGAGAAGGTTTGAACTCTTGGATTTCTGGACAGCGGTCCCCACCTTCTCCTGAGCGTGTACCCGTTACGGGGCTACAACACTTGCCGACAGCCAACTGGCCTCCATCAAACCACTCCATCCAGATAAAACATTTTGGTTTTATTTCAAAAACATTTTTCCAAAAACATACACACTCATAAAGGGCACTTGATACTTTTCAATATAGTTTGGGTCCCGTCCCGTTATAATAGTATAGCATGCTTTGGAAAAATGTAAATACATAACTTATGGTATTTGGTGGCATGGCAATGGATCCTATAAGCAATCTACTAGGAATAACTAAACATGTTGAAAACGCATTTGATAAATACTTCGTATGGAAATAAATCTAACATGCATCCCTATGACATTGTAAACAACATAGCGTAAGCAAAAATATAGGTACTACATGATCAATAAGTGTAACTTGCCTGGTTCAAAAAAGTTGTTGCGGTCGTCAACTCCCTGGCACTCGTCGCAATTGCAATCCGAATAATCTAACGCGAAGAACGAAACAACAATAAATGCATATTTCCAAACATCTCTCAAAATCCAAATATAACTCCAAATGAACTTTGGATAAAGGATGTATCACAAGCATACAAAAACAGAATCTAAACGTCATCTAAGTAATACCATAGTATTAACAATTCAAGTTCTAAAGCCTAAGGTTAAGGCTAGTGTGGCTAAGTCTGAAGATTCAGTAATCTACTTCTGTTAACAGATTGCAACTAGGGTTGACAGGCAAAAGGTGTTAAAGTACAGAACATGGCATGAAATGTATGTGACAGTATAGTTTTAAGGTTGTACTAACTAACGCAATAGTTTTCAGGTCATTTGGATAAACAGGTCAAAAGTTACTGGCATGCAAAGGTGGCTAGTCAGATTCTGACAGACAAAGAATACTAACTTCTACTGAAAAGCTACTGATGCTAAAACAGAGAACTAAACAAAGGAATCAAAGAATATGATCTACTCTTCCAAATGGCACTGGTTTCACTAACTAAGGAGACATGAGGCACCAGCTATGAGCAGATGATAATGGCTACTCTAAAACAGAACAGAATAGGGTATGAACTTCTACCGTCGTGCTGCTAGTGAAGGTGAAGTTGAAATGGTCCAACTAAGAAATGGCTGTGAAGGGGTGTTCCTAAAGTTCAATCTACAGAAAGAAAAAACTAAAATGATACTACGGACAACAACAAGAACTACTGCGAAAAAGGCTACCCACTAAGAATGGTGCTGCAACTTCCTGCCGCGGCAGAGATACGGCAGAGAGGCTGCTTAGATTACCGTTTGCGACGACCATACAATGCACGAGATGAACCATCTAGGGCTACTGTCTACAGATAAATTGTAGAGGAACAAACACTCTACACAATGGTGAAAGCTAGAGCACATAATGATCAACGGTCTGCTAACAATCGACGCACGAACAGGGCTAATCGAAGACAGAAGAGATGAACAAATTTCATACTCAAATCTCTCCGGAGATGAACGGACGACGAATCGGGACTCAAGGAAGAAGATGAAGAGTCGGGGAAGATTCCCGGTGTCGCGGGGATTCGAACGGTGCAAGTGGCTTCGCGAATCGTTCGACGAATCTCCGGCGATTGCTCGCCGGAGTTGGGCGGCGGTGGCGGCGGTTTTGGCCAGAAATCGGGGCGCGTGGGCGGGCAAGGAGTGCGGGCGGGCGAGGGCGTGCGCGAGAGGGGGCGCGGGGTGCTTTATAGGGCTCGGGGCGCATGGGCGGGGTGGCCGGCGGGGGCCGCGCGACGTGGGATCGTGGGCGCGTGCGGCGACGGCGGAGTCGGAGCGGCCGAGCAGGCAGGCGGGCGCGTGCGGCGAGCCGCGGCAGCACGGGGTCGTGGGCGGGGCGGAGTCGGTAGCGCGGGGCCGCAGCGGCAGCGCGTGCGGCGAGCGGCGGCGGCGCGGTTGGAGACGGCGGAGGTGAGGGATGACAGGTGGGCCCCACCTGTCAGTGAGAGAGAAAGCGTATTTCTCCAAGAATACGTTTTCGTGCGGAGAAAGCGTATTTCCGGAGGAAAAAGAAAAAGAATAAAAGAAAAGGATTAATAAGTACTTTTCAGGATCTATAATTCACCCGAAATTCCATTTAAATCATTTAAAATATCAAATGGCATCAGAAAAATTCCAAAAACTTCTGTAAAATAATATATTTCATTTAGAGTCCAGGAAAATTATTCCCACTCAAAAATAAATTAATAAAAATAGTTTTAAGGTTTTTAAGCTTGAAATAAAATTTTAAATTCTAAAATATTCTCAAATCAATTTCTATCAACCTAAAACATTCCAAAACACCATTTCAAACACTTTCCATAATGCATCATAACGAACACCAATATTTTAAGACATGATCAAGGTGATATGCATAAGAAATGAAAAGGTGCGAACATCCGTATTTGAAAATTTTGGGATGTTACACCGGCAATCGCTCCCCTAAAAGGGTGTGTCCCTACCGAACCTAAAAGGGGGTGTTCGTACACCCCTGGTGTCAAAGCCCCGTGGTGCGACAGGTTGCAGGTGGAGAGGGACGCGGGGCCCGAGCAAGGGAGTCGGACAGCAGCCCCCACTTGTCGCAGGGTGGGTAGCCGCCGATGATCTTGTGCAACCCCGGGACGCCGACATGGCGGGAGGGAGCCCCCGGCATCAGCTCAGTGAAGGGGGCGTCTTCACCGGTGATCCCCTTCACCCACGCCCGAATTGCTTCCGGGACCCGTGTACATCCACGCGGGGTGGGAGCGCAACTGCAGCAGCGCGATACGCCGGCTGATGTGCGCGCCATGTCGAGGTCGGTGAGCCCTGCTAGCCGTAGAGCCTTGATTTTCTCGATGATGGGGAGGAGTTCGGCATCGCGGTTGTAGCGGTTCCGCCAGGTGTCGTTGGGCACCGGCAGCTCGGTGGGCGTGTAGATGAACTCCTCGGGTTCCTCCACACGAACCCAGCACCAGTCCGCGCGCCACACCTTCTCGATCTTCTTCTCCAACCGGACGATGAACTCCGATTTCATCCGGTTGCGGGCGCGGAAGACCACCCCTGACGACATCCCCCCCGCCTGCTCGATGCGCGGGTAGAAATAGTGCCGGAATAATGCCACCGACGGCATCACTCCGACGAACCCCTCGCAGAGGAACTGGAAGACGGTGAGGAGGAAGAGGGAGGTGGGGTGGAGTTGTGCCACCCGAAGCTGATACGCCTCCATGAGCGCGTGGAGGAATAGGGAGAACGGAGGCACCAGCCCGGTGAGGATGAAGCGCGCGAACACCCGAAAGTCGTTCTCCTGGTGCTCGGCGTCAGCGGGGAAGATGAGAGTCTCCCCGTACTCATTGAACCCTGAGGCGACGGCGTGCCGGACCTTGTCCAGCCCCTCGCCGTTGTAGCCGGGCCGGAAGAAGGCGTGCGTGGCCCTCAGCGCCCGCCTCTTCTAGTCCTTCTCTGAGGCGGGCTTCTTGGGAGCCGTCTCGCTCTTGATGGCCGCAGGCTTCTTGGAGCCTTTCCCTTTCTTGGGAGTGGTGGGCGCCACGGGGAACGCGGGCGGAAGCTAGAAGGAGTCAGGGGCGCAAGGGAGCGTGAGGACGGAGAAGAAAGGCTGGGGGGCTAAGTGTTTGCTCCTCAGCATAGCTGTGGGGTCTTATAGCACCCCGACGCTAAGCAACGGTAGCATCCGCACCCCACGAGTGTGCTGGGGATAATTACACTTCAAGAGGATAGCGCAGGGCGTGGCCTTAACCGCCCGTGTTTAAGGCGGAGTTTAGGGCGGAAATCTCGCGCCCACTACTCTGCCTGTAACGGCAGAATCCTTGAAGTAGCGCATAGACGAGGACCCGAAGCAGCTCGGGACCCACGCGTCGGTTAAGGGCGTAGCCCAGCAACCGACCAGGGAAGAGTCCACCCTGGAACAGGCATTGCCGGCCCACGCCCAGGGGCTACTGTCGCACCAGTGGCACCTAGGGTACCACCGCTGCATGACGAGTGGGCCACCTCGCTTGCTCCCCGGGAGGATCGTACCCCGGGCAGCACCCCACGAGCTGCCCGACAAGTCACCAGCATGGCAAGGCTAGCCGGGATGCGGGGGTTGCCCTGGAGGGCAGCAAGAGAAATCCCGCCCGGGTGCTTCCCGGGAAGGTTACTTGCCGGGAAGGGCATTCCCGGGCGCAGGCGCCCGTAACAGGAGCGGGACCGAGTGGGCAGGACAACGACGCCACGTGGCCGCTCGGCGGGCTCCCCGTGCGCAGGGTTCGTCAGGACAAGGAGTAAAGCAAACTTAAGCATTAAATGCACCGACGGAAAGGGGATTCCCCGTCCAGTCAGCCTACAGTCACTGGCCCGGTGTAAATCCTAGGCACATAAGACCCTAGTTGCAGGGCTACCCATCCAGCATGTGAGCCAGCGCAGTAGGGCCGAGCTGCCCTGGCTCCTTGTTCGCCATTTGTCACCCATGCACTGTGGCACCTATGGCATACCCTTGAGTATAAAAGGAGGACCCCCGCCAACGGTCAAAGGGTTCAGTTCGTTCGGTTCCTTACTCGTTTTAGCCAGAGATAGCAAGTAGCCCTTAGCGGAAAAGGAGAGAACGCCCGGGAACTCCCCCGGCAACCTATAAACCCTTGTTCACTGGCCAATAAGAACACAGAAGGGTTTTACACCTCAGGGTGGCCCGAACCTGGGTAAAATGATCGTGTGCATCTTCACGCTTGACATTGGCCCCACCGGCGATCGCCTGAGCGATCCCCGTCGCCCACTGCCAAACCTAAAAGGGGGTGCTCGCGCATCCCCGGTGTCTGAGCCCCGTGCTACGACAGTTTCCCACGCCGGCGTTATTGCACGCACCCGCCCTCTCGCCTCCCCGGCCAGTCGCCTCCCTCGCCGTTATAAACCCCCTGCCCCCCGTCCTCGCCGATCCTCACACCGCCATCTCACCTCTCTCTCTCCCTCACGCCTCTCTCTCCCTTGCGACCATGTTCATCGGCGGCAACGGCGACTGGTGGGGGCACGGCGGCCGCAGCCGTCGGACGGACGAGGCAGCGGCGAACGGGTTCTTCCCGCACACGCTGTTGTCCGAGCAGGCTGTCGCGCTGTACCAGGCCAGCTCCCCGACGCCGCCGGACACGCGGCACCCGTCGGGGTGGGGATCCTGCCGGTGCCACCCGTTTGGAGCCCTCGGTGACGCGCCGACGTCACCCATCGCCGGCAGCTTCTCTCGCCGGACGACCCACAGGCCCGCCGGTACGCCGCCGACAACACGGCATACTGGGAGGCGCTTTTCCAGGGCGAGCGGGCGGCCGAGCTCGCCCAGTTCGACCCTGACAACCCCCCGTCAGGACGACACAATGTCATCGGGCGCAGGGCTTGGAGGGGCGTCCCCGGCCGCACGCTCGCCGCCGTCCTCGACCACCTCGACACCAGCGCTCTCCCTGGCCCCCCTCCACCGCAGCCGATGTCCGACGGGCTATCCCCGCGGCGCAAGAAGATGGCCGTGAAGAAGCGTCCTGCGGCACACCCAGCACGTGGCATCGTCATCGGTGATGGGCCGCCGCCGCCCGGCGCGCCCGCCCAGGAGGAGCCGGCGCCGTGGTGGGTGGAGGAGCACGGCGTGTAGATGTCGCTCGCGGCTCTCGAGGATCCCGAGGAGTTCTCGGGTTAGCAAGCCGCCAAGGCGCTCTCCGTGGTGGAGCCGCCTCGGATGACCGAGAAGAGGCGCTCGCCTGGGAGGAGATGCAGGCAGCGGCGGCAGCAACGGCGCCGCCAGTAGCAGTGCCGGGTTCGTGCAGGTGAAGGACGAGCCGGTCTCCGACGACAGCGACTTTAGTTGGAGCTTCTTAGATTAGGTTTAATTTAGTAGGAAATGGGATTTGACAGGGGTACCTTGCAGGCATGCCATTTGTGCCATATATAAAGCTAAGGAGCACCTTGAAGATTATGTCAGTCCTTTTTTCAAAAAGCCACTGTATGTCTCTTGAAGCTGTGCTCCACCTCAGTTCTTAGTTCATCCTGGTAGGAGAAAGAAAAATAGGAGAAAAATAGGTGATGAAAAGGAAGAGCCAAGGGGGAGAGGCAGACTGGTTACAGTGAGGAAAGGCCACAGATTGATTGTCTGAACTTGTGGATGCTGTCAACTTGTAAGGCACTGAATCTGTTTAAATGTTGTCAGTTTATTTCTGTGACCTTGTTTTCTGCCAATTTGCTTCTGTGAACTTGTTTTCTGTCAAGTTGTGGATGCTGTGATTTTGTTTATGCTGTGACGTTGAATCTGTTCAGATGATGATATTGGGGCTAAATTTTAAGGCAGCAAACTCCACTTAAACAGATTGTTCAGGAAATACAACTAGTTTAGAACAAACATTGAGAACAAATTGTTCAGGAAATACAACAAGTTTAGAACAAACATTGAGAACACTTATTACATTTTTGAGTACAAACAATACAAGACTGCACCTAGAGTGACAGCAACACTGCATGACACCATAGCAAAACACCTCAAATCAGCCTCCTTCTTCTTCCCTTCTTCAACCTTGTTCATCAGTTCTGCTATCTTCTTGTTCCCTTCCTCAATTTTCCCTTCCAATTCCTCTCTCACCTGATCTTGTGCTGCTAATTCAAACTCCAACATCAACATCTAGTCACATAAATTTTGGTTCCCTTTCTTCTCTTCAAACAAAAGTGCATCAAGAGTACGTATCTGCTTCACATATTCTGCAGGACCAAAGACATGCGACTGAACTTTTTTGACATTGCCGAAGTCCTGATGTTCCACATATCCAAGATTTTCCTCTAAATTCAACAGGTCATCAAAGTCTACATACCCATTATTATACTGCATTTGAAATTACAACATCATTTACTCAACTGCACCAAATATTCAAAACTCAAAAACTCGAAACTCTGCCTCAACAAATCGAGCTATGGGGTGCTCAGGAAGAAATGGTTTACCTTGTCACGCTCGAGCTGCTAGCCACTGGATCCCTCAGCCACAACATCATGGAGGCGCCCCCTTCATCCGTGAATCCGCTACGGCCCATCCAAGCTCGACGGCGGCGACTGTGGCGACAAGCTAGGGTTGAAACTTGACCGGCGGGGAAGGGGCGCTAAGGGAAGGCACTTTTCGAAAGACATAAACCTCACCGGCTCCCGTCGATTCCATCTCCAATTGAGGGATTGAGCAGTTAGGATTCGTCGACGGGACAAACAAATGGGGAATTTGGGGGTGCGCCCGCCCGAAACAGTGTTAAGAGAGCCGTTAACGGGTCGGGTGAGGAGGAAACTGACGTGGCACACATGGCGGGGCGGGGAGGCTGACGTGGATATTGTATTGTGGGCCCAGGTCATCAGAAACACCGTCAAGCCGCTTAATCTTCGAGATTTGGGTTTTTTTAGACTCCCTGTCCCAAGAGTTGTGGATTTGTGAGACCAATGCCACAAAAAGTGTGGTTCCTTGAAATTTACTCTACAATCAATTCTTCAAGTTTTCAGTTTTCTTTTTCAACAACATTTTTTAAATATTTTTGTAATAATTAGCAATACTAGTGCAATTGACAACTGCATCTCTGAAGTTGGAGACAACTTGAATCTTTTAGTTTTTTACTTCAGGTCGCTTGAAAGAGAAGAAGACGTCAGAACAAGAGAGGGACGTGATCTAGTTGAGACGGAAAGGAATTTGTCAGGTCTTACCAGGACTTCAGAAAAACAAAACAGGAAGTAACGGGGGTAGCATCCTCTGAAGCGACGCGACACCACCCGACACTTTAGACCGTAGAAAGTACAACCTTAAAGGTAAGAAGAGTGACGTCACATATACCACAGATTCCGAGAGAATCGATGACAAGGGTTTCTCCAACAGCTTCAAGTAACTGGTGTGGGTTTAGGGTGGACACGAGCTGAGCCGAGCTGGGCAGGCCAGGCTCACCCAATGATAGAACGACTTCGGCTACTCTCACTCATAGTGACGAGGTGGACCCAACGAAAACGAACAGAGAACGCACGCGAACCCAATAAACATAGAGGTTTTTGCGACACGTACTTTCCTTGCGTCTTTTCGGGCATTTTCTTCCTTTTAGTCAATCTCTAACAAACTCGCCAATCACGGCACACACGATCCATTTCTCCAGCGCTATCCCTCATATACGAAGTTGTGTGCAACGCCGAGCAAGGGCTAAACTACTGGCTAGGTGTCGCAGCATGAACATAGCACGCCTCTGGCCTTTATCTGTTACAGGCAAAACATAAATTGCATGGATACGGGACAGCCCCACGTACCAGCATAAGCTAAACATAAAAACAAACAAGGTTTATCTGGAGATCGTTTCATGCGGTCTGATTAATCTGAAATTAATTCCTGAAAAATCTCAAAAGCCCATTCATGTAGTGGGATGAGGAGTGGAAATAGTCCCACCTTGCTAGTCTCACATTGCCATCTTTGCCTGCTAGATCACACAAACCTCCTCAACAAGCTCTCCATTTTAGAATGCCGAATGCCGACTTGACATCCATACGGTGAAGTTTCCATCCCTCCTGAGCTGCAGGTGCTACTAAGAGCCGCGATCTGATTCAATTCTGGCCACTGGAGCATAAACCTCATCGAAATCAATACCTTGCAGCTGCACATAGCCTTTAGCAATGAGCCTTGCCTTGTGCTTCACCACAGCATTCGTGGGATCGATCTTTCTTTAACTTATATCCACTTGAGACCGATAATTAAGTTTCGTTTCCTTCAATTGAGGACATCTCCTCCTTCATTGCGTTGTGCCAGCATTCTTCTTCAGAGCTTCATTATAACTAGCCGGTTCCTCTAAACCCCGCAAACATAGCCTTGAATATTCTAACTCCACATCGGAACAATCACCAAGCACACCGTCCAGACTTCGCTTCCATTGTGGCCCAACTGGACCACTCGACCCGCAACGAGTGTCAGTGAAATTCTCCGGCACTGCCGTGCTGGCTGCCATGACAGGGAACTTTGGCGCCAGCGACTGAGCCACCTGACCCAGTGGAGATGGAGTGGCCTGCCGCGTTTATGTCGCGGCAGTGGGTGAGTCTCCTGTCGCGGCAGACTTCTTGATTAATTCTGCTGCCGCGGTATCCTTCGTCGTACCTCGCTGAGAACTTTGGTCGTGATTAGCCCATGGCCGAACAACTAAAAGATGGTTTCACCGATCCCCGATATCGACGTTCTCCCGTGGACAAAGAGGCCAGCTACAAGCACGCTTGCGAATATTTGGCAGCCGGGCAGCGGTGGGGGCAGGGGCGGAGCGCACGTGCCCCTGCTCCCAGAACTTTGGTCGTGATTAGCCCATGGCCGAACAACTAAAAGATGGTTTCACCGATCCCCGATATCGACGTTCTCCCGTGGACAAAGAGGCCAGCTACAAGCACGCTTGCGAATATTTGGCAGCCGGGCAGCGGTGGGGGCAGGGGCGGAGCGCACGTGCCCCTGCTCCCCGGCAGCGGCGGCTGGAGCTCCGGCAAACTCCTATGTACGGGGGAACGACGGTCCAGGAACGGATTTTTTTTTTTTGAGCGGATCCAGGAACGGATTTTTTTTTTGGCCGAATCCAGGAACGGATCGTGCTCCTGAAGGCCCTGAGAACGAAAGAGGTCGATTCTTTTTTCTGGGCCACATCGTTTTCCCTCTTAATCCCTCTCTCTCCGGCCGTGCCTGTAGGCCATAACTCACAGCCATAGATGGCCTTGATATTTAGGCCCGACTTCTACTTTGTTCCCTTGGGTTTGGGCCTCAGGGAGGCTGGTCCTTGTTAACAGATCCTAGCTACCTTGTGTAATCGGTTGTGTAAGAGCATCTCCTAAGGCATATCTATATTTGGGTATAATACTCAAAAAGTGTCAATATATGTATTTTGCCCTAAAATCTAGCTCCAGCAGCATAACCAAAAAAGTTGGATGCCCATATTTTTTTGGGTAGTTACCCATATTCTAGTCCCCAATACCCAAATTTGGGTATTCCCGGCTAGACTACCCAAATGACCCAAAACGAAGCGCGCGCACCCAAATTTATATTATCAACACTCCTCCTCACGTCTAGGCTATTTTAGTCCTTAGCGTGGGTTCGATGTAGGCCACAGAATATTTTTTTTAATACTGCATGAGCAGGGAGGTTGGTTCACATGGCTAGCACATCAATCTTACATGGTATCAGAGCCAGGAGGTCTCAAGTTTAAGACCATACTCATGTAGTATTAAAAAAAAAGATTCTCCGGCCTACACCGAACCCACGCTAAGTGTTGAATTTAGTTAATTTCGATGAATATTTAATCTGGAAAAACAATGTGTAAAACATGTAGCATATTATATCATGCAAACTAGATAAATTAAATAGCAACGCACAGCAATAAAATTCATCTAATTTTATGGCATGAACAATAAAACAACTAATCAAAATCAACAAGAAAGAGAAGATTACGTACGGTACTGTACTCTTTTCTTTTGTTTGTTTGTTGAGGTCGGTGACGAATCCGGCGGCGTCGATGTTCACGCCGGCAGCAGCAACAACCTTGGCTATCTCCTAGGCAGCGGCCAACGCCTGCGCTTGCGCCTGTGCAGCAGCAGTTGCCTGGGTTTGGAGTTGGGCGGCCTGCTGCTGTGCTTTGAGTTGTGCAGCATGTTGCTGCTGAGCTAGAGCGGCAGCCTGAGCCGCAGGATCTCCGAGCTCGTCAGCCATTGGTGATGAAGGTGCCGACGAAACAGGGACGTGAAGAAGCGAGCAGTCGCGTGAGAACGCTCCCCAAAAACCTTATCGACCGTCTCCCGGGCAGGATCTCGAAGGTCGGGGTTTCGGAGGCCTGCTCTCCCGGCGATCTGTGCACGCAGTCGACGAGATGGAGTAACAGTTGGCGGCGAACAGCAAGATTGTATCGTGGGCGTGACGGCTAGGGTTGTTGTGAGATCAAGATAGGCAATCAGAGGGGGGTGAATGATTGCACGGAAGCAAATTAAAACTTTTTCTGAAAGATCAAACCCTAAATCACCTTTCTGTCCCTGATAGTAAAACAGCCGTAACTTTTGATTTGATGAATGAAAAAATACGTATGAGTATGCAAAAGAAAGGTATTGAAATTATCTAACCAACGCAATAAGAATCAGCTCAATTGGACTTACCAATCAAAAGATATGATCAAATCAGTAACAGCCGACAGAAAGTTACGAGAATTAATCTATAACGATTTCGAGGAATAACAAAAAAGATGAATTAATCGCAATCTTCTCTTGATCTCGTGATAAATCTACAGCAAAGTATTATGAACTTGTGATGAACCTGCACCAAAGTGTTAGAAAGATCTAGCACGAAGATTTCACGAAGATCCGAGAAGAACAGAAATGACACCGCCAACAAATCTCTTTATTGCAACGATGTCGATCGATTACAAAAGATGCAACCACGCATCCAAGAACTCTCCAAGAATTGATCTAGATCCAAAGTTCTGAGTTCCCTCACGTCTTTTCTAAAACCCTAGTTAGGATGCCCTCTATTTATAAGGGAAAATTCGCGACCCTAAACCGAGTCCGAATCCAACACAAACTGCTCTGTCCCGGTCGTTATTCTGCCTGTGGTGCCCACAGACGACCTCAGATTGAGATGACTCCGAAAGCAAAGTTGTTCGTCTCGACGACGCGCACAACTTTCATGTAGACCACTTTCCCATACGATGCCATCTTGATGACTATACTGTTTAATCTTTAAACAACTCTCATCCAGCCACGGCTGGACCTACATATCTTCACGTCGATGCCACTCCATGCCATCAACTTTTCTTGTGATGTCTTCAAAACTCGACCATCACGTATCAAATATCTCCAATACCATACATATCCGGTATAAACAACGTACGACAAACCGGTACCCTCCCGGATCATCGTAGGCTTCACTTCCATTGTTCCTTCGCAGGAACGTCCTGCATGACCTAGATCCTCGACTTCATCTTCTCCCAAGATTCGTCCCTCGATCCCGTCATCGACCACGTTTCTCTAGCTCCGGTAACACCTGAAAGCGAACACACAAATAACTAGTACGAGCACAAGTTCAGGACTTGACTCAGGGTAAGTTTCCCACAACTCACGCCATGTTTTCACATAAGAAACTAATGGATCAGCACACCACTAGCAAAGCACTAAGTGCAAACAAGATACATGTCATCACATAAATATCCATATTATCCAAAGTATCCACATCAATGTTTCATCTAAAACACATGCCAATGTTACACATCACATATGATTTCACAATCTCCTCTTGATGAAAACATTGGCAACATCTCGTTAACAACACTAGACATTGAACATTGATTGGCATACACATTCACTTAACTCTCAAATTTTCAAGGTTTTGAAAAGAAAATGAAAAACATCAAAAATTTGGAGAAACACCAATAAAGGTAAAATATGGTATGTATATGTGTTGAAATCTCTCCCCCTTTGACAATGAATTTCATCAAAACCACACAAAAATATTTCCCCCGCTTCAAAAAAAATTTCTTTAAACGAAAAGCGATTATTTTTCTTTCTTGTAATGAGCATTATGAAACATCATGAACATGATAATTGTGCATCCAAGTCATGTAAAAAGTAGTTGTACTCGACATATATATAAGTATGATGTAATCTACACATGACTAACAATCAAGTATTGTTACGATTTATTGCAAGACATGGTCTCCCCTTGTCAACTACATCAATACTTAAATACAAAATAGCTTGCAGCACATTACATTAAACATAGCATTTTATAAAAGCATAATATTTATTTTCATTGAATTTATATACCAAGTCAATTCAACCTTGTCAAGCCTATATTTAAAACACCATGCCAAGCCTATGTCCAAAGTGCAATGATTAGCAATCAGAAGCTTAAGACAAATGGTAAGCAATCAGAAGTTTAAGACAAAGGTTTCAATAAACACAGCAACTTCCAAGTTCATACCAAAGTGCAATGGTAAGCAGTCTCGTGAAGATGTAGTGCGACATTGGCATATTTATTTAGTAAAAATTGCTTGACACCACGTGTCTTTGTATATTTGGAACCTTGATACCATTATTTTTTCATCATTGCTAGTAATTAAGTATCCAAGACCAAAATAGCTAACAAAGTTTAACCATGACAAAATTATCATTGCCGGTAATTTAGTTCAAGTTATCGTTCGTATTAGAAGTCATGTGATAGACTATTTCATACGAGCATACATATAAAATGACAATGTCCTCAAAACATAAACGTGGTTGCAAAAATGTCATTTCAGGATGGAATACAATGCTCATTACTTTTTCAGATTTTTAATTTATTAAAGATAAAAGAATGAAAAAGAAGCAACTGAAAAGATATTTTACATATCATACACGAAGAACAAACTCCCCCTCAAACCATCCCGTATGGTTTGATTACTCCAAGTTCACCTCGAAGAAAAGCAAACCGAGAAGAATCCAATGGTTTAGTAAAAATGTCTGCCAATTGACGTTCGGTATCTATAAAGTTGAGCACAACATTTTCTTTTTCAACATGATCTCTAAGAAAATGATATCTTATATCTATGTGCTTAGTTCTAGAATGTTGCACGGGTTTTTGGCAATACATATAGCACTAGTGTTATCACAATAAAGTGGTACACTTTCTAAAATAACCCCATAATTTTTCATTGTAGCTATTATCCATAAAATCTGTGAGTAACAGCAAGCAGCAGCTACATATTCACTTTCAGCAATAGACTGTGCAACAGAACTTTGTTTCTTAGAAGACCAAAGTACTAAAGAATCACCCAAAAATAAGCATGTACCAGATGTACTCTTTCTATCAATTCTACAACCTCCAAAATCAGCATCCGAAAATGCACGCAATATAATACTAAAGGAAGCAGAAAGCCAAATGCCAAAAGATTGGGTGCCATGTAGATACCTGAAAATTCTCTTGACAGCTTGTAAATGTGATGTTCGTGGGGAAGCTTGAAACCGTGCACACAAGCATACAGAAAATTGTATATCCGGTCTAGAGGCAGCAAGATAAAGAAGTGAACCAATCATACTCCTGTACATCTTTTGGTCAACAGGTTCACTATCCTCATCAAGATCAAGCGATGTCGTAGATCTCATTGGTGTCATAATAGGCTTGCAGTTTTCCATCCCAAAACGTCGTAGTAGATCATTCGTATACTTACTTTGATGTACAAAGGTGCCCTCCTTTGTTTGCTTGATTTGCAACCCTAAAAAGTAAGTAAGTTTGCCCATCATGCTCATCTCAAATTCCCTGCTCATAGTTTCTGAAAATTCTGACACCAAAGCATGAGAGGCACACCCAAAGATAATATCATCAACATAAACTTGTACGAAGAGTTGATCATTGCCATGCTTGAGTACAAATAAGGTTTTATCAACATTTCCCATGGTAAACCCCTTTTCAAGTAAAAAAAAATTTAACCGATCATACCATGCACGTGGGGCTTGTTTTAAACCATACAAAGCCTTTGAGACTTTATAAACATGGTTTGGGAAATTTGGATTCTCAAAACCCGGTGGTTGCTTAACATAAACCTCCTCATCAATGAAGCCATTGAGAAAAGCACTTTTAACATCCATTTGATAAAGCTTGAAACTTTTAGATGCAGCAAATGCCAATAAAATTCTTATAGCTTCTAATCTAGCAGCAGGGACAAAAGTTTCATCAAAATCAAGACCCTCAATTTGAGTAAAACCTTGAGCAACCAACCTACCCTTGTTGCGAGCAATAACACCATCCTCACTTTGTTTGTTTTTAAAAACCCAACGTGTACCAATAAGGGTATGACCTAGAGGTGGTGAAACAAGAGTCCAAACTTGGTTACGCTCAAAATTTTCTAATTCCTCATGCATGGCATTGATCCACGATTCATTAGTAAATGCATGAGATATATCTTTGGACTCAAAAGAAGCAACAAATGCAGAACGATTGTGAGAGTTAGAATTGATAAACCTTGATCGTGTGACTCTCTCAGTCATGCTTCCAATAATCTGTTCAGGAGGGTGCCTCTTTTGAATGTGTCGGGGTGCTGAAATATTTGACTCAGCAGTTTGCTCAACCCCAGCTTGAGTATTCGAGGTAGTCTCCTGAGGGTGATCAGCTGTAGCAGCAGTAGTAGGTAGGTGTAGGAACAGCTACAGATGGTGCATGGACAGCAGGGGGCACGCCATCCTCCTCATCATCTTCATCATCTAAAAATATTCCCTCCCCCTGAACATATGTTCCTGCATTAGAAACAAGAGGACTAGAGCCAGAACTAGCCTCATCAAAAGTCACTTCACTGGTTTCCATTAGTCGGTTAGTCTCGTAAACATAAACACGGTAACCACGTGAATGAGCAGGATATCCAAGAAACATGCCATCATATGATTTAGACTCAAACTTATCTAGATTGCCAGATTTAAGAACAAAACATTTGCATCCAAAAACTCTTAGGTGAGATATAACAGGTTTACGTCCAAATCGTAGTTCATATGGCGTTTTACCAATTTTGGCACACGATTTGAAACATAACAACTAGTAGATATAGCTTCAGCCCGAAACTTTCTAGGAGTAGAAAATTCATCAAGCATAGTACGGGCCATCTCAACTAGAGTTCGATTCTTACGCTCCACTACACCATTTTGTTGTGGTACATAAGGTGCAGAAAATTGATGTTCAATGACAAGTTCATCGCAAAACTGATTAAAATATGAATTCTTAAATTCAGTTCCATTATCACTCCTGATAGTTTTCAAAGATCCTGGGTGCTCAACACTTAATCTATTCACAACACTCTTTAAATGACTAAAAGCCTCATCCTTAGATGCCATAAAATAAATCCAAGAATATCTTGAATAATCATCAACAATCACCAGAACATACCACTTACCACCAAAAGATTGTACTCTTGATGGACCAACTGTATCAAGGTGTAGAAGCTGTCCTAGAGCATCAGTCATGACACCAGTAATGCGTGCATGAGAACCTGCAACCATCTTAACATGTCTACACGAAGAGCATACAACATGTTTTTCCTTCTTAAGTTTAGGCAAACCATTTAAGACATTCATAACACTAATGCGAGTAAGATGATCAAAACCAATATGCCCAAGTCTACGATGCCAAAATAATAAATCTGTAGATGTGTTGGCAACTAGACACCTAAATTTTGCATTTGAAGCAGCATGAAAATCAGCCTTAAAAACTTTTCCAAAGCGTGATATATCAAAAACAAGATCACCCGAAGCATCTAAAACTTTGCAAGCACTCTTCTTGAAAGATACTTCAAGATCCTCATCAATCATTTGTGAAACCGACAATAAGTTGTATTTTAGATTTTCAACCAAAGCAACATCTTTGAACACAAAATTGTCGGTTACCTTTACTATACTTTTCCCAACAACAGTAGAGGTAGAAGCATCTCCATAGGTTACACTTTCAGCCCGAGATGCACGTTTGAGGAAGGAGAACCAATTTTTATCACCGGTCATGTGACGAGAACAACCGGAGTCCACTAGCCATATGTTCTCCTTCCTCACGCGAAGTGCCTACAAACAAACACATGCCGAGATCTCAGTACTGGGGTTAGATAAAAAGCTTTTAGGTATCCAGTACTGAGATACACGACGAGTAGGCAGAGCACGAGTTTCCTTATACATTGGGACAGATTGTACATGCCTCGTGCAAGTGGAAACGGAAGGTAAAACATTCACCCTAGGCACATAACGGGGAGTAGTAGTTTTATCATAAGCATAATGTGCCTTGAAGGAATTAGATCTAGCTTGTTTTCTTTCCTTTTTAATTACTCTAGCTAGTCTAAAACAAGAACCTATAGCATGTCCAGGTTTATTACAATAAATGCAAGTGTACCTACTTCCAGTTTAGCATGTGATGTATGACCTACATTTGCACTTGTTGAAGTATCATTAGACATGATGCCAGCTGATCTAAAAATCACATTGGTTGGCTTGTCAGTTGTTTCAAAAATTCCATTACCTAGTGACTTAACTATAGTGGGTGGATTAGCAATAAAATGAGCATATGCATTAAAACCAAGTCCGATCTTGTTCTTACTCACTTTAGACTTATCTAATATCATATTCACATTTTTGTACCCACTAGAAAATTTCTGCAAAGATGCTTGTAAATAATTAACTTGGTGAGACAGGGCAATACAATTATCACAAGCACTATCCATGATTTGTTTTTCACTTTTACAATTAGCGCACAAAGAAACCTCATGGATGTGTAAAGCATTTTCAACATGAGAAACCCTAGCATTTGCATCTTTGAACTTCAATTCAAGAATATGACAATTATTACAAGAAATTGAATCTGTCAAATCAGAAGCATCCATGCTAGCATCATTAATTTGTTTACGTTTATGCACAATAGGTTTCTCATTGTTTTCTAATGCAACTCTAAGCTTATCAAGAGTATCATCATGAAGAGAACGCAAAGAGGTAAGCTCAAAATATATAGAATCACAAGACTTGCAGGAATAATCATCAGGAATCATAGACTTAAGTTTAGTAATTTCAGAATTCAAGGATGCAATTTTCAAGTCATATTTTTTAATTCTTTTAGTAGCATGATCAAGCAAGGAACTCAATTTACTAGCACTTTTAAGTAATTCATCATAAGAGAGTTCTGCCTCATTGTTGCTGTCACTGTCGTAGTCGTCACAGGAGGTAGCACTCTTCTTGCTAGCCATAAGACACATCCCATTAATGTCGCGCTTGCCTTTGGACGCATCATCTTCATCAGACTCGATATCCACATCACTCAAGCATGGTTTCACCATATTCATTGATTACAGAGAAAATACTGTGAGCCACCGCTCGAGCAAAGTCGCCCCTCTTTTTATTCTTGATGTTGAAGGGGCGCTTCTTCTTCTTGTCCTCCCCATTTTCTTCTTTCGCCATCTTGGATAAGAATTTAGGACAATTTTGGCGAAAGTGATTTGGATCACCACATTCAAAGCACCTTGGAGCATTGTTCCCACCTCTCTTCCTTGAACGAACATTTTGCAAGGCACGTGTAAAACGAGAGGTGAGGAGTGCCAATTCTTCCTCTGGGTATTGCTCTAGCTGTTCATCAGTTAGTTGAGACAAAGAAGACAGAGCATAGCAATATGTAGAAGTACCATCATTAGAGCTGCCAGGCTTAGTAACAAGTGCAATTGATTTGAAACCGGTTCTCCTAGCAAGAATATCTAATTCATGAGTTTTCAATTTTGAGTACAGAATATCAAGTGTAAGTGTGCTCATGACAGTAGATTCTCTAATAGATGTAACTTTCATCTCCCATATGGACATATCTAATGCACTCAAAAGTTGCCTAGAAGCCTCAGCATCAGTATAAGTAACACCTAATGCACGTAAGTTGCTGAGAATCTTATTAAAGCGTGCAAAGAATTTATCCAAAGATTCACCTATATTCATCTCAAATCTCATGTACTCCTTTTTGTACATGTCCTGACGCCTCCTTGACAGAGTTTGATCCTTCATGATAACTACAAATGCGTTCCATACCTCATGATCGGATGCAAGGTGAGCGACACGGTCGAAGTCACTTCGTTGTAGACCTTGGATGATATAGTTCCTCGCCTTGTAGTTGTTCTCCACGTGGACCAAATTTGTTGGTGTGATCGCATTGTCCGCGGGAAGCTCATAGGGCTTGGCGACCTTCTCCCATATGGCGTAGCTTTGTGCCATGATGTATGCCTTCATCTCCGCCTACCAAAACTGAAAATCAACACCATCGAACAGACAGGATTTGGTAGAATACCTATCCATATCTAGCAAGTCTAATCAACCGGTTAAGATAGATTAGAGAGACCTTGCTCTGATACCAATTGTGAGATCGAGATAGGCAATCAGAGGGGGGGGGGGGGTTGAATGATTGCGCGGAAGCAAATTAAAACTTTTCCCGAAAAATCAAATCCTAAATCACCGTTCTGTCCGTGATAGTAAAACAACCGTAACTTTTGATTGGATGAACGAAAAAATACGTATGAGTATGCAAAAGAAAGGTATTGAAATTATCTAACCAACTCAATAAGAATAAGCTCAATTGGACGTACCAATCAAAAGATATGATGAAATCAGTAACAGCCGACAGAATGTTACGAGAATTAATCTATAATCGATTTCAAGGAATAACAAGAAAGATAAATTAATCGCAATCTTCTCTTGATCTCGTGATAAACCTGCAGCAAAGTATTATGAACTTGTGATGAACCTGCACCAAATTGTTAGAAAGATCTAACACGAAGATTTCCCGAAGATCCGAGAAGAACAAAGATGACACCGCCAACGAATTTTTTTATTGCAACGATGTCGATCGATTACAAAAGATGCAACCATGCATTCAAGAACTCTCCAAGAATTTATCTAGATCCAAAGCTCTGAGTTCCCTCACGTCCTTTCTAAAACCGTAGTTAGGATGCCCTCTATTTATAAGGGAAAATTCGCGACCCTAAACCGAGTTCGAATCCAACATGAACTCCTATGTCCCGGTCGTTATTCTGTCCGTGGGGCCCACAGAAGACATCGGATTGACATGACTCCAAAAGCAAAGTTGTTCGACTCGACGACGCGCACAACTTTTATGTAGATCACTTTTCCATCCGACGCCATCTTGATGACTCTACTGTTTAATCTTTAAACAGCTCTCATCCAGCCACGGCTGGACCTACATATCTTCACGTCGATGCCACTCCATGCCATCAACTCTTCTTGTGATGTCTTCAAAACTCGACCATCACGTATCGAATATCTCCAATACCGTACATATCCAGTATAAACAACGTACGACAAACCGGTGCCCTCCCGGATCATCGTAGCCTTCACTTCATTGTTTTCTTCGCACGAACGTGCCGCATGACCATGATCCTCGACCTCAGCTTCTCCCAAGCTTTGTCCCTCGATCCCGTCATCGACCACGTTCCTCTAGCTCCGACAACACCTGAAAGCGAACACACAAATAAGCAGTACGAGCACAAGTCCAGGACTTGACTCAGGGTAAGTTCCACACAACTCACGCCATGTTTTCACATAAGAAACTAATGGATCAGCACAGCACTAGCAAAGCACTAAGTCCAAACAAGATACATGTCATCACATAAATATCCATATTATCCAAAGTATCCACATCAATGTTTCGTCTAAAACACTTACCAATGTTACACATCACATATGATTTCACAGTTGTGGCGTCGTCCGTCCGGAGGCCACGGTCGTCTTATTATATAGGCACGCAGGCGGACTTCGGTTCGGTTTAGGAAACCAAAGCCGACTCTGCAAGCCAAAAAGATAAGCACGACCCGGCCCCGCACCGACTCGGCACGGCTCGAACTCGAACTCGAAATCGATCCATGAAACGCGTGGCGTGGCGTGGCGAGGCGAGGGGAGGAGGAGGAGGAGCGCGTGTGGGGATTTCCCTTGCTCACTTGCTCAACAGGTGAGAACCAACATACCTTATATATTGGTCAAACTCCCCCAAAACTAGTAAGGTGGGACTATTCCCACTTCCTCATCCCACTCCATGAATGGGCTTTTGAGATTTTTCAGGAATTAATTTCAGATTGGGCCTTGGGCCTAACCCAAAATTCCAACAATCCCTCACAATATCTCATAAGCACATAAAATTGCCGTTGATCCAAAATTCTGTTTTTGATATACCAGCGTTTCAGTGAAGACCGGTTAAGGTTGAACATCCACCTAAACAAATAGCTTCATTAACGCACAACTGAACAATCCACAAACCTTAAATTGTCAGTTTTCTGTGTTAGAGCTTCGCTAAATTGTTGTCTGGTACTGGCCTGCCGAATGCTACCCCGCGGTGTGGAGCATATAAGTCATTCTCCAGGCCTTTTCATGAGCTTACTAGAAACCACCCAAATCTCATAAACTGCGACCAACAGTCAGGCTCATATAGGTGTGTTGTTTAGAGACTACTCTGTACGACAGTATCTCACTTGCAAATTAATGCAACGCGTTAGAACACATTAAGTTAAACAACCTACCATTCAGTACACGAGAGTAATGCATCGTCAACGGAGTGGGATAAAGAATGTACACTCTCCTCAGTTATCCAATGACTTGTTTCCCAGGTCCTAATTCACGGGATCTCCGATCACATAGGTTGGTTTACCGCCATGGTAACTCACGGAGTCGCAACCCCATCTCCCTTGATGCAGATTCTATCACATTCCTTGATAGACCCTTTGTAAAGGGATTTGCCAGATTTTTAGCCGTTGGTATATATCCCAATGCTATTATTCCGGAATTTCTCATTGCTCTGACAGATTTCAGACGTCTCCTGACGTGTCTTGATGACTTCATGTTATCTTTAGAACTGTTCACTTTGACTATCACAGTTTGATTGTCACAGTTCATAAGAATCGCCGGTATTGGTTTTTCAACAATCGGCAAGTCCATCAAGAGCTCACGAAGCCAGTCGTTTTCAACCGTGGATGTATCTAATGCTGAAAGTTCTGCTTCCATTGTTAATCTGGTTAAGATCGTTTGCTTGCAAGACTTCCATGAAACAGCACCCCCTCCAAGTGTGAACACATATCCACTCGTGGCCTTTAGCACATCAACATCAGATATCCAGTTTGAATCACTATAACCCTCAAGTAGCTTGGGGTACCCAGTATAGTGTATACCATAGCTCATTGTGCCCTTTAAATAGCGCATGACCCTCTTGAGTGCACTCCAATGATCATCTCCCAGATTTTTATTGAACCGACTCAGTTTGCTCATAGCAAAAGAGATGTCAGGTCTAGTTGCGCTAGCCAAATACATGAGCGAACCAATAATCTGAGAATATCTCAGTTGGTCTGTTCCAATTCTGTGATTCTTTCGAAGCAGAACGCTTGGATCATAAGGAGTTGGAGAAGGTTTACAATCAGCATAGCCGACTCAAGATCTTCTCCACATAGTGAGATTGCAACAAAGTGATCTCACTATTGTCGCCTCTCACAAGTTTGATGTTCAGAATAACATCAGCTACACCAAGGTCTTTCATGTTAAAGCACTTCGACAAGAAAGTCTTGACCTCTTCAATCACTTTGAGGTTAGTCCCAAATATTAGTATGTCATCGACATACAAACAAAGTATAACTCCCTCACCCCCACCATGGCGGTAGTATACACATTTGTCTGCTTTGTTTACAATAAAGCCGACAGATGTTAAAGTTTTGTCAAACTTCTCATGCCATTGCTTAGGAGCTTGTTTCAGGCCATATAGAGACTTTAATAACTTACACACTTTGCCTTCATGACCCTTTATTACAAATCCATCTGGCTGGTTCATGTAAATTTCCTCGTCCAACTCTCCGTTAACGTCCATTGAATGGACGATCAGACCATATGAGGCGGCCAGTGATAGTAATAGTCTGATTGTGGTCAATCGAGCTACAAGTGAGTAAGTATCAATGAAATCTTCCCCTTCTTTCTGGGTAAAACCCTTGGCCACAAGCCGTGCCTTGTACTTCTCAATAGTACCATTAGGCCTAAGCTTTTTCTTGAATATCCACATGCATCCTACAGGTTTGCATCCGTACGGACGGTCAACGACATCCCAAGTACCATTAGCCATGATAGAATCCATCTCACTACGAATGGCTTCCTTCCAATAGTCTGCATCCGGAGATGCAAAGGTCTCATTAATGGTTGTAGGGGTGTCATCCACAAGGTACACAATGAAATCATCACCAAAGGATTTAGCAATCTTTTGTCGCTTACCCCTAATAGGGGCTTCATTGTCATACTCCTCAGGAATCTCATCAAGTGTTTATTCAAGATTTTCCACTAGGATGGCGGGTTCAGGAGCTACACCATGATCCTGATGTTCCTCTGAACTGACGGGTTCAGAAGGTACATCATGATCCTCTCTAGATGTGCTATGCATATCTCTCATGGGAAATATGTCCTCAAAGAATGTAGCATCTCTGGAGTCCATAATTGTACCGACGCTCATGTCAGGTGCTCCAGAATTTACAACCAAGAATCTATAGCCAACACTCCGAAGTGCGTAGCCAAGAAAGACACAATCAACGGTTTTTGGTCCAAGCTTACGTTTCTTGGTAATTGGCACATTGACTTTCGCCAGACAACCCCAAGTCTGTAAGTAAGAAAGTGTGAGTCTCTTCTTTTCCCATAGCTCGTATGGAGTGACTTCTTTATCTTTTGTGGAAACACAATTTAGGACATGACACGAAGTCAATAGCGCCTCCCCCCACCATGCCTTGGATAAACTAGCAGTGTCTAACATGGCGTTGACCAAGTCAGTCAGCGTGCGGTTTTTCCACTCAGCAACTCCGTTTGACTGGGGCGAATAAGGAGGCGTCCTCTCATGGATTATGCCATGTTCCTCACAAAATGAATTAAACTCACTGGAGAAATATTTTCCACCGCGGTCAGACCGCAAACGTTTAATTTTCTTCTCAAGTTGATTCTCGACTTCCGCTTTATAGATCTTAAAATATTGCAATGCTTCATCCTTTAATTTTAATAAATACACATAACAGAATCTAGTCGCATCATCAATGAAAGTCATAAAGTAACATTTTCCACCTTTGGTTAATACACAGTTCATCTCGCAAAGATCAGAATGTATGAGCTCTAACGGTGCTAGGTTCCTCTCCGCAGCAGCCTTGTGAGCCTTGCGAGGCTGCTTCGCTTGCACACAAGCTTGGCACTTCGAACCTTTAGCCACAGTGATTTTAGGGTTAAACTCAGATTTGCTAATCGCGTCATGTAACCAAAATTAATGTGACAAAGTCGTGAATGCCAAACATTAGACTCGTTATTAATAGAATTGACGCTGTTCACGACCTTATTACAAAAATCCGAAAGGGATAAGCGGAACAAACCTCCGCACTCATAACCTTTGCCAATAAATTGTCCATACTTACACACAATAACTTTATTGGACTCAAACACTAATTTAAATCCGTCCTTGCAAAGAAGTGATCCACTAACAAGATGCTTCTGAATGGAGGGCACATGCTGCACGTTCCTCAGCTGCACGATCTTTCCCGAAGTAAACTTCAGATCCACCGTGCCAACACCATGAACAGAAGCATGGGCGCCATTCCCCATCGTCACTGAGGAGCGGATGGCCTAATATGAAGAAAACAAGGAAATATCATGAATAGTTGCACCTGTATCGACCCACCAATCGGTGGACTGACATATAGAAAATAAAGTAAATAAATTACCATACCCGCCTGCATCTTCATTGTTGCTAATGGTCAAATTAGCAACCTTTTGCCGAATCTGTCCTCTTTTGCGCTCCTTGCAGTTACTCGCCCAGTGGCCGAGTCCTCCGCACACAAAGCAAGGATCCTTGTCCTTGTTACCTCCTTTCTTCTTCTTCTTAAAAGTGGTAGTGTTCTTTGGACCAGCATTGTTGAATGACTTTCCCTTTCCCTTGTTGTTACTGTTGTTGTGGTTGTTCCTCTGAACCATGTTGTCAGTGGACGTACCCTCTTATGTGTTGCCTTTGGGCCAGCATCTTTTGCTCTCGCCTTTTCCTCAACATCAAGAGTCCCAATCAGGTTCTCCACAGAGATTTCTTGTCTCTTGTGTTTTAGTGAAGTAGCAAAGTTCCTCCACGAGGGAGGAAGCTTGGTGATGATGCCCCCCGTGACAAACTTGTCGGGTAGTGGACACTTGAATTGCTCAAGTTCTTTAGCCATAGTCAGTAACTCATGAGCTTGTTCCACTACAGATCAGTCTGCAACCATCTTATAGTCAAAGAACTGGTTCATGACGTATAGCTCACTGCCAACGTCAGATGCGCCAAACTTAGCATCGAGCGCATTCCACAACTCTTTGGCATCCTGATAGTGCAGATAAGCATCAATGAGCTTATCTCCCAGCACACTACAGATCGCACCGAAGTCTACAACACAAGCCTCAACATACAAGTGCTGAGGAACAATTGTTTGAGTCTTCCCATGTTGTACCGCCCACCATGCGCCCATAGCCACGAGCCACATATGACATTTATACTGCCACCTCTTAAAGTGCAGTCCAGTAAACACAGGTGGTTTCAATGCGACCGCAAATTGAGACATCGAAAATTGCCTACACGTGTAAGGTTTTTGGATTGTTGAATAATTAGGTAATTTCGATGAATATTTAATCCAGAAAAACAATGTGTAAAACATATAGCATATTATATCATGCAAACTAGACAAATTAAATAGCAACGCACAACAATAAAACTTATCTAATTTTACGGCATGAATAATAGAACTACTAATCAAAATCAACAAGAAAGAGCAGATTACGTACGGTGCTGTACTCTTTTCCTGTGTTTGTTTGTTGAGGTCGGTGACGAGTCCGGCGGCGTCGATGTTCACGTCGGCAACAGCAGCAGCCTTGACTACCTCCTGGGTAGCGGCCAGCGTCTGCGCAGTAGCAGTTGTCTGGGCTTGGAGTTGGGCAGCCTGCGGCTGCTGAGCTAGAGCGGCAGCCTGTGCGAGCTCATCGGCCATTGGTGATGAAGATGCCGAGGAAACAAGGACGTGAAGACGCGAGCAGTCGCGTGAGAACGTTCCCCAAAAACCTTATCGACCATCTCCGAGGCAAGATCTCGAAGGTCGGGGTTCTGGAGGCTTGCTCTCCCGGCGATCTGTGCATGCAGTCGACGGGATGGAGTAGCAGTTGGCGGCGAACAACGAGATTGGATCGTGGGCGTGACGGCTAGGGTTCGGTTTAGAAAACCCAAACCGACTCCGCAATTATCGGGATTTGTTACGCGTCCGCAACGGATTCCGACTGCCAAAAAGATAAGCACGACCCGATCGACGAAAGCGTGGCGTGGCGTGGCGCGGCGCGGCGAGCGGAGGAGGAGGAGGAACGTGCGTGGAGATTTTCTTTGCTCACTTACTCAAAAGGTGAGAACCAACATACCTTATATATTGGTCCAACGCCCACTAAACTAGCAAGGTGGAACTATTCCCACTCAATGAATGGGCTTTTGAGATTTTCCAGGAATTAATTTCAGATTGGACCTTGGGCTAACCCAAAATTCCAACACTAAGGACTAAAATAGCCTAGATGTGAGGGGGAGTGTTGAGAATATAAATATACAGGCTAGCATCTTTCCATCAGTTCGGACTTTTGGTTCAAGTGTCTAGCACATCAATCTCACATGGTATCAGAGCGGTTAGACTAACGTTGCCGATCCTTGGTCACTCCTTCGGCATCACGACGCCTCCGGGGAGATCATCCCCCGTGATCTCCCCGGAGGGCTCTTGTAGTTCTTCTTCCGGTCAATCAAAGATTAGATCGGTTCCATAGATTAGTTTAGATCAAATTTCCAATTTCCAAACTATTAGATTAGTTTCGTTTAGCCACAAATATCCACGAAACCTTCTAGCCGGCGAGAATCCAGAAGGCGCGGCAGCACCAACTTCAACATGCAGGCTGGCCGGACCTCCGGAATATACCCAAGCGAGCCAGGCGCAGCTCACTCGGGTTCCAAGCTTCTTCCGCACCACGGTACCAAGCGGCGACATACACGCCTCGACTTCAAGTGCCGGTGGCATCACACGCTTGCAGATCAAATCACTGGAGGGCGGAACTCCCACGTGCTTCGGCGTGCCTGCATCATCTACTTCGGCCTACTTCGGCTTCTCCGCGTCACGCTCACGACGAGATCAGGCTGCACCACCTCATCTCTTTCCCATGCATGCCGGAAACAGGCGATATGGCAGATTACCAAATCAATCGATGCACATGCATGTGCACAGACGTATCTGCACTGGTACGTCCATGCAGATCTTCACCAGCCCGAGGAGACACGACAGCAGCACAGGTCTACGCGAAGCACTCCACAACGGCGTGACACGTCCACCCGAGGACTACACCGAGCCATACTATGCGGCATCGTCTACGTCGCCAGCGACCTGCACAACCTCTGAACCCTCTACATCGGCCGGTCCTCCTACGTTCAGCTGTACGACTACATCAGCCTAGCTACGAGCTATCTCTACGTCAAGCAGATACACAAGAAGCGACTTCAACATCCATCACATGCCAGGCCAGTGTGGAACGAGATGCAATCTCGGTCAGGCACGACACGACATCGACACATCATCGTCAAAATGGGACGTCTTCAAGCGACAGATCATCGTCGACATGCTCGTTGTTACGCCATCGCCGATACTTCATCGCCAAAGGTCTTCATCAACATGGTCTCCATCAACAATTTTCGTCAACTAGCCGCCGCCGCTTCGTCCACACGGATGGACATCTCCCGCGTCCTCTGACAGTTCAACTGCAAGACGCATCAGCAACGGCATCATACCCGCGTTAGCTTCATCGACGACGGCATTACTGCGTCCGCTTCACCGACGACGGCATCGACCGCGTCATCATCTCCCATGTCCTTTGACAGACTCTTCTGCAAGTCGTTCCGCGTCTCCGAGGCTTCGACTGCATCGACACCAACATCACTATTTGTGATGACTCGCCTCCGGTTCTAGCAAAACTGGCGGTCGCACGGCACGCACAGTGCTGGCAAAAACGATGCGTGCTCGATGGGTTTCCACCAGTTCTGGCAAACCTAGTGGTCTCATCTCCTTTTACGCGTCCTCTGACATTTGCGAGACGCTCCTCCCGACGACATCCACTGACATCTGCAAGGTGCATCGTCTTCGACTACAGCTCCGTCTCTACATCATCATACGCAATTTTTGTTTGCTCCTTCGGCTATGTGCGGCTACATCCACTACGACGACTACTACTTCGACTACTGCCTCGACCACGGCTACATCATGATCGGCTACCTCGACATCGACATCAAGAGCATCAAGGGCTAGGTCGACAGCTACTCATCGGCAACAACTCCAGTCACATTACTCCAGAAAACCCCTCTAGTGGCAGTCAAAAAATGGGGTTGGTGGCGGTGATCATGCCCGCCACCAACTCTGCGTCACTGGAGGTTTTAGCACTGGTGGCGGGTAAAATACCCGCCACTGCTGCACCGAGATCACCGATGGCGGGTAAAATACCCGCTACCGAAGACCTACAAACCGCCACTGTACATCCCTCCGGCACCACCCGAAAAGTGCGTGGAGTACAACAGTGGCGGGCAAAGTACCCGCCACTGGAAATGTCCAGTGGCGGTGGCCACACACCTTTTCTAGTGGCCGTGGTGTCTAACCGCCACTGCTATATGTTCAGTGGCGGTGGTTTATAACCGCCACTGTTACTATTTTTTCCTGAAAAAAATAAATGAATTATTTATAAAAAAATATATTCCCGCATCACAGAAATAGCAGGAATACAGCAGCACAGTATATATCACCAAAGAAACATAATAGCAGCAAATATATTACAAAGTTCCACACGAGTTAAACATTCAAGTCACATGCATGTATACAAAATGTTTGAAAGATTGAGCCACAAATAAAAGTGTTCCACACAATTTAACCACTTTTGGCGACAATTCTGTCGCGGTCGCCGCGGTAGTAATCCCTGCTCGTTTTGAGGACCTCTTTGTTGAGGATTTCACCGATGTCCTTCTGGATCTCGTACACGAGAATTTTTGAGTTGTGCCCTAACTCGGCGTTGGCCAGAAACAAATTCCTCACTTCTTCGAAGGTCTTCTTCCCCTTTGGCTGGAAGTCGTTGATGAACTGTTGAATAGTGTGCGCGCAGTAGTAACCACACTAGGCGGATCCTTCTGGCTGTTGCTCCCAGGGAACCTGAAAGTGTGCCTGAGGGGAGCGTCAGGATTGCGGCTGAAGCCAGGCATCACGTACCATTTCAACGCGTCGCGATAGGCTGTGTCGATGACATTTTTGATCAGCTCAAAGTCGCGTTGTGGTTCATTCTCCTTGCGTCGTTGTGGATCAAAATATGTGACCCCTCCAAGATCAAGGTAGATGGTGATTGTCACCCAATGGCCGTTGTTTCACAAAAGGACGCACATTGTATTAGCCACATAATATAACAAGCAAGTCTTCCGGCGGAAAAAGATGTATGTATTCACGCGAATTGAAAACAACTTACTGTAGATGGTACAATATCAATACAAAACATGAATTGAGTGAGGTATTCAATCGCCAACCTTCTACTTTCGGCCAACAATGGGTCTAGACCAAGCAAAGTGGCGTTGAAGAGAAGGGGGTCGGCGACGGCCATCCCATATTGCTTCACCCTATAGGCCTCCCTCATGTAGTGTACACACCACAATCTTAATATGGCGTTGTCGACGCACTTGCGGTTGAAGAGGTGAAACAAGTCGAGGAAGTCAATGCCGAAGGTAACGTCATTTTCCCTCTGGATTTCCCCCGTATTGGAGTCGA
The DNA here is from genome assembly GCF_000005505.3 of Brachypodium distachyon. Taxonomy (NCBI): domain Eukaryota; kingdom Viridiplantae; phylum Streptophyta; class Magnoliopsida; order Poales; family Poaceae; genus Brachypodium; species Brachypodium distachyon. The sequence continues at coordinate 5,688,938 of NC_016135.3, forward strand.
AGAAGCCATAATGCTTTGGCACTCGAACCCTAATTTCCAGATTTGTTAGGTCTGCGCCTAGTGATGCCACATTCATGTATTTTTCATGGAGCTCTTGCATCTCCCGTGGCAAGCGATACAGGTCATCCAGGGACACCATCGGTTGTCCGGGGTGGAACAACAAATTTGGGAGAATCGCCTGTCCACGAAATAAGATCCATCAGGCAATCTATCTCCAACACGGGGGTGGGTGGGCATCTTCAGAATGTCTGGTCGCTCTTCCCAAATCCCTTCTATCTTCGGTGCGGTCTTTGGTTGTCTTCCCGTAGAAGACGACTCTTTCCCCTCCTTGGAGGAGCCCTTGCTTGCCTTGCCGCCTGTCCCCCTCTTGTTTTTCCTGCGTCTCAGGACATCGGAATTGTTCGTTTTATGGGGGACCTGCATCCCAGATGGAGCGCTTGGACGGGGCTCCAACGGGGCCGATACTGCTGCCGCTCTCCGAGGGACGGGTCTTGGTACGGATGGCTTCGGGGCTTCGGGTTTGGGCGGAGACGGAGGATTTTGGCCTGCATTGTCGTCGCTGCACTCCGCCGCAGGTGAGAAGTCTCGTTCCGCGGTCTCGTAGTCCAAAGAACCGGGTGAGGCGCCAAGCGGCGACGGAGACGTCAGGCTCCGGGCGGGTGGAGACGGACCGAGGCAGGGCGATGGAGATGGAGATGGAGAAGGCTCCGTAGCGAGGACCACCAACCTCCTAGGCCACATGACGTATGAGTTGACGCAATCCCTTAGGGTCGTCGCCTCTACGTGCGGAGGATAAGGGACCCATTCGTCCTCGAAGCCCTTGAGCACGGGGTCCACCTGCTCCCTGAACATGTCGTCTCGCAGGGTGACGTGGTGCACCACGGCCGTACGCGGCATCAGCAACCCGTGCGCGCCCAGAGGATTCCCCACCGTCGGCATATGTAGCCGGCATTTGACGCTCTTCTGCGCATGACAAACATGGCAACATCATTAATAGATTGGAACATTATAGTGGTATTTCACTATTTTTCGTACCGTCCGAAGACGCTTACCGTGAGGTTCTCGTCGGGTGGCCCAAGCGGGTCAAGCTGGCACTCGGTTGTAACATCCCAACTTTTCTAATTTGGATGTTATCACTTTTTTTTCATGTCACGTGCATGTCATTTTGACCATATTTGATTTTGGAGATGATCTTACAATTTAATTGGGAATTTATTTGGATCTTAAGAGTGATTATATGCATTTGTTACAATTTATCTGAGCTGCATATGCATTAAAAATAGTTTTATAAATTATATTTCATGAGGAAACTATTTTTCCTAGCTTCCAAACAGGTATTTGGAATTTCAGGAATTTTCTGGAATTTTTCCGATGCCGTTTGGTATTTTATTTGCCTTATATGATTTTCTAGCAATTTAGAGACCCAGAAAAACTATTTCTTTATTTGTTTTTCTTCTATTCCACGGAGTACGTTTTCTCTACACGGAGGCGTATTTCCATGAAATCCGTTTTCACTTAAGTGTACCGAAGGGGTATCTTTTAATCTCATCCATCCATTTCCCATCCAACGGCCATCCTTTTTTTTTCCTTTTTCCTTTTTCCTTTTCTTTTTTTTTTCTTTTCTCCTTTCCTCCTTCTTCTTCCTCACGCACACAGGCACAGCCTGTGCTGGCTGCGTCCATGGCCAGGCCCAGCTCGGGCGCCGCTGCTGCTCGCCGGCCCCTGCCCCGCCGCCCTGGCTCCGCCCCTCGCCGCCGCAGCCCCGCCGCCCGCCCGCAGCCCCTGCCATGGCCGAGCCCGAGCTCGAGCTCGAGTCACCGGCGTCCATGGCCGCCCACCTCGAACACCACCCTCCGAACCGTTTTTCTCCGCGATTTCTTCGCTAATTCGTGATCCACACAGCAAGGAATCTATCCCAACAAGATTGAAACCCTCCCGGACTCTATCTCGTCCGAATTTTAAGCGAAACCGAATCCCGTTCAAATCTCACCCGCCGCCGGCCTTATCCCGAGCGCCCCGAGCCCTATAAATATCCCAAGCTGACGCCCTCGAGAGCCCAGACCAATCTCTCGAAATCTAGCTCGAAGCCGCAGTCAACCTTGCCACCAATTTCAAGTTTTGTCGCCGTTTCCACGCAAACTCCGGCGAGCAATTCCTACCGTCTCGCCCCAAATTAGCCCGAGCCACCACCACCTTTAGATCCCTATCGACGCCTAGAACACCATACACCACAGCCTTGCCTCCGGAAACCTCTGTTTCGCCGACTCCCATCAACTCCGGCGAACTCCATCTTCTCCGGTGAGCTTTCTTGCTCTGTTTTCGGGCTGCAGTCTATTTTGATTAGCCTACTTCTATACTCCGTATCTTTTGTTCCGTAGATCCTATTTAGGAAATTCTTTTTGCATCTGGTAGCTTACATCTTGCTCTATAAATTAGACCTCTTTAGAAGCCCCGTCTCTATCATCTTCAGCAGTGCATCATCGTTCCAAATCGGTATTCCCAGTTAGTCTGTTTTAGATTAGATAACTTTCGACGTTCTTGTTGAGTAGATTGTAGACCCGTTTAGGTTGTGAGATCCTGTAGGATGACGAGTAGGTCTTGTGTTACACCCTGTTATTTTTTTCACCTTTTGTAGGTTTAGATAATGACCTAAAAGTTTGTCAAAACTAGCTACCTGTTAAAAAGAACTTAGACACCGGTTTAGTCTAGCCAGCACTGTTATTGATTAGACACTTTGTAGAGCTTAATGTTTAAAACCTATAAACCCCTTTTCGTTTATTCTTTCTGTAATGTAAACATTGGTTAAAACTATACACCTGAGAACACTTTTCATGTAACATGTAATTAGATTACACTACTAGAATAATAATTGAAAACTGTATTCACAGAATGCTGTTTTTGATTAGCTACTTTCGTAGGCTTGTATCTTTTGTTTCGTAGCTCCGTTTTAGATGAAACTTTCTGTGTTATAAGCCTTAAGTTATGTTATTAGTTTCAGTACCTTCCGTACCATTAGTTCAGACGTGTTTCGACAGTCCCCTTCCCGTTAGATTCGCTATCTGCTATCAGCTCGTAGGTTATCATTTGTCTCCACTTGGTTCCAAATCTTGTCCCTAACCTTAGATCTGTGCTTGCGGTTGGATTAGTATTAGTTGTGCCTTGTTAGTTGCTTTTCTAAATTTAAGTTTTTGTAATTCTTATCTGGCTCTTATTGGAGTTATAATTTGGAGTTGTTGAACAAGTTATTCATTGTTGCTTTCGTTCTTCGCGATAGATTATCCCGAGTGTGAGTGCGAAGAGTGCCAGGGAAATTTTGATCGTTACAGCAACTCAGGCTCAGGCAAGTGGATACCTTTGATCATCTAGAATCCTATAATTTTTGCATATGCTACTTTGTTTATAAGTTGTAGGCATGCATGTGTAGGTTTATATTGTTATGAAGTATTTATAAAATGCGTTTGCAATTTATTAGCTGTCCTAAGTAGTATGCCTATAGGTTATTGTCATGCCACCAATCACCCTAAGTTATTACTTGTATGATTTTACAAAGTGCTTGCTACATTATTGTACCAGGAGGGACCCAAAACTATTTTCAAAGTATTAAGTGCTCAAAATTGAGTCGTATGTGTTTGGAAAAATGTTTTCGAAACAAAATCCTCAAAATGTTTTCAACTGGGCGGAGTGGTAAGTTTGAGACCATTATTGGTTGTCGACAAGGGCAGCATCCAATTCGGCTCTGCAGATGCTCAGGATTTTCGGTGGGGACCGCCGTCCAGAATCTAAAAGTTCAATTCTTTTCCAATGGAACCCAAAAGCTTACCTGTACAACCACCTGTTATTATGGCTCTGGCTTAGTCGAGTAACTAGCGGGAAACCCTTACTTGGGTATCGTCATCCGGAGAGGGGCCAATGTGCTCATATGGGGCGGGCAGTGCCAGGATTAAGTATAGGGGGCTTCTAGTGAAAGACTTCGTCACAATCTTTACCTGTTGCGCACGCTTGTCGTTAGGCAACACTTTGGACTGATTGTGTCTGGTGGGTAAAGTGTACAAACCTCTCGAGAGTGTCAATCTAATCGATTAGCCATGCCCTTGGTTACGGGCGACCTTTGAGCTACTAAGTCTGGTTAAGAGGAGATCTTCTAGTTTTGTTTTCAAAAACCAAAAAAACTGTTTTGACTCGATGGAAGCATTCACAGAATGAGTATCTACTCGATGGATCCCACAGAATGGGTCAGGGAAATCAAGGGTTGCTATGTGAGCGTCAGTTTGACCCAGAATACATAGTTAGGTCGTGGAGATTCCATAGAAAGACCATATCTACTTTTCAAAACTATTTTCTATGAAATTCTAAATTTAGAGTTTTGCAAAGAAAAGCTATTATGAGTATTTCAAAATGAAACTTGTTGTTTTGGCAAAAGAACCATAGAAGCCATTTAGGAACTATCCAATAAGCATGTACTTGCATTTCTCCTAACCTCACAGGTATTTACTTGCGAGTACATTCAATGTACTTATCTGCACCTATCATGTGCAGAGAGTGATAATTAAAGGAAGGAGGTACACACGGTCGCGAGTCTACATTCAACTTGCCTGTGGCGTGGATGGAAGCTCATTTATCTTCATTTGATATTTTAGACTTTCGTTGTGTAATAATACTCTGGATTGTTATCTTTTATACGTTGTAATAAAGACATGAATTATGATATTTCATCGTGAACTGTGTGTACTAGCATTGATCCAGGGACTAGTACTATAAACACAGTGATTCCAGGACCTTAATGGTCTGGGTCGCCACATCGGTGCCGGAGCATGAGGTGCTCTTATTTCCCAGTGGGGACGGATCCGGTGTGGGTGGGGTTGGTTGGATGGGCGCCGGCGGGAAAACACCGTGATCAATGAAGTTGTCGACGTCACCCCGGTCCTTTGCATGCCGCATGAGCTTCCTGAGCTCCTCCCTCGCCAACACCCGGATCTTCTAATCTAATTCCTCTGAGCTCTGTTCTTTGCTGGTCGCCCTTCTGCGTTTCTGGGAACCTTGCTCTTTCGCCATCTGCCTGCGAAAGGTCCCGGAACCAACAACTCGCATATGGCCCCCGTGCTCATTTCGTTGCAAAGCGTAGCTGATGGCATCATCCCACTGTTGGTTGATAATCTTATATGTGAGTATAAGAAGCCCAACCGATAAAAGAAGATGTCAGTATGAGGCCTTACGAGTGCAGCCTCTTGCTTCTCTGACATAGGCTCCAGGCCCGCCCACTGATTTGCGGTCATGGATGACCGCAGCCAGTTGCTGGAGCGCTCACAGCGAAGCAAAGTTGGGACCCTCGGCTGTATCCCGGCTTGGTCCAATACGGCGTCCTCCTTTGCCCACACCTTCTCCTTTCCGGGGCGTCCACGACTGCTGAGGCGGTGGTCGAAGGGCCTTTTCTCACGAAGCTCTTTGTACCATTTTTGGCTGGCCTTGAATTCAGGGGACCTGACCCACACCTTGAACCTCTCCCAGTCTTCCTCCGAGATCCCTTCCAGTGCTTGTTAACCACAGTCTTCCAGTCTTTGCCGATGAGCTTCGTGCAGTTATATTGCCACGTGCTCTGGTCCTTCCTCATGACTTGGTGCATCCGCCACTCCCACCGTGAGCGGATCTCATCATTGGTAGGCACGAACCGCTTTCAAATTTGAACAAGTTAAAATTCGAACCTCGTTAGAATGCAAATTACATTGAAAATCATCAACGAGCATAATTTATCAAAATTACACAAATAGTGAACTATTGGACAATCTTGTCTTTTTTCTTTGTTGTCTTCTTTTTCCTCTTATACGTTTGGACCTCATCGTGGCTGCTTTTGGGGTAGGCCCCGTCTTGTGTGGGTAATTTTAACTTCTTTCTTGTCTGGATCGTCCGTCTTGCCACCTCTTCTTCTTGCCTGGTCGGGGATCGGGAAAACCTTCATGGTCTTGTTGTGAAGTTACTCCGTCGACCCCAACAATGCTCCTTTTATCTCTCCTCACAACTACGCGGTTTTTCGCTATCGGGTCTTCTATGAAGAAGACTTGTTTGCATTTGGAAGCAAACTGCCATGGTTCAAGCAGTGCCGAGATTCTTTTGACATTCATCTGATGACAGGAAACCTCTTTTGGCAAAATCATTGTTGTGAACCTATAATCTTCATGCTTGACATCGCGTGCCCATCTGATGCATAACATGGCGATGGTGGTGAAGGTGTAGTCAAGCTCCTAGATCTCTTCGACCACGTCGTAGTACGCTTAAGTCTGGCCTTCGCTGTTGATCGTCGTCTCAGCAACGAGCACTATACCGTTGTTTTGGTACGTACTCTTACGGTTTTGAGCCTTGGTGTACTACATATACCCATTCATTGCGTACGACTGGTAGGTCACGACGTTGCGGTCGGGAAGCCGTTACGACTTTTTGGACAATCTTCTCATCTTCATTTGCCGCAGCCCTCGGATACCAAAGATCCTTGAGCCACATGGCGAATGTAGAATTGTGTTTTCGCTGGATCCAATCAACATTCCTGTTAGGGTTGAGGTTTCGAAGTTCTTCGATGTGCATGTCGATGAACGGCTCGACCTCTGGCGTGAGTTGCAGCACCATTGTGTGTGCTCTTATAAAGTCGTCCATTCTTTGGCGGGCATGCACATCAAGATCCTTCCGGCCAAGCGCACCTTCACTTTCTAGCTTCCCCTTATGTCGTGATTCGGGGACCCCTATGGGTTTGCGGTCCGCCAACCAATCAGTGCAGAACTCAACACACTCTTCTGCATGATAGCCTTCCATGATGCTTCCTTCGGGACGCCCTTTGTTACAAACATATAGCTCCAACACCCCGTTGTATCGTTCGGGCCCAAACATGTTGTGCAGGAACGATGGCCCTAACAACAAGATCTCATCGGCGACGTGCACCATCAGATGGACCATAATGTCGAAGAACGTTGGGGGAAAGAACATCTCACATTCGCACAATATCTGTATCATTGCATCCCTCAGTTGCAGGCAAAGGTCCACCGTGATCGACTTTTGGCTGATCGTGTCGAAACAGTCACAGAGCTTCATGACCGTCTCTATCACCCATGGCTCCATGCAGCCTCTTATTGCAACCGGAAGTAGCTGCGTGAGCATCACGTGGCAGTCATGAGACTTCATGCCAACCAGCTTGTGGCTCTTCATGTCAACGAGTTTCTTAATGCTCGATGAGTAGTTCGATGGAACTTTGATGCCATGGAGACACTCGCACATTCTATGCAGCTCAGCTTTGCTCAGATTGTAACATGCAGGTTTGCATCGCGTATATATCGTGCGTTCACCATTCTTGTTTTCCTGCGGTGCCTCTTCCTCTATCGGCCACAGCTTCTCCCTTATCCCCATCCAATGCAGGTCCTTCCGTGCCTTTGGTCCATCTTTTGACTTGTCCACGTGGTGCATCATCAAGCCCAACAGGCTGTCGCACACATTCTTCTCGTCATGCATGACGTCTATGGTGTGACGGCTCTGTAAGAACCTCCAGTAAGGCAGGTCCTAGAACACGGACCTCCTCTTGTATGTAAGGCCGCCATCTGGACCAGCAGTCGGCTGTGCTTTCCCGCCCACGACTTTGAGGTCCCTGAGAATTTCGTATACTTCGTGTCCAGTCAGTTCCCTCGGTTTGTGCCGCCTCTCTGCCCTCCCGTTGAAGTTTTTCTTATCATCCCTCCACGGGTCCTCCAGCCACTTACGGTGTCCCATGTACACAATCTTTTTGGATTCTGGCAGGAACAACCCTTCTGTCTCGTCCCCGCACTTTGTACACGCTTTGTACCCATGTGTTGAGTGGCACGATGAGTTCCCGTTCGCCGGGTAGTCATGCACACATGTCAAGAGAGCTGCTCGAAGGGTGAACTCCTCCTTCTTATGAGCGTTCCAAACCTTTCGACTCTTCTCCCAAAGCTCCTTGAGCTCATCCTTCAGCAGCTCAAGATACACGTTCAGATCAGCTCTAGGCTGCTTAGGGCCTTGTATGAGCATTGATAGGTGGATGTACTTCCTCTTCATGACAAGCCATGCTCAAGTTTCCGAACGGATTGATCCCGTCCGTACTCATCCTGAACCTGATGTTCCTGGGCTCTACGCCGAAGTTGGGGACTTCGTCGTCCAAAGTCCTCCATTGAGCCACATCTGCGGGGTGTCTGAGGACTCCATCATCGTTGTGGTACATGCCCTCGGGATCGATATCCGCCTGAGTCGCGTCGTGGTAGATGAACCACCTGGCCTCCTTCTCGTTCTAGAACCAACGCTCCAGCCTGGTGCCACACGGGAGATACCAGACCGTCTTTGCAGCCGGACCACGCTTCACTCCTTCCTCCTCGCCGCCGTCAGGATTGGGGTCTTTCTTCCTGTATCGGGATGTTTTGCATACTGGACAGCTTGCATGTCTTTGTAGTCGCCCTTATATATGATGCAGTCCAGCAGACAAGCATGTTATCTGATGACCTCTAACCCGAGGGGGCATGTAACTTTCTTCGCCTTGTACGTGCTCTTAGGCAACTTGTTGCCCGGAGGAAGTACCGTACGTAGGTAACTCAGAACCTCCGTGAATCTCGAGTCCACGATGTTGTATTTTGCCTTTATACGCAAAAGCTCGAGCGTTACTTCTAGCATACTGTTATCCACGCCGGCATTTTCATATAACGGTGTCTCGGCATCCTCCCTCAGCTTCTCAAACTTACGGGACACCCTCTTATACTCAGGGTCATCCAACTGATTCTGGAGATGCTGATCGTCCAGCATTTCAACCATCCTACCGGTTGGAATGTCCTGTGGATCCTCGCCATGGCATGCTTCTTCACCAGACTGGTCGTCAGACTCCATGTTTTCCATCTCAATGCCATCATCGACTTCAATGCCATCTTCCCCGTGAGAAGTCCACCTTGAATAACCAGGCACAAATCCCCGCATGAGCAAGTGGATCTCGACATCCTCTGGCTCGTACAGCTTGCTGTTCCGACATCTCACACAGGGACAACACATCTTATCATCCCCTTTCCTTGCATATCTTTCACGCCGGCATCGACAAAAGTCTTCAGCCGCTCTATCCACTCAACACGTAACCTGTCCTCGTACATCTAAGCACGGCCCATCGAGCTACAACACGATTAAAAAAAATAAACGAATCAGCTTGATCGACAAAAATGGAAATTTTCGGCATGACCTATGCTAAAAAATAGCATTTTGCACTACAAAATTCAATGCCTGCATCAAAAACAAATTACGCCCACCCACATCGGCACGACGGCCGATATCACATCACATAAGAAATACACGGCACGGAGGCCAGTGTCAACACACATTTAATATGCTTGAACATGCACGTACACCGGTCCCGAGGTTAAGCTTAAACCTCGGGCTAACCCCCAGGGGCTAAGCTCCCCCATAAGAAGCAGCGACCATGTTCTCCAGAGAGAGAGCAAGAGAGAGAGAGCTGCAGAGAGAGAGAGCTAGAGAGAGAGATAGCTCATGGGAGCAAATTAAAGCCATAGAGAGGGCAATCCGGGGGGGAGGGCAGAGCTATGCTGCGGGGGAGCCATGGATAGAGCGGGGGCAGATCGGGGGAGCCGCTAGAGAGAGATCGGGGCCGAATTTCCGGCCGGCGTCCATGGCGCCATTAATGGTGATTTTGCCAAATTGGAGAAGAGTAGGAGGAGGACAAAGGGAGAGGAAGAGGGAGGATAAGGGAAGAGAGCTACCTGCCGGCCGCCGCCATCAATTTTGGCAGGGCTTCACCGGTGCGAGTGAGGAGAGAACCGCAGCTGGTCTAGACAGACACGCGAGCTCGACCAGCTGCGGCCTCGCACATTAGTTATACATAGAAAGGGCACCAGTGGCGGGCGGAAAAATAAACCGCCACTGGAGGGATCAGTATTGGCGGGTTAAAGGAGGCCCGCCACTAGTTCTCTCCCACCAGTTTTCCCGCTTTAGTCCCACCTCGCTAGTTTACATGAGTTCCATCCAGCATAAAAAGGATTCCACCGCCCCACTTACCGGTGCTTACTACTAAGTGCTCAGTGCGTTCCCCGTTCCGGTTGAGTACTAAACTAATGATCGGGCGGTGCTTAAGGGGTTCAGGGAAGGCCGCTGAGACTGAGTAGTACCATCATGTATCGGGTGGTCTACCAGGGGGGGGGGGTTCTTTTTTACGTCCACCACTGGTGGTTGTTAGGGTTTCCATGGCCATTTCCAGTGGCGGTGACAAACACCGCCACTGGTGATGGACCACCAGTGGCGTGACTTGTTTCGGGACAATATTTACAGCCACTGGTGGCGCTAGTGGATGCCTCGAGAGGCCTCCAGTGGCGGTGTGTTTTTTGGTCCGTTTAACCGCCACTAGAGGGGGATCACGGATTGTGTTTTCTGTAGTAGTGTCAAAGTGTCCGCGTCGTTGCTAGCGTCCACGACACTCCCGCTATGGCTGCGGGAGGGAATAGAGGAGAGACAAGGGACGGCAGGCACCGCCCAAGGTGACGGACCGGTCCATCAGAGACGTTGTTGATGATGGCGAAGCGGAGAAGATGATGGAAGCGCAAGACTTCAAATCCAGTCGAAATCGTCCGCTTCGCTCCCGCTACGACTGAGGGGGAATGTGTAACATCCCAAAAATTCAAACCCTATTCATATGCATTGCACTCATGAGCATCATGTCACATTTGCATGTTTGAATTCAAATTTGAATTCCAAAAGTTTTTAAAAAGGTTTTATTTCATTTTTAAACCCTAGGGTTTCACCTATTGGAGCTTTGAATCTTAAAACCAATAGGGTTTGTCTATAAAAGGGGTCTATTGCATAAACAAGCTATCCCATAATTTTTGGATATTTTTATTTGGAGTTGAAAAAATATTTTATTTAAATAGTAATATAGCCCTAAAGGCATTTATAGGGCAAATGTATCTTTATATTTTTTTTTGAGGGGAAATTACTCCCAAAAGTTGAATCATGATAAAACATGATTTTACAATTTTTCTGGAATTTATTTGGATCAATTTGGAGTTCAAAATCAAAAGTTAGAAGGGAATTACAGAAAAAAGAAAAAGAGAAAAGGCTAAAAGGAAAAAAAAGGGAGAAACGGACCGGCCCCGGCCAAATTGGGCCGAACCGGCCCATTCCCCCGTGCGCGCCCGAGCCAGCCCAGCCAGCCCCGCAGCGCTCGCGCCCGTCGCTGCCAGGTGGGACCCACCTATCAAGTGCTTCGTCCCTGAAGGAAGGCGCCGGCAATCCCGCCCGCACGTCCTGGCCACCGTCCCCGTGCGCCATCGCCGTCGCCCCGTCTGCTCCGTGCATCCCGCAGCCTGCCGCTCGTGTCACTATAAAGCCCGAGGGCCGCGCATCTCTTTGCCCCTTCCCTCTTCGTCGATTTCGCCCCCAGGCTGCCGCAATTTCTCACCGCCGCGCGCCATTGCTGCCGCCGCATCTTCGCTCGCCGCTGACGCCGCGGTGAGACATCCTCACCGCCGCCCGCCTCTTTCTCCTTCTCTCCTCCTCGCGGTTCTTTTGACGCGCATCGTTTGGTTCATGGTGCACCGCAGCCCGAGGACGCCAACGACCAAAGCTCCGCCGCCCGCCGCAGCGTCTCCGTCGTCCTAGACGTCCACGTCTCCGTCTCCGTCTCGTCGCGCCGCTTCTCCCGCGCACTTCCCCGACCCGAGACCTCACCGGAAACGCCCGCCGCCGCGTCCCCACGTCGCCGGAGACCTCACCGGAAACCTAGCGCCGCCGCCAGTAAGCTCGAGCTCCCACGGTCCGTCCGATCTAGATCTACGGCTGAGATTAGATTGCTTTTAAATCGAACCGGTACGCGATCTAGACCATCCGATTCCCTTTAAGTGAGATCCGACGGCCCAGATTAAATCCTATTCTGAACCGGTACCATCCAACCAGAGGCTGCCACGTGTCACGTTTTTAATGAAAACTTAATCCCGGTTTAAATTAAATGGCAGTTTTGCAGAAAAGCCCCTAGAACTTCAAATGCTTATAACTTTTAAACCGTTTGGCCAAATTTGACAAATTTTACCTTTCTGGAAAGCTCTTGACCTGTAGAATCTTTTGGGACTGTTTAAATTTAAATTTGAATATTTGAATCTCATTCAATTTACAAAAAGGCCTTTTATGCCATTTAGTTCATAACAAATTATGTAGAAATCCTTTTTAATTGAAAATAGTGCCCAAAAATTTGTTTTATTATCCTCTGTCTATTGGTAGAGAGAAATAGAATTAAATTATTCGGGGGATGCCATTGAAACTATAATTTAGGGTTTTAATCAATTGTTTTTGCCTTCTTTGTTTAAAACCCTAATGCTTTTGTTTTAATTGCTAATGCTTTGGAACCAGTTGATCACCCGAATAAAATAAACCAATTCATGTCACATGTTGCATTGCATCATAGCATATCTTATTTTGTCATGATGTGAATTGTGTGTTTATGTATGTGTATGTTTGTTTGTTCGTATAGTTTTCTCGGAGAGCGAACCTTGTGATTGTGACGAGTGTTTGAACTCCAACTGCTACCAAGGCAAGTTCACTTTGACCATCATCCTATTATTTTATTATGCACTAGATTTTATTAGTTGCATTGTTAGGATTATTATTGTATCTATGCTAGCTATGATCTCTCCTACTAGTATAGGATACCCTTGCCATGTCCTTACCACCAACTGCCATCGTAGTAGTAAAATGCCATGCTATGTTAGTATACGAGGGTTGGTATTATTACAATGTGATATTATTGAATTAAAGTATGGTTTCCTAGTGTATGGCAAAACAAGTAATTCAATGAACCGTCCTGGGTGGGCTGCTTTGAGTATTTGAGATGTATGCGACGTCAAGTCCATTTCTATGGGTCCATTTCTATGAGTCGTCTCGCCATTTCTATGGGAGCGCCTGCGTCGCAAATGTGGGATGCCACCCGGGGTAACCAGAGACTGGACTAGTTTCCTGTTTAGTAGCTTCCAGTACAACCACATGCTAATATGGGCTCTGCCTTGATGGAGTAAGACATATGATCCTGGATCCGAGGGATTGTGCAGATGTAGCCGTGTAGGTGGGATCGTAGGTCCCTCAGGTGGTCTGGGTGACTATGGTCTGAAAATTCTTGTAATCGACGCCGTTGCTACTCTAACCTGAGGACAGCAAGGGATTAATCCGTCGGTTTCTTGTGGGTAAAGTGTACCACCTCTGCAGAGTGTCAAACTAAGTACTTAGCCGTGTCCCCGGTTACGGACAATTATGAGCAACTAGATTTGGGGGCTGTAAGGAAGGTCTCACTCATTTCAATTTCCTAATAAAATTAATGGATTGAACTAGGTAGGAGCATTGATGTGTCTACTCATTGTGCCTAGGTTAATAGGAGCATGGGTGTTTCTACCCCGTGTCCAATAGAATTAAAACTATTTGATTAAAAAAATGATAGGATTGAACAATGATGCTTTTATGCAAATAGCCAAACCCCTCCTAGCCAAATTATGCATGTATTTGGTAGGTCCTTTATAACTCTGGTGAACTTGCCAATACATTCAAATGTATTGACCACGTAGTGGCTGCAATTAACAATGCAGGTGGATCCGATGATGAGTGAGGTTCGTCGTTATGTTGTGGGTCATGTGCTTACATTCCAACATGCTCTCACGTTGGAGTAGTTGTGGCCCTTAAGTTTTACCCTTTTCCGCTGCAGTTTTGAAAACAATGTTTTATGATGTTGAAACAATATTTGTTTATGCTGGCCCAAGGGGTCATGCGAGGTTGTAAGTACTATTTAAATCCTAGATGATGCGATGTAATAAAGTACTTTTGACCTTTGTTTGTGTATATTTCATCATGAAACTGTGTGTGTTAGGGAGTCGATCCAAGGGGTAGCACAGTAAGCACAGAGTTCGAACCCTGCACGGGGACGGTCGCTTCAGAAGGTTAAAGATATAATATGGTTGGGATTAGAGATAAGATAGAACCAGTTTAAACGAGATTACTTGTCTTGTACTCCAAGTCTATCTCCCCCATTGTACCTCTATATATACCCATATGAGGTTCACATCACAACAACATCAATTGTTGTGAAATACCAATTAGGCTTCCAATCTCATATTTCCACAGGTTGTTGTAAACGGCTTCGGTATATTTGTTGTAGCCGGCTGTTAGTAGATAGACTCAGGTAGTTAGGGTTGTTTTCCGTATCCTACCCGATGTAATCTTTATTTCCCCTATAAATACACTAGGCGGCCCTGGCGAAGGGTTCAACGCTTCCCATATCGTCTCTATTACCTTACATGGTATCAGAGCCTCTCCTCGAAACACATCTCATCTCTCGCCATTAGCCACAGACGCAATGTCGAGCTCTGCATCCTCGTCCTCTCCCGCGGGATCCAATCCCGTTGGCACTGTCCAAGAGAAGCTCATGAGGAACAACTACCTGCTGTGGAAGGTGCAGGTCCTTCCGGCTATTCGCGGTGCGCATCTGATGGGATACATCAACAGAAAGGTGGAGGAGCCACCGGCCGAGCTGACAAGCACTGACGACAACGACAAGAAGGTGTCCAACCCAGCGTACGTCGCATGGGTGACACAGGATCAACAGATCCTAGGTTATCTCCTGAACTCTCTGTCGAAAGAGATTCTTATGTAGGTAATCAACATGGAAACCTCGCACGAGATCTGGGAGGCCATCGAGCAGATGTTCTCCTCCAGCATGTTGGCCAAGCTCGTCAACACCCGCATCGCCTTGGCCACTACGCCCAAGGGGAATATGACCGTCACTGAGTACTTTGCTAAGATCAAGTCCTTTGGTGATGAGATGGCTTCCGTCGGCAAGCCGCTCGGGGAGGACGATCTGGTGTCCTACGTCCTCGCCGGCCTCGACTTCGACTACAACTCCTTGGTGTCGGCTATCTTCACGCGTGTGGAGCCGATCAAGATGGCGGATCTCTACTCGCCGCTGATGGGCTTCGAGTCACGCCTCAACCTGCTGCAGGGCCAAGCCGGAGGGCAAGTGCAGTCGTCTGCCAACGCTGTCACTCGTGGCGGCGGTAGTGGAGGACGTGGCGGCTACAACAACAACCGTGGCCGCGGGGGCAACAATGGAGGTGACCGCAACCGCGGCAATGATCGCGGCAATGACCGCGGCAACTACAACAATGGGTCGGGATCCGGGGGCTACAACAACAACAACTCCGGGTCCAAGCCTCGGTGCTAACTTTGTGAGAAGGTTGGGCACACGGTGATCAAGTGCTGGAAGCGCTTCGACATGTCTTTCTCCGGCCCTGAGAGATCTGCAGGCACAGCGACCAACTACTATGGTGTCGATACCAACTGGTACATGGACACAGGCGCTACCGACCACATCACCAGTGAGCTGGACAAGCTGACCGTCCGTGACAAGTACACTGGCAATGACTAGATCCACATGGCAAACGGTGCAGGTATGGACATAAGTCATATTGGTCATACTACAATTCGCACCCCATATTCGCAATCTACATCTTAAGAATGTTTTGCATGTTCCAAGTGCCACAAAAAATCTTGTTTCCGCAAATCATATAATGTCTGATAATCGAGCCTTCCTTGAGCTTTACCCCGAATTCTTTTCTCTTAAGGACCATGCAACGCGGCGATAAAAGCTTCATCCCAAAACTTAAGAGGCATGGATGCATGCTCAAGAAGCGAGAGACCGACTTCAACAATGTGACGGTGTTTTCTTTCAGCAGAACCGTTTTGTTGATGAGCATAAGGACAGGAAACATGATGAGTGATCCTTGTCCGCTTAAAGAAAGAGTTGAGTTTTTCATACTCTCCTCCCCAATCTGTTTGCATGGTGATTATTTTGCGATTAAATCGCCTTTCAACAAGAGATTGAAATTCATGAAAAATTTGGAACACCTCAGATTTGAACTTAAGCAAAAAGATCCAAGTGAATTTGCTATAATCATCAATGAAGCTAACATAATATTTCTTCCTTCCAATAGTATCAATGGCAGGACCCCATACATCCGAGAAGACAAGCTCTAAAGGAGCACTAGAAATACTGAAAGACTTAGGATAGGGTAACTGATGACTCTTTGCCTTTTGACAGGCATCACACACGGACTCAACACCCGTCTCACTTGAGCAGGGTAGATTATTGTGACTAAGGACACGCTGGACAATTGGCGACGAAGGATGGCCTAATCGACTGTGCCATCTTGAAGAAGAAGGCTTATTGACACCAAACACTTGTTTCCTGGACACGCACTCGGATGGGCCTGAAGTTTGATTAATCGCCTACCCACTAAAGTCATTGACTTTGATACACCTCTTCATCGCTTGTTCAATGAACAACCAGACTACTCCAACTTGCGTGTGTTTGGCTGTGCGTGCTGGCCAAATTTGCGCCCATACAACTCTCGCAAGCTTCAATTTAGATCCAAGCAGTGCGTCTTCCTTGGGTATAGCAATCTGCATAAGGGATTCAAGTGTCTAGATGTATCAGAAGGCCGCATCTATATTTCCCGCGACGTCATCTTTGATGAGAATGTCTTCCCGTTTTCCAAACTCAATCCCAACGCCGGAGCACTTATCCGATCTGAAATCCTTATGTTACCCCAAAATTCGACACATATGGATCATAGGGGCGATGCAGTAGTTGATCCATATGCTTGTGATCCTGTTAATCCTGCTGAAGTTCTGGCTGTGATTTCATGCAGGCGGAAGAGACAAACGACACGGAATTCCATCCGAATTCACCTGCGCAATCATCAGGAACAGCAGGCGCCGATCCCGAGGAAGATCCTGTCTCACCTGGTTCCCCTGTCATGGCCTCGTCCGGGACAGGATCAACCTCGTCTGCCGTGCCGGATTCTCCCACCTCCGCCAGCACGGGATCTTCTGCACTGGCCTCTCCACCTCCTGCATCGTTTCCGCCACCATCTCCGCCAAATCGTCATGTCACAAGGCTGCAGAATGGGATTGTGAAACCGAAACTGGTCAGTGATGGTACAGTCAGGTATGATGGTATTAAATTTGTTGGTTCTATTATCTCTAAGGAGCCACAAAGTCTGGAAGCTGCGCTTAGTGATAAAAATTGGAAATCTGCTATGGATGATGAGTTTTCTGCACTCATGAAAAACAAAACCTAGCACCTAGTACCACCTGAGAAAGGGAAGAACTTGATTGACTGTAAATGGGTTTACAAGATTAAAAGGAAAGCACATGGAACAATAGATAGATACAAAGAAAGACTTGTAGCAAAAGGCTTTGAACAGAGGTATGGGATCGATTATGAGGATACCTTTAGCCCTGTAGTTAAGGCAGCTACTATTAGACTTGTGTTGTCTGTTGCAGTGTCAAAAGGTTGGTGCGTTCATCAACTTGATGTGAAGAATGCGTTTCTCCATGGCGTTCTCGAGGAGGAGGATTATATGAGACAACCGCCTGGGTATGAGCTAAAGTCTAAATACAACTATGTGTGAAGATTAGACAAAGCTCTCCATGGTCTTAAACAAGCACCTAAGGCTTGGTATTCGAGGCTGAGTCAGCAGTTGCAGAGTCTTGGCTTTAGTCCTTCTAAGGCAGACACTTCACTTTTCTTCTATGTTAAAGGTGAAGTCATGATTTTTATGTTAGTATATGTTGACGACATAATAGTTGCAAGTTCCTCTCAGGAAACAACTGTGGCTCTGCTCAAAGATCTTGAGAAGGAGTTCGCTCTCAAGGATCTTGGGGACCTTCACTATTTCCTTGGAATTGAGGTTAAGAAGATGAAGGATGGTTTGAAGTTGACTCAAGAGAAATATGCTATCGATATTCTTAAGAGGGTGAATATGCACAGCTGCAAACCTTCGAGTACTCCTCTGTCAACTTTAGAAAAATTGTCCAGAGAAGAAGGAGAACTACTGAGTCAGGACGATGCTACAAAGTACAAAAGTATAGTAGGTGCTCTTCAATACCTTACATTGACCAGGCCTGATATTTCCTTTTCTGTTAATAAGGTATGTCAGTTTTTGCATTCTCCCACAACTCATCATTGGACAACAGTAAAACGGATCCTGAGATATCTCAGAGGTTCTCTTGGTGTTGGACTGAAAATTGCAAGAAGTAGTTCAACCTTGGTCAGCGCTTTCTCGGATGCTGACTGGGCCGGTTGTCCAGATGACAGAAGGTCAACCGGTGGATTTGTTGTATTCTTTGGCTCCAATTGTTGGAAATATGCCCTAGAGGCAATAATAAATATGTTATTATCATATTTTCTTGTTCTTGATAAATGTTTATTATCCATGCTTTAATTGTATTAATAGGAAACTAAATACATGTGTGGATAAATAAACAAATACTGTGTCCCTAATATGCCTCTACAAGATTAGCTCGTTGATTAAAAGATGGTTAAGGTTTCCTAACCACAGACATGTGTTGTCATTTAATAACGAGGTCATATCATTAGGAGAATGATGTGATGGACAGACCCAAACCTAAGCATAGCTTTTGATTGTGTCACTTAAGTTTAAATTGCTAATGCTTTTATTATGTCAAGTATCATTTCCTTAGACCATGAGATCATGACACTCCCTTGTACCAGAAGAATACTTTGTGGACGTCAACCGTCATCTCGTAACTGGGTGATCATAAAGGTGTTCTTCAGGTATCTCAGAAGGTGCCTTTTGGGTTGTATGGATCAAGACTGGGATTTGTCACTCCATGTGACGGAGAGATATCTTTGGGCCCTCTCGGTAATATAACATCCTAATGAGCTTGCAAGCATGTGACTAATGTGTTTAGTCATGGGGATATTATATTGCGGTACAAGTAAAGAGAACTTACCGGTAACGAGATCGAACTAGGTATGGTGATACCACGATCAAATCTCGGGCAAGTAATATATCGCGAGACAAAGAGAATTGGATACAGGATTAATTGAATCCTCGACATAGTGGTTCAACTGATGAGATCTTCGTGGAATATGTGGGAGCCATTATGGACATCTAGGTCCCACTATTGGTTATTGATCAAAGAGGTGTCTCGGTCATGTCCACATGTTCTCGAACCCGTAGGGTCACACACTTAACGCTTAATGTCGCCAGGGTTCGATGAGATAAATAGATGGTGATAGCGAAGTTTTGTTCGGAGTCTCGGATGGGATCCGGGACGTCACGGGGAGTCACGGGAATGTTCTGGTAATCTTCAGAAGGCATCGGAAGGTTTTAGAAATGTTCTAGAGGTTCCGGAAGTTCTCGGAATGTTTCAGAATATTTAAGAGAATTTAATTGGGCTTCTGTAGTAATTAATTAGAAAGATCTAATTAATATCCCCTAATGGGCCTAGGCCCATTAGGGGAAAGGGGAGGCAGAAACTCCACCGTACGTGGAGAGGCACATGGGAAAGGGAGGGAGTCCTCCCGGGATTCCTCTTTCCCTGGCCGGCCACATCTACAGAAAAGGAAAGGGGCGAAATTGAGGCAAGTTAATTCCTATAGGGGTTACTTACCTAGCTAGGCAAGGAAGGAAAGAGCAGATTGTCTCCTCTGCCAGCCTTGCCGCCAGTCTTCTCCCCTATATAAGGAGGGGAGGGGCTGCCCCTGGATTAACCCTGCTCCTCTCCCTGACCTCCTCCTCTCACGCGCACGGTGAAGCCTTGCCCGTGGAGAACTCCACCATATCCTACACCACGCCGTCGTGCTGCTGGAATCTCATCGACCTCTTCCCCTCGCTTGCTGGATCAACAAGGAGGAGACGACGTGAAGCTGAACGTGTGGATATCAAGGAGGTGACGTCGTTTTTGCACTGAGATTGATCTCATCGAAAGTTCCACTACGCCAACAACGATCCCGTTATCGTAACGCTTTGTGGTCTACGAGGGTATGATGCTCATTATCCCTCTCGTTACTTACATCTACTAGATATGATCTTGGGTTTCTTCCACACATCTCGTAGGAATTTTTTTGTTTTCCAAGCAACGAACCCAACAGCAATCTCATAGCATGGAGTTCTCGGAAACAAGCGACTATCTCAAGGTCTACTACAGAGGCAGAATACAAGGCATTGGCAAATGCTACGGCAGAATTGATATGGGTGCAAACACTTTTGAGTGAACTTGGTATCTCACACTCGCATACTGTCAGATTGTGGTGTGACAACATTGGAGCAACTTACTTGTCTGCAAATCCGGTGTTTCATGCTCGTACAAAGCATATAGAAGTTGACTATCACTTTGTTCGAGAGAGGGTTGCACAAAGGCTGCTTGATATTCGTTTTATACCTACTGGTGACCAGCTTGCTGATGATTTTACGAAGGCCTTTCAACTCGGCAGCTTGAGAATTTCAGGCACAATCTCAACTTGGTGAAGTTGTGATTGAGGGGGAGTGTTAACAGATGAGTTTGGATATGTGCAGATCCTACCTTGTGTAATGGGTTGTTGTAAACAGCTTCGGTATATTTGTTGTAGCCGGCTGTTAGTAGATAGACTCAGGTAGTTAGGGTTGTTTTCCGTATCCTACCCGATTGTAATCTCTCCTGATGTAATCTCTGTTTTCCCTATAAATACACTACGCGGCCCTGGCGAAGGGTTCAACGCTTCCCATATCGTCTCTGTTACTTTACAGTCCTAACTTAGCCCGGGCTTTCGAGACGACCATGGAGGCCGATCGAATTCGATCCGTTCCTTTCTGCGAGAGAACCTTCGGCTGTTCTCTTCTTCCTTTCCCTCTCCCAAAAGCCCATTTCCCAAATTAAAAATCCTCATCCAAATTTTGCTTTTTTTCTAGCGCTATCCAAATTTTGCTAGGGAAGCAAATACCTTTGGGCTCCGCTCCGGCGAGGCCATCACAGGCCATTTTTTCTCTAGATTCTCTCATGGGCTTGTTGATGTGCGGCTCAACATTGGAGTTTGGACTTTTGTTGTGGTCTGCTCTCTAACAGGTAGATGGAATTAAGCGTAAACAAGTCCTTGCCTAAATCTCGTGATCGATGACCTGCGCCTTTGCTCTCCAGCCAGTAGAGCATCATTGTCGCTATCGCCTTGGACACCCGTTCAAAATACGTTTCATAGAGGAACATGCTAGCATGTTGCAGTTACAGTGTGCAAAACATGCACATGTTTTCAAAAGATTACTACTCGGTACTCCCTCGTATCTGTCTCAGCTTCAAAGGTAGTTCAAAGCTGCGACACTTATTTTGAATCAGAGATAGTAGAAGATTTTTCATGAAATTAAACAAAGGTTAGAACTTCCTTCTCGATGGAAAAACAGTCGCATATCAAGATCAAATTCCTTATTTACACAGTCACCGCCGCAGGCGAATAAACTTTCAATACAAAACCAGCAAGTTCGCCAACACGATGCCTACGTACATGCGGAACGAAGAAAAAGACACGTACGGTTCACCTATCAGCTGCTAAAATCCTGGAACGAGCATGGTAGAGAACCAGATGACGAGGTCGTCAGCGAGGGGCTCGCCGCTGTGCTTGGCCGCCGCCGCTTGCCTGCTGTTAGCGTCGACGACGTAGACGCGGCAGAGCGGGCACGTCCGCTTGCAGAGGGCAAGCCACCGGTCGACGCAGTCCCGGTGGAACGCGTGCCGGCACGGCAGCCGCCGCGTGGCTTCGCCGGCGCGGATCCTCGACAGGCACACGCAGCACTCCGTCGGAGCGCCGTCGACATCCAGCTGCTTCGCTTCCGACGGCGGTATCTTGATGCACAGCATCTTGGAGATGTAGGAGAGGAGGTAGCTCATGATTCACAAATTAAACGCAGCAGCTAGCTAGCTACCTGCAAGAAGATCCAAGTCTGGTGTTGATCGGGAGAGGAGGATATGTAATGCGCGTTGCTGTCTTTAGGTCAGGGGTCATGGGACAGGTGGTAGTACGTACTAACGCTTTGTTGGTAAGGGTGGTTGCTACTTGCTCATATTGGAGTGTGTTGAGAGATCGACATTGGAAGGTGCACCTACACTCTTCAACTTTCTTTAGCACCAAACCCCTGGATAAAGCAGGTGATATATATGTGCACACAATAACGTATGTTCACAGGAACTACATGCATGTCGTTGTCAGGGAAGAAAACTATGTGCAATTAATCAACAACATTAGCTAATGTGTTCATTTCAATTGCCGGGCCCACTTTTTTAATTTGGAAACACAGAATGGGGTTTCATATTTAAAAATTCAACAAGACTCAACCAAAACGACTTCTTTCTCGATGAGTGGAAACAATAACCCACAAGGTTGTCAGGTGGCGTTGGTTTTCATTTGTATGATTTATCAATTTTGTTTGCTTACGCTATGCAACTGCCGAAGATACTTTGCCTCTTAGTGATTCAGGTGTATTTGTTAGTTCCTGACTATTTTCATAAGATGAGCTTTTAACAATATCATATCCTCATAGCTTGAGGGATATTTAAGGTACATACCTTTACCCGGCGATTTGGCCAACTCACTTTTCTGGTCATTAAGTCCTCAGTTTATTCGGATCTTGCGTCACACTTTTCTCCAAAGCGTTGCTTCTTGACACGCGAGTGTATAA
This sequence comes from Brachypodium distachyon, assembly GCF_000005505.3. Lineage (NCBI taxonomy): Eukaryota > Viridiplantae > Streptophyta > Magnoliopsida > Poales > Poaceae > Brachypodium > Brachypodium distachyon. The sequence continues at coordinate 5,711,455 of NC_016135.3, forward strand.
AATTTCAACAAGACTCAACCAAAACGACTTCTTCTCGATGAGTGGAAACAATTGTTCGACGAGATTTTGTACCAGAATCTCTCCTAGTGAATAAAGAAACATGATGATCATACCACATAATTGCATATATGAGAAGTGCATGGAGCAGTGCATGCCCGTGAATTATATTAAAAGGTATAGAGTATAAGTGCATACTTGGAAAAGGAAAAAATAGATTGGGCCAAACATGATGATCTTTGGGCTGAGACCAAACCGGCAAGCTAATTAATTAGACACCGGCCACATGCATGTATCATCAGTAGACACGAGCTACTTCGAAAAGGAAAAAGTAGATTAACTTCTTTTTTTTTAGGGGAAGCTTTAGGTCATAAGGCCTATAGCAATTCTATTAATAAATAAGATAAATATTTACAAATAATTACAAGCAGTGTCTATCTGAAGTTTTCAATCCATGATTGCATGGCATGGTACTTCTTTCTTTTGGCTATATGAAAGACCAAGTTGAGCTCATCTTTGAAGATGCGTCTGCATCTGTATAGTGATGGATTGAGTCCATTGAATATGCAGTCATCGCGTGTCCTTCAGACACTCCAGTTAACTGTAGTGATGATCTCCATGTGAAAAGAGACTTGAAGAGCCTGCTTGATGCCCATGATGTTGTCATGAACAGATGGTTGGGATGTGAATGTCGGACAAATATATCTCCAGCATGTCAATGCAAAGGGACAAGAGAAGAAAATGTGATCTCTGGATTCCAGCTGGTATTGGTTGCAGAGGATGCAATTGTAGTCCTGTAAGTGGAAGTTCTTCTTTTGAAGCATGGCCCGAGTGTTGAGTCCATCAATCAAAAGGAGCCACATGAAGACTTTACGTTTGAGTTGGCAACAGGATGACCAATTCCACTTGAGTTATGTTCATGCGTTATGTTCATGCTTGAGATAAGCTGAGTGAATTCCTGGAACTGTTGATGAGCTTCAGAAGACAGTGGCAGGTGAAAAAGATCGGTGAGCTCTTGTTGATTAGCAATGTTCCAGTTGGTGGAGAACTGATTGATGACAAAGGAGTGAAGTTGTGGCCAAGTGTGGGGCAAGTGAAATATCATTCCATCTATCCAGCCAAAAGAGAACCGTATTCCCAGTCTGAGCCTTGCAGTGTGCAATGTCCTTGAATTCAGATAATTGCTTCAATGTGTCTTTCTACCAGAATGATGCCTCAGGTGTAGTATGTATGGGCAGATCATGTGAATAGTATTGCTCCCATACTAGATTAACCCATGGAAGATTAACTTTGTTGTAAAATTTATGCAGATTCTTCATGATCAGAGCTTTGTTTTGCAATTCAGGTTGATGACACCAAGTCCCCCTTCTTCTTTCGGCCTGCAAACCATTTCCCATGCCGCTAGAGGTGGATTTTTCTTTGTAAGGTCCTGACCATGCCAAAGGCAGTGTCTTCTATATTTGTCAATCTGCGTTATCACACCTTTAGGCAGGATGAATGTGCTCATCTGGAATGTGGTTAGGGCAGATAGGACAGAGTTGACTAGTTGCAATTTCCCTCCATATGAGAGCATACCGGAAAAACAAGAAATTCTGTTTTCAATTCTTTTGATCATAGGCATGAATTCCTCAATTTTTGGTTTGGTTGTACCAAGTGGGAGAGTGCCCATCTGACAGGCAAGTGTATCAGCAAAGTATTGTCCCCTTTCAGCAGTCAAGTTAAGTGGGATCATGCTCGATTTGTGAAAGTTAACTTTGAGTTCAGTGGATGCATAAAACTGATGCAGGATGTCTTGGAGAATTTGGAGTTGGTTTTCATCTGCCTTCATGATAATCAGAATGTCATCAGCATATTGGATGATAGAGAAATCTGGGCAAGCAGTTGAGTTGATTGGTCTTTCAAGTTGTCCCTGGTGCATGGCCTCATTAAGAGCGGTCTGGAGAAGATCAGCAACGATGACAAATATTAGAGGGGATAGTGGGTCACCTTGTCTAACTCCCCTCTTGCAGTGAATCATTTTACCTGACACACCATTAAGGAGAATCTGTGAGGTAGCAGAGTGTAGGATGCTATTGATCCATTGACACCATTTGGCTCCGAATCCCATAGATTACCTTCTGAATGCTGCAGGCCTAACGTCCGCATGAGGAATTTGGCTGCTACTTAAGGAAATATGCAAAGCTTAGAGCCCGGGAAGAAAGCCGACCAGAAATATCTCTAACCCATCTGTTGTTGGCGATGGCTGCAGCAACCGAAATGCCAGAGTCATGGACAAAAGTGAATAATATAGGAACCAAGTCTTGCACCGCGCGACCACCAGGTAGCCAATTGTCGGACCAGAATTTCGCCCTGAAGCCATCCCCCACCTGAATAACCATAGCTGTCTTACAAAGATCAACGGCGTCACGGTCGTCATTTGTCGGCGTCAGAGACCACGGCCGAGGGTCGGTCGCCCATTTCATCCAAAGCCACCTACAGCGGAGAGCGGTTCCGAAGAGCTGCAGGTTGAGAACACCGAGTCCACCCACCTCCAATGGACGGCAAACCCACGACCAGGGGACGAGACAGTGGCCTCCATTGATCTCATCCTCCCCCTTCCAAACAAAAGCACGGCAGCCACGATTGATTATGTCCAGAGCCCATTGTGGAAGCTGCAGCACGGACAACAGATGCAGGGGAAGTACCATGAGAACCGAGCGGGTAAGAGTTAGCCTCCCGCCCTTGGTCAGAAGCTTCGGCTTCCATCCTTCTAACTTGTTTGAGAATTTGTCGATGAGAGGCCACAAATCAACTCTTCGAAGCGACCAATTGACAGGGGAAGACCGAGATAGGTGATAGGGAAGTCTTTTCGGATGCACCGGAAGTGATCAGCAACCATCTGAGATGTTTCCTCGCTGCAGCAAATACAAGAAATAGAGCTCTTTTGCAGGTTAACCCGAAGGCCCGAGGACTCAGCAAAGAGGCCGAGGGCAGCAGATATGACCTCCAAATCCACCGGCGTCGGTCTGAAGAACAGAACAACATCATCTGCATATATGGATGCTCGTGGGATTCTGCGGTCGAAGCCAAGATTAGATAGCAAGGCGTGTTCAGATGCCCACTGAAGAATGGCGTGGAGAGAATCCATGGCAAGAATAAAAAGGGCGAGAGACAGGGGATCTCCCTGACGAACTCCCCTTGACAAATGGATCGGAAGACCCTTCTCCCCATTGATCATGACCACAGTGCAGGCGGAGGAGAGCAGGCCACAGATCCAAGTACACCAGCGGGTCCCGAAGCCTCTGTGCCTAAGGACTTCAAGAAGGAATTCCCACGACAGAGTGTCGAACGCCTTTAGATGTCAATTTTCATCAAAACCACTGATTTGTGCTTCCTGTGGAGGGATTTAGCAATATTAGCCACCAACTTGAAATTTTCATGGATGCTCCTGGTGTGAACAAAAGCACTCTGGGCCGGGGAATAAGAGATGGAAGCATAGGTGCTAGGCGTGCGGCGAGGAGTTTGGCGAAGATTTTGGAGAACCCATGAATCAAGCTGATTGGACGAAATTGAGTAATATCCACAGGATTATTCTTCTTCGGGAGAAAGAGTCAAAATGGAGGTGTTCAGGCGCGTGAAGTTGCGGAAGCAGCCTTGGTGCAGCAGGTTCAGAGCAGCAAGGAGGTCTTGAGCAATAACTTCCCAACAAATTTTAAAGAAAAGGCCAGAGAAACCGTCTGGTCCAGGCGCCCGATCCGAAGGCATCTCAAGCACTACTTTTCGGACTTCATTGCGTGAGAAAGGAGCATGTAGGGCCTGAGCTTCGGATTCAGACAGCGTGGGGAGGTGCACCGCGTCCAGCATCCATGACGCAAAGGGCGTCGCCTGCAGGAACTGAAGTAGCCCAGGCGGCTTGCACAACATCCATGAAACCAGGAATCTTTGGCCAAAAATTCTCAAAGCGGAACCGAAAAGATCTCGGCCTGGATGTGGAGCAAGACATAAGAAGGGGACAATGATCCGAGATGTTGGTGCTAAGGGCAGATAGGTCACTGATCAGATAGGTATCTTCCCACAAGGAATTAAAAAGGACCCTGTCCAATTTTGCCATAATCGGTGACTCTTGTTCATTGCTCCAAGTGTCCTGCAGCGCCAAAGAGTTAATTCTGTGCCGGAATTTGTTCATTAATCTTCGGTTCACTCTCCCATTGCTTTTGTCAGCCGGATCGGAGACCAGATTAAAATCTCGATTAATCAACCAAGGTAGCTGCACAGAAGAACCAATTGCCGTAAGTTCCAGCAGAAATCTCTCCTTGTCAGCCAGGCTTTGGGGACCATAAAAAGGGGTCACTGCCCATGCACGAGCATCTGCAAGAGAAACGACCTCAGCGGTAATAGAGAATTCTCCTTTGTGTCTGGTGCTAATGCGCAGCAAATCAATTCGCCATGTCAAAATAATACCACCCCTCGTACCATCCGCCGGAATGCAATCGAAGCCATCGAAAGCAGGACCAAATGATTGAGAAATAGCAGCAGCATCAACAGACTGAAGCTTCGATTCTTGCACACAAATAAGTGACACATTGAACGACCGAAGAAACAGACGAATAGAGCTCCGCCGGGCAGGGTTATTAAAGCCCCTAATGTTCCACACGTCCATACTTAAGTCAGAATCCATAATAACAGTAGATTCAGACTGCTACAAATCACTGACGGGATCAGGCGCAGGGCTCCACTTCCTCCTGCAGAGTGAAGGCCTGAAAGCCTGAGTAGGCAGGTTCGTCGAAGTCGGTGTCTTCCGGGCGAATAGGGCAGCGACCGCGCGAAGATGCTGGGGAGCCAGCGGCTTGGAGAAGACGCTTAGGTACTGGTCAAACGCCTCTTGGGAGACCGTCTCACCATCTCGGACAAGGCCCAGCTTCCTTGTCGGGGGCATGACCCCGGGCAAGGTCATAACGGCACTACTCTAGCCGAGGTAACGAAGGCAAGGCCGGCATAAACAAGTACGCCGGCATGGCGGAGTGCTACTAACATTAAGCCGGCATACCCGGTGTATGCCGGTGCAGCTAATTTGCTTTATGAGTTTGCAGGACAACGATGAACACGTGAGTCTTGGCAGTAGCCGAGATCCCTCAACGGTCTTATCCTGGCCACGCGGTGCGGTGTAAAGCGGGGCCATCATCACTCCAGGAAAAGTGGTCAGCGCCTGTACGTCGGTGACAGGCGACCACGCAAAAGAAGCACTGAAAGAGAATCTATGACGGAAACCGGCAGAGGATAGCTGTACCCGCTGCCGGCTGGCAGGAAAAGTAAAGTTGTTTTGTACCCTGCGGTGTTGCCTGGAGGAAACCAAGCCGTGTGCCCGGTGGAGCCCAAGGAAGGTGACGTTAGACTTAGCCCACATGGCAATGTACCATGTGCGGCCTATAAATAGAACCTTACCCCTCCGTGAAAAAGGGGGACGAGAGCATCCTAGGGTTTTTCCCCTTCTTCTTCTTTTTCTTCTTCTTCTTCTTCTTCTTCTTCTCCAAGAATACAGCTCAAGGAGCACCACTGTAGTGCTTCACTATCCCGGCTAATACAGCAAAGTAGGAGTAGAGGTCTTACCTCTACAAGAGGGCCCCGAACCTGGGTGTTCTTGCGTGTTTTGTGCGTGTTCTTCTTCACGTCCTTCCTCCTCCGGATCCACAGTCGTCTATTGGCCCCAAGTTAAGCCATCCTATGGCATCTGCCGTGACACCACCACGACAGTTGGCGCCCACCGTGGGGCCAGCAGCGGCGCTGGCTGGAGTTTTCATCCGGACGGGAAGCTTCCTCGTCACCGGAGAGCGTGTGGTCTCCGGTTTGGTCCAGAGATTCGGCTCTCTGGGCTTTATCGACAACAACGCGGGCTGCTTCAACGGCGCACCGCTCCCCTGCGCTGGCCGCTTCATCGACTTCGGCATGCACGAGATTTATGTGGCTACTGACCGCCCTTGCAGGTACCCGGAGCAGGTGGTGATGGCCGAAGACCCACCCGCCATCTGCACGGTTCGTGGCCGGCACGCCGACTGCCCCGCTGACCGTGTGGAGGTTTTGGTGACCGCTCACGGTGCGGATACGGGAAGAGACGCCGCAGGAAGTGGCGCGGTCCTAGCCAGTCCGGCAGAACGGCGAAACTTCCCTTGGAGAAGCCGGAGGACGTCGCTGCTCAAGCCGGCGCGTCGGCCTTGCCGCCGAAACCGACTCAGATCCAGGCCTCCATCGAGCGGTTGACTACGCCGGTAGCGTCGAACGCTAACCCGGCTCGGCTACATGAAGATTTGGAGGTGGAAAGGCAAAAGCTGCTAAGGAAGCAGTCGACGTCGCCAACGCCCGGCAGCAGCTCGAGATCTCGCTTCGTGAGTATAACAAAGCTCATGGTTTTAGTTCTACTGCGTTTACTAACCCTAATAGAGTCGGTGAGGTGCGTAACCGTGGCAAGAACTTGAATGCCGAGATGACAAGAGATGGCAGGGGTGTGCCAGCTGTGTCGGCAGGTTTTGCCTCGGCACTAAAGCCGGAATGCAATACCCCTGTCAAAAACCTCCAGGCTGCCGAGGCCGCAGCTGAGGAGTTGCCGAATCTCACGGGAGAGGCACTTCGGCAGCTGCAACTGCGCGTGAAAGAGCTGCTCCAAACGGCAAACGAGCAGAACGAGGCATACATGAGAATGCACGGCAAAGCCGGTGCATCGCAGGTCATTCACTCGGCAGCAAACGCCGGTGGCCGGGTTGACAAACAAGCATCCTCGCCTGGTGGCAAACGGGACAAGAGTGTCAATTCAGGCCGGGATAAACAGCTTCAACATTGTGATCCGGCCTTGGCTGAGAGGCAAATGGTCAGGAGGATTGATGATAGCCAAAGCGGTCTGCGTCCCGGCGGCAATCGCCGAGATCAGCAGGAGCGTTACTCGTTCGATCACGAGCACTGACCTCGGGGTCCGGCACCCAATACTGCTACAAGACAGTAGGGTGTCGGGCGCAACCCACTATACCGAGATGAGGATCGCCGATATGATCGTCACGATGACGGATACTCGGCCTTGGCTGACAAGGGTTATATCAGGCGAGAACGCGACAACCTTGGCCCGCTCGGCGGTAGAGTCGGCAACAGGCAGGTATCACCTCTAGACGCTCGGCACCGACTTGATCGAATATATCTGTCCGAACCCCTGGAAGAGCAAGGTCCTCCGGGACCGCGTTGCTTTGCAAACCGAATCATGAGGGAAAGATCAACCCCGGATTTTCAGCTGCCCAGGGGCACGAGAACGTATTACAGCAGCACTAAGCCAGAAGATTGGTTGGAAGATTATGTCACGGCGGTAAGCGTGGCAGATGGCAATCGCAGATGGGTGGTGCGTTACGTACCCCAGATGCTTGTAGGACTGGCAAGGATATGGCTGAACAACTTGCCCGAGAGCAGCATCAACTGCTGGATTGACTTTGAGAAAGCCTTTGTCAGCAACTTCACCAGCACTTACAAGAGGCCGAATCGTCCTTAGCAGTTGTCCATGTGCAAGCAGAGAGACAACGAGACTGACCGGGATTACCTGACCAGGTGGAACAATCTACGCAACTCCTGTGAAGGAATAGTGGAATCGCAGACCATAGCATGGTTTGCTCAGAGATGTCGGGCTAAAAGTCCGGATGAAAACTCTATCTGAAATGATCAGGATAGCCGACATGTACGCGCTTGGCGATCCGACTCAGCCATCGCTCATGCCGGTAGAACCGCAAAGGGAGCAGCCGGTGTACAATCCTGCTAGGGCGTTCCGAAGGAATGATCATCAAGATCATCGCAACAAGGGAAGGGATGATAGGCCGGATTATCGGTATGGGCCAGCCCATGTCGCCGCAGTTCAGGATCAGCCAGATGCGGGCTTTAGACAGCGCCTGAAGACGGAAAATCAGCAGTGGGCCAATATGAGACCCTGAGACTGAATATATGCAATTTAGCCCCAAATGCTAACTCGCGCATAAATCAAGCCCCAATGCCTCCCTACGATCAACACTTCACAACATACACGCAATGTGTTCACCGCAAGTTGGAACAAAATGATATCATTACATCACTTCTAAGACACAAGATTAAGTCAAGCTCATACATGGAGCGAAATACCAAGTTATTACAACTCACTGACACATGTCCACAATCATCATTACCCCAGCGGAAGCAAATTAGCCCCGAGTACGGACAAGTTACAATTATTGCCTAAGAGGCTGAAACTGAAAGGAGAGGCCGCCACAAGTTCACAGAACCCTGCTCTGGAATCTTCTGGCTAAATGTCGAAGCTGTCGTCATCGAACTCCACGAAGTAACCACTCACCTGTTCCTCCGGAAACTCTGGAGAAAACAACGTTACAAAGCAACTGAGTACAAGGTACTCGCAAGACTTACGGGAGATCTAAACTAGATATGCAACAAGTCTCAAAATGATGGATAATATGGTGGGATTGTGCAGCAGCAATATATATATCTGGAGAGATACACTAATGACATCGTCTAATTAGAGGATAAGAAGCGTGTACCAAGTGAGGTGATAATCTATCAACTAACACCCATCAAACACAACCTCTTATCACCCCCTCAACCCTTTGTGAGGAAATGATCCAAAGGCACTCACACTTAAGCAGTTTTAAGCATATCCATGATTAAAGGCTAATTACTACTCAAGTTTAAGAGATTAAGTTAATTAAATGGTATGAGTTCTCTATGATCAAGTAATGACCAACCAAGTCGTCCATGACCGCGGACACGACATTCCGAAAGATTTATCCCTGCAGGGTGTGCCAATTTACCCGTATACGTTCGTCCAACCCTTATTGCCACTCGAGTAGGAACACATAAAGACGTGTGTCGGCAGGATTGGGCGACATGACGTTTCCAAGCCCCACAACTAATCCAGGGGACCAACCCAACTAAGTCTAATCCGAAACGAGAGCCCGGCCGAAGCGTCGTATGGACTCAAGAGTTGCGTGGACAGCTGGTAGTGGTTCAGTGTCCGCAGAATGACCACTCCAGACTAGTGCCGCAATCCTATATGTATGCAAGTACCAACAAATCTCCAACACAACACCAGTATATATGCGATATGCCAAATGAAACGCCCAAACTATGTGGCCCCTGGAAGAGCTATGAAACGAGTACTAAGCCAAGGGGGAACCCATATATTCTCCCACGAGCGGTTAGCGCGAAGTTTCTTGGGTCGGCGAAAACGAGAACTCAGTCCTTAGGTCGGCGCCAATGGAACAAAACACCAATGCGTTAGCACGGCCTCCCATCGTTGCCTTCTGCAGGTAATAACATGTCACAAATAATAATTGCAAATAAATACAGAAAGTAGCATGTGGATGTAGCAATTGTAAAACCCCAAGTAAGGACACTTGACTAGCAATCTAAGCAGACAGAAAATGACCAATTAGGGCAATAACAAACATGTGACATGGTAATAGGATAAGAAACAAGACAACAGGCAATTTGAGTAGAGCTGACTAAAGCTATACAATCCTAGAGGTATCGTGACAAGAACCGAGAACATAACTTAATGCAAGAATGAGAGAGAGGCATTGGGTATAATGAACATGTTCAAGGAATGGCTGCTTGCCTGGATTCTCGGTCGCTGGGCACCGAGAGAGGGGATTCGAAGAAGTGTGGGAACCCGGATCGTCGGCGGAGTAAGTCGGAGTCGCTATCGTAAAGAACCAAATCACACAATACGCAAATAAGTAACCATTCACAGGTGCAATGCACAATACAACATGAGATGGCATGTGACAACACGATGCAACAATATGCAAGTGAAATGATTCCATTTAGCAACAAAGGTAACCATTAGGTGATTACAAGATGGTAAACAACAGCTTTAAAATACACAAATGGACTAAACAAGTATGCTATTGTGTTCTACAAGTTACAGTGATCAACTTTGATGTTTACACTAATTACAGAAGAGTTACCAATTTTAAATTAGAGACTAAACAAGTTCATACATTTGAATTTCAAATCTGGGACAGATTTGAAATTTGAAACTTAAAAAAATGTAAATCTAATTGCACAGTTAAACTCCTTGTATTTTTCTGATTCCAAAAACATATATGGTTTGCTCAATTTGGACAAAGCATGCATTTTCTAGGATTTAAACAAGATTTGAAACATTTCTGGAATTTTAAAACAAATGAAAACGCACAGAGAACTAAAACTACGCGCGTGCAGCTAGCCTGGGCGGCTGACGGCGGGCCCGGAAGGGCTGACTAGGCGGGGCGTGCTGAGCTGGCTGCCGCGGTCACTGACCAGCGGGTCCCACCTGTCAGGTTTGGTCAAAGATTAAAAAAATTGGTGGTTTTTACCCTGCGGCCACGGGAGATGGAACCTGGGTCAGTCTGACAGAGCGAACGGATGAGCAAGGTAACCAGGCGGGCTGCAAAACGGATCTTAGCAGAACAAGGGTGTGCGCCCTTTTGAACCAGACCAAGCTAGCTGCTTGCGGGCGCGCACGGCGGCCACGGCATGGCAAGAACGCCGGCGACCAAAGCTAGCGGCGGAGGGTTACAAGGTTTGGCCCTTTCGTCCCGGTGCTTCACGGAGGCAAGCTCCCATGAAGGCTCGCGCACCTGCCCTCCTGGCACGCGCGCGCGGCATGGACCCGAAGCTCGGCGGCGGCGTTCCAGGGCGTGGTTGCGTCGTGCTCGCTCTACAGAGAGTAAAAGAGAGATAGGGAGGTTGCGACGGATGCGCATTGACGAGGCAGAGCTCACCGTGCAGAAGATGGTCCACGAAGAGGCTTGTCGTCGCCGGAATTTGGGAAGAACTCGCCGGCGGCCGAAGAGGAAGAAGTTGTCCTAGGCGTGGATGTAGACGTTCTCGCTCCGATTCCTTGCACCCACGCGTACACGGCCCGAAAGAAGCGGCCGTGCGGTGCAAGAAACGGGGGAGAGGAACCACTAGCTAGGGTTTGCCTGGCGTTGGGGGAGGGAGGAGGCGCGGCGCAGCTTAAGTAGGCGAGGCAGGGTGGCTGTCAAGGGCGGACGTGGCGCGGGGCTCACCGATCGGGAGGGAGAAAAAGCAGAGGAAGAAGAAGCACTGTGAGACAAGGCATACTTTCACGGAATACGTCTTCGACGCGGGGAAGTGCACGGCGGCGGCGGCGCGCTGGCGATTGGGCCGAGCAGGGCGGCGCGGCTGGGCGGTGCGGCTAGCGCGCGAAAGAAGGAGGGCTGCGGCGCTGGGCCAGCTCGGGCCAAAAGGTAAGCAGGTAAGATTCTTTTTCTTTTTCCTTTTCCTTTTCTGTTTTTCTCTCTTTGCAAATAACTTTGGATTCAAAATTTCAAATACCAATTTGAAGAGCTGAGGAATAGGAGAGTTCAAATATAGTGCTAGTATTTGAAAATGTTCAAATGGATTTAAAGATTGAAAATCCATTTGACGTTCTTTTACAAATTATGGGAAAAGGAATTCAAACTCAAAGAAGGGAAAAAAATTCATATTTGAATCTTCTACCAAATTCAAACAACAAGAATTCAAACCACAAGTTTAGATGCAAATTTAAAACTCATGTGACACAAATAAATAGACATGGCATGGCATGGATGCAAATGTAAAATGTTATGCAACAAGAAATAAATTACAAACAGGTCCACATAAAGGGCTTAAATGTAAATGTTGCTCTTGGGCTGTTACAATTCTCTCCCACTAAAAGGAATCACGTCCCGAGATTCTTAGGGATCTGCCAGAAAATTAGGATAGTCCTTGCATAACTGATCTTCACGTTCCCATGTTGCCTCTTTGTCAGAGTGATGAGACCAAAGGATCTCGTAGAATTTGTGAGTTTTGTTGCGAGTGCGACGTTCTTTCACATCGAGAACGTGAACTGGACACTCCATGTCGCGGAGCTCGATGGTCTCATGGTCCACTGCACGACCAGGATCCTTGAAACAACGTTTGAGTTGGGAAACATGGAACACAGGATGGACCTTGGTGAGATTCGGAGGAAGCTCGAGGCGATAGGCTACCTCGCCTTGCCTTGCGATCACCTTGAAGGGGCCAATGTAACGAGGCGCAACCTTGCCTTTCACATTGAAACGATGTGTACCTCGCATCGGAGTGACACGAAGATACGCCTGATCACCGGGAGCATACACCACCTGTTTGTGTTTGTTATCATAGTAGCTCGTCTGACGGGATTGAGCTGCTAACAGATTTTCCCGAATGATACGGCATTGGTCCTCAGCTTCTTGAATCAAATCTGGCCCGAAGAGTTGACGTTCACCTGCCTCGGTCCAGTTCAAGGGAGTGCGACATTTGCGACCATAGAGGAACGTGAATGGCGCCATGCCCAGACTTGCTTGATAACTGTTGTTGTAAGAGAACTCCGCAAACGGCAGAGATTCCTCCCATTTCATACCGAAGGATATGACACAAGCTCGGAGCATGTCTTCAAGGACCTGATTAACCCTTTCAACTTGACCACTAGTCTGAGGATGAAAAGCGGTGCTGAAAAGGAGATTAGTGCCCATTGCCTTCTGAAAGCTTTCCCAAAATCTGGATGTAAAGATACTTCCGCGATCGGAGCTTATTTCAACTGGGACACCATGGAGAGAGACGGTTTGCAAGATAACCTTTTGGAACAAGCTTGAGGTTAAGATTCTTGAAATCCTCACAAAGATCAGAAGGTAATTCCGTGACTGTGAGAGAGTTGCAATCAGATTTGCGGCTAAGGGCATCGGCCATAACATTAGCTTTGCTTGGAGTATAATTAATCGACAGATTGTATTCTGAGATCAACTCCATCCATCGTCGCTGTCTGAGATTGAGATCAGGCTGGGTGAAGATGTACTTGAGGCTCTTATGATCTGTGCAGATCTCACAAGGTACACCAGCAAGATAATGCTGCCATTGTTTGATTGCAAAAACAACTGCAGCGAGTTCAAGATCATGCGTGGGATAGTTGACTTCATTTCGACGATGTCGCACTAGTGGCACCCGGGGTACCACCGTTGCGCGACGCGTGGGTCGCACCGCTGAGTTCCCGGGAGGATCTCACCCGGGCGGCAACGTACAGGTTGCCCAGCAAGTTACCAGCCCAGAGGGGCTAGCGGGGCTTCGGGGAATATTCCCGCCTGGGCGTCTCCCGGAAGTCACTTGCCGGGAGACGGGGCTCCCGGGCGAAGGTTCCCGCCTGGCCACCTCCCGGGAAGTCACTTGCCGGGAGGAGGGGTTCCCGGGCGCGGGTTCCCGCTGTGAGGGCGGGGCCGAGCCAGCAGAGTAGCGACACCACGTGGGTGCGCGCCAGGCGCCCATTGCGCAGTTTCATCAAGGCAAGTAGCGGAGCGCACGACGCATTAAATGAGCCGACAGAAGGGGCGTTATCCGTCTTGTCGGACGAACAGTGGCTGTCCAGTCCCATTCGTTAGGCTCTAGACCCCTAGCAGCGGGGTTGGCGCTCATGCATGCATGCCAGCGCACCGAGGAGGAGCTGCCCAAGCTCTTTGCTCGCCACTTGTAAACCATGCACCGTGGCACCTGTGGTATCCCCTTGGCTATAAAAGGAGGACCCCCGCCCACGGTCAAAGGGTTCAGTTCCTGTTCCAGTTCGGTCTATGGTTGATTTCAGTGGTAGACCAAAGTAGAAAAAAGCACTTGGCCAAAAAGAGATCGCCCCGGGGCTTTCCCCGGCAACCCTGTAAACAGCTGATTGCTCGGTAATATAAGGTCAGACAAGCAGGACGTAGGGTTTTACACCACAAGGTGGCCCAAACCTGGGTAAAAAGTGTGTGTATGTGCCCGTGAGTAGTGTCTAGGGTGCATTTTTGCGCTTTGCATTGGTCGCGCCGGCGATCGCCGGAGCGATCCCCGTACCCCACTGCCGAACCTAAAAAGGGGGTGCCGGCACACCCCGGTGTCGGAGCCCCACGCGACGATAGACGAAGTTGGCGAGACGCATATGCCACAACTTTCCCATCTTTGAAAAGGACAGCGCCTAAACCTTGGCGAGATGCATCGCAATAGATTTGGAAAGGTTGAGTAGTATTTGGAGGAGCCAAAATAGGAGGTGTAGTGAGTTTTTCCTTCAAAAGTTTAAAGCCCTCTTCGCACTGAGAGGTCCAAACAAACTTCTTGTCTTTCTTGAGAAGGTCGGTCAAAGGCTTGGCAATTTTGGAGAAATTGGGGACGAAACGTCGGCAATAACTTGCCAAACCAAGGAAACTACGGATTTGCTTTGCACTCTTGGGTTGAGACCACCCGACAATGTCCTGGATTCGTTCTGGATTGACTGCAATTCCCTTTGCTGAGATGATGTGACCAAGATAATTGACTTGTGGAAGCCAGAACTCACCCTTGGAGAACTTAGCATAGAGTCGATTTTCACGAAGTTTGGAAAGGATGAGACGAAGATGTTCTTCATGTTCTTCCTCGGATTTAGAATAGACAAGAATTTCATCCAAGTAGACCGCAACGAACTTGTCCAGATATTCCATGAAAATAGAATTCATCAGACGAGAGAAGGCAGCTGGAGCATTGGTGAGGCCAAAAGACATGACTGTGTACTCGTAAAGACCATAATGAGTGGTGAAAGTGGTCTTTGGAATGTCCTCCTTCCGGATTTTGATTTGATGATACACTAAACGTAGATCGAGTTTTGAGAAAACTGCGGCTCCGGCTAGTTGGTCAAACAGATCGTTGATTCTAGAAAGTGGGTATTTGTTCTTGATTGTATGTTGATTAAGAGGATGGTAATCAACACACAGACGTTCGGTTTTGTCCTTCTTCTGCACAAACAGAGTGGGACAACCCCAAGGAGAGGAGCTTGGACGGATGTATCCTTTCTTCTCCAAGTCTTCAAGTTGTCTTTTGAGTTCCGCCAACTCTGGTGGAGACATCTTTTAGGGACGCCTATGAACAGAAGCAGTTCCTGGTTCGAGTTCGATCACAAACTCAACCACTCTGTCGGGAGGCATACCTGGTAAGTCTTCAGGAAAAACATCCGGAAATTCGCAAACCACCTTAACAGATTCCAAAGTTGGAAGTGCCTTTGCGTCTAGAGAGTAGAGCTGGGTGTTTGTGGCCTTAGAAGAGTGGAAAGTGACTATCTGGCCAGTGGAGTGTGTTAGAATGACAGACTTAGCAGCACAGTCTATCAAAGCTTGATGAGGATTAAGCCAATCCATCCCTAGAATGACATCAATGTCAGAGGGACCGAGGACAAGGAGGTCGGCGAAGAAGACAAGATTGCCGATTTGGATTCGGGTGCCACGACTTATCCTAGTTGTCCTAGACTGGGACCCAGGGGTTTGGATTAGAACAGGATTAAGCAAGGTGTCTTGTTGCAAGTCAATTGCATGTGCAAAGGAGTGCGAAACAAAAGAATGCGATGCTCCAGTGTCAAATAATACTTTAGCAAGAACATAATTAATATGCAAATTGCCGATGACAACGTCGGTAGCTTCCTCTGCTTGCTCAGCATTGACATGGTTGACACGGGCACGGCTGGCATTGGACTTGTTGCTGTCATAAGGCCTTTGCTGATTACCCTGAGCTGGAACCATCGCCTGGCTTGGAGGTGGGCGAGGTGCTACCTGAATCTGATTCATAGGGTAGTGAGTCGCAATGTGGCCTGGCTGTTTGCACTTGTAACAGACTCTGGTGTCACTGTTCTGATTCTGAGGTCTTTGCTGAACATTGTAGCTCTTGAGAGAGACAGCCTGGGAGGGTGGGCGGGAACCTTGACCACCGTTCCTCTGACCATATGCTGGATGGACAGTTGCGTTGTTGGGAACCCACAACCTCCGTTTTTGAGAACCAGCATGGTTGTTGCCTGAGGAAGAAGACCCAGTATCACGAGAGTGTTTGCGAGAATCCTCAAACTATGCACGGCCATGTTCAGCTTGCAGAGCAGTATTGACCAAGTCTTCAAAAGAATTGCACCTGATGAGATTGAGAGCATACTTCAGCGACGGACTGAGACCCTTGCGAAACCTTTCTTGTTTCTTTAAGTCAGTAGAGATCTCATCGCCAGCATAGCGAGCAAGACAGTTGAAATCCTTGCAGTATTCGAGAATAGAACTCTTGCCCTGAGTCAGACTGCAGAATTCCTCATGCTTTCTGTCCATCAGACCAGCTGGGATGTGGTGCTTTAGGAAAGCGTCCTGGAAGTCAAACCAAGTGATGACTTCATCAGGGTGCTTGGAGGCTTGGAAATTCTCCCACCATGCGGCTGCTTCACCTCGGGGGAGGCAGGTCGCAAAAAAAAACCTTGTCCTCATTTGCCACACGAACTGTGCAAAGAGCACGGACCATCTCACAAAGCCAGTCATCAGCATCAAGTGGTTCTGAAGGTAGAGAGAAAGTCCTTGGATTGAGAGCAAGGAATTCCTTGATGGAAACCCTGTCATTAGCTCCATTGTTTGCATTGTTGCCCTGATTGTTTTGCTGGTCATTCATACGCTCAAGGATTTGTCCCATCTGAAGCAGTATGTTGCCTAACTCAGGCGGAGGAGGAGGATCACGACGAACAGGTGCCATCCTGTTTGCACAATGATTTACACAACAGTTGAAACATAATGCATGACGTAAACATCAAAGACAAGATTAAAGGACAACATGAAGTCTGAGATATCACATAGTGCCATCCAAAGATTTAGTGATTACAATCATCCAAAACAAAGGAAAGATTACACTACTCATCTTGCCATTCACAACGCATAGGAAGTGTGGCCATAGATGGAACTACGGATACAAGAGACCTATCCTGACAAAGCTGTCAAAACCTTGGCAGTAGCTGCGGAGAGTATGGAAACACGTACGCATCTGCCTTCTGTTCCCCGTACAGGAACTAACGCGGAAGGTACGTACTCTCGATCACTCTTGGTGGGCCACGTGCTGGAGTAAACCCATCCACTGGAAACGCATGGAGTCTCTCAGGGGCAGGAGGTCTCGGAGGATAGCGAACTTCATTCTCGTATATTCCTGCATCAATCACAGCGGAGAGGTGACTGAGTGCTATCCACAGCTGCTTGCGGTAGTGGTTGATCTCGGCGCACATGTTTGCCATCATGTGCTCCTGGCTTGACACGAAGTTGCAGAAATCATAGTTGTCATTCACAACCTTCTCATCGGGCAAGCCTGGAAGTGTGAAGAACTTGTTCTCGCATGTGATGAAGCCCCTTGGGATATGCTTGAATGGTCCTTTGTCCAGCCTTTCCTACTTCCTGCGGAGTACGGTCACGCACATGTACACCACCTGTTGGATTGCCAACTCGATGGTATGCCCAGTTCCCACTGCTTTGTGCACCGGAAACTTTTCTGAAGGCACGTCTTGGTGGAGGCAGACAACGGCACGGTAGTACTCCTGGTTGAAGTCACGGTAATACTCGAATACCGTGTACTCCGGCTGGTATCGGAAACCGATTTGCCTCATGATCTCACGGAGCACCTCAGGGAAACCTTGGGTTGTCTCATAGTTGGACATCAAGACCACCTGTGGACGAGGAGGAGTGTAGAGCGACATCTGACAGAAAATGATTGTAGGATTAGAAATTTGGAAGAACTAGCTTGATCTATGCAGTATAGATATGAGCTATACAAAAAGGAATGGTCTTTTCTCTGACAATGAAAACCACAAAAGAATCTTGAATGCCACCAACTAAAAGGAACTACAGAAAACAAACCCCGAGATACCTAGTTTATAACCGAGGAAAGAGGGAATTTTCCAAAACAAGAAGGGTGGGTGCGTGGGAAAAGAAGAAAATCAGAGTCTACTTTTCCATTTTTAAAATAGTTTACAGATGAAAATAGTTACTAGACTCAACTTCGACCATTTCTAACCAGGAAGAAACCTAAGGGCAGTGAGGCTCTGATACCAAATTGTGAGACCCCGAGACTGAATTTATGCAATTTAGCCCCAAATGCTAACTCGCGCACAAATCAAGCCCCAGTGCCTCCCTACGATGAACACTTCACAACATACACGCAATGTGTTCACCGCAGGTTGGAACAAAATGATATCATTACATCACTTCTAAGACACAAGATTAAGTCAAGCTCATACATTAGGCGAAATACCAAGTTATTGCAACTCACTGACACATGTCCACAATCATCATTATGCCAGCGGAAGCAAATTAGGCCCGAGTACGGACAAGTTACAATTATTGCCTAAGAGGCTGAAACTGAAAGGAGAGCCCGCCACAAGTTCACAGAACCCTGCTCTGGAATCTTCTGGCTAAATGTCGAAGCTGTCGTCGTCGAACTCCACGAAGTAACCACTCACCTGTTCCTCTGGAAACTCTGGAGAAAACAACGTTACAAAGGAACTGAGTACAAGGTACTCGCAAGACTTACGGGAGATCTAAACTAGATATGCAACAAGTCTCAAAAGGATGGATAATATGGTGGGATTGTGCAGCAGCAATATATATCTGGAGAGACACACTAATGACATCGTCTAATTAGAGGATAAGAAGCGTCTACCAAGTGAGGTGATAATCTATGAACTAACACCCGTCAGACACAACCTCTTATCACCCCCTCAACCCCTTGTGAGGAAATGATCCAAAGGCACTCACACCTAAGCAGTTTTAAGCATATCCATGATTAAAGGCTAATTACTACTCAAGTTTAAGAGATTAAGTTAATTAAATGGTATGATCAAGTAATGACCAACCAAGTCGTCCATGACCGCGAACACGGCTTTCCGAAAGATTTATCCCTGCAGGGTGTGCCAATTTACCCGTACACGTTCGTCCAACCCTTATTGCCACTCGAGTAGGAACACACAAAGACGTGTGTCGGCAGGATTGGGCGACACGTCATTTCCAAACCCCACAACTAATCCAGTGGACCAACCCAACTGAGTCTAATCCGAAACGAGAGCCCGGCCGAAGCGTCATACGGACTCAAGAGTTGCGTGGACAGCTGGTAGTGGTTCAGTATTCGCAGAATGACCACTCCAGACTGGTGCCGCAATCCTATAATTATGCAAGTACCAACAAATCTCCAACACAACATCAGTGTATATGCGATATGCCAAATGGAACGCCCGAACTATGTGGCTCCGGGAAGAGCTATGAAACGAGTACTAAGCCGAGGGGGAACCCATATATTCTCCGACGAGCGGTTAGCTCGAAGTTTCTTGGGTCGGCGAAAACGAGAACTCAGTCCTTAGGTCGGCGCCAATGGAACAAAACACCAATGCGTTAGCACGTCCTCCCATCGTTGCCTTGTGGAGGTAATAACATGTCACAAATAATGATTGCAAATAAATACAGAAAGTAGCATGTGGATGTAGCAATTGTAAAACCCCAAGTAAGGACACTAGACTAGCAACCTAAGCAGAGTTCTAATGACCAACTAGGGCAATAACAAACATGTGACTTGGTAATAGGATAAGGAACAAGACAACAGGCAATTTGAGTAGAGCTGAGTAAAGCTATGCATCGTGACAAGAACCGAGAACGTAACTTAATGCAAGAACGAGAGAGAGGCATTAGGTATAATCAACATGTTCAAGGAAGAGCTGCTTGCCTGGATTCTCGGTCGCTGGGCACCGAGACAGGGGATCCGAAGAAGTGTGGGAACCCGGATCGTCGGCGAAGTAAGTCAGAGTCGCTATCGTAAAGAACAAAATCACACAATACACAAATAAGTAACCATTCACAGGTGCAATGCACAATACAACATGAGATGGCATGTGACAATACGATGCAACAATATGCAAGTGAAATGATTCCATTTAGCAACAAAGGTAACCATTAGGTGATTACAACATGGTAAACAACAACTTTAAAATACACAAATGGACTAAACAAGTATGCTACTGTATTCTACAAGTTACAGTGATCAACTTTGATGTTTACACTAATTACAGAAGAGTTATCAATTTTAAATTAGAGACTAAACAAGTTCATACGTTTGAATTTCAAATCACAGATTTGAAATTTGAAACTTAAAAAATGTAAATCTAATTGCACAGTTAAACTCCTTGCATTTTTCTGATTCCAAAACATATATGGTTTGCTCAATTTGGACATAGCATGCATTTTCTAGGATTTAAATAAGATTTGAAACATTTCTGGAATTTTAAAACAAATGAAAACGCACAGAGAACTTAAACTACGCGCGCGCAGCTAGCCTGTGCAGCTGACGGCGGGCACCGAAGGGCTAACTAGGCGGGGGGCGCTGAGCTGGCTGCCGCGGTCACTAACCAGCGGGTCCCACCTGTCAGGTTTGGTCAAAGTGTAAAAAAAAGGTGGGTTTTACCCTGTGGCCACGGGAGATCGAACCCGGGTCGGTCTGACAAAGCGAATGAACGAGCAAGGTAACCAGGCAGGCTACGAAACGGATCTTTCCAGAACAAGGGTATGCCCCCTTTTGAACCAGCCCAAGCTAGCTGCTTGCGGGCGTGCGCGGCAGCCACGGCATGGCATGAACGCCGGCGACCAAAGCTAGCGTTTGAGGGTTACAAGGTTTGGCCCTTTTGTCTTGGCGCTTCACGGAGGCAAGCTAGCACGTAGGCTAGCGCACAAGCCCTCCTGGCATGCGCACGCGGCATGGAGCCGAAGCTCGCCGGCGCGTTCCAGGGCGTGGTTGCATCGTGCTCGCTCTACAGAGAGTAAAAGAGAGATAGGGAGGTTGCGATGGATGCGCATTGACGAGGCGGAGCTCACCGTGCAGAAGATGGTCCACGGAGAGGCTCGTCGTCGTCGGAATTTGGGAAGAACTCGCCGGCGGCCGAAGAGGAAGAAGTTGTCCTAGGTGTGGATGTAGACGTTCTCGCTCCGATTCCTTTCACCCACGCGTAGAGGAAGAAGAGGCGCGCTTGGTGACGCGGTCGGGGCGTTGTGGTTCGGCCGGAGGCGGCAGCGCGACGCAATGGCGTCCACGGCCCGAAAGAAGCGGCGGCGCGCGCAAGAAACGGGGGAGAGGAAACCCTAGCTAGTATTTGCCTGGCGCTGGTGAAGGGAGGAGGCGCGGCGCAGCTTAAGTAGGCGAGGCGGGGTGGCTGTCAAGGGCGGACGTGGTGCGGGGCTCACCGGTCGGGAGGGAGAAAAAGCAGAGGAAGAAGAAGCACTGTGAGACAAGGCGTACTTTCGCGGAATACGTCTTCGACGCGGGGAAGCGCACGGCGGCGGCGGCGCGCTGGCGATTGGGCTGAGCGGGGCTATGCGGCGGGCGCGCGAAAGAAGGTGGGGTGCGGTGCGGGGCCGGCTCGGGCCAAAAGGTAAGCAGGTAAGATTCTTTTTCTTTTTCCTTTTACTTTTCTGTTTTTCTCGCTTTGCAAATAACTTTGGATTCAAAATTTCAAATACCAATTTGAAGAGCTGAGGAATAGGAGAGTTCAAATATAGTGCTAGTATTTGAAAATGTTCCGATGGATTTAAAGATTGAAAATCCATTTGACGTTCTTTTACAAATTATGGGACAAGGAATTCAAACTCAAAGAAGGGAAAAAAAATTCATACTTGAATCTTCTAGCAAATTCAAACAACAAGAATTCAAACCACAAGTTGAGATGCAAATTTAAAACTCATGTGACACAAATAAATAGACATGGCATGGCATGGATGCAAATGTAAAATGTTATGGAACAAGAAATAAATTACAAACAGTTCCACACAAAGGGCTTAAATGTAAATGTTGCTCTTGGGCTGTTACAGCCAAGAAGGGAGAACAGAAGAAACCCTGGCAAGATAAGCCGAAGTATGCTTGTGAAGTAATTTTGGATCAGCCTTGTCGTTTTCACACGACTGACCCAACAAGCCGGCAAACCACACAACCCGGCAATGCAGCTAGATGCAGCGGGCTGAGAAGGGTGAGGCAAGTCGTTTACCCCCACCTCCACCCCACACAGGCGCAAACGCACAGGTCCAAGGACCCCCTCAGGCCAACAATACGGTCAACCAGGTGGAGGGATAGGAAATCCCAGGGTATGCCGGGAGAAACGAGTACAAGGAGCCTCACCAGAGCTACATGATTTTCATCACTGAGCCAACTGAAAGGCAAAGTCAGCGCAGGCGAGAAATGGAAGTCAATGCTGTTATGCTAGCGGTTCCGAAATTCATGTATTGGTCGGAGCAGGAGGTCAACTGGAACCAGGCAGACCATCCCAAGGTGATGCCCAACCCTAGTGGATATGCCCTGGTGGTCGGTCCGACGCTCATTGGGCCCAACATTAACGTCAAGTTCACTCGAGTTCTCATCGACAATGGGAGCAACATCAATATCCTATATCGGGACACGATGCTTAAGCTCGGCATTACAGTAACATGCTCAAGCCCAGCCAGACTACCTTTCATGGTATCGTGCCAGGAGTGTCTTGTGCCCCGGTAGGCAAGATCCACGTGGATGTCTTGTTCGGACCGAGAACCTAGTGTTCGAGGTTGTGGACCTTAGCAGCCCGTACCATGCACTGTCGGGTAGGCCGGCACTCGCCAAGTTCATGGCTACTACTCATATTGGTTATCTAAAGATGAAGATGCCGGGACCAAATGGTACCATAACTGTCACGGGAAACTACAAACGCTCAATGGAATGCGCGGCGGCCGGGTCTGCTTTGGCCGAGTCGCTGGTCATCGCTGGTGAAAAAAGAAATTGCAGGAAGCTGTGGTAATGATATGAACATGCTAACCATGGATACGACCTTTGGTACTCTCAATTCTATAATATTTGACAAGATTTATAATCAGGTGAATTCAAGTAGTAATTGTTTTCATTGTCATATTTATGAAGAGGCGGAGCTACTACTATCTTGTCTCGTTTTATTACGTAGGCATCTTGTCGAGCTTTTCAAGTCCAAGGTCAAGATGAGATACAATGGAGGCGAACGGGAGGGCCAACAAGAATCAAGCATTCATACAGCTGAGAGGGAAGGATTTCAAGTGTACTTTCCAACAAATCAAACGGCACATGATTCGAAGCTTGCTAGAGAAAGATATCACGAATTAAAGTTGAATCCGATTCGGGTCCGAGCTGCCAGGAGACCTGAATTTGTTTTAATCACCCAGGTCGCATCCGGAGTCCAAATCAAGCAAACAAGTACTTGTTGGAAAGGTAATTACAATACCTTTCCAACGGATCTGGCCCCATCAATATATTCAACTCGTGCTGACCGTGACGGACAAAATAAGCTGACGGATCTGTTTTTCTGTTTCCTAAAGAGTTGTAGTTTGTTAGGAAAGTTAGAGATAGAGTTGGATTTCGGCCTCCTTACTCAAGGTGGACGAAAATATCTCTCCCTCCTCCTTTATATACCCCATGAGCCCCCCCAAAAGAGCCTTGGGTTTTGATTAGATAAACTTTAGCCATCTTTGCTACTTTCGTGTAATCGCGTGTGTCGGTTAGACCACCTGTTTTACCGTCGTCAAGACTCCAACTTATCGTCTCGTTGAGACATTTGTTTGATATAGTATATTCGCAATTTCAGATTGCATCCGCTATTTATCTTGTTCTTGCTTGTTCTTTGATTGCTTGCAGGAACAAAGACCTTCGTGGTCAGGTTGATCGTGCCCCCGCGTGATCAATAACCCTCTGGAGTTGGTGTATCGATTGCTAAGGGGCTGCCTTCTAGGCCGTAGTCGGATGGTCAACGTCACCTCCTACCCAAATCGAGAGTTATCCATCTCATCTAAAGATCGGGCCACCCCCACCCGTATCACGTAACGGCGGCACAAGTCGGTCTGCCGGCAATGACCAATCCTCATGGAAGCGTAGCTTTTTAGGCAGCCAGAGAGACAAAGAAGGTACAGGTCGACAGTGAGTTCCCGGACCGCACCGTCATCATTGTTGCCGGCTCAGGGGAGAAATAGGAAGGCGAGCTCAGCAGCTTCCTTCGTGAGAATCGGGATATCTTTGCATGGTCAACTCAAGACCTGCCGGGTGTGCCGAGGGAGTTAGCTGAGCACTCATTACATGTCAGACCAGGATCGGTGAAGCAGCCCCTTCGACGCTTCACGGACAATAGAAGGAAAGTCATGTCGGAAGAGGTATCTCGGCTTCTAACTGCCGGCTTTATCATGGAGGTGTTGCATCCAGACTGGCTGGCAAACCCAGTCATGGTCGAGAAGAAGAAAGATGACCCAACCGCTCCCAAGGGGTATGGCGCATGTGTATCGACTACACCAGCCTAAACAAGGCATGTCCCAAAGACCCATTTCTGTTACCTCGGATCGATCAAGTGATTGATTCCACTGCCGGGTGTGAGTTGTTGTCTTTTGTGGATGCGTATTCTGGTTTTCATCAAATACCACTGAATTCTAATGATCAAATAAAGACATCATTTATCACCCCGTTCGGGGCTTATTGCTATCGCAATATGCCGTTTGGATTGAGAAATGCAGGAGCAACTTATCAAAGGTGCATGCAGAAGTGTTTATATGATCAACTCGGCAAAAACGTACAGGTATATGTTGACGATGTCGTCAAACCAAACAGAGCGCCACGCTCCTGGATGACATCCGGGAGACATTCGCAAATCTGCGGAGATTCCGAATGAAACTGAACCCGGCCAAGTGCACATTCGGTGTGCCGGCAGGAAAATTGCTCGGTTTCCTAGTATCAAGTCGAGGAATAGAAACAAACCATCTGAAAATCGTTGCTATAGAAAGAATGAAACTACCAAAGTGCCTCAAAGTGCAAAAATTTACAGGATGCCTAGCGTCACTAAGTCGTTTCGTGAGTCGGCTTGGTGAAAAGGCTATGCCCTTATACCAGTTGATGAAGAAAACCGACAAATTTGTGTGGACACCACAGGCAGACCTAGCTTTCCAGGAGCTGAAGAAAATGATTGCTACGGCACCAATATTGGCCTCTTCGATGGAGAAGGAGCCGATGTTGTTATACATCGCGGCAACCAACTGAGTTGTCAGTGCCGTCATCATTGTGGAAAGAATTGAGGATGGTAAATCGGTGCAAAGGCTAGTGTACTACTTAAGCGAGGTGTTGTCATCGTCCAAGCAGAACTATCCCCATTCTCAGAAAATGGCGTACGGGGTTTATATGGTGGCAAAGAAGCTAAAGCATTACTTTGAGGCACATCAAATCCGAGTTATATGCGAGGCACCCGTCTCGGAAATCATGAGTAACAAAGACGCGAGCGGCCGAGTCGCAAAATGGGCTGTCGAGTTAGCACCCTATGCGCTGCAGTACGATAGACGAGATGCCGTGAAATCTCAAGCTTTGGCGGATTTCTTGGTGGATTGGGCCGAGATGGAGTATGAACCACCGCCCCCGGAAACTAACTACTGGAAGTTACATTTTGACGGCTCTAAGATGAAAAGTGGGCTTAGTGCCGGCATAGTTCTGACCTCGCCAAAGCGGGACCAACTTAAGTATGTATTACAGATTCACTTTGCAGCATCCAACAATGTTGCCGAGTATGAGGCACTTATGCACGGATTGAAAATAGCGAAAGAAATTGGAATCCGCCGGATTCAATGTTTTGGTGATTCCGATCTAGTCGTCCAACAAGCTTCCGACAACTGGGACGCATTGGATGCCAACATGGCGCTATACCGGTTCCATTGAAACGACCGACCCCGTACAGGGTTCGATCTCTGTGCTTACAGTGCTAGTCCCTGAATCGACTCGCTAGCACACACAGTTTCAAGATGTAATATCAAGATACAAAGGTCAAAAGTATATTACATCGTATTGATCCAGAATTAAATAGAACCTTACATATTGCGTAACCTCATGGGTTAGCTCAAGAGAAAAATAAAATCTTGCAGCGGAAGGCAGAAGATACAGGAGTCCCATAACAACTCCACAGTCGAAACATGTTGGAATGTAAACTCGCAACCCTAACAATTCGTACCTCACTCTTCACCTGGTTCACCTGCAACATTTAAACGTTGCAGCCACAAGGGGGTAAATACATTGAATGTATTGGCAAGTTCACCAAAGGGTTATAACAGATTCTATCAAGTACATGCAGTATTGGCTAGGTGGGGTTTGGCTATTTGCATAAAAGCATCAATGTTTCAACCTATCATTTTTAAACAATTAGTTTTATGATTATTGGACACGGGGTAGAAACACCCATGCTCCTATTAACCTAGGCACATTGAGTAGATACATCAATGCTCCTACCCAGTTCAATCCATTCATTTTATTAAGAAATTGGAATGAGTGAGACCTTCCTTACAGCCCCAAATCTAGTTGCTCATAATTGTCCGTAACCGGAGACACGGCTAAGTACTTAGTTTGACACTCTCGAGAGTTCTACACATTCCCCACAAGAATTCGACGTGTTAATCCCTTACTGTCCTCACGGTAGAGTAGCAACGGCATCGACTTCAAGAATTTTCAGACCATAGTCACCCAGACCACCTGAGGGACCTACGTTCCCACCTACACGGCTACATCTGCACAATCCCTCGGATCCAAGATCATATGTCTTACTCCATCCAGCCAGAGCCCATATTAGCATGTAGTTGTACTGGAAGCTACTAAACAGAAAAACTAGTCCAGTCTCTGATACCCCAGGTGGCATTCCACATTTGCGACACAAGCGCTCCCCGAATCCACTAGAGAGACGTCCATGGACGATCCGTCTTCGAATCCACGGAGACTCGACTCAGGGGGACCCATAGAAATGGACCTGACGTCGCATAACATCTTAAATCCTCAAAGCCGTCCACCCAGGATGATTCGTGAGGGTTGTTTTGCCAAGTTTCCAAAATGCTCCACATCATCTGATTCATGGTAATTGAGATTCCCTCCCATGTATCCTAACATAGCATAGCATGTCAACTACTTGCGATGGCAATTGGTGGAAATGAAACTGCAGGGAAAATCTACACTACTAGTAATTCATAGCTAGCATAAATACAATAATAGTCCTATCCATGCAACTAATAAAAACATCTAGTGCATAGTAAAATAATAGGTGAATGAGTGAACTTGCCTTTGTCACAGTAGTTTGAGTCACACTCTTCACAACACACACGTTGCTCTCCGGATAATCTAAACGAAGCAAACACACACACATATAAACACACAATCAACATCACAACAAAAGAAGGTATGCTATGATGCAATGCAAGCATTTGACATGATTTGGTTTATTTTATCTGGGTGATCAACCAGATCATAAATCAAATGCAGAGTATTAGCAATTAAAAATAGTGCATTGGGTTAAAAACAAGGGATTAAAATCCTAATACAAGGTTTTATTGGCATCAGCAAATTAATTTAATTCAAAAATTATATTTCTCTGTCCCAATGGACAGAGGACAATAAAACAAATTTTTGCGCACTGGTTTCAATTAAAAAAGATTTCTAAATAATTAGTTATGAATTAAATGGTATAACAGGCCTTTTTGTAAATTTACTGAGATCCAAATATTCAAATTTAAATTTAAACAGTGCCAAAAGATTCTACAGGTCAAGAGCTTTCCATAAAGGTAAAATTTGTCAAATTTGGCCAAAGGGTTTAAAACTTATAACCATTTGAAGTTCTAGAAGCTTGTCTGCAAAACTGCCATTTAATTTAAATTGGGATTAAGTTTTTATTTAAAACCATGACACGTGGCAGCCTCTGGTTGGACGGTACCGGTTCGGGGTATGATTAAACGGGGGCCGTAGGATCTGTCTTAAGGAAGATCGGACGAACGGGAGGCGGGCTACCTCAGCTCCGGCGGCGGCCTATGGTTCCAGCGAGGCTGCGCGGCGGCGGCGTCACGGGCGGGCGGCGGACGGGCGTCGCGGGCAGTCCTCGGGTGGCGGGGAAGACTCCGGCGGGGGCGGCGCGATGAGGCGGATCCGATGACGCGGACGGCGCGTCGGGTCGGGGCCGGGAACGACGCCTAGGTCGTCGGCAAGCGGCGGCGGCGCGGTTCGGGGCTTCGGCGAGCGACGTCCGGCGGCTACGAGGCACCAAAAGCAAAACCACTCACGTCAAAAAGTGCGTAAAGTCGAGGAGGTCATGAAATTTCATGTTTCAGGCACCGAGGCTCACCGGGGTGACGACCCGAAGCAAAAGAAGACGGCGGCGGTTAGGGTTTTCCGGCGAGCAAATTGGGCAGCATGGGCGCACGATTCAGCGGGGAAGGATGGGGGAAAGAGAGAAGGACGCTTGCCCTTTATAGTGACGTGCTCGGGAGGCTTCGGGGGGGCACGGGAGACGGCGAATCATAATGATGGCACGCGGCCGTCACGCGCGGGGAGTCCGGGCACTTTCCTTGCCGGGGACGAAGCTTCCGACAGGCGGAGCCCGCGTGTCAATGGCTCGTGCGCTCGGGCACGGCCGGCCTTGTCGGGACGGGGCCGGTTCGGCCCAATTTGTCCGGTCCGGTCCGGTTTTATTCTTTTTTTTCCTTTTTCCTTTTTCTTTGATATCTCTTTATTTCTTTGTCTGAAACTGTAACATCCCAGAATTTTTCCATTTTGGATTGTTAAATAAAATAATTATTTTAAATAAATATTGGATTTGGAAATATTTTGGTTGTGAATTTCTGAAGGAATTGAAATTTTTAGGACTTATTTAAATTTTTCCACGCCATGTTTGAATATTCAACAAAAGAGTGGATTAATATGACTATCCAAATTATACAACATGGTTGGGACATTTATGTAAGTTCAAAGTTATTCTATTTTGGACCTATATGCATCTTATGATTTCCACCGGATTATTCTTTGCGTCTAAATAAATCCTATGTTCTTTTTGAAGGATTTACTAACACACTAAGATTCCAATTTGGATGCCATGACCATCTGAGAGCATCGTTGGAATATTTAAATCGATTAGAAAGAAATAATATGACTTTCCCAAGTATATGGTTGGAAAACATATTTAATGATTCACCTATGTTTCTCTCGATATTTGCTTTGCCGTGTTCATTTTGTTTTCGAGAGAAAACTATCAAATATTCGAGAAGAGAATAACGTGACATCCTCATGTGCAAAGGTTATTCCAACATTTATTCCGTCATTGAGAGTGAGATAACGTGACTTCTCAAATATATATATATAGTAGGAAACATCTACGATGGTTTACATGGTTTGTGATTCGGTGTTATAAAGTTATTTGGGAATTTATTGAACCATATAATTATTATGAGATTTTATTTGGAATTCAACCCAATGGGGTATTTAGCTAAGGAAGGGTTTTAGTGCAAAGTATGCCAACCCAATATGTTTATTGGAGTTTAAACTAATTTATGAAACAAAGGTTTCATAATAGATTTGAAAATTTATTTTATTTATTACTTATAAAGCCCTAATGACATTTATATAACCAAATTATTTTCACTTATTTTATTTTGAAAGGATTAAGTCCCAAAAGTTCACACTTTGGAGGATTTGAATTTACAAATTTACTGGAGCTTATTTGGACTTATTTGGAGTTAGAAATCAAAAGTTATTAATAAAAACAGAAATGGAGAAAAAAAGGGGGGAAAAAAGAGAATGGACCGACCCAAACTGGGCCGGCC
Organism: Brachypodium distachyon; assembly: GCF_000005505.3. Lineage (NCBI taxonomy): Eukaryota > Viridiplantae > Streptophyta > Magnoliopsida > Poales > Poaceae > Brachypodium > Brachypodium distachyon. Next base: position 5,740,875 of record NC_016135.3, read on the forward strand.
CATCTCCACCTAGCAGCCCAGCCACCAGCTCGTGTTCTTCCTCCTCTGCACGTACTCTGCATGTAAAAGAAACCCCTCCTTCCATATTTTCTTTCTTCGATTTCTTTCCTTCCCGCGCGTCTCTCTTTGAAAGGAAACCACCCCATCAATCATCACCATCCCAAGAACCGATTCAGGCAATCAATTTGAAAGTTCCTCTCATAATCGCAGTTTCCAAAAGAGGCGCCCCGAATGCCGCTCGTCGACATCCCGCGCCCGATCTCCCTCCTCCGCCAGTATAAAAGGATTCCACGCGCGTCACTTTGAGCCTTTGCCTCTCCTCTCCCATTTCCATGTAAAAAATTTGGCATCAAAACCTCTGTACAGCCGGGTACGTCGACGTCTTTCTCCGCCCGTCGCCTCCGCCATTGTTGCCGGTGAGCTCTCTCCAAAGGTCCGTTTTTAAATTCCTTTCACCGGTGCACTCACGTGACCATCTCCTACCTCCGTGACAAGGTTATGCGATCCATCTCCATCGTTGGCCGTGCCGTCCCCGACCCCATGCCGATGCCGCGCCCGGAGCTTCGCCCGTCGCCATCCGGAGATGCTACGACCGCGCAAGCTGCGTCACGATGTCTGCCTCGACGTCTTCCACGGCCCCATCAAACCCTACGTCGACATCATCGCCGTCCGCCTTCAACTCCGGCGAACTACGTGTCTTTTCCGGTGAGCAACTTTTCAGCCGCAGCAGTTTTGATTAGCCATGTTTAGAAGCCCATATCTTTTGATCTGTGTATCATTTTCGGCCAAATCTTTCTGTTGTAGTTAGAGCGCATCTTCCACTATAGGTCAGATCAGTTTGTATACCCAGTATCCATCATCTTCACTACGGCATCTTTGCTGGAAATTGCTATTCACAGTATGCTGCTTCTGGATTAGCCACCTTTCGAAATTCATGTAGGTTGTTCCATTGATCCGTTTGGTTCCAAACCTTCTATAGATAATCAATTAGATCATGTTCTACACATTAGTGTACTTCTTGCACCACTTAGAATTCATCTACAGAGGTGCATATTCAATCAAAAGTCGTATCTGTTAACACTGTCACATCAGTTAGCTGTCTTCTGGAACCTATACCCTTTGAGTCATTACTCCAAAGTAGATGATTCTTTCTGTAATGTCAAGATAAATCGAAACCTACATCCTAGACCTTTTTTAACACCTTTCCAAGTTCATCCACACTAGTGCATCGTCGTTGCAAAACGGTACCTTCAGCAGTTTCCCACACTTTGTTACAGAAACTTTGTTATAGATTAGCCTTTTTTGTAAGCATGTATCTTTTGACTCACAACTCCTATTTAAGTCAAACCAGTGGCTTTTGAAAGTTTGTTATATCTAGTTTAATTCATCCCATTGGCCCTCTGTCTTTTGAAGCACTTAGCACCGGTAAAATTTCAATTGGAATGAGTACCTGTAGTTTGCCAGTTTCTGACGAGCCGTCTTTGCAAGGTCATATCTTTTTATCGGTCTGTCCTATTAAGCCAATTCCTTTCGGAATACAAAGAATATATCACCCTCCTCACACGAGTCCAATTTGTTCACCTTGTTCCAGTTCATAATCAGTAGTGTATTTTCAGTTGAAAATTGTATCTGCGGCAGTCTGATTACTGGTTAGCTACCTTCGAAGAGGCGTATCTGTTGATCCCTAGTTCTAAACCAGTTCCTTCTTTTTGTGTTGACAAGTATAAACCCAACTCTTGATTCTGGACTACTTTGTGCACCTTTTTAAGTTCATCTACCATTTCAACTCCGATAGAACCCAAACCTTGTTCCTACCTCTTAGATCTATGCCTAGGATAGCTTTTTTTACAGTAGTTAGGTACTGTTTAATTTAAACTTTGTATATTGCTTCAGGGGCGCCCGTCGGCACCTCGGCAGCATCCGTGGCCACAGGGGCCGCATCTGCCTCGGCGACAGCCTCCGCCTCAGCGGCAGCCGCTCCTGGGGCGCCCGCCGGCACTCCGGCAGCGCCCACATCCGCAGGGGCCTCCGGAGTCTCGACAACAGTCTTCGCCCCAGTAGCAGGAGCCTCCCCAAGGTTGGTTCCCAGCACTGCGGCAGCATCACCGTCAACGCCCGGGACACTCCGGGCCGCGACGACCTCGCAGGCGCCTACGGCGCCGCCCGCTCGGGGGGTCTTCCGAGGCTTCGCGCTCTGGCGTAACCCCCCGAAGTCCAACTCGCCGGCGGGTGCCAGCAAGAGGGCGAGGAGCGATTCCCCGCCCGGCACACCAAGCAAGAGGGCGCGCGCCGATGCCAGCGGCGCCACCGACCCCACCGCCGCAGGGGTCGGCAGCGACGCGATCGCGCCCCCTGACGGCCCAACCCCCATGGAGGCAGGGCCGGCAACCGGTATGTCTTCGTTACTTCTCCGCAGCTGCAATTTTTTGTTAGCCAAACTCATGAACGTACCTCTTTCCGCAGTGAGCGGCAGCTCGCCCGCGGCAAGCCTCTTGGACGCTCCCGCCGGCGCAGGCGAGGCAGGAGAGGCTCCCCACGCAAGCCTGACAGCCGAGCATGGTAACCGTCCTGGTCACCCTTGTCCGTTTTTGACAGCCCCATTACTCGCCGATCCTCATGCTTCTCAACGTCGCAGGCACAAGTGCGCCCACACCAGGAACAGGCGCGACCGTGGTCCATCTTGACCCGGTCGTCGAAGTCGCGGGGGCGGAGGTGGAGCCGGAACCGGCTCTCACGTGAAGCCCCGCCGCGGCAGAAACAGCGGCAGCGGTGGACAATGCTACCACCACGCTCATGCAGCAACCCTCGCCTTCAGGGAGGAACCCTAGCCTAGGAGGACTCCGCCCTGGGAGCGGCCGCAAGACGGCTATAACGTCCTCGCCGCCAGCTGCACCCCACCCTGGCGGCGGGCACGGGTGGCGAGGAAGTTATAGCCTCCCGGCGACAGCCCCCGCAACTGGGGAGACCTGGTTTTTCTGGGGAGCTCGTCCCAAGGGGTGTAACAGCCCTCGTTGCCCGGGAGCAAAACTGCTCGAGGGCCGTGGCAGGGACGCAGTGATGGGCCGAAGCGGGCGGCGGGCGCCGGCACCGGCGCCATCACAACGTCCTCGCAACGACCCGCGCCCGAAATAAGGCTCTCTCAAGGGGAATGCGGCCGAGCCACTATGATAGTGCACCCGACGACGCAAGGCATGGATGGCATGCACTACCATAGTGTCTTCGCGGCAGCCCCTGCTCCTTGTGGAGTTGTCTCAAGGAGGGACGCGGCAGAAGGCACCGGTGCACCAGAAGGCACCGGTGCATGCCGCGACCCGTGGGCAGCCCACGGGCATCACAATGCACAAGATTCCACCCTTTCCTGCAGGTTAGATTCTTACCAGGCCCGAGGTCTGCAAATTTTTTCGAAATTCACGAAAATACACAAAGCAACACGGACAAACTCCTCCTGCCTCCCAGACCCCGGGCACAAAGGGGTCGGTGCCAAACTTGGATGTGAGCATTTCATTTCCCAGGCACAGCGGTTGCACGGTGCACGTTGGGGGGGAGCTCGGCAACTGCACGTCCCATGATGCACGTTGTGGGAAGCCCAGCAACTGCATGTCCAGTGATGCACGTTGCGGGAAGCCCGGCAACTGCATATCCCGTGCCGGAACGATCCGGCAACGGGTTTATGTTTTTGAGGCTCCAACAGCCCCCTGCTCACAACCAAGTATGGAAATACACTTTTGTGCACTTAAAGCAGGAGACAGAAGAAGGAGGAACATGCGAATAAACAAGGCGAATTCAAAGCTCAAAAGCAAAACACTTATCTTTATTCACAATAACTAGTGGTTTACACATGGGGGCTGCCCGGCTACACTAGTTCGAGAGGTATGCATCGGCGGCATCACCTGAGGGTTGGGCTCCGCCGCTTCACGGGTAGAACTTGCGCAAGTGCTCAATATTCCAACTATTGGGCACCAGCAAGCCGTCTTCGGTTTCCAGCCGGACAGCCCCCGGCCTGGTCACCTGCACTACCCGGAAGGGGCCCTCCCATTTCGGAGTCGACTTGTTCCCGGCCTTCGTTCCTTGTATCCGGCGCAGGACAAGGTCTCCGTTCTCGAGCCCCCGGGGGCGGACTCGCCTGTCGTGATAACGACGGAGTCCCTGCTGGTAGCGCGCGGCTCGCACAGCAGCCCAGCATCGAAGCTCTTCGATGAAGTTTAGATCGTCAACCCTTTGCTCGTGTTGGCTGGTGTCACCGTACGCGCGCACCCGAGGAGATCCGTGCTTGAGCTCGAGGGGCAGCACCGCTTCTGCCCCGTAGACAAGGGCGAAAGGAGTTTCGCCCGTTGCCCGACTAGGTGTGGTCTTGATTGACCACAGCACGGGCTGGAGTTCTTCGACCCAGTGTTTCTCGTGGCCTTTGAGCTTGTCAAAAGTTCTTGTCTTGAGCCCCCGCAGCACCTCTGTGTTGGCTCGCTCCGCCTGTCCGTTCCTCCTCGGGTGAGCAACGGACGCGAAACGCAGCTTAGTGCTCATGTCTTCGCAATAGGCTTGAAACGCCGCACTCGTGAACTGTGTGCCGTTGTCAGGAATGATGCTGTTACGCACACCAAACCGGCACACAATACCTCTGAAGAACTTGATTGCCGCTTGGGCGGTCACCTTCCGCACTGGTTCCACCTCCACCCACTTGGACAACTTGTCGATGGCTACGAACAAATATTCGTAACCGCCAACCGCCCTCGGTAGCTTACCGACGATGTCGAGCCCCCAGACCGCGAACGGCCACGAGGAAGGGATGACATGTAGGGCCTGCGCCGGCTGGTTGCTCTTCTTCGAATGGGGGAGGCCACATGGTGTGAACATATGTGCCTCGATGTATTTCCTCCAACAGTGCGCGCCCTTCATCCTGCGGCACGCATATGAGCTTGACACCGTTCGCACGCCTGCGGTAGAGGTTCCCATCCACCACAGTGTACATCTTGGCTTGTCGCGCTACTCGTTCGCGGCGACGTCATCTCCCGGGAAAGCCCCTCCTTTCAAGTAGTGGGCGATCTCTTCCGCCCAGAGACGGATCTCCCTGCCAACGCATGCCGCTATGTCAGCGGCATGGACCCCTGCTGCTGCAGGGGTTCTTTCGGTTGCCGGAGGAGCGTCCCCGGCAGCCGGCTGGGGGGCGACTGAAGGAGCCGCTTTCTTCTGACAGAACACCCCCGCCGGACGTTTCCGGCGCTCTGCTGCCATCTTGGCCAGCTCGTCAGCAGCGAAGTTATCCTTCCGCTTGACGTGCTCGAAACGCAAACCTTTGAACTTACGTTCTAGCTTGCGGACCTTCTCCACGTACGGCACCATTTGTGGTCAGTCGTAGTCCTTGTTCACCTGGTTTATCACGAGCTGAGAATCCCCACGAACAACCAGGCGCTTGATGTCGAGGGCAACCGCGCCCGCAACCCGGCGAGCAAACCCTCGTACTCCGCCGTGTTGTTGGTGGAGTTCGGGAAGTCGAGTTGGACAGCGAACCTCAACTGGTCCCCTGTCGGTGACTCGATGACGACTCCAGCGCCTGCTCCTTGAAGACTGAACGCACCGTCGAAGTAGAGGACCCAGTGGTCCTCGTCCAGCTTGCCGGGCAGGCTGGTCTCCGGTTCATTCTCTTCCATGCCCGTAGACGTCCATTCCGTGACGAAGTCCGCCAAGGCTGTGCTCTTAATGCTTTTGGAGTTGGCGAAATGGAGGTTGAACTCCGACAACTCCATCCTCCATTCGGCCACCCTCCCGGTGGCTTCACAGTTGGTGAGGGCCCGCTTAAGGCAGAACCCGGACACCACCGTGACGCGGTGCACCTGAAAGTAGTGGCGCAGCTTGCGGGACGCAAGGAGAATCCCCAGAAGGAGCTTCTGTACTTGCGGGTACCTCATCCGCGCGTCGCACAACACCGTACTAACGAAGTACACCGGGTGCTGCGCCAACCGCTTCCACGATGCCGAGATTGCCGACTCGGGGGTGGTCCCTGGGTCCGAGGCGGTTGCCGGGGGCCGCTCAGCCCCCTGCCTGCAGCCTCAGTCCCCGGGACATCTTCCTCCCTCTCGGCAACCAGCACCGAGCTGACCACCTAGTCAGTTGCCGCTAGGTAGAGTAGCAGCGGCTCACCCGGCTTGGGGGTGACGAGGACAGCCGGCGACCTCAGGTACTGTTTGAGTTCCCGAAACGCAGCCTCGGCCTCGGGAGTCCAGTCGACTGGACCCTTCTTTTTCATCACCTTGAAGAAAGGCAGGGCACGCTCGCCCAGCCTGGAGATGAAACGTCCCAGCGCGGCAACACAGCCGTTGAGGCGCTGGACATCCTTCACCTTGCGGGGGGCCTCCATCTTCTCGATGGCTTCTATCTTGCTCGGGTTGGCCTGTATCCCCCAGTGTGAAACCAAGAAACCCAGAAGCTGCCCGGAGTTGACACCGAAGGTGCACTTTTCGGGGTTCAGCTTGAGCTTGATCCTGCGGAGGTTGTCAAATGTCTGCCGCAGGTCATCAATCAGCGAGTCCCCACGCTTCGATTTGATGACGATGTCGTCCATGTAGGCCTCCGCGTTGCGGCCTAGCTGGGGCCCCAAACATTCGTGCAGGGCGCGCTGAAATGTGGAGCCCGCGTTCTTTAACCCGAAAGGCATGCATGTATAACAATAACAGCCAACCGGGGTGATGAACGCTGTCTTCTCCTCATCCTCGACCGCCATCTTAATTTGATGGTAGCCGGAGAAAGCATCCAGAAAACTCAGCAAGTCACATCCAGCGGTTGAGTCAACTATTTGATCGATATGAGATACAGGGAAGGGATCCTTGGGGCATGCGCGATTAAGATCTGTAAAATGTACACACATACGAAGCTTATTCCCTGCTTTAGGCACTACTACAGGGTTAGCCAGCCAACGGTACAGAACTTCCCTGATCGCCCCGGCAGCCTTGAGCTTGTCCACCTCTTGTTTGATGAAATCCTTACGCTCTTATGCTTGCCGGCGAACCTTCTGCTTGACGGGGCGCGCGTCCGGGCGCACCGCGAGCCGATGCTCAATCACCTCCCTGGAGACTTCGGGAAGATCCGACGGTTCCCAAGCAAACACGTCGGCATTATCCCGGAGGAAGGTGATGAGGGCGCTTTCCTATTCGGCGGTAAGGTTCGCACTGACGGTAACGGTGCGTTCCTTGTCGCCGGCTTGGAGGGGCAGCTTCTTCACCTTCGCAGCCTCCTCCCGGAGCTTCTGCCCCTTGCCGGGGCGCGAGCTCGAGCCTGCGCCTCCCCCGGCAAGCTCTTGCGGGGTAGCGCGGGCCTTCTTCGTTACCGGGGCATCGCTCGACAACCTGTCGCCTCCGGCAGCGTCTTCGTCACTGGCGTCAGCTGCGGCAACGGACGGATGACTTCGCCAACGCACCAGGCCACGTCCTTGAGGTCGCACCTGATGGAGAGGTATGCGTCTCATACATATGACCTACATCCAAATATCAGGCACGGCGTCTGGGACGGCGTTCCGGGGGTGCCTGTGGCGTCGTCCAGCCATACCTATGAGGTGGCACTACGTTGCGCGGAGGAATCACGGACCCATCCTCACGATACTGTGTATCCTCCTGTGTGGGGTCTGGTGGCGGAGTACTGAACATCCAGCTGTGTTGGACAGAATAGTCCTCTCCTTGAGCGTGATCCTGCTCACTACCCCACGAGGGTTCGGACAACGACGACTGATGCCCGTAGGCTCCTGCATGTGGGAAAGTACTTAGCATTACGATTGCGTAGCAGTCATGGTAATGAACACAATAGATAGAAATATACATACCCTTTGACTGGGTCTGTGGACGAAACTCGAAGTTCATCCTGGGACTCTGCTGGTGCTGCCACGACGAACTTCCAGCCTCAAAAGAGGGCTGTTGTTGGTGCCACGCCGAACCTCCAGCCTCAAAAGAGGGCTGCTGCTGGTGCCAATAGTCGAAAGAAGACTGCGGCTGGTGCCACGACGAACCTCCGGCCTGCTCGGGAGGAAGTGGCCTGCATGTCGACTGCTCTGGTAGACGTGGACGCGGGTGGTGTCGGGGGCATGGTGCTTCCTGCTGACGTGGCCGCTGCTGGTGCGTGGAGTGACGAGGGGGCCGTACGGACGCCTGGTGGTGAACGACGTCCGAAGTGCGGATGCACATGATAGCCGCGTAAACAGAGCGTAGCTTCTCCTCCATTCGTCTAAGCCAGGACTGGTGCGGCTCCCGTGGTAGTAGAAGTGGACCGGTCGAAAGCAAACGTCCATACGTAGCGAACTCGGCCTGTAAATCCTGTGTCAACTGACCTTGCAATTGGCACGAAGAGTATTACATATATATGGCAAAGTACGTAACAAACACATGCATTATGTTAAGAGAAGATACTTACCGCCTGCTGTCTAGAACCTGAAGTAGACTTGCTAGGGTACATATCTTGCAAACTCGGCTCAGCTATCTCCTGGGGGTGAGAGTACTGAATGATGGTCAATCGGGTAGCTGTCATGTACCTTTGCAAATATCCGTTGAATAGATCGAGATCAAAGGCCGCCAATGGCCAAACCCGTGTCGTCGCAGTCTCCCACGCTGTGACGTACGACTGAACCCTCTGTAGCCACTGAGTCTGGTTCCTGGTACTTCCCTTCCTGGTAAACCTGAGATCGCAATAGAAAGTTGAACAATTAAAATATGGACAATTCTGGACGACAATCATAAATTGGAGAACTGCACATACCTGTGGACGACCTGTGAAAGTGGATCCTCCGTCGGTGGAGGAACGACCAACTGGCGTGCCCCAAACTGCCTCATGACCCTCTGCTGGGCCATCTCCTCCACACAGACGTCGAAGATGATCTTTGATTTTGTCATCCAGTAAGCGTAATCTCTCGTGCAGACCGTGGACATCCCGCCAGGGTATCTATCCTCGATGGCGTCCTGTGTGTACGGCTCCCAGACAACCGCCTCAGAGTGCAACACGTCGAACTGCTCGTTGAATGATGGGTAGCAATTCCTGACCTGATCGTGTGCAAAGCGTCTCTGTAAAAAAAGGAAGTTAGCTTCATTCATGGTTTATGTAAACTAATGTATGAATTTCACATTCGACATACCTTGCTACGTGTCCAAATTGTCGCGAAAGTAGGCAAGTCGATGTGTTCCAAGTCAAACGACTCCTGCTTAGGGTTAGGGTGATCACCCGTAACGTCTGGTCGGCCGATAGAAAACCTCTCCCACGACCAGAGCTGCAACAATAAATGACATCCAAGCAGGGCTGACTTGGGCGACGCAAGCTGGCAAGCGTTGCACATACCTCGGTACGTAGCCGCTAAGACGACCGAACCCCAACTCCTATGTGTGATGTCGTCACCACAAGTTGCATTCGCGATCTCCACTGCAATAGGGATGTAGCGTGCGCTAATGGTGGTGACGTGGTTCTCGGTGAACATCACCTTCCTGAGAAGCCACATTATATATGCCTCAAGGCTCCGAGTGATCTGAAGCTCAGTCATTTGGGTCTCTGGATACCCAAACTTCTGAATCTGCATGCAACAAAAACCAATTGTTAGTAAACCCATGCAAGTATATGAGCTATGCTCTTAGATATATTAACTTAAAACACATCAATCTAACCTGGTAATTGAGCAACCAATCTAGCTTAGATCTGTGAGCCTCCGAGGTGAGTGGCCCAGCTCCTGCAAGAATACCTTGAAAACGCAGGGCACAAATTAACACATAGTTCCACAGAGAGTACAAATTAAAACACAGGGCACGAATTAACACATACCTTGAAAGCGTAATGCCATACCCTCCTGCCAATCAGCTGGTGCCTCCAACGGTCCTATGGGATCACCCACCAATGGTAGTCCCAGCAGCATCGACACATTCTAGAGAGTAGGAGCCATCTCTCCCCAGCGAAAGTGAAACATGTGTGTTTCGGGCCTCCATCTGTCCACTAAGCAGCTCAGCAGCGAGTGGTCAATTTGTAGCCGTGTAGAGTTGAAGCCTCGTTGCTCGCCCTCTACCATTTCCGCACGAGTTGCCTCAACAAGTCATGTGAAAGGTAAAAGGCCAGCCCACTTCAAACTGCATAAATAAAATGGAAATGCAAGGGATGAATAAATAAAATGTAAATGCAAGGGATTATTGAATGAAATGTACATGCAAGGGAGGGATGATTGAATAAATACCGCTGAATCCAGGCAGGGTGTATCATCCAATTTTCCTTAGGAGTGCGCGTGACAAGGGGCTCGACACTCCTAGGATGCGCCACCAATCGAGCAGCCCGATGCTTACTCTCAATCTCTGGAAATAGCAATGATACTCTCTCCATTTTGTGCCTGCAACATTTATAAACATAGTTAGACATACAAATTAAAGTTAAGCATAGTTAAACTGAGAGTACATATTAAAACATAGTTGAGCAAAGCGTAAAAATTAACACACAGTTCCACACAGAGTACAAATTAAAACATAGGGCACAAATTAACACTTAGTTTCACAGAGTACAAAATAAAACTTAATTCCACATAGAGTACAAATTAACACATAGTTTCACGGAGTACAAATTAACACATAGTTTCACATATAGTACAAATTAAAACATAGGGTACAAATTAACACATAGTTTCACATATGCATGATAAGCCTAGTTTCTTCCTCTCCCTCGTCGTCCACGTCTCCCTCTTCCAAAGGCAGTAGCTCCACTAGTACCGAAAGTTGGACAATAAGTGTCCATGTGGCCAAAATGGTTGCATAGAAAACATTGTCGTGACGGTCCTCTAGCTTCAGATTCATCCATATCATTTCGGATGCGCCTGGACGGGCGTCTGCCTGTGCCTGTCCGCAGTAGCCCGGGGTCAGGGATGTATCGCCTTTCACCAGGGATTACCTTGTTGAAATTGCCCATTGCACGAAACACTAGCATCTCACCCGTCCATGTGCTAAGCACAGACTCTTTCAGGTAATAGGGAGACACAAATGAGATTGCGTCCATCCCTAGCTGCCCGCAAGCAGCAAGTACATGTGAGCTAGGAAGGTGAAGCAACTTTGGTTTGTTGCAGGTGCACTCACACGTTGGCCACGCTTCATTTCCAATCTTCACCTCCTGTGTCCTCAATTCATTTCCAACGCCGAACTTGTCAGTTGGCAAGTGCACCTCAAACCTGTGTTCTTGATTACCGATGGCGACGACAGTATGAGACCTAGCTTTTTCCATCTTCTCATCCATGTACTTCATAATCTTTTCACAGTACGGTGTATTTGGGTTGTTCATGATATGCATTTCAGCTCTCTGTCATGTTTCTCTGAAATACTTCACCGTGCCATGGAAAATACCCTCGACGATGGCTGTAAGTGGTAAAGCCCTATTTCCCCTCAGGACACAGTTGTATGTCTCTGCCAGGTTAGTAGTCATGATGTCGTACCTAGCGCCATGTGTGTCGTGCAGCAAAGACCACCGCTCCAGAGGCTCGTGCTCTATCCACTGCTGAAAGTTTTTAATCTGCCTCCCAACCCTTCTCCTAGTGCCGGGTGGGTCAAACCCTGGCAAGTCACAAAGCCCAACAGGTTCTTCCTCAGATGGTCCTGTTCCAACTGATGTCTGTGCAGCCACTTCTGCTACATGTGCTGCTACCGCCGCGTTTCGTGCCGCTGTCCTCTCCCTAACATGTTTCTTCGTGAACTCATCAAGATAACCACGTACCCTAGTGTACTTCCATTGTTGGTTATGTTTGCAGAGTTTCTTGAATAGATTCATAAGTGACTTGTTCCTGAACTGCGAGAAGAAGTTGGCCCCCAAATGCCGCATGCACCAACGACTCTGCATGTCCTGCCATGGAGTCTGTTCATCAGGCCCAGGGTTTGTCAGTGTCCTTATCGCACTGCGCATGCCTACATGTCTGTCATGAAGGATGCACACATTCGGCTTATCATGCACAACTGCTCTCTTGAGCTGCCTGAAAAATCATAACCAATTTTCAGTGTTCTCACCCTCCACAAAAGCAATTGCGAGCGGAACGATTTGATTGTTGCCGTCTTGATCAATGGCGGTCAAGATCTGCCCCCGTATTTGCCAGTGAGAAAAGTGTCATCTACGCATAATACCGGTCGACAATGATGGAAAGCTTGGACGCATACACTGAAAGTGAAGAACAGTCGTTGCAGCACCCTCACAGTTGGATACTCTGGGTGCAGGAAGTGTTGGATGTCGACATAGGTGGCTGGATTACGGGCTTGCAGTGTATGGAGGAGGCGGACAACAGAGTCGTACGAGTCGAAAAGCGAACCAAATCTTTCCTCAAGAGCCCTCTGCTTAGCCCTCCAAGTCTTGCCATACGAAATGTTGTACTTAAACCTTACCCTGACCTTATGCATGATGGTCTTCACTTCCATTGCTTTGCTCTCCACTATCTCCGTGTAAAGCAACCGAGCAAGAAGCGTCGACGAGAGGTTACGATGGTCTTGAGGGATACTGGGAATGACACATGTTTGCAACACCAAGTCACTCACAACCCAATCTGTGTCATACTTAGGAACATAGCCATGCACCCTCCCGGTACATTCTATTTGTTCGCGCTCCATTGTCAGATATTTTTGTGAAGAGACTGTTGTTTTGAAAACCCTTTGCGTGGACATTGCCCAAGCAACTATGGCATCCTGCAGATGTTTCTTGTCAGGAAATCTAGCACCCTTCGCAATGTTGTTCTGATGATATTGCCATGCAGAGTCGTGCCCATCGTTCACGGTCATAGCTGAAGAGAAGTGCGGATTCCATGATGCAGGAATCGGCACCTCCTCTTCGTCCGACTCATGAGACTCATCGTCATAAGAACTACGACCATCTGTATCTTCATCCTCCATTTCGTTTTGCAAGTGACCATCTTCTTCGTCCGCATCTGCCTCGCCAGTGTACTCATCCTCTCCTACTGCCCCGGAGCTCTAGCCTGATTCATAACCACCACCTCCAGCATTCGACACAGAGTTTGCATTGGACAAGTCATAACTTGATTCACCCTCGCCTTCAGCTGGATTGGTCTCATGAGCGACAACCTGGATTAAGGCGACAGGTGTAGTTCCCCTTTTCTCGCAACTTTCTAACCAGCGCACCCACTTTGATGTCCGGTCTATCGGCCTCAAAACCCATAAAATATTTGAACTTGGCTTGGTCCACAATGCTTGCACACGGACGGTGTATGTTTCAGGATTGACCGCTAAACATCTTACCAACCATTCCTGCAGCTGACTAAACGTCCATGTTTGAGGGGCCGTTAGATCCAACTCCACATACTTAAACTGACTCAGATCAGCTCCGTGCTCGGTTGTTAAGACAGTACCGGAACCGTAGTAAAAAACAAACTTCACTACACCGGACATCTCTGATGCCTAAAAAATGTTTATAAAAAATATTATGACGCGTCAAATACTGAGCAGTACGGCATATTAAAAATATTAATACGCGTCAAATACTAACCAGTACGGCATATTAAAAATATTAGTACGCGTCAAATACTAACCAGTACGGCATATTAAAAATGTTTAGATGCGTCAAATACTAAGCAGTACGGCATATTAAAAATATTAATACGCGTCAAATACTAAGCAGTATGACATATTAAAAATATTAATACACATCAAATACTAACCAGTACGGCATATAAAAGATATTATGACGCGTCAAATACTTAGCAGTACGGCATATTAAAAAATTTTAGACACGTCAAATACTAAGCAGTACGGCATATTAAAAATATTAGTACGCGTCAAATACTCACCAGTACGGCATATTAAAAATGTTTAGACGCGTCAATTACTAAGCAATACGGCATATTAAAAATATTAATACGCGTCAAATACTAAGCAGTACGGCATATTAAAAATATTAATACGCGTCAAATACTAAGCAGTACGGCATATTAAATATATTATGACGCGTCTAATACTAAGCAGTACGATATTAACCGTTGTCCAAAATAATGAGCACTACCAAACGCTAAAACATACTTCTGGTATCACCACCATTGCTCCAATCAAAACAAATATATTGAAGAAGTACACACGTATCCTCATAAATATCATGTGTCTAACCAGTACACACGTATCCTCATAAACATATACATTATAAGATAAATACGTGAGAGAGTAGGATTTACCCTTGAAGCGTGTGAACCCAACCTCGAGCAGCCTCACGGTCACCGGATGAGCACCACCACCTCCAAACTCCTCCAAACCACCACCATTGCTCCAACTTTGCACCACAAAATTAGCTCCACATGGCCAATAAAAACAGTAGATCGAGGTGTCTTTGGGTGCCAACTGGGTAGGGGATGCGATTTTGTGGGTAAAATGGGATCAAAATGCACTAATTTGAGCTAGAAAATGGGGACATTTGAGGAGGAAATGAAGAACACAGAAGAGAAGAAGAGAAGGAGCTGGCTGCTGTGAGAACCAGTAGAGGAGGAAGAAGATGGGCGAGCAGAGGAGGAAGAAGATGGGCTGCTCGACTCGGGCACGCACGGGAGGGATGGGAAGGGAAAGTGAAAAAGAAAAAGGGAAAGATTCCGGCCCGGAACCCACCAAGCCGCAGTCGGCCACGGCGAGGCCGACTGGCCAGTCGGCCTGGGCAACGCCGACTGGGCTTCAGTCGGCCTGAGCCAGGCCGACTGGCGGGTGGGGGCCCCGCGCGCTCGGCAGCCGGCTTGCAGTCGGCCTCCGACTGGGCTCATTCGGCCTCGCCTAGGCCGAGAGCGCATTATTTTTGTAAATTTTGAAAAACGCGTATTATTTTTGAAAATAATTAAAAAATTCGTATTATATAAAAAAAATTGAGGATAGTGCGCTTGTGACGGGCGCTAAGCAAAAAATTTAGATTATGAAATAGTTTCGCTACACTTCATTTTTTGATTTAAAGTGATTTGGTTCCTCAGGTCGAGAGACCCCTCCTCCTAAAGCGAAGCCACCCCTTTTCTCGACGCCGACGAGGCGGCTACTCCGAAACCCTAGAACCCTCTCGTCACGATGAGGTCGCTTCGCGCGGCGCACACCCTTGCGTCCCGCTCGCTCCTCCTCTCCGCGCGCGCGCTCCACGGCACGGCCTGCCCCGGCGCGGCCGCGGCCGCGGGCGGCCGCTGGGGCGCCCCGCCTCCGGCGCCATCCTCGCGGGTGGTGCCCGCCGGGATCGCCGGCGCGGTGTCCTTCTCCCTGACATTCGCGACGGTGGCGGCGGCTGAGGTGCAGGCGAAGGAGCGATTGCCCGTGGATCTGCTCCCGCAGAACGTGGTGCTGTATCAGTATCAAGCATGCCCCTTCTGCAACAAGGTCCGAGGTGAGATACCTGTGCTCCGTTCATGCTGACATCAAGCATTTTCGATTCGCAGTTCACCTCTTGGTTTCCTTCTGATCTTGTTACAACATGTCCTTACAAATACGGTTCTGCAGTATTATGTTAGATTTGTTTTTTTTATGTTGGAAGAATTGTTCTCACTGGATCGAAAATGTTTCTGAGCTTAAGCGGGATATTTGTGCTCCTTGTTGCCCCTGTCATGATTGTGTCAGTCGAACATTTTGGACCGGTATCTGATCAGTTCTCCTTATTCGAAATGCTCTCAAAGCGCAACTGTTACCATTGTAGCGAGTGTGAAATGTAGTTGCTGCTGCAGAAGTGCAGATAATCCTTTGTCCAGCTCTTTTGGAAAAATCTTTAATCGTATCATTGAACACCTCTGTACATGTACTTCTCTACTGCATGACTTGGTGATTCCATCAGTTGTCTGGCTATGTGTTATTCTTGTTTGAGCTGTGTACTTATTTATTACAAATCGTATTAGATTCATCTAGCCAGGCAAACTTATATGGTATAAAATACCTGCTACAAATTGATAGGCTGCTTCATCAACATTAATACATGATATTTCCATCTGGTTGATACTTCTATTTGTGTAACTATAAGAAATATCTTAATTGTAAATCCTCACTCATCTGATTAATTTTGTTATCCAACTTGGTGGTAAAAACTGCATTGCTTGAGGCTACGCGTAGCTTATCGCAGCTATTGCCTGACGTAGTTTCTGTGGATCACAAGTTCAGTAGGCTAGATGAATTGCAGGAAATAAAAATTGCAGGCATGTGTAACAAAGGAATTACATTTCATGGCTGGTAAAATTTTATGCTAAATGAAAGCGAAGGTATTATCCAAAAGAGGTGTTTGATATGTCTACAGGGAAAATTCAGGATGTTGAATGAAACTACCTTCTGTAATAGAGACAAGAGGAGAGGGAAGTCATATTTTATTGTGGACTCCACTGGAACAATGGCTATAGATTTCTGATAGTGCGCAGTTCCTTTAAAAACTATATTCCAGGTGAACCCTAATTAATGCTTACATTAGGTGTCTATTGTTGAGTAGTTAAGAGTGTTCTAACCGTAAAACCATCAAAGTTGCCTCTTGAGCAAGGAAATTAAATTGCATTCTTGTCTGTGTTGGATCACTAAGTGGCAAGCTTAGTGCAAGGACAGCTGCACAGAGAAACCTGATAGACTAATTTCGTTATTGCATTTTCATAACAGACTAAGAGTCATGGTTTATTTTTTAGCATTTCAAAAGGGTGTTAGTTATTCGGAATTCAGAGGATTCAAAGTTGATTGCTAGATATCAGTAGGTTGTTCTTTATCTGTCTGAAGATTTCTTCCAATCCAACTATTCTTTATTGGTTTTGTTACAGCTTTTCTAGACTATCATGATATACCCTACAAAGTTGTGGAAGTTAATCCACTGAGTAAAAAGGAAATCAAGTGGTCTGAATACAAGAAGGTCCCAATATTGACTGTAGATGGTGAACACCTGGTTGATTCATCAGGTTACACTTGTACTCACTTTCTTTTGCAGTTCACGTTCTTTACATTGTTGCATGTTCTTCTGTTCATATGCTTAAACTCCTATTTAAACTCATTTTGTTTGATCTCTTGTTGTCAGATATAATCAATATATTACAGCGGAAGATCAGCCCTGATGATGACGTCATGAGTGAAGAGGAAGCAAAGTGGCGCAGGTATCTTGTTAATATGGATCGGAGGGAGTACTTTCTCTTTCTTTTTTTGATGTGCCATTAGTTTGATCTTGTTCCTGATGCTCCTTCTCTTTATCTTTTTGTGTTATAATGCTATGATTACTATATGTGCAAATATGCTTCCAGCATTTGAAATATTTTGTACAAAAGCATCATGTAATATTACCACTGTTTCATTTACAAGTTTTATTGGCTCTTTTGTTCAGTTTTTTGTTGCAAGTTAATTGACGAAACCAAGACCTTGCTCAATCCCACCTTGACTCATCAATACTAACACTACCAGACCTAGCTGCTACTATCCGTCTGCCCTGGTGCAGAGGTGGTCCTCTGCCTCCTTAGCCTCTGCACCATAGTTACCGGATTCGCTGAAATGAGCTTCGAACCCGAATCCGGGTCGATCGTTCCCGATCGGGGTTCAAAATCACTCGGGTTCAGTCGGCGTTCGAGCCCTGATTCGCTATCTTAGGCGAACCCAGAACGGATCGCTCTCGCCTGGCACTAGCTATGACCATCCACGTGAGGACAGTGACGATGGCGAAGGCATGGGAGGTGGCCCTTCGTCGTTGCTCCTCCTGCAGGCTGGTGGCGGTCGGCCCTTAGTCGTCAATCCTCATGCGTGCTTCATGGCAGCCGGATCCTCTCCTCGGCTCCTCCATCTTAAGCAAGAGCAGGCGGAGAGAGGGCCGGGGGGCGTCCAAACAGGAAAGGAGGAGGAGATCGATTCGTAACTGGAGGCGGCAGCGACGACTTAGGGCACAGCCGCACAGGGGAGTTCCTGATCTCAGCAAGCTAGTGGCCGTGGACCTGTTTGGGCTGAGCCAGCCTGCTAACATATCTTCTATTTTATTTTATTTTTTTCTTGTGTTATTGATCTGGGATCTTCTGCGGTTTATTTTCTGTAGACCTTGTACTTCTGTATTTTGAATCTGAAATATCTGGTTCGCAAACCCGACCTGCGATTCACGAATCACAGGTGTGTACCCCCGAACGAACCCGATTCATATTAGGTAGCGAATCCCGAACAGCAGATTCGAATTGCGAATCGAGCGAATCGCGAATCTGGAAACTATGCTCTGCACTTCCACCCTAGCATGGTGATGCCCGTCCACCTCTAATCGCGAATCCCAGAGCTCGTTATGCTGCTATGCTGCCTGAACTGATGTTGCGCTGGTGTTCTGCAGATTGCTTTAAGCAGCTGAATTACTTTTGCACTTGTGACCTGTGCTGATGTTTTGATGTTGTGAAAGTACTTGACTGAGAAATGGAATAAACCATACTCTTATAAATTGGTATTTTAGGTTGATTTTCTTTCTTTCTTTTTTGTTATCTCGTTGGACATTTATTAGAAACCTAAGTTTGTCGCAAAACCGAACACCCATACCTACTGCTTCTATCATGGTCTGAAATTACATAGATTTAGTGATTACTTTCTTGTAGTATTTGTAAGTCTTTGTGATTACATCAAAGTTGAGTATGCAAGTACTTAATGGTCTGAAATTACATCATGCTTCTATAATTACCGAACACCAATACCTACTGCTTCTATCATACTTCTATCATGGTCTGAAATTACATCAAAACATCTTTGTGATTTTTACTTGAGTATGCAAGTAGTTAATCCTCATGCACAAAGCACTTAGACTTGTACTTCTTAAATCGCTGGTGTGATTTATTTACTGAGTTGAACAATAAACTCTTGTGGAGTGTTTCATTACTGTTTTTCACGTTCTTTGGAAATATGTGCAAATAACTTGTCATGATGTCTGCTCGCACCAATGTTTCGACGCAAATTAGGACCTGCATGAGTACTGCTGCTGGTATTAGGGGCTAGTTGATTACATCGTCTAAAAACTCATATATACTAGAGCATGACAGTTTTCTTTATTTTTCTTTGGCCTAGGTGGGTTGATGAGCACCTTGTGCATATATTATCGCCAAATATATACAGGACGACTTCAGAGGCTCTAGAATCTTTTGATTATATTGCAAAGCATGGTAAACCTATAGAATTCAACTTCCTTACATGTCCTTTTTTTAATGCTTTGAAGATGTTCTACTTCCAATAAATTCCTTGTCCTTCAGAACTGTAGGAGACAATATCTGTGTTAATGTGTTCTCAACATGGAGAGCCTAGTTTATTACGAGGTGATATTTGATTGCAAACAAGCTTCCATGATGTTCTGAAAGCAGTTATCTGCTTCAAATGATTTTACAATTCTGCTTGCGATATCTTACAAAGGTTATTAATAGATCCAGTCAATGATATTGCTTTAATAACTGGCAACCTTTATCCCCACGGTGTGTGGATCTGTTACATCTTTATCTCATATTTCGTTGTTAATCACCTCGTATATTGCCTGGAAGTTTCTTTGGTAATTGTATTCAGCTTAATGTGAACAGCACTGCGCTCGATCTTGCTTAATACTATACAATGTATGGGACCTCTCACGCAGGGTTTGCTAAGCTAACAATCCAAATTGGTTTTGTTTTGTTCTGACATGACATGAACCTAACAGCTCCATCTATGAACTGTAAAACTATCGAGTGATATTGACCTACATATAGCAATGTCTGTGGAAGGTAAAATTTGTAAACACTGCATGAAATGATTTACATACCTAATGGGCCTTTCTTTTTACCAAGAGGGCAATAGGTTTTTTGTAGTACTCCCTCCATCCCGGAATAAGTGACGTGGATTTGTATAAGAGTATGCAAATCCACGCCACTTATTTTGGGACGGAGGGAGTAGTTGCTATCACATAATAAAAAGTATATCTGAAAATGGTACAGATGTGGTGATCTGTTTGACACCCAGAATAAAAAGCTACAGGAGATGGTCATTGCGTTGGTTCATGTTTTCAGAAACTCAAATTTACTGGTGTTACTGATTTGAACGATGCTTATACATATTACAATTCATTCTGATCCACCCAAACTCTGATGCAGGCAACTTTAGTACTGTTGAGCGGTTTGCTGCAAAGTATGCTGGTGCTGCAGCAATGTACATGGTGTCCAAGAAGCTTATGAAGAAATACAATATTACCGATGCGCGTGCTTCATTGTATGAAGCTTGTAACACATGGACGGAAGCCCTGAACGGAAGAAATTTTCTTGGTATCCTATTTCTCCATATGTTAAAATCAACGCAAGAGGAAATTATGTATACATGGAATTTTAGTCTGTTGTGTTAACTTTGCTTTTGTTTATTTTTCATCTTTATCCAGGGGGCTCCAAGCCTAACTTGGCAGATCTTGCAGTCTTTGGTGTTCTGAGACCTATCCGATACTTGAGATCTGGAAAAGATATGGTTGAACATACTCAAATTGGTGAATGGTACCAACGGATGGAAGATGCAGTTGGAGAACCATCAAGGATCCAGGACGAGTAAAAGAAAACAACCAGCAATAGATTCTCTTTCATTACTGAAGTCCGCAGTTAGGATGGGTGGAATGGAATACATGTCTTCCATAAGCACTAGAAATATTCAAATTTTTGCCAAATTTTAGTAGTATCCAATAATGTTGTGACATATACAAAGTAAACGCACGCACAGTTGGACATAAAACATAGTACTTCACAGTCGACATACTGTGCCGAGTGATTGATTTGATGAAGGGAATGGGAAACTCAGCAGTTTATTTTGTCTCAATTCCCTAGTTTCAAATGTTTAGGGGGCTATGTTTTTTGTCCCATTTTTTTTATCTCGTTTTGTTCTTTTCATATATGTGAAAAGAGACAGTAATATGTTTAGTCGCGAAGTACAAACTTGTGATAGTAGTGAGCTACTAGTTTATTGCGTTTTCTGGGATAAACTGCAGTCTACAGACGCAAGTTGTTATATACGTTATGCCATCTCTTGTGCAAGGACGCTTATCTAGACGCAGAAAGAAATCGGAAAAGTCGTGCCTTTCAGCTAGTAATCCCTCGCTATGCCTTTTATTCGGGCAAAAAATTGTATAGTTGTATAAAAAAAAACGTGGCAGACTTCAACTTAATCATTGATGTCAGGCTTTGATTGTGGAGCAAGCTGAAATGCCCCTATAACAAACGTATGAATCAATCATCGGTGAAAATTCTGCGCTTCCTGTTTAATAACTAGTACATGTTCCTTTCAGCAATCAATCACGCAACGCTCCTCTAGTTAATTTAGTTTTTTTAGGCGAAATTTGCTATAGGAAACCGTTATTTTGTGGCTTTTGTCAAAACAAACCGTCGGGATGTGTTTTTCTCCAGTACCATTACAATTTTGTTAACATTTGCTACAAACCTAGAACACATTGCATTGACTAAAATTGAGAATTTCACATTTTTACTTGGTCGACGACCATCTTAAATCTGATTTTGAACACTTTTTTCTTTGTATGAATCGATATTTGACCTCTATTAGGCTTCGCTGTTGGTTGAGGTGGAGGATTTGTACCCTGCATGAGAGGAAACGCTTCTAGACATATTTGTTTAAAGGTAGAATGATAACTCAATGTGAAAAAAATCAAAACTTTCTATTTTGGACCATACAATGTGTTCTGACAAACATTGTAATGATACTTGGCAAAGACACGTTTCGGCGGTGTATTTTGTATTTTAGGTGTACTCTACCCAATTTTCCTTTTATTTTTACGACCTCTAGTTTAGTACTAACACTGCAGAGAACATTGAAGATTCTTTCTCACCGAATCCAACATATTTTACACCACCAGATCGAAACTAGAAAACAAATCCATCAACAGCTACTCCTCCACCTAGAGAAGAGATGGAATCGAACACATGGCAACCAACTAATGAGGATTAACTAGTAACTACATGACGGAGCAGGCGTTGGGGTTCTCGTCGCTGAAGGCGGCGGTGTACCTGGCCTCGGTGGAGGAGGCCCTGGCGAGCGGCGCGGCGGAAGGGTCGCCGATGACGTTGCGCACGTACCCGGCGGGGGCCTTCTTGTCGTAGGCGCCGGGCGCGTAGGGGTGCGCCACCATCTCGTACGGCACGTACGGCCACGGCTCCACCCGCTTCCCCGTCTTGTAAGCCACACGCCGCATCACCTTCGCCGCGTCCACGTACCCCGTCACAGTCACCTTGTTCTGCTTCGCCGTCACCTCCACCGAGCTCACACCTGTTTTAAACATCCAAGTTCATCAGCAAACACCACAGATCTGATCCAGAAAAGACTTGCTTTATGGATTAACTCGAGGTGTTGGTTTTACTTTTTCCCCCCATGGAGCGGCATGTGGGAGAGAAAGGAAGCAGATTCTAATCTCGATCGGAAAAGGTAGTGGAAAATTATATGCAGCCTTTTAATTTTTACTTCTTTCCCCTTTTTGCTTTTTTTTAGATGTGTATGAGAAAGTATGGATTAAATGATGGGTTATCCATTCATTCCTGCCGAGAAAAGAGACTGATTTAAGCACGTGGGTAAGCAGCAGCAGCTGGCACCTTTCATGTCGTCGAGGGCCTTCTTCACCTTCCTCTCGCATCCTTCGCAGTCGATCCTCACCTTCATCTCCACCGTCTGGACAAACCAAAATGAAATCAGATTAAAGTCCACAAAAGAAGTGTTTTCAAATCGAGAATCCATACACATACAGAGATGCTGAGGACTGACTACCTGGAACTGCTTCCTCTTCTTGATGTGCCGGCGAGTCCTCGGCATGTAGCAGAGCTCCGAGAGGACGTCCACGATGCCCATCCTAATCGAATCTCAGATTTCTCGAGTTCGAACTCACTAGATTTCAGAATCAGAGACCAAGAAATGGCACCTTCGAGAGTCTGGCTGTGTGTGAGGAAACATGGTGGGAGCGGGGGGCTTATGATATAGGGCTCCTCGGGAGCGGCTGCACCCAATGGTGCCGCGACACGTGCACATCGACCTTCCTGCTGGTACTAAATGCGGACAGGATTAGGAAAGCGCACGGTGGTTGCAGCTGGGGGAGTGGGGACGATGCCGATGGGGCCCCACACGCAGTCGGCAGTGCCAGCAGCATGGCCGGCTGGTGAACTACCGAGAGTGACCTCACCGCCGCTGCCATGCCAGTCAATCCAGTACTAATACCAGCAAACAGCCAGCCGACCACCACAGGTGCAGTGGTAACTGGCACCTGGGGACTGGCCACTTGCCTTGGATACCAAGCTCGCGTGTGTCCAACGACTCTTATTTTTTTATTGAAAAAAGTTTGTTTCCGATCCTAATTTCATAGACATGGTCTTTCTCAAACATTAAACTCATAATCTTTGACATTGATCTTGTTAATTTTGCTCCACAATCCTTAGAATTGTGTTTGGCAGTTTGAGTTTGGCTGGTGTGGCTAGAATCACATTGACTAAGGCTTAGTTTGTCATTACTGAATTGTATTGTGCTTAACTTTATATTCTGTTGTCAAGAAAAAACGCAAAAACAGAAAAAAAATTGGTTAGCCAAAAAAAAATGTCATAAATTGGTTGATAAGCTGGATTATCATAATGCACCCAAACGCAACCTAAGCATGGGAAGTTGGTTCCTAGGTGGAATATTGTACATCTTCCCTTGACAACAGAATGCTTTGCCATCAACCAACCGACCAGGGGCGGAGGGAGCACCCAGGCCAGCACGGGCCTTGGCCCCCCCAAATATTTGGAATTTGTACTTAAACCTTCTTATAACCTTTGCAATTTTATCCTATAAGATTCAGTTTTTATGCTCCCCCCCACGCACACACAAAATAAATCATCTCTTCTATTTTGGCCCTCTCTATGTTTTTTTTCTGCCTCCGCCCCTGCAACCGACCATCACAGATACAACGGTAATACCTGGCACCGGGACTAGTCATTTGTCTTGGATACCAAGCTGCCGTGTCTTTAGTAGCTCCATTTTTTATTAAAAAAATTGTTTTCAACCCTCACTTTATAAACGAAGTCGGTGAAACCTTGACTTCATGATCTGTGAATTCAGACTTTAACCTTACTAATTCTGGTTAATTTTGATCCACAATCCTCATAGTTGTGTTTGGTGGTCTGAGTTTCACTGGTGTGACGAGGATCGAGTTGAATAAGCATGCGAAGCTAGTTCTGGTGAGAATTTCTATCTCTTCCATGTTCTTGATAGGAACACAATTTAATTCGCTACAAGTAATCTCCGCACCATCGGCACCAACATCTGAATCGCCCATGACATGAGAACCAACTCGCGGATGTCGGAAGTCAGAGAGATGCTTCAACATGAACCTTATCCTTGCAGTCGTCGCACGCCTCTAGTCGGGTGCAGCATCTGTCGCAAGTCAGTCTAGCTCTCCTTGCCCCAACATTGTCACCTCCACGGACAAATCCATTGACTCGATCATTCATATACCCGACATCGCTCTGGGGCGTCGCTGTTATGACTGCCGATGCTAACTGCTCAAGGTACCAAAATATACCCGGGTTGAAGTTGGAATAGTGAGAGAAGCCTAGAGCAGCTCGAGAGCATCTATTCATGGTTGCGGCGTTCGGAAAGGAAGACTTGACAATTGCCGTTGAGATGATCGCATGCTGGCCGCTAACCTGCTGATGCGGAATCGCGAGGCTCTCCATGTAGAGTCAACCTCGCTGTTGATGACAATGTGTAGGGCGGGGATGAGGATGAACACCCCAGAGGTCAGTCCAGACGCAAGAGCACGAAGCAGATGATATGCATGGAGTGCCTCAGGAGGTGCGACGCCTCGAGAACGATGACGCACACGACAAGCTATGTTTGGGCGACAAGGTCTAGGAGCCATCGGTTGGGAACAAGACTGATAAGGGGTGGCCCGATCTTCTCAGACAGCAACGTGGATAACTTGTATGATTCTACAAATCTTCCGGCTGTTCACCCGTCGCCGCACGACGAACTTGCAACACAATGGAAATTCTTGTATGATTCTACAAATCTTCCGGCTGTTCATCCGTCGCCGCACGACGAACTTGCAACACAATGGAAATTCACAACACCACACACTTGCGCAGTAGTCCGCTGACCACAAGCGGTTTCGCAATCTTCCAATTCCCAGCGGAACGACATATTACGTTCGAAAATTCAGTAGATAACAAACACCTATCGAAACGAATATGGTGTATAGGATTCCAGACGAATGCTTCTCGCAATCAACAGAGTCTCAAAAATAGCCAAAACGTGGTCTACTAACCCTAGTCGTACCCCTTGTATATAGGCGAGGGGCAGCCCAAACACATTACGAACTCAGACTCAAACTCAAACTCAAACTCAGACTCAACTCAGATTTGACTCATACTGGATTCCGACTCAAACTTGAATTCGACTCAAATATGTACTCGCAGATCAGGGCGCCCCTTAGATGTGTCGAGCTCGTCGTAAGCTGTCCTAGTGCGCCTTGTACTCATACTCAACTTGTGGTGCAACCTAGGCATATCATCCTTGTCGTTGGCTGCCCCTTGCACACAAGTCATTTCTTCTAACTTGTATCCTTCATCTTTACTTGTGGTGCGCCTGCCTCCCTCTCCTCCCTCGCGCATATGTTGATGTTGCATATCAGCTCTTGAGGATCCGTGCCCTCATCATGCTCCCCTACTTCGAAAGGCGTTGAAAGGTCTTCTCCAGCGGGTGGCGTCAGATCAACAACATCGCCACACTCCGTCTTCAAGCCTCGCCAGCCTGTCACACCACGTCCTCCCTCTCGGCTAGGTTGACTTGTCCTTGGCGCCACTTTCGTTGTAGGCGCCACCAACCTGATTCAGACATAAATCATCCTCCGAATTCAATGAAGCACACCTAGCATATTGAAAGGAATATGCCCGAGAGGCAATAATAAAATGGTTATTATCTTATTCCTTGTTTATGATAGATGTTTATTTCTCATGCTAAAATTGTATTAACCGGAAACATTAATGCATGTGTGTCTAATAAACAAACAAGAGTTCCTAGTGATGCCTCTCATTTAACTAGCTAGTTGATTAACAGATGATCAAGATTTCCTGATCATGAACATTGGATGTTGTTAATAACAGGGTCACGTCATTAGGAGAATGATGTGATGAACACACACCCAAAGTAGGCATAGCAATACGATCAAGTCATTAAGAGGCGACTCCTGCCGGGGCCGCGGTTCCTCCACCAGACCTGCAACCTTCGGACGCGGGGGTGGAGGAGGAAGTGGCGGGGGAGTAGCAGGCGGCTCCCCTGCAAGGGGACGATGCTCCTCCCGGCCAGACCGTCGCGGCGGGGGTCTCGTCGCCGTCCACCACTACCTCCAGCCCAGACCCCGGCATCCTTTCCGGGGCGACTTGGGACCCAATCACATGGGACCCGAGCATCTACGATCAGGGGCACCAATTCCTCGACGCCATCAAGGAGCAGCAGCTGGCGTTCGTCACCTCATTCAACAAGGTGAGGGAGCACCACGAGCTTGTGAAGAGCCAACTCAGCAAGGTACGGCGAGACTTCGAGAGGGAGCGACAGGAGCTCTCCCGGCTACGAGAGGAGACGCGCCTGGCTCGGTAGGCCAGGGACGAGGCCGCAACGCCGGTCGTCCCCGAGGCATAGCTCCATCGGCAACTGGAGCCCCAACGCGCTGAGCACCAGCAAGCACTGGAGTCGCTGGCCGCGGCGTGGGAGAAGGCCAACAAGGAGCATGAGGAGGTGCTCACGACAGCTCAGGCTCGCCTCAACGAGAAGAGCGAGCTTGTTAGCGGGTACTCCTCCCAGCTCCAGGCGTTGCGCACGAAGCTAGAGGAGTAGGCCAAGGCCGCGGAGGACGCAGCAGCGGCGTCGGCGCGGCAGGAGAAGGAGCTCAACTCCGCCAAGGAGAAGAGCGCCCATCTCGAGTTGGAATTGTCCACCGCCCGGGGCAAACTCGTCAAGATGGGCGAGGACAATGTGGCCAAGGCCAAGGAGATCGCACGGCTTGCGGAACTCCTCCGCAAGGCCAACCACGCGGTGGCGCTGGTGCGCGGCAACCATGACAAGTTGGCGGAGCAGCGGCGGGGGGAGACCGAGAAGCTACACGAGATCGCCCAGGCCGTGCACGAGCTGCTGCCGAGGTTCGAGCTGCATGCCGGAAAGGTGGACGGCACGAACGTCAGCACCCTGATCCCATTCTTCTCCGACATGGTGGGGAAGCTCAGGGCGCTGGACGTGTGGATCTCCAAGTTCTGCGATGCGGAGATAGCGTCATGCGCCAAGGAGATCGCTGAGACGATCCTCCCCCGGGTGCACTACCACCACCCTGACTTCCCCTTCGAGATGCTGCTGGACGCGTGGTCGGACAGCGAGGAAGGCCCCTCCCACACCAGGGCGGTAAGCCGGTTCGTCGATGAAGTGGTGGACCGGATGCAGAGGAAGCCGGAGCCCCCAGCGGAAGCCCTTGGCAACCAGCAGTCTTAGTCCCCTACAAGCTTTTGTCTTTCCTTTTGTTTCCTGCAAGTGTCGCGCTTGGCACCGTTGAACAATTGTGGCTTTATTAGTCCATGTAATCGTTTGCTACTTTTAGAAATTTCGTTTTCTGGTTCTACTTGGTTCTCGTTCCTGAAACAGAATCGCGGGGTGGATCTTCTTGTCCCCGTGTGTTGTGCTTTATGTTGCCGGGGACTCGCACGCTACCCACTTAACCAGACCAGGGACCCGGGACGGACCCGCAGTGCCAACCTGGGGCCAAGTAGCAGCGGCGAGCCACTCCGCCTACGGGTTATCTACTCCCAAGCATGCGCTTATGGGGCGGACCCGCAAGCCGCAAGACGAGCGCAGTCCCCCCGCAAGCGTCCTTCTAACACTCCAGCCACACACAATACCAGACCCCAACAAGCCGACGTTGAGTATTAGAAAGCTAGGCGACTAGGATCATGCACTTAGCTGTCTGTTCTCACGTCGAACGTATCATTCTGCACTTGGGGCGCTTGCTGGTGGGATGCGGCAAGGACGCTATGGCAGTGCACCCATCGGCGCTCAGCACTGATGGCATGCACCACCACAGCGTCTCCGTGGCAACCCTCGCGTTGGAACCGCCTAGCGCGGATGGCATGCACACCCACCGTGTCTCTGCGGCCTCCCTCGCCTTTGTAGCCATCTTCTTAGCTCAGCTCTGAGTTGCTCCGCAGCCACGATGCCCTTTTATAGGCACGGCGAAGAATGCTGCCGCCGCCGCCGCGCGCGCCGAGCTACCACAGCACCCGTGGCGACATCCTCCTGCATTAAGATTCTTGAAGCGGTCGCCATGCCCCAGTGACTACCCGCTAGATGACACGGTCTGTGAGCACTCCACGAGCATCACAGTGTGTCTGACCCCCATCTTTATCCTGCATGCGAGATTCTTACCAATCCCTAGATGCTGCAAAAAAAATCGAAATGCACGAAAAACAATACAGCACAGACAGCCCTCCTGCCTCCCAGCCCCCGGGCACAGAAGGGTCGATACCAAACTTGGGTGTGAGCACTGTTCCATTTCCAAGACCAAGCCACTGCGTGGTGCGCGTTGCGGGGATCCTGGCAACGGCACGACCCCGTGCCGGAGTGATCCGGCAACGGGATTTTATTTTTTGGAGGCTCCGGCAGCCCCCTACTCACAGCCAAGGATGGAAAGAGACTTCTGTGCACCTAGAGCAGGAGACAGAAGAAAGAACATGCAACGATAGAAACAACTTGAAATTCAGAGGAAACCACTTATCTTTATTCATAGAAACTCGCGGATTACAATCTGGGGTTGCCCGACTACACTAGTTCGAGAGGCATGCTGCAGCAGCATCACCCGTGGGTAAGGCTCCGCCGCTTCACGGGTAGAATTTGCGCAAGTGCTCAAGGTTCCAACTATTTTGCACCGGCAAGCCTTCTTCGGTTTCCAGCCGGACAGCCCCCGGCCTGGTCACCTACACTACCCAGAAGGGGCCTTCCCATTTCGGAGCGAGCTTGTTCCCGGCCTTCGTTCCTTGTATCCGGCGCAGGACAAGGTCTCCGACCTCGAGCTCCCAGGGACGGACCCGCCTGTCATGATAACGGCGGAGCCCCTGCTGATAGCGCGCAGCTCTGACAGCAGCCCGGCATCAAAGTTCTTCGATGAAGTTAAGATCGTCAACCCTCTGCTCATGTTGGCTATGCTTGTCGTACGTGCGTACCCGAGGGAATCCATGCTTGAGCTCGAGGGACAGCACCGCTTCTGCCCCATAGACAAGGGCGAATGGAGTTTCACCCGTTGCCCGGCTAGGTGTGGTCCTGATTGACCATAGCACGGGCTGGAGTTCCTCGACCTAGTGCTTCCCGTGGCCTTTGAGCTTGTCAAAGGTTGGGGAACTTCAGTTGGTCTTCCGTGGGTGACTCGATGACGACTCCGGCGCATAATTATCACAAGCATCATCCATGATTTGTTTTCCACTTCTACAATTAGCGCACAAAGAAACCTCATGGATATGTAAAGCATTTTCAACACGAGAAACCCTAACATTTGCATCTTTCAACTTCAATTCAAGAATATGACAATTATTACAAGAAGTTAAATCTGTCAAATCAGAAGTATCCATGCTAGCATCATTAATTAGTTTACGTTTATGCACAATAGGTTTCTCATTGTTTTCTAATGCAACTCTAAGCTTATCAAGAGTATCATCATGAATAGAACGCAAAGAGGTAAGCTCAGAATGTATAGAATCACAAAACTTGCAGGAATCATCATCAGGAATCATAGACTTAAGTTTAGTAATTTCAGAATTCAAGGATGCAATTTTGAAGTCATATTTCTTAATTCTTTTAGTATCATGATCAAGCAAGGAACTCAATTTACTAGCACTTTTTAGTAATTCATCATAAGAAAGTTCTACCTCATTGTTGTTGTCACTGTCGTAGTCGTCGCAGGAGGTAGTCATAAAACACATCCCATTAATGTCGCGCTTGCCTTTGGATGCATCATCTTCATCAGACTCGATATCCACATCACTCAAGCATGGTTCACAATATCATTGATTACGGAGAAAATACTATGAGCCACCGCTCGAGAAAAATCGCCCCTCTTTTTATTCTTAATGTTGAAGGGGCGCTTCTTCTTCTTATCCTCCCCATTCTCCTCTTCGGCCATCTTGGATAAGAATTTAGGACAATTTTGGCGAAAGTGATTGGGATCACCGCATTCAAAACACCTTGGAGCATTGTTACCACCTCTCATCCTTGAACGAACATTTTCCAGGGCACGTGTAAAACGAGAGGTGAGGAGTGCCAACTCTTCTTTCGGGCATTGCTCTAGCTCATGAGCAGATGCAAGGTGAGCGACACGATCGAAGTCACTTCGTTGTAGACCTTG
Source organism: Brachypodium distachyon (assembly GCF_000005505.3). Classification (NCBI taxonomy): domain Eukaryota; kingdom Viridiplantae; phylum Streptophyta; class Magnoliopsida; order Poales; family Poaceae; genus Brachypodium; species Brachypodium distachyon. The sequence continues at coordinate 5,771,166 of NC_016135.3, forward strand.
GATGATGTAGTTCCTCGCCTTGTAGTTGTTCTCCACGTGGACCAAGTTTGCTGGTGTGATTGCATCGTCCGCGAGAAGCTCATAGTGCTTGGCGACCTTCTCCCATATGGCGTAGCTTTGTGCCATGATGTATACCTTCATCTTCGCCTTCCAAAACTGAAATCAACACCATCGGACACACAAGGTTTGGTAGAATACCTATCCATATCTATCAAGTCTAATCAACCGGTTAAGATAAATTAGAGAGACCTTGCTCTGATATCAATTGTGAGATCGAGATAGGCAATCAGAGAGGGGGTGAATGATTGCGCGGAAGCAAATTAAACCTTTCCTGAAAGTTTAAACCCTAAATCACCTTTCTGTCTGTGATAGTAAAACAGCCGTAACTTTTGATTGGATGACTCAAAAAATACGTACGAGTATGAAAAAGAAAGGTATTGAAATTATCTAACCAATTCAACAAGAATCAGCTCAATCGGACGTACCAATCAAAAGATATGACAAAAACAGTAACAGCTTATAGAAAGTTACGAGAATTAATCTATAATTGATTTCGAGGAATAACAAGAAAGATGAAGTATTCGCGATCTTTCCTTGATCTTATGATAAACCTGCAGCAAAGTATTATGAACTCGTGATAAATCTGCAGCAAAGTGTTAGAAAGATCTGGCACGAAGATTCCACAAAAATCCGAAAAGAACAGAAATGACACCGCCAATGAATCTCTTTATTGCAACAATGTTGATCGATTACAAAAGATGCAACCATGCGTCCAAGAACTCTCCAAGCATTGATGTAGATCCAAAGCTCTGAGTTTCCTCACGTCCTTGCTAAAACCCTAGCCTAGACGCACTCTATTTATAAGGGAAAATTTGCGATCCTAAACCGAGTCCGAATCCAACACCAACTCCTCTGTCCCGGTCGGTATTCTGCCCGTGGGACCCGCATACAACCTCGGATTGAGATGAGTCCAAAAGCAAACTTGTTCGTCTGGACGACGCGCACAACACTCATGTGGACCACTTTTCCATAAAACACCATCTTGATGACAGTAATATTGAATCTTTAAACAGCTTTCATCCAACCACGGCTGAACCTATATGTCTTCACATCGATGCCACTCCATGCCATTAACTCTTCTTGTGATGTCTTCAAAACTCGACCATCACGTGTCGAAGATCTCATACATCTCCGGTATAAACAACGTACGACAAACCCGGTGTCCTCCCAGATCATCGTAGCCTTCAGTTTCATTGTTCCTTCGCACGAATGTCCCGCATGACCTTGATCCTCGACCTCAGCTTCTCACAAACTCATCCCTCGATCCCGTCATCGACCACGTTACTCTAACTCTGGCAACACCTGAAAACGAATACACAAATAACCAGTACGAGCACAAGTCCACGATTTGATTCAGGGTAAGATTCAACACAAGATACATGTCATTACATAAGTATCCATCATATTCAAATTATACACGTCAATGTTTCATCTAAAACACTTGCCAATGCTACACATGGTATATGATTTCACGATCAGCCTGGCAACTAACCTTTCTTGACGTGGCATGCCGATGTCCAGAGCGCGTCCACGTGCCGCCGCGGCTAGAACCCTCGCTAAGCCGCTCCAACGTGTCCCCGAGACTCGAGCGCCGCACTCAGAGCAGGGAGGATGGCAGGCGGCGGCATGCGTGCATGTCCTGGACGCATCACCACTTCTGCTGCTTACCATCTACTCGCCCAAGCTGAAAGCAGAAGCTCTTCTCGTCCTCAGATACAGATACCTGTGTGGGACGGTGCCTGATGCCGACCCGCAGCTGCACGCGGCTGCAGCGAGAGGGCACTGCACCTCCATTTTCTATCGTTGATCTGAAAAATCCAACCCGCACAACCAACAGCCAGCAACCCAACCCAAATCGAACTACGAAATCGCGACGCAGATCCGGGGCGGCTCGCAGATTCGCTTTCCTCCACGACCAAACATGCCCTTTGCCTCGGCCGCCTACGGATGGCATCTGACGGGATCGGGTACGGGTATGGCTCAACCATACTTGTACCCGACGACCCAACTCTCAACCGCTACCCGTACCCATGGTCGGATATGAAATTTTATCATACCCGTCACTCGCCACGGGTATGGGTAACCCGCGGATATTTTTACTCGACCAGCTGGAACGGAGCAGCGTCGCGCACGCGTGTATGAGGCGGCGGCGGCGCCCGGGAACGCGTCGGCGGTGGCGCTTGCGCTCGGAGGAGGCCCGCGCGCGAGGCAGCGGCGCTCGGGGGCGCGGCGTGGGCGGCGGCCCGTACGCTCGGCGAGGGCGGCGGCGACGCTCGGAGGAGGCCCGCACGCGCGGCGCGGGCTGCGGCACTCGCGCTCGACAATGGCCCGTGCGCTCGGCAGAGGCCCGCAGTCGCGGCGTGGGCGGCGGGGCGGACGGCTGGTGGTGGGCTTCCGGCGTCGGACCTGCGGAGTCGTCGAGTGGAGGAGGTGGATCAGGTGGGGCGACGAATAGGAGGAGGCTGGATGCTTGGCCGCGCGGGGAATGGTCGAGGGATGGGATTTAGGGTTAGGTCATGGGTGGTTCGGTGGCATCTTTATATACAAAGATTTAATGGGCCTGTGTACTGGGCTTACAACTAGGTGCGGGTACGTGGGTACACAGGTTTGGGTACTCCAATACCATACCGTACCCGCCAAACCCGTCGAGTATAGAATTTTACCATTTACATTCCTGCAGGTATTTTTTTCTTACCAAACCCGCATCTTAAACGGGTAAATACCCATAGGGTATGCGGGTATCGGGTACCCATCCCCATCAGGACGGCCGCCTTCCCTCGTCGACGGCGACGCCGTCGCTTTCCTCTGCGACCCATTACAGATGCCGCCGCAACCACCACATCACGGCGCACCTAGATCCGCAAGACGCACCTCCTCCTGTTCCCTGTTCTGCCCGGAACGCGAACGGCTTGCCTGACGTCCAGAGCACGTCCGCGGGACACCATGGCTAGAGACCTCACCCAGCCGCACCAACATGTCCCTGAGCTCCGCCTTGTCGTGGTGAAGCTCCCATTCGGAGGAATCAACGCCATCTTCAACAAATCGCTGGCGCCGCATTCATCTTCCCCAACGACAGACGAGCACCGCCGCCCCTCGATCTCCTTGTCCGGTGAGTCTGGGACACGAACGCCAACTCCCTCAGCTTTGCGTCCACGTTCTGAATCTTTTGGTGCTTCTGATGGTCTCTCTAGAGCCCCGAGCCGCCCCCACCTCGGTGCCCTGTTCCAGCCGCCGCCCCCGTCGTCGAGGGCCAAGCTCCAATGCTCTTGTCGCCTCGACAAGGATGCGGAAGTGGAGGAGGAGGAGGAGGAGGAGGAGGAGGGTGAGGACTGGCAGGCGCCTTCTCTACTTCGGGCAAGCGCCGCTGCCTAGAACCTCATGACCTACGTGCTAAGAGAGTGGATGAGAGGTTGAAGAAGGCAAAGGCCACGATGGATCGCCTCGCTGGCAAGACACGCTAGCCCGACAGCGGGCCATACCAATCAGAAATAGGCTTACACGCTAGCGAGCGAGGGATTAAGTAAAGCCGGTAGTTTTTAGCAACTAAAACATAAACTGGTACCTATGTGAAACCCTATCTTATAATGTGGTTGTTTTCTGTAATTTACTCCGGTCTCGCCATATAAGCACACCCAAATGGTTTGCTATATCAGAACTTCGTGTTTACTAGTGTGATTGTATACAACACTCGAATTTGTATCTTTCTTTTCCAATAAACGACACTCTCGGATGGCCCACCAGCACGAATCAACTTGGCCCAATAACGGTCGTGATAAAAGTTGGTCCTATAGCCATTGTTCAAAAAAGTGCTACACGAGTGGTGAGTCACCGCTCGGAGGAATTGAAGCTTAAGCGTTATGCACGGTTCTGTTTTTGAGAAATTGGCGGGATTCTTGGAAGAAATCAAGGACAATTAGAGAATTTGAGAGATTGTTGCTCGCCGAGGAGAAATTGACGGGATCCTTGGAAGAAATGTAGGAGAATTGGAGAAATTAGCGAGATTCTGTTGCTCGCCCAGGGAAACTTGGCGGGAGAAATCAAGGGGAATTGGAGAAATTGAAGTGATCCTTGGAGGGAATCAGGTGCGGAGAGAGGCGGAGAGAGAGAGAGAGAAGCCGCCCCTGCAGAAGAGAATTGTGCTAATGGGCCTTATCAGTGCTTAAGTAGCCGCTTACGGCCTAAGCGAAGCGTTTTCTCACCGATCAGAACTTTTGCCCGCTTACTTTTTGAACCATGCCTATAGCATACAACTCTCCACTCCATGTCTTCCTTTGTCCAATGAAAACACCTTAGGATGACCCACCAGCGCAGAACGGCCAGCCCAATTGGGAGACCGTGATAAAAAGCACGTGCTGGGGCGCAACTTTTATGTTTTCTTACAAGTCAGTATATATCAAGAGCATTTTCAATAGTTGTGTTTTAGTTGCTGATAAGTTTGTCAAAAAAATTGCACAAATTAAAGAAGAAAGAGATGAAAGTTGTACGTACATTAACATGCAACACATGCACAAGTCCCAATATAAAACGAAGAGCAACCTCCCATCACTCCCATCAGACAGATAGATATCTAAGGAGTACGTTGAAGCACACATCTTTTTGAAACCGTAGGAAATAGCATCAAAAGTAACGTTACAACTTACATACACACTCGATTCCATATTGATCATCTTTTGGGAGGACACTTGCATTGGGGACATGCCTTTATGCGACAAGTACCATTGTTTGTTTAACATTGTGCGGAACAAACATGTTTGGGTGGCTTCAGTTCTTGGAGCAACTATGCCGAATGTTGATTTTCGGCGGACCTTGTTGGGACATCATCGTGAATGCCATTGTTGACTCTGTCGCGTCTGTTACATTGTCAACAGACTCTTTTCATTGGAGTCTTCTTCCTAGTGGGGTTTTCTCGATTAAATCAATGTATTCAGCTCTTATGGATTCCCGAGTTCGCGTTAGGTCAAAACTTCTTTGACGACTCAATTTGCCACTCAAAATAAAAGTTTTTCTTTGATTTCTATGTAAGGGGGCCATTCTTACTAAGGATAATCTGGTCAAAACGAAAATGGCAAGGATAGACGTTGTGCCTTCTGCTCTGAGCACGAATAGATTCATTTGGCATTTACTATTTCGCCTCCAAATTATAGGGCCCATATTTTTGGGACATGGTTGCAAGGGTTGACAAAACTTTGCCTCCTCTCATTTTAGTAGGGGCGGCGGCAGTTTTCGGTTCTATTTGGTTATGCCGTAGAAACGTTGTTTTTGATAAAGAGAAAATGCACTCATGTATGCAGGTTTTGCTCTTATGTACAAATTGGCTGCGATTATGAACGTTGCTACAGAAGATGCGGCACAAGAAACCGATGGAGTCTGACGCCAAACGACTAGAATGGATCATCAGAAAGTTTACGTCCCGGTTTGAGTGGCATAAGCTCTGGACTTCTTAGTTTGTAGATCAGTTCTTCGTGTGGCCTGTCACACATGATGTGATCATGTTTTTTCAATTGTTGAGAATAATGTACGACTTTAGACCGAAGATAATAAAGCTTCCATTATCTAACAAAGTAAAATTTGATGTACGGTTTTGTCAAGGGAAAACTTTGATTGATAATAACTAGTAATGTGTAAATTTTTAAGATACTAAACCATAATTATCAGCCACAGCTTTTAAAAACGAATCTACTAATAATTTTCATGCCTTTACAAATACATATTAAAAAAGTAGCTCGTGATCAAAACCTTTTCTGAAGGAAACCAAATACATCATCCTTTGTGAGGAGTAATATTTACATGTAATTTGATAATTTTTAACGCACACCAAACATTCAGTTATTCGTAAATTGTCCAGGTCGCACACGATCTTTAAGGTACGTTAACGTACAATAATTGTCAAAGCAATGCTCGAAATGAGAACCTTGTTTTGGCTAATCGATCCAGTAGTAATTACGAGACATAAGTCACTCGAAATAAAAACACAAACTATTTGCCAAGCATAAGATCACGATAATGGAGTATACGGTAAAATAAAGTAAAACAAACCAAGACAAATGTCTTAACCACTATAAGATCAGTAAGAATATACAATTGAAAGAGACCAGCAAAAAAGAAACGAAATACGCCGAGAACATCATAGGCGCGCGCGTACACACCCCAAGATCCGGTCTCCAGACATTCCGCGATAGGGGTGGCTCAAGCTATGTTATACAGGACACAGAAAAACTAACTGTGGATAAAAATTGGTGCACATTTATAGGGGCACCAATATCTATATGTTAGTTTTGAACCTATGAAAGATCAAATGACCCCTGGCCTTCGTTGATAGCATAAAGCAATTTCTTGTGCATAACTTCCTGCGATAATGTCCCAAGCAAAACAAATGTCAGTTGAAGGATAAGACGATAAAGAAGGTAGAACAAAGCAACAAGCAAAAGAACCAAACCTTGGTCGAGTATGGGGGAAGTTTAAGATAATTAGCACAAGTCATGACACTGGGCAAATCATCATCCGCAGTCTCTGTTGCTCCAGCTGTATTTGAGTTATTCTGCGAAGTAGAGGAGTGCTGGCAAAAAAACAAAATGCAAAGCTCAAATAACAAGCACACAGGCAGATATTATGTCGTTCTGCATTGCAATAACAGGCATACAGCATACCTTCCTAACAATAGTCAGCTTAGGATTTAAGGCAGCCAGGCCACCAGGTGGAAGCCGAGGAGCACCCGTCACAAATTGGCAAAACGCATGTTGTTGCTCCAGAGTAAATTCGGCCATAATCTCAAGTACCTACAAACAAATGGCAGAAACATCAAATTAACCTTCCAAACTTTTAAAAGAAACACTGAAGCTGTGAACGATGGATGTACTTACATTGACAATTGCAGGACTCTTTGAGGTATAACCATGGTCGAATTTTATATGTTCCACCAGTGTCTCTGGCTGCATGGTGCACATTTGTTCAGCAGAAGTCAAAATAGTTACGAGTCCATTTTACCACCCTCAATTGTTCTCGAATTCCGAAAAACACCCTGAACTACAGAACTGGGCAAAACCGTCCATCCACGCCCTCTCTCTATATTATTCTCAAATCCCCTTGCACCCTGCTACGGCACGGCCATGACCCATGATAGGGCATGGCAGCGGCAGCGATTCAACTCCAGGCAGTGGCCGGCACGTAAATGCGGAGCTGAAGATTGCCCAGGGACCCCTACCCTAGCTAGGTCAGTGCTGCAGCTCGTCATTGCTGTTTTCTCCTTTCTTCTCCTTCATTGCTTTGCTCTCTGAGCTTATTGCTTTCTCTGTGATCATAGGATGGAAGATGAGTTCCTAGTTGTTCGATTCCACTTGGTGACATTAGTGTCGTGCTTGAACTCCATTATGTGGGTAGCAGTGTGGCCGGGTCACTGATTGTGAGGGACAAGATGTCAATGGCCAAAATAGTTGAGTCACTTAAGAGACCATTATGCTGAGTACACCGAAGGAATGCTACTTCATTGGTTGTTTCCAGGGAAAGAAATGTGCGAAGGCTTGTTTGTGCTTCCTGAAGACAGCTCATGTATTACGATGAGTAACACTACATGTAATGGTGTGGCTGAAGTTTAACACTGGAGAGAAGAGTGGGCAAGCTCGAGCCATCGTCGCGGAGCCAGGAAATAACGGACTTGCCGCATTTACAGGTGTACCCAGTGTGGCCCAACGTAAACGGTGGCTACAGCTTTGGCGCTGCCATGGAGGCAGCAAACAACGCAGACAACAGAGGGAGAGCGAAAGAAGCGGGCTGCACGCGGTAATGGCGATCACCGATCAGCGCTGCCAGCGTGGCGGGCTCGGGCATGTAAACCAGGCACAGAACAGCCAGGGGGTGCAGCTGGACGGTTTCAACCAGCGTGGCGGGCTCGGGCATGTAAACCAGGCACAGAACAGCCAGGGGGTGCAGCTGGACGGTTTCAAAACATTAGGGGGTATTTTGCCCTGTTTAGTAGTTCAGGCTGTTGTTTGGACTTCGTGAACAATTTTTTACATAGTTATGTTACGACTGGAAGAAAGAAAGCAGAGAGCTTACCTCCCAAAGCTCCCGACGACCACAAATGAGATAGTCAAGCTCTTGAGGAGAAAATATTTGGAGAGATGACATGTCAAATACCTGAAATGGTAAAATAAAGAAGATCTTTTACAAAAATGCAATAGATTAATAACAACAATTACCAACAGATCAGAAAATCTTAACCTGATTAAATCCAGCTTTGAATGCTTCTATTTGACGCATTATTCCAGTCTTAATAGTAGCATCCACTACCAAAGAAATGTACTCTTCTAAGTTGTAAATGCAAACCTACAGAAAGACAAAAGAACAAAGAGTAATCAGCAAAATTAGAAGCAAAAGCAGGACAACTGACGACACCAGAAGCTAGTCTGCTCCATCACTTACCAATGTATTTTCTTTGCCTTCCTTCAGAACATAATCAGGATAACCCGGAAGAGTAAAATCTAAGCATAAATCTTCAATAGGAGACCCGTGGAAACACAAATCTCGTACTTGTTGATTGAGATCACAGGACTCCAGAAATCGCTTGCGTTCAACAAGAACTTGCAACTCTTGTAATATCTTTCCAAACTCGGTATCAAAAGATAGTATGTCATACAAATCAAGTTCCTAGTAAAGCAAAGTCGTTTGCCATCAATAGAGAAAAAGGTAGAAAAAAATAAAAAATACTTAGACTGGACAGAAAAAGGCAGAAAGAAAAAATTAAAGTGCAAGTGGGTTCTCATGCTTACTTGTCCAAGTAGAAGTTTATAAAATGCTGTTGACAAAGGCAAATCCATAAGCCTTCCATCTTGCAATGCTTTTGCCATGACTCGACCAGCTAAGCGAAAATACTCAACAACTTTGAAAAATTTACTACCCTCAGAAGAAACAGTAGTAGAAGGCCAAGGTCGAGGAAATAAGCCAAGAGGTGCTTGTATCAAGTTCCTTCTCTCAGCAGAATCATGCTTTTTAGCTTCTAAACTATCAGAATCATGTGGAGAATCAGATCTCCATAATCCCAAGCCAACCCTTTGCAGGTCATGACTCAAAAGGGTATAAAACTCCAAAGTTGGACCAAGTCCAGTTCCAACTTCACCAAAGTATTCAACTTCGAGAACAGCCTTCTGACTGGAGAACATTTCCATAACTTTGGCAGCAGAATCCAAGATACGGTTGCGAGAAACACGAACTTTCTGGCGTTGCAACCTACCAACCCGGACTTCTCTTTCAGTAGCTAAGTTGTTATTCTCACCCTGTTGTTGCTGAAGGCGATTCAATGCCCGAGATAGCCCAAAAGCCGTGGAATAGAAGTGTTGTCTTCTTGTTTCAAAAGGAAACAGAAATGGACAAGCTTTGGTCATCTGATAACACCAAGAAGGTAAACTACCACTGCAGAGTGCAAGAACATCCTGAATTTGCCGAGCAAGCTTTGGTGTCAACTTACTGCTGACAAACTCCTCTGAGGGCACCTTAGCTCCAATTCCAGATAAACCATCCAGGGTAGCAACTTTTCCCTCTGCAAAATCATCACAGCTTGCCTGTAGTCTCAGACGAGGAGATAACTGATTCAAACCCTCCAATACACGCAACAGTGCTAAAATTTTGTACGTCTGGGTTGACTTCTCAAAATCACAAGGAAGTTCTCCTTGCAAAATGCTATCAAGAAGAGAAGTACATTGTACTTCTGATGTAGCTCCAGAAAAATCTGATTTCGAAGATTTCAGAACTGAAGCCGAACCTTTCATATCCACTTCGTTATCAGCCTTCTGATATGTTATAGTGAATATATCACTCCAGAAACGGCTTCCATCATTGGGTAAATCAGAACCACCTGACCTTTCTTCATCATCCTCATCATGAACTACTTGGCGTTGCATAGCTTGATATAAGGTCAAATGTTTGCTAAGCTGCTTACCACCAGCTGCAAATATCAATTTGTTATGATCATTTGCACTAGTTCCAAATGATAGGCCATGCCTATCTCGACTACCTCTGATACCACGACTACCTGCAGAAGCAAGCCCAGCCATGGCAGCTGCAGCAAACGACATCGCACCCCGTGAACCAAGCATGCTTGGGTTTCTAAATTCAGCAGCACCTGACCCCCTGCTACTATTAGTATCTTTCATGGTGGAACCAGATGACGGTTGTATCTGGTTATCATTTGCTATTGAAGCGGTACTAGAGTCATGACCATCTCCCAGTTTTACATCGTGCACTCTATCTGGAACACGGAGAGGATGAGACCCGCGTAGAACCTGAGGATTTTAACGAAATATATTCAGTTCCCAACCATAGCCACTATCCTAAACTCGTACTGACTTGTAAAATATAACAAAAACAAAAGGAGAATTAATACCTCATGATCATCATCTGAAACATCATCATTGTCATCATCAATCATCACAGCATCTTCATCCTCAAAGGGAGACGCATCAAGCTCTTCATCCTGCATGTAGAAGATGGACAGTATCATGCACAACGAACGTAAACAGCATAATTAAGTACAACATTTACAAGATATTGTGTACACGAATTTGAACAGCACTTTGTTGAAGGATAAGGGTATAACAGAAAAATAGTCCAGTTTCACTGATATATATGAGTGATATATCTTATTATACAAGTGAGTACTCGTAGGTAACTTATATATACATATATATAATTAAATTGACATCTTGATATATACCAAGCACCTAGGCTTGAAAAGGAAGAATTTGCACTTGGACAATCATGAGCCAAACTTCTAACAGAGAAATGAGATGGTGTCCACCACTATCTCAACCATGAAATGTACCTAAACTCCTTGAGACCTGTGCTATTCTCTAAAGATATAGGCAATATCATACGCAGGTCACAAGGCACATTCAATGATTGAGATAGTGGGAGCACCTGCCCACACAAGTAGAATGGGCTTTCCTGTGATATAATAAAAGGATGAGATGGAGTTCCCTATTTGTTTTGCTTAGCTACACACTGCATTCATCAAATACATTATTACATAGACATTGTAAAACACGAAGGAAACATCTGTACTCCCTAGATGCCATATCAAGCGGAGGTCAAAAAGGTATTTAAACCGGATTACACAAGTATATGATAGTCATGTATCCATCCAACAGGGACCATCACAATTGTAACAACACGGAGCCATCTGACCACGAGCTATGCTGTGCCGTCGGTCAGCTCAAGGAGAGGGACGCTAGTGACTTGGTTTTCTGGCATTCGTTGTCAGTAGCACCAGCAAAGTAAGATAGCAGGGAAGAGAGTTGAATTAGAAGAAATAGATGACGTGGACGCCATATGTGCAAACCAATCGATGTTAAGGCCACATGGGCAGAACAACATCGAACCAATGTAGGAGGGGTGGCTAAATAAGAGATAAGAGTGGCAAATAGGGTGAGTTGGAAGAAAGAAATACTGTCTCTGTTCCAAATATAAGGCATATTCATTTCCTTTGACCAGCAATTAGTCTAGTAAAATATAATCTATGTGACAAATAATTGATATCAATGTATTTATATTCAAAAGTAATTGCTCATGGTTATAATTTGTATCACATAATTCACACAATAATTGAGTAACTCTTGGTCAAAGCATTGGTCAAAGGAAACGAAATTTGCCTTATATTTTGGACCGGAGGGAGTATATAATGTTGGCGTCACATGTGCAAAACCAATTGAAGTGGAGAAAAATGAGATGTGGAGGGGGCCTGACTGGTCCAGCGTATAGAGGGGTTTAAATGAGACAAAAGAAATGTGGAGGGGTAAAGTGCTCCTTAGTCATATATTAGTGCCGAACTAAAATACTCAGGGTGAAAAAGGTATGCAATTTAAGATATCCAAAATACAAATTGAATGAAAAATATTCTACATATAAACTTCTCCCACTTGTTTGCATTCCTTGTGGATTGACAAAGTTAGCAACTTCAATTGAAGTAAAGAAACAGAAAACATCAATAAATTGTGTTTTTTTACAAACAATGGAAGAGTTTTAAACACACAAAACACTATTGTCAAGTATTTGTCTGGTACAAGAATAATATAATATCCACTTTACAACCCCTGCTTGCATATCAAATTAAATTACACCAAGGACAATAAGTAACTGTTAAATTTCTACTCCATAGTAACTAACCAAGGATACAGAAGTAACTGTGTTAAATTTCTAGTAACTAACCAAGGATAAAAATGTCACTTCCTTAAATTTCTAGTGATAACTGAACAAAGCATTTGAAGTCAAGCATCTGTGTTAAATTTCTAGTAACTAACCGAAATTCAAAATGTTGGTTACATTGGAGGAAATATATACCTCTGAGCTACTTTGACCATGTGGTAGTTTCACTTCTGCATCTTTCTCTGGAGCAGCTTTTCTGCTAGCAGCAGCCCTAGTATATCGTAGTCCTTTTGGTTCATCCGTAGTCGATTGTACAACAGCTTTACCTTTTCCCTTGGATGTGTTTATGCTCCCATCCTGAGAATCCTTCTTGGCTGCACAACTAGCAGCAGCCAATGACTTCGACCTAGTTGAGGGCCGCCGGACAGATGGAGTTGATGAAGGCACAGGTGCTGGTGTATCAGGTGTGACAGATTCAGAATTCTTCGCAGATGACACTGCAGCAGACGATATTGACTCATTACGCTGGACTCTAGGCCAAAGGAATTCTTCAACTGCTGCTAGACTTGCCAAGGGATCAATAAGAACAATATTAGATGAATAATCCTTAAGTGATTTTTCGCCCTGTGCTCGACAAAGACGCAACTTGAAGGGCTGCGATAGTGCACTCAATCCAGAGGACTGACGAGATCCTCCCAAACTGGATGTCCTTCCAGAATGGCTAATCACAACCGGGAAGCGCTCCAACGAAGACAGCGCACTTTGCAGCTTGTGAACTAAGAATGCCATTGGAGTTCTATTTCCCACGGCATCATTTGGAAGGGCAACATATATAAATGATTTATAACGTCTGAGTGCCTGACGACGTAACTTTGGTAGGTTTGCTTCAGACACCTTTTCCCTTCCAAATGTTCCACAAGACAAATAATTAAGCAATGTTTCAATAACTCCACTCCCAATGAACTCAAACGTGGAAACACCATCCCCCTTGCTAAGCTCAGACAATATTTCAGCTACGATGTCGTCTAAATGCTTCTCGACATCGCTTAAGATGTCAAAATCATCCCCCCCTAGAGACTTTGATTTCCCTTTAGCTTTTGTTTTGACAGTGTCAGCAGTGGTATTTAATGTTGCACAAAGTGCCCTTAGTTTCAAAAGGTCATCAGTAACTGCAGTATCACTTGAGCCAGGGCCAGAAGGGAAGTACTTATCCTTGAATGACTTTGCACGATCGCTAACTGCAGCACGAAGACTAGTATTTGGATTCTCTAGCGTGCTTGGTGGGGAATTGGCCATAATAGGATGGGAACCCTTTGATTCATCCAAGGAATTATTTTCAGTATTCACAGCACTGCTGCGACGACGGCTACGTCTTGAACGTGAAGATGTGCATGTTCCAGAATCAATATCATTGTCCGGCAGTGATACTTGAGAAGGCATTGGACTTGAGATTTCCAGGCATGTAAGTGACTCTACAGCATGAACAACACCTTCCCTCACGAACATCTTTGAAAATGTCCCAGGAAGCTTTTCCATCAGAATTTCAGCTATCTGAAGAGCAGGGACCAGCACTTGTGGATCTTTCGAAGCTAACATGCCAGCTAAAAAGCTGCAAAGGTGAATACACATGTTAAAGGGAACCAGAGGTATACATAAGCATACGTAGAAGCAAGAATGAATTCTCAAGTTTTAAATTAGTACCTGGATATGTTTGTTGTGCCAAGGAGAAATTTGATCATTTCAGCTGAGCTATAATACATTAATTTTGCAATGACAGACAAGGATCTATGCCGTATTGGTCCATTTACACTGGAGCCATACACCTGGTAAGGGATACAGAGTATGATAGTCCAAACAATGTCTCAAAAACAGGGTTTCCATATTGTCATCATCATCAAACATAAACAATTGACACATCAGCAAGAGAAGAGACTGACCTGTGTCATGATAGGTAATATGTCCATACTAAATTGCTGCAGAAGTTGAGGCTGATCACGCAATAACTTCTCCCGACCTGACACTTCATTATTTACTGAACCAGATTCCTCTTGCTTGATTGAAGCAGGTTTCTTTACAGCAGAGCCTTTCATTAAAACATGGGAACGTGCTGGCAAAGTAACAGTTCCAACAGGTAGAGGAGGAAGCACTTCATCTGCAAGGTTCACAATCTCATACATCTGCATGAAAAAACAAAACAGATTAACAAATCTGCATATGGGATGCACCTGCAAATTATTAAAACTCCCTCTGGCCCTTCTAAAAGGGAGTTGTTTTGGACAAAGTCAAACTTTTGAAATTTTGACAACAAACATTTTCACAAATATGTATATTGATACTTCAAAAAACCAGTTTTCAGAGAACCAGCGGTAGTAACAATTATCAAACACTTGGTAGCTTCAAGTAACATTGCTAGTGCAGCTGAGTACATATGAATAGTTAACCATCACCACTAATATAAAATCCACGAGCGGGTGTGATCCAGACAATCTCAGCCACTCACGCGTCGAAAATCTAACGTTCCAAATTCACGGTTCCTAATCACGATTCACGACGTGGTAGGAAACCCACACCCTGCACACTGTCATAATCCAGTCAGTTCCATAATTTCTCAATCTCCCCTATTTCCTAATTGCTTGCCTCTGTTGCACGATCGTGCGCCCTCCAAAAAAGTATGATGTGTCTTCCCAAAAAAAGTGTGCTGGTGCTTGTAACTAAGGAATCCTAATTTCTTTTATGGTTACCTTTCATTTTTCTATGTACTTTTTTCAATGTAAATACTGTAACAAGACCGAATATACAGACATATGTTGCATGTGCAACATTACTAGTACAGACAAAGCCACACTATGTGCTAGAGGAGAGCATCTATTCCTGGTTTCCACAATTTTTTGAATAAGTTGGTAATATTCTAGAAAGGCGTCTACAGGAAAATAAAAAGAAAAAATATATAGGGGTAATACCAAAATCAAGGTTCAAAAAGGCAGTGTCTGGGTGCTGGCTAAGTGATCGGCAGACACTAAACGTGCCACTTCGCCTCTAAGCAGGCAGTGTCCGTTGCTGCCATAGCATCCCTGCTGCCACCGCCAGGTTGACGTTGCTGCTCGTGAAGCAGTGGGACGGAGGTCTAGGAAGAAATATCGCCATGGAGGTTGATTGCAGCAACAAGATGTTGAAAGAGGCAACGGCATGAAGACGAGGTGGCCATGGCCATGAAAGCAAATGCAAGAATCAGAAGGAAGAAATGGCATGGAGGATACGATTCGACTGCCTCTGATGCTTTGGCTACACGGGGAATTGACCAAGCAGGACAGCCAAACTAAAAGGCTACACATGTGAGTATCCCTAAGGTTTTGTTCCAGCCTTGCGATGCAAACTCGTTCTCTAGCTTCACCACTGCCACGACATCACCATCAAGCTTCCCCACCAACCTCAACCTCATGTTCTCCTTTCATCCTCCCCTGCATATCTCATGTGCCCTGAGGCAGGCAGACATGCTACAAGCAGCCAACTAGTCAACGCTTAAGCGGGCTAGGTCCTAGGCAGTCACCCACTGCTCGCCTAGCACCTAGCTCTTTGCTGAAGCTTGATCGAAATCAAATCATCATCACAAGCTGCATATAAATTGGATTGGAGAGAGAAAACAGGTACAAAATATAGGTCTACCGTCTATAGACCAGAATTCCAGGAAAAGCCCCGTAGAAAGATAGTCCCTTAATGCGATCTACCTAATTGTTTGCTGACTGCTATAGCTTGCAGTACTACGCAAACATTAGGAACACAGGAAAAAATTGGTAACTAGCTTTTCAGTTAACAGTCTTGTACTGTATGCACTATATAAATGCTATGGCCTATGAGTGATTGAGTATACAGCGTGCGATGTTCTTCTAAATTTTGGAAGTTACAGTTGAACCCCTACAGTATCAATGTTCCAATTATGCGACAGAATTATCCATAGAAACCTGAATTTTAACATATTTGAGTGGAACTTAAAAAATGCGAAAGAACAAGTGTCAGCTAACAAGTTTCATCCGTTTACCTAGTTAAAACAACAATGGGATGGTGTCATTAAAAATAAGAAGCTGTAATCTAGCTCAATATAGTTTCCATGAAACAATAATCACCTGATCAGCTGGTCTTGTTAAAGTGGGGGATACAGTTATACCAGCAACCAAGCCAGAACCTGAAAGAATATCTTTAATGGTGCCACTAATTCCAAGGAGTAGGAGTGTTTTAGCTGCTAATGGAGATCCACTTGCACATATTGACAGAAGACGAATTACCCCCTGCAAGAACATATGAGCCGAGTCAGCAAGTTCATGATAAACAATACAATAGTGAGATGTAAAACTGAAACACACCGTATATGTTGCTGTACTCAGTGATGCTTGTCCAGCTGAGTTGCTAACAGAGACTAAGCCAGCAGCTTGTGCAACCAATCCATGATTGCACAACTCATCCAGTTTCTCTGGAGATGAAGCAAATGCTTCTGATATACGAGTCAGGCAAACAGAAGCATGTTCCAGCACCTGGCATAAACAGAGGCAGAACATCAGCATCTTAGGCATCAATGGTATCATGACAAAATAAGAGTTCCAAATTCAAACATTAATTGTACTTTTGTGTCATGGTAATTCAGAAGATTTGTCAGCAGTGGAACCGCTTCCATTACAAAATCTGAGGCGTCAGAAGGAAGCTTCCTACAAATATTAGCAGCTGTAGATAACGCAACTCTCTGTATACATTCCAAAGAAACAACAGTTAGTACTAATAGATAAAATACTCCACTCTGTTTGTACAGAAGTAGTGAACGATGGACAACAAAAGGACAAGTGGTATATCAAATTGTTAAGTTCTCAAGGCTGTAAAATTACTTGAACACCCGTGGAGAAGAAGTCAAGATATGATAGCACTGCCATTAGCGCGCCAGCCCGCAAACAGGCAGTTGGATGCTCCTGGGATATCTTCTTAAGAGCTTGTAAGGACTAAAGGACCAAGAGAAGGCATAATGTAAATGTTAGTGCCACGTTGAGGTCATTCATACAAATATGCAAAGGCACCTCATTATGCAGTATTTCAAACAACCATAGATTATTTGTGCAGTATTTTAAATAATATAGGACAGGCGAGGAAACGTACATAACTTTTTTTTAAGCATACTAACTAATATAAAGTGCCAAATAAGCATTACAATATCAAAACCAAACAAAGTAATTCAAGTGTCCTGCTGATACTGCTCAATAATCACAAGTGCTCAAGATCCCAAATAGATCAATAGCACATGCATTACAAAGGAATAACACTTTCAAACAGATGATATCAAATCATGTTAATAAAGGAATCACTTTCAATTAGACCAAAGAAAACTACAGTATGACCAGACCATATCCATAAGATGGGAAGACAAGAGTAACACATCCAGAAACTAGATACAGGTATCTTAGCATGATTTTGAACCCATTTTTAGTATTTCAGATGGATCATTATAGTAGCATGCATGTTAAACAACTCAGGAATCAGACCATGACCTAGAAATATTTCAGATAAACATGGACCAATAGCTAAATTCATCTCACAAAAATAGCAGAACGGTGTTAAATGGCAGTGATCTATAAGACAATGGCGGGTATGAGTTCTCTGGCGAGAATTTAACGTCCGTGCAGTGGAAGGTGGGAGGCAACCTCTCCACACCGTCAACCTTCAATGGAAGCAGGCGTCCATGTTACATGGTTTACAAAGGGAAGCAGATATAGAAGAGATCAAGAGAATCGGAGCGTGTGAGGACCGCACGAGGTAGCCTGTGTTTGGCATTGCAGTGGATCATGGTAACCCCATTTGCCCAACCAGCTTTTTCATTTTACCGTTTGGCTAACCAACTTTTTGTTGTTTATGTGCCAATTTTTCCACAGAAGATTAAGAAGTGAGTTCAGCACAGCAAAGCTTCAGGCTTCAGCTACCACAAACTGACCTAACCCCTAAGGCTGTAATGCATCATGCATAATTGGCTAGTGGACCTTAAGTTGACTGGCAGGCCTTCCCTTCCTCTCCCCTTGTTTTCGTTCTTCATTGCCTTTCTTTTCATCTGCTTCATCCTCCCAGAGTAGTCAGCTGCCAGATCCTAGCCAGCCACCAATGTGCTAGTCAGTCACCCGCCTCCAGCAAAGTACTGAACTAGGGATTTCTTCTAATGTTATTAGACGGCAAAGTACTGAACTAGAAGTGTTTTAAGTATTTGTCAAGCAGGCAGCTATACCTTTCCCCATTGCGAAAGAAAGTATAACACCACAGGGTGCAAAATTCACCAAAACCTAACTGAGACTCTCATATTTGCTTCGGTCAAATGGGTTCAACCCTCAATCATTGTATGCAGTCCTCAAGAAATCAGCCAACTAGGCGATCAAATGGACGAAAACCGCTGACCAGGGCATAGCCATAGTCATTTCGCAAATGGCTACCCTAGAGGACCAATTACTCCAGTTGTAACCAATGGAGTCACACAACCAACTTGCAGTGCCCGAATCGAGCTAACCTTTGTCGATCGCGCCTCCCAGCCACAAAAACAAGCTCCCCATTGTTGATCTCACCTCGTCAGCCACCAAATTGTCAGAGCTACGCGACCAACTTGTGGTGACGACAGGAGCAATGGTTTGTATTTCGTATATCCCCTTATTTTTCTATGTAATATGCTAAAAGAGAACTGTGGCGGACGACTGGTGGCTGACCAACTAGAACGATTAATGCTCCAACTAGAAACCTAGCCCTTAGTTTACAGAACACTGGGTCATTGATTATGTGCTATACTTGGACTTAATAATTGGACTACCCACAACTACCACCGTTGAGTCACACAGGTCACTGCTGCTTAAGTGAAGGTGGTTCAGAAGCATAACTGTGTGGCTTTTCTCAAGAATGTCTAGCAGTCAAAAGGGAAAAGCGCACTGCAACATGGCTAAGTACTCATTGGCAAGTCCAAAATATATTAAATGGCATGCAGCCCTCAAGAAAAAACATGCACTAGGTTAAGGTTCTATGTGAAAATATAATCATACATACAATAGACATGAATGGTCCACTAAGCAATGATCTGGATGAGGTAACAGAATAAAGAAGCAGCATGTATATGAAGCAAATAAGCAATGCAACAAATTGGTGCCCACCTGCTCCGCAAGGTCCATGTACTCAATGGTGAGAAGCCGAGCGCAGAAGCATGGCACTGCACCGTAATGCACAACAGCAGAACAAGATGACGGAAGCACGTCACAGAGATGGGTCAGCGCCCGTGCTGCTAGCAACATGATGTCGGGATTGCTCTCGTGGTTGAGCAGCCCGACCAGGACAGGCACAAAGGAGTCCACCGAGAATGCTCCAAGTGAGTCTTCGGTACAGATGGATAGCATCTCGCAGAGCTGCGTCAGTGCCTCCACCTGTTTCCCATCCTCCCCGTCTGCACGAAGCCCCACAAGCATCTTCTTCAGCCGCCCACCATGCTGCCCAGATACTGATGACGACGCAGCAGCTGCCGCGGATAGTGCTGAGGACGGAAGGTAGTCGTCCAGACCAGCACCAAGCTTCCTAAGCAGTCCCTGTAACGCGCTGCTTGCGGTAGTCAGGCTGTGGGGCAAGGCCCCAGAGCCAAGCCCCGCGTCATCGTCATCCTCCATGCCGTCGAAACTAAGGCCGAGCATTTGCTCAGCCTCACGCAAGCGGGAGCTCTCGGATGGCTCTTGCTGCTGCTGCCGCTCCTTGCCTTTGTCCGCGTTGGACGGGCGACCGCGGCGCCTAGGCGGAGGGTTGGGGTTGTTGTCAGCCGGAGTGTCCATCGAGGGCTGCGGGGCAGGCGGGGGAGGAGGGTTGGAGGCCGCAGAGCGCCGGGTGCGTGTGGCCTGAGCAGGGCTGGAGGTGGGGGCTGTGGGGCTAGGGTTAGGATTGGTGCGGGAGCGCTTAGAGCGGGTCGAAGGGGAGGTGGTGGAAGACGACGAGGCTTCCGCCCGCTTGCGGCTGCGCGTTTCCATACAAAGGGGAGAGAGGCAGCGGCCGCCTTGGGGAGGCGGCGGCGGAGGTGGCGGCGGCGTGACTAGGAGATGGGCGGCGGAGGAGGGAGCATCGAGTGGATGGGCGATCGAAGGAGATCTGAACCGGTGGGGATTTCTTGATTCCAGGAGAACGAAGGCGGTGGGGAAACTGGAGAAAACTGCGGGCCGCAGGGCGCAACGTCAGATAAGAGGCACTGGGATTTTACTCACGGTCTCGTAGTTCATTCGGCTTGTACAATTTTCATACAAAATCCAGGAGATAGAGAATTCGGTACGAAATTTATGCATTCGTTTCCTATGAACGTGACAAAATTTCTCCTACCGTCTTTTCGAGTTCCGACTTAAGGTTCTTTAGGACAAAGGATTTGTTACACACAGAAACAAGAAAAATACATTAATAGGATGTCATGGCATACGTTTCGTAGGAACGTGACAAAATTCCTCCTACCCTCTTTTCGAGTTCCGACTTAGGGCTCTTTAGGACAAAGGATTTGTTACACACAGGAACAGGAAAAATACATTAATAGGATGTCATGGCATATTTGATTTTTTTTAGAACATGGTACAAACGCAGACGCTCACAACACGCATATACACCCATCCCTATGAACGCACAACACCTGTCACTGAAAGAATAGCGCCGGCTAAATTCTAAAGTAATTCAGGAAAATATGACACCCATGTCTAAAAAACTTGAACCTGGATGAGATGGTTCCACCACAAGTAATTAGACCACCTGAGTTAGTCTCAGTTCACCATATTTGATTCTTTATGAATTTGAAACATATGAATCAGTACTAGAAATTGTTTAGTTGCATCACATGAAAAATATAGAAATTTTGCATAGACATTGGTGTGAGCTATAGTTGTCATATACACATAGGAATTTCCAACTTTAGAATTCTCATAGGAAGTCTCTGTAGTAAAAATTCCCTTGGGTTAGAATCCTAACCTATGAAAATGCTTCAATCCAAAGAGGCCATTTAGCTTTGGAATTGGGAGGCCTCTTGTATCAAAACTACTATTGTGTACTTCGTACCGTAGTTGACACCCCGCCAGCGTAATTTAGGTAAGAATTTTTGTTGTTTCTTATCATGTATGAAAAAACAACAACTCCTCTGTTAATAAATTATTGTCGTTGTTTTAATTCAAAATGCTAAAACAGCGACAAAAATTTAGAACAAAGGGAGTATCAATTGTACTAAGCAACGTGAAACAAAGGAAAATAGGTCATCATAATTACACGGATGATGTATGGATATTATTTAGGAAAATAGCTTAATGGAGAATGCAAACCTGTTGTCCATACATAGCTCCAGACGGCCATTCTGTCCTTTTGTTGGGTCCTCCACGGCCAAAAGGCTCGTAGGCCGCCGCAAAAGTAGTCGAAGCGAACGCGGCGGTGAAAATGCTCATTCGTGTTGGATCGACGAAGAGCAGCATATCGAGGTGCCCAGACGCGGCTTGTCGAGCACCACGGATGGCCCAAAGATCTCCTTCAGCCGGCTCTTGTGTAGCACTTGTTGTTGGAACAAGGCGACGACAAAGGAGGAGGTCTGTTACGCAGCATCTTGTCGGGCAGTGTGCCGCAAAGCCTCAAGGTTATGTGAATCTGCTCCATCTACATGCGCCCTTGCAGCACGGGCCGACTCGACGCTCCAAAGGTCCACCGGTGGACCTGTACATCGTAGTGCCCCACAGCAACTCCAATGGCCGGCACGACAATGCCACGATACGGCTTTGTCATCGGCGGCAACGGCGACGTCAAGGCGAAGTCGGCAACCTTGAGCATGACGTCGCTGCTTGTCGTTTCCTTTTCGCATCCCTTTGGCTGTTCCATGATAGTGCTCCAACCCTGCATCCTTTTGATAAGTAGTTCGTCAGGATGGCAACGGTCGGGGTCTGGACGGGTTGACCAAATCCATATCCATATCCATCGCCGGACCAACTATCCATCCACGAAAATATCCGTGGATGCAAAACAATATCCATATCCATATCCACCGAGTATTCGGGTATCCATGTATTATCCATATCCATGCAACATCCTCTCTCCGTCCAATATTAAGTGACTCAAATTTGTGGCGGACCCAGGATAAATTATAAGGTGTGGCGGACTTTACACGACAAAAAATTATATGCATTACTATGCGAAAGCTCATTGGATTAGTAGATAATATATATTACTTTGTGTTCAACAAAAATATGATGTCCGTGCCCACTCCACGAATTGGCGGGTATCCACGCGTGGATGGAGGGAGTACTTTATTGCAGTAACGGAAGAGTACATCTATCGAGCAGTGGATTCACATGTCAGTAATTTATTTATTTTAATAAATACCGGGTATCCATGAATATCCATGGATCAAATATGATATCCGTGCCTACTCCACGAGTTGGCGGGTATCATGCGTGGATATCCATGGATCGAAAACCCGATCCATATCCACAATCCATGGGCTGGATATCCATGGATATCCACATTTTGACTATCCATTGCCATCTTGAGTAGTTCGGGTATCACATTTTATGAGGTTTTTGCGTCTATAGTGGCAGAGCTCTTACAATAGAGACGACAACATATGGATTATTGATCCCAGACTCTTTTTTTTTTCCAGCGTAGTCCTCATAGTCTACTCCATGGAGCTAATGGATCACATGATTCCTTTTGTTATTTGACCTTCTTTCTCGTCGGTTCGACAAAGAATCAGCTGTTTGATATGTCTTGCAAGTGGGGTGTCACAGGCTGATTGAAAACAAGGTCTTGGAATTAGATTGAGTTTTTCTTAGATGAATCAAATTGAGTTAATAGTTTTATTGCAAAAGAAAAATTGAGTTAATAAGATGGTTCATTCGAAACACAAAAGTGCTTTGAGATCGAAAATGCCACGTGCAAATGTTTGAGGTGGGTCTAACATTGCGGATTAACTGCTTGGCGCTTGCGCGCCTTTAAGAATCCTGACAGACGAAATCTGGGGGAGGAGTTAATCTTGGTGGACCCCACTACTATCCTTTATTTCTTTCCATCTTATCTCTTCCCTTCCTTCTCGTGGACTCTCTCTTCTCTCTTGGTGTCTCTTCTCTCCTGAGCAGCGGCCGGCGGCGATGCGGCGAGCCGCGGCAGCGGCGGCGGATGCGAGATTAGGCCGAGCCGAAGCGGCCGGCCGCGACGACGACGGCGGAGGCGAGGCGGAGATGAGCAGTCGGTGAGGTAAGTCCGACAATCCTACTTAGGGTGGGGGTGGGTGGGTTGGCCGGCGCCGGAGAAGATGGATCGTACCGGGACTTCAAAGGATGGTGGGGCCGGACAGTGGACCGGCAGTGGTGGCGGCTGGGGCAGGGCGAGGCGTCGCAGCAGCGTGCGGCCGCGGGTGACGGGAGACCCCCGGTTGGACCAGGGACAGCAGGCGGGTTGCGAGGTGGCGACGCCAGCAACTGCTCACCTGGTCGGAACCATGTGCCTTCACACCGGCGGAAAATCGACTCCCCCGCGCGGACGACGGCAGAGTTAGTCCTCCGCTAACATCGATGGGTTAGACCTGGTCTTATAGGAGGGGGCTCCAGGCTGCTTATAGGACAGCCCTTCTCCCACGCCAGCGTCTTCGTTCCCCTTCCTCCCAAAATACAGAGAAAAATTCCGGAACGATCCAAAAGGGAAACTAAAGCTAGGGTTTTACCCTGCTCGCCGCTGATGAAGGGCGGCCGCTTACACCGTCCGGAACCGCTGGGTCCTCAAACCACCGTGGCCGCTTCCGCGTCCGAGTCCGCCTCCGCGCCCACGCCCGCCGATGACTGGGTGGACGGCTCTTGGACGGTGGACTGCTCTTGCGGCGTCACGTTCGACGACGGCGAGGAGATGGTGAGCTGCGACGAGTGCAGCGTGTGGGTGCACACGCGGTGCGCGCGCTACCTCCGAACCGTGCAAAGCTCCTTCTCGTGCCACAACTGCAAGTACAAGCGCGCCCCCTCCTCCGCTGACGAGACCGAGGTCGCCGAGCTCCTCGCCGAGTTGCCGACCCACCGCCCGCCACCCCTCTACCGCAGATGGGCCGAGGTACCGCTCCCTGCCCGTGTCCATGTCCACGGGGTCCCCGGGGGAAGCGACGCCGCCCTATTCCGCGGAGCCCCGGCCTCCCCCGCCTTCTCAGCAGCCCTATGGCGTTGTGCCGGCTACGTCCCGAAGAAATTCGGCTTCCGCTACTGCGAGTTCCCCTCCTGGGCCGAGGACAAGGACGGCGCCGACGCTCTTTTTGCTCTGGCCAGAGAGAAGCGGAAGGACACAGTAGAGGTCAGATTTCCCCTTCCGCTTGGAGCCGTACGGAGGAAAGAAAGCAAGACTACACAAATCCTAAACAAGAAGGCTGACGGCAGCGACGGTGCGGAGGAAGTTCCTCCTCAAGCTGACGCTAAGAAGAGAGGTGAATAGTTTTGTCACGGTTCTTATTTAACTGCTGCGCAGAGAACACCTGATTTTTCAGTGATGGCGCCGACTTCTTCATTACCGTTTGTTTGTTTGTTTGTTCGTTTTAGGAGCATCCTTTATCACTGCAGAGGTTGATACATGGGAGAATGGGTTTCAACAGAAAGGGGATCTTGCTGCGGCAGATTTCATTCTTAAAGATCAGTGTGCCGACGTGAACATGGCCATTTCTGATTTTCAAGTGGTTGTTGAAGCTAATAAGAAGACGAAGGAATCCTTGAAACCAATTGGGGAGAAGAAGAGCCCTGAGGGAATTTCAGGGATGCTGAAAACAGATGAATCTAAGGAGTCTGTGGGGCTGGAGATTTCATCTGGGGGTAGAACTACATCAGCTGTGGCAGAACAAGAAGTGCATTCACGATTTGTCAAGGTAGAGGTTAGTATCACATATGTAAGCTGTGTATTACTGGATGTATTCTTATTCATTAGTCATTGGTAGACCGCAAAGCCATGCCTGTAATTTACTTTATATTTTGATGGAACATGCATTCTGACTAATCAGTAGGTTGTTATTATCTCAATATGAATAAGCATTAAGCCAAATATGTTTTAGGTTCTATTATGACTTCAATATCAGCAATATTATTCATTAGATGTGTTCTGAAATTCTGCCAGTTGAACCCTTTCAAAGTGATTGTAGAGTTGAGACTGCATCTTGGCTGTGCCATGTGACATGATGTGTGGATAGCCATCACCATAGCAATGTTATAACTGACCAGCTAATGCTAGGCTTCCAAAAAGTAAAAGAAAAATGAAGTGTACCGAATTGTGATTTTCTTTTGTGTAATTATGACAGCAAATGTGCTGGCATAGATTGGACAATCGCAGTACAAGTAGCAGGCCAAACTTTGTGAGAATATGTGAATCTATTGTTGATGTTAGTCACAATTGCTTACTGTGGTCAGAAAAAATGCTGGACAGGACGGCTGAAGGGGCTATGGTAGTGGAAGGGAGAGAAATACAATGAATTGGGTGATAAAATTTATGTGAGGGCATGATGGTAATCCATTGTTATGAAGTCGTCAACTAATTGTCAAGTAGCTGGGGGCTTACTGACGTGAGCCTATGACCAGGCTAGAACGTTTTTCTTCTTAAGTAGGTTAGAATTAGAATTTGAGTTGGCAACTAGGCCACCCCTATCGTACTCAGTTTTCAGAGAACACTTGCTTTTTTCTAGTTTTGGGTGTAACAGTTATTTTGAATTATCTTTTTTTAATGCAACAGCAAATCTTACTGGTATTAAATAATACTCTATCATACTGGATTCTACAGCTTATGCCACATCAATTGCAAAAATAGTTCCGAAGGTTCTATCACAATTGGGCTTGGTGGCAGAGGTAGTATCATAAAATAGCCATCTGTGCATATTGTTGCCCGGCAATGTGCCCACACGAATTGTGGTTAACCGTTGATTGGCCTGCTAATTGTGGCTACCAGGTGTTCGAGAAACTGCATTATCATCGAATTGTTACTATTGTTGATTTTGGCGTTGGCGCCGACATGGAATCTTATTGCGATGGCTGTGTTGGGTCTCCCAGTTGGTCACCATGAGTTTGTCACAATGTGTCTATTTCCAGTGGCGGGTGTGGAATCAGATTTCCTGACATCAATAGTATGGATCCTAGCATTGAGGATCTCCATGTCAGCATTGGCGAGAGTAGTTTGGAATTGGAGGGTCTGGAAGGTACCATCCAAAGTGGCTGACTTGGTCATGCATGTTAGTTAGGTTTGTTCAGTGAGGAGAAAGGGTCGGAGGATAAAATCATCGGGTTAGGCAGGGTGGTTGTTGTGTTGTGGTTTGGATGGCTGATGGATTGGAGAGACTTGAAATGTTTGCTGGAGGTTGTATTTTGGCTCACGCACTGAAACCTCCCTTGTTCTTCCGTCTGCCATTCCACATTCAGGTGCTAATTGAGTCAACTTCAAAATAATAACTAATTTTACCCATAATAGAAATTTAATAGGTATAATCTAATAAAAGAATCATAGAAACTAGTCTGTTGTGATCAAATAACCCAAGGTGCTGCTTGAGGAACAGGATAACACATAAGAGGGGAAGAAAATACTGATGGCCAAAGCAGTGTTTTGGTGCTCGACCAGTCAAATGGGATGGTGTAATGCAATCCAGCTCCTGCTTTTGGGTGGAACGAAAAATGCAATTTGGATGGCAGATTGAAATATTGGGAAGAGTCACCTCCGAAAAGAGGTATTAGTTGGCTAGCCAAAAATTTGGTGAAGCTTTTGCTTGCCTATGAGTTGGCCAATGTTGGCATGAAAAATGAACTAGATCTGGCAAAAGTGCATTGTCTTGTGAAAAGATCGGTAACCATGCGAACAAAGACCAATTTTCTGGCCATGACAAAAAAATTGGTAGGGTAGCTTTTGCCCACCATCCAAAGACACCCTAGATACAGATTGAAATTGTCGGCATCGTGCTCTATAATGGCTGGGCGGCCGCCTAGGTACTATGCAGCATGCTATTCTCGTCTAGCTTTTGCAACAATGTTTGTTGTATAGCCTAGGGGTAAAGTGAATGCCTAATAAGATTTAGGTAGTCCATAGATCACTGCCATATGTTGAGGTTTGGCTTGTACAGTTGTTGTTTAAAGCCGTATGGTTTTTGAGTTCTCATGATTGGCGTCTGAACGACTAGAGATCTACTGTTTCCTGCCATACTTTATCAAGGCTTAGATTTTTTTTTTAATCTAAAAGACCTATCCTTTCTAATTAGTGAGTTCTTTGAATTTCTGATGATTGTTTTCTTTGATTCCTAATCTATCCTGTCAAGTACACTTAATTACTACATTATATTCTTAACGTCTATATACACTGTTGAATATGCAGGTCAGCATGTGTAAGCAACAAGTTGAAGAAAATCAAAATTTGGGCTCACAATCTGACATAATGAACACAGGTAACTAAAGCTTCCCAGTTTGCAGAATTAAGTTTTGACACACATGATAATGCCTTTGACACATAGTGTTGTTACTTATGCTTGGAACATTACACAGTTGTGAAAATGGATGTTGGTACTCGGTCATCTAATGGGGAGATGCGAATCCATGCCAGTTCTGAGAAAATGCATGAGGGGCAGGGTCATCAGAAGCAATTAAATCAAACTTCTTCAAATCTGCAGGTTGCTACTGGTGGACTAGATTTGCAGACTGGTCAGTCAAAAGCACGGAATATTAAGAGTGAGGTTCCTTTTCAGGATCATGAGAAAAATGCTACCCATTTGGTAGACGATAAGCATAGAAGCGATAAGCAAGGTCAAGGGGTTAGTGAAGGTGTTCGAAGAAATTCAGCCAGGTCAATACCTGATTCAGGCTCTGATCTTCCAAATTATGAGACAAAAAGTCAGATGCACACAATACCTAATCAAAACCCAGTTTTAGGAGTTCAGAAAGTTTGTACAGCCTCTTCTGGTTCTACTTCTAGCCATTTTGAGTTATCACGCTCAGTAGTATCAACAGAACCATCATCAGGAGGAAAGACTGGTCGTTTAATGAAAAAGGAACAAACAAGGTTGTTCGCTCCTGCTGAGAGCAAACATGATTCTGTAAAACATTCGGTAGAGAGTTCTGAGGAATTTAGTAGGTCCTCTGAGAAAGTTCAACCAAAAGGAGCCCTTCCTTCTGCTCCAAAATCATCTCAAACGAACAGATTATATGTGTCCTCAGCCAAACATAGAGTACCAGTATCAAAGGAGCAGTCACAAAAGACAATTTCGACAGGAGGAACCTCGGGAAGATCATTCCACGGAGAAGTGACACCATTGAATTCTCGTAATAAGGCAATACCTTCTAGCTTTTCCCAGAAAAAAGAAAAGATCCACCACCGCTGTGTTCATACCACACAAGAGGGTTCCGCTAATTCAACATCAACTGAACTGCGAGCCTCTGATGCGACAGCTTCATTAAGTGATGAGCAGGTGTGAACATAGTGAAGTTCCCCATTATCAAATATTTCTGTTCATAAACCAGTTTATGATTTCTCACTTTCTGTTACTTATTTTTTGTAGCTTGCGTTGTTATTGCATCAACAATTGAACAGCTCTCCCAGAGTACCAAGGGTACCACGTGGCCATCAAGCAGGTAGCATGCAGATGCTACATCCGACTGGAGCTACTGTCTTTTCGAAGCGGTCTTCAGCACATGGAGGACGGGATCAAACAACGGTCAGGCCACTTGTACTGAATGTCATAAATGTATCTTTTATTCTAATATCTCAAACTATGTAAAAAAGTTCTCAAAATTTACTGTTAATACAGGTTTTAAAGAAGAGAAACAAAGATGACGGGGCATTAAGAGATAATGATGACGCCAAGAGGTCGGGAAAGGTGTCTGTTGTTGAGCGGAGGCATAGAGATTATAGCACCGAACGTATCCCTTCTTCGAAGGACTCATGCAGATTAGCGGACAATATAGAATCAAAAGAGCAAAATCATGGTGTGTGTTCAAATGAAGCTACCACTGGGTTAGCGAAGGACGATCTGATGGATAGCAGCATCACAAGAAATTTACCTGGTATGTAGTTCAGTTCATTTTGTTTTGTGCAAACGTAGACGCCTGTAAGCATGTCATATTCTGTCTACAGGATTGATTGATGAAATCATCAGTAGGAACAGAAACATAACATATGGAGAACTGTGTGATGCTGTTGGCCAGGTATGCTATTTACATGAGCATTCACGTATTTGTTATTTTTTTACATCTTGCACTGATTTTACATTACATCTCAGCACTGGAGGGGTTCAGTTAAATCAAACAGAGAAGATTATGCACAGTCCAGCTATTTACATGCTGTCAATGATTGTCTTAGGAACAAGAGCGAGTGGGCTCACCTTGTTTCCCAGTCTCCAAAGGTCAGATATTGACTTCCATATTTTTCTCATCATTTTATCCATATTTAGGCTCAGTTTGGCATTGCTGAACTGTCATGCGCTGAACTTATTTTATAATCTGCTGTGGAAAAATACACACGAAAGTAGGGAAAAGTTGGTTAGCCAGACACGAAAATAGTGAAAATCGGGTGAAAAAAAGGGGATTATGATAATCCACCGCAATGCCAAATGAAGCCTTAGTAACTTCAAATTGCCACATGCAAGAGAAATCAAATTTGTTGCTTTCATTTTGCAATACTAGTGATGCCCGTGGTTGCTACAGATCTTTGAAAATTATTTGGTGTGGTGGTAAGGATCTGATTGCTGGAGTTGGTCATGTAGCAGAATAGGGATGAGAGAAGAGCTCAGATGAGATATAGAAGACAACTTCTTGTTTCTTTCTCACGAAGTGCAAGGCTATTTATACCGGCTTACATGGGGATAATGATGTGAGGATTGAGCTTCATCTTTATATACTCCATCCAAAGAGAGTAAAATTTAAAGGGCTAACAGATTAACAAGATAATCTTGGACAAAGTTGCAACGAATTTAAAGTGCTAACAAACTAACAAGATAATCTTGGAAAGAGATCCCTCTCCCCTACTCTGCAGCCTGGACACCTGCCTCTGGCCCGTGCATACCCATAATCTAGGAGAGAAATCCCTAACTTACTATGATAGCAAATTAACTAACCCGTTATCACCAATTTAGTGACATTCATACTAAAACAAGACTCAAATAACGCAGAAAGCCCCATAAGCAAGGAAGCAGCCATTAGGCACCGCCTCAGCAGCCACTTAATAAGAGGGAGGTAGGGGGAGGAGGCGGCATGCCCACAGATCTGGAGGCACCGGAGCTCGGAATGGTGGGGTAAAGCGCCACCACACCTTAGGTTTTCCCCTCTCCTCCCCTCCCCCCCCTCTCTCTCTCTCAAAGGAGAAGGCGCGGCCTGTTTAGGTTTCACGCTCCCCTTTTCCTCCCGTGTGGCTTGTTCAGCCTGCTTATGTTGTCAGATATTGAACAAGACCCCATGACGACACCACAGCCCCAAGGCAAATGACGTTTTCTATGGTGAGGCTTGATGCCTTCACCCTGGAGGAGCGTCCCATTGATGTAGTGACAATGTGACGACAGCTTCATAACCATGACGGTAACAGTTCTATCCGTAAGTTTGTAGAGAAGAGGTTGGGGTGGATGTTTTACCCTGTGAAATTTCCTTGCTTCTGTAGGAATGGCAAAAGTACGCCTACGAAAATGGATTGGCTGATTCCTTTGAATCAAACGCAGCTACAATCCTATATGTTCTTTATTCCTCTGAAATTCTTTGGTATCAGAGGGAATAGTTTGGTGCATGCTTACTCTTGTTGCATGACGCAACAACTGTGAACTATTATGAAAGCCATAGTAGTAGCAATTCTGCATGCATTTGTTATTGTACTCCAATGAAAACAAAAATACCTTTTGTTTTTGTTTTTATCAGTACCTTGGCTGTTCGCTGCAGAAACAATGAAACATAGAGATAGAGTTTAATATTTGTTTCCAAACCTTTTTTTTTTGGCAAACTTGACCATGCGTAAATAGTGTTTCCTGCATTGTTCATGTCATACTAAAAGGGTTATTGTTTGATAATTGAAGGTTTTATTCAAATGATTTTATTTCAGATATTTTGTCTGTTTTGATGAATAAATAATCGTCTCGACTTGTTCTTGTTTCAGATGAATCCAAGCAAGCGTCGAAAGGTGGAATGTGACTCTTTGTTGGCTGATGATGTACTGGAAACAGGAGAGATGGGAAACCGGGATGAAAGATATCCAGGAGAGGAGGGTAGTTCTGACTCACAAGGTCCACCAAGGGGCAAACGGAAGGCTTGGAAACACTCTGATCTTGAAATGAAAGATTTGAATGAAGATGATACGAAAAAAAGATCTAACATTGGTTCATCCTCTGAGGATGCTGCTGCCACCTTGTCCGATTCCAGTAGTGACACAAATGGTACCCCCATGGATGATGAGAGCCAAGAAGATTATTCTGCTGGTGGTAACATGGAACCTAAGACTGCAGATTCAAGTTCATAGGACGTTGGTTGATGCTTGCCGCTTGCTAACACATTTGTTTGTGTGTAACAACAGTGATATCAAGTAATCATTCCTTTGTAATATGCATGTTAGTATGTTGATATGGGTTTCGTTTTGTAATGCCATATGAGCAAGCAAGCGTTTTGGGCAACTACTCAAAAAGCATTTTGAGGCCTGATCGTTGGCTGCTAGATAAAAGGAAATTCACCACAAGCTTAGGACCTCTGAACGGTAGAATTCCAAAAGGACGTACTTCCTTCATCTAACAAAAGATGTTTCAAGTTTGTCCAAATTTAAATGTATCTAAACATAATTTAGTATATAGATGCATTTAAATTTAGTCAAAGTTGACACATCTTTTGTTGGACGGAAGAGTATAGGATTTTAATCTTCATAAGCGTTTCATATGTACAACCTCCGTTTCTAAATACTTGTACAGTGACAAATATATAAATACGGAGGGAGTATCATTTAATTTGTGTGACTAGGAACCTTCTGTAAGTTTTTCGGGGAATGTAGTCTATGTCCCTGTTCATGCGCACCTTGAGAACTTCACATGAGATCACTTATCCTCAATGGCATTTCCAAGGACGAGCTCCTATTTGTCCTTATTTGTTCATTTGAGGGTGTTTGTACAAATGGTGGTATGAAAAATATGTTGTAGTCCTTTTCGTATTTGGTTTCGTTAACACATTACTTTTACCAAATATTACTACTCCCTCCATCCCATATTAAGTGACTCAAATTTGCCCAAATATGGATGTATAAAACATCTACATACATGTAATAGAAAGTCACTTAATGGACGGAGGAAGTATATTAATATGGAATTTATATGTTACGAAACTACAATTATCAGTAAAAAAATTTGAAGATGAATATATTGATATAAATTTCATGTATTAAACAACACATCAATACAGTGATTCTTAATCAAAGTCTTGTCTCAATGAAACCAAATATACCAACCTTTGTGAAAAAGTACTTCCTCAGTTTCTAAATTCTCGAGTGAGTATTTAGCTTTGGCTGAGGATATCACATACACCCTCATAGACGATCCAAGAAAGTTCTCTGTTGGCACATGTCCATGGTCGAGTGCCCGAACACGTAGAAGATGTCCGACGTTGACATGCAAGTGCAGAACTCACACTTGAAGAACCTGGCATAGAGACGATGATCCCAAAGTTTCTACAAACTGGCCTTAAGTGTTGGGCATGTTCCTCTTCAGATCCCCAGAAGATCAAGCATCGACGAACACGGCGAACTTGTCCAGAAAATCCATGAAAACCGAGTTCATTAGTTGCATAAAAGAGGATGAGGCATTTGTCAGTCCAAAATGCATAATCATGAACTCATATAAGCCATAACGAGTTATATGTGCTGTTTGGGAACATCTTTGGACCTGATCTTGTTCTGGTGGTAGCCCAACTGCATATCAATCTTCAAAAAGGCACTAGTCAATTGATTGAAAATATAATTTATCCAGGTCTGTGGATACTTGTTCTTTATCATCACCCCATTAAGATACGCCATCCGCAAACTACATCTTTCTTCTTCACAAAGAGCCGGACAATCCTAACATACAAAGCATCCATTGTGCTTGAGAGAACATTTTGCTTGTACACAACGCTGTTTCGCAATAGCAATACAATAAATCGCAAGGAAGCAGCGGAATGTCTGACACTTGAGTAGGCAGGAAGAGAGCTTCTTGCGGGCATCCATATAAGGAATTCTTCTCATGGGTACAAATGGGCCCAGTCGTCCGACCTGCAGTCCGTACTCCATCATCATCAAGATAAAATGCCCAGGTGATCTTGAAAAACCACTTAACAGATCGACTCGTTCACCATACTTGGATATAAGTACCAGCGCTCGTATACCCTAAGGGAGCTTGCTTATTCACGTTGGAATTACTTCGAGTTCCTTGATTATTCACCTGTGATTACTTCAAGTTTGCATACTGGGCAAAAGGTGCCCCACTTTGTCAGCCATGGATCAACACACACAGTGTGAAATTCTGCATACAAAATTATTGACCATAAGAGTTCATACAAAATGAAAAGTTTCCAGCACGATTGATGATGTTGGAAATCACTACCTGGATCACAAAAGGAATTATGTAAAACAAGCAAAATATTTTGCATGCAGAAATAAGAAACATAAGATATCACATGAGCATTTCAAATCAAGCAACACAAACATATTATATTAAACAAGATAAGCGAAATATGGTTTTCAAAATCCTTCAAGACGTCAAATCATCGATCATAAAATTCCTTTCTTCAAATATGGCCCTCGTACCTTATTAAAATGGTGAGTAAACTTCTTTAATTATGTCAAGAAACTATACTCGTAAGTCTTAAGATCAAACTTCGCAAAACTACACTTCTTTTTTTGAGAAGTTCACCAGGGGGCAGGATGCCCACCTGAATATATTCCTCAAAGAAGCCCAAGGGATGATACAGTTTGCGAAAGCAAGAAGGAAAACACAAAGCCAGGTACATGGTTACAACACTACACACATAAAATCCCTAAACACCGATGACAGCTGATCCTAGGAGGTCAGGAAAGCAGCACAAATCAACACGAGCAACAGAAGACAGGGTTGTCGATGGAAACACGGACGCATGGAGAACAGCACAAAAGAAACTCCACAAGATCCCGAGAAGAGAGTTCGTCCATTGTAGGCACTGAAACAACCAGCCATAGAAAACCGCAAGCTATCACCAGCAAGAGGCCGTACCGTCACCAGCCCTGTGCTCTCGAGCACTCACCACCGGAAGGATAATCGAAATCTTAGGGGAATCGGGAAGAGGGCACAATGACAGGAGAAGACTCCATCTCGTCGATCTCGCGCAAGAAGATTACACAAATTCTCCACTGGAGGGGTGACCGAAACCCAGGGGAATGGGAAAAAAGAGCGATGAAGGGTGATATGATCTTAGCGAGTGCATGATGAACTTATCTCCACCAAAGGGTGGTTATGCGCCTAAGGGGCCAGAGTGTAAAGGAAGGGCAGTACACAACAAGTTGACGATACTAATAGAGGCAACCAAGCAGCGGTAAGGTGGGAACTTTGGAACAACTAATTAGGCGTGAAGGGAGTTGGAACGCAACCTCACCGATAGATCATGAGCGATAAAGGCCCTTCAAGAAGGTAATGACGCAGGAGCACCACCACCACTTATCCAGCAAGCCCGATCAAGGGGTTCCCCTGAACTCATTGATGCACGCCGGGAATCCAATAAGGGGCTGTTTGGTTGGGCTGCCTGCACCTGGGTTGCACCCACCATGCAGATGTTAGCTTCTTTGGTTTCCTAGATGGGTTCAGGCCAGATGAAAAAAAGGCCTCCTCACACCGCATCCCGGGTACTCTCGAATCGAGCGTTTTTTCGATGCATTGCTCCTTCTCTCGTCTCTTTCTCATCTCGACGGATCTCGTCCCCATCGAGGCTGCTCCCCTGCTCGCAGTACGTGCGCCGCTCGCCGGCAGCCACCACGTCCATTTCTTCAACTAACGCCTCTGTCCACCTCATCCGCTCACCGGCAGCCGCCGTTCCTCCCCATCCACTCGCGCGCCGGCCGTTGTTCTCCCTCTCCGCTCGCCGACCGCCGTTCTCCCTCTCAATCAAAGGCTGCCGCTGTTCCTCCTCCGCTCGCCGGCCACCATACCTCCTCCTCCGCCGCCGCCGCCGCTCCTCCTCTTCCGCCTCCTACCGCCACTCCTCTGTCCCGGCAGCAGCTCCACCATGCATCGAACACCAAACACACAGCTGCAGCTTGGGGATGCACCCCAGCTGCTGCATCCTGAGCTGCAGTACCCCTCATGCGATGCGACCAGAAGCCATCAGACCAACCAAAGACACCTAAAACGCACCCCAAGGAGATGGGAGGTACCCTCAGGAGTTGCGGGTCAATGGCACACAGGCCCCAGATTTCTCCGCAGATTCCACAAGTTGAGCTCCTATAGCATCAGATCGGAAACGAGAAGGGAACCGAACCGTAGCGTGGCGCCCAAAATGGAGAGGTTACGATGATGAAGCAGAGCAGAAACGTCACCCACCTTCCAGCCCAAAGTGCAGCAGAAAACAGTACCACAGGCCGGACAGGGCATGCGGATACACACCGTAGACCGCTGCATGCGGGGGAGTTGGGGCTAGCTAGGTGCCGCGCCGGCCAGCTGCATCTCAGCCAGAACAGGGCACACAAGGGGTGGCCTTGCCGGAGGGACCTTGATCTTGACAGGTAGGCGGAGCTTGAGGCAGCAGATACGATGGATGCCAGCGCAGCTCTTCCGACGAGAAAACCGGGCCCGTCAGTGGGAGGAGGCCGCAAAGACCCAGGGATGGTGGGAGCAGAGTTTTGGATTTGAGGGATTTTGGATCGATGGGAGAGGGGCACGAGAGCAGGAGAGAGCTGCCTTGCCGCCACCTTCATCGGAGGATGCGTGGGGACAGCCACCTCAGGCGACGGTAAGGGGAAGGAGGGGTGGCATCGAGCTCAAGAGAAACAGAGAACTACATTTTCTTGGACACAGAAAACTGGAATTGCACCTTTTGAATTTGGGTGGAACTTACATCCAGGTCCCACCTGGAAATGACACTAAAAATAGCACACAAGAGCCTGCACACGTTTGAGGAAGGCCCATGCGCTTTTGGAGTAGCTGCCACGTGGGACCCAAATGTGAGTTTGGTCCTAAACTAGTGTAATTTTTTAAAACAAAGAGTGTAAATTTTTGGCATTTAGTCAACAAAGAGTGTATTTTAAAAATGTACTCTTAAATAATTAAACTAGCTTCATAGACAGTCACATTGGTATAATATTTCCAACAAAAGTATCGACCATATGAAGTAATAGTATAATAGAGCACTGAAAATATTAGCCAACTGCTGCACTGGCAATAAAAGAATAATTAAGTACTCAGATATCTCGTGCTCTTACCATGTCTGCACGGGAGAAGTCTAAGCATGTCACCATTATCATAGTCTTCTAAACAAATGGCACAAGCATCTTCAGAAGTACTTCCACTTGAGCAGGGAGCTTTATACACCAAGCAAGGAAGCTTATCCACCACGTGTTTCTTGATGTAAGGTGGGCGATTATCAACTCCATGCCGTAGAAGTCGGCAGTTCCGAGCAAAGAGAAATGAAGCCAAAACTGATATGATGACAACAAGTGATACGAATGACATTACCAACACCGTCCCTGCAGTCTCATCCATCGAAGATTCTATGCAGCACTCACTATCTTCACCTCTAGCAAACTTCTTCAAAGTTTCCCCAGCCATTTTGGATAGGAATACCGCAGGTATGTGTATGCCCTCAGAATCACCAACCACTAAATTAAGAAAAAGGATGAACTAAATATCCTGCAGCGTATCTCCAACTGTATTTAAAAACACAGAAATGTCTTTTCAAAACACCAGTAGCACAAAATCACCTGTAGGTAGAGTTAACCTGATTATGTTGTCAGTTTGTCACTAACATCAGAAACCCTTTCTCTGTTTATCTTCAAGACACTCTTTCATGGGTTATAATTTATAATCGCACACTAGTGCTAGTTTATCTATGCATTTCCAATGACACAAAATTAGAGTAAGTTTTGTTTACTTGCGACTAATAAAAAAACCATATCAAGTAACTGCATTTAAAATGTGTGTTTTGTTTTAACCCTGTAAAATACTAATAGAAAGGAGAAGATCAGCATTACACTAATATACAAATTGCACAGCCCATCATCTGACATGATAGCAACATCTATGATCGCATTGTTCTGACTGAGATCATAAACATCTTCCTAATCTTACAGCAGGTCTGTATTAAAGATAACAGTATTGGCAGCTATGTATTTGTAATGTAGCAAGTTGCAAGTTTCATTGACTTACAGTCAAGATCACAGCACTACCAAGTGAAGCATGGGACGGGTAGAAACTGAATAGCTATATAATACTAGGTTTCTGGTAAAACACTAACAGGAAGGACTTTTAAGTTGGTGTCCATAAGTTTAATCGCTAAGTCACTTCGCTTCGTAAGTTACCTGGTATGTCTTTCACTTTCCCATATTACATAAACATATACAAAAATTATCGCTGAGTTTAACTATGTGCTCCACATCACACTTTGGCAGAAAGTAGAAACCAAAATTAGATCAAGTATGCATGTTGTTCATGCTAGGTTTGGTCATGCTAGATTTAGATTAAAATAAGAGCTATAGAGTGTTCAATGTTGAGGCATTAATAGAGCATAACAGGGAGGGACGAAGAGACTAGAGGCGGAACTCACTGGAGTAGAGGCTGGCCTTCTCCTCGTCGTCGTACACTACAACGGCGTTGAAGCCCGCTCTCTGCGCCTCCCGCACCTTGTCCTCGAAGCTGCAGTTCCCCCGGACGACCAGCACGAACGCCCTCCCACCCGAGCCGGCGCTGTTCTTGATGGGCGTGCAGGCGTCGGAGGGGTCTGCTGAGCGCAATGACCCGCATATCCCGTCGCCGCTCACGCGGGGCCCTGCGTCGCCGACGGGGTTTAGAAAGAGGGATTCCATGGAGAGGATGGGGAAGCGGGCCGATTAGTGCTCACCGAAGCGCGCGGGGGCGTCAAGGAAGGAGCTACCGCGGAGGCGGACAAGACCCGCGCAGGGGCGGACGGCGGCGGCGAGGAGAAGGAGAAGGAAGCGGGGGCTCATCGTCGGGACACTAGAACTTGAGAAGCTCGGATTTCACCATTTCTTTTTCTCCTTTTTATTTTCGTTCCATCTCTCTCACACGGTGCCGGCTACCCGTGTTGTACCAAGCTCTACTTCTAAAATCAGTCTGGAATTTAACCAGTGCGTTTGGACCGAATTCGCAATGGAATTAACCAGTTTCTACTTCTAAAATCAGTTTCCTGCTTTGGAATTCGCAATGGAATTCTGTTGTTT
The DNA here is from genome assembly GCF_000005505.3 of Brachypodium distachyon. Taxonomy (NCBI): domain Eukaryota; kingdom Viridiplantae; phylum Streptophyta; class Magnoliopsida; order Poales; family Poaceae; genus Brachypodium; species Brachypodium distachyon. The sequence goes on from NC_016135.3 coordinate 5,809,740, forward strand.
TTTGGTTGTGACTGGAATTGGCATCCAAATGTCATGGAATTGAACTACAACTAAAATACGTCTTCTCCAAAACAGACCCCGAAACCTCCGTATGTTGTGGAATTGACTTTCACTACTCCTTTTCCTAAGACGACAGCAGCAACTAACCACCGCCACCGTCGCAGGTTCGTCGCCGACCACAGTTGTCATCGGAGTTCGCCGATCGCCGGCGACCACCGCTGCTGGAGATTCCTGGCAGGCTGCTATTTGATTTGGACCCTATCATCTTCTCTTCATCTTCTTCATCTTCCTCAACTCCGACTGGCCATTGCCCGAGTCATTCCTCAAGCCCCGCTATCTCCGAGCCCTGTCGCCTTCTCCACCGGCTCCGCAACACTGAGAAGAACTCATCGGTGCTCTCGCCAACTCCATGCTAGCCTCGAGAAACTCCCGCATCAAAGCTCTACTCGGTTCGCCGCCCGCCGCCGACAAGCGCTTCTTTCAGCTGCAGTGAGTTCCCACCCGTAACCTCCACCGCCGCCCACGAGCGCCTCCTCCCGCTGAAGTGAATTCCCACATTCAACCTCCACACCCTCGCGTCGTTGCCCCGCCACCACTTCTGCTTTCGCTTCCAAGGCCTCCCTCTGTTGACGAGCGCAGCCTTCCACCGTCGTGAGTTCCACTCATATCCCTCTACTGCCTGGTGTTACCTGCCCCCTCCACTCTCGATCTCCGTAGCGAGTCCCGCCCAACCGTCACCACTTCCGCTTCTGCTCGGCATGCAAGCTCTGCTCCGGTTGCCGCCCCTCGCTGACGAGTGCCTCCTTCCTCTGCAAACAGTGCCCGACCACCGTCGCCACTTTTGCGAGTGCTAAGAAGACCCGCTGGATCAGGGTGTCCTTAATGCACGCGCTGTTGAAGTGGAGAAGAATGGGGAATTCAATACGAGGGACAAACCAACTGGAAATTGGTATTGTGAGTTCATTTGATTCCACAACTAGCAATTTCATCTGAACTAAACAACAAAATTGGTATTGAAGTCCATTTCAAATCCAATATTGATTTGGTATTGGGCCGAATTCAGTTCCAAGGCTTTCAATATCTACATCCAAGTGAAGCATTAACGGAATTTATAAGAAGCGAATGTTCGCTCTTTCGTCTACTAAAGTGAACGCTCCGCTCAAACGTGACTGTGATTAGTAGTACCACCGTCGTGTGGAAGGGGCTAGTGAGCGAATGTTCGCTCCTTTTGTCTTTCCTTTAACTAAATAAAAGGTAAATTTATAAGGTTTGATATAATTTCCGTTTTAATGTTAGGTCTAGGAAACTAAAAGAGACTTAATCATTCATTATACTCCACATGGTTACCATGCGAAAACGTGCATCAAGGGCATCTTCAGAAGGCATGATCCCAAAATCACACACATGAAGATAACATACTTGACCAAAGAAGTTCTAAACTTCGACGCACTTGTTGTCTTGCATTTTAGGATTCAATTTTGTTTCAAAAGTCGGTAATCAAGTAAGCAACGCATTTTTTGTGAGAAGGCCAAGGCCATATATTAAATGAACCAACCATTATAGAACCATCTTTAAAGCAAAAGAAAATTACACACAGGTTCTTATAGGTAAATGTTGTTGTCTTCCTTCCACACTTGCCGCTAGCGCGCCGTGAGCGAAGCTCAATGCTGCCTCTTAACCTTTGAACCACGGTGGAGCTAGGATAACGTTGTTGACGTAGCAGCCAGAAAATCGCTGGTCGGATAGCCAGAAGATGCCGACGACAGTGATCTGAGAAATAGACCACCGTCCCAGAGAATAAAGAGATGAAGAAGGTTGGATGACCATCGCAGATCTGACGAGATGAATCTGAGAAGACCTGGCCTTACTAACTCCACGATGAGGTCGAAGCTGGCCGAACCTCGCCGATCAAAAAAGGAACCAAGACATGCAGATTACCTGCAAAACACAATCACAAAACTAGATCCACCACTCCTGAAGAGTAGCGACAAACCATCCTGTACTCCTCAATGTGATCAGGGCATCCCTAGTTCTTTATCGTTTTTGCCTAATGATGATCATGCTGTTCAAGATAAACCCAATGATCTACGCATTGGACCAATTACACGAGCACGTGCCAAGTTATTAGAACAACAGGTAAACTCACTCCTAGCTGCACCTAATGTTTATATTGATGAGAATTTTATACTGTCTAAATCTTTGTATCTTTGTGTAATCAGGTTTGAGGCTGAGGCAACCGTGGAGAATGGAGGAGAGGAGGCCGCGTGCAAGGATCATCATGTGCTGTTATCCAACATCAAGATATGCGAGAGGGAGGAGAGGGAGGCAGGCGCACCACAAATGAAGATGGAGGATACAAAACGCTAGAAGAGCAACTTGTGTGCAAGGGACAGCCAACGACAAGAATGATCTGCCCACAACAAGTTGAGTATGAGTATGAGGCACACCAAGACAGCCTACGACGAGTCCGACACGTCTAAGGGGCGCCCGGACCTTCGAGTCCTTGTTTAAGCCAAGTCCTATTCGGATTGGTTGTATGAGTTTAAGTTGAACCTAGTTTGAGTATGAGTCTGAGTCCGTTTGTGTGTTTGGGCTACCCCTCGCCTATATATACAAGGGGTACGCCTAATGTTAGGGTTAGACCAGGTTTTAGCTATTTTCGAGACTCTTGTCGATTGCGAGAAGCATTCATATGGAATCCTATACACCATCTTCGTTTCGATAGGGTGTTTGTTATCTACTGAAATTTCGAGCGTAATGTGTCGTTCCGCTGGGAATTGGAAGATTGTGAAACCGCTTGTGGTCGGCTGACTACTGGGGAAGTGTGTAGTGTTGCGAATTTCCGGGTTGCAAGTTCGTCGTGCGGTGACGGGTGAATAGCCGGAAGATTTGTAGAATCATACAAGTTATCCACGTTGCTCTCTGAAAAGATCGGACCACCCCTTATCACAACGCCACCGGCGAGATCGCCATCGACGAGGTGGATGAGGAGTTGGGAACACTTTATTCTTGACCCACACAGTGTCACCATCACCACCATAGCGCCGCTGCCGGTTGAACAAACCCTAACTTTTGAGGGCGTACTGTAGCACCAAGCATGTAGAGGAGACCAGAACGCCGCCGCCTGCCGGCTGGGAGCCAGATGCAATCTGGGGCTATTAGCGGCTAGGGCAAAGAGAGAGGAGAGAAAAATGTTTAAGTAAGCATCACATATTAAATTAACATAATGTAGCATTGTCCTTTCTTAAAATGATATATTTGGATTGCATGATTTTCATCCTACATAGACCCTTGAAATCACAGGATTTGAGTTAATCCGAACAAGAGATCAAACCTTGTTCACTTTTCACTAAGAACTCGGGTGCATTTTATTTTATCTCTCCTTATATTGTCCTTTCAATCCCATAGGGTTAATTGGATCTATGCCACTCTCTATTCCACCAGTTGAAAATATGCCATTACAAAAACTTGAATTGAAGAAATGCCACTCTAACTTTCTTATACCTCTATCAATGTCATTTTGTCAAATACCATCACGTATATTGTCTAAATATGTATAGACATAGCACTATACGAACAGTTTTTTCCCAATCCCAAGTCAAACAGTTCTATTCCTCTTATCCCCCACGCGCTCCTCATATCCCATCCCCAACTGTATTGCTGAACGTATGCTGTCTAAATACGTATAGACATAGGCATATAATTTTTTGAACCTTTATGGTGTCTGGAAGACTCGAACGTACCGCTGAACGTTGTAAATAGGCGTATTATGGTAAATACTGTTGTACACACACTGAAATACATGTATTTTATGAACAGTTATTAGTCTTAAGTGGACAGAATGACATTGATAGATGTATAAAAAAGTTAGAGTGGCATTTGTCCAAGTCAGGTTTTTGTAATGGCATATCTCCAACCGGTGGAAAATGTATTTATTTATATAATGTACACCATCAAAAGTATCACACACAAAATTCTTGTGTTTTTAAATCCCACGGGAATCAAAGATTATGTGACATTCTTGTCGTCCCCCGCCCCCTTCTATTCATGTGTTTTCTATTCCTTGCAAATCTAAGGAGACGATAATGAAACACCGAAAATAGGCTCGTGTATATCTGCTGCAAACATGCATTACATGGATACAATTACAAAGTTTAGTTACCAAAAATATACAATCCTATATGTTTGTCTTTTTCAAATCACTTCGTTAAGTTTAAATATATATAAGCTTTATGAAAGCTACTTGAACAAGCTTTTGAGACCCACCTACCGACCTACACATAATGGCAGACGATATAAACAAGGTTAGCTCCTTTGCACGCATAATGTTTCAACAATTTTCACTTGATTTGATGAGAATTTGTGGTGAAAACACAAATGTGTTTCAACCAATCTCCACCAAGTTGTTTTTCCATGCACAAAACATTTGACAAACTTCATCTACTTTTTGAATCATATTGAATGTCTGGAGAGCTCCTACTTTGTCGTAGCTCTCCGGACCTAACTTGTAAATGTGTATACTACTACTTTAGAAAAACACATGAATACACCTTTGTAGAGCAAACCGAGCAACATGGTCTGGAGAGCTATAAAGCGAGATCACCGTCGAAGAGTTGGACGAGGAGTTGGGAACACTTTATTATTGACTCACACAATGCCACCATCACCACCATACACCTTTAAAAGTGCATTTGTGTATACTACTACTACTACTTTATTTGTAGTATACACATTTTTGAAGAGCTCCAACGTATGCTCATCAAATGCAAAAAAAGATAGCTCCTTTACAAGTTAGGTCTATGGTACGAGAACAAGTTTTGTTATACAAGCACGTGCATATATAGTTAGCAAGAGAAAACTTTAGAAAAAGAAATGCTTTTAGGGATACAAATATGATAGTTAGAGTATGGCTAAACTACAAGTTTTCAGGCAGACATGGCATATGTACTATGGGAATGTTTTTGTAGATGCTGATATGATAGCTATACTATGGTTAGACTACGGATCAATGCCATTAAAACCTCGTTGTGGACATTTAAAGATTGGAGAGCACAGACAACAATGAAATAAACTAGTGAAAGTAGAATTATAACTTACTGCTCATGGTTTTACATGCTCTAGTTTTGTGAGACGAAAAATGTCAAATCGAAAAGGCTGTTAAAAAAAGAGCGATAGGAAAATGTTACGGAGTACTACACAAACTACCCCGACATCAAAAGATACAGAATTCGTCAAAAGATACTGTATGAAATTCACCGAATCTCTCAGGAATTCAGTTGTTTCCAGAAACCCCAGCAGAACTGCAGAAGGATTAAACCCTATCCGTTAGATGTACTACGCCAGTAGCTGTAACCGTACGCCATGGCGCACGCCGCCACAGCCGCCGTGCCGCTGCGCCGCCCGCTCCTCCTCTCCCTCAAACCTAACCGCCTCCTCTCCTCCCTCGCACCCCCCTCAGCTCGCCGCCCGCACCCCCGCGCCCTCCGCCCTGTCGCTCCCTTGCCTTCCGACGGCGAGGACTCGGGCGATGCGGACGCCGGAGACGGCGGCGCCGCGTCCTTCAGGAGGAGCCGCAACGAGATGAAGCGGGAGGCTCGCCGTGCCGTGCAATGGGGCATGGAGCTCGCCAAGTTCTCCCCTCCCCAGATCAAGCGTGTCGTCAGGTGCTCACATCGCAGACGTCACGTCTGCTTGAACTTGGCATGATTTTGACGCGAGGCACCTAGTGATGATTCTCATTTTCAGAGCCGCGTCGCTGGAGAGCGAGGTGTTGGACGCTCTCATGCTCGTGAAGGTACACCCGCAGTTCTGGTAAAGAGCTTGTGGTCGATCAGGAAATCATGAGTGTTTCTTATCTGCAGAAATTCGGGCCTGATGTGCGGGAAGGAAGGAGGAGGCAGTACAATTACATCGGTATGCATATAGTTATCTTTACATCCGATAAATTTGTTGGTTTGCAGAGACTTCAGCCCCAATACTATTCAAATTTTCGAATGAATGGCAGTATTTTCTTGCCGTAGTATTGTTGTTTCGGTGCAGGCCACCCGAATTCATTTCTTAATTTTAGACAATTAAAAGTTCTGGGTCCGTCACTTGCTAGGGGTGCTCCTGAGCATGCACATGATGCTGTTAACTTCTTGAGATGTTTTGCGCCAATGTTTTGAGCATTGACAACTAAGTCTTGCTCCTTTTAGACAAGTGCAGCAACACACAGAACTGATTAACTATAGGTTGAACTCGGGTTGGATTAACGCATGTTTATTGTAGCTTCACCGTGTATGAATGTTCTCACTTTCTGTGTTTAGGGATTTAGCCATTTACGTCCGCGACATTGGCAGTAATGTCTAGTTTATAGAAAGTAAATTATTTAGCTTTCAAGGAAATGTGTATCGCCTCAAGTTTTTTATGATTGTTCATTGTGTAATTTTATTTTGCACATTTATAGTATGTAAACTTTGATGAATGGATAAAATCTACCCCCTCCAATCCATAATAATTGTCGGGGATTTAGTACGACACTTATTATGGATCGGAGGGAGTACTTAGTTTTGTTGATTGGTGGACACAAAATCACTAAAGCAATAATCATTCAGAAAACATATTTTTAGTAAATAATAACTGCTTCAAGAAGTTATATTTTGTCATATATTTGCTAAGTGATCCTAAAAAGAATAGAGAGAGAAGTCCGCATTACCCCTTAAACTTGTCCTAGTGTTCGGATTACAATCCTGAACTTCACTTTGGTTTAAAATACCCCCGTGAACTCACAAAACTGTTTAGCTACCCCCTGTCCCTGCTTGACTTGTTTTTGACCCGGTTTTGTCCTAGTCAGCGATACCACTCCAGATTTTCCTCTGTCCTCTCTGCCTCATCACCTCCCAGTCAGCAGTTGGCTAAATTTGAGATGGAAACTAGAAATTTATCGCAAACCATATGCCAAAATGAGCTGAAATCTGACCAGAATGCTCACACTCAATAGTTTTCAATTTTTTCTGAAAATACGATCTGCACAGAATTTTTTTCAAACATTCCAGTAAATTACAAATCATTTAGTGAGCATTCTGTTCGAACTTGAGCTAATTTGGACAGATGGTTTTGGGAGAAACCTGCCCTTTAGTTCAGCCTCAAAATTGCGTCCAAAATTTGAACTACAAATAAAAAATCGAAACAGTCCAGTAAAAGATAAATTGTTCAGTAAGCATTGTGGTAAATTTCAGCTAATTTGAAGGGATGGTTTGGGCGAAAGTTGCTTCTTTAGTTTCATCCTCAGACTTTGAGTTCAGAATTCAAACTTCACAGAAAAAATTGAAAACATTCCAGTAAGTCTCACATCATTCAGTTAGTATTCCGGTCAACTTTCAGCTCATTCTGACAAATGGTTTAGGAGAAACCTGCTTGTTTAGTTCTATAATTGAAATTAATGTGATTAGCTTCGACCAGGAAGCCTTCTTCGCAGTGCAGAACCTGAACTGATGGATACTCTTATCCATTCTCTGAAGAATGGAGACGATAGCAGGATACAAGCATTATTGAGTGAAATGGAAGACAAGTCAATGCCGATGGAAGACGAGGAAGTTGAAGAGTTACCTCACCAAGAAGAGGTAGATTCTTTTTTCTTATGACTGGATTTACATAGTAAACACTGAACTAATGGTTTATAATTTCTGAATTTTCAATAGGGTGATGAAGAGATTATGGAAATTGCTGATAGATGGTTTGAGGGCCTCGTTTGCAAAGATATCCCAGTTACTAATGAAGTTTATGCACTTCATAATGTTGAATTTGATCGCCAGGTATTATTTACACATACTTCAAATTTTCATTTTATGATATGACTAGATTACTAGTCCAAGCAACATTTGCACTCTCTCTCTCTCTCTCTCTCTCGTGACTATCACAAGTGGAGATTCTTGGCGTGAAGTGGAAAGTAAATTGGGACTAAAATTGGGTCGAGCCATGCAACAATTCCAGGGATAGGGCTTATTGGCAGCTGGTAAACTATCATACCAAATGATGGATAAGACCCCGTTAGCTAGGATTTAGGAGTAAGATCCTATTATTAGGAGGCTGCCGATTAATTAGGATTATATCGTATCGCTAGAGGTCAACCTCTTCCATAAAAAGAGAGGAATGAAGATCTGTTATCTCTTGCCAAGTTCATCTCTAGGACCTATATTCTCTCCTTATCCTAAGTCCTCATCCAAGCAGGCAGCATGTCAGCGGTAGTTACCCATGACAATGGCAGTTGCGATGCCTTCTTCAATAAAGGTGCAAAGCCGCCTCAACGACCGTGGCAAACCACGGAGGTGTGGTGACGCTTCCCGTGTGGCGGCAGCAACGCAGCATCGGAAGGTGTAGGCACTGCATCTGGTAGCGCAGCGATGGTGGAAGGTGCATCTACAGCACTGCATCCAGCAGTAGAAGCAGCACTGTAAACGGCGGCCAAGATGATCTCCTTGCTGGAGACGGTGGCACCCACTCATAGATAGATGTGAGGCATTCCACTGTGGTGGCAGCGCTTCATAGGTCAGGGGATCAACATTGACAGGGTAGTGGATTTCCATTGTTTAAAGATAATGGGTGTGGCTCCTCTCTTCTTGTAGAAAAGGTTAGCCTCAACAGTAGAATCTAATCATAACTAACGAACACCTTCACAACAACTACTCCCTCCGTCCCATATTAAGTGACTCAAATTTGTCTAAATATGGATGTATCTATATACTAAAATATGTCTAGATACATGTAATATTGCGGCACTTAATATGGGACGGAGGACTAATGTGATATTATCCCTTAGTCTTTTGATATGGACGCGTACCCCTCCCCAGCCCCAATCGCAAACATACAAACCATGTTCAGGGTGTCAGGCCGTCAGTTGTCTTAGTCTAATAGGCATGACACATTCGTCATGGCATCATGAATATTAAAGATGTGTGCTTGCCAACCAAAATATACTGGTTAAAGCAATCAAGAACATCTGTTATGGTTCAAGCTTCAATGTTTGGATCACATAGCTTCGATGAAATTTTTTTAAACAGGAACTACGGAAACTTGTGAGGAGAGTCCAGGAGGTCCAAGAAAGCACGCGAAAGAAGGATGGCGGGGAAGGATCTGACATGAAGCTTTCCAGAGCAAAGAAACCACTTTTGATGTTCCTTCGCTCCCTTGCAAAGAAGACATGTGTTGAATAGGTGAGCCACTGTTACCCTGATAACTTCTAATATTCTTATGTTTTCAATTGTAAGTATTAACTCTCTATCACTGCACATGTACCACCTTCGAGCATCTCCAACTCGTTCCTTATTCTCTGTTCCCAATTTCTTCGTATAGGGAACCATAAAACATTGTAAAAGACTCCTTATTTTTTTACAGCTCGAACCCATTAAATCTCACCACCTATATGTTCGAGTTTCAGTACCTGTGACCGCGCCCCTAGTTTTCAAACCCTGACTTGTACAGTGGTTCAATGGGAGAAAGGTGGAACCTATGCCTGCCAGTAAATTTTATCAGCACAATACAGGAAGAAATATCAGTTTGATTTTCTGTTGGAACTATTAAAACGTCCCACCTCCATGTTGAACCTCCAAACCTACTTGGCTGCGCTGTGCATGGTCTCCTGTATAGTATAAAAGGGTTTATATTAGCTCAATACTGGTATATATAGATTTAAGTTGAAGCAAACTAATAAAGTGCATAAAGATTCTTAAGTTACAGCTTGAAGTCACCGGTTTCAATAGTGAATTGGTGGTTTACTGGTTCTCTAACCGGTCTATCTCAATAACTATGCTGCCAGGATTTGTATGAGTTTTTTGTCAAACCATGCTACTTTCATCTAGTAGTGGAGTGCATCCCTACGAGGTCCTCATTCGAACACTATCTATCCAGACCCGGTTGAGTATCTCCAGAAACTGTCTTTACAACAGGAGATGAGAAACTTCAGCCGTTAGTAATAGAATAGGAGAAACTTCCTAAACATGCATTACCTATTTACCTTATATCAGCTTGATGCTTGTATTAATAAATCTATTATTACATAGTTTTGATGTTTGTATGATCTAATGCATTGTTTATTCACTTGAAGCGTGTACATGGTGTGTAGGTTGTACACATCCAAGATTGCATAACCAATGAGATGGCATGATGGGGTTTTTGGCTGGGAAAGACCGGTGCTCGGGACGAGGAAAACTACCATGGAGATGAAGCTCTCTATACACTGTTGGACAATGATCTGTCTATTTCTTGAGGAATCATACGATGCACCAACTGACCAATTCCCCTTTTTCACAAATTTTGATCTGTCTCGTAGCTGCCAGTTGTTACCCCATAAGAATAAATTGAGTGTCATCTGTCAAATATTTGAACACCCTTGGACTGGTTCCATGGGAGGGTTCAAGTAAATCGAGAGGACCCCCTTCTTTTGTTTCTAAAAATTAATCTGCCCTGTATTTAGACAGGCTGTGTAACTGAATTCCAGTGTGACGTCGGATTCTTTTTGTAACAACTTTTAGACCGCTGCCCTTGGTGGTTTCACGTTAGTGGATAGCATCAATATCAGTTTGTTGTTGTCGATCTTGATACTTTCTTAATTATAATGAAGGTAGTTTTACTATGTTTTTGTGGATGTTACATTCATCTTTTCTCCAGGCCATCCGATACCAAGAAAGCAGGCAGCCACGAGACAGTATACAGAAAGCTTGGAGGCCGACCAAGAGGAAGAGGAAAACCACCACGGTGCAAGCAACCAAGTCCCTAGATCCAATAAGACTCCTTTTCACAAACATCCGAATCCTCACCTTCCAGCAGCTCCCGTAGTGCCTGTTGAGTTGATCAATCACTCGATCCAACGCGGGCACCTTTGTGAGTCTCACCGACCGAGTCATCCCGTTCCACAGCTCAGCCACTTGCTGATCGCTCTTGAGGTGGTTCACTATGATCCCGCGTTCTCTCAGCAGCCGGGCGTCCTCGCCGGTGTCGATGATCCCATTCATGAGCTCGATGTATCGTGCCAAGATCAGAGGCGTCTTGGAAGACCCGATCGACGCCTCGTAGGCCACCAGATTCTGCAACACGACTTCAGTGGTAGTGTCGATGCTGATCACCGCGAGGTGGAGCGTCGAGGTCTCCGCGCAGAATTCGATCGTGGAGAGATCGCCATTCGTCGGGCTGAAGAGAACGCCGGCATATGCCAGCTCAGAAATGGACGGCACGGCGATCTCCTCAAGCAGAGGTGACATGTTATTCTTGTCCTGAACGTCGGAGGATGCGCCGTTTGGTTGATTTTGTTGACGAAGTAGGTGCTCGATGGGGTGTCGGAGCACCGAGAGGCAAGGAAGGCTGGTGACGAGCCTGAGCAGCATCCTCACCATGAAATCTGTCGCCAACGACGCGAACTTCAACCCACGCTTGACGAGCAACTCCGCTGTTGAGTTCACAGCCGATGAACCGTGTGGGTGATCACAGGGCTCATCATCTCCGTCTTCTTCTTCCACGGTGCCGTTTGATTCTTCTTCCACGAAAGATGGCACTATGTTATTGTAGAGGAAATGAAGCAAATGGGCGTGCTGCGTGGCGTCTGTGCACAACGGAGAGCTTATCCCCTTGAGCGCGGAAGCCTCCTGAAAGAACGCAGACAACATGGAGCTAAGAACAGACTCCGCAGTTTGGCCTCTTGATGAGCACATCAGCTCGACTGCTTTCACGATCAGAAACATCGGGATCTGGTTCTCCAGCATGACTGTGTCACGTAGCAGCAGCATGCTGTGCGAAGAAGACGTCCTGCGAGAAGGGCCAACCTGATGCGACATCCTCAGCGGGATCCTCTCTAGTACTGTCCTCTGGTTGTCGTTGTTTGTTTTGCATAATGTCTGCAGGAACTCGACTAGAAACGACACGTCGATCGCCATCATCCACGCTAGCGTCTCATTGCTGAGGTTGAGGTGCCTAGAAGAAATTCAACACGAAGCAATTTGTTAACCAAACAGCATTTCCTTCAGATATGAAATTAACATGAGAGCGAAGTAAAATACCTGTGATAGTGAGCACGGATCCGATGCTCGAATGTGGCAAAAACGTCCACGAGCTGGTGGAAGTTCATGCTCGGGAGCAGATGGCTTTGCGCTCTCTTGGCCGCTGAAATTTTGTACATCTCCGTGTCACGGAGTTCTTCACGGCAATGGTGGTATGGGCCAAGCGCCACCAGCTGAGGCACGTAGGCTTCCGGCTTGGTGCACAGCAAGGGCTTGGGGACATCGAAGATGGAGATGGGTTGGTCGTCACCGAGCTCAATCTCCTCATCGAGGATCCGTCGAATTCGAATGATCCATTGCGTTTCATCGAACGGGCAGTTTGAACATGTCGACATCTTTGAGAGGACAGAGAGCTGATTGAATAAATGACCTGAATTGGTCGGCAGTTAGATTGGAGAAGAGCATATGGCTCAGCAAAAGTTTATATTTAGAGTTTCAACCAGAGTCCTGAAGTGGGTTAGGGGCTCACCAATAGCGTCTGCTCGGCTCTCTATTTTTGCTGCTCTGCTTGACTCATCTGCCTCCCCCTCAAGCTATTTGCTGGTTGACGGATGAAACACTGTTACAGGAGATCTATTAATAGAGATAAACATCCTGAAACGTTTCCAGCACTTCTCATTTATGGTTTTCAAACTGAATGTCTCCTAACAATTATATTTCAATTAAGGAAGTAAAATAGATAAATAACGTATACTTGTTGGGGAGGTTTTTAGAGATGTGTTTTTTAAGGTCTTTAACGGTACATATACCAAGCAACATCGATCTCCTAGTGACCAGACCAACCAACTAGACCAAGCGGGTAGTGTTTCTTGGTTAAGGGACATAATTGAAAGCATACCAAACAAATCCTGGTGCTCTAGGAGTAAAGTTAGAAAGAAATGTTTGTCCCCCCGCAAAAAGAAGAAGAAGAAATGTTTGTTGAGGGCTGCTTGTCCGCTGTGAAAAAGGTTTCTTTGCGGACCGCTTGACCGCTCCCGCGATTGGCGACCCGCGCCTAGGGTTCCGGCCACCGCCGCCGCCACTCCGGCGTCGGCGTCCCCCTCCCGCCGGCGGCCACTCCGGCTCCGGCGGCCACCACTCTCGCCCCTCCTCTTGCCTTCTCTTGGGCTCTCCCCCACCTTCCTTTCGCCTGCTGGATGGGTTCCACCCCGGGACCTTCCCGTCCGACGACCATGGAGGTGCGCTGGCGGGAGTCGTCGCCCTCCTCCGACGGTGCGGATTCGATGCGCTCCTACTGCGAGGTTCTCCGCAGTAGCAGCCCGCCGGTGGAGGCCTTGGAGGAGGTTCCTTCGGTGCTGCTGCGCACTCAACCTGTTCGACAGTTGGCGTCTGTCGTGGTCGCGGCCGATGGCGCGTGCGCGGCTGTGGATGAGGGCGGCTGGAGGCGTCAGGGCCGCCAGCGGAAGCGCAGCCACGTCCTGGGCCCCCTGCCGACGTCCGTGGCCCGGCCTGACATGCCGCCGGACCTGGCGGGACGCTGCTACAACTGCTTGGGGTTCGACCACGTCTCCGCTCTCTCTGCCCCAACCCGACTAAGTGCCTCCGCTGTGGTGGCGAGGGGCACGTGGCGCGGCTGTGCAGGGCCAGGCGTAGCCCTTCCGGTGACTCCCCCCCGGCGGTGGACGGGCGCGCGGTGCCGGTTGAGGCGAGGCTGGGCCCTGCCCCACAGGCGACTCCTGCGGCCCATGCGGCGTCCGGAGCGCAGTCCAGGTCTGCCGGGGCTCCTCGCGGGGTTGCTCGTACTGCCGGGTCTGTGCGTCCTGGGCCGGCCTTGCTGGTCAGGCCCGGCCCGCGGCCTCCGCCGGCGAAGCCAGTGGCCCCTGCCCCCGCTCTGTTGGTGGTGCGGCCGACGCCAGTGCCGCTTTAGGTGGCTGCACCTGTGCCTCCCCCCTGCTGTGGATGGCCTGCCGCTGGGGGCGGCTTCCCTGAGGCCAGGGTGGAGCTTTGCATTATCCCGAGGAGCGTGGAGATTGATGCTGAGGAGCAGGCCCTATGCTGGAGTGTGGTGGTTTCAGTCACTGGCACAAGGCCGCGCATTGCGCTGGCGGCGGTGTCCAGGGTGGTCGTGGCACGGCGGCCGGCTCCCGAGGGGTGCTTTACGGCTCACCGCTTCTGGCCGGACGGTTTCTTGCTGGTGTTTGATTCTAGAGAGACTCGCGATGCCGTCTTGGCTGCTGGTCCATGGATGGTCATGGGTTTTCCTTGAGGTTCTCGCCGTGGAATCGCTTCCGCCAACCGGTGGGGCGGAAGGCTCTTTTCCGTGCTCACATTGAGATGGAAGGCGTGCCTCCACATGCGTGGAACTTGAGCACGGCGGCGTCGCTGTTTGGTCTGGCCTGCTCTAGTGAGCGTCTTGGTACCACGACGACCAACAAGGAGGACTTGGGGCGTTTTAGCGTCTTTGCGCGGACTTCGGATCCCTGCTTGATCCCCCGCGAGAAGACGCTGCAGATCCCGGAGGCGCCGGCGGTCGTCGATGAGGAGGATGACCTCATGCTGCCGCTGGAGATGATCATCCCCTCCGAGGTCAATCTTCTCGAATACAAAGTTTTCGTCCACCTGTTGCGGGTGGAGGACTCTTCCGCTTCGACGGATCGTTTTGCTTCCGAGGACTGGCCCTCCGACAACGGCGACAGTGGGCATGACGGAGACCCCGATCGTGGCTATGGGCATCGGCGGATGGCCATAGGCACGCGGCAGAACAATTTTATTAATAACTACTTATGAGACCTTTTTTGGCGCATACCCCTTATCTCAAGTTTTTGATCAAACGAATCCATTGACACAAACTGTTCATGGGTGAAAAGTGAGTTGTTTAGGTCCTGGAGGGTTGACTGGGAGAACTGCAAGTTTTCGGAGCCGAGATATTCATCCGAGTCACTATGGGCGTATTTGTCCAATTGACACGTCCGAAGGAATCAATGTTGGACTTACTGGATCCTTAGCAATTCATGCGAAAATTGATCACTTGTGGGGATCTGTAGAGAGTCCGTTTTATGAAATATCTGCTGAGAAAGCAAAAGAAAAAAAAGAGAGACAGGTGGTTTATCTATCACCAAATAGAGATGAATATTATATGATAGCAGCAGGAAATTCTTTATCCTTGAATCAAGGTATTCAGGAAGAGCAGGTTGTTCCATCTAGATATCGTCAAGAATTTCTGACTATTGTATGGGAACAGATTCATGTTAGAAGTATTTTTCCTTTCCAATATTTTTCTATTGGGGGCTCTCTCATTCCTTTTATTGAGCACAATGATGCGAATCGGGCTTTAATGAGTTCTAATATGCAGCGCCAAGCAGTTCCGCTTTCTCGGTCCGAGAAGTGCATTGTTGGAACTGGATTGGAACGCCAAACAGCTCTAGATTCAAGGGTTTCCGTTATAGCCGAACGCGAGGGAAAGATCATTTCTACCGATAGTCATAGGATCTTTTTATCAAGTAGTGGGAAGACCATAAGTATTTCTTTAGTAAACCACAATTGATTGATATTATACCTCCCGGGCCGGAACTTCTTGTTTCAGAGGGGGAATCCATCAAGCTTGATCAACCATTAACAAGTAATCCCAATGTGGGAGGATTTGGTCAGGGGATGCAGAAATAGTGCTTCAGGATCCATTACGCGTCCAAGACCTTTTGTTCTTCTTCGCATCCGTTATTTTGGCACAAGTTTTTTTGGTTCTCAAAAAGAAACAGTTTGAAAAGGTTCAATTGTACGAAATGAATTTTTAGGTCCCGGGATTTCTTACCATCAACTTGGTAAAAAGCCGGGATTTATTGGCAATTGTTAGAATTATCTATGATCTATTTTGGAAATCCTTTTTTTTTTAGACTTTTTTTTTTGCGAGATGTCTGGAATTCCTTATTTCTATCTCATGCAAAAGAAGAGAATCCAAGGCAAAGGTGAGAACAATAAAAGGATTTCTTCCTTTTCGAAGGGATTGCTGGTCTTGTTAATCGTCTATTCGGCACAAGAAAAAGACAAAAAGACCTTTTTCTTGTGCCGATTCTTTTTTTCTTGTCTCGAAAT
Organism: Brachypodium distachyon; assembly: GCF_000005505.3. Lineage (NCBI taxonomy): Eukaryota > Viridiplantae > Streptophyta > Magnoliopsida > Poales > Poaceae > Brachypodium > Brachypodium distachyon. Next base: position 5,825,795 of record NC_016135.3, read on the forward strand.
AAGAATCATTTTTCTTTCTATTCGTCAAAGGTTACAATTTTTTCTTTATTCGGGTCTGTCTCTTGGCCCTCTTTTGCTTAGGTTCAGGGGAGGTAGTGCACAAACAGAGGGGAAGGGAATATGGCGCTGCTCCCGGGGTCGCGTGGATGAAGATGACTTCGGTGACCACCCCCATGGTTTCCATCGGATGGCTCTGGTGTATAGCGTGGCGTTGCCAACGCGCGGGTGGCTCCTCGACTCTCAGCGGAGGCACCTCTGTTTGTTCCGGTGGGGAGAAAGACGAGGATGCTGCTGGCCGATCCTCTCCTTGCGTGGTCGGCTCCGCCACCTCATGCGGACGATGGCTGGAACGCGATGCGTTTGGAGGCCTTGGCTTCCTTCGCGACTGTGGGGTCGCCGGAGCCGGCTGGTGGTTCTCTCCTATCGGTGTCTCGGGATTTGGACCTGGACTTGTCAGCGTCGCGCTCACTTGGTGATCTCGAGGATGTGGTTTTCCCACCACTCTCGCCGGACCCCGTGATGGACGGCTCGCCTTTGAGCACGTTCACGGTGTCTCTGTGTCTCTGTCCGAGGCTCTCCTTCCGGAGGTGGAGGCTTCTCCGGCCGCGTTGGTCTCGCCTGCTTCGCCGGGTTCCTTGGCACAGTTGTGCTCGGGTTCAGTGGCGGGTGCCCCTTCGCCGGTGGCCTGCTCTCTGTTGGCGGACGCGGATGTGGCTTCTAGGGAGGTTGAGGCTTTCCGAGCGTGGGTGCGGCACGTGCCTTCGCTGGTGCTGGCCAGACCCCAGAGGAGGCAGGCTTCGCGGCTGGTGGCCCAGCCCGACCCGGTCCGTCGCAGCAGGCGCCTTGCGGGGAAGGTGGCGAGCTCTTGCGCCAGCAAGCAGCAGCGAGCCATCATCCACAGGCTGGGGGATTGCTAGGGAAGGCGAGCGCATTGGTGATGAGGCGCTTTAGGCGTACCTCGAGCTCTTCAGCCGGCCTCTCTCTTCGGAGCACACATCGGCTATCCTTTCCTTGTTTGGGTGGGAAAACGTGGCCCTGCCCCTTGAGGATGGGGTAGGGGTGGAGGTGCTGGGTTAGTCTCAGGACTACCTTTGCACTTGGTGGTGGTGGTCGGTAGCTTGTCCTATGGCTGACTGCAATATTTGTATTTTGGTGTGGAATGTACGCGGCTTAAATGCTAGAGCTAAGCGTACGGCGGTTGGTAAAATGGTGGCTTCTTCTGGAGCTTGTATTGTTGGACTCCAAGAATCTAAATTAAGTTCGGTTTCGTGCTACGTGGTTGAGGAGTGCTGTGGACCGGAATTTGAGTCCTTCTTTACCTGCCATTGGCACTTGTGGAGGCATTATTCTTGCGTGGAAAGGGGCAATGGTGCAGATTGCCAACCCGCACATTTCTAGTTTTGCTGTTTCGGCGAGTGTCTCGACCGGAGCCGGCATCCCTTGGTGGTTCACGGTGGTTTACGGGCCCTAGGATGATGGGGACAAGCTGCTGTTTCTTCAGGAGCTGCGCGATATTCGTGACCTCTGTGCGGGGCCGTGGCTTGTGGCGGGAGATTTTAAACTCATCGTGGAGTTGTCGGATAAGAGCAATGAGCATGTCAACAAGAGGTTGATGGGGAAATTTCGGAGGCTCTTGGGTGACCTTGAGTTGAAGGAGCTCTACCTCAAAGGGCGGCGCTACACGTGGTCCAATGAGCGCGAGCACGTGACTCTCGAAAAGCTCGACCATGCCTTCTCCTCCGTGGCTGGGATTCATCCTTTCCGGATGCCTTCCTTTCGGCGCTTAGTACTGCGACTTCTGACCACTGCCCTCTCCTTGTGGTGTTGGAGGCCCAACTCATCAGGGGTCGTCGCTTTCACTTTGAAAGTTTCTGGCCTCGTGTGGAGGGCTTCTTGGAGGTGGTCAAGGCTGCGTGGGTTTCCGACGAGCCCGTGGCGAACCCGTTCAAGCGCCTCGACTCCAAGCTCTGTCGTACGGCGAGGAAACTTAGAAGTTGGAGTGATAGATTCATCGGCAACATTAGGCTTCAATGCCTAGTTGCTACCGAGATCATCCTCACGCTTGATGTGGCTATGGACGCGCGAGCGCTCTCGCCGGAGGAGAGGGGTCTTCGTCGGACCCTCAAGCGCAAGCTCCTTGGCTTGGCCTCCTTGGAGCGGTCCATTGCGAGGAAGCGCTCGAGAGTTCTTTGGCTTCGGGAGGGTGACGCTTGCACGCGCTTCTTTCACCTGCATGCGAGTCACAGGAGGAGGAATAACTTCATCACTCACCTCCTCGTGGATGATGTGCTTGTGTCGGGGCACGAGGAGAAGGCCGTGGCAGTGGATGATTTCTTCACCGGCTTGCTGGGCTCGGTCCAGGATCGGACTTCCTCTTTGAACCTCGATTTCCTAGACATCCCTAGCTGCAACCTGGAGGCCCTTGAGAGAGATTAATCTGAGGAGGAAATTTGGGCCGTGGTTAAAGCCCAAGAGCTTGATAAGACACCTGGTCCGGATGGTTTCACCGGGAGATTCTTCATTTCCTGCTGGGAGGTCATTAAGCATGACGTGGTGGCGGTCTTCGATGCCTTGGCGAGGCTAGACGTTTGGGGTATGAGGGCCATTAACTCGGCCCTTATCACATTGCTGCCTAAAAAGCAGGATGCGCGAGAGGTGCGGGACTTTCAGCCGGTTAACCTCATTCACAGTGTGGCCAAGCTGTTCGCGAAAGTCCTCGCGACGCGGGTGGCACCCTCCTTGGCGCCCCTGGTTGGCCCTCACTAGAGTGCCTTCGTTAAGGGGCGTTGCCTCCATGACAACTTCATGCTGGTGCAATGCACGGCGAGGAAACTCCACCGAGCGAGGATTGACGCGATTCTCCTCAAACTTGATATCACGAAGGCTTTTGACACGGTGGATTGGGCCTTCCTCTTGGAGACCTTGGTGCGTCGTGGTTTTGGCCCCCGCTTTAGGGCGTGGATCTGTGGGCTCCTTTCTTCTGCGTCTACGAGAGTCCTCCTTAATGGTATCCCTGGGGCTCCCGTTGAGCATAGGAGAGGCCTTCGGCAGGGAGACCCCCTTTCTCCGATGCTTTTCATCCTTGTTATGGACGTACTCCATTTCATGATCGAGAAGGCGACGGAGGTCGGGCTTCTGTCCCGGCTCGCTTCGCGGGGTTTTTCTCACCGCACGTCCATCTTCGCTGATGACGTGGTTACCTTCCTGCGGCCGACTTGGAAGGATGTGGTGGGCGTTTCCGCGATCCTCTCGGATTTTGGTGATGCCTCCGGTCTTTGCACGAACTTCGCCAAGAGTTCCGCTCATCTTATTCGCTGCTCCGAGGAGCAACGGCCTAAGGTGGGAAATATTCTGCAATGCGAGATTCGTGCCTTTCCTTGTACCTACTTGGGCCTACCGCTTGGGCTGAGGAAGCAGTCGGCTGGGCAGATCAAGCCGCTGGTGGACAAGATTGAAGGCCGGCTGGCGTTGTGGAAGGCCCCCCTCCTGTCCAAGGGCGGCCGTCTTGTGCTCATGAAGTCCACCTTGACTGCTATGCCAGTCTATTCTATGATGTCGCTCGATTTGCCGGCTAAAATCTTGAAGGGCGTGGACAAGGTCTGCCGTGGTTTTCTCTGGAGGGGACAGAAAGAGGCGAAGGGCGGTCACTACATGGTGGCCTGGAAGGCAATGTTCTCGCCGAAGCCCTTCGGTGGGCTTGGTATCCCCAATCTCCATCTGCTCAACCTAGCCTTGGGTGTTCGATGGAGGTGGCTAGAACGTACGGATGGCTCGAGGCCTTGGAAAGATTTTTCTTTCGAGGCCTCTAGGGAGGTTGAGGAGATCTTCGAGGCGGCCACGTCTTCTAGAGTGGGTGATGGACCGAGCACCTTATTCTGGTCCGATAGGTGGTGCGGGGTGTGCGCCTCCGCGAGGCATTCCCGGTGCTTGTGGCGAGCATCTGCCCAAGGTGATGCGCGAGCACTCGGTTAGGGATGCGCTGAATGGTGTGTGGCTGCTGGATGTGGGGCCCAACTTGTCGACCCAGGCGGTCGGCGAGTTTCTTGTGCTCTGGGAGTGGATCCGTGATGTCCAGCTGGTGGATGAGGTTCCTGACTCCTTGTCCTGGAATTGGTCCACCGATGGACGATATTCTGCCAAGTCGGCCTATGCGAATCTCTTTGCCGGCTTGATGCGTGATCCTATGGCATCAGTGGTTTGGGGCTCTCGGGCGCCAGGGCGGTGCCGCTTCTTCGCGTGGCTAGCGGCTCACAACCGTTGTTGGACGGCAGACCGGCTGGAGAAGCGTGGCCTCCCGCGGCCGACAAGTGCCCTCTTTGCGACCAGGAGAGGGAATGTATTTCTCACTTGCTGGTGGGCTGCGTGGTCTTGAGGCAGGTTTGGCTGAAGGTGCTCACCCTGGTGGGTCATGGTGATTGTGACCGAGCGCGGACGCGGACCTGCGTGGATGGTGGTCCTCTCTTCCCTCCTCTCGGGGTGAACGAAAAGACGCCTTGATGATGGTTACCTTGGTCTTTTGGACCATCTGGTGCCATCGAAATGACGTGGTTTTCAATGGGGCGACTTCGTCGGCGTTGCTGATCTTCGAGAGGGTGTGAGTGGAGCTGAGTCGTTGGTTTTAGGCGGGGCTCTTCAGGAGTGGTACCCTCTTTTTGGCCCATGTGGCGAGTAGGTGGATTGTTAGCATGTAATCTTTTCTTTTTGGTTGCCACTTAGTGGTGTTGTTTGCTGCTATGGCGTGCGTTGTACTCAGCCTTCTGGCTCTTCTTCTTTAATAGATGATGCACCCGCTAGGTTGCATTCTTGAAAAAAAGAAATGTTTGTTTTCCTCTCTGAGCAAATTTGGAAGAGAATTCTGGAAGGCATTCTAAAACATCATGCTGGTGAATGTGGTCAGTGGTCACTGTTGTCGAGAGGCGGACACCTAGGTATTTTTTTTTCGAAAAGGAGGTCGAAATCTCCAGCCTCTACATTAAAATGATGCACACAACCAATTTTTATTAATTTATTCCATAAGCCCCACAGAAACCAATACATCGATCAATCAATCCAAAACCACCATGCTATACCTACAAACCTTATGAAGAGGATGGTCATTATCGGGACCGTATGCCCTGAACACACACTATTACCCAAAATAAAAACCGGAAGCCATGAAGGCACAACCGTTCTAGCAAATCTTCAGCGTGTGCCGTATGCGCACGTTACATAATCAGCTGCCGACGTCTTGCACTAACCCATCTTCAAGACAAGGATTGAAACAATGGACTTGTCAGGCCTAGCAACGATGACCCCCGCCCGCGCCTAGCAGCTGCCCACTGACCAAAACCCTCGCACCCACAAATCTAGCGTTCCCCCAACGGCGCCCCCAAGGGGGAGAGCGCCGCCTAGTCCGAGGACTTTCGGATTTTACCCGGGAACCTAGATCAGGGGTGGTGTGGAAATACCTCAACAACGCCTCAACAAAGGTGTGACGCCCGTTACCTCTGACAAAGTCATCGTAACGGAAGAATCGCCACGTAAAGAGTTGCGCTAAGATCAACTTGAGGAAAACAGTAGCATGTATAATAGGAACCTTCACCATTCGCAGACGGTGTCTTATTACAAGGACACTCAAAGAGTCTCCAAGTCTCACTACGGCAAGAGTTGCCTCTAATCTAGACATTATTAGACCATCTTGAACTAGCCTCCTAGTGGTCTACGCAACATCATCTTCGCCAGCGGCATCCTCATACTCATACTCCACTTTAGCATATTCAGTTTCATAGTAAGGACCGGAATCATCATAAGTACCGGCTTCTACCTCTTCGGGGCTCACCAAGATCATTGCTTCTGAAAACAACATAAGAAGCAAGACTGAGTATGTATGAAAATACGTACTCCGCAAGTCGCCGGAAAGCATTATGCATGAGTTCAAGCCGTCGGACCAAAAATAATTATATCCGAAAATAAGCTATTTTTAGTATTTTGTTGAAAACCATATTTTATTTGAAAAATCTACTGGCGACAAATCGACATGGGATCTTACATCCTGTGTTAGAGGAAAACCCACACGACACACTTCCAAACCCGGAAGCTAGGAGTGATATCACATTTGACTCCGATTAGAGGTGTACTGCTTTGCCCATAGCATCACTTGGTCAATCCCGTCAGCGCACTAATCATTTGCACACGACTAGACCAAGGAACCAGAATCGAAACCAGCCCGTACACTACCTCTGTTTCGCCACCTTGCCTTACGTAGGCCCGCGGGTCGAGACCCCTGACCGGTAGGTCCCGCCCTAGGGTGTCTGCACCTACCCGGATACAGTCATCTTCTCACCCGGGCAGAGGCAGCTACTTGGCGTGATTCGGCTCAGCCTGTCCCTTTCTATTTCTATGGTCAGTACAGTCTGCGCTGCTTTTGAAGTAAGCGCCAGTTGGTTTGTCCTTATATGATATTCCTATGTAGGAGAGCCCTGACTTTCCATCAATCCAATCCGGGTTGCTCTACTACCCGAGCTCCCTACCCGCCGAATATACTCTAGCCGTAGGGCCGGCATATCTACTACTGACCAAACTAATGGATCTTCATGATCCACATAAATATTCTTAATATTTATAAAACTTATTTTTAGTGACATGCAAGAATTTTGAAATCAAACAAATTTCATAAAAACATTTTTTAAGACATGTTCAAAGGATGCGATTTGTCTGGTAGTGCTCCGGTCAACTCGGAAACACCGTCCGGGTGTCCTACTTGTCCGAAGTCAACTTGTAATATTTAATCCATAGACATACTTTAAAACTTTCCTAAACAGAATTGTAATAAAGAAAATAAAGCAAGCAAGACAAACATGCATTTCTATCAACTTTTCTAAGTTACTCACACCTAGTCTCTAATGTACAGACCAAATAAAAGATGCAAGTGTGTGTGTCCATGTGCGCCAGTGTGTCTCTGTGTGCTCTAGTGCTACTGCTAGCTCCCAAGTAAAAATTAGTGCCCATCGCAAGTAGTAGTGTAGTACTCCTCTGGATCCCATCCAACGAGCTGTCAAATAAAAGAAAAAAAAATATCAAAAGGTGACAGGACGCATGAGCTATTGGAGGCCAGCCCAGCAGAACGAGTGCCCCTGCCCATTTCCTTCTCACGAGAACGCTCCTCTGTTAGAGTGATCTGCCAGCCGTGTGGGCCCACCGAGGCCTACATCTGATGCGCCCTAATCGGGAACGTCCAACCCAATATGGTTGGCGGACCCCTGTCGCGCTGCGCTATATAAAGAGGTGGGGGGCCGGGGCACTCACGACGAGGTTCGCTGCGTTTGCCACCAACCCCACCGACAACCCCTGCCGATCTAGGTTTCTGCGCAGAAGCGACGGGAAGCTCGCCGTCGCTCCCCGCCGCCGCCGCCGCCGCTCGCCGTCGCTCTTCCTCGCCGTCATGTCGTCCACGCCGGCATCTTCGTCCAGCCAAGGCGAAGGTACTCCTCCTCTCTCTCTCTCGGTCCCCAATACCCGAATGCCAAGTTGAATCACAGAACCTAGACTGCCGGCTAGATCTACACCTAGGTCATCACAACGATCTTAACATTGGTATCAGAGCCATCTAGGATGGTAGATGTCGTCGGGTAGAAGAGAGAAAGAAAAAGAAAGAAATTAAAAAAAACGAAAACCCTAACCCTAACAGTACTAACCCGAAAGTTGCCGTCGGCGCGGGGTCACCGGGCGGAAAAGGGCGTTGCTGCCGCCGGTCGTCCGCCGCCGGCACTGGGTTGCCGGGAAAAGAGGCGCCGCCGCAGGGTGCTTGACGGCGACGCGCGCACCGTCGAGTGCGCAGGCGCGCCGGCAAGAGGCCGGGGATGACGCCGCGCCGGTGAGAACTCCGGTGAAAAGGGAGGCCAGGGGAGGAGAAGGCCGGCGGCGCGGCTCGTCGTTGCTCGCCGGCGGGAGGCTCCGGCCAAGAGCTTCGCCGCCGCCGCCAAGAAGAACAGTGAAATGGGAAAAGTAGTTAGGGTTTTGACTGGGCTAGGGTTTTCGGCGGGGAGATAGTTTTATCCAAGCGAAACCTGCGCTCAGCCGTCCGAGATTGAGCCTAGCGGGGCGGAGCCCTTGGTGGGCTGCGCGCAGGCCATTGGCCACGGGCCAAGAGAGCGTTGAAGTGGGCCGCAGAGCGGCAGCCCACTACAAAAGATGGCCGCGTGCGAGGGTGAGCGGGCCGTGGGCGAGCAGGCTGTGGGTTGTGCGCCGAAAGTTTTTTTTTTACAAAAGCATTTATTTTACAGTATATGTTCAGTTTTTGCACTTTTGGTATGATTTTTGTCCCATTCAAACTGAACCAACGAGATGTTTGTTTTAGTAAATAGTAAAGTGCAAAATTAATGCTTCTGAAAAGAATAAAGTTATGAATTTGGTTCATAGTTTCCGCTGCAAATAGTTTAAAAGTGTTGTTTAAATGAAAAGAACATGATTAAAGTGTTTATGATAATTGTGATCTTGTTATTTTTTCTTGACCAACGTCATTAATAGCGATCATGATTAATAGTTAATGTGTGCATTTAATTCTATTTTTTGCCCAACGGTGATATAGATTAAATTGCACAAACAGTTGTATGTATCAATTTTGACCAACGTTGAATTAATGCATGCAATTGTTGTTATCTTCTCACGTCATTGTGGTTTCAGGAGGGTACTACTTGATGGGATGCATCAAGGATGTGCCAACCCTCAGAGGTGACAACTATACTGAGTGGAGAAATAAAGTCGACCTGGCCTTTGTTTGTGCTGAGGTGGACTTGGTGGTTGACACTCCACAGCCACCAAAGCCTATAGAGCCAGTCAGGGATGTGAAAGATGATGATACTTCTTGGGAGAAAAAGAAGAGGGAGTATGCTCCATTGGAGATGTCATACACCCTCGAGAACAAAAAGTGACTCACCGCCAACAAAAAGTGCATGGCTTTCATAAAGAACACAATTGAGCACGCTATTGTGGGCTCACGCTAGGGGAGTACCTTGAAAAGATAAAGAGCCAGTTCACTGGGTCTTCAAAGATATATGCTACCCAGCTGCTGAAGCAACTGGTGACAGAAAAGTACACTGGAGGAGGACATGGCATAAGAGATCATATCCTCAGGATGAGCAACATTGCTTCTAAGCTGAAACCCATGGATGCTGATCTAGAGATTAAACTTGCAATGCTTGTTCATCTGGTTATGGCTTCATTGCCAAAAGAGTTTGACACTTTTGTTGTCAACTAAAATATGCAGCCAGAGCGGTGGGATATTGAAAAGACTATAGCCATGTGTGTGCAAGAAGAGGACATAATTAAATCATCATATGGTTGTTCCCTGAACTATGTGAGAGATAATAAGAAAAAGAACTACAATCAAGGCAATCAAAGTTCCCCTTCAAAGCCACATGGTAAAGCTCCCATGCAACATCAGCATCAGCAAAAGTCTTTTCCAGTGGACAAAGATACATTCCTCCACTGCAAGAAGACCGGCCATTACAAGAAAGATTGCCCGGCATAGCTAAAGTCAATCATGACAAAGAATGGTATAAACTCCATTTCTTTTGTAAATGAATCCTTGTATACACAGTTTTCGAAATCTACTTGGTGGATTGACTCTGGTGCTACTGTTCACATTGCAAATTCTTTACAGGGATTCTTTTCGACGCGGACTATGCAAAGAAATGAAAGATGCATTGAAGTTGCAAATAGAGTCCAAGCAGACGTAGAAGCTGTCGGCAACATCTCCTTGGAGCTTCTCGATGGATTCACAATTCTGCTTAGAGATGTGTTTTATGTTCCTTCATTACACAGAAACTTGATTAGTGTTTCACGTTTGGACAAAGTTGATTATGAATGTTATTTTGGACATGGCAAGTTTGCCCTAAGGTTTAATAATGATTGTGTGGGTGTTGCCTTCCTTCACAATGAGCTTTATTTATTATCCATACGTGAAAAAGTATATTCTGTGTGTAAAGTGAATGAACATGTTGCCGCGTCGGAGAAAGTACAAAAGAAAAGAAAGAGGACTCATGAATCATCGAAATTATGGCACTGTCGTTTAGGCCATATTTCGAGGGGGAGAATAGAAAGACTTGTTAAAACATAAATTCTTCCTCCATTAGAGTGCTCAGAAATAGAGCAATGCGTAGATTGCGTTAAAGGAAAGTATGTAAACCCAAATTTAAAAGTATGATTGTGTGTGTTTAAACTTTGCATACTTTCCTTTAACGCAATCTACTTTCCTTTTAAACTTTGGGTTTAAACTTTCCATATTTCGAGGGGGAGAATAGAAAGACTAGTTAAAACATAAATCGGCTTTCGGATATTATGATTGTGTGTGTTTGGGCACGAATGGTCTAACAAGGAGCCTCCCTCTAGCACTCGGTGTTTGTTTAACATACATACATGTACTAATTGAGTACTCCAACTTTTTTTTTTGCGATAATACACAAATTGCCATCCTACTTTGATATAAGTTACCAGGTGGGTAACTTATTGCTAACACAATGGAAACTTCATATATTATTGAGTGGTAACTTTTACAGTATATATTATTAGGTGGTTACTCTAATGCATAAATGACCAACCTATTTTTTTTATGAAAGTACCACGTGATACTTTTGTTACTAATATGGGTGACAACTTGATATATTATTGGTCAGTAACTTTTAAGATAAAAAAAAAAGTCATCAAAACATACCAACATGGTAATGCATGAGTTATCATCTTATTTCGAGATAAGTTACCGCCTGGTAAATTGTTAACAGGTGGAAACTTCATATATTATGGAATGGTAACTTTAATGCATAAATCATCATCATATTTTGTATGAGTCGCCATGTGGTAGTTTGTTACTAACGATGGTGGCCCCTTGATATATTATTAGATGATAACTTTATATATTATGGGATGGTAACTTAATGCATAAATCATCATTCTATCTTATATGAATTTACCATGTGGCAATTTGTTACTAACAAGGATGGCAACTTGATGTATTATTGGATGGTAACTTTTACGGTGAAGAAAGCTCGTCGAAACATATCAACATGAGATCTAGTTTTCAAGATCTTGCTGAGAGAAATCTAATGGTGAAGACGGATCGTAAATTGAGTATACGGTTTATGAATTAAAACATTTTAAATTCATGAACTTTCACCTAACTATACTCATGCATGATACAAACTTGCCCTCAACGAGTTGTGCTCGTGCGCGCCAGGAGACTAACGCGCGTCGTACGCGCGCTAGTCCAGCCCAATGTACTATAATACACGATCAAAAGATTGGATTTGAAGGTGTGCAAGAATTGCCGCGGCGTGTTTGGAGACCCGGCGATCAAGAACCACGACAATTGATTGTGAGCGATCCACGGATGGCTGAGAAATCGCAGGCCTCACGGATGGGGCGTTGGGCGCTGTTTTTCCGTGTCGAACTATCAATTCAAAGTGTGAAGTAGGCTATTAGAGACAACAAAATGGAGCTGAGTCACAGCCCTCTCAAACCCTCTCACCTCTCAGCATTGGATCAATCCAGGGTCAATCTTCGGTCGTTAATCGTACCTGGGCCTCGCGCTGGCTGGCTTGGCTGCTGATCCGGCAGAAAATTCCAAGCAACCTGGTGAATTGGGCCAGTTCTTAGCCCAATTGCTTCTTACCTCCGCCGGCCACCGGCGGTCTTGCTGCCCTCCGCCCTCCAAGCTAGGTAAGGGCATCTCCAGCCACGCGACCCAAACGGATGAGTATTTCCGGTCGTTTGGGTCGCGGGACGGATAGAATCCGGTCTCTGGTCCATTTGGGTCGGGCAGTGCGGCCAGTGGGACGACCCATTTTGGTCCGGCAAACACATGAACTCCAAAATAGTGCCCATTTCAGATACAAACATAAAGTAAATATAATTCAAACAAATGTGCTGAATTATTACAAATCATACAATACAAATAGTACAATTAAACAAATTTTGTTTCAAATATAGTTCAAACACTCAAATAAATAGGAAAAATGCCGTCGGCCAGGTAGTACCCCTTGTTGTACTGGTGGCCATTGATCTCATAGTTGACCACCGGAGCTTGGCCTTCGGCAAGCTTAGAAAACAACGGGGAGCGTTGAAGCACGTTGATGTCATTGTGAGAGCCCGCTATCCCGAAGAAAGAGTGCCAAATCCAAAGATCCTGAGATGCAACCGCCTCTAGAATCACGGTGCACCCACCGGCATGTCCTTTGTATGTACCCTGCCAGCCGAATGGACAGTTCTTCCACTCCCGATGCATACAATCGATGCTTACAAGCATCCTGGGAACCCCCGGGACTCATTGACAGACAACAAGCGGGCTGTGCCCGCGGCCGTTGGTGCCCACAGGTATTCAGAGCCAGAAACTTGAACCACCATGGTGCAGAATCTATACATTGATTCAAGGCAGGAGATCTCGCTCATGCGCAAATACTCATCGAGACTGTCGCCAGCAACCCCATATGACAGCATCCCAATTGCCACCGTGCATTTCTGATAACCGGAAAACCCAATCCTACCACAGGCATCCGGCTTGCAAATGAAGTAATCGTCATATCCGGCCACGCCTTGCATGATACGCTTGAATAGCGGCCTCCCCATTCGGTGCCGGCGTCGGAACAGGTGGGAAGGAAACACATGATTTGTGTGATGAAAGTAATAATTGAAAAGAAGAAGATGGCCGCCTTGTTTGTTGCGGGCCAGCGCGTAAGCACGGCCCCTAATCGACCCCCGACGAATTGAACGCCTGATCTAATTATGTTGACGGTACCAGAGAGCAGCACTCACCAGCAACTCGGTGTCGCCGTCGGAGTCCTCGCCGTCGCTGTCCATGAAGTGCTTGAAGAAGAACTCGTAGTCGTTGTCGGCCATGGCGTCGCAGCGGCCGGCGGCGGCGACTGCTGTCTTCGTTGCCCGCCGAAGGGTGGCCAGAGAGATGGTTGCGGCGGAGAAATCGGGCGGCGACGACAGGCTGCAGGGAGGGTGGCGGCGACGAGGTCGAGAGCAGGGGTTTGGGGATGAAAATGGGAATGTGCTCTGTGGCTGACACGCGGGCCACTATGATGCTAGGGCGGACGAGACAATGCTCCGTCCGTGGTCCGGGTCGATGCAAACCCGGCCCAAAATTTAGGACGAAAATGGGTTAATCCGGACGAAAAGGCGGATGTCCGCCCAAATGTGTCGCCCCGCTGGACTACGTTTTTGTCCATTTCCCGCAAACGGACCGTGCTGGACCAAATCGTCGGTACGCTGGAGGTGACCTAAACTTCCGTTTCTAAAAAAAAGAATCAACGTAAACTTCCACCTCTCCCCAAGTCTCCGGCCCAATTGCTAACGTGCTTTTAATTTTTTTTCCAGGTAAACGCGCTTTTAATTAACCTCTAAGACTGGTGCTAAATTGACAAGACTTGGGCAAGCCGCCCTGCACGGGCGGCACTGAGAAATGTCCGACATCCGTTTCGGCGCCGACGGCTTCGACGGCTCCAGCAGCAGCAGCCCATCCTCCGTCTCCGGTCCTTCCGACAGCGACGCCTCCACGGACGAGTACTGCCCGGACGACCCGCGAGAGTTCCGGCGCCACGTCTCTTCTCTCCCCGAGTTCGAGGTTTCTGACCCCAGTGCCTTCCGCTCGACTTCGCCGTCGTCCAACTGCGTCCTGGCCGATGTCGACAAGCACCTCGAGCGTATGCTCCTCCTCCTCCCTGCCTTCTCCTCTCCGCCCGACGCCGCGACGCGCGCAGACGCGCTACGGCAGTGGCTCACCGGCTTTGACGTCGGCTGGGTGCTGGACATGGGAAGTATTGACGACGTCGTCGTCCCGCGGCGGGAAGTCGGCAGGAGGGTGAGGGCGTGGGTGCAGGCGCTGGGCACCATGGAGCGCGTCTTCCGGCGCCGGTACCGCGAGGCCCGCAGCCCGGCCAACGACGCCGCGGCCGCGCAGCTGGCGGCGCTGGGGGAGCTCGCGTCCCAGAGCGCCGGCGCCATGCTGGTCCTTGCCGGCGCCGTGGCCGCGCCGCTGGGGAATTGCTCCCCGTCGAGGCTGCTCGCGGCGCTCGACGTGTACGTGCCGCTCTCGGAGGCGTACCCGTGCCTCGCGAGGACCTTCTGCTGGGGCCCCTCCCACCCCGTCACGGCCGCGTCCGACGCCGCGCTCGTCGGCCTCGTCGCTGCGTGCATGACCTCAGGTCCTCGTCCATGCGCGCCGACTACTACCCTTGGTGGCGCATGCCGCAGGGCGGCGAGGTGCACCCCTGCGTCGCCTTCTGGATGGGCTACTTCATCCTCGACGATGACGACGACGACATGCCAACTACGTTCCGCTGGTGACGGAGCTCATCTCGTGCCTGGAGGCTGCGCTAGAGGAGAGCTCAAACATGCTCGCGTTCCCGGGGCTGAGGCAGGTCTTCATGCTGAACAACACGAGCGCCATGGTGAGCCGCGCCGTGCGCTCCGACCTCAGCTTGCTCCTGCCGCCCGGCTGGGTCCGGGCACGCGAGCAGCCCATGGAAGGCTACATCAAAAGCTACGTCCAGGCTTCATGGGCGCCCGTCCTTGACGACAAGCGAGGAGCAGCCTTCAACGTCGTCCTCCGTCGACGGAATCTGCTGAGCGCATTTTATTCGGCGTTGGAGAATGCGTGCAGCATGCAGAGAGGCTGGAAGGTGCCCAACCCGGCGCTCCGGGCCACACTCCGGAGAATAGTGTTGGAGAATGTCGTGCCGGCATCCTGCCGGTTCTGGATGACCACCCAGAGGTTGAGGTGCCCGCTGGGCGCACCACCGAGGAGCTGGAGCATCGGTTGTCCGAGCTGTTCGAAGGATAGGAAACGAAGTCTTTCGTTTTTTGTATCTGAAATTCTCAACACCTGATCCATTTGGGGTTGGATTCAGAATCCTTACATGTACCGTCAGCGTCCTTACGGGCTTGTGCACTCTGAGTGCTCCTCCTTGTTGATCTAAGCAGCCGGTGCATCATAAGATTTTTTTAATTCGTTTTTAGAGTCTTCGATTGTAACTAGGACACCATAGGATAAGGTCTCCTGAGTCCAGGTCGCGTACGGGAATCAAACCGTATTGCATTAGGTCTTTTCTTTGAGTCCGTTTTAAACTCAGATCGCCTGTGATCTGGGGTAGCGTCGTGTTGGACATGGATTCACGTCGTGTTGGACGCGGGTCAGGCGCAAGCCTATATAAATCAGAGAAGCAGACAGAAAACGCTGCAGGTTATTGCGGCAAAATTCCTCTCCACCGAAACCCTAGTTTTTCCTTGCTTGATTGCGTGTAAAGGCTCACGCTAAGTTGCAGGAACTACGTCTGATCTAACAAGTGGTATCAGAGCTTCGTTTTGATCTCCAGGCAGCAGGAGGCGCGTCAAAGGAATTGACGTCGGCGACTTACCCTCGCCTGGATCGCAGTGACCATGCCATGTGGGTGATGAAGATGACCTGCTCATTGGAGGCGCAAGAGCTCTGGGATGCAGTCAACCCGGGCGGTCCGCTGTATGCCAAGGGCGGAGCCCAGTACCGAAAGGATCGTCAAGCGCTGTCCGCGATCTACTCGGTGGTACCGAGAGATGTACTCGGTCACCTGGCCAGAAAAGGCTCAGCCAAAGAAGCTTGGGCAACAATCAAGAAGTTGCATCAAGGCCATGAGCGTGTCAAAGAGGCAAATCTGCAAACGCTTATGAGGCACTATGAAAGCTTGAAGATGGATGATAGCAAGACGGTCGACGGATTCGCCGCGAGAGTGGCAACCCTAGTAACCTCCATACGTGAATTGGGGGAAAAGATCGAGGATGCTTCACTGGTGCGGCGTTTCCTGCGGGCAGCACCTCCTCGTTACATCCATATAGTCACATCGATTGAGCAGTGTGTTGACCTCAAAACGCTCACGATGGAAGATCTCGTCGGAAGATTTAAAGCACACGACGAACGGGTTCGTGTCTGCCTCAGTGACGCGAAGGAAAGTGAGCAGCTCATGCTCACAAAAGCTCAATGGATGAGCATGAACAGCAAGTCCAATCAAGTTGAAGTCGGAGGATCTGGAAGTGGAGTAAAGAAGGAGAAGCGCCCTGGAACAACAGAGGCAAAGAAGGGCCAAGGCGCCCAGGAAAACAACTCCAAGAAACCTAAACCAAAATTTGATCGAAAGAAGATTAGGTGCCACAATTGTGGCATCTACGGCCACTTCAAGTCAGAGTGCAGAAAACCGCCGAAAGAAACGGCGTATATCGCAAGGGAAGATCATGATACTTCTGATGCTTCAGATTTGTGAGCTTCAGGAGGATGTACAACAATGCGCGTCCGAACAGTACGTGCCAGAACAGCAGCTCGTGCCGGAACAACAGTTTGTGACAGAAACGGTGAAGCTTGTGGAAAAGAAAGTACATCTTCATCAGAAGGATCGGGTGAAGAACGATGCCAATTCTTGGTATCTAGACTCGGGCGCTAGCAATCACATGACTGGCTCTCGAGCTCAATTTTCAGAGTTGAACACCGGCGTTGGTGGAATGATGAAGTTTGGTGATGGAACCACGGTGCCAATCTGTGGACAGGGCACGGTGCTGTTTGAGACGAAGACGGGAGAACACAAGGCATCGACAGATGTTTACTATATTCCCCGATTGACAAGCAACATAATTAGTCTTGGTCAACTCGCAGAGAGGGGATACAAGATAGTACTTGAAGATGGAGACATGCTTGTCTATGACCGTCAAAGACAGTTGCTGGTTCGTGTTAGGCGGGCCAAGAACTGGCTCTATGTACTGAATTTGGAGCACTGTGATCCGGTGTGTCTCATCGCAAAGATAGAAGAAGAAGCATGGAAGAGGCATGCACGATACGGGCACTTGAATTTTCATGCTCTTCGTCAACTCGGTCAGAAGGATATGGTCCGAGGGCTCCCATATATTGAACATGTGGAGCAGATATGCGATGGGTGTCTTGTGGGAAAGCAGAGGCGTGCACCGTTCCCACAAGAGTCCAGCTACCGTGCTATTAAGGTGCTTGAGATGATACATGGCGATCTTTGTGGTCCCATCTCTCCACCTACGGCAACAGGCAATAGATACTTTCTGCTGGTTGTTGATGATTTTAGCAGATACATGTGGTTGGCCTTACTGAAGAGCAAGGACCAAGCCCTGGAAGCGTTTAAAAGAATCAAGAAAGCAGCAGAAGTTGAAGCAGAAGCAAAAGTAAAAGCCTTCCGAACGGATTGGGGGGGGGGGGTGAATTCACTTCAAATGAGTTCAGTGCTTACTGCGAAGCACACGGAATTAAGAGGTATCTCACAGCGCCTTATTCGCTCCAACAAAACGGCGTGGTAGAAAGAAGAAATCAAACTATTGGCGGACTTACCGGGACGTTTCTGGGGCGAGGCCGTATCAACGCCCGTGTACTTGTTGAACATATCGCCGACCAAGAGTGTGAACGGCATGACCCCTTATGAAGCTTGGTGCAGAAGAAAACCTGAAGTGGGACATCTTCACACGTTCGGCAGTATTGCGCATGTGAAGACCGTGACTGGACACGTCGCGAAGCTTGATGACAGAAGTACACCGATGGTGATGATCGGGTACGAGACCGGCTCGAAGGCATATCGAGTATATAATCCTATGACAAAGAAGGTGGTCGTCTCTCGCGATGTGATACTTGAATAAAACAAGAAGTGGAACTGGGATGCGATCGATGATCCAAACCAAGAAAGGTATGATGAAGTATTTCATATTATCTATGATCGTGTTGTTGATGCAGGTCATGATGCTGGTCATAATCATGACCACAACAACGATCAAGAGGCGCCTCCCACACCGTCGGTGCAAAGCACAGCACCCGGACGGGAGGATTCAGGGACAATCAGTCCCTCTGCCGCGGCAGCAGGTTCGTCTGCCGCGGCAGGAAGCAAGGCGTCTACCGCGGCAGGAAGTAAATCTGCCGCGGCAGAAAAAGCTGCAGCGGCAAGGAGAGAAGCTGAGGAGCGTGCCATGTCAGGAGCAGATGATGGCATGTCCAGTGACTCCGACGATGAAGTGGAGGCCTCAGCGCCTCCAGTACGTGTTCGACGATCAACTCCTGAACGTCTTCGACCTCTGAAGGATATTTACAAGAGGACCAAACCGGTAACTGCAAAACCGGCTAGACGCAGGCCACTAAAAGGCCGTCGCTGTCTCCTCGGGGCTGAGGAACCAGCGACATTTGAAGATACAGAATCGGAGGCGTGCTGGCAGCAGGCCATGTCTGAAGAGATGAACTCAATTCGAGAGAACAAGACATGGAGTTTGGTGACACTTCCTGCTGGGCATTGAACTATTGGGCTTAAGTGGGTCTTTAAAGTAAAAAAAGACTTAGAAGGAAACCTGGTAAAGTATAAAGCACGTTTGGTTGCTAAAGGTTATGTCCAGAAGCAAGGCATTGATTTTGATGAAGTATTTGCTCCAGTTGCGAGGATGGAAACCGTGCGATTGTTGATTGCTCTAGCTGCACATGAGGGTTGGAAGTTGCATCACATGGATGTGAAATCTGCATTTTTGAATGGTGGATTGCAAGAAGAAGTTTATGTGAGCCAACCTCCTGGATTTGTTGAAGATGGCAGCGAGCAGAAGGTGTACAGGTTGCACAAAGCACTATATGGACTTCGTCAAGCCCCACGGGCATGGAATGCGACAAAACATTGTTGTCAATAGGTTTTGAGAGAAGTCAGCTAGAACATGCTGTGTATAAAAGAGGAGAAGGGAAAACTCGGCTACTTGTGGGTGTATATGTGGATGATCTGGTGATCACAGGGGCAAGCGAGGTGGAGATTGCAAAGTTTAAGAAACAGATGAAGGATTTATTTAGTATGAGTGACTTGGGGCTGCTCAGCTATTATCTTGGTATTGAAATGTTACAAGTACCAGGAGGAATATTCATTGGACAAGAAGCTTATGCTAGAAAAATTCTTGAAGTGTCAGGCATGGAAGATTGCAACTCCACACAAGCACCGATGGAAGCCAAGCTGAAATTAAGTAAGCAAAGTGATTCACCATTGGTTGATCAAACCATGTACAGGAGCCTTGTTGGTAGCTTGAGATATTTGGTGAATACTAGGCCAGATTTGGCCTATGCCATTGGCATTGTGAGTCGCTTCATGGAATCCCCAACTACAGAACACATGAATGCGGTGAAGCACATACTGAGGTACGTGCAGGGATCAATTGATCAAGGCTGCTACTATGCAAGAAGAAAGAAAGAAGCTGATTGGATGGAAGGGTTTAGCGACAGTGATATGGCAGGAGATGTCGATGATCGTAAAAGCACAACTGGGGTGGCATTTTTCTTTGATGGAAACATTTTCGCAGAAGCAAAAGGTAGTTGCACTTTCATCTTGTGAAGTCGAATACATAGCAGCAGCGTCCGCAGCTTGTCAAGGGGTATGGTTGGAGCGTCTCCTCAGTGATCTCCTCAATCGTGAACCAAGGAAGATAATCTTGAAGATTGACAACAAATCCACAATCTCTTTGTGTAAGAATCCGGTGCATCATGATAGAAGTAAACATATTGAAACACGGTTTCATTATATAAGAGAGCAGGTGGAAGATAGAAGTTGAATATGTGAGAACCGAAGACCAGATGGATGAAATTTCTCGAGATGAGAACAAAGATCGGCATGATTGCAAGAAGTGAAGCACACGCAGCTTAGGGGGTGATTGTTGATCTAAGCAGCCGGTGCATCATAGGATTTGTTTAATTCGTTTTTAGAGTCTTCGATTGTAATCAGGACACCGTAGTATAAGGTCTCCTGAGTCCAGGTCGCATACTGGAATCAAACCGTATTGCATTAGGTCTTTTCTTTGAGTCCGTTTTAAACTCAGATCGCCTGTGATCTGGGGTAGCGCCGTGTTGGACGTGGATACAGGTTGTATTGGATGCGGGTCAGGCGCAAGCCTATATAAATCAAAGAAGCAGACAGAAAACACTGTAGGTTATTGCGGCAGAAATCCTCTCCACCGAAACCCTAGTTTTTCCTTGCTTGATTGCGTGTAAAGGCTCACGCTAAGTTGCAGGAACTACGTCTGATCTAACACTCCTGAGGATATCAGATGTGCCTCCAGTGTCATTGGCCGGTTGTATCGTGACAACGTCATGCTTCAGATCAGGTTACCTCTTTGTTTGAGCCCGTTCGGAGAGAGTATATCTAAGAGGCAGACCCCCACTACCCATTTTCCTACCATCTCTTTAAGGTTTCCTTTGTTTAGGTTGTAGCTGAAAACAAGCCATCTGGAAGAAGCTAATTTTCTGCTGGAGCTGGAAGGCTAGAGGTAGAACTTACTTGTTTTTGTTTAGAATGACTACGGAACTGTGGCTTGAACTCGATGGAGTGGAATGTCTGAAATGCCCTTGTATGTTGTAAATTCTGTCTGTCTGCTGAGTTTACTAATTTAAAGATAATTGGCGTGTTTAGGTGTTGTTATAAGTATAAATTGTTTGATTTTGTCAAAATTTCCATAAAGTTGCATATTTTATGCGTAAAAGTTCCATACATACAAAGCACATATGACCAATTGCGGATTTAGGATTAATTCACCAGAGCCAAAATTCGAACTTAAATTTTTTGAAACCTCTTCGTTTTATTTAGACAAAAATCTTCACTTAAGTTGTAAACTTGAAACGTACTGACAATGGAGTTCATGTCGTCCGCTCGCTTTCTCTTCCAAGACCATCTCTTCTTCACCAGCAATCTTCCCTCGTATTCACTGATTCATGTTTCCCTCGCTGCCCCATCCATCGCCACCATATTTCTGACCAACTTCGCCATTCTCCGCGAGCTGCCGCCGTCGCGGCCCTGTTCGTTGGTTTCCACCTTCGCAGCCGCACTGATCTCCAAGCTGTCATTTTGAGTTGTGTCAAGCGAGGCTCCAGCGCGACCATCACTGCACCTAATTGGTTTCCCAATCGAGCTGCAGCCTGCGGGTGATGTGGATTTGAGCAAAGGTTTGCCGGTTTTTGTCCGGTGCCCGAAAGAGCCCATGTAATCAGGAGTATCAGGAGGAGGAGCCACTCTACAAAGTGAGCTCTACTCTCCCTGTTTTTGGCTTAAAACAAATGGATTCATCTATTTCTTATGTTTTGATTGGTCTGTGATGCGATTGTGTGGTTGGTTTCACCGTTTTATTAAAAGGGCAGGAGGTGTATCAGCCGGCCATTGCCTATCAACGGAAAGAGGAGCCTATACTCTAGTTTAAATGTTCAGTCTATGATACATAAATATCACTATCAGTATCCTCTTCCTCTCTCCGTTAAAGCTAATCTTTCCTGAAGTTGAGTTCTTCACAAATTGGGAGGATGTTATTTCCACTGTTACCCACACAATTTCTTTGCAGACTTCTTTATTTCTGTATTGACAATCTTGAGGCCTCTGGTAACTATGTTTCAATTTTATCTTTCATCGTCTTCCTTTCTTGATGATGTGCAGAGAGCATGTCAGTGCCGGAAATTGACGAGATTTGGTTAGTCCACGCATTCTTTCATGCTAGCAATGCATGTCTGTTTACATACTTCATTCTTCACTTCTTTTAGTTGTACAGAATCATCCTGGAATCATACCAAGACGTTTAATCATGGGAATGGATGAGTATTTATTCAAGTTCTAAGAAGTCCCAATAAGTGTTAGGTATATATAGTACTACAGGCAAGGCATCTTAAGCTCTCCAATCGCACACATATAAAGGAACACATTATCGAACAACAAAAATCCACTCATGTCCGTAAGAAAACATCAATCTTCACCAGAGAACCCTATTATTGTACATGGCCAGCACATTGAGAAATGGTAACCTTTATTATCATAGTAGTTGACAGCCACATATTACTGAATTAACATGTGAACACAATGCTGTGTGTATATGAACACAAGATTGTGTTTTGTTATCCTCTCCTTTTTTTCTGAATAATTAACTGTAAAGAGTGATGTAAAATAGAACAGAACAGTTCCTTTTTCCTGATGTAGCCTGACAATGTATTTTCCATGGCTGATGCCAACGACAATGTTGTTTCCCTGTCTTGAGCATTTTAGCCTTTGAATCAGACAAGATCACCACTTCTAATTCAGCCGACTTTCAATTTACAATGGGTGCTCGAACATGCTACTGGGTCAGACAAGGTTACAAGGAACACTTCTTGCTTTTGGCCGACACTAAAAATAATAGAAATAATTATGCTTACAAAAGCACCAGTAATTTTCTCAGATAAAGCAGCAACATTATCAATAAGAAAAGCGAATATTAGAGGCGTGGCTTAACTTGGGCTGGAGGAGATGCCAACGGCCCATATATACTTAACGGGCCTGCCTTGGAGGAGATGCCAACGGCCCATATATACTTAACGGGCCTGCCTTCGTGTGGATCGGCAGCGAAGATCCACTGCAAAGCACTACTAGAAAATGTACGAAGACTAGTCCTCTAAAAAAAAATGCACGATGACTAGTATACGCGTATCCGCTCAAGAGAACCTAGTATAAGGAGGTGAGTTGAAACACAATCAACGTCCGGCCATCGTCTTGGTATCTACTTTATAAGGTTTTGTGTGTTTTTAGCCGAGGCGTTTCGACGGTGGAAGCGACGACGTACAGATTAATGGTCTGCCGACTCCATCCTTGTTCTCGCGTGGCTATCATGGTTTACTCCATGGAGTTTGTAGATCTCCCGGCTCGTAATTTTGTGATTTTTGTCATTTTCCTCATCGGTTCGGCGATGATTCAATGGTTCGACAACTTGTCTTGCCAAGAGTGTGTTCCCGGCCATCGCGCGTTCAACTATCTCAAGTTCTCACCCACTCGGGTGGACGGCTCATGCGGCTTAGTAAAACCTATAAGGTTAGTCCAGCTCATGCGGCTCATGCAGATTTGGTCTTCCTACAGTTTCGTCACCAGCAATTTGGAGATATATCAAGATACGAATGGCGCAGCTAGATATGTTTGTTTCAAAGATTTTTTATGTAACTTTCGGTTCATTCGAAGTCTTTGTTGTCATTTTAATTTTGCCAATTAGTTGTACTCAGTTCGTTTAATAAATAAAACCAGATAGTTGTTCTAAAAAAAATGTACGAAGGAAACCCTAGCCGTCGCTGCCGTCTTCGAGAAAACTTCAATCTCCGGCAGTTCCACCACGGATCAACGTCTGGCATCTAGTTTGCTATCTTCTTTTGTTAGGTTTGTGTGCTCTTTTCTGTGGCATCTTGGCGATGGAGACGTCATCGTCTAGAAGATTGTTGTCTTGACTTCTTCCTCGTCCGGGTGTAGGCATTGCAACCTATGTCATGGAGTCAGTGGTTCTCATAACACACTTTTTCATGTTTTTTGTCTTTTTCCTTATTGATTCAACGACGGAGAAGCAGTTTTACAGCTTGTCTTGTAAGGGGTATGACCCTGACCATGGTGCGTTCTTTGAGGTTAGTTCATCATGTGCAATCATGGTATTCCGTAATTTTGTCAACGAATACGTGGAGAAACATCAAGATGCGAAGGGTGGATCAAGAGAAGTTTACTTCGAGGGACTACAATGAAGCTTCTAGCTTTGCCTCATGAATCAATAAAGACAGATCGTTGTTTAAAAAAATACTAGAAACTGTACGACATTTCCCTCAAAAAAACAAATGCATGACCCAACTGCTCAAAAATAAAAGTATCATGGAATAGCGCGCTTCGCTGTGCGGTAGAGTTCTATCAAGGTTCTTCAAGAAATAAACTTAATAAGAAGATTTTCGTGAAATGAATTTAGACTACGTCTGGACTTTGCGGGGCAAAAAGATGAAGGCAACTTAAACAGAACTAAAACCATTAGCAAGCGAGAAACCCGGTTTATATACATGACTAACATACGTTTTCTGATGTTGGTATGACTTTACTCTTTTACACAAGAAAAAAGTTCATTTTAAATCTTGAACTTGTAGAACTTATGAGAATCAAAATCTAACTTTCTAATCCCGGGTTCTCGAACCCTAACCTAATTAATCCCGGTCAATTTTTTTTTCAGAAAAATTAATCCCGGTCAATTAAGTCCTCAACCCGAGTACCCGACAAAAACCGTTTGGTCCGATTTGGGATTAATGACTGAGTAAATAAGGCCGGGATTGCAGATGGGCTTTAGGCATATGTCGGCCCATTTGTCTGGCCGCATCAGTGTTCCCCTGGGCAATTCCCACTAGATGCCTCAACCGTTCGCCCCCTGGCCTGGCTTTGTTATCTATCGTGAGCGCATCCCGGAGGGATGGAGCCGTTGAGTAGGGGTGGACATAAAAAGCTGAAACTAGAAAACGAATCCAAATTAACCGGAACAGAAACCGAAATTGGTATTGCCGTCAAGATATATCGAGCGATAGGCCTATGAGATATTCACGCATGAAATTCAAAAAGGTATTGTCAACATGTCTACGGAGTTCGCATTTGGAAATCGTGGTGAATAGTGAATACTCCGTACCAAACAATTTCCTGGAGTAGCGCCCGCTTCATCGACCAATACGGAGCATGGCACTTGCAGGGCCTGGGTGATGCCCTTCATGCTGAAGATCAAGCACGCATCGGAAATGGGCTGCAATCGCATAATTCTGGAGAAGGATACAGTGAACCTTAAAGCAAAATATCACTAGCGAGGATTTCGATCTGTCAAAACTCGGTGCTTTGTTTACTGAACTGAAATATCTTTTGATGCGTTTGATGTATCAGTTTCCCCACGGGATTGTAACATTGTAGCACATCACTTGGTTGTACATGGTGCAAAACACTCTGGAATTGGTAAGCATGAAGTGTGGTTTGGCCAAGTTCCTTCTGGTGTAACTGAACTTGTTGATGGTGATTCAGCCAGCAGAGTGAGGTAATGCAATGGTTGTGTACGTGTTCCTTTCAAAGAAAAATCACGCAGCAGGACACCCTGTATCCCGGAGAATTCGTTCTCGATGCTAAAGTTTGTTGATGCTGTGAGAAGCTGTACTGAAGTTGCGCACACTGACAACATACACTGGCCCCGTTTAGTCGTAACAGTATACTATGAGCTATCTGGTTGGTTAGTACTACCTCCATTCTAAAACAGAAGAAGTTTAATCTTTATCTAAGTCAAATTTATTAAAGTTTGAACAATTTTAAGTATACTATAAAAATACATAAGGACGAATTTAATAAAACTAATTTAAGGTCATACATGTCTATAAATTTAATCAAAATTTAAGATCCAATTAAGGAGGAAATTGCATGCCAGATCCTCAAACTTGGCAGGCATGTTCAGTTTCATCCATTAACTTGCAAACTTTGAAAACGAGACCTTAAACTTAGCAAATTGGTTCATTTTAGTCCAAATCAACGAATTCATGATTAATTCGGCTATGCTGGCAACTAACGTAGACATGGCCGGCATAAGGGGTCCTTTTTGCAAATTTTCAGGCGATGGAGTTAGGTCTCGTACCCGATCCACAAAGCCAAATCCTTCAAAGTCTTGAACCGATGGTTCAGAAGCGCCGTCAGCTGCTTCGTCGTATAGCAGTCAACACCACCGCCCCCGTCGCCTCCCCTGTTCCCTTGGCCGCCACCGATCACGAGAACGTCGCCGATGTAGGGCCGAAGTGGGTTCACCAGCGAGAGAGGCGACTTTATCATGTCTTGGCCCTAGAGGATGAGAGCATATCGTGGCCACAGGGAGGATAGCCAGAGGATGAGGAAGGGTATTTTGTGAAAATATCGCAGTTATCACCTCCTCCAAGCGAGGGCTAGACCATGGGTTCGAGATCTAGCTCTTCCAAAGGGTTAAAATGGAAGATTTCATCGCCCAAAAATTCGCGAAAGAACCCGCCCGAACCAACCATGTCCACATTAGCCGCCAACATGGCTGAATTTAGCCCGAATTCGTCGATTGGACTAAAATGAATCGGCGTGCCAAGTTTTTAAGATCTCATTTTTCAAGTTTGCAAGTTAATGGATGAAACTGAATATACCTATCAAGTTTAAGGACGCGTCATGCAATTTCCTCTAGAATTAAGTTTGACGCAGGGAGTAGAATCCATCCCTGCCT
This sequence comes from Brachypodium distachyon, assembly GCF_000005505.3. Taxonomy (NCBI): domain Eukaryota; kingdom Viridiplantae; phylum Streptophyta; class Magnoliopsida; order Poales; family Poaceae; genus Brachypodium; species Brachypodium distachyon. The sequence goes on from NC_016135.3 coordinate 5,851,820, forward strand.
GCGCAAAAGGTGATTCTTGTTTTTAGGGCCACAAAAGGGCATTTTTGAAAACGCTGATTGTTCTGTTTTAATATATATGCTCCCTATGATCCAAAATATAATATATGCTCCCTCTGATTCAAAATAAGTGTCGCTGATTTTGTAGGAATGCAATTTTATGGACAGGAGCGAGTATCATTTTTCTCTAAAAAAAAAAGCAACTCTGATACTCTACAACACACTTATCTAACACTTCCACACACACACACACATCACCACCAACAGAACGGCAGTACTTACGCTGCATGTGCCGCCCGGAACGGCCGTTGTGGAACCTACGTGCATACGCGACCGCCAAAGCTAAGGCGCGCACCAACCAACCGCGATCGAGTAAACGACGTGGCCACCTACTGCTCAAATCGATCATGCATGCATGCACGCCATCAATTCTCGATCCAGAAATTCGGCGCGCCAAACACGAATTAGCCGACCCTTCGTTGTCTCGCATCACTGCACACCGGCCCTTCACCGCCAGATCAACCGAGCTGTTATCGCTCTGCTCCCACGCCTATATAAACCAGCCATGCCTTGCCTCTTCCACTCATCCAGCAACTTAGCCAGTACTCCACTTCACACACAAGCAAAGCAGAAGCGATCCATCAACGGTTCAGGCATGGGGGCTGCTCCGCGAGCACTTGCCCTCGCCGTCCTGCTGGCGATCGCCGTGGCCAATGCCGAGGCGGCGTCCGTCGTGGTCGGCTTGGCCAAGTGCGCCGACTGCACTAGGAAGAACATGAAGGCCGAGGAAGCTTTCAAGGGTAACTAAGCCACATACTGGCATAGATATCTCGTTGCTCACTGTTTTTCATCGATCCTGTGCTTACATTAATTACATGACTCCTATATGTATGTCAGGTCTTCAGGTGGCGATCAAGTGCAAGAACAGCAAGGGCGAGTACGAGAGCAAGGCGGTGGGCGGGCTCGACGGCACCGGCGCGTTCAGCGTGCCCCTGGCATCAGACAACGCCGCCGCGGACTGCGTGGCGCAGCTCCACAGCGCCGCCTCCAACGCGCCGTGTCCCGGCCAGGAGCCTTCCAAGGTCGTGCCTGTGTCCAAGGGCACTTTCGGCATCGTCACCGGCGCCGCCACCGCCAAGACTACCACGGCCAGCGACGCGGCACCGGAGTGCGCGTCGGCCACGCTGTGCGGGCCCATCAAGAAGCACTTCCTGGACCATTTCCACAAGAAGCCCGTGCCGCCGAAGCCGGAGCCTAAGCCGGAGCCCCACCCGGACTACCACCCCGTGCCCCCCACCACCCCGACCTACGGCGGCGGAGGCCACCCGACGCCCATCTACCACCCTCCCGCACAGCACTAGATGAGTTACCAAGTTGTGATCACTCATCAGTGAGTGAGTGAGTGAGTGATCGACGTTGCTATCAGACTGTCAGTTGGGTGCATGGGTCGTCAACGTCAGCCTTGTTTTGGTATCCGAAGAGAGTTCAGAATAACAATTGTGTGAGGAGGTATGACTGTGTCAGGCAAGTGTGCCGGGTGTTTCTTTATTAAGGTTTGTAATGTCTGTGTGGTTTTCTGTACAAGGAGTTATTATCATCTATGGTATTTATTATATTGCCATTGAGCCTCATCCACAGAAATGCTCGACAGGATTGATATGTGATAAGCTAGGACAGCGTGGTTTCGCTGTTACTAGGATAGTTGTCTGGAATCAGGTTTACTTTCAGTAAGTTTTGTGGCGATTGAATCTTTCTTGTATCGATCCAGACGTCTTTTGCATGAGCATAGTGTAGAAAGCTGAGGTTGAACCTTAATTCTCTGCCGTCTACACGAGATATAGAAAGAGTACATGCCAAGTTACTCGGTTTAAATCTAGTGTATAATTTTATCTCTAATTCAAATTTTGAACTAAAACCACCACAAGAATTTATGAATCGAGGAGTATATTATATTTTTTTTTACATTTCACTAGTCTTTCGGTATGTTTGATTCATGCCAACCCATAACCTATGAATTATTGCCAACAATTGACTAGCCAAAAAACTGGTTAGAGATTTCTTGGCCCCAAGTTAGCCAAAATTTTGGCAAAAATCATGAAGGGAATTTGAGGTAGGTGGGCAACATTTCATAGGAAACCAACATTTTGGCAACCAACCAAATGAAGACCAAATTTTTATTGGCTGACAAAATTTTGACAGGGAAGTGTGGCACCAAACCAAGCATGAACTTTAACTTCTATCTCTTCTTCCGCTTCGGCTTTATCAACCGCCTCTCTGAAGTCTCTAATGAACTGAAACCTAGCTAGGACGGTGACCTTGTCCCGTGTCCCTTTTTCTTCTTTTCCCTTTACGCGTCTCTTCCCTCTTGCAGTCACACTGGGAGTGATCATGAATGCGAATGATTATGCGGGCGCTTCGATACAGTTATACTAGGAAAATTATCTTTGGTAAAGTTAACTCTTTGAGCGGGCATTAAAGAAAACGGTTTTGCTATTTCTAAGACGACCGAGAAATATCTATTTCTCGCCCGCAAAAAAGAGAGAAATAACTATTTCTAAGTCGACACTAATGACCATCTATCCAATCATTGAGATTCGTGCAAGATTCCTAAAAGTATAAAATGATGAGAAAATGTTAATTGGATGGCTACGACGTCGACTGAGAAATCGACACTTCTTAGAGAAAAAAATCTTCACTTTAAAAGGTACGCAGTTCATCTTCCATATATAGCTCTGTCTTTTTATGCTACACACATCAGGATGCAAAAGAGCAAGGCAGCAAGAATTAATTAACCGAGAAAATTGTACATTTGATACAGCCCAAACATATACAATTCTTCGATCTTGTGTTAACTGAAGGTAGCAACGTGTCAGTACATCAGTAGATGCTTTCTCATCTTATCCACGAAGTAGTAGAGCTGCTGACCACTCCACCGCTTCTCCACCTTCCAAAGGACTGGTAGATTCTTGCTGGGTGGGCGTGCATGACAACTCTGTTGCACGCGTACTGTATGCACATTCATCACGCCGAAAGTCGGGTAACACGCACTCGCGACATTCTTGTTCGGTTCTCCCCTCCCGTCTCTCTTGATATTTCCCCTTTTGTTTCACTCCCAACTAGTAATACCTTTCCTTTTCACCCTTACCTGCGTGGCTGCGCATTGCGCTCTATCTAGCTGGAAGCTCGCCCTGCCTCCACGTCCATATACAGCCGAGAATGCTGCCAAGTCAAACACTAACTTGCATGTCATGGCAATGCCACTAACTAATTAATTAGTATTAGCAACGTTGTTCCAAGTGCAGCTAGCAGCGCGCACAAGTCAAACACACAGCTTATGCAGGTGCAGCTAGTTTTTTATTTCCTTCTTTCTGCTGCTTGCTAGGTGGTCTTGGTTAGTCCTATCGTGGTCTCCCTGATGTTACCTAGCTAACATGTAAAAACCGATATTCACGACAATTACAATCTTACGATACATACGTGTACTAATTATCTTGTGTTGGCGTTGCTATATATTTCTACAGCAGCGCACGGCGCACACTGCACACAGAGACAAAGAAGGAATCACGAGAGAATCAGCTTTTGCTCCCCAGCGCTGGCCCTGTGCCCCGTGCATTCTGCTGCGTAGTAGCTCTTGCGCCGTTCGAGAATTGGCCCACGGATTCATGGAGGTTGCGGCACCCCGGTCGCCCCTTCTTCTTCCTCCTCGGACGAAGGTCCCTGTCCTGCCATTGCTACTGCTGCTGGTTGCCTCGCTTGCTCGACATGCTTCCTCCTCCGGTGAGTGCCCTCTGCGAGACACAGAGAGCACGACCCATCCGGCAATTCATTGGTGCCTGGCTTAATTTGCTTTGGTTGAAGCTTGATTCTGTTTGATTTGTCATCCATGCAGACGGGTCGCGCTACGATTACAGGGCTTATACTGAAGTACGTACGCAAGATAGTCAGAATCTCAATCTCCCTGTCTCTCCCTTGTTCTGCATGCTCAGCTGCAGTTCTTTTTGTTTTCCTTTCCTTTTCCAGTGCAAACCCCACCCTGAGCCTGCTCTGTACAACGGCGGCATCCTGCGTTGGGCGAAGAAGGTGAAGAACTTCAGAACACTGGATGAAGGCAACTACTCGCCGTCGTTTGTGCTCTACAACATGTCTGCGGCCACCGTGTACAGCTTCTCTTGTGAGTGACTCACTCCACGGCTAATTAATTATCCTTGTTTCCTTTATTATAGCTTGACTTGTTTTATCGAAATGTTCAAGCTAGAGCTAGTTGGATGATTCAGTGGCATGGGTGCATTTTAATTTGTTGAGCCAATGTACAAGCGAGTTAGTGATGTCATGGGTGCATTTTAATTTGTCACGGTCGTCTGTGCTCTACAACTGCTAGCTCTTTTTGAACATGTGCCACAGTACCAGTTCACTGAAATATTACAGCAATTTTTTGTCCGAGGAGTAATTACATTTGAAGACAAGGATGTTAATCAAAATTCTAGGAAATGTGACTGAAACTTCCAAAGCATTAAGACAACTTTCAAATAGGAAATCCCAGCGCGAAAAATGCAACATGCAGGGATGGATGCAGAGGGTGGCCCATGCTGAAATTTCCCTACACCATACTCTCTCCATTTTATAGTATCTTGGTTTGACACTTATATATTGATAATTTTTACTATAAATTTGATCAAATTTAGGAAGTTTGACTGTCAAGAAAAATTACATGCCCTACATTTTGGAACGTTTATAGTAAAAAAATAAATAAAAAACAAACCGAACCTAGACCAAAGTTCATATGAACATTATTCTCTATTGGTCCAAACTTTTGGATCCGGTGGGTCGGCATGGTGCCTGGTTGGATGGTATTCAAACATACAAGGACAAATCACGTAATATGAGAAATTAAAGACTATAATGATAAATTGATCCTAGCTTGAGCTCCCAATCACACCCCCTGTGTTTGTTCCTCGTCACTAAATTGACTCTTATTTGCACCTCTAATCGATGATACACACTGCGGTCTAATGGGTAATTAATTTACTCGAGATTAAAACTCATAGACTTCAGTGCATTTCTCAGAAGAATTTTTCTTTGGTTCTCTCAATTCTCTAATTTGTAGTTGTATTTTTGAACTAAGGGAGTATAAATATCTAAATGAACGTGTATTCATATTTTTTTGGACAAAATAAAATAAAATGAAATATGGACTTTTGATTTGAGCATGGAATGTCAAAACATCCGTACTCCTATGAAATAGTGAAAAATAATTACGCTTCCTTTAAAATGAAAAGTAATTATGCTTCCTTTAAAATCGAGGTAAATACAGCTTTTCACCTGACAGCGCTCCATAATAAAGGAATTGAACAAGCCATGGATAGCAGAATGAATCACGCAACAGTTAAAGCATCTACCTCGGGAGACCGGAGTTACGTCAAATGGTAACTGACCTGGTCTGCAAAACAGCATCTCAGTCAGAATTTTACGTGTTCAGGCCGGGTAGTACAAACCACACAGACAAACAAACAGAAGGCTCAGATCCTAGGAATCGGGATCTAATCTCTCTGTAAACCTGTCCTCGTTCTAGCTAGAATCCAAGGATACGGAACAAAATCACAGATCAGCCGGGAGGCTCTAGATCGAAACCACGCAGAAATGGGCAACGGGTAAGAGGCACCGAGGAAGACGGCCGTGGCAAGGTGTCAAATTAACCCGCGAGCTGAGCGTAGCGTAGCGTAGGGCCGCCGATGGAGGGGTGGTGGGGGACGAGATTCTCTCGTGTGCGCATGCGCGTGCGCGGACAGAAGTTGGGGCAAGACGGGGAGGTGGAGACGAGGGCGCGCAGCGAGCGGCCTGGGCAGATGGGGAAATGCAGAAGGAAAAAAATTGTATGCGCGCCAGCTGCGGTTCCAGAGGATTCGTGGCCGCGCGCACTGGACCATCAATCGATGGTCCGGTTCGTTCCATTCGTTGCCTAGCCCGAAGGTAACTGGTGGATTGATAGGCCTAGCTTTTTGGCTGCTATAGGATCTAATGATCGATCAGAATGAGCAAACTGCGTGCACGCATCCTCGTGTTCTGATTGGTAATTGGTATGGACCATCAGCCATATATAAGCCAACAAATAAACTAGCCAATGCAGTTCTAGCTAGGTTAGTTCAGTTATTAATTCGCTGGACCAAGAACAACAACAAAAATCCTTATTTCTAAGGTGACAATCTATGTTATTTATGTTTTATTATAATATTATAGACTATTTTATGTTAGCAGAGAAATCCTTATTTCTAAGGTGACAATCTATGTTATTTATGTTTTAGTGAGTATTCAATAAATGGCATTATATAAATTATGTGCAACTTTTGTTTTACAAATATTTAATTTAGTTCCACAGAATTTTTCCTTGGAACTATATATGTCATGGTATGCAAGATGCAACTTGGTCCATAAAGTAGATGACAATTTTCAAAGTTTCGGGCCCTAGACACCCAAAATTACATTCAGGGACATCTGGTGCCATTTGCTCATTTCCACATAATATCAACAGGTTTGCTATTCTGAATCATTTGAGAATTGCTACTTTTATGCTAAGATTTAAGAAAACTACAAGGTCTCTCAAGTTGAATAAGTATGAAAACAAAAACTAATGTAAGAACAAATGCTACTATTCACCTTAAACATATTTTAATTGTAAAATGCATTTGGACTAGGCATTTGTTACAAACTGACGTATTTGAATAAATTCTGGTTACCATGTTGCATTGCATAATTTGTTTTAGAAAAGTATTCGCTCCTTTTCTATTTCAACCCATTTTGAGGTCGTTTTAAGTCTATTAATGCTTCTAGGATTTTTTTTTAAAATGTTTACTTTTGCTGCCAGCGGTGAAATTTCTGTCCTGCATCAAAGGAAGCCTGGAGTTTTACGAGTAGTATATTCTAAATAGCAGTTCTTTCTTCTGGAGGAATTTATTATGGTACAATTATCTGCTCTGATAACATCTTATTGTATGGTTGATTGATTATCTAGGCTGGGTGAGAATCGAAGGGCCAGCAACTGCCCATGTGAAGGCAAAGATCCTGTCACTAGACAACGCTGCATCTCAGTGCCTGGGCACAGCTATGGTGCGAAATGACTGCTGGTCCTTTCTCAAGGGCGGTTTCAGTCTCGGCTCGGCTTCACCGACCTCCGTCCTCTATTTCCAGGTATCCATGTACAAATTGGTGTTTTTGTTGTTTGGCTGCAGAATTTGTCAACACAGCACCTCGCAATCTGTACAAAAGTGAAAGTATAATTTGAATTTTTGAACCGAATAACGACTCAGTTTTGCTCCTCTGCAGACTGCAAGCCCAAATGCCTCCACGGTTTCAATCAGGAGCGCCTCCTTGCAGCCGTTTTCCCCTGAACAATGGAGCCAACACAGAGAGGACCGCATCCAACTGGTACCACCACGTTGCTACTACTAGTACTCAGTACTAAATTTTGTTCCCCTCCTATTTGTCCAACAAGTACAACGTAGAGGACAAGGAAGAAACTGGTTGGGCGAAACTGACGGCAGTAGCATCTTGTCCTGTATTTGCCTAGATCCGTAAACGCTTCGTCAACATCCACGTGTCGGACAGCAACGGCAGCCGCGTCATCGGCGCCAAAGTCTCGGTGCACCAGATGAGCAGAGATTTCCCCCTGGGCTCTGCCATCAGCAAGACGATACTCGGCAACAGGCCCTATCAGGTCGGTCGCGAATCGATGAATTCCACGAATATCAATCATGTATTAGCAAATATTAGTATCAACTGATGGATCGATGGATGCACTGCAGGAATGGTTCAGCAAGAGGTTCAACGCGGCGGTGTTCGAGAACGAGCTGAAATGGTACGCCACAGAGCCGGTCCCGGGCAAAGAAGACTACTCCCTCGCCGACCAGCTTCTCAACTTCGTGCAGTCCAGCGACGCGGTAGCGCGCGGGCACAACATCTTCTGGGAGGACCCGAAATACACTCCAGGATGGGTGAAAAACCTCACGGGCGAGCAGCTCCGTGCCGCGGTGGCCGGCCGGATCGAGAGCCTGCTATCGCGTTACAAAGGCGACTTCGTGCACTGGGACGTGAGCAACGAGATGCTGCACTTCGGGTTCTACGAGGACCGGCTGGGCCGCAACGCCACCGCGGAGTTCTTCCGCACGGCCCGGCGCGCCGACCCGCTGGCCACGCTGTTCCTCAACGACTTCAACGTGGTCGAGGTCTGTGATGACTTGAGTTCCAGCGCCGACGAGTACGTGGCGAGGCTCCGGGAGCTCGCGGACGCCGGGGTTACCTTCGAGGGGATCGGGCTTGAGGGACACTTCGGGAAGCCCAATGTGCCTTACGTTCGCGCCGTACTCGACAAGCTCGGTACACTCCGGCTCCCCGTCTGGCTCACCGAGGTCGATATCAGCAGCTCCCTCGACCAGAAAACCCAGGTACCGACTCCTTTCGATTCATAATAAGTGTCGCTGATTTAATACAAATTGTTCTTGATCGCGTTTGCAGGCGGCGTATTTGGAGGAGGTGCTTCGGGAGGGGTTCGCGCACCCGTCGGTAGACGGGATGATGCTGTGGACGGCCATGGATGCGAACGGGAGCTGCTACCAGATGTGCCTCACGGACCGGAACATGAGCAACCTCCCGGCGGGGGACGTGGTGGACAAGCTGCTGGGGGAGTGGCAGACCAGGGAGGTCCTCGGCGCCACAAATGACCGGGGGTCATTCAACTTCAGCGCCTTCCTCGGGGAGTACAAGCTCTATGTGGCATACCTCAACTCCTCCGCCGAGGGGACATTCTCGCTGGCTCGCAGCGACGACACCAAGCACATCAGCATCCGCCTCTTGCCCTGATCGATCTGATCCAACGTCATGTCGACATATATTTACGATTTCTCATTTGTGCTAGCTGAACTTGGAGCTGTATGTATATGCACGGTTCCAGTTTAGATCGATGGATTTATATCATTAGCTGGTGGCAAGCGTATATTTGTTTGGACCCATATCTAGGCGCTTCTGTGCTTTTTGTAATGATCATGTTGTTCGTGTTACACTATTGCTGTTACTTGAAAGGGTGTTTGGTTTTCTTTTATGTTGCTGAACATAAATTTGAATGTTGTAAAAATCCATGGGTTGAATTCCAACTTCGGATAGGGCCTAGATATGGGTCGTTCCCACTATCGAACTATAAATCCACAGAATGAAGTGCAAATCCACCGCGCCGCATGGAACTTCGCGAGGGATTCCGCATATCAAGACTCTCTTCGGGAGACTCTGACCCAAACTACATTGCAGGCACAAAACCTTGGCTTGGCTTCAGATGCTTGTATCTCTTACAAGCACCGTAGATTTGTGTCTTGCTTGCCTCGTTACACAAATCTTCCATCTCCTTCGAAAACCTACTTATAGTGGCTACTCTTCTCCAAGCATCTGCAATATTCACATCTGCCCATCTAATGCAGCCAGCCCACCTCGTGATCATCTTCCTCCTTGCGCACGACACGAGCAACGTGCAATTGACAACTCTCAATTGGCACGAAATTGACAACTCCCAGTCTTGGAAATTTGGCAACTCTCAAACGGCATAAAATTGGCAACTCTCAATCGGCATAAAATTGGCAACTCTCAATCTTGGCAAATTGGCAACTCTCAATCCTCACAAAATTAGAAACTCGATCACCACGAAATTGGCAACTCTCAGCACGAAATTGGCAACTCTCAACACCGCCATAGCGCTGCTCCTCTCTTCCCACCTCGTCCCGAGCATGCCCATGGAGGAGGACATGGGGGATGCAGAGGCGCCATGGGCAGAGGAGATGCGAGCGGCCACGCGGGGGAGGAAGCGCCACGAGAAGGTTGACTGATGGCTGGAGGAGGGGGGCCCGGCGGCACCGGCAGCCACGGGCGAGGTGGACGGCGGCCGCCAAGGTCGCGGTAGGCGGCGCCGGAGGCTACGGTAGAGGTCCGAGCCGGGGGCCGGTGGCCAAGGTCGGGACGGGGCTGTGCCGGCGGCGGCCATAGGAGGAGGATGATCGGCTTCTGGCTCGCAAATAATCCGTAAGGACGAAACTAACCGCTTTTTTTTCTAAGCCCCTGGATTAACGCAGCCGTAGTATCTGAACTCGGGCACTCACAAACGCCACACGCACACCACGTTCACCCACACTACCCCAAGCGCACTTAGAACTACAGTCTATACATGCTACCCGCATACTAAGTTGAGTAAATTTCACAAAACCACAGTTTTTGGAATAGCCGTATCGCTGAACCACAGTTAACGAAAAACCATCTGCAGAACCACGCTTTTTGAGTCAAGTTGTCTCGGTCAGCCCGAAACCATATGTGTAAGCGGTTTTACTTGAATCCACAGACTCTGTCGGCAACAGGCATGTTGCATTACCACTAAGGGGTAAGTGAGCGAGCCTAGAACCAAGGGTATAACCAGGGTGAGACATGCGAATTTGAGTCCTACGAGACTCAAACTCACTCGGGCAGGCTACTCACTCGGGCAGGCTGCACCGCCACGAAAACTAACCGTTAAGAGATCTGGTAGCTGTTCGGATCATGTTGGACATGTTGGACGCTGGACTTATTGTGTTTTGAGAGGAGGTTTCGGTTTCTCATAAACTTTTTTTCGGATTTGACAAATATGAGGTATCTATTCTGGTAGTTTTTTGTAACCAAAACCGCAAACTGGGCGGTTATTTTGCTAGTTCAGCATCATATACGATCTGCAGAGATGCTCTTCCAACCACACCTTCATTTGAAATCCATATAACACCGCAGCGTGAGTAAAGTCAAAGAGCAGAGACAAAGTCAAATAAAAAACTGGAGAATCAACCAGGGTCTTACCAGCTCTGTAGGAGCTGACCAACAAGAAAATGAGCAGTCCTTTCGCCGGATTTGTGCTTATTGACCCTATTTATTGCAAACTGAAAACCAGTAATAGCACCGTGAGAAGCTCCTACGGCAATCTCCATTGTTCAATGAAAAGACACCCTCGTAGCATCTTAGCAAGCAGACACTTGTAAAAACAACCTGCCTCCGCGTCTCATTTCATCAAGACTATTATCACACACCAACCTATTCGTACACCGACGAGCACCATGGCGAATAATCAGCAGCAAGAAATGGAAGTACCTGGCCGGACCCCATGGCGAATAATCAGCACCAGAAGTCCAAAACAACACTTCCTCGCTCTCACGACAGCACCAACGCTTCAGCACGAACATAATCCTCGACACAACTCTACGCCTCCAAGCAAAACGTGGGATAACAATCCTGCTTCTCCCTGCTGTAAGTTTTTCTCTTCTCTATCCCTATGTTGTCAGCATATCATCATACAGGTAAATGAGACTCACTACTGTGAAGAGATTTTAGTCTCGTAATACTATACACCGATTCCTTCTCTGGCGCCTAACCCCGCGGAATGCGATCGACATTTAGTTTTTTGAGAAAAATATTTGGCTTGGCCCCATCCCTTTCCTTATCCCCACATTCTTCTCTCGCGATCTCCTCTCTCTCCCGACCGGTTCGCTTTCCTTGGTCTCGCCCCCTTTTCTTCCTCTCGACCGGGCAAGCGGCACAAGTGACGTCAAGGCCGGCCGCGGCGAAGACGGCGAGTGGAAGTCAGATCCGAGATGGAGACACGTGGCGGCCCCGCATTGATGATGGTGGAGGCGAGGAGGTGACGGTGGAGAAGAGAGGTACGTCTCGACAACTTTTCTTAGGGTTAGGTGGGGGTTGGCCGGGGCCGGGGCCAGAGCCGAATCCCGGCTTATAAGAGGGATGGCTGGGGCGGTGGTGGCGGTTGGAAATGGCGGGGCGGCGCGGGTAGCGGAAGACCGTCGTTGGTCCAGGGTCGGCCGGCGGATCCACGGCGGCGGCACGGCGGATCGGTGGAGGTGGCGATTGGAGAGGGCGGGGTGGAGCAGCGTGCGCCCTTCATCTTGGGGCACGCAGAGGAGCATAACTCCATTTGGATGCTTCCGGTAGAGATCCCCACCCACCAGAGTACACCTTTGCATGCCGGGCCACTCGCTCCGCGGTAATGTGTTCTCCTGGTAGGGTTCCATCCTTGAGGTAGCGAATGATATTCCTGGCCCAAGGTGGTGGTACCCGGCTCAAGCATGCCACGAGTTCGGTAGCATGGTGCCCTGCGGCCATGGGGTCCCCTTGAGTTGCCGGAGGGGCTTCCCGGACAATCGACTTGGGATCGATAGAGGGCTTTGACTATCTCTGTACGAATACCCCAAGAGGTACCTTGCTGCGTTCCACTGCCCACTTGGATAGCTCATCCGCAACAAAGTTGTCCTTGCGCTTCATGTGCTCAAACCGGAGTTCCTTGAACTTGGACTCTAGTTTTCGCAATTCTTCCACGTACGCTGCCATGTGGGGGCAGTTGTAGTCTTTGTTCACCTAATTGATCACGAGTTGAGAATCCCTGCGAACAACCAAATGCCTGATGTCGAGGGCGATCGACGCGCGTAGCGCCGCTAGCAGTCCCTCGTACTCTGCCATGTTGTTGGTGGAGTTGGCGAAGTCGAACTGAATCACGAACTTGAGTTGATCTCCAGTAGGCGACTGGATCACTACTCCGACACCGGCTGACTGTGCTTATGACCACTCGGGTCCTCATCTTTGGCATACCCACTACGGCCCAGCATGAAGCCTACTCAGAGGCCTACTACGACTACAGGAGTCCAAATGCCAAAAAGCTTACGACTCAAAATAAGAAAGCTTAATTAGAGTATATTTCTTTATTATAACCTACTTGGACTCTACCCGAGATCTGTCCTCCTGCATAAATAAAAGATCAGGAGGGGGAGCCAAGGAGGACAACTCGCAACCCTCTCCACCGATACAGATCTCGTCTCTCATACACGGCAGATCCGATCTGCTTACCATAGCCTTTACGGCAACTTGTAATCTCTCCATCAATACCAGATCAGACAAACATGACGTATGGGTATTAACTTCCGAGGGCCCCGAATCTGAACAAAACTGTGTCCCCTGTGTCCTTATTAGCCAATGAGATCGCCAACATACACGAATGTCACTCTCACTAAACACAAAACCCCTCAACATGAACATTGCCGAAGTGTCACTTCGTCATTGGCATCGTCGGTGGAAAACTACGTGTGTTGGTTTCACGGTTCCGGCTGTCTCATGTTCATCGATTGGGCAACACGATCGCCACCACATCTACATCAACTTCTGCGGCGTCTCAATGAAGCCGCGGACGTGATCAGCAACCTTCATGGAATCGATCCGATCGATCCGTCCGAGCAGCAGCCACGGCACATCGACGCATGCAGCCGCAAGAAAACCATCCGCAGGCTCTGCGCGTTGTTTGGCTCCTGATCCACCAACCTTCGACCTGCGATTAATCCGCGGAAATTGCGGCCGTCGTCGACTCAGGCGTCCCCATCCTTCCAGTACGAGTACGACTCGCGTCCCGATCGATGTTCGGGTCAATCTCGATTCGGCCTCACGATGTAGCAGGCCGGCCACATCTTCCTCTCCTGAGGATGAGCTCGGCCCACTGGCCCAAACTTCGAGCACACGCGCGACCACGCTACCGATCGATTCGCCCAGGCGTGCACACGCTAGCCGCATGGATTAATTAGCATCGATCTGACCTGCTGGATTTGACGAGAAGTCAAGAAAAAAACCAAGGAACACATCACGAGCAGATAAGACATGCTCTTTTCTTATTCAGTGCTTTAATTTACTTGCATGCTAACCCGTTTGTTTGGCTTGAGTGCGTGCATGTCCAGCTAAATCCAATTCAAGCATGCACGTGCTTAATTAATGTACTGGCATAACGCGCGACGGTCTCGCGTTAGCTCGCGCGCGGACGTTTCACAGGACGGGAGATTGAAATTAAATGCATGCATGCAACATATGATGATGACCGTACTAAATGACGGGCACACTCCGCATGCATGCATGTTCATTAATGTATGTTTAAAATGGAACTTCAAAATATTATATCTCTCAAACCGTATAGTCGATTTACGATTCGTCTTTACGGTTAATTTTGTCTCGACGAGATCTTCGAACTAGATCTCATATTGATATGTTTCGACAAAAAGAGTTTCGTTTTAAAAGTTGCCACCTTCTAATACATAAAGTTGTCACTCCTAATACACACAAATCCCCACTCCCTAATGAACAGAAATAACCATGTCATCTTGATTTAAAGCGATCAACATAGCCTGCTATCTCCCATGTCGTCTCGAATGCACACAAATCATCATCGATGTATAGTTTGCGGTCTCCAATGAACACAATATATAACCATGTCTATATATTTTCGGTCAACAATCTGTTATCTCCATGTCTCTCTTAATGCTCACAAATTGTCACCTCTAATGCATACAAATTGTCACGCCCCATAATAAACACAAATTGCCATTTGTAATATGCACTAATTGTCACCATGTAATGAACACAAATTGTCTCTCGTAGTACGCACAAATTGCCACCAATAATACACGAAATTTGGCGTCCCTAATGATGACAAATTGCCACCCGTAATACACACAAATTGCCACCACCTAATGAACACATGTAACCATGTATTTGTCCATAGGTTTCGGTCCAAATCTAGCGCCCACCATTGCTACCCGCATTTCCTCCACTATAAATTGAGTTACCACCTCTATTTAAAACGACCCACATAAATTTATCTTCTTGTCATCCCTAATGCACACAAATTGGCACCCCCTAATGCACATAATTTGTCAGTTTCTGATGAACATAATTTTTCACCCTTAGTGCATACAAATTGCCGGCCCTAATCCACAAAAATTTTCACCTCTAATAAACACACGATGAACACAAACTGTCACCCTTAATGCAAACAAATTGCCACCTTTGATGAGTCGCACGAGGGGAAGGGTGCATCTCGTGAGAAGACGAGAGAGCGACTGCGCTACCATCCCATAGTATATGAAGTTACCATCCCGTAGTATATGATGTTACCATCCAATAATTTATAAAGTTGCCACCGTATTAATAACAAGTTACCACATGATAACTTCTTTAAAGTATGATGGTAACTTTTGCATTATCCCCGGTAACTCAGGGACCGAAAAAAGGTTTGTCGAAACATACCCGAGAGGGATCTAGTTTTGAAGCGCTCGTCGTTACGAATCCAACGGTGCAAACGGATCGTGAATCAGTTATACGGTTGAAGCTATAAAACATTTTAAATTCCAAAAATACTTTGTTTTTTTTTTCTCTCTAAAACTGTACGCATGCATCTGACATAGTACATCCAAGTGCAGCGGTCGTGCGCGTTGGTAGCTATTTCTTGCATGCGGTTAGCAGTATTTTTCTTCGGCTTCTTCACGTGCAATTAGAAAAAAAAAACGAACTGCAGGCATGCATTGTCCATCAATATCACACGCACAGCCGCAGCAGCATGTCGGCCAGCAGCGCGTCGCTCGGTCGCGCGGCAAAGCAAGCGCGCGAACGTCAGCGCGTTAGAATTTCCGTTAATTAATCCGTCTCAAGGTAATCCATCTCAAGGCCAAGGTACACAAGTACTAACTTCAATACACTAGTACGTCAACATGCAGGAGAATTTGGCTACGACAAAGGCCGGCTGATCGACAGCCCATGTGCCTACGGCCGACTCGCCACCTCATCGATTGGCTACGCCACTCCGTCCGTGCCGCGTCTACACCGTTCGCGCCGAGTCTCCTCCGTCCGACCAGTGCGACTCGCCGCCTCATCCGATCCAGCCGCTGACTCCGCTGTCCCGACGACTCCGTTTGCTACACGGATTCCGTCGGCGACCCATCGCTTCGACTCCGTCCGCGGCCTCATCAACTCCTAAGCCGCACCCGACGCACGGAGGCTGCGCCATACAGGCCGCATCGCCTCAGTCGCACCCGACACTTGGTGGCTGCGTTATACGGGCCACATCGTCGGTCGCACCCGACACTTGGGGCTGCGCCTTGCAGGCGAAACGACTACCGCCGCACTCGGCACTCGGGGGCTGCGCCGCGGAAAGCTACACTGGTCCAGTTAGACCCTGCTACGGCTGCACCCAGCAGATAAGTACCGTTATTTATTTCCTGATTTCAAACATGACACATTCTGGAACAGTTTAAACTCAATCGAGTTCGAATAGTCGTAACACCTTCGACTCCACTTGTTAGCAAAGATGCCGCCTGAATAGCTGACTCAGCCTACGAAGTCGAAATCCATGAACTCCAACCCAGTTGCAGCCCAATTGACAGGTTGGCATGGGACATAAACGACGGACGTCAGGCTAACGAAAGGGTTTGCATACCAGATAGCACGTCAAGTTCAATCAAATAACAAAATCACTGCTTAAAACAAGCTGATGACATATTCTACGAGCACTGTATACTTTAAATTGTTTTGCAATGACTGCAGCTTAAATCAAGTCAGGCCTGAATGCCACGAAGATTTGAGCCTATGCTCAACTACCAGCAATTAACCATAGCCTCGGCGGCTACTCCCTCCCACCGGGAGAGCTCATCGCAGATTTGACGACTAGTTGACGCCATCTGCGCCGTGTCGACTCCTCCCGACGTGACTCCGCCGTCACACCGACTACACTACGGCTCGCAACTTTGAGTCTCTACCTGAGTCTATGACTCAGTTAGACACTCGGGGGCTACTCCCACCGGGAGCGCTAGTTGCGCACCCGGTACTTCGGCTGCATCGCTTTTCGAGTCCGTCGATTCCGCTACCCTTCAGGTCTGCTTTGTGTTTTGAGAGGAGGTTTCGGTTGCTTAGTAAACTTTTTTCGGATTTGACAAATATGAGGTATCTATTCTGGTCGTTTTTGTTGAAAAATTAGGTAATTTCGATGAATATTTAATCCAAAAAAACAGTGTGTAAAACATGTATCACATTATATCATGCAAACTAGACAAATTAAATAGCAACACACAACAATAAAACTCATCTAATTTCACGGCATGAATAATAGAAGTACTAATCAAAATCAACAAGAAAGAGCAGATTACGTACGGTGCTGTGCTCTTTTCTTGTGTTTGTTTGTTGAGGTCGGTGACGAGTCCGGTGGCGTCGATGTTCATGCCGGCAGCAGCTGCAGCCTTGACTACCTCCTGAGCAGCGGCTAGTGCCTGCGCTTGCGCCTGTGCAGCAGCAGTTGCCTGGGATTGGAGTTGGGCAGCCTGCTGCTGTGCTTGGAGTTGTGCAGCCTGCTGCTGCTGAGCTAGAGCGGCAGCCTGAGCCGCGGGATCTCCGAAGTCGTCGGCCATTGGTGATGAAGATGCCGACGAAACAGAGACGTGAAGAAGTGAGCAGCTGTGTGAGAACACTCCCCAAAAACCTTATCGACCGTCTCCCGGGTAGGATCTCGAAGGTCGGGGTTCCGGAGGCCTGCTCTCCCGGCGATCTGTGCACGCAGTCGACGGGATGGAGTAGCAGTTGGCGGCGAACAACGAGATTGGATCGTGGGCGTGACGGCTAGGGTTGTGGCGTCGTCCGTCCAGAGGCCGGGGTAGTCTTATTATATAGGCACGCAGGCGAACTTCGGTTCGGTTTAGGAAACCAAAACCGACTCCGCAATTATCGGGATTTGTTACGCATCCGCAACAGATTCCGACTGCCAAAAAGATAAGCACGACCCGGCACGGCTCGAACTCGAACTCGATCCACGAAATGCAGCGGGCACGCGTGTCGTGTCGTGTCGTGACGAGGCGAGGCGAGGCGAGCGGAGGAGGAGGAGGAGGAGCGCGCATGGGGATTTCTCTTGCTCACTTGCTTAAGAGGTGAGAACCAACATACCTTATATATCAGTCCAACTCCCCCTAAACTAGCAAGGTGGGACTATTCCCACTTCCTCATCCCACTACATGAATGGGATTTTGAGATTTTCGAGGAATTAATTTCAGATTGGGTCTTGGGCCTAACCCAAAATTCCAACAATCCCCCACAATATCTCATAAGCACATAAAATTGCCGTTGATCCAAAACTCTGTTTTTGATATACCAGCGTTTCAGTGGAGACCGGTTAAGGTTGAACATCCACCTAAACAAATTGCTTCACTCTCGCACAACTGAACAATGGACAAATCTTGAATTGTCAGTTTTGTGTGTTAGAGCTTCACTAAATTGTTGTCTGGTACTGGGCTGCCGAATGCTACCCCGCGGTGTGTAGCATATAAGTCATTCTCCAGGCCTTTTCATGAGCTTACTAGAGACCACCCAAATCTCATAGACTGCGACCAACAGTCAGGCTCATATAGATGTGTTATTTAGAGACTACTCTGTAGGACAGTATCTCCCTTGCGAATTAATGCAACGCGTTAGAACACATTAAGTTAAACAACCTACCATACAGTACACGAGAGTAATGCATCGTCAACGAAGTGGGATAAAGAATGTACACTCTTCTCAGTTATCCAATGACTTGTTTCCTAAGTCCTAATTCATGGGATCTCCGATCACATAGGTTGGTTTACCGCCATGGTAACTCACGTGGGTCGCAACCCCATCTCCCTTGATGCAGATTCTATCACATTCCTTGATAGACCTTTTGTAAAGGGATCTGCCAGATTTTTAGCCGTTGGGATATATCCCAATGCTATTATTCCGGAATTTCTCATTGCTCTGACAGGTTTCAGACGTCTCCTGACGTGTCTTGATGACTTCATGTTATTTTTAGAACTGTTCACTTTGACTATCACAGTTTGATTGTCACAGTTCATAAGAATCGCCGGTATTGGTTTTTCAACAATCGGCAAGTCCATCAAGAGCTCACGAAGCCAGTCGGCTTCAACTGTGGATGTATCTAATGTTGAAAGTTCTGCTTCCATTGTTGATCTGGTTAAGATCGTTTGCTTGCAAGACTTACATGAAACAACGCCCCCTCCGAGTGTGAACACATATCCACTCGTGGCCTTTACCTCGTCAACATCAGATATCCAGTTTGAATCACTATAACCCTCAAGTACCTTGGGGTACCCAGTATAGGAAAGCTGTCTTAACATCCATTTGATGGACGATTAGACCATATGAGGCAGCCAGTGATAGTAATACTCTGATTGTGGTCAATCGAGCTACAGGTGAGCAAGTATCAAAAAAATCTTCACCTTCTTTCTGGGTAAAACCCTTGGCCACAAGTCGCGCCTTGTACTTCTCAATAGTACCATCAGGTCTAAGTTTTTTCTTAAATATCCACTTGCATCATACAGGTTTGCACCCGTACGGACGGTCAACGACCTGCCACGTACCATTAGCCATGATAAAATCCATCTCACTACGAATGGCTTCCTTCCAATAGTCTGCATCCGGAGATGTAAAGGCCTCATCAATGGTTTTTGGGATGTCATCCACAAGGTTTAATAATCCTTTGTCGTTTACCGCTCATAGGGGATTCATTGTCATACTCCTCAGGAATCTCATCACGTGTTTGTTCAAGATTTTCCACTAGGATGGCGGGTTCAGGAGCTACACCATGATCCTAATTGGCGTGGCGAGGCGAGCGGAGGAGGAGGAGGAGCGCGCGTGGGGATTTCCCTTGCTCACTTGCTCAAGAGGTGAGAACAAACATACCTTATATATCGGTCCAACTCCCCCTAAACTAACAAGGTGGGACTATTTCCATTTCCTCATCATTCTGAATGGGCTTTTGAGATTTTTCAAGAATTAATTTCAGATTAGGCTTTGAGCCTAACCCTAAATTCCAACAGTTTTTTAGCCAAAACCGTGACCCGGCGGTTATTTGCTAGTTCAGCATCATATACGATCTGCTAGATATGCTCTTCTAACCACACATTCGTTTGAAATCCACATAACACCGCAGCGTCAGTAAAGTCAAAGAGCAGACACAGGGTCAAATAAAAAACTGGAGAATCAACCGAGGTCTTAACAGCTCTGTAGGAGCTGACCAACAAGCAGAGCAGACAAGAAGATGAGCAGTCATTTCTCCAGATTTGTGCTTGTTGACCCTATTTATTGCAAACTGAAAACCAGTAATAGCATCGCAACCTCCATTGCTCAATGAAAAGACACATACACAAGGACAGAATGGTGTGGCTGCCTCTTAGCGTCTTAGCAAGAAGACACTTGTAAAAATAACCTACCACCGCGTCTCATTTCGTCAAGACTACCACACACCAACATATTCGTACACCGACGAGCACCATGGCAAATAATACCAAGGAATGGAAGCACCTAGTCAGACCACATGGCAAATAATCAGCACCAGAAGTCCAGAACGACACTTCCTCGCTCTCATGACAGCACCGACGCTTCAGCGCGAACATAATCCTCGACACAACTCTACGCCCCCAAACTCACGGCTGTTACACAATGCGCATCCTCCGGCAAACGCAGGACAACAATCCTGCTTCTCCCTGCTGTGAGTTTTTCTATTCTCTATCCCTATGTTGTCAGCTTATCATCATACAGGTAAACAAGACTAACTACTATGAAAGAGCTTTTAGTCTGGTAATACTATACACCGATTCCCTCTCTGGCGCCTAACCGCGCGGAATGCGATCGGTATTTAGTTTTTTTGCGCAAAATATTTGTCCAGGCCCCACCCCTTTCCTTATCCCCACATTCTTTTCTCTCGCAATCTCCTCTCTCTCCCGACCGATTCTCTTTCCTTGGTCTCGCCCCCTTTTCTTCCTCTCGATCGGGCAAGCGGCACAGGCAAAGTCAAGGCCAGCCGCGGCGAAGACAGCGAGGGGGAGTCAGATCCGAGCCGGAGACACGTGGCGGCCCGTGTTGACGATGGCGGAGGCGAGGAGGTGATGGTGGAGAAGAGAGGTACGTCCCGACAACCTTTCTTAGGGTTAGGGGAGTTGGCCGGGGCCGGGGCCGGAGCCGGATCCCGGCTTATTAGAGGGATGGCCGGGTTGGCGGCGGACCGGCGGTGGTGGCAGTTGGAGAGGGCAGGGCGGAGCAGGTAGTGGAAGACCGCCGTTGGTCCAGGGTCGGCATGCGGATCCACGGCGGCGGCGGCGGCTCTCCTTCTTCCTCGTTCGGTCGAAATTTCGGATTCATCTGGTTAGATTTCGTCCGCGCCGGGCGATCGTCTGCCCATTAGTCCTCCCCAATACTATAATGCACTGTAAATCGAGAGGGTGTATAAATACAAATTTATATAATTTGTTTTACTCGTAGCAGTACTTGATCAAGAAAGTCAATTTCCCTTGAAGTTCACCGTGTATTTTTTGTTTTGTCTTTTAAAACAGGAAGATAAAATTGGAATGTGGCTAGGCTACACCTAAATTCGGTGGGAACTTACCTTTCTTGACCCGCTGCGGAAAAAAAATTGTGGCTTGACGCTTGTATGTCCCGGCCTCCTCGGTGTTATTACCACCTGCTCTGCTCAAAAGCACCACAAGCGCCACATTGACGGGAGCGGTCCAAATCCAGCCCCCAACGGCTTGTCGGTGCCTCCGCACCCACGAAGCTTCCGATTCCAAGTGAGTCTTCTTCTGCCCCTAGCTTCTACTCCCTGCGCACTTGTCTCAAATATTCTGCTCCTTCCGACCAATGTTACTTGTCGCAGATATAGAGGGTGGGAATGTTATCAGAAGTGCAAAATCCATTTTTTCTTTCCCTCCGTTTCAAGAAAATTTGTGTACGTCCACCTTATTGATCACTAAAATTCCGCACCCTCCACAGAGATTGGCTGAAAATGGATTCCCCACCCTCACCGGCAGCGGTCGCGAACATCATGTCCAAGGTGCTCGATGATGACAACCTCCTCCGTGAGATCATCCTCCGCGTCGGCTTCCCCACCACCCTCTTCCGCGCCACGCTCGTCTGCAAGCGCTGGTTCCACCATGCCGCCGACCCGGCCTTCCTCCGCCGATTCCGCGAGCTCCACCCACCCCGCCTCCTTGGCTTGTACGTCAAAGACGTGTTCTTCCCATACAGGCCCAATGTTATTTCTCGCTTCGTCCCGTTGCTGACCCAGACCGAAGAGCCAGATCTCGCTACCATCCTCCGCCGCATGACAACCATAAGCTTGGACACCGACGCCGAAATAAGGATCCGGGAATGTTGGAACGGCAGCGTCTTCATCTCTGAATTCCGGAAATACGGACCCATCATATATCAAGTGCACAACCCACTGTTCCCTGAGAGAGGTGTGGCCGTCCTCCCACCACCCCCACAACATGCCATGACAAAACATATCAACGGCTATATATTTACCATGTCTTGCTTCCTCTCCAAAGGAGGTGATGGCTGCCTATCCTACGAGTGGCTGGCAATGGAGATCCATTTCATGGGCAGAAGATCTATTGGGGAGATATTTGGGAAGGTATATGTGTTGCAAGATGGTGCCTGGGTCATGCGTACCGAAGCCACGACACAACTACCCGAGCCGCAGTGGAAACCACAACCTCTACTCGTCAATGATAGGATCTACATGGCTGGGGGCACCTGCAACAACATTCTTGTCTTGGATTTGGCAAACTCAAGTTTCTTCACAATTCAACTCCCGGAAGGGGTAGAGTTATCTATTCGATATAAAGAAGGGATAGATACCGCATTCTCACGTGCAGATGCTTCTGGTGTTTACCTCATCGGTGTGAAGGAGCTTCAGCTTCGCATCTGGCTCTACGAGGATGACAACTTCTTTCTGGTGGATACAATATGCTTGCGTGAGATGCGTGCTGCTTTGGGGATGCCTGATGTCATGGTTGAGGAAGAGCATACTGATGCTGTGCGGATAAGCCAGGCGGGGGACAATGCTGAGTTTGTGTTCTTGCAGATGGGTCGATGCAGATTCTACTTGGATATTAGGCGCAGGGTAATGCGTAAAGTGTATGAGGTGACAGAAAAGGATCAACGGGCTGGTCAGGTCCATCCTTTCATGATGATTTGGCCTCCCGCATTCCCATCGCTCAAGGATGATTCTACAAGGTTTGTCTTTGGCCTTTACTGCTCTTGTTTAGATTATCATGTTCTGAGAATGAAATGTTAACTGTTTTAATCTCCTATGGTTTGTAACTTTGTTTTGGCATGTGCTTTTAGCTTGGTTTGGCATGTGCTTTACACTTAAGAGTGGTCGACGTTTCTGTTTTGATCAATACACATTGTGATCAATTAGTCGTGAAAAGTATCAGCATTTCTATACTACAAGTCTTCATTAATTTTCTCCGTGGTCCATTATGATACATTGTTTGGTATAACTGTAATGGTGTCGGTATATGATTGATTCCTTAGGACAATTTAAGAATACTACATCAACAACATTTGTGACGCATGTCGTGTGATAATTTGTAGGCACTAAGTTTATTTGTGTGTGGTCATAATAGAAGTTGTTTATTGAGTTCCTGTCGAGGAGAAACTTGCGTAATATGGGTGTTGCATGGGACTAGGGTAGGATAAGGGATGGTGCATGACCATTGGTCCGTGAGTGGAGAAGGAAAATGGAGATATACATAAGAAAAATTACAGACGTAGGGATCAGTAGTTGGAAATATAAGAGTTCATCTCTTGCATCTTTGTTTCTCTTATGGTTAGTTGCTGCCTTCCAACTCTGAACCTCAAACCTGTCTCAGATTGTAAATACTTGTTATTGTTAGAATGTTGTTGTATAATGGATTCAACTTTTACAGTTGCGTATGCTGAAGCATCCCATTTTGCACACATATTTCAATTGTAGATCCTATATTTCACACCGGCACACCTGTCTTTATGCAAGTTTTCTGATTTAGATATATTATAATGCCAATTTCCCTCCAATATGACAAGTGTATGATATGATCTAACAAGAAGTTTCCTTGGTGAGATTTTAACTTTATGTGAGCAGTTGTTTCTTCTATTTGAAAATCAGTTTAGGATATCTAGAAGTTTGGTCCGTTTTGCTGAAACAAATGCTTTATTTTGGCCTTTCAGTGCCACATAATAGTTGGCCTTATTAGTTACTTATCTTCATCCTAATCCTTGTGGTATTTTGCTTGAAGCAGAAATGTTGTTTAAACAAGGATAGCAGGCTGGAGGATCTTGGATGTTATCTATGCCAGTGACAAGGACACCATCAAGGAAGATCACTGAGCTGTATTTGCTTCCTACCCAATAGCGAAAACTTTTTAAATTGGGAGTCTAGTATCAAAATTTTCATCCTTACCTGTGTATCATGCAACTGGATTAGAATGTGTTATGTACTTGGAACAGATGATGCTATGATAAAACCTTCTCGTTTGTGCTTGATTAGAATATGTTATGTTCTACTCGACATATCCCTTCCATTACATGGTCTTGAGTCATGTGGTCTGCTCTGCTCGTGTTGCAGTCTGATGTTGCATTGTTTGCTTGCTTTGGCATTGCTGCATTTGTCCTGTTAGTTGCAAGTAGGATTTCAGTTCAGTTATCTTTGTCTAGCTCTAAGAGTCTAAGTTGATTAGAATATGTCTCCATGGAGGGCCATGAACATGATACACAGGTACTTCCGTACTTCTGGAGTTCCGGTAATTCAATAAGGAAGAGGGTGATACACCTGCCTGATGCCTGCGTAGGCATAAGGATATGTCTACATTGACATGATTTGTTCCTGTGCGGTAGTTGCATCAGCAGCTGCTCATTTTACATGCATATATACAGGTGATTAGGTGATGGCCACGAGCTGCATCTGCTCTTGTATACTTGATGGGTCAGGGCCGTCAGGATAACTATGCTGTCCAACTCGTATCAGATCTGTTTCGTACTTTTTTAAAGAAAATAAATGCCAAATATAGATGGGGTTATTTGTAGCAATTTTCGTCAATGACGGGGCTCAATGGGAGAACTTGAGCTCCACCATGAAGGCATCCCATCCATGGCATGAGCTCCATGGGGAAGGAGGAGGAAGAAGGATGGAGGAAGGAACATCTGCTTGAAGAACGGTTGGGAGAAGGGCTCGGAAAAGACAAGCATTCTAGAGAGAAATGATAGAGGGAAGAGATGCGGAAAGCAGTAAACATTAGAGGCAGTGGATTTTTTTTTAAAAGAGAGGATGAAGTTGGATTGCACACCCACATAATCAGACGATATCCAGCGTGGATGACGCCAGCATGCTATCAGTCGGGCGTATGAAATCGTTTCCCAATTTTATTACGGAGTACCTAAATACTCGAGTCCTACTCACTGCATTCTAAAATACTACTGTATAAGATATTCTAACTCTGTCTTAGGTCAAAATTTTAAAAGTTTATCCAACTTTATAAAACAATATATCAACATCTACAACTCTAAATTACTATCTACGTTTCTAAATATAAGATATAATAGCTTTGTCCTGAGTCAAACTTGTAAAATTGACAAGTTTACAAAAAAAATACTAATATCAACAAAATGAAAATAATTTAGAGTTGTAGATGGTGGTATATTTTTCTATAAACCTAGTGAAACTTGAAAACGTTTGATTTTAAAAAAGATAGAACATATTATATTTAGAAGAGAATAGAATTTTTTTTAATCCATCGTCATATATACTCCCTCCGTCCCATATTAAGTGATTCAAAATTGCCCAAATATGGATGTGTCTATGCCTAAAAAGCATCTAGATACATGTAATAGAAAGTCACTTATGGCCTTGTTTGGTGTTAGTGTATTTTTTAGTCACCAGTGTTTTGGTATTTTAGAGTTTCCAAAACCCAAAACACTAGTGTTTTAAAAAAAACACTAGTATAATTAGTGTTTTAATATGGTACAAAAGTGGAGTGTTTTTTGTGGAAAGCTAGTGATAATCTCCTCTAATGCCTTGCTACCAAACAACCATTTGCAGTTTCTAGTGTTTTCCAATTTGGAGTGGATAATATCCTAAAAACATTAAAAAAAACACTAGTGCCAAACAAGGCCTAATATGAGACGGAGGGAGTATATCTTCACAGTTATACTTATTTGGTATTATAAATATCAGTATATTTTCTTATAATCTTAGTCAAACTTTTATTTTTATTTGAAACCCACATTTTATGGTTTGAAACGGAGCAAGGAAGGAGTAACAAATTAAAGCATTGCTGCCCAGTGGTACTGATGTTTTTAGAGCATCTCCAGCCGTCCTCCCATATGGCGTCCGGCCTGCCAGTTTTTTTCGGCCGTATGGGGGTGCGCCGGCTAGAATTTGCAAACCACCCACCAAACCAAATTTTACAAATATTGCAAATTTAAACAAGCAAATTATTTAATAAGTTTTGAATCACAACTCAGACAAATTGAATCAAACAAATAAGAAGAACTAGACGTTTTCTCAAAGCCTCCACAAATGCTCGACCAGATCATCTTGAAGTTGCTGATGAGTACCAGTGTCTCAAATTTCCTGGCGCCTGACGAGGAAAGCAGCAAAGGCGTCTGGCACCCTATGATTAACATTGGCTAGAGGACCCATCCGTTCATACGGTTCAGTGTCATACACTGGACATTACTGCTCGCTCTCAATGGTCATGTTGTGCATGATCACACAGGCAGTCATGACCTCCCACATCCGATCTTTGGACCAGGTCAGAGCAGGGTACCGGACGATGGCAAATCGAGCTTGCAACACACCAAATGCCCGCTCGACATCCTTCCTACATGATTCCTATTGCGTGGTAAACTAAGAACTTGCTCCCCCTGGTGGTGCATTTGAGATTGTCTTCACAAAGGTCGACCATCTTAGACAGATGCCATCTACCAGGTAGTATCCCTTGTTGTACACATGGCCATTGATCGCATAGTTTACCGGAGGAGCAGTGCCTTCAACGAGCTTGGCAAACACATTCGAGCATTGCAGAACATTGATGTCATTGTTCGATCCTGCCATACCAAAAGAGGCATGCCAAATCCACAGATCCTGATCGGCCACTGCCTCAAGCACCACACTGCATGATACTTTGTGGCCTTTATACATGACCTAGTGTTCAAATAGACAGTTCTTTCATGACCAATGCATACAATCGATGCTTCCAACAAATCAAACGGCACATGATTCGGAGCTTGCTAGAGAAAGATATCACGAATTAAAGTTGAATCCGATTCGGGTCCGAGCTGTCAGGAGACCCGAATTTATTTTAATCACCCAGGCCGCATCCGGAGTCCAAATCAAGCAAACAAGTACTTGTTGGAAAGGTAATTACAAGAACTTTCCAACGGATTTGGCCCCATCAAGTGATTCGACTCGTGCTGACCGTGGCGGACAAAACAAGCTGACGGATCTGTTTTTCTGTTTACTAAAGAGTTGTAGTTTGTTAGGAAAGTTAGAGATAGAGTTGGATTTCGGACTCCTTATTCAAGGTGGACGAAAATATCTCTCCCTCCTCCTTTATATACCCCATGAGCCCCCCTAAGGAGCCTGGGGTTTTGATTAGATAAAGTTTAGCCATCTTTGCTACTTTCGTGTAATCGCGTGTGTCGGTTAGACCACCTGTTTTACCGTCGTCAAGACTCCAACTTATCGTCTCGTTGAGACATTGGTTTGATATAGTATATTCGCAATTTTAGATTGCATCTACTATTTATCTTGTTCTTGCTTGTTCTTCGATTGCTTGCAGGAACAAAGACCTTCGTGGTCAGGTTGATCGTGCCCCCGCGTGATCAATAACCCTCTGGAGTTGGTGTATCGATTGCTAAGGCGCTGCTTTCTAGGCCGTAGTCGGATCGTCAACGTCACCTCCTACCCAAATCGAGAGTTATCAGTCTCATCGAAAGATCGGGCCACCCCGACCCGCATCATAGGTTCGAGCTACAGGCCGCAGTGGTGGACGCCACAGACATCTCCACGTTGATCCCGTTCTTCTCCGACTTGGTGGGGAAGCTCAGGGCGCTCGATGTCTGGATCTCCAAGTTCGGCGCTGACGACGTTGCCAACTGCGCCCGGGAGGTTGCCGGGACGATCCTCTCGAGGGTGCATCTCTGGGACCCGGAGTTCCCCTTTGAGACGCTGTTGGACGGCTGGTCGGACAGCGAGGACGAACCTACCCACACTCAGGCGGTGAGTGGGTTTGTCGACGAGGTGGTCGAGGGGATGCAGCGGAAGCCGGACCCTGAGCCGTCCCCGGAGCCCCCGGCGAAGGATGCCGGCAACTAGGTGCCGTAGCCCCCTGCCGGCCCCTGCTGCTTCCTTGTTCATCTTCTTTTGTTTCTGTCCTGCAAGTGTGGCGCTTTGCGCCGTTTGAACAATTACATTTTCATTAGTTCCTGTAATCGTTTGCTACTTAATTAATCCGGCTCTTTAGTTCTGTTTAATCCTTGTTCCTTGTTCCCGGGGCTGCCTCGTGGGGTGGATCCCTTTGCCTTTGTGTATTGTGCTTTGTGTTGCCGAGGACTTGTACGCCTCACCCTTGACCAGACCAGGGACTTGGGACGGACCCGCGGTGCCGACCTGGGGTCAAGTAGCAGCGGCGAGCCACTCCGCTTGCAGGGTAACTACTCCAAGCCATGCCCTCCCGGGACGGACCCAGAAGCCGCCCAGGGAGCGCACTCCCCCCGCAAGCGTCCTTTCAACACCCCAGCCACACGCGGGTTTCGGGGCCACACTTAGCGAGGCGGCGATTAGTTATGTTTAGTTCTCAGAGAGTCTATTGTTCAGGTTCAAGCACTTAGCTTTTCGTTTGGTCTCGTGCTCGGTAAGCTTGCCAGAGGCGTGCGCCTGGTGCGTCGCCCTTGAGAGACCCTGTTTGTGGGATGCGGCGGGAACGCCACGACAAGATCGCCGCTGGCGACAAGCGCCGATGACGATGCTACCGCCACGTCTGCGTAGCAACCCCCGCCTTTGGAAGAGCCCTTGTTATTGGAGGAACCTGTTCTGAGGGGTGCAGTAGGGACGCCGTGACATCCTCGCCACCACCGGCAAACGCGGGTGGCGAAGACCTCACGGCGTCCCTGCAGCAGCCCTCGCTGCTTGGGGAAAAGCCCACCTGAGGGACGCAGCAGGGACGCTGTGGTGGGCCAGAGAAAACGGCGAACGCCGTCACCGCCATCACAACGTCCTCGCGGCGGCCCTCGCCCCTGGGGGCGCCCTCTGGAGGGGTGCGAGAGCGACACTATGGTAATGCACCCGCCGGCGTTGAGCACTAATGGCATGCACCACCCTAGTGTCTCCGCGGCAGCCCTCGCTCCCTGCGGAGATACCCTCTAGAGGGATGCGGCAGGGGCACTGCGGCAGTGGACCCGTCAGCGCTGGGCGCTGATGGAATGCACCACCATAGTGTCTCCGCAGCAACCCTCGCCCCGGAGCTGCTCGCTAGAGGAGGTGTCATCGCACGGGGCTCCGACACCGGGGGTGCGCCGGCACCCCCTTTTCAGGTTCGGTAGTGGGCTACGGGGATCGCTCCGGCGATCGCTGGTGGGACCAATGCAAAGCGTAAAATATACCGAGAACACTACTCACGGGCACATGCACATGCTTTTTACCCAGGCTCGGGCCACCTTGCAGTGTAAAACCCTACGTCCTACTTGTCTGAGCTTATATTACTAAGCAATCAGCTGTTTACAGGGTTGCCAGGGAAAGCCCCGGGGCGATATCTTTTTGGCTAAGTGCTCTTTCTACTTTGGACCACTGCTGGTGTTGCACTAGGCTGATCGGAACCGAACGAGCTGAACCCTAGTGAAGAAATCAAACCTAGACTTAACGAAAAAAACTAAAACCGGAACCCGTTGACCGTGGGCGGGGGTCCTCCTTTTATAGCCAAGGGGATACCACAGGTGCCACGGTGCATGGTTTACAAGTGGCGAGCAGGGAGATAGGGCAACTCCCCTCGGTGCGCTGGTATGCATGCATGAATGCCAACTCCGCTGCTAAGGGTCTAGAGCCTAGTAAGTTGGATTGGACAGACACTGTTTGCCTGACTAGATGGGTAACTCCCCTCGTGCCGGCCCGTTAAAAGCACCGTGCGCCTCACTCCTCGCCCTGGCGAAACTGCACGCTGGGCGCCTGGCACGCGCTCACGTGGCGCCGCTGCTCTGCTCGCTCGGCCCCGCCCTCACGACGGGAGCCTGCGCCCGGGAACCTCTCCTCCCTCAAGTGACTTCCCGAGAGGCGGCCAGGCGGGAATATTCCCCGAAGCCCCGCTAACCCTTCCGGGCTGGTGGCTTGCCGGGCCGCCTGTTCGCTGCCGCCCGGGGTGAGTACCTCCCGGGAACTCAGCGATGCGACCCACGCGTCGTGCAACGGTGGTTCCCCGAGTGCCACTGGTGCGACAGTAGCCCCCGGGCGTGGGCCGGCAACACCTATTCCCGGACAAGCTTTTCCCAGTCGGTTGCCGGGCTTCGCCCCCACCGACGCGTGGGTCCCGACTCGCCTCGGGCCCGCGTCTCTTCGCTGTCCCACGTACCCTGCCGTTACGGACGGAGTAGTGGGTGCGTGATTTCCGCCGTAACCTCCCTCTTAAACAGGGACGTTAAGGCCACTCTTCGCATAATTCCCTTTGATTAGGAATTATCCCCGCGCACCCGTAGGGTGCGGAACCAGCCGTTACCAAACGGCCGGGTGCTATAAAGTTTTTACTGCTGCTCCAAGGGGAAAACACTTTGCCAAGGCCGCCGCCGACAAAGACCGGAAGAAACAGGAGATGAGGGCCTCGCTAGCCTTCTACCGGCCTGGCTACAACGGCGAGGCGCTGGCCAAGATCCAGCACGCCGTCGCCTCCTGATTCAGTGAGCATGGGGAGACCCACATCCTCCCCGCAGGCGCCGACCATCAGGAAAATGACTTCCGGGTGTTCGGGCGCTTCCTCCTCACCGGGTTGGTGCCCCCGTTCTCCTTGTTTCTCCACGCGCTGATGGAGTCGTACCAGTTGCGGGTGGTGCAGCTCCACCCCACGTTGCTCTACCTCGTCGCCATCTTCCAATTCCTCTGTCAGGCGTTCGTCGGAGTGATCCCGTTGGTGCCGCTCTTCCGCCACTACTTCTAACCCCGGATCGACAACGCGAACGCGATGTCGTTGGGGGTGGTGTTCCGCGCCCGCGACCGGATGAAATCTGAGTTCATCGTCCAGTCGGAGAAGAAGATCGAGAAGGAGTGGCGCGGGGACTGGTGCTGGGTTCGCGTAGAAGACCCCAAGGAGTTCATCCTCCCGCTCGCCGAGTTGCCGCAACCCCACTCCGGCTGGCGGGACCGGTACTACCGCGACGCCGATCTCCTTCCATCCTGGAGAAGATCAAGGCTTTGCGGTTGGCTGGGCTTACCGACATCGATGTGGCGCGCACCTTCATCACCCGGCGCGTCGCACCGCTCCAGCTGCGTTCTCGGCCCGCGTGTTCCGGGGACAGGACACGCCTCCACCGCGAAGGCGTGGATCTGGAATCCCTCCAGGTGTGGGTGAGGGGGATATCCGGCGAGGACCTTCCCACAACGAGGTTCCCGCCGGGAGTCATCTCCCTCCACGCCGGCTTTGAGGGGCTCAACGACATAGTCGCCGCCTTCCCGCCCTGCAACAAGTGGGGATTGATGGACGATACCCCCACTCGGACCCCGCGCGCTCCCGTGCCGGCACCTCGCGGGAAGCAAGTGCTTGAGGAGAGCGGGGGCAAGTCGGAGATCAGCTAGCCCTCCCTCCAGTCTCTAGATGACGAGGCGGGCCAGACTGCGGCGTCCCAAGTAGTCGTCCCTGTGGGCGACGAATAGGAGGACAGTGATGACGTGCCCCTGGACGTGCGAAGATCAAGGGCGTGCGCAGCGGCCGCGGCTACCTCCACGGTGGCGGCGGCGGCATCCGCCCCAGCAGCGACTCCCAGCTCTGCGGCGGCAGCCGCCTTAGGGGCGTCCGTCGGTACCTCGGCGGCGACCACACCCGTGGGGGCCACCGGAGCCACGGCGGTGACAACCCTGGCGGCGGCTGCCTCAGCAGCAGCTGCGGGGCCGCGTTGGCATCCACACCGGGGGCAGCCTCGTCATCGGTTCCTGCGGCACCCCACGGGCGCCTACGGCCCACCTGCTCGGGGGGTCTTCCGGGGCTTCGCGCTCCGGCACAACCCCCCGAGGACCGATTTGCCGGCGAGCGCCAGCAAGAGGAGGAGGGGCGACTCCCCGCCGAGCAAGCGGGCGCGCACGGATGCTAGCAGCGCCGCCGACCCGACCGGCACAAGGGCTAGCGGCGCCGTCATCGCACCTGCCGAGGACCCAGCCCTGACGTAGGTGGCGCCGGCGACTGGTACGGCTCCTTCCTTCCTCCTTCGGTGTATTTTCAATTGCCAGTTAATCACACAACCGCACCTTCTCTTTCCGCGGGTGGCACTTCGCCCGCGGCAAGCCTCTCGGAGGCTCCTGCCGGGACGGAAGAGGAGGGGGACGCTCCCCCCGGAAGTCCAACGGCCTCGCAAAGTAACCACCCTGGGCCCCCCTTGTCCGCCTCCGGTTACTCTTTCGCTTGCCGCTTCTCACACTTCTTGCTGCTACAGGCCCAAGCGCGCCCGCACCGGGACCGGGCCTACCGTGGTTGATCTCGACTCCGACGTCGAGGTCACGGGGGTGGCGGAGGAGCCGGCAGCGGCTCCCGCACCAAGCCCTACCGCGCCGGCCACGACGGCAGCGGCGACCACCCGATGACGTGCCAGCAGCCGCGGACGCAGCTGGCGCGGATTCGTCTGCTGCCCAGCAGGGGACGGGCCTTGCCGGGGGCGTGACAGCTTCACCAGCCCCGCAGTCCCCGGGCGTGGGTGAAGGGGAGGTCGCCGGGGAAGGGCGACAGGATGCCCCGGCGCAAGCAGATGACCCCCCGCTCAGCTCTACGGTGGCGGGTGAAGGGGCGCGTAGAGATAAACAAAAACTTTTCCTACGCGAACTCCCAAGATCTAGCCGAGGTAGAAGGCCACGAGGATTACCACTAGACGCGCAGTTGCGGATTATCGATGCGGCGCCTTGATGCAGTGCAGTCGCTCGATCCGATCCAGCCGATCCAATCCTGCGATCGTCGAAGTGCTGAACGTACAGCACCTCTGCCGGTATCCACACGTGCGAGGAGGAGCTCCGGCGGCGGACTGCTAGGTCCGGTGCGACGGTTGGACTGAATGGGGTTAGGGTTCTCAACGCATGAGAGTGGAAAAACCGTGCCCCTTAGGCATCCCACGCCCCTGCTTATATACCGAGTGGAAGTGGGCTCCAGCACTTGTGGCCCATCCACTCTGCGAGTCCAACTCGCATTGTCAGCCCAAATCCGGTTTGGGTCCAACCCGACCAAATACTTGCTCCCGCTCTTAAGTGTGTGACCCTGCAGGCTCATGGCGACTTGGACACGATTGGAGTCCGACTCTCAATCGATCAATCGGTAGCGGCTCCTAGCAGAACGTGCCGACTCCCAAGTACCATCGAGTCATGATGACGTACCTTCCAATGTGACATACGTCTTAGTCCCTTTTGCCTCACGATATACCTTGTCAAACTATAGGCGATTAATCGTCATCCCTTTAATAGTTCAACTCTCTTCTCGATCTGTGATATACGATTCATCCGACTAACTCTTAGTCGATCGACCCGGTTAACAGTTAACCGAGTCGCGCATGGCCATGCTTCCCGAATCATATCACTCGAGAGGGTCCAGAGAATATCTCTCCAGTCGGAGGGGCAAAATCCCATCTTGGTTATCCACATCACACAGTTTGATTCTCAGTCAACCCGAACTCTGCCTTTATAACTGCCCTGTTATGGAACAACGTTTGACAGAACCTAAGTTGGTGATCCACAACTCGGATTGTGCGATAACCTCAGGTCTAAGGATTACATTGATTGAGACATGCAAATGATGACCTACTCGTTGCATCTCAATATGGGTCAGTCCGACTCGCTAAACTCTTTAGCCGAGTCCGTGTAAGCTGGAATGACATCACCATGCCCATGACAAGTGGAACCGAGTCATCAGCCAACTTTCACATTAGTTTAGGTTATGTGTCCAGCAGAACCTCAATGACTAAGGACAATTTAGTACGAACAACATGAATACATAGTTCCACAATCAAATCACATATTCAATGATACATATCAGATGTTGAAACAAGGACAACTTAATAATATTTATGAATACATTGGGAATTACATCATACATGATTGCCTCTAGGGCATATTCCCAACAGCTGGGGGGGGGGGGGGCTTCGTCCTCATCGGCCGCCTCCCTCAACACCGACCTCAGCACCCTTGCCGGGGTGGCTTGGCATCCCATCACTTGGGATCCGAGCATCTTCGAGCGAGGGCACCGGTTCCCGGACGCCATCAAGGACCCACAACTAGCCTTCGTCACCTCTTTCAACGAGGTGAGGGAGCACCATGCAATCGCCAAGAGCCAGCTTGGCGAGGTTCGGGAAGCTGTGGAGAAGGAGCGGCAACAGCTTTCCCAGCTGCGGGAAGAGACGCGCCTCGCCAGAGAGGAGGCACGCCTTGCTCGGGAAGCCCTGGAGGACGCCGACGTACCGGTCGTCCCGGAAGCTAAGCTCTACCGGCGACTGGAGGCTCAGCGCGCTGAGCTTCAGGGAGCTCTGCACTTGCTGGCGGCGACCCTCGAGGAAACCAAGAAGGAGCACGCCGGGGTGCTCGCGGTAGCCCAGGCCCGGCTCGACGAGAAGAGCGATCTGATCGCCAACTACCGTGGCGAGATCCAGGGTCTGTGTGTCAAGGCCACCGATGGTGCGGTGGAAGCGGCGGCCCGGCATGAGATCCAGCTCGGCTCTGCTAAGGACAGAGCGGCCCGGCTCGAGACCGAGCGGGCCACTGTCCGGGAGGAGCTTGCCAAGGCTGGCAAGGACAATGCGGTCAAGACCGTGGAGCTCGCGGCGCTGGAGAACAACCTCAGCAAGGCCAAGAAGGCTGCGCACGATGCCCGGCTCCACCATGGCACGCTGATCGTGCAGCGGCACCTGGAGACCGAGAAGCTACTCAGGATCGCCCAGGCGCTGCGCGACTTGTTGCCCAGGTTCGAGTTGCAGGCCGCGGCGGTGGACGGCAAGGACGTCTCGACGCTGATCTCCTTCTTCTCCGACCTGGTGGGGAAGCTCGGGGCGCTCGACGTCCGGATCGCCCAGTACGGTGCCAACGAGGTTGCCAATTGCGCCCGGGAGGTTGCCGGGACGATCCTCCCGAGGGTACACCTCCGGGACCCGGAGTTTCCCTTCGAGTCTCTGCTGGACGCTTGGTTGGACAGCAAGGATGATCGCACCCACACTCAAGCCGGACCCCGAGCCGTCCCCGGAGCCCCCGGCGGAAGACGACGGCATTTAGTTGCCGCAGCCCCCGGCCGTCCCTGTTGTTTTCTGGTTTACCTTCTTTCGTTTTTGTCCTGCAAGTGTGGCGCTTTGCGCCGTTTGAACAATTACATTTCTATTAGCACATGTAATCATCCACTACTTAGTTAATCAAGCTCTTTAATTTTTCTTAATTCTTGTTCCTTGTTCCCGGGGCTGCCTTGCTGGTTCCCTTAGCCTTTGTGTGTTGTGCTTTGTGTTGCCGGGGCCTCGCGCGCCTCACCCTTGACCGGACAAGGGACCCGGGACAGACCCGCAGTGCCGACCTGGGGTCAAGCGGTAGCGGCTGCCATTCCACTTGCGGGATAACTACTCCAAGCCATGCCCTCCCAGGACGGACTCAGAAGCCACACGGGGAGCGCACACCCCCGCAAGCTTCCTTCTAACACCCTGGCCATGCGCAGGTTCCGGGGCCACACTTGGCGAGGCAGCGTTCAGCTACGTTCAGTTCTTAGAGAGTTTGCCGTTCAGGTGCAAGCGCTTAGCTTTTCCTTCGGTCTCACGCTCGAAGCGTTTGCCGGAGGTCCACTCCTGGTTCGTTGCCGTTGGAAATGCCTGATAGAGGGATGCAGCGGGAACGCCGCGGCAGGATCGCTGCCGGCGTCAAGCACCGATGACGATGCTACTGCCGCGTCACCGCGGCAACCCTCGCCCTTGGAGGAGCCTCTGGTTTCAGAAGAGCCTGTTCCGAGGGATGCAGCAGGGATGTCGTGACTTCCTCGCCACCACCGCCGACGCGAGCCGCGAGGACACCACGGCGTCCCCGCCGCAGCCCTCGCTGCTTGGGGGAAAAACTGCCGGAGGGCCGCAGAAGGGACGCTGCGGTGGGCCGGAGCGAACGGCGAACGTCGGTACCGGCACCATCACAGCGTCCTCGCGACGACCCTCGCCTATGGAGGCGCCCTCTGGAGGGATGCGGCAAGAGCACTGTGGCAGTGCACCCGTCAGCGCCGAGCGCTGATGGAATGCACCCCCACTGTGCTTCTGTGGCAGCCCTCGCCCCGGAGCCGCTCACTAGAGGAGGTGCGGCAGGGACACGGTGGCAGTGCACCCGCCGGTGCCGAGCGCTGGTGGGATGCACCCCCACCGTGTCTCTGCGGCACCCCTCGGAGCGGACTCGATGGAAGGACGCGACAAGGGTGCGATGGCAGTGCACCTGTCGGCACCGAGCGCTGATGGGATGCACCCCCATCGCACCTCTGCGGCTCCCCTCCCTTCCTCAGTCTTTACCTGGTTGCGCGCTGAGCCGTTCCATGGCCGGGGCGCCCCTTTTATAGGCGCGGGGTGTGGGCTTGCCACCGCGCGCGACGGATCGGCGCAGCACCCGTGGCGCCCCGCCCTTTGAAGTGCGGTGCAGTCTTCGCCACCCCGCATGCCAAGTTGCTGTGGCACAGGTGGCGACCTCCTCCTGAGTCAAGGGCCTCGGAGTGCGGGATTCTCTCGTGGTGCGGTCACTCGGCACCACAAGGCACCGCTACGCACCATGGTCCGTGGACGGTCCACAAGCATTACAGTGCGCAAGATTCCGCCTTTGCCCTGCACGTTAGATTCTTACCAAACCCGAGGTGCTGCAAAAAAATTTTGAAATTCACGAAAATGCAGAGCAGTATGGGTAATCTCCTGCCTCCCAGCCCCCGGACGTGGAAGGGTCGATGTCAAACTTGTTTGTGAGCACTTTATTTCCTAGGCACAGCGTCTGCGTGATGCCCAATGCGGGAGGCCCGGCAACTACATGTCCTGTGATGCCCGTTGCGGGAAGCCCGGGAACTGCATGCCCTGTGCCGAAGAGATCTAGCAACATGTTTATGTTTTCGAGGCTCCGGCAGCCCCCTGCTCACAACCAAGTATGGAAAGACACTTCCGTGCACCTGAAGCAGGAGACAAAAGGACGAGGAACATGCAAATAAACAAGGCAACCTTAAAATTAAGGAAAAAGCACTTATCTTTATTCACAATAACCAGTGGTTTACACACGGGGGTTGCCCGGCTACACTAGTTTGAGAGGTATGCATCGGCGGCATCACCTGAGGGTCAGGCTCCGCTGCTTCACGGGTAGAACTTGCGCAAGTGCTCATTATTCCAACTATTTTGCACCTGCAAGCCATCTTCGGTTTCCAGCCGGACAGCCCCCGGTCTGGTCACTTGTACTACCCGGAAGGGCCCCTCCCATTTTGGAGTCAACTTGTTCCCGGCCTTCGTTTCTTATATCCGGCGCAGGACAAGGTCTCCGTTCTCGAGCCCCCGGGGACGGACTCGTCTGTCGTGATAACGACGGAGTCCCTACTGGTAGCGCGCCGCTCGCACAGCAGCCCGGCATCGAAGCTCTTTGATGAAGTTTAGATCGTCAACCCTTTGCTCGTGTTGGCTGGTGTTGCCGTATGTGCGTACCCGGGGAGATCCGTGCTTGAGCTCGAGGGGCAGCACCGCTTCTGCCCCGTAGACAAGGGCGAAAGGGGTTTCGCCCGTTGCCCGACTGGGTGTGGTCCTGATTGACCACAGTACGGGCTGGAGTTCTTCAACCCAATGTTTCCCGTGGCCTTTGAGCTTGTCAATGGTTCTCGTCTTGAGCCCCCGCAGCACTTCTGCGTTGGCTCGCTCCGCCTGCCCGTTACTCCTAGGGTGAGCAACGGACGCGAAGTGCAACTTGGTGCGCATGCCCTCGCAGTAGGCTTGGAACACCGCGCTCGTGAATTGTGTGCCATTGTCGGTGATGATGCCGTTAGGCACACCGAACCGGCACACAATGTTGTTGAAAAACTTGATGGCCGCCTGGGCGGTCACCTTCCGCACTGGTTCCACTTCCACCCACTTGGAGAACTTGGCGATGGCCACGAACAAATACTCGTAGCCGCCGACTGCCCTCGGCAACTTGCCAACGATGTCCAGCCCCCAGACCGCGAACGGCCACGAGGCCAGGATGACATGCAGGGCCTGCGCCGGCTGGTTGCTCTTCTTCGAGTGGAACTGGCACGCTTCGCACATCTTCACCAGCTGCTCTGTGTCGGCCAGGGCCGTGGGCCAGTAAAAACCGTGCCTGAACGCCTTGCCGGCCAGCGCCCGAGAGGCCACATGGTGGGAGCATGTGCCCCGATGTATCTCCTCTAACAGCGCGCGCCCTTCGTCTTGGGGCACGCAGAGGAGCTTGACCCCATTCACATGCCTGCGGTAGAGGTTTCTGTCCACCACGGCGTACATTTTGGCTTGCCGGGCCACTCGCTCTGCGGCAACGTCGTCTTTCGGGAGGGCCTCTCCCTTCAGGTCGCGGGCGATTTCCACCGCCCAGGGAGGAGTCTCCCTGCCAACGCATGCCGGTACGTCAGCGGCATGGACCCTACTGTAGCGGGGTTTCCTTCGGTTGCCGTTGGTGACTCGATGACAACCCCGATGCCAGCTCCCTGGAGGCTGAACGCGCCGTCGAAGTACAGAATCCAGTGGCCTTCGTCCAGCCTGCCCGGGAGGTTGGTCTCCGGCTCATCCTCTTCTACACCCGTCGATGTCCACTCCGCGATGAAGTCCGCCAGGGCCGCACTCTTGACGCTCTTGGAGGTGGTGAAGTGCAGATCGAATTCTGACGGCTCCATCCTCCACTCAGCCACCCTTCCGGTGGCCTCACGGTTGGTGAGGGCTCGCTCAAGGCAGAACCCTGACACCACCGTGACGCGATGCGCCTGGAAGTAGCGGCGCAGCTTGCGAGACGCGAGCAGAATCCCCAGGAGGAGCTTCTGCACCTGCGGGTACCTCGTACGGGCGTCGCGCAGCACCGTGCTGACGAAGTACACCGGGTGCTGCCCGAGCTGCTTGCGCGATGCCGACGTTGCCGACTCGGGGGTGGTTCCCGGGGCCGAGGCGGTTGCCGGGGGCTGTTCAGCCCCCCGCCCCGCTGCCTCAGTCCCAGGGACGTCTTCCTCCCTCTCGACAACCAGCACCGAGGTGATCACCTGGTCAGTCGCTGCCAAGTAGAGTAGCAGCGGCTCGCGCGGTTTGGGGGCGACGAGGACGGGCAGCGACTTCAGATACTGTTTGAGATCCTGAAACGCTGCCTCGGCCTCTTGGGTCCAATCGACTGGACCCTTCTTCTTCATCACATTCAAGAAAGGCAGGGCGCGCTCGCCCAACCTTGAGATGAAGCGGCCCAGCGCGGCAACGCAACCGTTGAGGCGCTGGACGTCCTTCACCTTGTGGGGAGCCTCCATCTTCTCGATAGCTTCTATCCCCATGTGTGAAACCAAGAAACCCAGAAGTTGGCCCCAGTCTACACCTAAGGTGCACTTCTCAGGGTTCAGCTTGAGTTTGATCCTGCGGAGGTTATCGAATGTCTCCCGCAGATCATCAATCAGCGAGTCCCCGCGCTTTGTCTTGATGAAGATATCATCCATGTAGGCCTCCATGTTCCGGCCTAGCTGAGGTCCCAAACACTCGCGCAACGCGCGCTGGAATGTTGAGCCCGCGTTCTTCAAGCCGAAAGGCATGCACGTGTAGCAGTAGCAGCCAACCGGGGTGATGAACGTTGTTTTCTCTTCGTCTTCGACCGCCATCTTAATTTGATGGTAGCCGGAAAAAGCATCTAAAAAGCTCAGCAAGTCACAACCAGCGGTGTAATCAACTATCTGATCGATACGGGGTACAGGGAAAGGGTCCTTGGGACATGCACGGTTAAGATCGGTCTACACACATGGGAAGTTTATTCCCCGTCTTGGGCACTACTACAGGGTTAGCTAACCAAGTGGGGTACAGAACTTCCCTGATAGCCCCGACAACCTTGAGCTTGTCCACCTCTGCTTGATGAAATCTTTGCGCTCCTGCGCTTGCCAGCGAACCTTCTGCTTGACGGGGCGGGCGTCCGGGCGCACCGTGAGCCGATGCTCAATCACCTCCCTAGGGACTCCGGGAAGGTCCGACGGCTCCCAAGCGAACACATCGGCATTCTCCTGGAGGAAAGTGATGAGGGCGCTTTCCTATTCGGCAGTAAGGTTCGCACCGACGGTGACGGTGCGCTCCTTGTTGCCGGGTTGGAGGGGCAGCTTCTTCACCTTGGCGGCCTCCTCCTTGACCTTCTGGCCCTTGCCGGGGCACGAGCTTGAGCCTGCACTTCCCCCGGCAAGCTCTTGCGGGGCAGCGCGGGCCTTCTTCGTTGCCGGGCCGTCGCCTGGCGAGCCTTCGTCTCCGGCAACGTCTTCGTCACCGGCATCGGCTGCGACGGCGGCCCTAACGACCTCGCCAACGCACCAAGCCATGTCCTTGAGGTCGCACTTGATGGAGAGGACGTCGTACACGGACGGTATCGTCATCACGCCATAGGCGCAATGGGTTGCTGCCATGAAACTTGATCAGCGCCGGCCGACCAAGGATCCCGTTGTAGGGCAACGGGGTGTGCACCACGTCGAACACTATGTGCTCGGTACTGAACGGTTCTCGGGACCCGAAGGTCACCGGCAGCGTGATGCGCCCCAGGGGGCGCACGATCCCGGGGTTTACCCCCCGGAACGGGTCAGTGGGCTTCAGCTGCTGTACCGGCAACTGGAGTTTCTCCACCAACCTGGCGGACAGGAGGCTCAGCCCTGCTCCGTTGTCCCCCAGCACCATGGTCACCGTCATGTTGTTGATGATCGGTGAGACCACGAAGGGTATGACCCCTGAACCCAGCTACCGCACTGGGTGATCATCGGCGCTGAAGGTGATAGGTACGTGCGACCACCTTAGCGGCTGTTGTGGCTCCGCGTCCGGCAACAGCACGCACACGTCACGGGTGAGGCGCTTTACCGCGGCATGGCATGGGAGAGCGTAGGCTCCCCCATGGATGCATGCAACGCCGCGGGGCTCCTGGGAGCCCAGCTCGTGGCCGCTAGTGCAGGCGGACTCGCACTGCTCCTCAGCACGAGCCCTGTCCTGTCCCCGGGGAGGGTGCTCCCTGCCGGCACGGGCTTGGCCACGTCCCCCAGGGGCTTCCTCCCTGCCAGCGTTGCCACTGACCGGCTTCGGCCCCACCCTGGAGTCGTTCGGGCAATCTCGGGAGAGATGCCTGATGTCGCCGCAGTTGAAGCAAGCGCAGGCTGCTCGACGCTCCTCGTGGCGCTGTTCGCGCCGCTACTTGATACCCTGCAGGATGCGGCAGTCCCGTGCATCGTGGGTGGAATTGGCGTGAATGGGGCAGGGGGGCGCGTCGCCCTGCTTGCCGCCTGTCCCGCCGCCGGGCGAGGCCTTCTTCGCAGGCCTCGCAGCGGCCCCCGAGTCCGCAGCGAGGACCTGCTTCCCGCTGCGCTTGCGGGAACTCTTCTTCTGCGAACCCTCCCCTGGGCTCGCGGCAGCCTTAGCTGCAAGCTCGGGCACTAAGCGCCCTTCCTCGGCCATGGCACACTTGTGCGCCAAGGCGTACAGGTCCTGTGTCGTCCGGATCCGATGCGTGCTTAGCTTCTCGCGCATCTTGGGGTCCCGGACGTTGATGGCGAAGGTGTTGACGATGGCGGCAGCCTCCGCCTCCGGGATGGAGTAGGAGAAACTAGAGAAGCGGTTGAAAAAGCTCCGCAGCGTCTCCCCCGGCTTCTGCACTACGGTGTACAGCCCTGCCATGGTTCCCGGGCGCTTGTAGCCGCCTTGGAACGCGCTCACAAACTGCTCGCGCAGGTCCGCCCAAGTGGCGATGGACCCAGCAGGCAGGTTGAGCAGCCAGGTTCTTGCTGATCCTTTCAGGACCATCGGGAACCAGTTGGCCCTGACTTTGTCATCGGCGGGGATGGCGTGCATCCCCAACGTGTAGGTCAGGAGGAAATCCTTGGGGTTCACGGTCCCGTCGTACATACCGAGCGCGGGCGCTCGCAACTTGCGGGGCAATGTCACCCGCCGCAGCTCGCGCATGAACGCAATGCCGCCGTCCTCGGGGCCCCTAGGAGCATCCTCCTGCTCCTGCGGGCGTTGGCGCTCTACTCACGCCGGTGCCGGCGCTCCAGTCGCTGCCGCAGATCCTCCTGCTTGCGGGCATTCAAGATGCCGTGCGCGTCGCCTAGGGTGACGGTGGGTGACGAGTCCGAGGACCCCTTCGGGTCCCCGCCTTGCGGGCCTCCCCGCGGGGGAGGGTTTTCCTCTTGTCGCGAGGCGCGGGGCACGTCTCCGTGCGCCGGGTTCTGCCCGTGGCCGGAGCCTGCCGGGGCGCCCTCGCCCTGTGGCTGTTGGGCAGCGAGCGCGAGGAGCGCGTCCAGCTCCTCCCCCATGCCTCGTGCGCCGGTGTGCCCTGCTGCGGCTCGTACCGCACCATGACCTGCGCGACGATGCTGGCCTCCGCCGGGGTTCGCATGGGAGGCAGCTGGTTTTCCGAGCGACTGCCCTACGGTCTATCCCCGGACGCACCCGGGTGCGCGGGGTGCGACCCCGTCGGTGTCGCTCGCGACGCAGTGTGCTCGTGGCGTGGCTGAAGCGGCGCGCCTTCGGCCCGCGATTCGACACGCTGGCCGGTGCGAGCGGCACCTTGCCCACTCGCATGGCTGGCCCCGGCACTGGGGGCCGCCAGCCCCCTTAGTCGGTTATCTGCCGACGGCCGAGGAGGTGGGGGTGGCAGCTGCGGTTGCTGGTCTCGTGAAGGTTCAGGATTTTCCTGAACCTACGACGTAGGCTGCGCGTCATGCGACCGCGTGTGTGCCAGAGGGGCTTGACGCGGATTGATCCGAGGATCACCAGCCCGCTTGGGGGGCATGGTGGTTGACCCTGTCGTCGAGGAAGACGAGGCCGATGTTGGTGTAGACGCTGCCGCCAGCGGTCGCCGGTGAGCTCTCCTCGCGCGCCCCCTGCGCAGGCACCCCCTTTTAGGTTCGGCTGCGGGGATCGCTCCGGCGATCGCCGGCGGGACCGATGCAAAGCGTAAAGACCTACCAAGAACGCATGCACACACTTTTACCCAGGTTCGGGCCACCTTACGGGGTAAAACACTACGTCCTGCTTGTCTGAACTTCTATTACTGGGAAATCGGCTGTTTACAGGTTGCCGGGGATGGATTCCCGGGTACTCTCCTTTTTTGGCTAAGTGCTCCTTGCCACTCTG
The DNA here is from genome assembly GCF_000005505.3 of Brachypodium distachyon. NCBI lineage: Eukaryota > Viridiplantae > Streptophyta > Magnoliopsida > Poales > Poaceae > Brachypodium > Brachypodium distachyon. The sequence goes on from NC_016135.3 coordinate 5,895,008, forward strand.
GGTCACTACCGTTGGTGAACTGCTTGTTGGTTGAACGAGTGAACCAACGAACCGAAGAAAGAACTGTTCAGTCCGTCCGTGTGTGCGTGCGTGTGTGTGAACCGGACCAACAACAACCCGAACCCTTTGACCGTTGGCGGGGGTCCTCCTTTTATAACGAAGAGGATACCACAGGTGCCACGGGGCATGGTTAACAAGTGGCGAGCAAGGAGCTTGGGCAGCTCCTCCTCGGTGCGCTGGCACGCATGCATGAGCCCCAACGCCGCGGCTAGGGGTCTAAGGCCTAAGAACTAGCTCTGAGCAGTCACTGCTTGCCTGACTAGACGGATAACGCCCCTTCTGTCGGCTCATTAAATGCGCCGTGTGCCTCACTCCTTGTTCTGATGAAACTGCACACTAGGCGCCCGCCGTGCGCCACGTGGCGTTGCTGCTCTGTCTGCTCGTCTCCGCCCTGCGGTGGAAATCTGCGCCCGGGAATGCCTCCTCCCGGCAAGTGCCTTCCTGGGAGGTGCCTAGGCGGGATTACTCCCCGAAGGCCCGCTAGCCCTACCGGGCTTGTAGCTTGCCGGGCCGCTTTCATGCTGCCGCCCGTGGTGAGATCCTTCCATGAACCCAGCGATGCGACCCACGCGTCGTGCGCCGATGGCACCCCGGGTGCCATGGGTGCGACACTTTTCCTCGCCTTGCTCTTGCGGAGGCCCTTCCTCGATCTTCCCATTCCCGGCCGATGTGCATCCTGGGCGATCAGGCCAAGAAGGGACGAGAGGATGACTTGATGCTCCTCTTCGCCGTCGGAGCCAGCATCATCAGCAGCGGCGACTTCCTCGTCAAAAAGAGCGGCGAGCGGACCGTCACCGGTGGGAGGGGTGGTTCCGGCAGCGATTCGGGGGTTTCTCATGGTGGCCATTCCCTCCATGGATAGGGTGGTGGCCATCCCCTTAAGAGAATTTACCTTAGGTCTCTTAAGTTCCATAGTAGACTTGAAGCGGATTCGCTTCTTCTCAGGGGTTGTGAGTGTAATTGTTCTCTTGGCACAGTCTACAAGTCATTCATATAAGGTCATCCAATCCATTCCTAGAATTATGTCTAGACCTCGGGAATCCAACACAATAAGGTCGGAGGGAAAAGTGTGTTTTCCAATCTCTAGGGGTAACTGGCGGCATCCTTGAGTCGCTCCCATTTGCCCTCCAGGCGAACTCACTCTCATAGAGTTCCTTAGGGTGTTTGTAGGTATCTTATTCTCATTCTCGAACATCCTTGATATGAAAGAATGTGATGCACCCGTGTCAAAGAGTACGAGTGCTTGAAAAGAATTCACGCGGAATGATCCAATCACGATGCCCGGCTCTGTGATTTCTTCCACACTGACATGGTTCACATGACCTTCCAGGAACGGGGTGGGCTTGACTCCATTCCCTTCGAACCTCTTCGGGCAATCATTCGAGTAGTGCCCCATCTTGTGGCACTTGAAACATTTCAGTTGACTCAGGTCAAACTGGGTGAAGTCGTCATTCTGATTCTGTTCGTTGTTGTTTCCACTGCCATGGTCATTGCTCTTGTGCTGGTGTCGGCGTCCATTCCCATGATAGTGCTCATGGTGGCCATTCCCTCCATGGATATGGTGGTGGCGGTGGCTTCCATGTTTGATCCTTGATGAACTACCACTACCTTCATAAGAGGTGCGCGGCTTCTGGTGTGGTCCAGTGTTAATGCTTCCATGGCGATGTCTTCTCCTGCGGCCCTCAATCTAGTTTATCTTGTCTTCCAAGATAAAGGCCTTGTCTACCAGGGATTGATAGGTGGGGGTGTAAGAAACTGCCAGGTGAACGGAAAGCTCGTCGTTCAGTCCATCCAAAAACTTCTCACGGCGCTTGGCATCGGTATTGACTTCGTCAGGTGCATAGCGAGATAGCTTGTTGAATTCCTCAATATATTCCATCACGGTGCGGGTTCGTTGCTTCAGTTTATGGAACTCCTTCTTCCTCAGGCTTAGCACTCCCGCGGAGATATGGGCGGTGCGAAAGCATCCTGGAACATCTCCCGAGTGACATCTTCGATCGGGTTGGTGATCAGGTAGTTCTCCCACCATAATGCAGCTGGTCCCTCCAACAAGTATGCTGCAAACCTCACTTTCTTAGCGTCTGTGCAGCCCACAGTTACTAAGTTCTTGTTCACTGAACGCAGCCAGTCATCCGCTACCATGGGTTCAGTGGAGGTGGTGAAAGTAGGTGGGTGCAACTTCAGAAATCTTGTAAGCATATCCAACTGAGGTGGCGTGTTGGGGTGTTGGTTATTCTGGTCAATATTCTGGTGGCTGGTCATCTGCTGGGTTACCAACTGAAAAAATTTAGTCTGGGGGTCCAGCAGAGTCTGCACATTAACTGAACTGTTGTTCCCTTCCTCATGGTCGTCACTGTTGCTGGTGGTGTGTGATCTGTTGTTGTTGGGGGTACGTCTTGGAGGCATCTGTTTAGGATAGCGTAGATGAGAAGATAGACAGATGGGGTCTAAAAGAAACTTAACCCAACAGCAGGCAAGTAAGGCATAACAATCACCAACCAAGTAAGATCCAGCAAGCAAATGACGTAGTTCAGGCATCCAAGCCCAAGAAAAGAAGTTTCAAAAGCAAACGAACAAAGTTTTTGTTATCCGAAATAATTTACTACTATCATTTGTGGCCATCAATAAATCCAAAAGTGACAGCTCACAAATTACGTCTACCGTGACTAAGTACCGTGACTAAGTATGGGTTAGCTCAAGAGAAAATAAAATCTTACAGTGGAAGGCAGAAGATACAGGAGTCCCATAACAACTCCACGGTCGAAACATGTTGGAATGTAAACTCGCAACCCTAACAATTCGTACCTCACTTTTCACCTGGTTCGCCTGCAACATTTAAACGTTGCAGCCACTATGGGGTCAATACATTGAATGTATTGGCAAGTTTACCAAAGGGTTATAACAGATCCTATCAAGTACATGAAGTATTTGGCAAGGTGGGGGTTTGGCTATTTGCATAAAAGCATCATTGTTCAATCCTAACAATTTTAAACAAATATGTTTAATTCTGTTGGACACGGGGTAGAAACACCCATGCTCCTATTAACCTAGAACACATTGAGTAGATACATCAAGTGCTCCTACCCTGTTCAAACCATTCATTTTATTTAAGAAATTAGAATGAGTGAGACTTTTCTTACAGCCCCCATATCTAGTTGCTCATAATTGTCCGTAACCGGGGACACGGCTAAGTACTTAGTTTGACACTCTCGAGAGGTTGTACACATTCCTCACAGAAATCGACGTGTTAATCCCTTGCTGACCTCAGGGTAGAGTAGCAACGGCATGGATTACAGGAATTTTCAGACCATAATCACCCAGACCACCTGAGGGACCTACGTTCCCACCTACACGGCTACATCTGCACAATCCCTCGGATCCAAGATCATATGTCTTACATCCATCCTGGCAGAGCTCATATTACCATGTGGTTGTACTGGAAGGTACTAAATAGGAAACTAGTCCAGTCTCTGGTTACCCCGGGTGGCATCCCACATTTGCGACGCAGGCGCTCCTATAGAAATGCCGAGACGACTCATAAAAATGGACCGATAGAAATGGACCTGACGTCGCATACATCTCAAATACTCAAAGCAGCCCACCGAGAACGGTTCATTGAATTACTTGTTTTGCCACACACTAGGAAAACCATACTTTATTTCAATAATATCACATTGTAATAATACCACCCTCGTATATTATCATAGCATAGCATTTTACTACTACAATGGCAATTTGTGGTAAGAACATGGCGAGGGTATCCTATACTACTAGGAGAAATCATAACTAGCATAGATACAATAATAATCCTAACAATGCAACTAATAAAATCTAGTGCATGATAAAATAATAGCATGATGGTCAAAGTGAACTTGCCTTGATAGCAGTTGGTATTCAGACACTCTTCGCAATCACATATTTCGCTCTCCGAGAAAACTAAATCAAATACAAACAATACATACATAAACATACAATACAATCAAATGGAAAAGAGTATGCCATGATGCAATGCAAAACATGTGACATGATTGGGTTGATTTTATTTGGGTGATCACCTAGTTCTAAGCATTGGTAATTAAAATTAATGCATTGGGGTTTTAAACAAAAGGACAAAACAATTGATTAAAACCCTAAATTATAGTTTCATTGGCATCAGCCAAATCATTTAATTCAAAATATTTATTTCTTTGTCCCAATGGACAGAGGACAATAAAACAAAATTTTGGGTGAAACCGTGCGCGTCAAAACATGCGCAGGGTTGAGGGGGTCAAGAAAAAGCAATTTTCGGTCACCGAGGCTCACCAGGGTGACGACCCGAAGCAAAAGAAGGCGGCGGCGGGTTCCTTTTCCGGCGAGGAATCGCGGTGGCGTGGGCGCGTGCGAGTGCGGGCAAACACAGGGGAAAGAGAGAGGGGAGGCTGGGCTTTATAGGGTCACGCTTGGAAACGGCGGATCTCGGTGATGGCGGCGGCGATGGCGCGCGCGAGCGTCACGGCGGAGATCGCGGGCGCCTTCCCTGCGGGGAAGAAGACCCTGACGCGTGGGTCCCGCGCGTCAGTGGCTCGGGCGCGCGCGCCGGGCCGGTCGGCTCGGTCGGGCGGGCGGGACGGTGCTGGTGCGGCCCAAGCGGTCGGACCGGTCCAGTTCTTCCTTTTTTTTTCTTTTAGCCTTTTCTCGTTTTCTTTTTCTGATTTCATTGATAACTTTTGATTTTGAACTCCAAATTGGTCCAAATAAATTCCAGAAAATTTGAAAAATCATGTTATATTCTGATTCAACTTTTGGGAGTAATTTCCCTTCACAATAAAATATATAAAAATACATTTGCCCTATAAATGCCTTTAAGGCTATATAACTATTTAAATAAAATAGTTTTTCAACTCCAAATAATTATCCAAAAATTATGGGATTGCCTATTTATGAAATAAACCCTTTTTATAGATGAACCCTATTGGTTTGAAGATCCAAAGATCAAATGGGTGAAACCCTAGGGTTTAAAATTGAAATAAAACATTTTCAAAGCCTTTTGAGATTCAAATTTGAATTCAAACATGCAAATGTGGCATGATGCTCATGGATGCAATGCATATGTAAGAATTTGAAATTTTGGGATGTTACATGTCGGGGGAATGAACCCCGGGTAGGGTCATGACGACACATGTTGGCCGAGTTGGCAAGAGCAAGGCCGACGTAAGCAAGTACGCCAGCATTCTTGAGACGACTTTATAACTGGCTGGCATACCAAGAGTGTGCCGGCATCTCTATCTTGTCTTATGTGATTGCAGGACAAGCACGGACTCCCTAATCTCAGCTAGGTCCGGGATATACCAACGGTCTTATCCTGGTCGTATGGCCTAAAGTAAAGCAGCGCTCCCTGTATGACAGAAAAGCAGTCGTTGCTCATGTCGCTGTGCCGGACGACTGCACAGTGACGTGCCACAAAATGACAAGTGTCGAAGGCCGGGGCGTGGGTACAGTGCGCGCCGTCTAGCTGTACGTAAAGCACAAAGCAGCGTTGTCCCCTCCCGGACAATCCGGAGGGGACCATGGGCGTACCCGGCGGGCCCGGGGGAAGCTAGGGTTTGCTTTCGGCCCGCATGTCAGTGTGACATCTTTAGCCTATAAATAGAGGCTCCACGCCTCCTGTGAGAGGGGTTCCTCTCTTATAGATTAGAAGTTCACCTCCTTCTTTGTCTTCCTCTAGATGCAGCTCAAGAAGCACCATTGTAGCCCTCTAGTATCCCGGCTAATACTAACAAAGCAGGAGTAGTAGTGTTACCTCAACAAGAGGGCTCCAAACCTGGGTAAAGATCGTGTTCACAGTTACTTGTGTGTGGTTACACCATGCCATCCCTCCTCCGGATCAACCTTCATCCATTGGCGCCAACTCAAGCCATCCTATGGCATCTGCCGTGACACCACCACGACAGTAGGCGCCCACCGTGGGGCCAGCAGCGGCGTTGGCTGGAGTTTCCATTCGAATGGGAAGCATCCTCATCTCCGGAGAGCGCGTCGTCTCCAGTTTGGTCCAGAGATTTGGCTCTCTGGGCTTCATCGACAACAACACAGGCTTCTTCAACAACGCACCGCTTCTCAGCGCAGGCCGCTTCATCAACTTCGGTATGCACAAGGTCTACGTCGCCACTGACACTCCTTGCAGGTATCCCAAGCTAGTGGTGGTAGCCGAGGATCCCCCCGCCATCTGCACGGCTCGCGGTCGGCATGTCGACTGCCCGCTAGCCGTGTGGTGGTCATGATGACGGCTCAAGGCGGCGATGCTGGCAAGGGCGCTGCTGAAAGCGCCGGACACCCGAGCAAGTCCGGCAGAACGGCGTGACCCCCAATGGCGAAACCTGAGAACATCGCTGCTCAGGCCGGTACTTCCGCTATGCCGGCAAAGCCGACTCCGCTCCAGGCCGCCATCGAGAGGATGACGCTGCCTATGGCTCCAAACGCCAACTCGGCCCAGCTTCAGGCTGAGCTGGAGTTGGAGCGCCGGAACCTGCTGCAGAAGCTGTCGACATGGCTCATGCTCAGCAAGAGCTCGAGATTTCTCTCCGTGAGTATAACAAATCTCATGGGCTTAATTCTATTGCTGCGCACAACCCTAGCTGAGTTGGGGAAGTGCGTAACCGTGGCAAGAACTTGAATGCCGAGATAGGTAGGGATGGTAGAGCCATACCTGCAGTGTCGACAAGCTATGCGTCCGCACTAAAGCCGAAATACAGCACTCTTGTTAAGAACCTCAGGGCAGCCGAGGCTGCAGCAGAAGAGTTGCCGAATCTCACAGGAGAAGCACTCCAACTACAACAGTTGCATGTGAAGGAGTTGCTTCGCACGGCTAACGAGCAGAATGAGGCGTACATGAGGCTGCACGGCAAGCCCGGTGCATCTCAGATCATTCACTTGGCTGCAGGCGCTGGCGGCCGAGCCGACAAACAAGCGTCTGCACCTGGTGGCAGACGGGATAAGAGTGTTAACTCCGGCCGAGACAAGCGGCTAGATCATTATGATCCGGCGTTAGTAGGAAAGCAAATTGTCAGGCGAGTTGATGATGGTCAAAGTGGCCTACATCTCGGCGACAATCGCCGAGATCCACAAGTGCGTCACTCGGCAGGTCATGGACGCCCCCCTCGGGGTCCGGCGCCCAATACTGGTGCAGGTTAGCAGGGTGCCGGGCATAACCCCCTATATCGAGGTGAGGATCGCAGGCAAGACCGTTACAATGACGGATACTCAGCCATGGGAGATGAAGGCTATCTCAGGTGAGAGCGTGACAATGTCGGCCCACTCGGAGCCCGAGTGGGAAACCGGCAAGTGTCGCCACTAGATGCCCGACATCGGCTCGACAGGATCCATCTGTCGGAGCTTCTGGAAGAGGAGGGTCCTCCGGGACCACGTTGCTTCGCTTATCGGATCATGAGAGAGACACCTGCCCAGGGTTTCCAGCTACCCAGGGGCACGAGGACGTATGACGGCATCACAAAGCCGAAAGACTGGTTGGAGGATTATGTCACGGCAGTGCATGTAGCAGGTGGCAATTGCAGATGGGCGGTACACTATACCCCAAATGCTAGTAGGGCCAGCTAGGATTTGGTTGGATAACTTGTCGGAGGGCAGTATCAACTGCTGTATAGATTTCGAGGAAGCCTTTGTCAGCAACTTCTCCAGCACCTACAAGAGGCCTAATCGCTTTCAGCAATTGTCCATGTGTAAGCAAATGGACAACGAGACTGACCGAGAGTACTTGACGAGATGGAATAACCTCCGAAACTCCTGTGAAGGGATAGTGGAGTCGCAAGCCATAGCATGGTTTGACCAAGGATGCCGACATGGCAGCATGTTGTGGCAGAAGCTGCAGAGGGAAATGCCGACTACATTGTCCGAGATGATCAAGATTGCAGACATGTATGCATTGGGTGATCCAACTCAGCCATTGCTGATGCCGGCAGAGCAACACAGAGAGCAGCCGACATACAATCCTGCCGGATCATTCCAGAAAATGATCCTCAAGATCACCGGAACAAAAGAAGAGACGATAGGACGGATCGCCGGTATGGGCCAGCCCATGTTGCTATGTTTTGCAAAAAGAACCATGGAAGCCACTTAGGAATTATCCAATAAGCATGTGCTTGCATTTCTCCTAACCTCACGGGTATTTACTTGCGAGTACATTCATTGTACTTATCTGCACCTACCATGTGCAGAGAGCGATAATTAAAGGAAGGAGGTACGCAGGGTCGCGAGTCTACATTCAACTTGCCTGTGGCGTGGATGGAAGCTCATTTATCTTCATTTGATATTTTTAGACTTTGGTTCTGTAATAATACTCTGGATTGTTATCTTTTATGCGTTGTAATAAAGACATGAATTGTGATATTTCATCGTGAACTGTGGCTACTAGCATTGATCCAAGGACTAGTACTATAAACACAGTGATTCCAGGTCCTTAATGGCCTGGGTCGCCACATACACGTTCGAGATGATGCTTGATCAGCCTTGTCGTTCCCACACGACCAATCCCAACAAGCCAGCGAATCAGACAATCCGGTAATGTAGTTGGATGCAGCGGGCCAAGAAGGGTGAGGCAAGTCGGCTACCTCCTCCCCCGCCACTCACGGGCGCAAATGCTCAGATTCAAGGACCCCTCCGGCAAACAATGCTATCAATCAGGTAGAAGACCAGGGCATCCCGGTGATACGGGTCGGGGTGGCCCGATCTTTCGATGAGATTGATAACTCTCGATTTGGGTAGGAGGTGACGTTGACGATTCGACTACGGCCTAGAAAGCAGCGCCTTAGCAATCGATACACCAACTCCAGAGGGTTATTGATCACGCGGGGGCACGATCAACCTGACCACGAAGGTCTTTGTTCCTGCAAGCAATCGAAGAACAAGCAAGAACAAGATAAATAGCGGATGCAATCTGAAATTGAGACTATACTATATCAAACCAATGTCTCAACGAGACGATAAGTTGGAGTTTTGACGACGGTAAAACAGGTGGTCTAACCGACACACGCGATTACACGAAAGTAGCAAAGATGGCTAAACTTTATCTAATCAAAACCCGAGGCTCCTTAGGGGGGCTCATGGGGTATATAAAGGAGGAGGGAGAGATATTTTCGTCCACCTTGAGTAAGGAGGCAGAAATCCAACTCTATCTCTAACTTTCCTAACAAACGACAACTCTTTAGGAAACAGAAAAATAGATCCGTCAGCTTGTTTTGTCTGTCACAGTCAGCACGAGTCGAATCTCTTGATGGGGCCAGATCCGTTGGAAAGGTCTTGTAATTACCTTTCCAACAAGTACTTGTTTGCTTGATTTGGACTCCGGATGCGGCCTGGGTGATTAAAACAAATTCGGGTCTCCTGGCAGCTCGGACCCAAATCGGATTCAACTTTAATTCGTGATATCTTTCTCTAGCAAGCTCTGAATCATATGCCGTTTGATTTGTTGGAAAGTACACTTGAAATCCTTCCCTCTCAGCTGTATGAATGCTTGATTCTTGTTGGCCCTCCCGTTCGCCTCCATCGTATCTCATCTTGACCTTGGACTTGAAAAGCTCAACAAGATGCCTACGGAATAAAACGAGACAAGATAGTAGTAGCTCCGCCTCTTCATAAATATGACAATGAAAACAATTACTACTTGAATTCACCTGATTATAAATCTTGTCAAATATTATAGAATTGAGGGTACCAAAGGTCGTATCCATGGTTAGCATGTCCATATCACCCGGAGTATGGAGGAAGGAATGAGTACAAGGAGTATCACCAGAGCAACATGGTTTTTATCAAGGAGCCAACTGACAAGCAGAGCCAGCGTCGGCGCGAGATGGAGGTCAATGTTGTCATGCCGGCAGTGCCAAAATTCATGTACTGGTCGGAGCAGGAGCTCTGTTGGAACCGGGCTGATCACCCTAAAGTCATACCGAATCCTGGTGGTTATGCTCTGGTGGTCGATCCGACACTCATTGGGCCTGACATCAATGTCAAGTTCACTCGAGTTCTCATTGATAATGGGAGCAGCATAAACATCATGTACCGAGACACGATGCTCAAACTCGACATTACTGATAACATGCCTAGCCGGACTACCTTCCACGATATTGTGCACGAGGGAGAACCGTCGAACAGAGAACTTGGTGTTTGAGGTGGTGGATCTCAACAGTCCGTATCATGCGCTGCTCGGCAGACCGGCATTGGCCAAATTCATGGCAACTACTCACATTGGCTACCTGAAGATGAAGATGCCGGGACCAAATGGTACCATAACTATTTCCGGCAATTACAAGCGTTCAATGGAGTACGCGGTAGCAAGATCAGCTTTGGCTGAGTCATTGGTCATTGCCGGGGAGAAGAGGAAGCTACAAGAAGTTGTCGCACTGGCTTAGTCTGCCGGCTATGAAGAACCCTCATTGCAGCGTAGCTTTCCAGGCGGCCAAGGAGACAAAGAAGATACCGGTCGACAGAGAGTTTGTCAGAGCACGGGTCTCCGGCACCGGGGATGCCGAGCACCCCCTTTTTGGTTCGGTGGAGGGCGAGGCGATCGTCGGTGGGACGGCAGACACGAAGTGTGGACACGCGAGTTTACCTAGGTTCGGGCCACCCGGAGGTGTAACAGCTTACGTCCTGCTTTTTGTTCTATTCAAGATTATGTATGTGGCTTACAAGGTGTCCCGGGAGTTCCCGGGGAGCTACTTGGCGATGGCTCTAACTAGGGCTAGAACTAAGACTGATCGGAACAGAACCTTTGACCGGTGGCATTGGTCCTCCTTTTATAGACAAGGGATACCACAGGTGCCAATGCATGCAGCGTGACACGTCTCGTAGACGCGTGTCACAGCCACACGAAATACACTCTCGCTGATCCATGCTGGACGTCATGCAGCGCCCGGTCCACTGTACAAGGTAGAAAAAATGGTTTGTAGAGTAGTCGCTCTAGCCTTGCTAAGCAAGCTAGGCCTGCTGATAAGACTCTTGTCAGTGCATTAAATGCACTGCGCCCGCCGTCTTGTCCTGTCTTCGATGTTCTGCGGGCCCCGCCTGCATGTCTGAGCGTGTGTTGCTGGGGTGCCCCTTCCCGGCTAGCGCACCCGGCTAGTTGCCGGGAGGCGTTTCTTCCACTTCCCGGGACTGGGGTTCCCGGGAGCTTCTTGTATTCCGGCCCTTAGCTTCACCTTCACCAAGGACTGTCCCCTTGAGGCAGGCTTCCCGCTCTCATCGCTTCCCGGGGGCTTCCTGACGGGGCTTCGTCACTGGCGACCCACGCGTCCTGTATCAGTGGGACCCCGTGGGCCACTAGTACAACATTAGCCCCCGGGCGTGGGCCGGCAGCCTTAAAGCTCCCAGCAAGTGCTATCCTCGGTCGGTTGCCGGGCTACGCCCTATCCGACGCGTGGGTCCCAATGGGAGAACATCGAAGACCCGACCTTGCGGCCGCATTTGCAGCTCCACTCCTCCGACCCGACCTTGCGGCCCGCATTTGTAGCTCCACTCCTCCGAGCGAAACAGTCGGACGCACGATTTCGTGCCTTATCCTCCTTAATCACCAGAGAGTTAAGACCACGTCGCGCACCCCCCCTCTTAGTCCCCGATTCTTTAGGGCTCTTTACTGCCGATCGTGGGGGTGTCCGTTGCAGCCCGCCAGCCCCGATAAATACCCAAGGCTGGCGGCGGACACTCCCCATTGCCTCTTGCTCCTGCCATTGTCTCCTCCCAAGCTCTCCGCACTCCAACTCCAACCAAATCACCTCCCCACCTCCGCCGATGTCTTCCAAGGGCCAGAACCGCCCCAAGGGGAGCACCAGCAAAGGGGAGAAGCGCGAGAAGGTTAGCAAGAAGGAGCTGTCGGACCGAGCCCGAAAGGATGAGGAAATGCGGGCTAAGTTCGCCTTCTCCCCCCCCCCCCCGGGTACAACGGCGAGGGGGTGGACAAGCTGGTCTTGGCGCTCACCACCAAGCACAACGAGTATGGGCCGACGCGGATTCTCCCCGTCGGCGTGGAGCGCGACCTGCAGTACTTCCGGATTTTCGGGAGATTAATCCTAGCCAGGTTCGTGCCGCCACACTCTTTTTTCCTTTCCGCCATCATGGAGACCTACGAGCTCATCATGGCGCAACTTCACCCCACGTCATTCTTCACATTGGCTGTCTTCCAACACCTTTGTGAAGCGTTCGTGGGGGTGATGCCACTGGTGGCTCTATTTCGCCACTACTACTACCCGAGGGTGGAGGCGAAGGCTCCCCTGTCCTCGGGAGTGGTGTTCCGGTTCCGCGACAGGATCAAGTCAGAGTTCATCCAGCTTGGGAAGAAGAAGATCGAGCACGAGTGGCGCCGTGACTGGTGCTGGGTGCGGACCAACGAGCTCCAAGAGTTCCACGAGGAGCCCCTCGGGCCTCCTAAGGGCTCTGACGACTGAACGCTCCGCGACAAGAAGGACAAGGAGCTGGCCCCAATCTGTGCCAAGATCAAGGCGCTCCGTGAGGCTGGGCTCACGGACATGGCTGTGGCGCACCACTTCATCGGGAGGCGCGTGGCTCCCCTGCAGCAACACTCACAACCGGCGTGGATGTACACCGGGCCCGGCGACCGGACCCGGCTGCAGCGCACAGACCTCCTGCCGGAGGAGGTGCAATTCTGGGTGAAGGGCATCACCGGTGAGGACAAAGCCTACCGGGTGCCACCGCTTGGAGCGCACCCGCTCCACGCTGGGATCCCAAACCCGGGAGCCCGGGATCTCCCACTTTGTGACGATTCGGGGATCGTGGAGGACCCCTTGGTGCAGCCCTCTCCCCCGCAGCCCAGGCCCCGCAGGGGCAAGGAGCCGGCTGCCTACTCGGGCAAGGGGGGCCAAGGCCAGGCCTCCGCCAGGCCAGAGGACTCGGACTCTGACTACTCCTCGCTGGACGTCGGAGGAGACCTCTGCAACAACGACGACAACGCTCCCCCGGCAGCCAGCGGGGTCACCCCACCGGAGGCCAGCGGGGTCGCGCCAGAGGAGGATGACGAGGAAGACGACATCCCCCTGGTGAGGCAGTCTGCGGCAGGGCGGGTGAGCAGGCAGGAGGCCAGCCCGCAGCCTCAGGAGCCCCACGCTGATGTGGGGGCTGGGGCCTCCGGCAGCAGTGATGCGGCTGCAGCGGCCGCTCCGACTATCGTGGCGGCTCCGCCAATTCCCCCCGCGCGAAGCGGCCCTCCGGCGAGGAGCATCCTGGCGGACAGAGTGCTCAAGCTCAAACCGGCGGGTTGAGTTCAATGTTGTTCTGAACACTTTCGATTTTGCGAATTTTTACATGTCTGACTAAATTATTTTTACATTTCCCAGTTCTTCGAGGAACAGGGGGCAGACCAGCACGTCGCCGGCAGCCCCGACCAAGAAGCCCCGCCCGGCATCGGGCAATGGTGACCACGATGCCGCTGACGCGGCTGTTGTGGCAGCGGCAGCCGCTATTGGAGACTCGAGCGTCCCCGATTCGAGCTCGCAGGGCACCGGCCCGGCGGCAGGTACGTGCAAGTTCCAACACTTCTTTTATCCATCTGCGCCATCTCTGATACTTGACGCAGGTGCTCTTCATGCAGTTGCCGAGGATGCTCCGGCTGCGCCCGCGCCCACCGAGGTGCGGGTAATCGACCTCACCGGCGAGGTTGATGACGATGCTCCTACGAAGGTTGCCTCTGTCGGAGCCCTTCAGCAATCGGCCACGGCGCCTGCCGAGGCCGCGACTGCTATCGCAGGCGACGCTACGCAGGGGGCGCCATCTGTGGCAGGTGACACGGAACAGCCTCCGCCAGCCGGAACGCCCGCATGGTAGCGGAACTGGGCGTAGCGTGACGGGAGACAGAGGAGCAGCGCATCGAGCTGCAACGGCTCCGGGGGGAGCTCCAGCAGGCGCAATAGGCCGGGGCGACCCATGCTGTGCAAGGGGTGCTGGAGGCTGAGGTCCTCCAGCAGCTATGGGATCTCCAGCAAGAGCACCAACGGGAGCTCGAGCTGGTGAAGGCCACGCACGCCAAGAGCTAGGAGGAGCACCAGGCGGCTCGGAACTCATTCCAGGGGTGTCTCCGGGAGAAGACGGACTTACTGTCCAACTACTCCCTGGAGATCCAGCGCCTCCGCCGCGAGGTCGGAGAGCTGGAGACGGCGGCTGCAACAGCAGCCGAAACCGCGGCGCGCCGGGAGAAGGAGCTGCAGGACCAGGCTCGCTCTTGGGAGCGTGAGTTTCCGGGGTAGCTCAAGGTCGCCCAAGATGCCAGCTCGTCCCTTCAGGGCGAGCTCGACATGGCGCGGCAGGAACTCTGGCTGGTCGACGACGACAACACCAAGAAGGTGTCCGAGATCGGCAGGCTGAAGTCCGAGTGCCGCGAACACAAGCTGCAGGCCCAGGAGGCTCGCGGTGTGTGCACCAAGCTGTGGGCCCGCAGGACGGGGGAGGTGGCTAGGCTGAAGAAGCTGGCGGACTCGGCGGTGGAGGCGCTACAAGGGTTCGACATCCCGGTGGCTTCCTTCGATGAGGCGAACATGGGCAGCTTCACCTCTTTCTTCACAGACTTCGTCGCCCGGCTGAGCGGCCTGCAGAACTGCGTTACGGCCTTCGGGGACCGGCAAGTCGGCCTTGCAGCCGAGGAGGTCGCCGGGCAAATTCTCACCCGGATCCACTCCGCCCACCTCAACTTCCCGTTTGAGTCGGTCTTCGAAAACCTGGTCGGACGAGGAAGAGGCCAAGACCCACCGGGTGCAGGGCGTTGTGGACGAGATGGTGGCGTGGATGCAGGGCAAGGTCGATGAATCCGAAGACGCTGATGAGGAGGTTCCCGGAGAAGCCCCCGATGCTGAGGATGCACGTGACACCGACGCAGCCACCTCGGGGGCGCCTCCTGCATGATTGCCTATTTTTTTTCCCTGCAAGTGGCGCATGGCGCCTTAGAACTTTTTGTGTTAGCTTTCCCTTGTCTTCACAAGTGTTACTTGTTAACTCGTTTTCTCAAGTTTCATTATATCCAATGCCACTTTTACTTGCTTCTTTGTCTAAAACTAGCTTGCCGGGGAGGGGCTCTGTCCTTCTCGCGTTTTAGCCTTGCGTATCCGGGGACTCGCCAACCGCATGCTTGGTCAGACTAGGGACCCGGGACAGACCCGCGGTGCTGACCTAGGACCAAACAGCAGCGGCTAGTCACTCCGCCTGCGGGTTAACTACCCAAGCGCGCACGCCTCCGGGACAGACCCACGAGCCACGTGTGGGGGCCGTCCTCACCCCGCAGCATCCTTCCTACGCTGCGGCAGCATGGGGACGGAGCTTACCTTAGCAAACCAGCGTTACTAAAGGAATAGCTAAGGACACAAAACAAAGTATTTAGCACCACCTTGAGAGCCGTGGCAAGGACGCTATGGCAATGCACCCTCCAGCGGCATGCGCGGAGGCATGCACCCCCACAGCATCTTCACAACGCCCCTCGCCCACTGCACCGCCATTTCTGGTGTCGTTCCATAAGAGATGTGGCAGGGCCGCGATGGTGGGAACACCCAATGCGACAAGCGCAAAGGGATGCACCACCATCGCCTCTCTGCGACATCTCTTGCTTTCTTGCCCGTTGCTGGTGTTGCACTCGCCCCGGTCTCTTTAAATAGCCGAAGCGCTGTCCTCGCCTCCACACGCGCGGGACCACCGGTCGCCGCGTGGAGGCACTGGCCCTGTCTCAGTTTCCTGCATCAAGCCTCGAAGTAATTGCCATATATGTACAACTTACTCACAAGGCGACGACACCCGTGACCACCCCACGAGCATCACAGTGTGCTTTCGCCTCATCTTTACCCTACATGTCAGATTCCTGCAGTGCCCAAGGTGCATAGCAAAGAAATTCGAAATGAACGAAAAACAGTTCAAACTGGATAACCTCCTGCCTCCCAGCCCCCGAGCACAGAAGAGTCGACCTTAGACTTGGGTGTGAGCATCTTTATACTTCCTTGGTGCACTGCTGGCACGTAGCACGTTGCGGACGGGTCCGGCAACTGCTAGGCCTCGTTCCGGCACATCCCGGCAACGAGCTTGGTTTTCGGGGTTCCGGCAGCCCCCTGCTCACAGCTAAGGATGAGGAGACAATTCTGTGCACCTAGAGCAGGAGACAGAAGCACTCATTAAATAGCAAAGCACAGCATTCATCGAAGCAACACTTATCTTTATTTAGCTTTGTGCTAGCGGATTACAATCGGGCCTTGCCTGGCTACACTAGCTTAACGAGGCACGATGCCGCAGCGTCACCCGTGTGTAAGGCGCCACCATTTCACGGGTAGAACTTGCGCAGGTGCTCAAAGTTCCAACTATTGGGCACCGGCAAGCCTTCTTCGGTTTCCAGCCGGACAACCCCCGGTCTAGTCACCTGCACTACCCGAAAAGGGCTTTCCCAGATTGGAGTCAACTTGTTCCCGGCCTTCGTTCCTTTTATCCGGCGCAGGACGAGGTCTCCAACCTCGAGCCCCCGGGGACGGACTCTCCTGTCGTGATAACGACGGAGTCCCTGTTGGTAGCTTGCAGCTCGTACAGCAGCCCGGCATCGAATCTTCTCGATGAAGGTAAGGTCATCAATCCTCTGCGTGTGTTGGCTCTTGTTGCCGTACACGCGTACCCGAGATGACCCATACTTGAGCTCGAGGGGCAGCACAGCTTCTGCCCCGTAGACGAGGGCAGACGGAGTTTGGCCCGTTGCCCGACTTGGTGTGGTCCGCAGCGACCACAGCATGGGCTAGAGTTCTTCAACCCAGTGTTTCCCGTGGCCCTTGAGCTTGTCAAAGGTTCTCGTCTTAAGCCCCCGCGGCACTTCTGCGTTGGCTCGCTCAACTTGTCCATTGCTCCTCGGATGGGCAACAGAGGCAAAGTGAATCTTAGTGCCCATGTCCTCGCAATAAGCTTGGAACACCGCACTAGTGAATTGCGTGCCGTTGTCGGTGATGATGCCGTTAGGCACACCAAACCGGCACACAATGCTCTTGAAAAACTTGATGGCCGCCTGTGCCGTGACGGCTCGGACAGGCTCCACCTCGATCCACTTCGAGAACTTGTCGATGGCCACGAGCAAGTACTCGTAGCCGCCAACTGCTCTCGGCAACTTGCTGACGATGTCCAGCCCCCAGACCGCGAAACGCCATGAGGACGGGATGACTTGCAGGGCTTGCGCTGGCCGGTTGCTCTTCTTGGCGTGAAATTGGCATGCTTCACATGTCTTGACTAATTGCTCGGCGTCGGCTAGTGCTGTCGGCCAGTAAAAGCCATGCCGGAATGCTTTCCTGGCTAGTGCCCTGGAGGCCACATGGTGTGAGCATGACTCCGTTAGGATGCCTCCGGTAGAGTTCCCCGTCCACCAGGGCATACATCTTAGCTTGCCGGGCTACTCGCTCCGCGGCAATGTCTTCCTCCCGGAGGGTCCCGTCCCTGAGGTAACAAATAATATCCGTCCCCCAGGGTGGTGGTTCCGGGCTAGTGCATGCCACAAGCTTGGTGGCATGGTCCCCCGCAGCTGTGGGGTCTCCTTGAGTCGTTGGAGGGGCTTCCCCGGCAACCGCCTTGGGGTCGACAGAGGGCTTTGACTGCCTCTACACGAACATCCCAGGAGGCACCTTGCTGCGTTCCGCTGCCCATTCGCACAGTTCATCCGCAACAAAGTTGTCCTTGCGCTTCACGTGCTCAAACCGAAGTCCCTTGAACCTGGACTCCAATTTTCACACTTCCTCCACGTACGCTGCCATCTGGGGGCAGTCGTAGTCCTTGTTTACCTGGTTGATCACGAGTTGGGAGTCCCCGCGAACAACCAAGCGCTTGATGTCGAGGGGCAGTCGTAGTCCTTGTCGCCCTGCAAGCAGAAGGCGTCGTCAAAGTACATGACCCAGTACCCTTCATCCAATCTGCCGGGAAGGCTTGCTTCCGGCTCTTCTTCCTCTATGCCCGTCGACGTCCACTCCGCGACGAAGTCAACGAGAGCGGTGCTCTTGATGCTCTTGGTGTTTGTGAAACGCAGCCCGAACTCCGCCAGCTCCATCCTCCACTCGGCCACCCTCCCCGTGGCTTCACGGTTGGTGAGGGCCCGCTCTAGGAAGAACCCCGACACCACCGTGATGTTGTGCGCCTGAAAATAATGACGCAGCTTCCTTCAAGCGAGCAGGATCCCAAGCAGAAGCTTCTGGACCTGCGGGTACCGTACCCGGGCATCGCGCAGCACCATGCTGATGAAGTACACGGGATGCTGCACTAGCCGCTTGCAGGGGGCAGCATGCATGGGCTGTCCCTCGGGTCCAGGGGCAGAGGTGGTAGCCGGGGTTTCCTTCAGCTCGTCGGGAGCCCCTAGCCCTTCCGACTCAGCCCCTGGGACCTGTTCTTCCCTCTCGGCAACGAGCATGGAGCTCACTACATGGTCCGTCGCTGCCAGCTGTAGCAGCAACAGCCCGCCTGGCTTGGGGGCGACGAGGACCGGTGGCAATTTCAGGTAGTGCTTCAAGTCCTGAAACGCCGCTTCCGCCTCGGGAGTCCAATTGATTGGACCCTACTTCTTCATCACCTTGAAGAAAGGCAGGGCTCTCTCGCCCAACCTTGAGATAAAACGCCCAAGCGCCGCAACGCACCCGTTGAGGCGTTGGACGTCTCAGACCTTGCGGGGTGCTTCCATCTTCTCGATCGCCTTGATCTTCTGTGGGTTGGCCTTGATTCCCCTGTGAGACACCAGGAAGCCCAGCAAGTGCCCCGGGGACTCTGGGAACATCTGACGGCTCCCAAGCGAACACGTCAGAGTTCTCCCGGAGGAAGGCAACAAGGGTGCTTTCCTATTTGTCGCAGAGGCTCGCACCGATGGAGACGGTGCGTGCCTCGTTGCCGGCATGCAGGGGCACCTTCTTGACCTTGGTGCCCTCCTCCTTCAACTTCGTGCCCTTGCTGACGCGCGGGCTGGTGCGGGAGCTGCCCCCGGCGTCCTGTCCGGGAGCGGCTCATGCCTTCTTGTGTGCGGGTTGTTAACTAGCAAGTGGATCCTCGTTCCCGGCAACGTCATAGTTGTCGGGATCCGCCACTGCGGAGGTCTTCACGACCTCGCCCACGCACCAAGCAGCGTCCTTCAGGTCGCACTTGATGGAGAGTACACCGTATGTTGACGGCATCGTCATCACGCCATACGCGCAATGGGTTGTAGCTATGAACTTGATCAGCACTGGCCGATCAATAATCCCGTTGTACGGCAACGGGGTGTGAGCTACATCGAAAATGATGTGCTCAATCCGGAATGCTTCCCAGGAACCGAAGCTCACTGGGAGCGTGATTCGCCCAACGGGCTGCACCCCTCCGGGGTTGATCCCTCGAAACGGGTCGGTGGGCTTCATCTGCTCCAGGGGCAACTGAAGCTTCTCCACCAGCTTAGCGAACAGCCGGTTGAGGCTTGCCCCGCTGTCCACCAGTACCTTGGTCACCGTCACATTGTTTATGATCAGCGACACAATGAGAGGGAGTACCGCTAGCCCCAAGGGACGGATCGGGTGATCGTCCGAGTTGAAGGTGATCGGCACATGCGACCACCTCAATGGCTGTTGCGCCTCCACACTGGGGAGGAGGGCGCAGACCTCACGCATAAGCCGCTTCATGGCCGCGTGAGACGTGAGAGCGTACGCTCCCCCGTGGATGCAGGCGACGTCGCGAGGCTACAGGAAGCTAGGCTCGTCGGCGTCGTCGCTGCAGTCATCCTCGCACTGTTCGGCGCGAGGCTTGTCGCGTCCCAGGGGAGGCCGGTCCTTGCCGCCGCGGGCTTGACCGCGACCCCCCGCGGGTTCTCCTTTGTCGCCGCCGGCTGCGCCCCGGCCTGCTCCGCCACGAGGGTTGCTCAGGCAGTCCCGAGAGAGGTGACCGATGTCCCCGCAGTTGAAGCAAGCCCCGGCAGCGCGGCGCTCCTCGTGGCATTGCTCGCGCTTCTCCTTGATGGTCTGGAGAATGCAGCAGTCCTGCGCGTCGTGGGTGGCGTTGGTGTGGACGGGGCAGCACGCGGCCACCGCCGGCTTGCTACCCGATGCTCCCGCCGATGCCGCCTTCTTGGTCGGCCTCTGGGGAGCCCCTGGCTCCGCGGCAAGCACTTGCTTCCCACCGCGTTTCCGGGAGCCCTTCTTCCCGGAGCCCTCCAGTGGGTTTCCCGCTGCTTTGGCGGCAAGCTCGGGCGCCAAGCGCCCTTCCTCGGCCATCGCGCACTTGTGCGCGAGAGCGTAGAGATCCCTTGTAGTCCAAATCCGGTGCGTGTTCAGTTTCTCACGCATCTTCAGATCGTGGACGTTCATGGCGTACGTGTTGATGATGGCATCCGCTTCCGCCTCAGGGATGGAATAGGAGAGGTTGGAGAACTTGTTGGTGAAGTCCCGCAACGTCTCCCCCGATTTTTGCACTACCATGTGCAGTTCCGCCATGGTTCCTGGGTGCTTGTACCCACCCTGGAACGCATTCACAAACTGCTCGTGCAGGTCAGCCCAAGAGGCTATGGACCCGGCGGGCAGGTTGCGCAACCAAGTCCTCGCTGATTCCTTGAGGACCATCGGGAATCAGTTGGCCCTGACCTTGTCCTCGGCACCTCTAGTATGCATGCCCAACGTGTAGGTCAGGAGAAAGTCCTTGGGATTCACGGTCCCGTCGTACGTCCCGAGCGTTGGCGCTCGGAACTTGCAGGGCCATGTCACCCGGCGCAACTCGCGAGTGATGCGGCGCAGCCATCATCGACGCCCATGGGAGCGTCTTCCTGCTCCTCGGGGCGCTATCGTTCTGCCTCGCGCCGGCCCCAGCGCTGCAAGCCTTAGCGGAGGTCTTCCTGCTGGCGGGCGTTCAGGACGCCTTGCACGTCACCTGGCGTGACGGTGGGTGATGAGTCCGAGTATCCCTCGGGATCCTCGCCTCCTTGCCCTCCCGACGGCGGAGAGTAATCTCCGTGCCCCGAGACGCGGGGCGCGTCTCCACGTCCCGGGTTCTGTCCCCGGCCCGAACCGGCTGGGCCGCCCTCGCCTGGCGGCTGTTGGGCAGCGAGCGCGAGGAGCGCGTCCAGCTCCGCGCTCCACGCGTCATGCGCCGGCGTGCCTTGCGGTGGCTCTTAGCGCACCATGACACGTGCGGCAATGATAGCTTCCGCCGGTGTTTGGGCGGGAGGCTGCTGGTTCTCTAACTGACTGCCCTCCCCCCTGTCACCCGGTGCCCTCGGATGTGTGGGGCGAGACTCCGTTGGCGTCGCACGCGACGCGCTATGGTCGTGGTGCAGCTATCGCTGCGTGTCCTTAGCCCGCGAGTGGACTCGCTAGCTGGCGTGCGTGGCGTTGTGGTCACTCGCGCGGCTGGCTCCGGCGCTAGGCGCCGCAAGCCCCCTCAGCCGGTTGTCCGCCGACGGGCGTGGAGGTGGAGGTGGAAGCTGTGACTACTGTTGCTATCGTGGAGGGGACCCCTGGTCCCCTTGTACTTGCGATGCGCGACCGGCGTCGTGGGATCGAGTGCGCATGGCGAGGGTGTCGCGCAAGTCGACCCGGGGCTCGTCTACCTTCTTGGGCGGCATGGTGAGCTAGTCGTTGAGGATGTCGTAGGCGAAGAAGCCAGTGTTGAAGACTATGACGCTGGCGGTCATCCGAAGCTCTCTGCACGCCCCCCTACCTGACGCGCAGATGTCGGAGCATGGGTCTCCGGCACCGGGGATGCCGAGCACCCCCTCTTTGGTTCGGTGGAGGGCGAGGCGATCGCTCCAACGATCGCCGGCGTAACGACAGACACGAAGTGTGGACACGCAAGTTTACCCAGGTTCGGGCCACCCGGAGGTGTAACACCCTACGTCCTTCTTTTTGTTATATTCAAGATTATGTATGTGGCTTACAAGGTGTCCCGGAATTCCCCGGGAGCTACTTGGCGATGGCTCTAACTAGGGCTAGAACTAAGACTGATCGGAACAGAACCCTTTGACCGGTGGCATTGGTTCTCCTTTTATAGACAAGGGGATACCACAGGTGCCAATGCATGCAGCGTGACACGTCTCCTAGACGCGTGTCACAGCCACACGAAATACACTCCCACTGATCCATGCTGGATGCCATGCAGCGCCCGGTTCACTGTACAAGGTAGAAAAAATGATTCATAGAGTAGTCGCCCTAGCCTTGCTAAGCAGAAGAAGGACAAGAAATCCTCCGGGATATTCACCAAGGGGAGAGTGGCCATCATGCATCCTCAAGAACGTTAGTGGCCAAGGCATTTCGGCATGGGTTCTACTGGCCGAGTGCATTTTAGGAGGCGGAAGATATGGTCAGGAAGTGCAACGGTTGCCAAAGATATGCCAGCAAGATTCATATGCCGGCATCCGAGCTCAAGACCATCCCAATCACTTGGCCATTTGCTGTTTGGTGTTTGGATATGGTGGGGCCCTTCAAGCGTGCACGAGGAGGCATGACGTATATCTTGGTCATGGTGGACAAGTTCACCAAATGGATTGAAGTAAAGCCAATACGGAAGTGTGACGGCAAGACGACGGTGTCGTTTTTAAAGGATATCATCTTAAGATACGGCTACCCGCACAGCATCATCACAGACAATGGAACAAACTTCGCAGAGGGGGCTTTTGCGCGGTTCTGCGCAGAGAAGAAAATCTGGCTTGATGTTGCCTCAGTAGCACATCCTCAGTCCAACGGGCAAGTTGAGAGGGCAAACGGCATGGTCTTAGCCGGCATAAAACCTCAGCTAATTGAGCCACTAGAACGCACTCCAGGATGCTGGCTAGATGAGCTCCCGGCTGTACTGTGGAGTCTCAGGACAACCCCGAATCGTTCCACGGGCTATACGCCATTCTTCCTCGTATACGGGGCGGAGGCTGTATTACCAGCCGATATCCAGCATGACTCTCAGCGAGTAACCATGTATACGGAAGCCGAGGTAAAGGAAGCCCGAGAAAATAATGTCGACCTGCTCAAAAAAGCACGGGAATTGGCCTTATCCCGGTCATCCATTTATCAACAGCACCTTAGGCGTTATCACAGCCGGAAGGTAAATCTGCGGGTGTTCCGAGAAGAAGACCTCGTGCTCCGGCTTGTGCATCGCATGGCCGGCATGCATAAATTGTCACCTCCATGGGAAGGACCCATCATTGTGAGCAAAGCGTTGCACAATGATTCGTACTATCTTATAGATGCGCAGGACCCCAACACAAACAGGATGGACAGATCTAGCGAGGAAACTAAGAGGCCATGGAATGTAGCTTTGCTTCGTCCGTTCTATACTTGAGAGATGAGTATTTGTATCATTTTTCCTTATGTAGAATATTTTGAAACAATGAATTATCCACCGGGTTCTTAAAAGAAACTCGGGGACTCCCATGTTATATGAAAGTTGTGTTTCCATCTATCTATTTTGTATGTTGGCCTGGCTTGATTGTGTAATCTTATGTCGATCTAGCAGTGTGTTGGAACTGAAAACTCCCTCTATGACTTAGTTGTTGTCCGCAACCCCGCTTCATGGCAAGCTGGAGCATGAGTACGGAGTTTTTTTTTTTTGACCAAAAACAGTAGGAGAGGCTCCTACTGCTGTATATATTATAAATAAATAATATTTACATATTTACAAATGTACAAATAGGGGCATTCCCCTATTTTATTCAGAAAAGATCTATCAAACTAGTAAGAGAAGGAGAAAGAGGTTGAGGCACCCTAGAGCCTAGTAGAGATAAATCTGATTTAAACTTAGCTAACAAACCCTAGAAATTGGCTCCCTCCCCCTCGAAAATGAGTTTATTTCTGATTTTCCAGATATTCCAAGCAGCTAACAAAAACACCTCAAAAAAGAGAGGGTTATTAAATCTTCTTTTGATCTCAGGAAGAGCTTCAATGCAGGTAGAATTATTGGCCAGTTTATACCAATGTGTCTCCAACACCTTTGACTGAATGAACACTCCAAGAAGAGGTGATTCAAGGGTTCTTCACTTCCAGTGTTGCAAAACACACAATTCAAACTTGAATCAATATTAAAGTGTCTCCTGGAGAGCATATTTCTGGTGTTCAATCTGTCACTAAGAAGAAGCCAAACAAAAACCTTCACCTTTAGAGTAATTTTAGATTTCCATATCCACTTAAAAGGGGCAGGTGTGTTGATCTTGGAGTAACAAAGCTTATAGAATTTACGTGATGAAAAGGAAGTACCCCAAGATGGCAGCATCAATTATTAACTCACCCAGGACATGCATTTGCTCAAGAGCTTCTGGAGAAATTGGAGTTAAAAATCCTGCAGCAACTGAGCCAAGGTTGCAATATTTCTCAATAGACATATCTTCATCTCTCGCATAGGAATAAAGGCAAGCCAATTTTGTGGAGATTATTTCCTCATTGTACCAAGAATCCTTCCATAAGAGAACTATGTCACCATTTCCTGGCTTACAAGAAGAAATACCCCTAAAGAGGGGAATTAATTTCAGAACAGCCTTCCACCAAAATGAGCCCACTGGACTCATGGCCTGAGGGACACCCTGTTGATAATATGTCTCCCATAATAAAGTAACCCATGGGATATCATCCTTGTTAAAGAATTTAAAAAAATGTTTGAGCAATAATCCCTGATTTGCACTCCTAGATTAAGGACTCCCAAACCACCATGTTTCTTAGGTCGACACACCTTATCCCAAGCAACCAGAGCATTATTAGAATCCCAATTAGCAGTTTTCTTACTCCATAGACATCTTCTTCTAATCTTATCAATTTGATCCACAATTTTGACAGGAAGTTGTAGCGAGCACATGGTGTAAGTAGCAAGAGAGGACAAAACAGAGTTTATTATTGTCAATTTGCCACCATAAGAGAGCAAAGCAGTAGTACTAGACATTCTTCTTTCAATTCTATCCACCAGAGGTGAAAAATCAGTGATAGTTGGTTGTGCAGTTCCTAAAGATAATCCAAGATAGGCAAAAGGCATTCAGGCAACTGCACAGCCAAAGATGTCTGCAAGCTCAGAGGCTCTGGCATCACTCAGATTAATAGGAATCAAATTTGATTTATGAAAGTTGATCTTCAATCCCGTGGAAGTGGCATAATGCTGTAAGATTTCCATTAAATGCATAAGTTGCCCTTCTTCAGCAGGAAGCACAAGTATAGTGTCATCAGCATATTGAATTATAGGAAAACATCCTTCTCTAGGAATTGGAAGTTGCAAATTACCCATTTGGTGCTCCTTGTTAATAATGGCTTGCAATAAATCAGCTACAAGGACAAAAAGCAGTGGAGCGAGAGGATCACCCTGCCTAACCCCCCTCACACATTTAAAATTTTTACCAGGTACCCCATTTAACAACACAGCAGAATGACCAGAGGACAAAATAGTTTTAATCCAACTAAGCCAAACCCCATCAAAACCCATATGCTCAAGCATTTGCAGGATGACATCATGTTCAATCATATCAAAAGCTTTCTCAAAGTCCAACTTAAGCACGACCACTTGTCTTCCAGAGGCTTGACACTGATGTAAATATTCAAAAGCCCAAGCTAGGCAATCTTGAATAGATCTTCCCTTAATGAAACCATACTGATTTCTATGAATTATTTCCAGAATCTGGTTTGAAGTCTATCAGCAATTATCTTTGTCAACAATTTTAAATAGCAATTGAGGAGAGAAATGGGTCTATAATCATGAGGGCCCATAGGGTTAAGCTTCTTAGGTACTAAAGTAATAAGGGAGTTGTTCAGGCTAACAAGATTAATTTTATTATCCTGAAAATCCTTAATGACTTGATAGAAATCCTCAGCAATTATACTCGAGCAAGATTTTAAAAAACATCCATTAAATCCATCTGGACCAGGAGCCTTGTCAATAGGAATTTCCTAAGTGCATTGTCAATTTCTTCCTTAGTAAAAGGAACAGATAGCACATTGAGACCCTCCACTTTCTTAATAAGATTAACCAAATCAAAGCTCCTAATGTGATTGTCTGATTCACCTAATCTCTTTTTATAAGCATGGAAAAGAACCTCAGCTTTTTCTTCATGTGATTCAACTAATTGTCCATCAAGAAGTTGTAAAGATGCAATAGCATTTCTCCTATGTCTTTCAGTAGCCATTCTATGAAAGAATTTGGTGTTTTCATCTCCAAATTTAGTCCATCTGATTGTGCAACGTTTTCTCCAATATTGATTTTGGTAAGAGTGTAGTCTCAGAATGTGAACTTTAAGGATCTTCTTGAAGTTACTTTCAGGAACTGATAACCTTCTGAGTTCCTCAATAGCATCCAAGTAGGCTAACACTTTGTCACAATTACCAATTAATAAAGATAGTTTAGAAAGAGATTTGGACCAAAGCTTAAGAGCACGTCTGACATTTTTCAGCTTAGCATTCAAAATAGCATCCGAGGATTTTGCATGAACTGGAATACTCCAAGCAGCATCAACTGTCTCTTTAAAGCTCGAATGATGAATCCAAAAAAATTCGAACCTAAATATCTTTGTACGAGGGATGTTTGTTTGGACTATCAATAAGTAAGGAACATGATCAGAGCCAGGACGCGCTAGGGCTTTCACAGATGTATTAGGATAATTGTCAGTCCAAAAAGAGGAAGTAAAAACCCAATCCAATTGTTCAAGCAAGGTGAATCCTGCATATTGCTCCAAGTGAAATTCATACCCTTTATAGGGATTTCAATTAGCTCAAGAACTCTTATTATGTCATTAAATAACCTCATGTCCTCAGCATTTCCCCCCGGTCTATTTCTGTTTTCACAAGATCTCATAAAATTGAAATCACCCATGAGCACCCAATTTTCATCATTACCAATTTGTAGATCATAGAGCCAATCAACAAACTCAGATCTTCTCTCACCTTCACAAGGGCCATAAATATTACAGATTGTCCAGCAAGAGGAATTTTGGGTTGATTTGAATTGTATAACAATGACCCAATGAGAGCTATAAAGCACATGTTCCCTGAAACACTGAACTATTCCAAATAGTAATCAAGCCACCAGAGTTACCCACAGAAGGAACAAAGGAAAACTGATCAAAACGCTTAGGACAAAATTTCCTTAAATAAGAGTGATAAAAAATTTCTCTCTTGGTTTCCTGAAGATAGATAATTGAAGCAGCACAATCATTGATATGCTTTCTAAGAGGAGCATGCTTATCTTCGGAGTTAATCACTCTAACATTCCAGCAAAGAACATTCCAGTTTCTAACCAAACTTGACATTAAAACAAACTGGTAAAAAGATGTTTGAACACACATAACTCAAGCATTTAACAAAACAAGGTTCATCACACATATTTAAAACCCTGACATAGAACCACGCTGACATATGAGTCTTGATCATAATAAAATAACAACCCGAACAAAAACACTGACACAAAGACCCAGCATGACGCTTCACTGTCCACTGTCACCCTAGCAACAATCCTCACTGTTCTGAGCCACCAGCTTGTCAGCTGTGATATCCTCATCAGGGATAGCACAGAATTCCTTACCAATCCTCTGAAGATCTTCAACAAAAATAAGGGCGGGTATGGAAGAGGAAGCAACAGACATATCAATGACCATCTTGTCTTTAACCTTGGAATCATGTTTCTTACAATCAGAAGGCTGATCAACCTTGAAACCCTTAAAGATGTTTGATCTTGGACTTCTGCGCAGACTAGAGTAAATCACAGGTGTAACCGGCGTGGGCTTCCTTCCTCTCTTCTTAGGGGTCCTAGGCTGAAACTCCTGAACCAAACAGGCGAGCCGAGATGCGCATCATTTTCTCTAACCCAGCACTCTTTTTCTATACCGGGCATTTCCAGGCGACTTTCATGAGTTTAAATTTTTTTGAAAGTTCTATTCTATGACTTCGTGATTCATACGTCGAACGCCGACAAGGCAGACAAAGAGCCGAGGTCATATAATTTAACCAACAGAAAACTAAACTCGGGGACTTGACTAAGAACTCGATAACTTGTGGCATAAACTGATTCGAACCATTGTGCATCACAACAAGAGTACTGAAGTAATATTTACATCTGCACCCGGCATCCCGGGGATCTAACAATTTTAAAAGTTTTTCCGACACCAAGAGGCAAGACTTCAGGCGGCAGGGTCATTGGCGTTAGTGCTCGGGATATCTGTCTCGGCGGGAGGTGACTCGGCGATGATCTCCTCGTCCACGTCCTCTTTTTCTTCCTCGGCCGCCTCTTCTTCCGCGTCCAATCTCAGACCCTCCACAAAGGAATGCACGTCGGCATATTGAATAAAGGAATAGGCCCGTTCTTGACGTTTGGCGATCAGCTCTGGATCCGAGAGGAAGGGAGAGTCGGTACGCATGCATTGCAGCACGTCGAGGTTAATGCCGTCGTACCAAGAGAGTACGAACGACAGTGCCTCGTCAGTGCCGACACGAGCGGCCGACTCCCGCCCCTCGCTGAGCTGGTCCTCCACCTCCAGAAGACGCTTGGCCAAATCCGAGATGGCATTCGGCGCTTCTTCTCTCGGCTAGAGAGCTTGGAAGACGCGGATGCCGGCATTGAGCATGTCAATCCCGAAGGTCTTCAATCGCTTGACGCGGGTCCAGATGCTGATGAGATAGTCCTCGATATCGTATTTTGATGACTGTGCCTTGGAGGAATCCCTCTTCGTGCGAGCTTTGATCACTGCGGCTTGAGCTGCCTCAGTAGAGTGCAGGAAGATTTCTGCCAGAAAAAAGAGAAGTGATGACAAATCCCGGCACATTGCTATTGTTGGTTGAATGGTCAAAGGAAAAGATCTGGGTATGCCAACTTACTGGCTAGCAATCCGTCTATCTTGCCGAGGTCCCGTAAGCACACGGCTAGCAAATGTGTGCTGTCGGCCATCTTCTGTTGGACGGCGGTGGCTCGGGTCTCGGCTTTGGTGAGAAGATCCTTATATTTTTGCACCTCGCCCTCCAGGCGGATCTTCTCGTCGGCTTGCGCAGAAAGCGCCGAGGTAAGTTCAACTACGTCGGCCTTATGCGCCTCGCCTTGCGCTTCAATTTGCGCCCTCAGCCGAGTCACTTCGTCCCGATGTTGCTCCACCGGCTGGGATTTTTCTCCTATATTGCAGAGATAGGTTAAAAGTGTTAAAGACTGAAATTGGTACAGTTGGAAATACGGAATAAGTCATACCTTGCACCTCCGTGACACGCTTCAGCAGCTCGGGCACTTGTGCATCGTCCCCGGCTATTTATGTCGGCACACGTCAGTTTTTAAAGTACATATGCAACTCGACATAGTTTTTATGTCGGTAAAAGTATACTTACCCTTGTTCCACTGCTCGGCCACCAAAGCCTTGTGCTTGTCCACCAGTTTCCGGTGCGACGCAAGCAGGATTTTGAAGATCGCGTTGCACTTATTCATACAGTTCTACAAACAAGTGATCCACAATCAATTTTTGCATAATGGTTCAGATCTTTTATAGCAGAGGCAAGTCAGGAATTTTAAGCTTCAGGCCGACTATTCTAAACTCGACATGAATCTCGGAGAATAGTGTTTGAAGCAATTTTAAGCTTCAGGCCGACTATTCTAAACTCGACATGAATCTCGGGGAATAGTGTTTGAAGTGTTTTCGAGGTAAGCTTCAGGCCGACTATTTCTTACTCGCCCCGAACCTCGGGGACTAGGAATATATATAATAAAGACAGAATAAAAACTTCAAGAGATTTTCATACCTCGGCAGCTCGGCTAGATTCGAACAAGGCAACTCTCGCCTCGAACGTCTGGTCCACCACCGACTATGGAGTCGCTGCCACAGGAGATGGCCCCACCAGAGCATGTTGTTGCGCTGTTTGGAATGTGCCGGAGTTAACTTCGTGACTGTCGGCGTTGTTCCAATCCATGGCGTAATGGCCAAGGGACTCCCAGCCGTGCCCACTTGTCGTCCTCAGAGGAACTCCTTCAGTACCCTGGAATAACGTAAAATTCGGCAGACCGGATGAACTCAGAGGCTGCTGTCCTGGCGGGATGGCAGAGGTCCTAGTTCTCTTCGCCTGGACGACCGCCAGTTGTGTCGGTTGCAGTTGCAATGGCTGCTGTGGCCGCGATGATGCTGTCGCTTGAGGCTGTTGAGGCTGCGGTGATGGCTGACGAGGCGGCTCCACTGCCAATGGTTGTGGTTGCGCATCCGGCATTGCCGACGAAGATGTAGTCCCGGCCGCGCATGTCCCGACGATTGCTCACAGCGCTGTGCCGGACGACTGCACAGTGACGCACCGTAGAAGGACAGGTGACGAAGGCCGGGGCGTGGCTACAGTGCACGTCGTCTGGCTGTAAGTAAAGCACAATGCAGCGTTGTCCCCTCTCGGACAATCCGAAGGGGACTATGGGCGTACCCGACGGGCTCGGGGGAAGCTAGGGTTTGATTTCGGCCCGCATGTCAGTGTGACATTTCTAGCCTATAAATAGAGGCTCCACCCCTCCTGTGAGAGGGGTTCCTCTCTTAGAGATTAGAAGTTCACCTCCTTCCTCCTCTGGATGCAGCTCAAGGAGCACCATTGTAGCCCTCTAGTATCCCGGCTAATACTAACAAAGCAGGAGTAGGAGTGTTACCTCAACAAGAGGGCTCCGAACCTGGGTAAAGATCGTGTTCACGGTTACTTGTGTGTGGTTACACCATGCCATCCCTTCTCCGAATCCAACTTCGTCCATTGGCCCCAACTCAAGCCATCCTATGGCATTTGTCGTGACACCACCACGACAACTGGCTCCGGCTCCGGCTCGTCCTCCCGGAGTGCCTCCTCGCCGGCACTGCGCATCAAGGACAAGACGGGTTCGTCCTCCCGCCGACGGGTGCCCTCGCCGCCTCGCGGCCATCTCCGCCTTGTCCGACCAAAGCCGGAGCCAGAGCTCCGACGCCTGGCGCTCGAATGGTGCTCGGACGGCGACCCCAAGGAGTTCCCGGGGCTACTGGCGGCAGAGCGCGCCAGCCAGCGCGAGGCCCAGTAGGCAGAACGCCTCGGCCTCGCCATGACGGATGCCCAGGCCGAGACCTGGAGCGCGAAAGAGGCGGCGAGGGAGGCGGCCGAGAATAAGGCGAGGAAGAAGCAGAAGACGGAGGTGAAGGTGGAGCCGATCACCCTCGATTCCGACGACGAAGACGACGCCTACCTCGCCAACTTCAGCGACTAGCGCGGCTATTTTTTGTTTTAAAATTATGTAATAAAAACTTTATGTTTAATTTAATTTCGCCGAATTTAGTTAGATTTTGCCTATTTTCAATTGTTGGGGAAGTTGATATTGGGTGCGGCTGGTGCACGACGGAACCCTAAAAATATATTTGGGACGGTGACACCAAATGGGGCATGCGGGTGGAGCTTAATGTCAATTTTCCTAGAGAACTTTACATATCTGTTTTCAGCGAAGCGTTTAAAATGTACTCCGGTACTGAGAAAACACTCTCGATGTGAAGTTGGCCGTGGCTTGGAACTGAAACCCTCCCGCCGATGGATCTCCTCTCCGCCGCCTATGGCGCCACCTCCGACGACGACGCGGACGGCACCCCCGCTCCCAGCTTGGCCACCAGAATCCTCCCCTCCGACGCCCCACCTCCCCCGAAGCGGCCTCGGTGGGAGCCTACCCCATACCTACCACCTCGTCCCCTCTCCGCCCCTCTGCAAGCAGCGCCGCCGCTGAGCGCTCCCGCTAGCGGAAGGTACGTCTCCAAGAGGGAACGTGCCCTCCTGGCGGCGTCCCCGGTGCCCGTGGGCTCAGCCACACCGCTTCCTCCGCCGATTGCACCAGAGTTCGATTCTCCCGGTGAGTACTCTTGTCTCTTGCCGCCCCTTTTGGCACGCAAGCAAATAGTTGCATAAGTCATGCTACATTTCTGATTCCGGTTCAATTGGAAGTAGGGATATCCTGATACGCATTGGCACTTGTGTGATATGTGTGAAGATAAATTAAGTTGTTGATAGTATACTGATTTTTCATTATGGATCATGTCTACTTACATACACTTTCAGTGGCTGAACTTTAATCTATGTGGAGAGTTGTGATGAATTCGTGGGAAAATGTGAATCAAAAGCTGTCGCTTATTAATGAATGTGTAAGAACAACAAAGTCCTATTAGTCCCTGAGAGTGATTTTTACGTCCTATGAGGACTCTGAGTTTAGAGTAAAACACATGTACTTCAGTTTTTGTTTCCTTTTTCAATTTTTTAACAGTATTCATGTTCCTTACTCATGTGTGATGTGCCTTTTATTACAGTTGTGGGATCTCTAGCTGATTCAAATATTAGAGCTGATATTTTGCATTCTTTACGGTCTCAACTGAAACATGGATCAAGCAACAGTTTACCTTTGACGCTTTCAGTGTCTTTGAGGAGTCACACTAAAGCAGTTAATTCTGTGGATTGGGCACCAAGTCATGGTCAGTAGTTCTTGCATAATATACTTCTACTTTGCTTTTAGCATTAGCTTATACTTAAAAATTATAAGTAAACATTCTTACAAATGATAAGGAGGTTAAGGCCTATGCATCAGATATCGAAGAAAAAGTAGGATTCTTGCTATTTACCTTTTTGGTTCATGATAACATGGTTATGTTATGACATTGGGTCCTCTAACATGATACCAATTGGATCTGGTATATGAACTATCCCTCTGATCCTAAATTCTTGACTCAAATTTGCCCAAATATGGATGTATCTATTCTTAAAGAGTGTCTAGATACATGTAATATTTCGACAACAATTTAGAATCGGAGGAAGTACTAAACAGAGCACATGCAACACACTTCCTGATATTTTACATCGGTGTTAAAGTTACTGGTGTGAACATGCCAAAGTGTTATCTATAAATAGCAGCCTCTAGACTAAACACACCATACTATTTCATTCTCTTCCTCACAATGAACAGAGTTGGATCATGTTCTATTATTTGCTGGAAGAAAGCTGGATGCATTTTTTCAAATATGTGACCTTGTTGTCGTGTGGCTTCACTCAGCATATACATGTAGATTCTTTTCATGTCAAAATATTGTGTTTCACTCTTAATTACTGCTACTAAATGTGATGCGTGAGATGATTTGCTGGTAAATTCTGTCTCTAAATTTTTTCATTGTGCGGCAAAATATGTAATGTTTTGATTTCCAGCAGATACTCACAAAGAAGAAATTTCACAGGACATCTTCTAGCTTCTGCTGGAATGGACCATACAGTGCACATATGGAACGTATGGAACCAAGGGAATACTACTGCTCGAGTTTTAAAATATCACACTGCTGCTGTAAAGGATGTGAGGTGGTCCCCTCATCGGCCCTTATTGCTTTCTGGAGGGTTTGATTGTTCCTCGCGACTAGTTGATGTCGAGGAGGGAAAGGAAATAAGTGTATTCAAGGAGGATCAAGCTGTGGAGGTCATCAAGTTCAATCCAAGTAACTCAAATATCTTCCTGTCTGGTGGTTCGAAGGGTTCTCTTAGACTCTGGGATATTCGAAGTGGTTTGGCCACTACAGAGTTCCATAAAAGTCTTGGCACCATCCTTGACATTGAATTCAGTGCTGATGGGAAACAGTTTATCTCTTCAACTGACACAACCAGAAGCAATATTAGTGAGAACTCTATAATTATATGGGATATTCTGCGACAAGTTCCTTTATCTAACCAGGTAACAGAATTTTAGCGTTTATCATTAGTTTCATATGGCATATTATCTTCTTTCCATTACCTCATGATATTTCGCCATTTGTATTCACACATTCAATCGGCGCTCGATAGAAAAAGAACAATCCTTATTTAAATTGCTCAGTTATCTACTTGTTATGTTTAGCTTTATTCGGACAGTTAAGTAATTTTCCCTTGTATAGATTATTTTTGTCAAGTTAGTGCAAATTTAGAGTTCAGGATATATATGAGTTAAGGAAAACCTGTCTGGAGCATTCAGTATACTAGGATACTAATAGGATTGCAAACTCTATCAAACATATTTGTGATCAGTTTTTGATTAATTGCTAGTCCTATATAGATTACATGAGGGTGTGCTTTTATATGATCAACTGATCTTACTTGAACTTCACTCAACCTCCTAATGTAAACCGGACTGCCTAATTTATTTGAAAGAAACTGCAAGAGATGTTAAGCCACTCTGACATGTATATTTTAATATTAATATTAATACTACCGTACTAATGGCCTTCCGAATCTCCAGCTGTGTGGCACTAGTCGCCTAGTCCTACACATTAGCATTCCATTGAGTTTAGTGCTGTAATTGTGCCCATTAATGTATCCATAATGATTGTTCTGTGGACTAAAAGTAATTTTTTCATGTTTATGTATTTTGAATTTAATAGCAAAGCACTGTTAGTTCTCGAAGAGGTTCTGGAATTAGTCTCGAATTTTGTATGTATAATCACTGTAACTTGACAAAAATCACTCTTTGTATCGCAGGTTTATACAGAAGCATTCACCTGTCCTTGTGTGAGGTACCACCCATACGAGTCTTCTTTTATTGCGCAGTCCAATGGTAACTACATTGCGATTTTTTCAGCAAGGCCACCATTCAAGCTAAACAGGTATAGGCGGTTCGAAGGTCATGGAGTGTGGGGTTTCCCGGTAAAGTGCAGTTTCTCTCTCAGCGGTAGGGAACTTGCATCTGGTTCATCAGATGGCTGTATCTACTTTTATGATTATAAATCTTCAAAGTTTTTGAGGAAAATTGAAGCCTTCAAAGAAGCATGCACTTATGTTGCATACCACCCTGTGATACCAAATGTGATTGCTTCATGTGGCTGGACTGGAGAAGTAACTGTTTTTGAATGAAAAACACTAATACTTGCAGTGTTCAGATTCAGGTCCTTTTGACCTATTCCTACAATCGTAACTAAGCTTTGAGTTTGGGTAATTGTGGTCCACTGTTTCTCTATCAAAGCGTGTCACTATGTACAGCTGGGACACAGTTTGCTGTTTCTTACTGGAGGTTGTACTTCTCTGGGCCAGTTTGTGCTTTATCTTGTAGATGAGTGCTATGGTGCATGGTATTATGTTGTCTCGAAACACACTTCGCATAAGATATTTTGACTGGATGGTTGAACGAACTAATCTTGCAAAACATAGATCTGAAAACAAAAAGTAATCATTGGATTTCCAGTTACAATTTGCACTTCTCTGATCTGGTTCTATTAGGAATGCGGCCTAAAAGAATAAATTGTGTCTCGATGTATACAGAAGACTTTGGACGAAGAGCAGGCAGCTAGTTTAGTAGGGAAGGTAAGGCACAATAATCATGAGACTTAGTCCTTTTCAATTCATACCTTGTCTATGCTTGTTCTACAATTTGGGACATCTCCATAGCTAGCATGGGTTTACCGGGGGCGAAAGTCCTAAAGATTGGTCAGCGGAGCCTCGGCTGAAAGATCTACTCGTTATGGATTGTCTAACTCACACAACTTTGAGTTGAGTTTTGCATGTTCTTCAGATCCTAATCCCTACCCACCACTGGGTCATACCTTGCCCCTCGGAATTCTTATCTTGTTAGGGGATCATCATACTTTGGAAGATAAAAAGAATGGGAAAACATTGTTGAAAACGTCCATGGCTTCACCTGCAAAGTTGGGCAAACAGAATTTAGTAGTAGCTCTATCGTCGGCTTGCATGCGTGTTTTAGTAGTAGCTCTATCGTCGGCGTATGGTACTCACACTACTTTTATCTAGCAAACCGAATTTTGTCCATATGGGCGCAGGGTTCTTTAACTAGGCATCATTTTATTGAAGATTGAACCAAATTTAAGTAGCGTCGGAACAAATTTATCCAACAAGGAAGCAAACTGCAAGTTGGGCAAACACAATTTGCTACTACCTCTTTTCCGGTATACAAGGCCCGCAAGTATCCCATGTCGACTATTTAATCAATGTAACATGACTTCTGTATCATAAAATTTATATCATTAAAACTTCAAGTGTTCTATTTTCCAGTGGTATAACTTATGCGATATAAAACATTGAATTAGCAATTTAAGGACACGCATGGACCCTATATACTCACAGGGATACTTGCTAAGGAGATAGTACTTGGAAGCAGTAACTAGGAAATAAGGGATCTACAGACCAGCCATGCACACCTTTCCTCTTGGTCAATCAGGCAGCGCAATCAACTTTCAACCTAGTACAGTCAAAACGTAGACCGCTTTGGACAAAGGACGGCAGGACCTTCTCTTTTTTTTTTTTGACAGCAAGGCCGGCAAGACGTTCGTCCGTACAGACGCCTCTTCATAAAAAAAAACGCCTTTCTAAACAGGCGCCTCTTGTATAAACAGCTGATTCACAATCACAACAGTATCACAAGGCATCGAGAAGAGTACATTACAGCCAAAAAGGAGATGGCGGCTATAGAAGAAGATACAAGATGCCAAAGTTTACAGATAATTAGAATGAAACCAACACGTCCAGGTACCGGAGTGCCTAGGTTACTGGAGTTGCAAAGAATCGCCAGGCAGCTTCAGAGCTGCCATGTGCCTCTAGCTTTTCCATCTGTATCATGGTGTTACCTCCAACATATGATCACCCTACTCAGAATTCAAATTACTGTGAATTCACAGGAAACTAGTGCCCAGCGAAATATCACTGAAGTTGGACAGGATCTGTGCGCGGGTAGTTCCAATCTGCTGTGCCATATCGAGCTGCTCTTCTAAGGATAAGATCTCGTAACTAGAAAAGGAGTAAAATATAAATTAGGAAGAAATGTTATATGTCGATACAACATAAAAAAAATCTGCATCAATCAAGCTGATAATAGGCTACAAAAACCAGTGGTAACAGGCAGCTGGTGCACAATCACAAAGAACAGTCAAGCTGCGATTAGTGGTAACAGGCAGCTGGCGCACAATCACAAAAAACTACTGGGTTATTCTGATTTATTCTTTTTACCAATCATATTTTGTCAATCAATGTGGAGTATTGATGTGTGGTAAGCAACTTCCAAAGCAGAGTTTTGGTGACCCCTGTATGAGGGGTGACCCTTTATCTCAGACACAAGCAATAAAGGTCTCCATCTCGTCTTATTATTCCCTAGCCCCTCTACTTCTATCCACCCCCACTACTACCTGCGATCCCAGCATCCAGACACGAAAGACAACAGTCTGCCACATCACCCTAGGCAAGATTAATGCTATTAACACATCTGATGTTTAGTTTTACTGGGATACTTGCAGGAATGTAATAAAGATGTGCAGAGAACACGAGAGCCGAATAACAAGTTGTAAAGCAATAAGCTGATGTACTGCAGCTTCACTTACTATGTAAGAAGCTCAAAGTCAATGATGTTATCTGGTCCAGGGCGATGTGCCTTCCCATTGGACTTAAACTGCCTGAATGATCTTGGGTTCAGGCCACACACATGGGAGACGGCATCTACAAGCTTCCTCTGTAAGCTCTGGAGCCGGCGGAATGTCAACTCATCAACAGGTGCAATGCATCCAATGCTACCATCCAAAGTACCAAATAGAAGAGCAAAACGGTTTGTCTTCTCAGATGCCAATCCTTGAGCTGGAAGCATCTGCAGCCTCAAGAACTTGGTCATATGGGCTCCAACATGTAATTCTGCTCTTGAAAGGAGCTTCTGCCCCTTCCAGCTCTCCACCATTTTTGGAGCATAATAGAAAATCTGTATGATGAAATTAGTTAGACTGCAGCGAATAATAGGGTGAAAAAGGGCCCACCTCAATGTTCAGGCATTCAGGCTACTGCAAAGCACTCAACAGGAAGCATATACTACAATCAAGTAGTACGTCCAATTATATTTGCCAACATTTAAAAAAAATTGTAGATCAACTACCCATTGGCAGAGTAGGTGGGCCAACCTAGACTACTGCAAAGCACTCAATTATATCGGACAAGACAACCGCAAGTAGAGGGATTTAAAGTGGCATTTAAAGTTAGTATTATGATCCTTGACTCCAGATCACCAGTCGATTTTCCGACATCAAGTGCGCCAGTAGTATTGAGAATGTTTACAGTTATCCTTAATATGTTTACCACTAACCTCTGACAATGAGTACTCCTGGTAAAAGGTAATATCACAAGAACCAGTCCAGTAGTGACAGCATGATGCTTCAACACATTTGATTTAGCATTTAGAACTCATTTCTTAATAGATGACTAGCAGGTGGATCAAATAGTAAAGAAGAGTACTGAACAAAAACCAGTAATACAAAAGATTATGATAAACAAATGACCTGCAAATTCTTGTCAGAGTCAGAAACTACAAGGCTCAATGTGCTTCCATCAATTAAGAACTCTGTTGCAAAGCAATCAAGAGATCCAAAATCTTTTGCAAGCAGAGTCAATTGAGAACCTTGCTCCTTCCAGCTAAGAAAATACACACTCTTATGGATATCGCCAAACAAAACAAAATTTTTGACCTGAAAATAAAAGAATCTCAGAGCACTGCAAATTTTTCAGAACATCACACCGACCAACAAAATAAGTGTAAATGCATGTGAATGGCCACTTAGTGCATGTGGTATGCGTAATCATACTACAGACAGATTCTTACAGCATGCAGGAGCCCACTGCAACATGACATGAAACAAGAGAAAAAAATCACAATAAGGATATGAAATTAAAGCAGCATGGCAACCTAATATTTAACTCTGAAACGGATACAATTATTATGTAAAGATTGCAAATTACTGGATTATTTAACTCTGAAATGGACACAATTATTATGTAAAGATTGCAAATTACTGGATCATATAATTTTCCACAAAATGAATATAGGAATCACAGCATTGACATAGGACACAAGTGTTGAAATCAAGCAATCACAGAGCTCATGGACCTGGTTAATGGTGGCAAGAATTCACAGGGAAGACAAGAGACACGGATCTGGTACGCGAGGCTCATATCAGTTCGTTAGACAAGAGAGCATGGCTTAGATATCATATCTGCTCACAGGGCTGAGACTGACTGACCGAAATGGCTCGCTAAAGCAGAATAGAGGATATGGCAAGCACAGAAGCTTCAATGCAGAAGGCCAACAAGCTCAAACAACAGGCCTAACGCATATGATGCCCCATGACAAGAGACTAGAGTTGCTCTTCTGCAGACGGTGGCGCATGCATCCAGCGCTGGAAGGTGCACAAGTGTGAGCAGCAGAGGGCTGCACGGATGAGGAAGTGGTTGGCCTCCGACAGCACAGGGGACAGTTAAGTTTTCCACAGTGAGAGCATAAGATATTGAATTTGACGCTCAAACTTTGCATGGTTGTAGAACATGTCCTTTTGTAGTTAGTACTCCCTCCATTCCAAAATACACCTCATATAGATTTGTGCACTTGGACCAAGGCAGCTCACGTTTCTAGTGCCTGACCACTCATATTGGGTTAATAATAAATGGATGTGAGTAGTTATTGGTCGGATGCGGGTATCAAGAGAAAAATGAGGTGTATTGTGGAACAAATGAGAAAAATCTATACACGTTGTATTGTGGAATGGAGGGAGTACACTACTCTTGGGATTTTATAAACCTTTACAATTAGTCTCCAAAAAATTTGTGCTTTTTAAAAAATTGTCCATTTGGAAAGGAAATAGCCTCACAGCAGACAGTCTCTGAGATAGGAAACGCTAAGAAAGTACGACAATCCAAAACTTTGGGAGTTAGCCAATAACTAAATATCCAGTGACCATTTGCAGGATTTCAATTTACTGTTTCAATGACAGAATTCTAGCTTCTTTTTCCAGGAGGAACAGAGAAAGAAACTGATTTTTCATTTTGTAGGAGGGAGTTTTTTTTTTCGAAACTGTGTCCATTTGAGAAAATGATGCTTAGAGAAAGAAACACTAGAAGTACTTAAGCACTAATCGGATATGGAATTGACTTTTTGGAAAGAAAACTCTAAGGGAGACCCTACGGTACAAGTAGAACCCAGGTTAGTGCGAACGTACATCCGCTATATGGAATCAGAATTAGATGTTCAGTTACATTTCTCATTTCGAATTCTGCGATCCAAACAGAGCCTAGATGTAAATTGAACCAAAGGTTGTGCAATACTCACAATGTTCAAGCTCACAACATGCAAAGGGGCATCATAGAATGCAACGGCTGTCAATTCAGAACCGTTCCACTTGTTCAGTGTGATCTTCGGACCAGAAGCTATCACCAGATGACCTTGAAGCGATGCAACAGCTGATACAGCACCTTTACTCTCTTTTGAGTAGACTTCAGTTACCTGAATATAATCTTTCCATGTTAAGAAATCAATACTGTATAGCAACTGTGATTGAAGTAGGAACTATTTTCAAACGATTGCAACAGCACTCAAATACAATACCAGATTTTGAGAATTTTCACTTTTAGTGAAAGAGAACAGAAGCACCCTGCCCCGAGCAGCTACATCCTCCCCTTGAACATAAGCAGTCCCGATGGCCATCAGGGTTTCATTTTCCTTGGTTGTTGTGTTCTGAAGTGAAAATGTGTAATCTTTTGGTGAAAACATGGACATGTGGTCATCGAATTTCAGGATCGAGACATTTAAGCCCAAATATAGAAGCTAGTAAAGACAAAGATAGAAGCTGTGGCTACTTGTTCTTGCTGATTTTTTATACTAAAGACTCTCAAGCCTTTGTTTTAAACATGGAACTGAAAAGAAATACATACATGTAATGTAACAATGCGCACAGTTAGAGCATTTTCAAATGATTGCATTGGAATAGTGGACCTTGTCTCCCAACGTCCACCAGGTTTCTCCAACTCCAAAACGCGAACCTCAAATTCCTCAACAGTATAAGTCTTTTGGAGGTCATCAGCACTTGAAGCATCGTTATCCATGTGGTGAATCATTTCTTGATCAGCCATAATGGATAGAACTTGATTTAGGGGGCGAACAACCTGGAGGAACATAAAATGTGTACCTTGAACTGATAAGTGTGCTTACTTTATTACTACGTACGTCATAGTGCCAGACAACCAAAATCAAAGATTGCAATAATAAAGCAATATTATCAAATTACCACTGGAGTAGCAGGTAGAGACTACTTACAGGAACAGACACGATAAGTGGATAAAGGGACTGCTCTGCATAATATGTGACCTGATGTGGGGTACCATGCAAAGGGATCTACAAAGTGCAATATTGAGAAGGCTGTAAATAATCATTGAGATACAACTTATGCATAAATACAAATTTTACCTTTTGAACAGGCCAGTAGTTGTCATAGTTATATGCTGAGGGCAATTGACATATCTTCAGAAAACCCTAAAGAACACGAAAAATCATCAATCCTGAAATTCTAATTAGTGGTGAGAGTATCTGAGAACAATTAAAATAGCAAAGTAACTCTTTACCTGCGATGTAACATATATAAGTCCATGAGAACAATTTACATTGTGGAGAACAGTAAAGGCTTCAATGGGACCATCACATAACTGCAAAATGGAAGAGCTTAAACCTTAGGCACGATGACAGTATGATACCAATTACCAGAAGTACATATACACTAGTTGGAAGTAGCCAATAAATGCAGTGGTTAATCACACTTCACCACACAAAGCTTACAAATAAATTCTGGAAGTTGTAAGAAACACCAAATAAATTCGGACCGATTAGGCATTTCAGTATCAGCTTAAGCATGCTGCACACACATCTCATCATGGAGATGATAAAAAAGTGATTGTTAAAAATAAAAGAATAGTGATAGTGTGTGATATCGTTTAAATCTTTGCAGATCCAAAACAAATGTTTAGCGTTCAATATCAACTATGGTTGTGTTTGTCATTGCAGTGGCTTTTCAGAAGTTGCTTATTTCTCAGTCTGGATACTGTAATTAGTTGAAAGATTTATATTTAGATGTAACAGAAAAATCTTGCTGCAGTTTGTTAAATAACTGTAAATAACTAGATTCCACAGCTCACCACAGTACAGTTAAGCAACCGCAAACTGGGCCTAACTACAGAACTATGCACTCTTTCTCAAAGTGTTGTGTCATAACACCAACACTTTAACAGCGATTAAGAACCAGAACCATCTACTCCTATAACTGCAGGTGATATCATTTTGGAGAATTTATTCACATTCAAATTTGGAGATAATACATTTCAGTATGCAAAATGTATTAATGCAAAATACTTGTAAACAAGTACAGGACGTAGTCATGTGAGCATACCAGAAAAAAAATGTAGCACGGAAAGGTCAAATACAAGACAACAAAAAGCTTCAGCATAACGACATACCTGTGGATGCACCCGAAATCGTTGTCGACAAACCATAACCCAGACTGGTCTTGTGCCACTAAGAAATAATCCCTCGTAACCACCAACATTGTTAAAAATTGTGATTCTCGGTCGTGCAAGACTTGATATGTCTTCTCGTGATGTGATGTCAACAGAAACCCGGTGAAATCTCAAATTTTTTAGCCTCGAATCACTGGCATTGCCCAGATCCACAGAACCATCAGGTGATAACGAAGTACCTTTTATGTTGCTTTCCAAACCTTCATAGCAATAAGCTTGGTAACACAACAACGTGCCATCATTTAATAATCCAAAAAGGAATGGGCGACTGAACTGACCAGACCATCTATGCATCGCAAGCTCAACAATCCGAATGTTGTTTGCTACTTCTTTCTTTAGAGAAACTTTAGTTTCATCCTGTCTTCCTTCTGCACTATCCTCAGTAAAACCCTGAGCAAATGCGTCAACCAAAAGAGACTCACCAGAGAAGAAACTTCCCACAGAGAAAACTTGTCTGAAACTAGGCACTTCAAAAATTTCTAGTTTACCACTTTCATAACAAATGATGCAGTATATATCAGACTGATCCTGAGATGAACTACCACTGACATCAACTGCCACTGTAACACCACTAGATAACCATGCATCACCACGCGTCTTTCTCAGCCATGGCTCAGGACCTCTGTCATGATAAAGTGTGCATGCAGATATTCTTTCACCTCGGCTTGTTAAAGTACTGGGAGCATTGATTGAAAGAGCACAAGTAGAATGATCTGCATCAGGAAACAAAAAAACACGTATTCAGTTGCTATTTCCACAACTGGAGATAATACAAATAAGAAAAATGAAATGAGATGTTTTTCAGTCAACCGGGCATGATTATTCTGGAGCATGACAGGATGAGTAGCCTGAACCACAAGAGTTGTGTCAGCACGTTGACGGCATTGACACATTAAGGTAAGGATGAACTACTGAAGGAGAATGAGAATATTTTTTAAAAAAAATAAGGAGAATGGGAGTTAGATTGGTTTATTCTTTCTTCATAATTCCTCATCACCAAGTCCAATTATATAGAGAGGCTGATACCACCAAATCCTAAAAATACGAAATAAACCAACCTAATCGCTAATTGAAAGGAAACTACTAAAAAACAGATAAGGCATGTCCCCTGCCTCGTAGACTTAAGTGCGGCGGTGCGGCCCATGTATGTTGATGCATATAACATAGATAAAGATACAAGTTGCAAACTACGCATGCCAAATAAATTAAACGGATGTATTGGCTTTGACCTACTAGTAGTGACTCCTCGGGATTGTGGGAGCAGGAGGGCAGATCAGGTTATTCTACAATGGGGTGGTATCCAGCATGATGGCATAACCAATCTTTCAGTATGAGATTGTACAAGGATTTGTACAAGGAGGGGGAGT
The DNA here is from genome assembly GCF_000005505.3 of Brachypodium distachyon. NCBI lineage: Eukaryota > Viridiplantae > Streptophyta > Magnoliopsida > Poales > Poaceae > Brachypodium > Brachypodium distachyon. The sequence continues at coordinate 5,938,638 of NC_016135.3, forward strand.
TATTCATACACGATCGCTTTATCTATGTAAATGATTTTCAAAAATATCCATCTGTGTCGCCCACTAGCCTGAGAACTGACATTACCCTTTATTCCTTCCAAACCTCACCAAAATTCACAGGTTATCACTGAAATAAGGATTTAAGCTAGATACTCCCTCCATTTCACAAAGGTTGGCGTATTTTGGTTCGTTAAGACAAGGCTTTGACCAAGAATTACTATATTAATATGTAACTTTTATGATACGAAATCATGATTATTAATAAGAACTTTTAATGACGAATCTATAGATATAAATTTCATGGATGGAAAAACACATATTAATGGAATTATCATTGCTCAAAGCCTTGTCTTAACGAAACAAAATACGCCAACCTTTGTGAAATGGAGGGAGTACTTCTTTTCAAACCTCACCAAAATATTCTGGAACTAGGTTTTCTACACTGCTGACAAATTTGGCCCATTTTACCATTTGTTACTTCAAATTCCATATTTTGATTGAACTTTAGACAAGGCAAGAGCCAAAGAGCATGAAATCAAAACATGCTGGACTAATGGCTAATTGGATATACTATACCTCCTACAAGAAGTTGAATAGTTCCATCAACCATCTTCAGAAGAACGTATGGATCTGCGATGGAAGCAGATGCTACTCCAAGAGGTTCAGAACCCGATGATGATGATTCTGAAGAAAGTGCAGTGAAGTTTAGCTCTTGCGTCATGAAAGAACCATCAAGCACACGAGCACCTGTGGCATATACCTGTATGACACGCCTCCTGCGAAGATCCAAACAATAATGGAATCATTAAAAAAAACTATTTAATCCCACACTGTCACAAACATAAATACATAATTGAATACTAAACTATCAAACATCACCGAGGACTCTAAACGCCAAGGTTCTAAACTGATCTTAGATCTAAAAAAAGTTATCATGTCTGTTATGTATGGGGGCCTTGCCCCACCATGGCAGCCCACAATTATGGGATAAGATCTCCAATCCCTCGGTTGGGTAGTTTATGCTTTAAATTAGGAATATATCCTTTATCTTGGGCCTTAAGCCAATTAAACATAAGATCTGCGCTTTGTTACACATAGTTTGCAAATTCTTGATATGCATTACCCCTTGTTAAAATTGATAATACATGCTAAATTGCTAATCAATACTATATGCATACTTAAAATAGACTCCAAGGTTACATGAGAGGGTATCTCATATCGCATTCTCAAGCAGCCAGGCCCAAGACAAGATCGGAGTTTGAGGTGAATTTAGCAGCACATGCAGCCTAGGTAACAAACCACGGTCAAGTATCAATGCTCTAATTATGTCCATAAAATGAACGTCATGTAATGCATATATTTTCACAGCACATAATGCCAATCAAGTATAAGATAATGTCATATAAACTAAAAAAATAGTAAGCAGCAACACACCTTCCAAACAAGTTACCAGCAGTAATGGTTGCCCCCTGAACATAGTAGTCAACTGTTTCAGTAACTTCCCCAAGATCATCACCTGTCTCAAGTACCTTTTCATAACATAATAATGTCATTCAATCAGTAACCATTTCCTCAAAAGAAATTAAAGAGGCAAGTGCAAAGGAAACAAACCAAATACATTAAACAATCACATCATATAGCTTAAGAAAACGATGATGCCAACTTGAGCCCCTGTCGTTTGGAGCTGTGACAACATAATTCCCCTGAGGCATAACTCCCCCCACCCCCTACCCCCTCCCCAAGAGTTGGTTTGGACTGTGCTACCGCATTCCTGCCATACTGGCATTGATAAGTCACCAACATGGATCTGCCGCAACAAACTGGCCCCACATGTCATGTCTCTCTCCCTCCCTCTCTCTCAACTTGAAAAAGAGAAGTCCACATTAAGTCCCTGAACTTGTCCTACGGTTTAGATTGCATTCCTGAACTTCAATTTGGTTCAAAGAAAAACCCCAAACACCCATCTATGAGAAAATGACTGGTTTCGATGCCAGTTTTGTCCTAGTCCACCATGTCATGACACAAATTTCTCTCCTCACTAGACTTCACCATGTCAGCCACCCAATGAACAAGCAGGTCACTTAACCCCATCAACTCTCTCCCCAGGACTTCTCCTCTCCCTCCCGAGCATTCTCCCACTAGACCTCTCCTGACCCCCTCTCCCTGCTCTCGCTCGGGCACGCCAGGAAAGTAGCGCCACCGTTGCTGCATCAGCTGTGGCGTGCATGGCTCCATGGCTGCGACAACGCTGCTACCACCGTGCAAAAAATTGTTTTACTGATCAATCAAGAATCACATGCATAACAGTGTTCCTGCACAATCTACTAATCTATTATGCATGTTGCATATTTCTGATTAACTTATTACTTGAGCAGCAGAGCTCGTGCCATATGGTCTTCCGGCCGCACACATTGCCGACGCCACCTGCTGTGCACCGCAGGCACGGGCACGGCTCTCTCACGGCCATATGCTGGTCGGCCAACACTTGGGGTGGGGTATAGAGGCAGGGGCGGACGCGCTAGTTTCCTGTGAGCTCAGCGGCTGCAGTGCCTTCAGCCAGGGTTCATGACGACCTGCACATGGGGAATGCTGGCCAGAGAGAGATGAGAGAAGAGAGTTGACTGGAGGGGGGAGAGAGGGAGAGAGGTCTGGACATACTGAGTTGGCGTCCACGTGGGCAAAACCAGTCAAATAGGTAGAGGGGGTTGTTTTGGACGGTATTGAGTTGGAGGTTGTATTTTCACTGGTATTTAAGTTTAGGATTGTATCTGGTTTCTATTGGGTCAAACCTCTGGTCCTGGTTTAAAACTATACCCAGCGTGCCCTGCGCCCATGATTATATTGAGGAATTTTTGGAATCCAGTTAATGTCATAGTAGTGATGGAAGCGTCCATACTGATAGAAATAGCATAACCATTTTAGTTCACGTGCCAAAGTGAAAGATCATAAATCTGCAAAGGATATGAACCAAAATGAAATGTTGTGTTACCATTGTCCGGCTCTCTAGACTTATTATCAGATATGCATGATATTCATTATCTTCAGTGGTATGTCCACGGGAACTCTTGTAGTAGACTGTCCAAATACCTCTGCAACTTGGTAATTCCACCTGGACAAGTAAAGAACAAATGTAAGTAAAGATAGAAGTAGGTAACAAGATGTTTCCATGAAAAACAACAGTGCGATATAAATCTGGACTCAACCACCAAAAAGGCAGGGGATTAACAATGGAATGAGTTGTTCAAATTCTTCAAAAGGGCATTGATGGAACTTTTAGTGTTTGAGTTGAACATTGGGATACGAACTGGTAGTAACACTGATCCTCCTATTATGCTAAGAGGGATTACCATTTGACATGCCCCCTTAGGTCTACTTAGTTGTTGATAGTACACAAAAATTAGCATTGCATAGCACCAACAAAATTCAAAACATACAAGTGTTGTCAAATTAACTAGCACCGTTGTATCACTTTGTCACTTCTACAGCAAGAATCTGAACAAAGGTAATCAGAATCATGATTCTATCATGCTATTCTATGATTTTTACGATCCAAATTGACTCGATTGATTCTACGATTCCGGTTAGTAGAATCTACGTTTTTACGATTCTACGATACCATAGGTGTTCCGGTCCGATTCAAAATCACGATTCTGACTATCAAATTCTGAACTTATGTGATTTACCTATAGGCGTCTGCCAAAAAGCAATAAGTAACCCACATGTATTAAGTCACGATGTACCATATTACATTACTGTGTGCAGTACAATGTTTACTGGTTCCACCTTACTAGTACTGCTAAGTGGTCTAATCTGCCTAAAGTCCAAAATCAAGATGGTAATGCCCCCAAACAACAGATGCAGGTGCATTATATGAACTAATGCATGCTGATCAGCTATTATAAAGCCCACAGACCACAGTGGTACCAGATGAACAAGGAAAGCAAAAAACATCATTAAGAATTAACTTCTACCCAAAAGAATGAAAGCATGTAATTGAGATGAAAAACAGGAAGAGAAATGCACCTCGGTAATCAAATCAGGGCGGATAGATTGTTGAAGGACAGAAAGTGCTCCATTCTTACCGTGACCAGAACAACACACCTGAAATAGAGTTAATATTGTTACAAAGAGAGTAGCTGAAACAGAGAACAACAGAACTACGCCTTAATAATTGAATCACAACAAATAGACTGTTGAATTTCCGTTCACTAGTTCACAAAAGTGGCAGTGACAGAGGTACTGATGCAGAAGTGAATGTAAAATATTAAGGTCACACATCATGAGCTAATTGTAATGACACGTTAGTTCAGGATGTGTGATTTAAATAGCATGTATGGAGGAATATCGAAGGAATCAACGTATCCAGTATATGGACAGAGAAACAACTATTCTGATCGTATGCTATTCCTTATTTATGTATCTATTATATTTACCCTTACATTCCACTACTTGTCAGGTTTCAACCCGCCCATAGTTGTAAGAATACTGGAACCCCACAGGGAAACCATTAACAGCCCCTTTCCACATAGATTCAATAAGATATTCTCTAAATGTCTGTATCTTTCTTGTTTTTCAACTTGTTTCCTTGACCACAATATCATATGAAATTGTAAATTCTTAATAGAATTTAATCCCCATAACCGGCTAGGCGGCTAGCACTGATCCCATAAACCACCAGGGTTTCTGATAACCCGCTAGCCACAAGCAGGATTTGGAACCTTAATTGTAATACAATATCAACCTCCAAATCAATAATAAACCATATGCACATTCAACAACAGAAGATAGTACAGCTGGAAGCCTGAAACATAGACCTAATTATAACCAAAGACTGAAGAGAAATTCCATGCAACTAACCAACTCATAATTGCTTTGCTTTGCATTTCCTGTAGCGTTGGGATCTGCGTTGACTCTTAAACCATACGAAAAATCTTTCAGAGGACCAACATTGACCAATGCATCTCTTACAACATATGAGATTTTCTGTAAAGTATTAAGTGAAACAAATCAGCGACAGTAAGAAACAATAGCAAGCAACTACCGTATTATACACAGTATTGATGCATCATGTATACTCAAAATAGTACAAGAAAGTGGTAAACAACAAGAGACTATATAATGGATTGCCTACGCACAGAACATGATTCTAGACTAAAATTGCATATAAATAGATAACTACCATGCAACTGAAAGTAACATGCAGACCTGCGCTGATTCTAGACTGTTCGGCAACATATTATTCTGAAAAGAAAGTTCCTCAACACTGGTCACGTCCTGCAAAATGTCAGAAGGCACCCTCTTCAGGCGCTTTGAAAAAGGCAGGTCACCTTCAATATCAGCAGACCGCTACAAAAGCAGATCACCAAATATCAGCAAACACTGATTCAAGAAAAAGTAGCTTAGTACAACTTTGACTATTAACTTTTGTAGTATTGGTAAACCATATATAGAAGTGCAATATTGATTGCTCCCTACATCCAGAAATACAAGGTCAATTTGGAGGATCACAGAAAACAAAGAAAAATCCTCATGAGTAGCGTGTGGTAGTTAGCACTTTTTGGTTTTCGGTTAGGCAATGGAAGTATGTAGTTTTCTCTTGTAACAAGGAGCAATTAAGTTATGCATGCATGTGCACAAATCAACAATTAAGATACGAGTTACGAGGAGTTTTTTGTGCTAGCAATGTGGGAGGGCAGTTAACAATTTAACAATGTGGACATGTATTTTTGGAATTTCAGATTTGGGATTTGACCTTATATTTTTTGGATGGAGGGAGTAGTAAACACCATACATAAAAGTGTGGAAAGTTTAAAAGTATAAGTGACACTTCCCTGTCTACTCTGTATGCCATTTTCATCAAGCAACAATGTTTCAGGTCCAGGTTTGAACATAGTACTCAAGTGTCACATTCAAGTCCTGTATAATTTGTGCATGGGATTGATTTTGACGATGCTTAATTGATTCGAATACTTGAATGCTTTGAAATAAAACACAAGGAAATTTCATAGCTATTAAGGTAAATGGTAAAGATCCTTGAACTCTTGAACAACTCCAACGTTGTGCTAAACAAAAGTTTGATTTGGAATTCTTTCCTGCAATCTGAACACTCACTATGAGAACATTTGTTAAGATCCGTGTCCTCTGTTTGTTTCCATTCCAGATAATCCCTTACAGCGAGAGTTATTTAAACCAGAGCGACAATAAACCTGGCAGGAGCACTGCCTATTCATTAAAAAAGGGGGAAAATAAGGTACTTACAAGATACGTCATTTTTAAGGAAAACATACAAGAAAAAAACCCAGAGTGACAATAGAACCAGTGAAGCCACTGGTTCAGCAAGTCATCAATCCAACAGCTGGTACATTGGTTGAGACACTGGTTTTTAATATATGATATTTGAATATTTGGTTTCATTGGTTTCATATACATGTTAAGGTCAACATTAATAATCAACTCTGCACATTGTGATGTTGCATCATATCGCATTGTGTTTCATTTCAACTGGTTTTGCCTCTTTTTCAGCTTCTAGGTCCCAGCAGCTGAAGCCAAAAAGAACACAATGCTTGTGCAGCTTCTCTCCCCAGCCCACCCGCCTATTCCGATATATGAGAAAAAGCGCCCAGAACCCAGCTTCCTGAGCTTCCCAATCGCTGCATTTCTGTTTGCCCTCAAACTTGTGAACATATTAATGGTGATATGCCACCACATACACCCAATATCCCACCTAACTCCTCATCCTGCATGGCCCCGCCGTCTCACCTCTCCGCCCCAGCTCATCGCCTCCTGCACCCGCCCCCGTCCAACCCCTGTCCATGGTCGTTGTCCAGCCCGTCCAACTCCATTCAAGCTTGTCCACTCACATTACTGAGCTCGTTCGCCCCAGGACGCAGAGCTCCATCCACTGCCCAACCCCCGTCCCACGTACCCTGACTTGATGGATCTTCAATAGTGCTGCTCACTATTTTCCGGTTGCAAGGGAATCCATCGCAGCAGCAGCTTGTCAATTTGAAACTATGGAGGGAGTGGGGCCATCAAAGGGGAGCCAGAACAGATGCGTTATCATTGAGGAGATCAGGAGAGCCAACGTGCCGCCATCACATTGAGTTATGTTATCTGTGGCTCGTCAACTAAAGTCATGGTGCCACCTTCGACAAGAATCATGATAGCAGCTAGCTTCAGCATAGTCAAGCCAGAGCGGTGGTGTCTGCAAGGGGGAGCAAGTTCATCTGGTTGTTTTCAAGAACTGGTGCATGGACAGTCTTTGAAGCAAGAAAAGCCGGCATAGTCCATGCTTCTGGACTTTTCCAGTCTAACCAGGATCTGGTCGGTTCTAGTAACTATGCTTAAAACATTCAACAGCAAGCCATTACAAGAAACAGAGCATGTGAAAAAATAATTCATGCACTTGACAAGTCGAGAACGGTATCTCAAAACATACCTCATCTGCTATATCTGGTATGACAGATGTAGGCACACCACAAGAAAATTGCACGAGAAGGCTGTCCCCCACACGGCTACCAAGGAAAAAGAATGAACTTCCAATAGTCGTAACACCCTGTGCACGAATATATCAATGACATAAGAGAATACCGGCATCCCATGGGCTGGTAATATTACCAAATAAAAAGAAGGCAAATAAACACAACATGAGCATAAGTAACCAACCGAACTGATAACAGATGCTTTTGACTTCATAAGATCTAATTTTTGCACCGTTCTGCAAAAGAAAAGAAGCCGATATTGATCAATTCTGGCATTCCTACAGAATCTGGAACGGTTGCACAAACAATAGGAGAGATGATGATCTGTATAATGATAATACCTCCCATCGTAAACTACTGTAAGTAACAGCATTTCTCCAGTCTTCGCCGAGAACATTACAATGTCATTGGATAACCATGTCGCTTTAGCTGCATCAAGCTCAACATGGAAATTGACCTTATGAATTTCCGGGCTGCGAACCACAAAGACATACATCAATATATGGTGAAAAATGCATGGTATATAGAAGCCAATTACTCATCATAGATACGATCCACCCTATCTTGATCCAAGAACTTGTTCGATGCTAGTAAATAAGATTAAGAGAACATGCCAAAGCTAGGTTAAGCATTTCATCTGCTATATTTCAAAAGGTGATTTCTCTGGTTTTGATTACTATGGTGCCACAGGTGATAATGTTCAGACAGATCAAATAATGGAGAAAAAACATTAGTAACATGTCTGTTAACACCAGTTTTCCTGGATAATAGGTGGAGGAAGTAAAGGTTCCAAGCAAATCAATCAATGCAAGTTTCTGAACTTCAACAACGCCTTGTGGAAGAGTGCATATACAACATCAGCTTAGCAAGCGGTGGTGGATAGGCATAGCAGACAACATAAACATCAATGTGTGATGCTCTAGGATTCTTCAATTTACAATTACATCCATTCATCACGATGGTTTAAACTATACAGATCAGAAATCACATTTTATATCTTTCTCTCTGCTCTTAATTCATAATCCATACACCATTAGTCTTAAATTTGCAAGGCTTCACCATTGATTGAATAGGAAGATAAGAAGGTTTTTTAGTCGTAGGGATCCTATTCTTAGGGGCCAGCCAGGTCAATCTGCACAATCAACATGCATGGCCCCAAAGAATAGGATCCCTAGTTGACTAAGAAACCATAGTCCAATATTTCCTATTTAAATCAATCTCTTGACGAGCTAAATAAATGTCTTCATAATTAAATACTCCCTACTTTCCATATTATAAGGCATATGATTTTTGTCCTAAGTCAAACTATTTAAAGTTTGACCAAGTTTATAGGAAAAAATAGCAGCATCTGCAATACCAATCATATGACTTATAATTTGGAAAGGAGGGAGTAACCTTATACTTTTATATCTAAGGAAGGTACAAGGTGCTGCCATGCTCCTGCGGTCATGCCTTACGTCTTAATTGGCCTAGCATGTCATGCGCCATAACAGCCACGTTGTAGGTAAAGAGTTGTTCACACCGCATGGTAGGACAGTAGCCTCACAATAGCACATAAGTTCATGCGCATCTTCTTCTAACGTGTCAATCACTGATTAGGAGCTGCTGCGTGTGGGGGTTCCAATTCGGCCCGACCTGGCCTCGTGCAGGTCCAGTGTCCACTCCGTCCACGACGCCAGATTCGTGTCTGCCGCCAAGTCTGCGCTTGAGGCTGTCGCTGACCAGGTCACAAGGCTCACCTTCTACATTCAACTGCGATCCCGCTTCCTCGGCCATGTCCTGGGCTCTGCCGGCTTGCCCTCAGCCGGCAACAAGAGGATCCACCGCCAACTCAAGTTTTTCCCGGGGCGTTACAACATTGGCCACTGTGGCATCGCTGGCACCAGGTGGAGCCTGATGTGTGGACCCTATTGTCAGTTTTGGTGTCAATTTGTGCAAAACACCACGACCAGTGCTTTGCGATTCAGCTCGTCCCAAAATCGGTGTTTTTTTAAAATAGGTTAAAAAGGTGGTGGTTAAAGAAAGATTAAAAAGTGGTGGTCATGTTCACCAACCAGCTCAAATGTAGTACTAGTTTTTTTGTAATTTACTCGACTCTTTTTTAATCTAAACTCCATCACCTAAAATTTTATCCTTCATCCGCCACTGGGAGGGAGTACAAATCTATAAATATCTTGGAAATAATCAACCAGAAAAAGGCACTGTATTTTTAATGAGATCTGAGAATGGACACGCAAAATTTTCTACCAATAGCAAAGCTAAGAATGTCATCAGAAATTAGACTTAAGCATCACAATAGTACCTTCCATCTGGCTGTGATGCGAAATTATTGAGCGCAAGGGAACAAGAAGTGGACTGCAATAACAAAGAAATTCAAAATTCAGCGACTCAGAATCAGCAAATAAAAAATAAAGTAAGCCCATCCACCATATGTATTTAGAGGGACCAAACCTGACTGTGATAATGGATCGAATTTGCACAGATCACAAGAACACCGCTAATAGGTGGAGGCACAGAAAGAATTTGGTACGCATCATGCGGTATGTTCTGAAAGAAAAAAAAAACTTTGTAATGATTATTTAAATTTTGCATATCAAAGTAAAATACAAGGCAGATCATGTGCAGAAGAAAGGAGATGCCAAAGCTTACAATCCTAGACCGTAGTATATTACAAAAGCATTAGTGAAAGAACATAGAAATAGATGTGGAAGGTACCGAAGACAGAAATGTCAAAGCTTACAATCAGTATTATATACTTACAGCAGCAGACCATATCATTGGGTGTTGCTTCAATGTCATGCTAATACTAAATGCAGATATCATGCATGTATGGTGCTTTGATGAGATACGCCCAGCCCATGTAGGCTCTCGCTCATGTAGTATGACCAATACAGGTTCAATGTAACCTGAAGAAATCATAGAAGGAAAATGGCATGAATAGGACAGTTCCACATTTGGATAGTGGTAAACCCAGTGGTGAACATATGGATGAAATCATTTGGGGTCATTATGAATGGAGTATCACAGGAATGTTTTCTCAAAGGTCCACGTGTAACATGCAAATGCAGAAAAGTACAGGATTTTTGGAGTCATCCCTACAATAAAGAAAAGTGTGGAAAATTTCTAAAATATTCCTTCAAAAATCCTTTGTTCTGAACAGGCCTTTATTTAAGTTAATTTCTGCAAGAACAAGATTATTGAACACTTTTAAGACCTAGTATTTGACACATTTAGACTTCTTATGCATTTGGCGTACATCAAAGTACGTGGAACATTGGAGGCTAATGCGCTACAATCATGAGAGGCTACAATGAGGACAACTGGAGATCTTACCAGCAGTTATGAGTGTAGTTAATATGCAAAAAAATTCAATGGTTTAAACAGGCATGCAACATTTTATTACTGTACATTCTATGCTGGTATTGCAAGCAGGTTGAAGACAAATCTATTTCTTGTCCTCGTAGTGCAAGTAAATAACCAAACTGTATTAGGGTACATAAGTCAAATTTCATGCTACCTACATATTTGTTGTGAGGTATATCCCACTAATGAGCTGTGAAACACACAAGATACAACTATTTGAGGGTAGTCAAGCTGTGAAATGCATCAACAAGCACACAGATATGATGATTAAAATGAATAGTTAAAACTTGAAAGACATCCAACATTCATGGCAGGAGCCTCATATGGAAGAATAGAGAAGCATAACGCCAGTGTGAACTATTAAATACATACTTAAAAATGATCTAAGACAAGTTTTAAAAGGCTGATAGAAAGCATGCAACTAAGCACTACGCCCTAGTTACATGCTCTATGCAATAAAGTTCAACATAATTTAGAAAAGCGTGGATGATAATATTGAAGGTATAGGATGCGCAACTAAATACAAAGAGATATCTTATCTCAATCTTCTCACCATGTACAAATGTAAAATCTTTGACATGATTCGTATCTAAAGCGCGCAAGTCAATCAAGTATGATGACTCGATACGAACAGCAGCAGAACTCAATGCACGTGTAGGTTCATCTTCTCCCACTAAGCTCTGCCCAACCTAATACAGTACACAAGGAGTTACAAATAAATATATCAAGAATAATAATATATTGGTAAGTCTACTGGCCTGAAAAAGGAATCATGGTGCATATAACTAGTTTAGAAGTTCAACCAATAAATCCGAAATCTAAAAGCAAGTTATCAAAATGATATGAATCTGCTACTAAAGAAATTTGTTTAACAAAACAAGAGACATAAAGAACAATAAAACTAATTCGCAGTTGATTAAATTATGTGATGAGTCAACGAAATAAAACCTGAGCAGACTTCAGAATGATCATCTGTAGTCCATAAACAAGTGCAGCACCACATCTTCCTAGTGGATCAGATTTTATGACAGGACCCCAGGCAAATGATTCCCTGCCTCTTTTCAGATGCTGCCATTCCGGGCCCTCAAAGCAATGCATTGAGCTGAAATATCAAGATTAATAATCTGATAAAGATAGCGTGTAAATTTGTAGCAAGGGCAAGATAGAAAACTAGATTCGGTAAAGGGATGTGCTTATATGCTTTGTAACTAATTTTTTGCGCAATTGTCAAAGCACCAGCCATTACTTAATACCAGACGTCTTATTGATCCAGTGGTTCAGCCCATACCCCCATAACCGCATTGAGTCGCAACTGCATGCATCTATCTTGATCTGTTGTCGTCAATGTTCTACAGACTCACGGAGGCCTGTTTGCGGCACCCGTCGGCCATCGCTGCCTTGAGCAAGCCGATGTGAGGTGTGTTAATGCCTCGTCTACCTGCTGTGCAGGGCTGCAGGCCCTAGCTGCCATTGGCCACGCTGCTGCTTCTCTCTCGCCGACAACATGGTAGGCCATTGCAGACCAGACGATGTGTCGATGGTGCTCGCACTATTGCCTGGCACTAGTGATCGAGATCAAGTTGCGGCCACTGGCCAGCATCAAGAGTGGCCCTATGAACCCACTACTTTTGCAGCGGTTGAGAAGAATCAGGATAGTTGTTGGCTATGGCATGCGGAGCTATTTAGGTGTGACCAGATTGCCTTACTTAAAAACGGCTTAGGGGAAAAGTTCACTTAATTTAGCCATTAACTTTGCTTCAAAAATTGTGCAACTGTTTTTCAGAAAGCACAGGAGCACTTCTCTCGGTAGAAGAGAATTGCAGGATCTCTTTGTTTCGCAGGATTGCATTGTCATGCCACCTTGAATGCAAAATGATTGGATGGTTGTTTGACTGCACTATAAGAAAAAATTACAATTTGACCCTTTTGCCTCTCTTTTTTCAAAAGTTGTCTATCTCAAACCTAAAAGAGGCTCTACTTTTAGGTCTATCGACATCAGAAAGAGCCATAAAAACAAAAATGGAAGGCACTACTCGGTACTGATATCAACGTCTGTGAGAGAAACAAAAGGGATGGCACGGACGTAGTTCAAAAGGGTTGACCTTAAGCTTTTGGATGAACTTAGGCTTGTGGGCAGCCCACAAGCAAAAGAATTTTATTTTTCTCCATCTTTCTCTTACAAAGTAGCTACATCAACAAGTCTCGTGGGTCCTAAATTGTGGCAAATGTGACCTTATACTCCACAAGCTTCATTGGTCCTAGCTTATGGCAAAGTTGGTATTATACATAAGAGATGCCCTAAAGCTGTAATGCCTTCTCTTTAGATAGTACTAAGGTAATATTATTTTCATAGTAATTGAAAATCATTGTGTTTATTGCTCTCGTGATTGATAAGTTCTCTCGGTGCCAAAATTCAAAAAAGCATGTGCTGCTATTCAGCTACATTTTTTAGCCACATGTTTCTGTGCAACTATTGCAACAGAGAAAACTACATTCGAAATAAACAAATGTGTATCAGCTATAAATATGAGGCAGCAGTGTGCATACCTAGTCCGAAGGCCATGGATGGCGTCGTCGAATTCCAAACAAGTTATCTTAGCATCTCTGAAAGCAAGTGCAATGGAATCTCGCCTATTTTCTGCCCCATCCGACAAAATAGCCATTGACTCAATGTTCCCATGGAGCCTACATGCCATTCAGAAATTACCGCACGCTTTAATTCCTGAAATACAAAACAAGACGTAAATCCAAAGAAGCATGAGACTGCTAGGTCCGCACCTGTAATGGCACACAAGCTCCAGGCGAGCCCCTGAGATCCCGTCAAATACGGCACCAGATGACGAGGACGGCTGCGCGCCACCGGCACCATCCGCGGCTGCCGCATCCGCCCTCACGGCGTACACCTCGAGAACGTTCGCGGCCGCCACAACAAGGTTGGGGGTGGGGCCTAGGCGCTTCGGATGCCTCGCCGCCGCCACCAAGCCGACGTCGCCTTCCGGCCCTGAGGCCGCCGCCGCTGAGCAGAAGGCGGCGGCGTCGGAGGGGCAATGGGTGATGAAGCCGGCGGCGCAGTGGTCGATGCCCGTGGGCCAGTGCATCATCTTGTACGCCGCGTAGCTCATCTTCGTGGAGGTAGGGGGCTAAGCCCTCCGCTGTCTAGGGTTTTGCAGATTTCGTTTGAAATGTTTAGAGCCGGCGGAGGAAGACGCGCCTTCCGACGGATGGGGCAGCCGAGAATCGAACTGGAGGTATGTGTATGTCAGACCCCTAATTTCTGTCTGGATTTTTTTTTCCACTCTTACTATTCATTCGGCCGAACTTGCGGCACGGTCGATTGGGTAAGCCCGTCGCTCACCCAAGCCCCGGTGCGCTCCGATCGGACGGCCGCACGCGCCAGGCGCCCCGCGGCTCGCCCAACGAGCCGGACGCCCGGACTCCTGGCTAATTTTTTTTATATAATACTATATTTTTAATCATTTTTGGCCCAGCCGAATGGGTCCAGTCAGCCTGGCCCATGCCGATTAGGCCCAGTCGGCCTCGGCCAGGCCGACTGCAGGCCTTGGCCAGGCCGCCTGCCGAGCGTGCGGCGCCTCCACGAGCCAGTCGGCCTCGCCGGGGCCGAAAGCGACCTGGTGTCTTTTCCCTTTTTCCTTTTTCACTTTCCCTTCCCATTCCTCCCGTGCGTGCCCGAGCAGCCCAGTTTCTTCCTCCTCTGCTCGTTCTCACAGCAGCCAGCTCCTTCTCTTCTTCTCTTCTGTGTTCTTCATTTTCTCCTCAAATGCCCCCATTTTCTAGCCCAAATTAGTGCATTTTGATCCCATTTAACCCACAAAATCACATCCCCTACCTAGTTGGCACCCAAAGACACCTCGATCTACTGTTCTCATTGGACATGTGGAGCTAAATTTGTGGTGCAAAATTGGAGCAATGGTGGTGGTTTGGAGGAGTTTGGAGGTGGTGGTGCTCATCCGGTGACCGTGAGGTTGCTCGAGGTTGGGTTCACACGCTTCAAGGGTAAATCCTAATCTCTCACGTATTTATCCTATAATGTATATGCTTATGAGGATACGTGTGTACTGCTTAAACACATGATGTTTATGAGGATACGTGTGTACTGCTTCAATGTATATGTTTTGATCAATGGTGGTGATGCCAGAAGTATGTTTTAGCGTTTGGTAGTGCTCAATATTTTGGACAACGGTTAATGTCGTACTGCTTAGTATTTGACGCGTATTAATATTTCTAATATGACGTACTGCTTACTATTTGACGCGTATTAATATTTTTAATATGCCATACTGCTTACTATTTGACGTCATATTAATATTTTAATATGACGTACTGCTTATTATTTGACGGGTCATAATATTTTTAATATGCCGTACTGGTTAGTATTTGACGCGTATTAATATTTTTAATATGCCGCAGTGGGTAGTATTTGAGGCGTATTAATATTTTTAATATGCCGTACTGGGTAGTATTTGACGCGTATTAATATTTTTAGTATGCCGTACTGCTCAGTATTTGACGCGTCATAATATTTTTAGTATGCCGTACTGCCCAGTATTTGACGCGTCATAATATTTTTAATATGCCGTACTGCTCAGTATGTATTTGACGCGTCATAATATTTTTTATATGCCGTACTGCTTAGTATTTGACGCGTCTAAACATTTTTTTAGGCATCAGAGATGTCCGGTGTAGTGAAGTTTGTTTTTTACTCGGTTCCGGTACTGTCTTAACAACCGAGCACGGAGCTGATCTGAGTCAGTTTAAGTATGTGGAGTTGGATCTAACGGCCCCTCAAAAATGTACGTTTAGTCAGTTGCAAGAATGGTTGGTAGGATGTTTAGCGGTCAATCCTGAAACATATACCGTCCGTGTGCAAGCATTGTGGACCAAGTCAAGTTCAAATATTTTCTGGGTTTTGAGGCCGATAGACCGGACATCAAAGTACGCTGGTTAGAAAGTTGCGAGTAAAGGGGAACTACACCTGTCACCTTAATCCAGGTTGTCGCTCATGAGACCAATCCAGCTGAAGGCGAGGGTGAATCAAGTTATGACTTGTCCAATGCAAACTCTGTGTCGAATGCTGGAGGTGGTGGTTATGAATCAGGCCAGAGCTCCGGGGCAGTAGGAGAGGATGAGTACACTGGCGAGGCAGATGCGGACGAAGAAGATGGTCACTTGCAGAACGAGATGGAGGATGAAGATACAGATGGTCGTAGTTCTTATGACGATGAGTCTCATGAGTCGGACGAAGAGGAGGTGCCGATTCCTGCATCATGGAATCAGCACTTCTCTTCAGCTATGACTGTGAACGATGGGCATGACTCTGCATGGCAATATCATCAGAACAACATTGCGAAGGGTGCCAGATTTCCTGACAAGAAACATCTGTAGGATGCCATAGTTGCTTGGGCAATGTCCACGCAAAGGGTTTTCAAAACAACAGTCTCTTCACAAAAAAATCTGACAATGGAGTGCGAACAAATAGATTGTCCTGGGAGGGTGCATGGCTATGTTCCTAAGTATGACACAGATTGGTTTGTGAGTGACTTGGTGTTGCACACATGTGTCATTTCTAGTATCCCTCAAGACCATCGTAACCTCTCGTCGACGCTTCTTGCTCGGTTGCTTTACACGGAGATAGTGGAGAGAAAAGCAATGGAAGTGAAGGCCATCATGCATAAGGTCAGGGGAAGGTTTAAGTACAACATTTCGTATGGCAAGGCTTGGAGGGCTAAGCAGAGGGCTCTTGAGGAAAGATTTGGTTCGTTTTTCGACTCGTACGACTCTGTTGTCCGCCTCCTCTATACACTGCAAGCCCGTAATCCAGGCACCTATGTCGACATCCAACACTTCCTGCACCCAGAGTATCCAACTGTGAGGGTGCTGCAACGACTGTTCTTCACTTTCGATGTATGCGTCCAAGCTTTCCATCATTGTCGACCGGTGTTATGCGTAGATGGCACTTTTCTCACTGGCAAATACAGGGGGCAGATCTTGACCATCATTGGTCAAGACGGCAACAATCAAATCGTTCCGCTTGCATTTGCTTTCGTGGAGGGTGAGAACACTGAAAGTTGGTTATGGTTTTTCAGGCAGCTCAAGAGAGCAGTTGTGCATGATAAGCCGAATGTGTGCATCCTTCATGACAGACATGCAGGCATACTCAGTGCGATAAGGACACTGACAAATCCTGGGCCTGATGAACAGACTCCATGGCAGGACATGCAGAGTTGTTGGTGCATGCGGCATTTGGGGGCCAACTTCTTCTCGCAGTTCAGGAACAAGTCACTTATGAATCTATTCAAGAAACTCTGCAAACAAAACCAACAATGGAAGTACACTAGGATACGTTGTTATCTTGATGAGTTCACGAAGAAACATGTTAGCGAGAGTACAGCGGCACGAAACGTGGCGGTAGCAGCACATGTAGCAGCAGTGGCTGCACAGACAACAGTTGGAACAGGACCATCTGAGGAAGAACTTGGTGGGCTTTCTGACTTGCCAGGTTTGAACCACCCGGCACTAGGAGAAGGGTTGGGAGGCATATTAAAAACTTTCAGCAGTGGATAGAGCACGAGCCTCTGGAGCGGTGGTCTTTGCTGCACGACACACATGGTGGTAGGTACGGCGTCATGACTACTAACCTGGCAGAAACATACAACTTTGTCCTGAGGGGAAATAGGGCTTTACCACTTACAGCCATCGTCGAGGGTATTTTCCATGGCACGGTGAAGTATTTCAGAGAAAGACGCCAGAGAGCTAAAATGCATATCATGACAACCCAAATATACCGTACCGTGAAAAGATTATGAAGTACATGGATGAGAAGATGGAAAAAACTAGGTCTCATACTGTCGTCGCCATCGGTAATCAAGAACACAGGTTTGAGGTGCGCTTGCCAACTGACAAGTTCGGCGTTGGAAATGAATTGAGGACACAGGAGGTGAAGATTGGAAATGAAGCGTGGCCAACGTGTGAGTGCACCTGCAACAAACCAAAGTTGCTTCACCTTCCTTGCTCACATGTACTTGCTGCTTGCGGGCAGCTAGGGATGGACGCAATCTCATTTGTGTCTCCCTATTACCTGAAAGAGTCTGTGTTTAGCACATGGACGGGTGAGATGCTAGGGTTTCGTGCAATGGGCAATTTCAACAAGGTAACCCCTGGTGAAAGACGGTACATCCCTGACCCCGGGCTACTGCGGACAGGCACAGGCAGACGCCCGTCCAGGCGCATTCGAAATGATATGGATGAATCTGAAGCCGGAGGACCGTCACGACAATGTTTTCTATGCAACCATTTTGGCCACAGGGACACTTATTGTCCAACTTTCGGTACTGGTGGAGCTACTGCCCGTGGAAGAGGGAGACGTGGACGACGAGGGAGAGGAAGAAACTAGGATTATCATGCATATGTGAAACTATGTGTTAATTTGTACCCTATGTTTTAATTTGTACTATATGTGAAACTATGTGTTAATTTGTACTCTGTGAAACTAAGTTTTAATTTGTACTCTATGTGGAACTAAGTTTTATTTTGTACTCTGTGAAACTAAGTGTTAATTTGTGCCCTATGTTTTAATTTGTACTCTGTGTGGAACTGTGTGTTAATTTTTACGCTTTGTTCAACTATGTTTTAATATGTACTCTCGGTTTAACTATGCTTAACTTTAATTTGTATGTCTAACTATGTTTATAAATGTTGCAGGTACAAAATGGAGAGAGTATCGTTGCTATCTCCAGAAATTGAGAGTAAGCATCGGGCTGCTCGATTGGTGGCGCATCCTGGGAGTGTCGAGCCCCTTGTCACGCGCACTCCTAAGGAAAATTGGATGATACACTCTGCCTGGATTCAGCGGTATTTATTCAATCATCCCTTGCATGTTCATTTTATTTATTCATCCCTTGCATGTACATTTTATTCAATCATCCCTTGCATTTACATTTTATTTATTCATCCATTGCATGTCCATTTTATTTATTCATCCCTTGCATGTCCATTTTATTTATGCAGTTTGAAGTGAGATGGCCTTTTACCTTTCGCACGACTTGTTGAGGCAACTCGTGCGGAAATGGTAGAGGGCGAGCGACGAGGCTTCAACTCTACACGGCTACAAATTGACCACTCGCTGCTGAGCTGCTTAGTGGACAGATGGAGGCCCGAGACACACACGTTTCACTTTCGCTGGGGAGAGATGGCTCCTACTCTCCAGGATGTGTCGATGCTGCTGGGACTACCATTGGTGGGTGATCCCATGGGACCGTTGCAGGCACCAGCT
The DNA here is from genome assembly GCF_000005505.3 of Brachypodium distachyon. Classification (NCBI taxonomy): domain Eukaryota; kingdom Viridiplantae; phylum Streptophyta; class Magnoliopsida; order Poales; family Poaceae; genus Brachypodium; species Brachypodium distachyon. The sequence goes on from NC_016135.3 coordinate 5,957,772, forward strand.
GATTGGCAGGAGGGTATGGCACTATGCTTTCAAGGTATGTGTTAATTTGTGCCCTGTGTTTTAATTTGTACTCTATGTGAAACTATGTGTTAATTTGTGCCCTACGTTTTCAAGGTATTCTTGCCGGAGCTGGGCCACTCACCTCGGAGGCTCACGGACCTAAGCTAGATTGGTTGCTCAATTATCAGGTTAGATCGATGTGTTTTAAGTTAATATATCTAAGAGCATAGCTCATATACTTGCATGGGTTTACTTGTGGAGATCGCGAATGCAACTTGTAGTGACGACATCACACAGAGGAGTTGGGGTTCGGCCGTCTTAGCGGCTACGTACTGAGGTATGTGCAACGCTTGCCAGCTTGCGTCGCCCAAGTCAGCCCTGCTTGGATGTCTTTTATTGTTACAGCTCTGGTCATGGGAGAGGTTTTCTATCGGCCGACCAGACGTTACGGGTGATCACCCTAACCCTGAGCAGGAGTTGTTTGACTTAGAACACATCGACCTGCCTACTTTCGCGACAATTTGGACACGTAGCAAGATATGTCGAATGTGAAATTCATACATTAGTTTACATAAACCATGAATGATGCTAACTTCTTTTTTTAACAGAGACGCTTTGCACACGATCAGGTCAGGAATTGCTACCCATCATTCAACGAGCAGTTCGACGTGTTGCACTCTGAGGCGGTTGTCTGGGAGCCGTACACACAGGACGCCATCGAGGATAGATACCCTGGCGGGATGTCCACGGTCTGCACGAGAGATTACGCTTACTGGATGACAAAATCAAAGATCATCTTCGACGTCTGCGTGGAGGAGATGGCCCAGCAGAGGGTCATGAGTCAGTTTGGGGCACGCCAGTTGGTCGTTCCTCCACCGACGGAGGATCCACTTCCACAGATCGTCCACAGGTATGTGCAGTTCTCCAATTTATGATTGTCATTCAGAATTTTCCATAATTTAATTGTTCAACTTTCTATTGCGATCTCAGGTTTACCAGGAAGGGAAGTACCAGGACCTAGACTCAGTGGCTGCAGAGGGTTCAGTCGTACGTCACAGAGTGGGAGACTGCGACGACACGGGTTTGGCCATTGGCGGCCTTTGATCTCGATCTATTCAACGGATATTTGCAGAGGTACATGACAGCTACCCGATTGAGCATCATTCAGCACTCTCACCCCCAGGAGATAGCCGAGCCGAGTTTGCAAGGTATGTACCCTAGCCGGTCTACTTCAGGCTCTAGACAGCACGCGTTAAGTATGTTCTCTTAACATAATGCATGTGTTTGTTACGTACTTTGCCATATATATGTAATATTCTTCGTGCCAATTGCAGGCTCAGTTGACATAGGATTTACAGGCCGAGTTCGCTGCGTATGGACATTCGCTTTCGACCGGTCCACTTCTACTACCACGAGAGCCGCACCAGTCCTGGCTTAGACGAATGGAGGAGAAGCTACGCTCTGTTTACGCGGCTATCACGTGCACCCGCACTTCGAACGTCGTTCACCACCAGGCGTCCGTACGGCCCCCTCGTCACTCCACGCACCAGCAGCGGCCACGTCAGCAGGAAGCACCGCACCCCCGACACCACCCGCGTCCACGTCTACTAGAGCAGTCGACGCCCAGGCCACCTCCTCCTGAGCAGGCCGGAGGTTGGTCGTGGCACCAGCCGCAGTCTTCTTTCGACTATTGGCACTAGCAGCAGCCCTCTTTTGAGGCTAGAGGTTCGGCGTGGCAGCACCAGCAGAGTCCCAGGATGAACTTCGAGTTTCGTCCACAGACCCAGCCACGTATGTATATTTCTATCTATTGTGTTCATTACCATGACTGCTACGCAATTGTAATTCTAAGTACTTTCCCACATGCAGGAGCCTACGGGCATCAGTCGTCGTTGTCCGAACCCTCGTGGGGTAGTGAGACGGATCACGCTCAAGAAGAGGACTATTCTATCCAACACAGCTGGATGTTCAGTACTCCGCCACCAGACGCAACGCAGGAGGATACACAGTATCGTGAGGATGGGTCTGTGATTCCTCCGCGCAACGTAGTGCCACCTCATAGGTATGGCTGGACCACGCCACAGGCACCCCCAGAACGCTGTCCCAGACAGCGTGCCTAATATTTGGATGTAGGTCCTATGTATGAGACATATTTCTATCTATGTATGAGACATATTTCTACCTATGTCTGAGAGAGACATGTTACTAATTTTCGCATTCTTATTCAAGTTACATTTGCATATAAATAACGGCAAGACTGAAATACATATGCAATAGAAGGACCGAAATTAAAACCGACAACTTAAAATACGATAACCTAACTCTAGCCCTACGAAGATGAAGTGCTTTTGCCCTTAGACGATGATATGCTCTTCCTCTTTGACGGTGCAGTACTCTTTCCCTTGGACGATGAAGAACTCTTACCCGTTTTGCTTGGCATGAAGATATCTTCATCGGACGATGATGTACTCTTCCCCTTGGACGATGATGTGCTCTTTTGCTTCAACGGTGCAGTACTCTTCCCCTTGGACGATGAATAATTCTTACCCGTTTTGCTTGGCATGAAGATATCTTCATCGGATTCCTCCTCTTCAACCCATAACAATGGATGTTTTCTAGCCCATTGTAGGTATGACTCACTCTTACCTTCACTGTGCTTCTTCCACCTTTCGTGCAATCTTAGCAGTTGTTGCCGTATCTCTGCACAAGTCCTCAATGGAAAATTGCACCTATATAATTGGTGGCCCAGCTCAGTTAGTAGGATGTCACTACTAATGAGTTCGTCCCATGAAACTATCCTATTGTCTACCTTAAAATTACCGGCTAACCACAATAGCTCTCAGGACATACCTGACCAAAATCTACGATCATCTGGGAAGCCGGATGACATCTCCCCAGACGAAATGGTCAAACTACACTTCAATACCATGGACGGTCTTTTATAGTTACAGAAGATACAAATAGACGGGAAACGTTGGCGGGAAAAGGAGGCAGGAAACGCTGGCACGAAAAGGAGGCGGGAAACGGTGGAGCGAAAAGGAGGCGGGAAAACCAGGCGGGAAACAGTGGCGCGAAAAGGAGGCGGGAAACGGTGGCGGGAAAACCAGGCGGGAAACGGTGGCGGGAGAATGAGTTTGAGAGCCTATAAATACCTCATCTCCGGTAGTCATCCAAGTATCCTTCCCACTACTGTTTTTCCCAATATTCCAGTGTCCCCTAATGAGTTTGCCTTGCTCCGACCAGGGCGAGAGGCTGAGGAGGATGAAAGATTCGATGTTGCCTCGGGGGGTGGAACATCTCAGATGTTGGTGCGGCAATCTATGCAAGGTGAAGGAGGTGACAGATTTTTCAGATAAGCTGGGCATGAGGTTTTTCATGTGCGCGAATTATGCGTATGAACCACATGTCCCGGTTTCGCCGTACGACAAGCCTCCGGTAAGCACATGTAGGTGTTCTAAAACATGTTTTCTGTGTCATATCAGATTTGTAACAGTAGGCTTTTTTGTAGTCTCCTCCGCCCCTATGCATATGGTATCGTTGGATTGACATGGAGATGCCGGATTGGGCGGTGGAAGAGATCAAAACAAGGTTCCGAAATGCATGGCAGCGTTTCCACGTAGAGGAGCGTGCGGAAAAAGCTGCAGCCCAAGAGAAAGAGGAGCAAGAGAGAGAGATGAAAGAGCATAGGGAGGAACAACGTCGTTGGATTGACGAAGCACTAAGGAAAAACATGGAGAAAGCGCTTGAGATGTAAGAGGAGGAACGAAGGCGCAAGGATGCTCGTGAGGCAGAAAGGGGGAGGCAAAGAGAAAGGGCCGCCGTGGCAAAGGCTGCTGAAGAACGTGGCGATACGAGCAGAAAATGGCCTAAGTGGACTCCGTAGTGCTTGTGTTTGTAATGTATTTGCTATTTTTAATTATGTTCAATTGCGGTATTACCAATGTATGCTAATTTAGTCGTGCCTTGGTTCCGTAACCAGCACATTATCGATGTATGTTAATTTATCCAAATGTCAAATCTTTCAGTTCAAACAAACCGCAAAGAATCGACACAAAAATTGTCCAGCAAATTATCGATATATGTTACTCTTTATCTAAGTTGTCAAGTCTTTTAGTTCAAAAACCGCAAGTATTCGAGACAAAAAAGGACCTCGGCCGTGTATGCGTTAATCATGCAACGAAATAGCGGCGAAGACTAATTACTTGCAATCGGATTCGGCGTGTTATTTTTATACATGTTGTCGAGTATTTTAGTTCAAAAGACCGCAAGTATCCGAAGAAAAAAATGGAATTACTTCGAATCGGTCTGGCCCAAACCAACGGGGCCAGTCGGCCTCTCTCGTAGACCAAGGCCGTATTATTTTTGATATTTATTATTTTTGATATTTTTAAAAAACAGACTATTATTTTTAAAAATGATTAAAAAATTCGTATTATTTAAAAAAAATTAGCGGACTCCTGCGCTCGCCATCGCCCGCTCGGCTCGCCATCGCGCCCGCGTCTGATCCCATATCTCCGATCGGGAACGAGCCCAGCAAGAACATACGTGCGCATCCCTGCGATGGAGCTTCTGCCGCACCCCGTCGATTGAGCGCCGCACAGACGTGGATCGGATCCCGCTGCGGCCGGTCGCCGTGGGCGCCGCCGCGGCATCGTCGTCCCCGTTGCCGGTTAGCAGGATGCCGGGCACCACCACCTGATGTCTCCCTTGTCCGCCCGCCTCCGGTCGCTGCGGCGGCTCCTGAGCAGGGGCAAGCATGCCGTCGTGGGCACATCCAGCTCCAGCCCGCGCGGCGGCGACGTCGAGCAGGGGCTCTCCAGAGCCGACGCGCCACGCCCCCCCCCCCCCCCCCCACCCAAGTCGCATCCTGTAGCTGTCAGACCACTGCGGGATTCCATAGCTCCCAGTTCATTCTTTCTTCCCTTCCCTTCTTTTCTTTTCTCCCCTTTCTGATTTCACAAAGAATTTTGGCCAGAAATTCTGATGTAAACAAAACAAGATGGCATTGCATTGGTGTCATGAATTGGTTCGTTGTTCTCCTACATTGGTAATTGATGAATGTGTTCGTATGTTGATGAGATTGCTGCCATGCATATCCATTAGTGCCTTCCATGCTTCAATTCAGAGAAGAGCAACACTTGCAGACACAAAAATCAGTCAAGACAGGCTGAAATTGCACATCATGGATAATCTTGTACTTTCGGTGCACCTAGTAGATGTAGTTTTCACTGCTTCATTAGAAGTATTACTTCTGACTAACCTTACTTTTCGATTAGTACAGAAGTATTAGTTCTGACTAGCCAGTTTGCTTTGGATTAAAGTTCAGATACTATATGTGCTGTCAGCTGTTTGCTTTGGATTAACGGATTTACTAGAAACCACCAGAAATTTGGATCTGTAGATAGTAGATACTACAGATGTTTGGTCCAAGCAAATAACTGAATGCATGCAACACAAATATGATGTTTGGAATGTCTGTAGATCAATGTGCATAACAGTACATAAAGGAATGGCGATCAGAAGCGCAAACTCATCAGAAGGCTCAGTTTTTGCAAATTCATAGTCGCGTCCAAGAATTCAGTAAAAGAAATTAAAAATGGCTGATTCATTCATGACAAAAGAACTGATACAATTCGGGAGTAACATTCATAAGGTCCCTTAACAGTAGAAGAGCACAATTACATAGATTCATGATTTTGCACTCCTTCAAAATGTAACTTCCTAACAACAGTTTGCACTGTAGCATCTTGATCAACTCCCATTAAAAGACTTGTGTATCCTCCTGGTTTGTATGGAGCAGCCATTGCATAAGGATTTGCAAAATAATTGAAGTGTGGCATCGTGGAATTAGCATATCCACCTTGAACGAAAGGAGCATCCATGGCTGAAGATGCCCCAACAGTAAAATCCTGTGTCATAGCACAAGAAAGTGTTCATAAATCATGTTTGTAATGAAATAAACTGTGAAAATAGCTAATGTCTTACAATTTTTTGGTTTGGCTTAGCAAGTTCATCTCTTGTTTGTAGATCATTATGTTCCAGACGTTCACCTACAATGCAATATATATGATAACATAATATTTAAAATCAATTGTACACACATAAGCAAAAGGTATTGAGCAGGTCACTACCTTTCTTCCGGGCACCCTTCTTCTTCTTGTTCCCAGTGTTCTGCTCAACAACATTTTTATTACGTGTCTTCTTTGGACCTTTTATTACTTGAGGAATTTTGAATGATATTACACCATTTAATGGTTCTCGGACACATTCATTTGAATAGAAGGAATCTCTGCATGGCTTTCTGCAATTTAGAAAGAAGTTGTTTTGACGACGTACACTTCAATGCAAGAGATGTGGCTTGTCGAGATATAAGTGATGCCTGTGTTTTCAAATCTGCATCTTCACTTCCTGGTTTCTGAATATAAAATCCACTTTTAGCATATTTTGTCCATCTAGGCAGTATATATTGTGATGGCAAATTGTATACTCCATTCATATTATAGATTCTTAGAGCATGTTTGCACAATAAACCTGTAAGTTATAGTTGCCAATTTAAACAACCTATATTATAACATACAAAATACATTGAAAAACATGTAAGATAATACGGAGTAGTAAAATTACCAATGCATTCAAACATCCGGCAAGAGCATGTAATGGTCAAATCTTCAGTATTCAATACTACTGTTGCTCCACGATCAGATTGCATATACTTAACAAAGAATGTCGAGTTTGTCCCCGCAGCTTCCAATAATTCACAAGACAATGTGAATTGTTTTTTAAATTCTTCCTCAAACTCCGAATACATTCTCCTTGTATATGATTCAGCTGCAATTTTTCAACATAGGTAGATTTCGAATGTAGGAAACTGGGGTCTTTCGATGTGACTTAAAATCAGCATCCAACTCATTTGACCTTAGACTAGCTGCAACGTTCTCACATTCTACAAGGAGTTCTGAAAGACCGAGTTTCCTACGAAATCTTTTCTTGAAGACATTATTCATACCTTCGCTCCTTTGGGTCGAGTTCATGTCTGCTGTAAAAGAGTCACGGTATACCGCAACCCACTTTGCCCTCAAAGCATACAGGTTTGCCATCCATGAGTTATTCTCAAGGTTGTATTTAGCCAACAATTCATGCCATTTCTGTGGGAAGTAAATCTCTTCCCTGTCTTCATAGATACATCTTTTGAAATCTGCCCAGAACTTGTTATCTGACTGGTTCTCTGACTTGTCCTCCAACGCATGAATTACATGACCAAGATGTTTAGCAGCATTTAAGCCAATATGCCACAAACAAAGGCGGTGGGTTGTATTCGGGAATACATAAGCAATTGCTGCTGCGATCGCCGCGTCTTGATCTGTGAAAATTGTGCTTGGGTGCTTTCTTGACATTGCTGTTAGAAAGGTCTCAAAGAGCCAAACGAATGATTCAATAGTCTCATTGAATATAAGTGCACACCCAAAAATTATCGTTTGCTTGTGATGGTTGGTGCCAAGAATCGGAGCAAAAGGCATTTCAAACTTGTTAGTTTGAAATGGGGTGTCGAAAGACACAGCATCACCAAAGCATTTGTAATCCATGATAGACTGACCATCTGCCCAAAAGAAATTTGCTATACGACCATCTTCTTTGTCCACTTGAACTGCATAAAAAAATGTAGGATCATGTAACTGTTTATTTCTCAGATATTCAAATAATCTTTGTGCATCATTGGCTTCTAAGTATTGCCTGCGCTCACGACCTATCTCATTATAGCAATCCATCATAGAAAATGGTATTTTGTCTTCCCCTCCATAATGCTCCTTCATGAAATCTAAAACTTGAGCTGGCTTCATTCTAGCCCGCCGTATCTACCCAATTAATTTCCTATCTGCCTCTATAACCTCTCGTTGGGACCTCAGCTTATGTGACTTATTTGGACTAGCAAGATAATGGTTGTGATCTAATACGACCTTTTGCACTGTCCAAACCCACTCTTTGCTGATACTAAACTGAACATGAGCATCACAACCGGTCCTTGTAATATCCTTTTGTGATGACTCATTTTCTCGATATCCTTGGCTACTACAAACTAGATGTTTCTAACATAAACTGCCATCTTGCTCTTTCTAACACTGAACCCAACATGTCCAGCATAGCTGTTGTACATCTCATAAGCCTTTTCCTCGGATTCAAAAGTCATTCCAACTTTAGGTGTCACCAAATTTTGTCCAGATTTATCAACCACCTCCTGTACATATGAATTGTCAATTAAAGGTGTACTATAACAAAAAAAAATTCTGCCAAGTTTGTTACTTATATTTTTTATACCTCATTAGGTACTTCATTCTCCACTGATCCAACATGTGTTATTTGTTGTTCTTCTTCTCCATGATGGCAAATAATAGCATCATTCAAAGGTGGAGCATGTAATCTACATGAGGGAGCGATCGATGACTAATCGGCCGGCCGGACCTTGACATGGCGATGATCATGATCAAGCGAGGAGCAGCAGCAGCAGTTACCTGAGGACCGACGTCGACGGAGCAGCGTGCGTGCGATCCAGTAGGGGTTCCACTGACGTCACTGGGTAGGGCTTCGCCGTGCCGCCTTCCGCCCCGGCGATGTGAACTGCCGCTCATTCAACTCCACCGACGTCGCCATGGCCATCGCCGGGTAGGGCTTCGCCGCCCCGCCGTTCCGCCATGGCTGACGATAGGAACTGCAAGATAGGGCAAACCACGATCCGATCTGCGGATGAGATGATAGGTGGCGACAGAGGTGGGACGGTCTGATCGTGCTGTGCGGGGACACGGGAGATAGGGCAAACCACGATCCACGTCTGTTCCTGCTGGGCTCGTTCCCGATCGGAGTTATGGGATCAGATGTGGGCGAGCCGACGCGGGCGCGATGGCGAGCCGAGCGGGCGATGGCGATCGCAGGAGTCCAGGCGTGTCGTCGCACGGTGCTCCGACCCCGGGGGCGTGCGGTCACGGCCTCCTTTTAGGTTTGGTAGGGGTGTCGGGGTTCGCCCTGGCGATCGCCGGCTCGGCCGATGAGGCCCTGCGGGGCTGGCAAAATGATGTACTAAAAGTGCACGCTAATCAAAGAACAGATACACGCACGTTTTTACCCAGGTTCGGGCCACCCGGAGGTGTAAAACCCTACGTCCTGCTTGTCTGAGCTGATATTGGTTGTGAATCAAGTGTTTACAGGTTGCCGGGTAAGTTCCCGGGTACTCTCTCCCTTTGGCCAGGTACTCCTTACCATTCTCCGCTAATGCTAGAGGCTAACTGTGGGCTGATCGAACCCTTTGACCGTTGGCGTGGGTCCTCCTTTTATACTCAAGGGGATACCACAGATGCCACGGTGCATGGGCTACAAGTGTCGAGCGGGGAAGCATACAACTCCCCACTGGTGAGCTGGTGGCGCGCATGGACGCCACCTCCGTTGCTAGGGGTCTAAAACCCTAGAGTAGGATTGGACAACCACTGTTCACTTGATCAGACGGGTAACGCCCCGTCGGTTGGCTCATTTAATGAGCCGTGCGCCTTACTCCTTGCCCCGGTGGGGCCCCGCACCCCGCGCTCGCCACGCGCCCGCATGGCGCCGTTGATCTGCCTACTGGGCCCCACGTTTGAGGCGGCGGCATGCGCCCAGGAACAAGCGCCCGGGCCCAACGCACCCGGTAACCTCCCTCGGGAAGGGGCTTCCCGGGAGGCGCCCAGGCGGGAATATTCCCTGAAGCCCCGCTACCCCTTCCGGGCTGGTAGCTTGCCGGACTGCTTGTAGCCGCTACCCGGGATGGAACCTTCCCGGGAACGCGGGGACGGGGCCCACGCGTCGCGCAGTGGTGGTACCCCGGGTGCCAGTGGTGCGACAGTAGCCCCCGGGCGTGGGCCGGCATCACCTGTTCCCGGATGAGTCTTCCCTAGGTCGGTTGCCGGGCTACGCCCTCAACCGACGTGTGGGCCCCGATTTGCCGCGGGCCCGCGTCCCTTCGCTGCCCCGTGTACGGCGTCGTTACAGGCAGGGTAGCGGGCGCGTGATTTCCGCCCTAACTCCCCCCCTAAATAGGGAAGTTAAGGCCACACCGTGCATTACTCCTAATGATTAGGAGTTATACCCGCGCACCCGTAGGGTACGGGACCGGCCGTTACCAAACGGCCGGGCGTTATAAAGCTATTACTGTTGCCAAAAGGGGAAAAAACACTCTGCCCCCATAGCCTTCGTCTTCATCCCCTTCCGCATCTTGCACCCCAGCGCTCCTGCTAGCTTTCATCCTCGCTCTCCATGGCGCCGCCCAGCACCAGGAAGGGGAAGAAGGTCCAGGTCTCAAAGAAGGCCGCGGCAAGCAAGAGTGAGGCGGCAACCAAGGCGGCCGCCACCAAGGACCAGAAGAGGCGGGAGATGCGGGCCACGGTCGCCTTCTTCCGCCCCGGCTACAACGACGAGGCTCTGGGGAAGCTCCGGCACACCGTCGCCTCCAACTTCAACGAGCACGGGGAGACGCTGATCTTCCCGGCGGACGTCGAGCACCAAGACAACAACTTCCAGGTGTTCGCGCGCTTCCTCCTCTGCGGCCTGGTGCCGCCCTTCTCACTATTCCTCCACGCACTGATGGAGTCTTACCAGCTGCGGGTGGTGCAGCTCCACCCCACGTCGCTGTTCCTCCTCGCCACCTTCCAGTTCCTCTGCGAGGCTTTCGTGGGGGTGATGCCGTCGGTGGGGCTCTACCCCCGCATTGACAACGCGAAGGCGATGTCGTCGGGGGTGGTATTCCGCGCCCGCGACCAGATGAAGTCCGAATTCATCGTCCGGTCGGGGAAGAAGATCGAAAAGGAGTAGCGGAGCAATTGGTGTTGGGTCCGAGTGGAAGACCCCCAGGAGTTCATCCAATCGCCGACATAGCTGCCGCAACCCCAGAACGGCTGGCAGGACAGGTACCACCGCGACGCCGACCTCCTCCCCATCGTGGAGAATATCAAGGCGCTGCGGCTAGCAGGGTTCACCGACGTGGACGTGGCACGTACCTTCGTCCACCGGCGTATAGCCCCGCTGCAGCTGCGCTCCCGGCCCGCGTGGATGTACACGAGTCCCGGGGACAGGACAGGCCTCCAGCAGGACGGCGTGGACTTGGAGACCCTCAGGATGTGGGTGAGGGGGATCTCCGGCGAGACCTTTCAATCAACGCAGTTCCCGCCGGGCGTTTCCTCCCTTCACGCCGACGTTACGACGCTCAGCAACATCGTCGGCGCCTTCCCGCCCTGCAACGAGTGGGGGTTGATGGACGACACCCCCACTCAGGTCCCGCACGCTCCCCCGCAAGCACCCCGCGAGAAGCAGGTGCTCGAGGAGAGCGGGGGCGGATCTGATCCCAGCTGGCCCTCCCTCCAGTCGCTGGACGACGAGGCGGGCCAGGCGGCTGCGTCCCCAGAGGTCGTCCCCATGGACGACGACGACGAAAGCAGTGAAAGCGCGCCCCTGATCGTGAGGAGATCGAGGGCGTTTGCAGCAGCCGCAGGCATCTCCTCGATGGCGACGTCCGCCCCGACAGCGGCCGCCAACGTTGCGGCGGTGGCCGCTTCAGGGGCGCCCGTCGGCACCTCGGCGGCATCCGCGGCCACAGGGGCCGCTGGTGCCGCGGCGGCGGTCTCCGCATCAGCGGCAGCCGCCAGCACCATGGCGGCAGCCGCTCCCGGGGCACCCGTCGGCACTCCGGCAGCGCCCGCATCCGCAGGGTCCTCCGAAGTCTCGGCAACAGTCTTCGCCCCAGTAGCAGGAGCCTCCCCAAGGTTGGTTCCCGGCACTGCTGCGGCATCACCGTCAACGCCCGGGACACTTCGGGCCGCGATGACCCCGCGGGCGCCTACGGCGCCGCCCGCTCGGGGGGTCTTCCGGGGCTTCGCACTCCGGCATAACCCCCCGAAGTCCAACTCGCCGGCAGGTGCCAGCAAGAGGGCGAGGAGTGATTCCCCACCTGGCACACCAAGCAAGAGGGCGCGCGCCGAGGCCAGCGGCGCCGCCGATCCCACCGCCGCAGGGGTCGGTAGCGACGTGATCGCGCCCCCTGACGGCCCAGCCCCCACGGAGGCAGGGCCGGCAACCGGTATGTCTTCGTTACTTCTCCGCAGCTGCAATTTTTTGTTAGCCAAACTCATGAACGTACCTCTTTCCGCAGTGAGCAGCAGCTCACCCGCGGCAAGCCTCTTGGACGCTCCCGCCGGCGCAGGCGAGGCAGGAGAGGCTCCCCCCGCAAGCCCGACAGTCGCGCAAGGTAACCGTCCTGGTCACCCTTGTCCGTTTTTTACAGCCCCATTACTCGCCGATCCTCATGCTTCTTATCATCACAGGCACAAGTGCGCCCACACCTGGAACGGGCGCGATCGTGGTCGATCTTGACCCGGTCGTCGAAGTCGCAGGGGCGGAGGTGGAGCCGGAACCGGCTCTCACGTCAAGCTCTGCTGCGGCAGAGACAGGGGCAGCGGTGGACACCGCCGCCGCTGTGATGGCGCCCGGCGACGCGCCCGCAGCTGCTGACGCGACTGGCGCGGGCTCACCTGCCGCCCTACAAGGGACAGCCCCCGCGGGGAGCAGGGAGGCTTCCCCAGCCCGGGGCTCCCTGGGCGCAGGCGCAGGGGAAGTTGCCGGGGAAGGACAGCAAGACCCCCGGGAGCAGGCTGGCGACCCCGTGCACAGCCCCACATCTGCAACGGGGGCTTCATCGTCCTCGGCTGCTCTCCCTGGTACCGACCTCGGCACACTCGCCAGGGTCGCTTGGAACCCCCTCACCTGGGATCCAAGCATCTTTGAGCGGGTGCATCGGTTCCTGAACGCCGTTAGGGACCAGCAACAGGCCTTCGTCACCTCCTTCAACGAGGTGAGGGAGCATCATGCTGCCGCCAAGAACCAAGTTGGCGAGGTGCGGGAGGCCGTGTAGAGAAAGCGGCGAGAACTGTCCCGGCTGCGCGAGGAGACACGCCTCGCCGAGGAGGAGGGGCGGCTGGCCCGGCAAGCCCTGGAGGACGTCCGGGAGCCAGTGGTCTCGGAGGCCGAGCTCCACCGGCAACTGGAGGCCCAGCGCATGGAGCTCTAGGGGAAGCTCGACTCGATGGCGGCCACCCTCGAGGCGACTAGGAAGGAACATGCCAAGGTGGTCGCGACGGCCCAGACCCGGCTAGACGAGAAGAGTGACTTGATCGCCAACTACCGCGGCAAAATCCAGGGCCTTCGCGTCATACTGGAGGTGCAAATCAAGGCCACTGAAGATGCGGTGGGAGCGGCGGCCTGGCACGAGCTCCAACTCGGCTCCGCCAATGACAGAGCGGCTGGACTTGAAACCGAGTTGGCCGCCGTCCGGGAGGAGCTCGCCAAGGCCGGCAACAAGATCGCGGCGAAGACCGCGGAACTCGCGGCGATGGAGGGCAATGTCTGCAAAGCCAAAAAGGGTGCGCACGACGCTCGACTCCACCACAGCACGCTGATCGGGCAGCGGCAGATTGAGACGGAGAAGCTGCTGAAGATCGTCCAGTCGCTGCGCGACCTGCTGTCCAAGTTTGAGTTGCAGGCGGCGGAGGTGGACGGCACGGACGTCACGACGTTGATCCCCTTCTTCTCCGACCTGGTGGGGTAACTTGGGGCGCTCGATGTCTGGATCACCCAGTACGGCGCCAACGAAGTCGCCAACTGGCTCGGGAGGTTGCCGGGACAATCCTCCCGCGGATTCATCTCCTGGACCCGGAGTTTCCCTTCGAGTCCCTGTTGGACGCTTGGTCCGACAGGGAGGACGAGCCCACGCACACCCAAGCAGTGCGTGAGTTCGTCGACGAGAGGGTCAAGCGGACGCAGATGAAGCTGGAGCCTGATCTCCCTGCCGACCCCCCGGCTGAAGACGGCGGCAACTAGTTGCCGCAGCCCCCAACCGTGCTTGCTGCTTCCCGATGTATCTTCTTTTGTTTGCTTTCCCTGCAAATGTGGCACTTAGCGCCGTTTGAACAATCATATTTCGGATTAGCCCATGTAATTGTTCGACTCTCAGTCGATGAAGCTCTTTTAACTTGTTCATTTTCTAGTTCATTGTTCCCGGTGCAGTCCCGCGGGGCGGCCCTATTAGCCTTTGCGTGTTTTGCCTTGTGTTGCAGGGGACTCGCGCGCCTCACCCTTGACCAGACCAGGGACCCGGGACGGACCCGCGGTGCCGACCTGGGGTCAAGCGGTAGCAGGAAGCCACTCCACTTGCGGGTTAACTACTCCAAGCCGTGCCCTTCCGGGACGGACCCGGGAAGCCGCACGGGGAGCGCACTCCCCCCGCAAGCGTCCTTTTAACGCTCCGGCTACGCGCAGGATCTGGGGCCACACCCAACGAGATAGTGCTCAATTTCGTTCATTTCTTAGCGAATTCAGCGTTCATGTTCAGGCGCTTAGCTTTTCCGTTCAATCCAATGCCTCGTGACACTTGGCGGAAAAGAGCACCTGGAGCACTGCCTTGGTAAGGACCCACCTCGGGCGCCTGTTCAAGGAAAACTGTTTCTGAGGGATGCGGCATGAACGCGGGGGTAGGATCGCCGCCAGCGGCGACCGCCGATGACGATGCTACCACCACGCTCATGAAGCAACCCTCGCCTTCAGGGAGGAACCCTGGCCTAGGAGGACTCCGCCCCGGGAGCGGCCGCAAGACGGCTATAACGTTCTCACCGCCAGCTGCACCCCACCCCGGCAGCGGGCACGGGTGGCGAGGAAGTTATAGCCTCCCGGCGACAGCCCCCACAACTGGGGAGACCTGGTTTTTCTGGGAAGCTCGTCCCAAGGGGTGTAACAGCCCTCGTTGCCCGGGAGCAAAACTTATGGAGGGACGCGGCAAGGGCACTGCGGCAATGCACCCTGTCAGTGCCGGACGCTGACGGGATGCACCACCACAGTGCCTCCACGGCAACCTCGCCCAGGAGCCACCCGCTTGAGGAGACGCGGCAGGAGCACGGCGGCAGTGCACCCGTCGGCACAAAACGCCGATGGCATGCACTCCCACCGTGCCTCTGCGACGCCTCTCGGGGCGGGCTCGATGGGGTGATGCGGCAAGGGCGCGATGGTCGTGCACCCGTCGGTGCTAAGCGCTGATGGAATGCACCACCATCGCGCCTCTGTGGCACCGCCCGCCTTAACGGCCCCTTACTCGGCTTCGCTTTGAGCCGTTCCGTGGCTGGGGCGCGCCTTTCATAAGCGCGGGAGGAGTTTTTGCCACCGCGTGCGACGGATCTGCATTGCACCCGTGGCACCCCTCCCTTAAAACGCGGTACAGTCTCCGCCACCATGCATGCCAAGCAACTGTGGTACACGTGGCGGCGTCCTCTTGGGTAAGAAGCCTCGGAGTGCGGTGAGTCTCTTGTGTTGCGGTCGTCCCGCACCACAAGGCACCGGTGCATGCCGCGACCTGTGGGCAGCCCACGGGCATCACAATGCACAAGATTCCACCCTTTCCTGCAGGTTAGATTCTTACCAGGCCCGAGGTGCTGCATTTTTTTTTCGAAATTTACGAAAATACAGAAAGCAACACAAACAAATTCCTCCTGCCTCCCAGCCCCCGGGCACAAAGGGGTCGATGCCAAACTTGGATGTGAGCATTTCATTTCCCAGGCACAGCGACTGCGCGGTGCACGTTGCGGGGAGCCCGGCAACTGCATGTCCAGTGATGCACGTTGCGGGAATGATCCGGCAACGGGTTTATGTTTTCGAGGCTCCAACAGCCCCTGCTCACAACCAAGTATGGAAGGACACTTTTGTGCACTTAAAGCAGGGGACAGAAGGAGGAACATGCGAATAAACAAGGCGAATCCAAAGCTCAGGAGCAAAACTCTTATCTTTATTCAAAATAACTAGTGGTTTACACACGGGGGCTGCCTGGCTACACTAGTTCGAGAGGTATGCATCGGCGGCATCACCTGAGGGTCGGGCTCCGCCGCTTCACGGGTAGAACTTGCGCAAGTGCTCAATATTCCAACTATTGGGCACCGACAAGCCGTCTTCGGTTTCCAACCGGAGAGACCCCGGCCTGGTCACCTGCACTACCCGGAAGGGGCCCTCCCATTCCGGAGTCAACTTGTTCCCGGCCTTCGTTCCTTGTATCCGGCGCAGGACAAGGTCTCCGTTCTCGAGCCCCCAGGGGCGGACTCGCCTGTCGTGATAACGACGGAGTCCCTGCTGGTAGCGCGCGGCTTGCACAGCAGCCCGGCACCGAAGCTCTTCGATGAAGTTCAGATCGTCAACCCTTTGCTCGTGTTGGCTGGTGTCGCCGTACGCGGGTACCCGGGGAGATCCGTGCTTGAGCTCGAGGGGCAGCACCGCTTCTGCCCCGTAGACAAGGGAGAAAGGAGTTTCGCCCCTTGCCCGACTAGGTGTGGTCTTGATTGACCACAGCACGGGCTGGAGTTCTTCGACCCAGTGTTTCCCGTGGCCTTTGAGCTTGTCAAAGGTTCTCGTCTTGAGCCCCCGCAGCACCTCTGCGTTTGCTCGCTCCGGCTGTCCGTTACTCCTCGGGTGAGCAACAGACGCGAAACGCAGCGTAGTGCCCATGTCTTCGCAATAGGCTTGAAACGCCGCGCTCGTGAACTGTGTGCCATTGTCGGTGATGATGCTATTAGGCACACCAAACCAGCACACAATGCTTCTGAAAAACTTGATGGCCGCCTGGGCGGTCACCTTCCGCACTGGTTCCACCTCCACCCACTTGGAGAACTTGTCGATGGCTACGAACAAATATTCGTAACTGCCAACCGCCCTTGGTAGCTTACCGACGATGTCGAGCCCCCAGACCGCGAACGGCCACGAGGAAGGGATGACATGTAGGGCCTGCGCCGACTGGCTGTTCTTCTTCGAATGGAACTGGCACGCTTCGCACCTCACCAGCTGCTTCGCGTCAGCTAGGGCTGTGGGCCAGTAGAAGCCGTGCCGAAACGCCTTGCCGGCTAAAACCCGAGAGGCCACATGGTGTGAACATGTGCCTCGGTGTATTTCCTCCAACAGTGCGCACCCTCCATCCTACGGCACGCATATGAGCTTGACACCGTTCACACGTCTGCGGTAGAGGTTCCCATCCACCACAGTGTACATCTTGGCTTGTCGCGCTACTCGTTCCGCGGCGATGTCATCTCCCTGCCAACGCATGCCGCTATGTCAGCGGCATGGACCCCTGCTGCTGCAGGGGTTCCTTAGGTTGCCGGAGGGGCGTCCCCGACAGCCGGCTGGGGGGCGACTGAAGGAGCCGCTTGCTTCTGACAGAACACCCCCGCCAGAGGTTTCCGGCGCTCTGCT
The DNA here is from genome assembly GCF_000005505.3 of Brachypodium distachyon. Lineage (NCBI taxonomy): Eukaryota > Viridiplantae > Streptophyta > Magnoliopsida > Poales > Poaceae > Brachypodium > Brachypodium distachyon. The sequence goes on from NC_016135.3 coordinate 5,975,058, forward strand.
GCCATCTTGGCCAACTCGTCCGCAGCAAAGTTATCCTTCCGCTTGACGTGCTCAAAACGCAAACCTTTGAACTTACGTTCTACCTTGCGGACCTCCTCCACGTATGGCGCCATTTGCGGGCAGTCGTAGTCCTTGTTCACCTGGTTGATCACGAGCTGAGAATCCTCACGAACAACCAGGCGCTTGATGTCGAGGGCGACCGCCGCCCGCAACCCGGCAAGCAAACCCTCGTACTCCGCCGTGTTGTTGGTGGAGTTCGCGAAGTCGAGTTGGACAGCGAACCTCAACTGGTCCCCTGTCGGTGACTCGATGACGACTCCAGCGCCTGCTCCTTGAAGGCTGAACGCGCCGTCGAAGTAGAGGACCCAGTGGTCCTCGTCCAGCTTGCCGGGCAGGCTGGTCTCCGGTTCATTCTCTTCCACGCCCGTAGACGTCCACTCCGCGATGAAGTCCGCCAAGGCTGTGCTCTTAATGCTTTTGGAGTTGGCGAAATGGAGGTCGAACTCCGACAACTCCATCCTCCATTCGGCCACCCTCCCAGTGGCTTCACGGTTGGTGAGGGCCCGCTCAAGGCAGAACCCGGACACCACCATGATGCGGTGCGCTTGAAAGTAGTGGCGCAGCTTGTGGGACGCAAGGTGAATCCCCATAAGGAGCTTCTGTACTTGCGGGTACCTCGTCCGCACGTCGCGCAGCACCGTACTAACGACGTACACCGGGTGCTGCGCCAACCGCTTTCACGATGCCGAGATTGCCGACTCGGGGGTGGTCCCCGGGTCCGAGGCGGTTGCCGGGGCCGCTCAGCCCCCTGCCCCGCAGCCTCAGTCCCTGGGACTTCTTCCTCCCTCTCGGCAACCAGCACCGAGCTGACCACCTGGTCAGTTGCCACTAGGTAGAGTAGCAGCGGCTCACCCGGCTTGGGGGCGACGAGGACGGGCAGCGACCTCAGGTACTGTTTGAGTTCCCGGAACGCCGCCTCGGCCTCGGGAGTCCAGTCGACTGGACCCTTCTTCTTCATCACCTTGAAGAAAGGCAGGGCACGCTCGCCCAGCCTGGAGATGAAACGTCCCAGCGCGGCAACACAGCCGTTGAGGCGCGGGGCATCCTTCACCTTGCGGGGGGCCTCCATCTTCTCGATGGCTTCTATTTTGCTCGGGTTGGCCTGTATCCCCCTGTGTGAAACCAAGAAACCCAGAAGCTGCCCGGAGTTGACACCGAAGGTGCACTTTTTGGGGTTCAGCTTGAGCTTGATCCTGCGGAGGTTGTCAAATGTCTCCCGCAGGTCATCAATCAGCGAGTCCCCATGCTTCAATTTGATGACGATGTCGTCCTTCCAGGCGGCCTCTGCGTTGCGGCCTAGCTGGGGCCCCAAACATTCGCGCAGGGCGCGCTGAAATGTGCAGCCCGCGTTTTTCAACCCGAAAGGCATGCATGTATAACAATAACAGCCAACCGGGGTAATGAACGTTGTCTTCTCCTCATCCTCAACCGCCATCTTAATTTGATGGTAGCCGGAGAAACCATCCAGAAAACTCAGCAAGTCACACCGAGCGGTAGAGTCAACTATTTGATCGATATGGGGTACACAGAAGGGATCCTTGGGGCATGCGCAATTAAGATCCGTAAAATCTACAAACATGCAAAGCTTATTCCCTGTTTTAGGCACTACTACAGGGTTAGCCAGCCAAGTAGGGTACAGAACTTCCCTGATCGCCCTGGCAACCTTGAGCTTGTTCACCTCTTGCTTGATGAAATCCTTAGGCTCTTGTGCTTGCCGGCGGACCTTCTGCTTGAGGGGGCGCGCGTCCGGGCGCACCGTGAGCTGATGCTCAATCACCTCCCTGGGGACTCCGGGAAGATCCGACGGTTCCCAAGCGAACACGTCGGCATTATCCCGAAGGAAGGTGATGTGGGCGCTTTCCTATTCGGCAGCAAGGTTCGCACCGACAGTAACGATGCGCTCCTTGTCGCCGGCTTGGAGGGGCAGCTTCTTCACCTTGGCGGCCTCCTCCCGGAGCTTTTGCCCCTTGCCGGGGCGTGAGCTCGAGCCTGCGCCTCCCCCGGCGAGCTCTTGCGGGGTAGCACGGGCCTTCTCGTTGCCGGGGCATCGCCCGACAACCTGTCGCCTCCGGCAGCGTCTTCGTCGCCGGCGTCAGCTGCGGCAGCGGCCCGGACGACTTCGCCAACACACCAGGCCGCGTCCTTGAGGTCGCACCTGATGGAGAGGACTCCATATACGGACGGCATCTTCATCACGTCATAGGCGCAATGCGTTCCGCCATGAACTTGATCAGCGCTGGCCGACCAAGGATCCCGTTGTAGGGCAACGGGGTTTGCGCCACGGTAACACTATGTGTTCGGTCCTGAACGCTTCCCGGGACCCGAAGGTGACCGGCAGCGTGATGCGTCCCAGCGGGCGCACGATCCCGGGGTTCACCCCTCGAAACAGGTCGGTGGGCATCAGCTGCTCCACCGGCAACTGGAGTTTTTCCACCAGCTTGGCGGATTGGAGGTTAAGCCTCGCTCCGTTGTCCACCAGCACCTTGGTCACCGTCATATTGCTAATGATCGTCGGCGCAGAAGGTGATCAGCACGTGCGACCACCTCAGCAGCTGTTGCGGCTCCGCATCCGGCAACAGTGCGCACACGTCGCGGGTGAGGCACTTCACCGCGGCGTGGGATGGGAGAGCGTAAGCTCCCCCATGGATGCAGGCGTCGCCGCGAGGCTCCTGGAAGCCCGGCTCGTCGCCACCAGTGCAGTCGGACTCGCGCTGCTCCTCGGCGCGTGCCCTGTCGCGTCCCCGGGGTGGGCATTTCCGCCCCGCGCGGGCTGACCGCGTCCCCCTTGTGGTTCGTCCCTGCTGGCACCGCCGCGGGCAGGCCTCGGTCCCATTCTGGGGTCGTTCGGGTAATCTCGGGAGAGATGCCCGATGTCACCGCAGTTGAAGCAGGCGCCGGCAGCGCGGCGCTCTTCATGGCGCTCTTCTCGCCGCTGCTTGATCCCTTGCAGAACGTGGCAGTTCTGCGCGTCGTGGGTGGAGTTGCTATGGATGGGGCAGCGGGCGCGTCGCCCTGCTTGCCACTGGACCGGCCACCAGTGGTGAAGGTTCGCAGGCCTCGCGGCAGGAACCCCCGAGTCCGCAGCGAGAACTTGCTTCCCACTGCGCTTGCGGGAGCCCTTCTTCTGCGAACCTTCGCCAGGGCTCGCGGCAGCCTTAGCTGCTAGCTCGGGCACTAGGCGCCCTTCCTCGGCCATGGCGCATTTGTGCGCCAGGGCGTACAGGTCCTGCGTCGTCCGGATCCGGTGCGTGCTCAGCTTCTCGCGCATCTTGGGATCGCGGACGTTGATGGCGAAGGTGTTGATGATGGCAGCCGCCTCCGCCTCTGCGATGGAATAGGAGAGGTTGGAGAAGCGGTTGACGAAGGCCCGCAACATCTCTCCCGGCTTCTGCATGATAGTGTGCAGCTCCGCCATGGTTCCCGGACGCTTATAGCCGCCCTGGAACGCGCTCACGAACTGCTCGCGCAGGTCCGCCCAAGTGGCGATGGACCCGACGGGCAGGTTGAGCAGCTTGGTTCGCGCTGATCCTTTCAGGACCATCGGGAACCAGTGGGCCCTGACCTTGTCGTCGGTGCCGATGGCGTGCATACCCAACGTGTAGGTCAGAAGGAAATCCTTGGGGTTGGCGGTCCCGTCGTACGTACTGAGCGCGGGCGCTCGGAACTTACGAGGCTACGTCACCCGCCGCAACTCGCCTGCGAACGCGGTGCAACCGTCCTCGGGGCCCATGGGAGCGTCTTCCTGCTCCTGTGGGCGCTGGCGCTCTACCTCGCGCCTGCACCGGCGCTCCAAGCGCTGGCGCAAATCCTCTTGCTGGTGGGCATTCAAGATGCCGCGCGCATCGCCCCCTGGAGCGGTGGGCAACGAGGTCGAGGACCCCGTCGGCCCCCCGTCTCCTTCGCCTCCCTGTGGAGGGGGAGGATTCTCCCCCTGTCGCGAGGCGGGTGGCGTGTCCCCGCGCTCCAGGTTCTGCCCGTGGCCGGAGCGAGGAGCGCGTCTAACTCCGCGCCCCACGTCTCGTGCGCTGGTGTGCCTTGCTGCGGTTCGTACCGCACCATGACGCACGCGGCGATGATGGCTTCCGCCGGGGTTCGTGCGGGGGGCAGCCGGTTTCCCGAGCGACTGCTTCCCGCTCTGGCCCCGGACGCCTCCGGGTGCGCAGGGTGCGAACCCCCGGGGGTCGCCCGCGACGCGGTATGCTCCTGGTGCCGCTGTCGCGGAGCATCCTCGGCCCGCGACTCAACCCGCTGCCCGGCGCGGGTGGCACCGTGTGCGCGCGCGCGACTGGCCCCGGCACTGGGGGCAGCCGGTCCCCTCGGCCGATTGTCGGCAGACGGCCGAGGAGGCGGGGGAGGCAGCTGTGTTTGCTGCACCCTCGAGGGGTCGGGGTTCTCCTGAGCCCCCGACTCGGGTCGCATGTCATGCGACCGCGTGTGCGCCGCTGGGGCTTCACGTGGGTCTATACGAGGATCACCAGCTCGCTTGGGGGGCATGGTCACTATTCTCGTCGGCGAAGAAGGCGAGGCCGACGTCGATGCAAACGATGCTGCCGGCGACCACCGGCAGGCTCTTCTCCCGCGCCCCCTACCTAGCGCGCCAAATGTCGTCGCACGGTGCTCTGACACCGGTGGCGTGCGGTCACGGCCCCCTTTTAGGTTCGGTAGGGGCGTCGGGGTTCGCCCCGGCGATCGCCGGCTCGGCCGATGAGGCCCTGCGGGGCCGGCGAAATGATGTACTAAAAGTGCGCGCTAATCAAAGAACAGATACACGCACGTTGTTCCCTAGGTTCGGGCCACCCGGAGGTGTAAAACCCTACGTCCTGCTTGTCTGAGCTGATATTGGTTGTGAATCAAGTGTTTACAGTTTGCCGGGTAAGTTCCCGGGTACTCTCTCCCTTTGGCTAGGTACGCCTTACCATTCTCCGCTAATGCTAGAGGCTAACTGTGGGCTGATCGAACCCTTTGACCGTTGACGTGGGTCCTCCTTTTATACTCAAGGGGATACCACAGATGCCACGGTGGGGCCGCGCACCCCGCGCCCGCCACGCGCCCGTGTGGCGCTGTTGATCTGCCTACTGGGCCCCACGTTTGAGGCGGGGGCATGCGGCCGGGAACCCCTGTCCCGGCAAGTCGCCCCCCGGGAAGCGCCCGGGCCCAACGCACCTGGGAACCTCCCTCGGGAAGGGGCTTGCCGGGAGGCGCCCAGGCGGGAATATTCCCCGAAGCCCCGCTAGCCCTTCCGGGCTGATAGCTTGCCGGACTGCTCGTAGCCGCTGCCCGGGATGGAACCTTCCCGGGAACTCGGGGACGGGGCCCACGCGTCGCGCAGCGGTGGTACCCCGAGTGCCACGGGTGCGACAGGGCGTCCGGCTCGTTGGGCGAGCCGCGGGGCGCCTGGCGCGTGCAGCCATCCGATCGGACGCGGCGTCCATCAGGGCGCGGAGCGCACCGGGGCTTGGGTGAGCGACGGGCTCACCCAATTTTTTTCCATCCACGCAGCCCTAACAACTGACACGAGACACGGACGAATCTACGCGACGCGCGTCCACGAAGCTCCACCAACCTTCTTCTGGTTACTCCCCTCTATTGTTCCGTGACACGCGGAGCTCCACCAATCTACGTGTGAGCGTCTAAACCACCCCACCTACGGTCTCTCACTTACTCCATTTTTGTTAGAACAACTCTAGTAGTTACCCAATTTTCTGACCCAAAAAAACGCGTATTCAGTCTACCGGTCTCATGTTTTTCGGTTTCAATTTGACATGTGCGGATCAGATACCGAATTCCTAATCCGTAAAACCGAATCTCTACACCTAGCCCATCTCTCGCCCATCTAGCCCAGTCCAACCCAGCTCATGTTCATTTTCCTCCTCTCGGACGACAAGAACATGCAAGAATAGTACACATGTACCTAGTTAAATCTCCATCCAATTTCCAAATTCCAAACCGTTTTTCCTCAAATTAAAGCCTGAAATTCAATCAATGAGCCGACTCAGGGAAACGATTTGCCGGATGGAGATCAGGACGGGCGCGGTCGGGGGCGACCAGGGACGATGGAGGCGGTGAGGGGGCGATGTCAAGGCAGCCAGGGACGAGGGAGACGGCCAGGGGCGAGGTCCAGACTCTAGAGCGGCGGCGGTGACCTTGGCGGCGTCCCCAAGAGCTCGGGAAGACGGCTCGCCGGCCCCGATTCCGGCCAGGATTGGGCCGGGACCTCGGATCAGGGTCGCGCGCGGGGGTGGCGGGTGGCCCAGGGAGGTCGTGGTGGCCGGGGTGGGGCGCGGTGGCTCGCTGGCTGGATCGGGGACGCGGAGAGGAAGAAGACAAAGAAAAACGGTTAGTTGGGTTGTTTGTTTCGGTTCGCTTGTGGCACTGGAGATGTAGCGATTCGTGAGGGTGTATTCAGTTGATCCGAACTTTTTTTGTTGGTTCGGTACCATATTCGGTTTATGTTCTGGTCGTTTTTTGGCCCAAAACCAAAATGCGGATGTTATTTCCTAGTTCAGCAACGTATTCGGTATCTGCTAGAGTTGCTCTTATCCCGAGCCACCTTACTCCCTCTCTGTTTCTGAGCCGCTCCCCTGTCCTCCTCATCCTCTCACCTTCACAAGACCTCCCCCCTCCCCAGCCTCACTCTCGTTTTCGATCCACGCTCTTCTCCTCGACCCCGCCTCTCCTCGCACCCGCGCGTGTTGCCTTCTTTGGGCACTGCCTACGCCGTCCTCATCTGCGCAGGAACAAAGAAGGTTGGATCCGTGCTCTCCAAGGCCTCCCCATGGCACGTTTCGATCCGGATCTGTCGACCTTAGCTCGATGTCATGGATCTGCCACAGACGAAGGAGAGGAGCTTTCGGCCCCGCCCGCTGCCAGGGTCTCAACGTACACCACTTAGTTTATTTTTATGCAATCAATTAAAAGTTCGAAATAACATGATAAAAATGAAAATTTGAAAAAATAAAATATTCAAATCAAAATTGAAAGTGAAAGTTGCGAAAAACAAAAGCCAAAAAACTAAAAGTTGAACAAAATCAAAACTTTACAGAATACAAGTTAAAAGAAGGTCTGCCAACTTCAGTCCTAGCTGGAGTGGGGCCGTTGGCGGTAGCCTGCATTAGGTGATCGACATTGTTGATATTTGTCGGCCATTGGTGATAGAGAGGCCGGTGGAGCAAAGACGAAGCGAAGTGAGCAGTCGCTAACGAATGCTTCCCAAAATGCTTATTGGTTGTCTCCTGGAAAGGATACCGAAAGTCGAGGTTCCATAGGCCTACTCTCCCGACGAGCACATCACTAGCGGTATGAGGTAACCGAAGGCAGTGAACACGGAGATTGGATCGTAGGCTTTGTTGCGCGACGACTAGAGCTTGGTCGGGTACGTTTTGAAGGATGTGGTCATCTCACTATATATATAGCCACGCGGATAGATGTCGATTCGGTTTAGAAAACCAAAATCGTCACCGCAAAAATAGGATCTGCTAAGCGTCCGCAATAAACTCCAACTGGCAAAATGATAATGATGAGCTCGGACGCGCACCCGAACCGAACCGGGTGACTCGAACTCGATTCACGGAACACAACATGAGCACGCGTGTGGAGACAAGGCGAGCGTCATAGGAGGAGGAGTGAATGTGGGTCCTCTTTGGTTCCTTGCTAAGAAATGGGGAAGTAACCTGTAACAGCCCGAGAGCAACCCTTTTCCTTTTAAGCCTTTTTAGACTGTTTTGTAATTTAATTGTTGTTATCATCTTGTCATGCTCATGTCATCATCAACATTTTTGCCATGTTATTAGCATCATCTCACATGTAGCTTGCACAAAATGTCACTTCTTTTGTGTTGTCATTGTGTTTGTCATTTGTTGTGTTTCTAAAAGCTTAACATTATTTTATAGAAATCCTAATTTGAGTTTGACAAATTATTTTCGGGTTTAGTTAGACCTAGCCACTTGTCTCTCGTCTATTTTCAAAATCTAAAATTACGAAAACAGTATTTTTGTTTCAGGCTTTTGTTGGCCCAAAAACCCATCCAAACCAAACCCTAACCCTAGCCTTTTAATACCCTTTTTCTTTCTTTCCTTTTCTTTTTTCCTCCTTCTTTCCTGGCCATCGCCACCATCTCCTTCCTCCCCCGATCGCTTTTCTCCTCTGTCTCTTGCTCCCGAACTCCCTCACGAGCTCCTTCCTCTGCGCCATCTCTCCCTCGAGCTCCCTCGCCGGTGCTGCCTCCCCTGCTCGCCGAGCTCCTCTGCGCCGCGCCGCCCTCATCCTCCGCGAGCGCCTGCCACCTCGCCGCACGCCTCCCCGTCGCCCGCGCCTCTCCACCTTGCCGGCGCCGCCTCTCCCCTTCCCCGAGCGCCACCTCACGCCCTGCTGCACGCCCGCCCGCGCTCCACCACGCGCGCCATCACCTCGCCGAGCCGCCTCCTCCTGCTCCGCCTCGCCGCCGCCTGCTGCCCCTGGCCGGCGCCGCCTCTTCCCGTCGCCCACGTCCGCCTCCCTCTTCCCCTGCTCCCCTCTGCTCCGGCCGCCTCGCCGTTCTGCCTCACCGGCCCGATCTCCTCCGGCCTCCTCTGCTGCCCAGCGCCCGTGCGCCTCATCGCCAAGCCCCCTTCTGGCCGTCTCTGAACCCAGCTCGGCCCAAGCCCAAGACAGCCCGCAGGCCCAAGACAGTCAGGTCCATCGCCTCTTTTCCCCTTTTCCTTTTCTGGAAATTGCTAATTCCTGACATGTGGACCCTGCTGGTCAGCGCCTCCGTGTGCTTGCTGCCGTGCTACTGTTGCCGCTGCTCGCTGTTGTGTTACCGCTGCTCCGCGAGTGCTTCGTCGGGTCGCTGCCCAAGTCTTGTTGTGCGCCGTGAAGACCGAAGAATCTCTGAGCCGGAGCCATGAACGACTACTTCGCCGCGACGACTACATTGACTACGTGTGCGACTACCTTGTCTACGTCGACTACTTCTTCTACATCACGACGCCGCACGTGTCCAAGGTATAACGAGCGACCGTCCCGTGAACTGACCGTTCTTTGACGTAGACCCGTAGGTTGCGATCGATTACATTCATGTGTTGTATGAGATGCCCGTGGTTGTATCGATAGTGTCGATAATTGCAGTTAACTTGTTTCCATTAGTGTGTGCAACCCCGACTTTGTCGGTTGTTTGTGTTGTTTTTGTTAAAGCATGTTGTGCACTTGTCCATGTCATGATCGTACATGCTAAAATAACTATAATCTTGTTGTTTGTAGATAATTAATTAAATGTTCTCTTTGCATATGGAGTTGTGTGAATGCTATAGATAGATGTTCGGACTCAATCTAACTTGGTAAATGATATATTGGATTACTTTTGGAATCCTTAATATGTCACGCATCATCCCTATATGTCACGCATCATTCTTTGATTGCGCATATTAATTACCATGTGTATCTTGTATGCTTATACTTTCCTTTTATGTCGTGTATTTGCTTCTTCCTCGCTAGTCTGCGATTCCTATGACAACGACTACACTTGTGTTCTTCTTCCAGGATTCTTGCTCAATTCCGGGCAATTGAGTACTCCAGGCAAGCAGCCCTTTCTTGACCATGTTGATTCTACCTATTGCCTCTCCCTCAATCTTGCATTAAATTACGATCTCAGTCGTGCACGATGCCTCTAGGTTGCATAGCTTATTAGTCAGCTCTACTTATTGTCCTATGTCTTGTTACTTGTCCTAATACCATGTCACACATGTTTGCTTGTTGCTCTAGTTGGTCATTAAACGTTTTGCTTAGCTTGCTAGTCTAGTGTCCTTACTTGGGGTTACACAATTGCTACATCCACATGCTACTTTCTGTATTTAAGTGCAATTATTAAACCGTGACATGATATTTAACTGTAACAAGGCAATGATGGGAGGCCGTGCTCTAACGCATTGGTGATTTGTTCCATTTGCGCCGACTTAAGGACTGAGTTCTCGTTATCGCTGATCCAAGAAACTTCGCGCTAATTGCTCGTGGGAGAAGATATGGTTTCCCCCTCGACTTAGTACTTGATCCTCAGCTCTTTCAGGGGCCACATAGTTCGGGCGCTCCATTTGGCATTTGCATTGCATGCACACAGAGATTTGTGGATACTTGTTGGTGACTTTGCATTCATATAGGATTGCGGCACTAGTCTGTAGTGGTCATCCTGCGGGCCCTGAACCACTACCAGCTGTCCACGCAACTCTTGAGTCCGTACGATGCTTCGGCCGGGCTCTCGTTTCGGATAGACTCAGTTGGGTGGTCCCCCTGGATTAGTTGTGGAACTTGGAAACGTCGTGTCGCTCAACCCAGCCAGCGCACATTTGAGTATGAGCACGCTTGGTATTCGTGGGTTGGTCGAACGTGTACGGGTAAATTGGTGCACCCTGCAGGGATAAATCTTTCGGAAAACCGTGTCCGCGGTTATGGACGACTTGGTTGGTCATTACTTGATCATAGAGAACTTAACCAACTTAATCTCAACAACTTGACTAGTAATTAGAGATTATTTCTGGATATGCGTAAAACTGCTTAAGTGTGAGTTTCCTTTGGATTGCTTCCTCACAGGGTGTTGAGGGGGTGATATGAGGATTGCGTTGTTTGGTGTTTAGTAAATAGGTTAATCACCTCACTTAGTAGACGCCTCTTATCCTCTACTTAGACGTTGTTAATAGAGTGTCTCTCCAGATATTGCTGCTGCTGCATAACCCCACCATATTTATCCATCCTTTGAGACTTGTTGCATATTTAGTTTAGTTCTCCCCGTAAGTCTTGCGAGTACTTTGTACTCAGTTGCATTGTTTTCTTCAGAGGTTCCAACAGAGCAGGTGAGCCGCTAGCTTCTTTGTGGAGCACGACGTTGGCTTCGATGTTTAGACAGGAGATCCAGATCAGGGTTCTGAGACTCGTGGCGGGTTTCCTTCCAGCTTCTAGCCTCTTAAGGCCATGTTGTAATCTTGTCCGTACTCGGGCATAATTCGACTTCCGCTGATGTAATGATGTAATGTTGAGACATGTGTCCTCCCTTTGTAATATTTGTTATTCTGCTTCTTGTATGAGCTTTGTAATTACTCTGTTCTGTAGAGTTTTGGTAATGATATTCATGTTGTAAAATACTGCGATGAGCACATTAATGCGTGTATGTATTGAGGTGTTTATCGTAGGTTAAGAACCTGAGGCTTGAATTATGCAAAGGTTAGCAATTTGCGGCTAAATTGTATAATTCCGGTCCCGGGGTCTTACATAACCTTTTATATCTAAGTAGGTCAATCCCACTACTAGGATTTCTCTCAACATGCAAGCATGCCACATCATCGTATCACTAATTTGTTCACACTTATTTATTCGGAAACTAATATTTTTTGCACATGCATGCATGCTACTTTCCATCACAATATATCCTCTAAATGAACATCTATATCTAAGTAGGAGAACCCCACTACTTGGATTTTTGTCAACATGAAAGCATGCCACATCATAAATTTGTTGACACCTATTTAGTGGAAAACTAATATTTTCTGCACATGCATGCATGCTACTTTCCACCAAAATATATCCTCTAGGTGAACAATTTATCATAAAATTTCATTATATCTTTTCAATTGTGAATACTCCTTTGTTGCTAATTAATTTCACTCGCGTATGTTAACTCAATTTTTCCGCAACAACGTGCAGGGCATCAGCTAGTATCTATTATATGTTGGTCTTCCACTATGTCTACTATCAAGGTAAGACTATTTCATACATGGGCTTTTGAGACTTTTCAAGAATTATTTAGGATTTGGGCTTGGACCTCGGCCCAACTGGTACACAAATTCTAACAATCCCCTACCATACCTCGGAAGCACTTAAGAATGAGATTGATAAAAAATTCTCATTTTTTGATATATCACGGTTCAGTGGAGACCAGTTTTTAAGGTTGAACATCCAACTAAATAAATAGTAGCGCTCATCTACAACTGACTAAAGGACAAGATTTTGAATTGCCAGTTTTCCGTGTTAGAGTTTCACTACGTGCTTGCTTAGTACAAGGCTGCAAAAATCCACATCTCGATGTGTAGCATATAAATCATTCTTCATGAATTTTCATGAGCTTGCTAGAGACCACCAATCTCATAAACAACAACCAACAACATCTCTCTTATACAAGCATCAGGACGCATTAAGATAAACAACCTAGCATACACTTAACAAGAGTAATGCATCTTCAACGGAGTGGGATAAGTAATGTACTCTCCATAGTTATCTAATGACTTGTTTCCCACGCCCTAATTCACGGTATCTCCGATCACATAGGTTGGTTTACCGCCATGGTAACTCACAAGGGTCTGCATGTTTTATCACGGTCCTTGATAGACCCTTTGTAAAGGGATTTGCCAAATTTTTAGTTGTTTGGATATAATCCAAAGCGATTATTCTAGAAGTTCTCATTGCCCTGACAGATTTCAGATGTCTCCTAATGTGTCTTGATAATTTCATATTATCCTTATAATTGTTCACTTCGATTATTATATTTTTGATTCTCACAGTTCATAAGAATTATCAAAACAATTTTTCCAACAAACAGAAAGTCCATCAAGAGCTCACGAAACCAATCACCTTCAACGGTGGAGGTTCCATTGCTGACCTCGTTAAGATGGTCTGACGAAGTTGGGACTTCGACAATGTCCATATTGGTGGACTTATATGTAGGAAAGCTTCGAGTGTATGTGTTGGCGATCTCGTCGGCTAACAAGAACACATGGGACACGATTTACCCAAGTTCGGGGCCCTCTGAAGGTAATACCCCTACGTCTTGCTTGTCTGATATGTATTGATGAGTTAATTGCAAAGGAGCCACGAGAGCTAGATGCACAGATTCGATCTGGTGAGTGCGTCTAGGCGGCTTGCTAGATTGGGTTTTTCTTGGCTCCCCCCCCCCCCCCCCCGGTCATTTATATATGCAGGAGGCCAGGTCTCAGGTAGAGTCCAAGTCAGTTACAATGAAGAGATATACTCTAATTAGGCATATGGACTTCTGAAATCGTAGTAGGCTTCCTTGTGGGCCCCTAGCTGCGCCGTAACGGGTATACTCGAGTCGAGTACGTGGTTAGTCATAACCACGTCATGGTCTATTTGCAAGACTTCCAATAAAATTGTCCCCTCCAAGTGAGCAGCTAGCATCGACGTCGTTGACCCTGCGGGAGTTGCCTGCCCTCGAGATTGTCACCCCCGCGGGAGCTGTTGGCGTAAGAGAAGAAGAGGTCGTTTTTTCGATGTTGTGCTAAAAGTGTGTATTTTTGTCTGTGCTCCGAGGGACTTTGTTTTGATGCTGCTAATTTTTATGTGAAATTTTTATATTCTGACGGACAAATGATGAGATGATTTTTTTTTGTTTTTGAGGGAATGAGATGAATTTTAAATGTTTTTTAGGGAAAAGACCAGGCGAATAGATTCACCCATAGCCATATAGTGAATAAAAAATGGACTGTACATGTGAATGAAAAAGGAAAAGGAGAGCTATCTAAAGTTCTGGAGCCAATTGGCAAAATGGGCATAAGTTTTCCTTTTCGCCCTATGAAATACAAGATTAAGCTCTTCTTTGAAGATCTGTCTGCATCTATATAGGCTTGGGGTTTTCCCACCGAAGATGAAGTCATTCCTTGTTTTCCAAATACTCCAAGTGACTAGGTGGAATGGCACTTAAGTTTTTGCTTGAGCTGACTGACATTGGCATGCACGTTGGGCGGAGGGTCATAGCGCGGGCACAAGTAGGTCCAGCAGGCTTTGGCAAATGGACAGCGGAAGAAAAGATGATCTCTTGTCTTAGGTTGCATTTCTCCACATAGGACACATTCATAAGATGGAAGAAAGAAACTCCTCTTGAGAAGCATAGCTCTAGTGTTAAGGCGATTGATGAGAAGCATCCAGAAAAAGAATTTGTGTTTCAGCTGACAGCGTGATGTCCAGAGCCATCCAAATCGAGTGGTAGTTCCAAATGGTTGATTTGAGCCAAATAAGCTTTAGCATGGATGAAATAGTCCTTGCTCCAATTATATGTCCATGTGTCTTGTTCATCCGAGTGCTGATAATTCTCAATAAGGTTCTGAAGTTGAGTGAACTATTCATATGCATTAACGGAGAGAGGGAGCTGGAACAATGTGTCCAAAGTGGCACTCTGAAAAATTTGCATTATTGTGGCATCCTTGTTAATAGCAAATGAGAAAAGATGGGGCCAATGCCTGTCTAGAGGTGTACCACTCCAATTATTTTTCCAAAACATGGTGGATGTGCCATTCTTGACCTTGCAAACAGAGAGCTGCTTGTGTATTTCAATAAGCTTAATGATATTATTCCACCAGAATAATGCAGAGGCCACCTTGTATGGTGGGAGGCCAGATGAGTAGTGCTTTTCCCAGACAAAATTGACCCATGGGATGTAACACCTGTTGTGGAACTTGTGTAGGTTTTTCATAAGCAATGCTTTATTCTGCAAACTGATATTAGTAACACCAAGTCCTCCTTTTTTGGGTCTGCACATCATTTCCCATGCAGCAAGGGGTGGATTTTTTTAGTGAGGTCTTGTCTGCTCCAGAGGCAATGTCGCCTAAATTTGTCAGTTTGTTCAATGACTCCTTTAGGCAGAAGTGCTCATGTAAAATGATGGTAAGGCAGATAGCACAAAATTGACCATCTGAAGCTTTCCACCATATGAGAGCATATTGGAAAAACAAGTGCCTTTTTCAATCCTCTTAATGAGAGGGAAATAGTCTTGAATTTTCGGTTTTGCAAATCCCAAGTGGCAGCCCAAGATAGGTAAATGGCCATGTGTCCAGCTTGCAGCCAAGGAATTCAGATAGAATCTGAGTGTGTTGGGTCTAGGTTAAGTGGGATCAAGTTGGATTTGTGAAAGTTCACCTTCAAACCAGTAGATATGTGGAATTTAGTCAGGAGACCCTTCATGTATTGTATCTGGTGCATATCGGACTTTATGATGATAAGTGTGTCATCAACATATTGGATAATAGGAAAATCAGTCACATTGGTGGAAGGAATTGGATGGCTTAGTAGATTCTGGTGCAATGCAAAGTTAATGCAAGGAACACCATTGAGCAGAACTTGTGAAGTAGCAGTAAATAAGATCATCTTGATCCAACTGCACCATTTTTGTCTCAAACCCATGCATTGTAGCATATGAAGAAGTGCACCATGTTCCACCATGTCAAAAACCTTTTCAAAATCCAGCTTGAGAAGAATGATATCTTCTTTAGATTTGTGGCAAGCAAATAGATATTCATGAGCCCAAGCCAGACAGTCTTGAATGGTCTTGGTTTTTATAAATCCATATTGGTTCTTGTGAACGAGTTCCTTGATCACATTTTACAATTGGTTGGCCAAAAGTTTAGTACTGATTTTGGGTGTGCAGTCCACAAGGGATATAGGCCTGAAGTCATTAACGGTTTCAGCTGAATTTTCAATGTTACAGACGTATAGAAAGATTGTTGCATGCAACATTGTTTCCTTGCAACAATTTGATGGACCAAGGAAATGGATCGGATGGCTGGGAGGACAACGGCACGCGTGAAACTAGGATAGCATGTCGATGGATTGCAATACTGCAATAAGCTTAGGCTGCAGATTGTTGGAGGCACCGTGACCCATGCTGGGATAACATGGGAGGTGAAGGATTTAGGAAACTGTATACGATGGGTCACCAGACATTTTTTATTTTTTAGAGAACCAGCCGTTTAATCCCAACCACGCATGGATGAAACTCCTGCACTTTTTTGTAAATTCCTTGCAAAGACACATGCGTTTAGCAGGTTACATGCAAGGCACGAAACCACCACATCATTTCTGAGCAAGAAGATATCCAATGCTCCCACCCCTTAGGGTGCTACCATGCGTTGAGTACAGTAGCACCTTTAAAAAGTTTTTCAAAATTTTTAAAATAAATTGAGTGGATTTATAAGATATTTGTTTACCATGTTGCAAAGTTTCAATTCCAAATTCATTATACACAGAGAGAAACAAAAAAGACAAATGCAAACATGAATAGTGTTAGAAATTTTGTCTTTTGTGTTTTTTTCTTTTTACGACCTACTCATGTTTGGATTTGTCTTTTTTGTTTCTGTATGCATATAATGAATTTGGATTTGAAACTTTGTGACATGGTAGACACATATCTTATAAATATATTCAATTTATTTCAATTTTTTGAAAACTTTTTAGGAGTGGTACCGTGTGTTGGAAGCACGGTAGCACCTTAAGGTGGGAACACTAGATATCTTCTCATTTCTGCATGTAGGTTTTGTCTTCTGACAGTATTTTGCTTTCATGACATACTAATTAATTTAGATAGAAAGAGAGGTTGTCTCTTACTGAAGATAAACTCTTGACGTAGACATATGCAAAAATATTATTTTTCTCAATCATGTAAGCATACCTCCTACATGAATTAATGCAACTTTCTAAGACAACAACTACTAAGAGAGAATGCACTGCAAAAGTTTGTCACATAAGAACTATTATCAACTAAAATTACATGTTGAAAAACTATGCATTAGGAGAGGTCTGAGCATAAACATTACTTTTCCGATTACTGGGATCGCGATAGCATGATGGAATCACCGTGTAAACGGTAATAGCCCGGTTCAAATTTCAAGCCATTTATACATGGTAATCTTACTGCAAACAACTTCAAAACCACACAGGTGGGCGACAGATAAAGAACAAACTCAGGATTGAAAAAAGAAGAAGATTCCCCTCGTAACATTCTCAGTGCCAGCCGCCAAACTTCAATCATGAATATCACATATCTTTTCCCCCAGAAAAGAATACTGAACATCTCAACTCATTTACAGATCCAATAAATGTACCACACACCCTAAAGCTGCTAGCAACACAGATGTACACTGGATTATGAGTTAATGGAGGGCTGCCCTACCAAGTAAACAGCATGCTCCTCTAGCCTGTGGTTTGTATGATGTTCAACAAGTAAATCTAGAGCACTGAGAAATCAGTAGATAATTACAGTGGATGCTCCATTCCAGTTGTTATATATGCAGATCGTCCAGTGTCAACTCCTCAGTAGATAGCATCTTTAGTTTCTGCAAATAATGGCATGCATTCATGTTGGCAGGTATAGATTGCACAGGAGAGAAGAACAATTAAACTGACTTACCGTGATGAATTGGGGTGGATCATCAAGACTAGAAGAGCCAAGGATAATTTCTCTATTCAGTTTGGAAGACAGCTTGTGAGCAGCGCGTAACTGCAATATCCATTTACATAACACAACACGTTATTGGGGAATGTGGGAAGTACATTGTTCTCATTTTATAGGTTAAATCATATTCAGGCAACGGACATACCTCAGACCGAGTAGCACCCCCAACTACAAAGATAAACAAGCGCCGACCCAACTTTCTCATATCGCTTGATGCATGCTTCAGTACAGAGTCACTGTAAAAGCATCATTGGACATCATTATATAAGAAATTTCTAGCGGTAAGCCAAAACATTATTAACTCCTCATTAACTACTCCCTCCGTTCCTAAATACTTGTCGTGGTTTTACTAGATAACATGTACACCTATCAAAACACTGCTCTAGAATTCATTCATTGTGAAATGAATGTAAGCTAATATATGTACTACTAGCTCGTCAGTAAATTGCCCATGATGGAGCATTTATTTCGTCCCATCACAGTAAATGGATGTCTCAGCTTTCACTATCCATGCCAATTGCCAAAGGGCACAAAAAGTTTGCCAAAAGCATAGAATCTCCACAGCAAGTGCGCCAGACTGGTGACAAAAAATCACCTTTTTGAAGCATAAAACACTATTCTAACCCACTATTGCTAATATGAACCATAACTTTGATATTTTGTCAACAAACAGGCAGAACATAATTTAATGGAGAGAAATTGTGTCCAGCTAGTATCTGGAAAGAGATCACCACGGACATGTCCATGAACTCCCTGAACAAAAATGCATGCTTGCAAGTTGAAACTGAAGGTCAATGGAGTCAGTATGACCAACCTTGAATAGCCATCATCGGAATTTCGAGGCCTCGCCCATGTGCCACCTGTCCATCTAGATCTCATGGATTGAGCTGGCGGATGAGCTGGACTTGCTCGGGCCGACATGCTGCTTGGGATTCCACGGAAACTAGAACTAGGGTCACTCATACAGTGATACTCATCTTTTGGAAGCTCGCCTTTACTAAGTTTCTCGATCAACTCCTACAAAAAAACGAACGGTCAGTCATGTAAATGCAAAAAATAGAAACACTTCCAAGTAGAAGTGCAAGGCAGCACGAGAACACAGAAAAATCACGTGCAAGTATTAGCTACTTTATTGCTACTAACTAATACAACAGACTTACTGACGGTGCGTCATATTGGCTGCTATGCGCACCTATGACATCTAGCTTCCCATAGCATGGTACAAAAATAGGTTAAGACTCCAATTCCAAGGTTCTAAAAATTGGTAAATCCACCTAGGATTATAGCCTAATCGGCTGTGGCATGACCTAGTGGAGCCATTTTCATAAGCCTGCCAGAAATTTCGTATTTGGTGACCCATGGAATAATTCCTGGACAGGAGGCAACATACCAGAGGAACAGGAAAACAGCATAACACGTCTGCTTTCATTAACTGACGATAAGGCATCTCTGCTTGGGAGGTAGTTTAGTTTGAAGTAAGTCCGAGATTGAAACTGCATAACATGTCTGAGGGAGGGAGGGAGGGAGAAGAATGCAGCTATTATGAAAATGAGCAGCAAATCAAATGCATCAAGTTCCCTCCATCTCTTTATGGATGGTACCCTAATTTACGTCCTGTTTCATCTTAGACAGGGGTATATTTGTTCTTCTCTATTGGCACACTCTTCATGGTGATACATGGCCGTGGCAGCATGCTTAAGAGATGCTAGTTAAAATTCCTGATGTATCAGTATCACTCATTATGAATGCATTAGTTTTGTTGTGATAGGCCGATGCTGGATTACATGCAGCTGGCAAAATCTCAAGGCTGAAGCTGGAGTGATTTGTTTTCAGATGTTTTATGTGGCTTGTCAGGTTCTTACTAGGCTTCTAAGTTCTAAGTTCTAACTCCTTTTCTGATGATGCCTAGCATCTGAAGCATGTACAGTTATACACATATTTTTTAATGTTCAAGTAAGCATCCGAAGCATTTAAGCTTCTAACTCACTGATATCCTGTTCGTTTAGGACATGCACTGACTACTTGGAGTTGCACTGATTACTCCCTCCGTCCCATATTAAGTGACTCAAATTTGTCCAAATATGGATGTATCTATGCCTAAAAGGCGTCTAGATACATGTAATATAAAGTCACTTAATATGGGACGGAGGGAGTACTTGTCTAGATAGATAAAAGGTACTCCCTCTGTTCCTAAATACATGTCGTTGTTTTAGTTCAAGTTTGCACTAAAACAGCGACAAGTAGTACTCCCTCTGTTCCTAAATACATGTCGTTGTTTTAGTTCAAGTTTGCACTAAAACAGCGACAAGTATTTAGGAACGGAGGGAGTAGTAGAAATGGAAACAGTGGGTATTTATAGTGTGCCTTGTTTATCTATCAGTACAGATGCAAGGTCTGAAGCTAGTTTGTTATTGGAGCGAAATTATCCCGTAGTCTCATACTCACACACAGCTATGATATGAACTTCCTTCATACTACTGTTCAGATAATTCAGTTCTAACAATCGATAATATTTTGATGCTAGCAGAAATTATGGAACTTAAAGTACCGATCAATTCGGTCATCTCATTTCAGTCTCACAGAGAAGATATCAATATCCTATTGGATTTAGCCTGTTGTAAATGTTTCGAGTTCTAGTGGTACATGAAAGCTAGTTTCTGCACATTATATCGTTTTTCAGGTTCCGTACATGAGCTGTCTTCCTGTTATTTATGCAATACTTTGAGTTTTATATACTTGTCCTCTCCAAGAGATGCATTACTTGTGCCATGATGCAAAACTGTCTCATTGTTTTCTGCTAATTCAGCCGAAGGTGAGCTGCGATACAGCGATACCTAGATGTCGACGCAGGGTAGATGAGATCAGAGCAGGACTCCTGACAGTCACCTCACAATTCGCTTCTTCAGAAGTGTCGCCGTCTCAGACAACATGAGAATTCAGAACTTTTGCTTAGAGATATAGGTTCAGAAAAACTCAGCAGCTCTTGTGTTTATGTTAGGTAAACTTGATGATGCTCCTCTGCCAGTTATTCATGATTATTGATGGTGCTCGGTTTAATTGTATGGCTTGTTGAACTGTTGATTAGCTACCTCTTCGAATATTTATGATTAGCTAGCTCTTGGAATATTTGGAGGCTCTAAAGCATGTTAAACTGTTATGTCCGGTGAAAGTTTGGATGTTTAGTTGATCTCCTTTTCGTTTTTATCAGTTACTTATTACCTCGCTGTGCCCTGGATTGTGTTGTTGATGGTAGGTGTTAACGAAATGGTTACTATGTGGCAGGGATGAATCCCAGTGGGGATTGGGCGGAGGGAGGGATTCAACCAATTAACCCGATTCCTACATAAATTAGTTCCACTAGGGGATCAGAACAAGCCCAAAGAGGGTGAGTTCTGCTCTTGCTATGAAGTTGAAGTGAATGACTAAGGAAAAAGGAACAAGAGGCCTGCACTCATACTAATTTTAGTAGGGAACAGCGTCTGTTTATCAAAGGTATTTTCACGGGATGAATTAGTTCAATATTCAACAAAATAGTTCCAGATACATATCAGATAAAGTAGGTAAAAGGAAGCAGAGAGAGTGTAAATTCATGTTTGTATCAACAGTAAGGGTTTGTGCTAAAGTGGTACCAAGAACATAAACAGTGCCACAGTGGTCAAATCAAGAAATTAGTAGCCCACACACATGGAGATCAATGCTATGGTCTCTAAATAGCAAACCAGCAGTTTGACAAAATGAAGTGAGATGTGGATAAATAAATTAATTTAGAATAATGTGTAAAAGAAAATTTGAGAATAAGGAACAGGACTGAAGACAAAAGCATCTCAATACATAAACATTACTGTATGGTGTATGCAGACATTTTATTGCAAGAAACAGTATGGAGAACTTTAAAATGTTTGCTGCTATCATTAATACTTCAATAGGATATACATAACAATTTGTCAAACTTTTGTACCTCAAGGATGGGATAAAACCGGGACAGCAACCATGTTGATTCTTCCCCTACTCGTTCTTTTCTGATACCACGCTTTTTCTGAAAATTGAATAGTTGGGTGAATAACTTTTAACATTATAATTATTCAAAATCACATGATTTGTAGGAACTAAAACACAAAATAAATATTTTAAGGAGTTACCTTATGTAAATCAAATTTCATAGTAAAGCCACCAGTTGAAGACTTTTTAGTATCATGCGCACATAGGCAATGCATATTATTCACTGCAATCATGTCATCCGCTGATAATCCAGCCAGCTGCCAAAAGAAGACCTCTTACTCAATTTGGAGTATTAGTCATAAATTAGAGAATTGAAGCTAGAATGTGCAAATTCTTAGAAATAGGCTAGTGTACAAAGGATGAGATGTACAACTTTTCACAAAACAACAGTCATTGGAATTTCAGACAAAGCAAAGAAATGTAAAGTAGATTCTTACAAATGCATCATTTTCCATGTACATGCAACCAATAGGTGCCAATTTGAATTCTTATCGCCTTCATGATAAAACTTGGATGGTTATCTTTTAATCATATATTTGTAAAAACTATAGCCTATAGACATAAGATCTGCAGGGTTTTTGGCAGACAGATCTACTTCTATTTTTATGTCGCCGATTAAGATATTTACAAATGTAAAGTAGCTCAAAGTTGAAATTATTTTTATTTTATATTTGGGAGGTGACAACAGTCCAAGACACTTCACATGGCAACACTTATTCGTGGCAGGATAGACAAGTTACAATTCTGCATATACTCTGGTCTGCACAACTTTGTGGATGCTAGTATGCTATCACAGTGTAGCACTACCTGGTATGAACAAACAGGGTTATTACCAGTATTAAACTGGTTTTTGGCTTTAGCTGCTAAGACTGCAAGGGGATGCCCTTTATCTTAGGTACTGGTAAACAAAACATAACATGATCAGTCACGCTGTCAATTGTCCTGTGTGAAAAAACCCGCATGTGTATGATGTCATCTTCTTATGTAATATTTTTTACAACAATTGATAATCAGAAAATGTATGTTCTAAGTATCACTTCATAACATATTTCCAATTAACCTAGCCAATAGGACAGAATGGTGCAACACAAAGCAGCATCGCACCACACCAAATTTATACTGGCACTAGTGTGCACTAGAACACATGACCAAGTGGGCAAGACATCTACACTTCTGATAATGACACACACAAGAAGTCATCAGTAATCTCTCAGTAACACTAGAAATACCATTCATGTTGGAAAACAGCATTAGCATGTCAATTGTCACCTACAAGTTCCCCAAGAGCACAGTTGTCATTACCCCAGGGCCCACTTGTCAAAGTCAAACTGGATGTATGACTGCTAACTTTCCCAACACAAAACTAAAGGTACCTGCATCAGCTTTGCTCCCTTGTCACCTTGTATCTTCTCTGGGTTAATTGCAGCATAAATCATTAGCAAACGCAGCTTGTTTTCACGACTTGTATCCTGGATTAAATAAAAGAACATGTCAATATGATATCCAGACAGGTTTAGTGCCATACTTTATTGGTTGTAGTCCAACTTATAATTACCAGACGTGTCCTAAAGAAATTGATTAGTTCTTTTGTCCCAGCTTCACCAAACACAAGGTCTTGCTCGAGCTGCCCGACATCTTTCAAATGCTGTTGTTTGATCATGTCACTGAGCTTGTCTGCAATCTGTAGCAAAAATAGGTAACCAAAAGTAAAATATGTTCATTAGTGTGTTCAAACAGTTTTTAACTCATATTCTTCGGGAAGCTAATTCAAAAACTTCCTAGCACAGTTCCACGATCCAATCAGAGTGCAAGAATTAGGCGGTGCTAGGGATTTGGGATTCTAGGAATAGCAACACCTGGTGGAGCTGAATCCTAGTCAATGGAGACAAGCTGTGGCCTGTGGCTAGCTCAGATTGAAATGGCAAAAATACAAAGATCTTTTTATTTGGACCATGCAGGAGAGCCACATGTGAATTATATTAAAGAGAAAAGTTTTACAACGTCGAGGCATGAACATTTGTTTAATTAATGATTGCCAGGCAAATTTATTTGTTTGTTGATATACAAGTTGATGAAAAGTCAAGTAAACTTTAATTTAAAATAATTCATACATTTCTAATTTCTGACAAATACTGCCTACTCAACATTTATCCTTGCACTGGCTATGTTAAGAAATAAACTGAGAATTCAGTAATCAGTAATCTGAGATGTTTATAGTTCAACCTTACATGAGGACACACACCAGAAATACAAAGCACAGACCAGAAAACAATATTACCAACCTCAACATGGAGAGAAAGCTTGTCAATTTGATCACTGTACTGTGGAAGAGCTTGGACCATTTTTTGTAGTTCTTTTGTTGATAACTCTCCGCCAGTTCTACAAATCAAACATGAGGATTTGACATTACAACATGAAAAAGAATCTTCTCAACGACGAGAATTAATTCAACACAGAATAAAAATCTTAACAATCTATTTTTAAGGCATCATAGTGAGTATATCTTAGAAATCGCACACTACAAGTATTTAGGCTGTCATTATTTATGCATTGCATAAAACTAATTAATTAATAAACCAAGCAAAACAGAATCTCAAGCATAGACTGGTGGCAAAATTTTCACTTCCGGAGACCATGTCATTATCTACACCAGTTTGGTTGTGGTTTGATAGTGCATTTCTCCATCATTCAGGAGTTGTCCTTTTAAGATTGTGGTTTGATAGTACATTTTTCTAGTATGTTATTAACCCCAGTAAAGTTTATTGTAATAATTGGATACTCCCTTGAGCTAATTGCTCTTCATAACCTAACTTGGAATAGTTCTGTTGTTGAACTAACCTTGTTTGTTGACCAAACTTTGCTTTGTATAGTTGTGCTGCTTTGTTTTTTGATATAAAATTGGTCATCTTCTCATGCAATCTTAAATTAGCCTGCAACATTGATGTAATAATGCAATTGGCAAAAAAAAGAAGCAATGTTTGAAGACGACAGTGGCAACAATCTTACATCCGCTATATGTAAATGCCGAAGCTCAAGCCATATCGGATCATGATCTTCCAACAACACCTCCTTTTTCTCAGTACCTGAACCGGTCTTACTTGGCACCTGTTGTTTCAGATTCACATGAAGGAACATGATATCAATGCCACAACAGAACTGAGAGCTGGGTGAACAGTGAACTGTATTAAAATGTTTTTGATTTGCTCACCTCTTGTACATATTTGTTACCATCCATGCACAGCAGATCATGACACATTGCATCATAAGTCCATTCGTGAATGATAGGTGCAATCTGCAATAATCATGAAATCTGTAACCATTTCATGTGGCAGTCGATGAAAAGCAAACTCAAACATATAAAAATATCCCCGTGCCTGATCCATCGAGCGGTCTGCAATAAGTAATTCACATGTCTCTGTCTGAGGGAATTCAGGTATGGTTGATTTATATCTCGCCAAGCAATTCCACACAGAGGCCGCAAGCTTTGTGGGGACTAAATCTCGTAGAGTTGTCAAAGTAGAAGCATCAATTGTCCTAGCAACACGATAGTGAACACGAGGAAACTCCTGAAATAATTGGAAACACTCAATGTTGGTACAAAGAACTTCTTATAGTTGTTTATAAAAGGTAAAACTGCATAGGAAAAAGCATATGAAATAAACAATTGGGCAATAACAGAGGAAACAAAGTCGTAGTGAATTTCACATGATAATGATTCCATATTAGTTTCCTCCTTTAGCAAAAATAACCCTGATCCACCAGATATCTCTTCAGCGGTGTATGTTCATATTTCTCATATGTTTAGGGAAACATAAGAACTCAAAAATTTGCAGATAAAATATAGCAGAAACAAAACAGTACCCTCATTGACGCAAATACGGTAGCAATTCGAGTGCCCATCATGTTAATGCATGAATTGTACTTCATTGAACCTTCTGCATTTTCAGTGAACAGCTCTTCTATAGCCTTGTCATGGTCGGTTATGAAGCCCTGCACACACATCAATGGATTCATGCAAACCAAACAGAAGATTTTCTGATAATGATTATTAATCCAAACCAGCAACCTTGAGAGGTTAAGTTGTATGCCATAGTACCTGGCTATCAATAGCAAAGTATTCCAAATTCATCTGCAGCATAGAACAAAAAATGAATGAAAAAGGAATTAGCATGCTTGCAATGTTCTCCTGAGAGAGAGAGAGAGTGAGAGTGAGAGTGAGAGTGTTAAAGAGACCTCACTAAGTGCACCAACACGTGTTATAAGACTTGAATCTTTTCTTATTTGAGACACTAATTCTTTCTGCACGGGAGAACTGAAAAATACATAGGCTCTGCAACAGGCAACATTGTGTCAGCACTTAAAAGTGACAGAACAAATGCATAAACAAGAACATACATCGATCACATACTTCTTGTACAATGGATGTTTCCCTGACATGTCCGACATAAAAATGCGAACACTGCATTATTACCAAAACAAAATGGTCAGAGAATTGGAAGGGACAAATTTCAACAGCCCCAGCAAAAAAAAAGCTACATGCACCACAATAGTTTATTACCTTGTGGGTTGAAAGACTGCAACAAAATCAAAAGCTACTCTTTCAGCACAAATTCAAGGATAAAACTAGTTTAGCATACTAGTCCATCCGATTCATAATAACTTAGTACAAAGTTGTACTAAGTCTGAGACACTTATTATGGATCCAAGGGAGTACAAATTATTATGCAAAGGAGGATATTATGTACAATGCCTACCATCATTTACTAACTTACTCTTGCGGCATGTGTTTTGTGATTCTAACCATGCATAAATGACCAATCCAAGTATTAGCGAAGTTGCAATCATCATCAGAGGAGCATTGAGGAGAAAACTCATACATATGTGCTGTCATGGCCACTGGAGGCATGGCAAGTACTATAGTAAGCCTCACGTCATGTAGTGGAAGGTTATTAGTCAAGTTAATTAGCTGCATGCATATCTCATAATTTAGCAATCATGTTACTTGGGTATTTTTTAGATGCCTTGTCTAAGGTTAAGTTTTTTAATGGTAAAGTCATCCATCTATATAAGCTGGAGTGGTATCTCTTAGTAGCACAACAATTCACAATTGAGGCAGTATTATGCTGATTCATAAGTGAACCATATCAAGTATTTGCCTATTTGAGTAAAGCTGGCAGTCACTACAGATTCTGGGAGGTTACTGCAGGGAAAAAATTGTAACAGTGACGGAACACAACCATTTCAGGAGGATATGTTAGCTAACACATCTTACTTTTCTTTGGTTGGTTGCATGAAATAAATTGCATCCATTGATGGCAACGGTTGCCTCCGTTTGTATAGGTCCTCAACCACTGTGAAAGAATTAGCAACACAGAGATTTTAAACATAGAAAATACTTCTTGGGGGACTGTTACTATAACATTTGAAATAAAATCTCCATTCATTGAAATACTTAGGCCCCTACAGCTTCGGAAAGCTAATTGGTAAAAGCAACTCAAAAGAAATACTTCAAGTGTTCAACAAAAAGCTGGTAAAATTCCCTAGAACTAGGAACAATGACAGTGTTAAAATACTTTTCTAGTGCTACCAGAGAATTACCACAAGGTGGAGCTGCTTTAGACATGATGTAAGCCATTTCTTTAATAAAAAAAACGACTCAGCATAATGCTAGTAGAAATCCTAGTGGCTTCATATAATCCACTAAAGAGGTTCTACATTGACAGGACAAAATATTTAGACTGCATGACCAACCGAAGTCAGTCCAATCGCCACTTAGGGTCAGTTCAAATATCTGCTTAAAAGTTGTGTCGTTATCGTGGCTCTGGGATGGCATTACTGCAACAGAAGTCCTTCCGATGAACCATGTATACTTAGCAAGAAGAAATGCTTCACATTACAACAATGTATCTAATGCAGTCTAGGGATGCCTGATTACTTCATATGCCTAGGTGAATACTGTTTGAATGCACCATGGGTGATTAAATAGAAAATTCAAATATTTCATACGAACAACTAAGCAAGAAAATATCCAGATTCATAATAAGACAGCATGCTACTTACATGAAACCCCTTGTTCCGTGATATCAGCCATCTTGCATGAAAATGACATTATCTTGACTGTAAGTTTGTCCATGATAAGAACCTAGTCACAATAAAGTTTTATGCATGTCAAACTTCTCTTTGCAACATGGTAGAAAATGACTATCAGAACATGAAAAATCATCCAACCAAAAGGATACCTTCCATGTTGATCTTGAGTTATTCTTAGCTGATCTTAGCATTTCAATTAATAGACCTACATAGTGCAAAAAGAATAAAAAATAAATGGCGAAGTAGGAAAATGGCTGATGCCAATAAGAAAATAATAAAAATTACAAATGCACAAAGCTTGCGCTATTCAAGTGTAACTGAAATTATGAGCATAACTAAACTATAAGATTCAAGAAGAAGAAAAAAAGAGATAAGTAAAACAGAAGTACAACATACCAGGAAATCAGGGAAAATCAATTAGAAGATTTTCTGTGTTTCAAATGTTGGTCTTACAGTCTTACTATCGAGTGCTCATGATATCAATCAGTTATTAATTTACTAGCTAATTCATATGTGAATATGGTGTATCTGATCTATAACTCATAAATATCCCCTGAAAACCATCAACCCACCAAATCCGTGCAAGTCAGGACCATGGATCGCCGTCCCCAGCCCCCCCCCCCCCCCCCCCCTCCAAATTGATCATTTCACAATCTATATCCCCTCGAACCTCCTTACACACTGATCGCTTCATCTCCATCTAATTTACTAGGACTTCCCACCAGAACCTGGCAGTTCTGATGTCTTTGTCCTGTCATGTGCATGGCAACAGATTATGATCAGATTCACTGGTTGGTAGGACAATCCGACACGTAGACTACACTGATCTTGGCATGTGGCACAGTCCTCCAATTTGCGTGGTCGCAACATCCGCTGCAGGTCAACCACTAGCTAAGATGCTGATTTGTCCATAAGTCAAACTCAAATGGAAACAGTCCTGAGACGTGCACTAATTGTATCTTGCATGTGCTTGTATTCGGCCTCTCTAGGCCTGTAAATACTCTTCCACAGTCCACCTTTTCAATACAAAGAGACGCAATGCTTTTGCGTTTTCTCGAGAAAAAAAGGGAAACAGGTAAATCAGACATGCACAAGACAGGATATCATCATGACATTATGCCAGATTGCTAGTCCAAAATGAAAAAAAAAACTGCCCAAAGACGTTGTTCAGTTATGGCTCTTAACCTGAAGAATGTGTTTTCTGTACTGAGCTAGAATCTATACAACATCTATTTTTTGATCGTGTTATGGCTAAGCAAGTTTGGGAACTGTCTCCAGCTTTCTGGGCAAACAACTGGGCTCTGATTTCCTGTTCATGGAAGATTCATAACCATATGATCTTTAATCACCAACCTTCGTCTGATATTAAACAGGTACGGTGGCTGATTTTGAAATCAGTCAAAAAATGGCGCCTGATCTTCAAGGATCATATGCCGGATCAGATATATTTGTTTGCTCTCATGCCTCGGTTCTGTTGGCATCACCCCACCTGCTTTGAGTCCTTTGCTGGCCCCTGGGACACCTGATCTAGATGGCAGTCTGGCAGGTTCCTGCTCCATGCTGTCAATTTCTCCTGTCTCAGTGAATCCGGAGCTTCCCAGTATCACAACTGCTGCTGCTGATCTTCTCCGTGCTAAAGTTCAGGAGGTAGTGAAGTCCTATTCGGCTTGATGAAGTCGTCTTTTCTTTTAAATGACTGCATGTGGTTACCCTTGAAATTTGCTGTTGTCAAAACTACTGTATGACTCAGATATTATGTCCTGCCACCCCCCCCCCCCTTCGATCTACATAAAATAAAATTGTATGACTTCTGGAGGATTGTGGTGAAATGCAAACTTATACAAGCAATTTGAACTTAAGCTACGAACTGTTCAAAGACATTATTTATTTAATGACATTGTGTGACTCTACATGTTGGGGAAGCTAATGCTTAATTCCTTTCCTTTTTTTTCAAAACGATTGCAAAGATAAAAAAATTGGCGATTAAGAATATAACATATACAACATTACCGTTTAATTTGATTCGACAGCAAACCCACCCACCCCCCTCCAGTCTGTTTTTTTCCCATACGACCAAAATGGCCGCGTTCCACTATCAGAAACCCCCCACCAGCCTGAAAACTGCGTCACGTGAAACTACAAAATTTGTCGCTTGAACATAACTAAATGTCCAAGCACACAGTAAATAAAAATTTCGCAGCATTACCAACAAGGAAGCGAGTAATACCCCCCTCCCCCCAGTCCAAAAAAAAAAGTTCTCCATAAAAAGCGAGGGAAGGAGGAAGCAAAAATGGAAGCCGGGCGTAGGGGCAAGGAACTCTTACGGTCCCGGGTGATCTCACGGAAGCTCCTCCTGTCGGCGCCATTTCGCGAGGAGGTGTCGGAGTCCGTCGACATGGTCGCCGGCGAAGGACGCCACCAGCGCTAGGGTTAGGGTCCGCGGCAGCACAACACTGTCGGAAGACGAGGCGGCGGTTCGGCCGGAGGAGAGGATCGCGCGTGCCGGCGTGCGGCGGGGAGGGAGGGGAGGCAAGGGAAAGTAGGAGAATATTTTACGGGGTTCGCCACCGCCGCGGGATTGGAGGTAACTTCTCTCTTGTTCCAACGAGGACGACGACGAAGGAGGTTTGCCGAGCGGCATGCGCCGTTGTGTGGGGTTTAAGCTTTTGGGTCCATCGCACGCGGGGCCAGTCGGGTTAAGCTGTGCTGCAAGTCCCACGCGTCATTAGGCTTGCTTTGGTACGACCGAGGGACCGAGGGCCAGAAGGTTCTACGAGGGAGACGCGGTTGAACTGTTAGAACGGATGCGTGCTGGCGAGGCGAGGAACCAAACACAGGAAAAGCCTTTCCTTCGTTTGGAAGGAAAATGGCTCTTTCTCTTTGGGAAGGCAGGAAATTTTGAAAGAGGAAAGTTCGCCAGGAAATTTAATGATCGGGAGGAGTTTGTAAGGAAAGTTCGCCAGGAAATTTGATGGAGCAAAGTTTACAAATGATCAGCACTTCAGAGCTGCACCGCCTACTTCAGGCAAAAGTGCACTTTTCATATAAAAATTGGAGAAGAAAAGGATCTCACATGCAATGCGGTGGTACAAAGTGAACTTACACATTTTGGTAAGGAGAAATGTAAAAGGAAAAAATAGTAGTCCACGTCGCCTTTCAAGTGTGTTCTTTCCGTGTCATCCAGCTGTTATGATCTCTGAGAACTATCGTGTCATCCCTCTTTTTTCACGCATTCTAAAAACCCTCTTTTTCCACACTGTCGCTCGTTGGACATCGTCGAACAGCTAGGTCAGCAGCGGCGGGTGCAAGCAAGCCATCGAAGATGCTCAGAGCTAGGGATTCCAAAATTTCAGAAATTTGGGGATTTTTGGATGTGAGCTTGTGGCATGATGGGGTAAATACAATTAGTGAATGTTTTTTAACGGGATAACGAATATTTTGTGGCTTTTCATTTGTCACGTTCTAGGGCCAAGAAATGGACATCTTCATCACTCTAATGCAACCACACTACCTTTGTTACTTTAAAAATGAGCCCGTAGAAGAGAAATTAGTATTTGCGAGTGTAGATGTCGTCGGGAATTTGTCGGTTCCGCTCGATTCCGGTTGCCATCTTAACACTGTGAGGTCGGAAGAATCTCGCCTTCTCCTGCGTTTAAGTGATTAGAGGATCCAAAGTTTTCAAGTTTTTACTGAACACATAATTTATTATTTTCACATATATCAGCCTTAGATAAGAAAAAGAAAGAAGTCCATATTTCACCCTCAAATGTATTTATAGGGACACATAACCCCCGAAGTCAAAACCGTTTAATTTTGACCCAAAACTTTTTAATACCAGATAAATAACACCACTTAGCGGTTTCAGGGTTGACGTGGCACATTTAGAACGGTTTGGAGCGTGATTAGGCGAGTTTATCTTTTCTTACCGATGACGTGGCCATCTTAGCCCCTGTCATGCCCGGCGCCGCGGCACAAAATCTCGCCGCGGGCATTGACCCACGCCGCCACGCTCCAAGCCCCTGCTGCACGACGCCGCTGTCGCTAGCCCATGCTATACCAGTTGCATGCCACCGCCGACGCTCGCCCCTGCTGCTAGTCGTCGTCGCCCTTGTGAGCCCTGTTACACGCCACCGCCGCCGCTCACCCCTACTCTGAGCCCTACTGCATGCCGCTGCACCTGCCCCGAGCCGCAGCGCGCCTGGCCGGAGGGAGGGAGTAGGGGGGAGGGAGATACAGAGAGCCGCGCCTCTAGACCTGGGGGCCGAGCACGACGACGCGCTTTTCCTGCTCGTTCTTCTTCACTGCAGACGCTACGACGCCCGCACCGTCTCCAGCTGCAAGGCTCCCTCCTCGCACACCCGGCAAGGCGGCCAGGCAAGGCAAGGGAAGGAACGGACCAGAGGATCTGCAGGGGCCAGAGCACCGGCGGCGGCGGATGCTCATGGAGCTCCGAAAATGTTGGTATACGGTTACAGGAAAGGGAAATTTGGTCAAAGAGGGAGAAGTGCCGCATCAGAGGGTCAAAAACGTGATAAAAAATCCTAATCAGCACAAAACCGCCCGCCCTAAATTGGCAACATCATCCTGAAAACCACCTAATGGGACGATTTATCCGGCTTTTTGTGAATTTAGGATTAAAAATAAACGGTTTTTAACTTCAGAGGGTCATGCGTCGGCAGAGATACATATGAGGAGAAATATGAACTTTTTTCTTTTTTGAGAGGAATAGGGACTTCTTTCTGAGAAAACCCTTTTCCTGTTCCCTAAGCCGCAGCCCAGCTTCTATTTTCCACCTGGGCCTGGCCTAGGCACCTCCCTATTATCTCTCAACCTTCATCTCGGGCTGAAGCCCAGCACTGAAGCCATCATCACTCTCCCTAGCCCATCTGCTTACCAGGCAGATTTCGCTCAAAAAAAGGAAAAACCAGGCAGATACGGTCGAGCTGCCAAGCCAGCCCAAGCGAACTCCACACTATGACGGCGCTTCTGCGCCAACTTCCATGTTCAGAAAATTCTGAAGATCTATCAGGGTAGCAACTTAGTAGCTCATGACTCTCATCTCAAAAAAAGAAAAAAAATATCTCATGACTCATGAGCTTGCTGCTCGATCATGTTTGGTTTTATGGTCCAGTGAACTCTGTTTTAATTATGTGCCTGTTAGTGTCGAGTCATGTGTTGCTTCCGATTGTAATAAGCTTTATCTTAAGGAAGTGTCTATTTTTCAGTCGTCTAAAAAATAGTTATTTCTTAGTCAACAATCGTAGCCATCCAATGAGGATTTTTTTATTCATCGGAGTTACATTAATCTTACACGAACCTCAATAATTGAATCAAAAATTTGTTATCATCGACTAAAAAATAGTTATTTCTCGCCTAAGAAATAGCAAAACCGTTATCTTAATTAATTAGCTACCCTGTTCTAAAAAAAAACTTTTTACAAAAATTATTGCATGCAGCTCTGAAGGATTGTGCTGTGCCATCCTTGATTCCTTGCCTATTCAAGGGCTCGCATGTATTTTTTTTTTGTAGCCGACGAATGAAAATATTTCTGAATGAGAAATTGCAGCTGCGTAGTCGTTATCCATATGCACATGTAGATATGAGTATGGCTTATACAGTTATACTCATATCCTTCTACAGTCATCCGGCAGCGCCACCTACAGCCGTAATCTCATTCCAATTGTCTTAAGGTCTTGTTTGGTATTAGTATATTTTTTAGTAACCAGTGTTTTGGAATTTGAGGGTTTTGGGTGTTCATCGAAGACACTCAAAAACCCAAAACACAAGTGTTTTCTAAGAAACACTAGTTTGAAAAATGTTTTAATTTGATAAAAAATGAAGTGTTTTGTTGGGAAACTAAAAATAACCCCCCAAACTCTTCCTACCAAACAACCATTTAACTTGTGTTTTTCAATTTAGAGTGAATAATACACTAGAAAACACCCACAAAGCTGTGGTACCAAACAGGTACTAAGCTGCTTTTTTCTTCGAGAGAGCAATTCCGTTAAGCTGCTAGGTTGATTTGGAACCGTGCCCTACCGATCAAGGAAAGGGAAACCGGAAAGCCCAAACAACATGGGTCATCGAAGTTGAGATCTAAATGGGTCATATACCATGATAAAAAGCAGTTTCATTTGGAGAATACTTGGCCATGGCCCAGGTTGGTGTTCATGGCACTGCACCTATAAGGCCCTCGAGGCCTCAGCCAGCGCCACCTGGGCATTCTTGGCAGTCTAGACTGCGTTGATGGGTTGCATCCTAAGGAAACAATTCCTGCTATACCTATGTACAAGCATAACAAACCAATGTCAGTAATCTCAATCCCACGAAGCTTTTAGTTTTGTTTAGTATCTTTGTTATTTGTGTTCGTTCGTGTATCCTTTTGTACTTTGTCACTTGAATCAATAAAGTCAAAAATCATTGCTAAAAAAAAAACCCAATGTCAGTGATCTGAATCCCACGAAGAAAACCATCCCTCTTACGTAAAAAAAAAAGAGAATCCGAGAGCTTGGCTCGGATGCCTTGCTCTGCCGCCCAGGATCGATCCCCGGTTGGGGCGATTTTTGCGCATCTCACTGGAAATTTATTCCCTGAGAATCTAGTATGTGTGTAGTAGGTTGTAAATCTGTCTTGCGCACTAGAGACAGGGTGTGTGAATGTGTTTGTGCGTGAGTTCAGATATATACTAGAGCTGTGCTGTACAAGAAAGACCTAAAAAAATGGAGGATCCTAGGAAGAGACTAAAGAAGTTGATTACATATATTTTAATAGTCATTAGAAAACTTATGATGATAAAACTGGTCACATGTATTTTGTTTTAGAGCATCACTAGGCCCTCAGACACACTTCATCATGCCATTACGGTGAACAAAGAAATTCCTATAGTCGTACGTGCCTTGCGCGTGCCCTTCTACTAGTTTATCCAAATAAATAAGAAATAGTAGTTCATGGTTTCCATTAAAAAAACATGTTCTATGGATTGTTTGTTTGCCCTCTAAACTTTTTTATGATTTTTTTGAGGGAAAAATTAAGACATATATTAAATTAAATTAAATTATGTACATGGTGAAGATAGAAGTGCAGCTATCTAAAATTTCTTATCCATGCTTCTAAACATGTTTATGATTGATTTTTTTTCCTTTTGAAAGGAATTCTGATTGTTTTCTTAGAAAGTATCAATCTTAAATTTACTTCTACAGTCACAAAGAAGATGCGCATGCTTAGAAAATTGATTTGGAAGTGTCTATTTCTGAGTTGACCGGAAAATTCTTATTTCTACGTGGACAATCTTTCTTCATAATTGATTATCTAAAAACTGAATAGTTGCATGTTTTAGAAAATTGAGTGTAACTTGATTGAGAAATAACTATTTCTTATTCGACCTAGAAAAGAAAAATCCTAATTTAGTTTAGGATGCTCATACAGCTTTACAGAAACTATGAGGTTAGTTCAGTACTGCAACTTGTGTAGGTTTAGCATGATGTAGATTCTTTTTCTTGGACACATGGATCCTCGAGATGCAAACTGTGAAGCTTCAAACGATGACTTTAGAAGACTTTGGTGTAACTCTCGAGGTTTCCAGGTGTCTTTGTATGTTATTTTCCCCATTCGTATTTCTTCAGAGTCAGTCGTACCATGCATCTTTACTTAATGAATAAGCCTCCTTGGTCACAAAAAATAAAAAACAGACCATTGGGCTAATTGGTGGTAGCATATGTATCTCATTTTCTCTTTTCCATATAAGTGTTGATTGTCCTCTAAATTTCTTACCACTGATAAATTTTCCTCCAAAAAGGAATCTTCACTACAGTCATAATTTATATATCTCTTGTATTAGAAAGAATGGCTTAAAAGTAGAGAAAACCACAGAACACCCCCCCCCCCCCCCCAAAATAAATAAAAATAAAATAAAATAAAATAAAATAAAAACCGACCATTCTACTAGTGTTGTAAAGTACAAAATTATCTTTTAAGTTGATTTTTTAAATCTGTTAAACGTTGCGTCATGTCTAAATTGGGACTCTTTTGAGTTAAAAACGAGCTAGCTAGGCAGTCCTGGCTCAACTGGACTCACTTTTTAAACCGAACTACCCCAAAAGATGCCCAATTGCCCATACTCTCAGCTCTTTGTTTATTCCAGCTAAAACTGACAGGCCTGGACCTTAATTTTGAGCTCCACCGCCGCCACGCGCGCCGATCCACCCACTACTCCGGCCCAAAATGGACATCCCCGACCACTAAAGAGCGCCTGGATCGGAAGCATACCAAAGATAGTGGGTACACAATTGCAAATCCATCATCACCTTTTCCGCCGTTCTTGCACTAGACCAAGGTTAATTAATCAAATCAAATCAAATTACGACGGCCGGACGCATGGGTTAAGTAAGTGCTGGAGGGGCCTACGCATCGCAATTAAAGGAGAGGAGATCACGTAACGTATCCCTTCAGCCAGCAGCAGCCTAGGCGCTTAATTTGCTCGGCTACGTGATCCCTTCAACTGATCATGAAAGCAACTACTACGACTAGTAGTAATATTTTGCAAGGTCAATAAAGGGAGAGAAGGAAAAAGTGGCACCGGCCAAGAGGTTTCTATTTCTAGCTTGGTATAGCCCGTACAGTTTGAGGCAGGCGCCGCTAATGGGATATGATAGCGGCTTATAATCGGTAGGCCGGGTTTACATATGTTCTTATTGCGTGATGTGTACATGCATGAATCAACGTACGCCACGTACGTATAAATAAAGCGTGTTGCATTGCATGTGCCCATACATGTGTGTCGGGTGGCTACTGGCCAGCTAGCTGAGCACAATTAACCTGCTACGTACGTCTAGGCGCTAGAGCATTAGCAAAACTACTCGAGCTACAAAGTGCCATCGTGCTCAATTATACGTACGTACGTGTTGACTTAATTGTCGCCAACTTGACGCACCCGACAGTTCGTAACAGCGTTCTTTTTTCCACAATACATGAAAGTGAACCGGCCTTAAATTTAATACTGGGTTAAATTAATTTCCATCCTTCGATAAAATGATTAATTGATGGTATTTAATAAGTTAGAAGAAAATTTGTCAGAATTAGTTATCTAACATGTCGTGCGTATATAGTTAAGATTTTCCCAACAAAGCAACCTAATTAATTAATTTGCTAGGCATCAGGCGATAGATGCTGCAGTTTTCTCGAGTAGCTAGCACGTATTTGTCGGTAAGCTTGAAATTCAACATCGGCAGTCACATCGTCATGGTACGCTAGATTTGGGGTTGTTGGTCGAATGGATTTGTTCACAAAGAACGCCGCGCGCCTAAAGCCGGGGCGGGCGAGTCGGTTCATCATCTCAAAAACTCCCAACTTGGTCATCATCCTTAATTTTTTCATGGACCCACATATATATCTGCTCCATCCAAACCTATACTGCTTATCTGCATGGGAATCTTTTGGAGAGCAAAGGACACTCATTAATTAATCCCAATATCATGCATATATCATCCCCCTACACCGATTAAATTAATTCTAATTGCCTCATGACACCTAACAACATATCGTTGGATACTTAGTAAACAACGATACCTAGATTCTTCAACAATATATATTTTTTCCTATCCAATTCATGACCAAAAGGTGGCTGCGGAGCAAGTGTAAGACACTTGCGCAGCGTCAAAAGAGGTAAGCTATATATGCATGCATGACCTAACGATGCAAGGTCGGTGCTGTCAGCAATTGTTAAATAAGTAGCACTAACAAGTATATTAACCGGTTAACCACCACATCAACCAGGACACAAAAAGGAGTAACATAAGTTGATCCCAACAGTTCACCTAATGTAATTCTATTCTTATTAATAACAACTCACCCTTGACATCATTATATGTGTGTTAAGTTTATCTTGAGATGACAAGTTAATTAATTGTGTTTTATTGATCGACCGTTGATGAGACGCGAGGACATCGCGCCGTCGCCGTGGGAGCTATTTCGCGATTGTGCTGCTAATGATTGACAAATTGGACGGCTCGTCGGACATGACCTACGTTGTGAAAGGGATTGGCTCCGAATAGAGACTGACCGATGTAATCCAAAAGAGATTCCTGTTCTATTATTTTCTGTCCAAAAGCAAAATAGGAGAGATGGATTCCTTTCGGTAGGATTACTGGCATGTTTGATTAATATGTTGAGGGGTTATCAAGTCATCATGTTCTTAATTAATTTACATGTCAAAACATGCTGGTGTACTTTTGCTACAAAAACAAGTACAGTTGATACTTTTGCTTCGTCCAAAGACTTCTTCTTTTCCAAAACTATCCAATGAGAAGTATGTGCATGCATTATTATATATTTGAAATTTGTTGTCTGATGTATATGTGCGTACTGATCGATTAATAAAGATGCCATCATGAATTTGAGAATAAAATAAAGATAACTAATTAAGAGATATGTTCTTGTTAACTCTCTGAGTGATTATGAAAAGTAAATTTGACTTATCCCTAAATGGAGATTGATAACATATACATGTTCATGTGCTAAATCAGCAAAAATAACATTTCATAATCTTAATTTTTTGTGGCATCACAACATACAACATACCGCATACTCCCTCCTCTCATATTAAGTGCCGAAATATTACGTGTATATAGACGTATTGTAGTATATAGATACGTCCATTTTTAGACAAATTTGAGTCATTTAATATGAAACGGAGGGAGTATAATAATTTTTTCGAGCTGATCCATAATCACATTAGTTTCGATGTCTACTATGTGCGCTATAAATGTCATTTGAACAAAATATTTTATGCATAATAAGTGTCGTTGATTTAACAACTTTGTACTAAAGTTTTACTAAATCCGAGACACTTATTATGAATCAAATACAATATTAGTGAAGCCATCAAAGCAAGATCTATCTTTTTCGAAAAGGTATCGTAAGCAATAACATTAATTGACAAAAAAAGATAAACTTGTTTTGGACCACATCTACTCTAGCTAGATTGTCACGTAAGAGTGATACAAGAATATTTGCACCCCTTTTTGGCAATATATTAACACTCACTACTACGAAAACGGTCTATATGCAACGGCACATCCGTAACGGGTACGGCGCGACCGTTACTGATGAACAACATCAGCGCTGGTCGCGGCCGCGACCGTTACTGATGAACAGAGCGGGGTCTACCCGTCCCCGCCCAGCCATACATCAGTGGCGGTCACGCGAGGCGACCGCCACTGATGAACCATCATACCTCGCGAGATACATCAGTGGCGGTCGGTTAAGAGACGACCGCCACTGATGAACTAACGCGACCGTTACTGATGTACACCCTATTATCAGTAACGGTCGCCCAATTCCTGACCGCCACTGATGAGTGTCGCAGTTTAAATACGAAGAACAGAGCCGCAGCTGGTCGTGCCGCGCGTCGTAACGGACTAGCTGCGGCCCCTTCTTCTCCGGCGATGGCGAAGCCCTGCTCGAACGCGCCATGGCCACCGGCGAGCCCCCAGGTAGCGTCTCCTCCCTCTCCCTTCCTCCCCTCTCCCCCCCGCGCCGGCGGCCGTCGTCTCCATGGCCGGCGGCCGTCGTCTCCGGCGAGCTCCGATCTTCGAGGCCGAAGCTTCCCTCTCCCTTGCGAGCTCTCTCTCCCTCCCGATCTGCCTCGCCGGCCTCCAATTTCTCTCCGAAGTTTCCCAATTTCAAATATTTGAGCTCCGGTCGCCGGCCAAAATGCGGTCTCCTCCTCGTCGCCCGGAGCTTCCCTCTCCCTCTCGAGCTCTCTCTCCCTCCCAATCTTTCTCGCCGGCCTCCAATTTCTCTCCGAATGTCTCTAATTTCAAATTTTTAGTTAGCCCCGGTTAATTAACACCTTAATCCCCTTGTCAATGATTAGGCTAACTATTTTGCTTTGTTTGTTTTCTTGTGTATTGTGTTGTATATCGAAGGACCGTTCTTGGATGTACGCCAAGGAAAGAATCAATGCG
This sequence comes from Brachypodium distachyon, assembly GCF_000005505.3. Taxonomy (NCBI): domain Eukaryota; kingdom Viridiplantae; phylum Streptophyta; class Magnoliopsida; order Poales; family Poaceae; genus Brachypodium; species Brachypodium distachyon. The sequence continues at coordinate 6,014,370 of NC_016135.3, forward strand.
TTGTTCATGTCGCAAATGTGGAAACACATGCATGATGAAGCCTGAAGATGTTCAGATGCACGTGCTGGCATCGGGTTTTGTGGAAGGTTATTCTCGCTGGACTTGTCATGGGGAGGATGCGGTTGATGTCGGTAGCGGTAGCGAAGATGATGATGTCCCGTGGTATGATCTGGCGAATGATTCCGAGGAAGAAATAAGGGTCGGTGAGGAGGCTAATGTGGAAGGTGAAGGAGCTCCACATGGAAGGATTGCCGAAATGCTAGATAACCCGTACCTACGGGACCAGCTGGAGGACCCCGAAGATGAGGCAGAGTCTGCTCAGTTCAAAAAATTGTTGGAGGACGCAAACACACCGAAGATGGTGGACCCCGAAGATGGTGGAGCTGGCGAAGAAAACAACGTGCTCGAAGTGACGCTCGAACTTTTGAAACTGAAGGCAGCATCATGCTGGTCAAACAAGGGCTTCACGGACTTGTTGAGTTACCTTGCTTCGTTTTTTCCACAGCCAAACAAGTTGCCCAAGAGCACATACGAGGCGAAAAAGATTACATGCCCGCTTGGATTAATTTCCTGAAACATCATTCATGTCCAAACGACTGTATGGTATACATTGGAGAGTACAAGAACCATGAGAGCTGCCACATATGCGTGTTGGAAATATGCCCTAGAGGCAATCATGTATGATGTAATTCTCAATGTATTTATAAATATTATTAAGTTGTCCTTGTTTAAACATCTGATATGTATCATTGAATATGTGATTTGATTGTGGAACTATGTATTCATGTTGTTCATACTAAATTGTCCTTAGTCATTGAGGTTCTGCTGGACACATAACCTAAACTAATGTGAAAGTTGGCTGATGACTCGGTTCCACTTGTCATGGGCATGGTGATGTCATTCCAGCTTACACGGACTCGGCTAAAAAGTTTAGCGAGTCGGACTGACCCATATTGAGATGCAACGAGTAGGTCGTCATTTGCATGTCTCAATCAATGTAATCCTTAGACCTGAGGTTATCGCACAATCCGAGTTGTGGATCACCAACTTAGGTTTTGTCAAACGTTGTTCCGTAACAGGACAGTTATAAAGGCAGAGTTCGGGTTGACTGAGAATCAAGCTGTGTGATGTGGATAACCAAGATGGGATTTTGCCCCTCCGACTGGAGAGATATTCTCTGGGCCCTCTCGAGTGATATGATTCGGGAAGCATGGCCATGCGCGACTTGGTTAACTGTTAACCGGGTCGATCGACTAAGAGTTAGTCGGATGAATCGTATATCACAGATCGAGAAGAGAGTTGAACTATTAAAGGGATGACGATTAATCGCCTATAGTTTGACAAGGTATATCGTGAGGCAAAAGGGACTAAGACGTATGTCACATTGGAAGGTACGTCGTCATGACTCGATGGTACTTGGGAGTCGGCACGTTCTGCTAGGAGCCGCTACCGATTGATCGATTGAGAGTCGGACTCCAATCGTTTCCAAGTCGCCATGAGCCTGCGGGGTCACACACTTAAGAGCGGGAGCAAGTATTTGGTCGGGTTGGACCCGAACTGGAATTGGGCTGACAATGCGAGTTGGACTCGCAGAGTGGATGGGCCACAAGTGCTGGAGCCCACTTCCACTCGGTATATAAGCAGGGGCGTGGGATGCCTAAGGGGCACGGTTTTTCCACTCTCATGCGTTGAGAACCCTAACCCCATTCAGTCCAACCGTCGCACCGGACTTAGCAGTCCGCCGTCGGAGCTCCTCCTCGCACGTGTGGATAACGGCAGAGGTGTTGTACGTTCAGCACTTCGACGATCGCGGGATGGGATCGGCTGGATCGGATCGAGGGACTGCACTGCATCAAGGCGCCGCATCGATAATCCGCAACTGCGTGTCTAGTGGTAATCCACGTGGCCTTCTACCTCGGCTAGATCTTGGGAGTTCGCGTAGGAAAAGTTTTTTGTTTATCTCTACGCGCCCCTTCAATGCGGTGCATCGAGATACAAGATGAAAAACGCCAGAGCTGGCGAAAACGATGGGGAAGAAGTGATGAAAGGCAGGCCGACAAAGACTGTCTGGTATCTTACGGCAGGTGGCCGAGTTGAGCGTTGGATGCAGAACATTAAGGACACGAGGTATCTCGTCTATCACGATCCGGCACAGGCTGCATTCGATCATGACGGGCACTACCGTGTGGAGGAAGTTGGGGTCCTAAGACACCCTGCCGATGGGACTCAGTGGAGGAACTTCGACACGGCATTTCCTGATTTCGGGGCAGAGCCCAGAAACCTGAGGCTCGGTCTCAGCACTGACGGGATAAATCCTTTCGGAAACATGAACAACAAGCACAGCACGTGGCCAGTAATCTTGTTTGTCTACAACCTTCCTCCATGGTTAATCATGAAGAGAAAGGACATCCACATGTGCATGCTCATACATGGTCCAAAGCAGCCGGGAGCTGACCTAAATGTGTATCTGCAGCTAGTCAATGATGAGCTGAAGCAGCTTTGGAACCCTGGCAGAGTGGTTCGGGATGCAAACAGGAGGGAGTACTTCATGATGAGAGCAGCGCTTCTGACCTGCGTGCATGACTACCCCGCGAATGAAAATACTTCATGCCAGATGACACATGGCTACAAGGCCTGTACAAAGTGCGGGAAAAACACGACATCGGAGAAGTTGCCCGCTTCATCCGAAAGTGGTTGGATGCTAAAGACCCTTGGGGGGGAGTACAAGGAAAGGTTCAATGGGAAGACGGAGCACGGGACAGCGCCGGAGGAGAAGTCTGGTATGCAAATCCTCAAAATTGTAAACGATCTTGAGGTTGTCCCTGAAAAGATTGCTGCGAAGAAATATAAGGAACCTGAAGGCGCCGTGTGGAAAAGGAGGTCCGTATTTTGGGACCTGGAGTACTGGGCATATTTAGAATGCCACCACAGCATATATGTCATGCACGTGGAGAAAAATGATGCGACATCGTGCTGGGGTTGCTGATGAACATTCCAGAGAAGACGAAAGATGGACCCAATTCACGGAAGGACCTGGAACTCATGTCTATCAGAAAAGAGTTGTGGGGCAAAGATCAAGTGTCGACATCCGACAAGAATGGTTTCGCGACGGTGACCACGCGGTGTCGTCTTGCATGTCACAACCTATACAAAGACGAGTTGCATAGGATGTGCCAGTGCCTGCAGGGCATTAAAGACCCATCGAACTACTCGTCGAGCATCAAGCATCTAGTTGACATGAAGAGTCACAAGCTATCTGGCATGAAGTCTCACGACAACCATGTCATACTAACTCGGTTACTTCCAGTCGCATTCAGAGGTATCATGGAGGCGCACGTAAGGGAGACAATCATGAAGCTTTCTGACTTCTTTGACAGCATATCGCAGAAGTCAATTACCGTTAGACGATGCTAGATACTGAAGGATAGTATGATACAGATTCTGTGCGAGCTCGAGATGTTCTTCCCTTCATCATTCTTCGATATCATGGTCCATCTAATGATCCACATATGCGATGAGATCTTGTCCCTAGGGCCTTCGTTCCTGCATAACATGTATGGCCCTGCACATGGAACAACTGTGAAATGAAAACCCTAAAAGAGGAGAAGTCTGGATCCACTGGGAGCACAATAAAACATTCGCAGCGTGGTTGAAGAATTTTTGGTACGGCAGGGAGACGACCAATGTATCAGAAGAGACGGTTGCATGTTTGTCACGTCTCTACTTGGCAATCATATGCGATCAACGGCTATAACTTCTACACTGCGTCTCAGGACCGTAAAAGCACGTATCAAAATAGGGTGTAGTCATGACTTCTAAGACCGCGACCGAGGACAACAGCAAAACCAAAGCGTTCTTCGGCGTTATCGAGGAGATCTGGGAATTGGAGTATTCGATCACAAAGATCCCAATGTTCCGTGTAAGATGGACCAAAGGTGACAAAGAAGAAAGTCACGTGTTCACGACGATGGTGCTACCTCCTGAGATCCCTCGTGAACAAGTTGACGTGAGAAAAATCCCGGCAAAAGAGAAACCATGGGCCTTTGCTAAACAATGCAAGCAGGTATTCTACATAGACGACCCGGCAAATAAAGGCCGCGTCGTAGTAAGAAGAGGGAAAAGAAGCATTGTTGGAGTGGACGGAGTTACTTCACAAGAAGAGTACGAAGGTTTTCATGATCCGACGACCGCCGCAGATGACAAAAAAGCGGAACGCACGATAGTAACGAGGAAAAGGAGAGGGAAAAGAAAAAGTGATGGGAGCGAGAGCGAGAAAATACCACAAAAACCCTACCTTAGAAGCAATTCTGCGAGGAGTCAAGTTATGACTTACCGAAGGAAGGAGAAGCACTAGTAGTCACATTGTAAAATGTACTCGTACTGAATCTTAATGCAAACTTTGTACTAAGTGAAATTATGTGTTAAATTTGTATGCATGTGATGAATTTTTTGAATTTAATGTAGCACAAATACTAAAGAAATACAACTGCCCCAACAAGCATAGTAGCACATCAGTAACGGTCAACTACTATGCGATTGTTACTAATGTGTAGGAGAACATCAATAACGGTCGGTCGCTCTGTCGCCCGTTACTGATGTAAGCACATCAGTAACGGTTGCTGAGCCGCCCGCCCATTACTGATGTGTAGGTGATCATTAGTAACGGTCGCGCGGTTGTGTGACTGCCACTGATGTGCTTCGGCATATAAAAGGAGCGGCCGAAACCCTATCCCGTTACTCTACTCGCCTGTGCGTCGCTTTCCTAGCAGACCGGCAGTGGGCGCTCCTCCTCCCCCGGGCGAAGCCCTGCCGGATCTCCGCGCCGCCGCCGCCGTCAACCTCCTCCGTGCCGTCAACCTCCTCCGCTGCCCCGAGCCCGACGCCCCTGACCTGACGCCCTCCGACCGCCACCCTGCGTCGCCTCGTCCGCGCCGTCGACCCCACGCCTGCCGTCCTTCTCCTCTGTGCCGTCGACCCCGAGCCCGAGCGGCGTCTCCCTCCTCCCCGAGAGCCGCCACCCCGCCGCCGTCGACCCTGAGCCCGAGCCCGCCGCCCAGCACCTCGCGTCATCGTCCTTTCCCGGGCGCCGCCACCCCGCGCCGCCGTCTCCCTCCTCCCCGAGCGCCGCCCGCCGTCTCCCTCAACCACAGGTGCGCGCCTCTGCCTCCTTCTCCTCTCCTTCTCCTCTGCCTCCCTCCCTCTCCTCTGATTTAGGGTTAGGATTTAGAATTAGCAAATTAGTTGTTGTTGTTAGGATTAGGGTTAGCAAATTAGTTGCTGTTGTTAGGACTAGCAAATTAATATGCTGTTAATTTAGCATATTGTAGCATTGTTGAGTGTGTCAAATTAGTTGCTGTTGTTAGGGTTAGTGTTAGTGTTAGAGTACTTTAGGGTTAGCAAATTAATATGCTGTTAATTTAACAAGAGCTAACTGAATAAGACAATGTTGCTGTTAGGATTAGGGTTGCTGAATACTGCTGCTGCTGCTCCTTAACTTAATTTAGGGTCAGACAATTTCATAAAAGAACATGCTGCTGCTGATTAACTGATTTTTTTTAGCAATGTGAAGTGTTCATTATTAGATTATTAGATGCTGTCATATATACATGTTGTTTTATATGCTATTTTGGAGAATTTAGTAATGAATTGCGGGCCCGACCATCATGTCGGGTCATTGGAGAAGGGGCCGGCCATCGTGCCGAGGGGGTACATATGCGGGTGGGTTTTTTATGCAGGTTTCGAGCTCCTAGTAGAGAAAATTTGCTAGTTTTTTAGCATAGGTCATGCCAAAATTTTTGGCCGATATATTTTGATGGTTTTGATGGCATAGGTACGAAATAGGAAAGAGTAGCCAGAAATTAGTTCTTGATCGGGAGGAGGTAGATCGTGTTGATGAAGAGTCTTCATCGGGAGAGCAAATTGCCAGCTTTGGCTCAAGTAGCTCTCGTTCAGAAGAGCGCGACAACGAGCGACGGGTGGAAGAGAGTAACCCACAACCAACTAAAACTGCCGCTAAGAAGCCAAGGAAGAAGATGCCGAGGGGGAGCCACAACTTGAAGGAGTTCTGTGACGTGGTCACCCGGCACTCTGAGAGAGGCCGCCCTGAGTCGCCTGAGAGGGCACAAAAGGCCTTCGCAACGACCTGTGGAGCCTTTGCATGTAAATATTGCAAGATCACCGGCGAGTGGAGTGACATCTCCGAAGTCGTTATAAACACGTGCATCGCAGATGTTGCAAGGAGGTTCCAAGTCACTGACGAGTGGCGCGAGCGATTCCTAGCGTTCGTCAACATAGCAGTGCGCAATGGACTTGCTAATTGGAAAACCACCGCTAGAAAGTGGATGGACAAACCGTATGAGATCATCAAGAAGAAATGGCCGTCGATAACTGATGAGGCCGAATGGGACAAATTCAAGAAGGAATCGTCTGACCCTGCCTTCATTACGAAGAGTGAACGTATGAGGGCGTTGCGCGCGAGGAAGCCCTTGAACCACAGGCTAGGGAGTGCAGGGAAAGAGGGGAAGAAGAAGGTCTAGCGCAAGCAGGACCGAATTCTCAAGGCGGCAGGCAGGGTGCCTCCAGTGCATGACATGCCGGAGGACCAACATGCTAGAGAATATGCACGTCAGCACATGACACCAGAGGAGGGGGCGGGCATTGAGCCAATGCAGCCGCCTGTTAAAAATTTTACGGTAAGAGTTCACGTGCATTAATTTGTTTTCGGCGTTAATTAGGACACTCCTGATCCATATAGACTCATGCCCTATCTTATATGATAACATGAAAATGCCCACAAATGGGAGGAGAGCAAGAGGTCAGAAACATCCGACAACTCCGTGCAGAGCAAGAGGTGGGAGTCGGCTGTGACCGCCTGCTTGCAAAAGGCGGAGCACACGGGCCGTGTTCTAGGGGAAGGCGAAGGGGCCTGCAGGGATGATTATTTTCCGCCTGCTCCGAAGTGAAGCAGGGTCCAGAAAAAGCTCTCCACTTCTGCTGAAATAATAGAACAAGCTAAGGCGGAGGCACGAGAGCAGGCATCTCAAGAGGTGTCACGAGAATATGCAGTCCAAGCCGTCCATCATTTGGTGTCGGCGTTGGCCAAAGACCACCCCGCCCTTGACGCCATACTCGGGGGAGGAGTGGAAGGTTTGAGGAACCTCCTTCCTCCTCTTTCTCCTCTTCGCCCGCGAAAGAGCACCCCGCTGAAGAGCAGCACCGCCGCTGACACACGTATGGACGACGAAGACACCTACAACCCAGGTTACAGCCTGGCTCCTAGCATGGACAACAGCCCCGCTAGCCAATCGGACCCAAGCGAGGGCATCCGGGATAACGATCCGGGTCCGAGCGACAACATCCTTGTAAGCATACTTTTCAAACTTTTTTTCACTCCTTACCTTCATGAATAAAGATCTTACACACATATGCCTTCTTCTTGTTATGCGCAGGCACCGACGAAGTGTCGTATCCACGTAGACAAGCCTGGGAAGCCTGTAGGCGCCATTGGCCACCTGATGCCCAGGCAATCACCACCACTGGTGCACGGCATTCTTATGAACGACGCACAAGTGAGTGTGATGGTGGACTCCGTCGTCGAGGAGCATCGTGATTATGCTATCCCGCTACCTCCGGAGGAAGGCGTGGATATCCTAGGCGGTTGTCCAAACTACCGCATTATGTGGCCTAGGAGCTTGGTATCTCTCTACAACCAGCGATGACCCTCTATGACTCCATCTCCCTCCGCCCACAAAGGTACTTCTCAATCGCCGCTCGGCCTTTCCCCTAGGATACTTCCTCCTGTCCATGCCGGCGGAGATGAAAAGCGGGCAATGTCGATGCCTCCACGGCTCAAAGATAGCCAGACCACAGGGTCGGCACCGGCTGGAAGCGTCCCTCCTACCTTCTCTCTCTTGGGTGCCGCTGAGTCCATGGGTGGCCGCAACATTGATGACAAGTACAAGGCAGAGGAGCAGAAGGCATGGGACAATAAGAGGAGTCATAAAAAGAGGGGACACGGCGGCAAGACCATCAAGGAGTCCTCCAATGTCACTCAAGATGAGATGCACTATGTGTCGGACATAACTGGAGTTTGGGAGGACAATAGGCCTGACATTCCCATAAAGAACCCTCGTCAATGCCAGAGATTCGAAGACGGATCCTATTTCGTGGCTAGGGAGTTTGACCGGGTGCTTATTTACTATCCTGGAAGACCGATGGTCGCCGAAGATTCCCTGCATGCCGTGTCCAGAGAGATGCAAGAGCTTCATCAGTTTTACATGCAAGCATCAGCTGGTTCTCAACAGCATGCCCAACAAATCAATGTTCGAATTCCACGAGACTATGGCTTCTTTGACCAAGAAACCGGGAACATTCAGAAACGTCCTATCACCTTTGGTGTGGAGTTCAACGAACTATTCCACCTCTTCAACCGCCAAAAGCTTGATATCAAGCTCTTAAGGCTGTGGTCTGCCTATCAAATAAAAGAACTGCGGCGAATGAAGGTCAAAAAAGTAGCCATTTTAAACCCCGCGATGTTCAACTACGGTGACATCGGTCTTGAGCCAGAAAAGGATCACTCAAGAACCCTGGCATCTAAATACTTGGTGGCATGTCTTGAAAAATACACGGACCACGACTTTATCCTCTTCTTCCTTAATTTGGAGTAAGTGCAATTTTATATATGAAACCTTTTGTTTTTTCTAATTCAGTCTTTCCTTATACACCCTTAGATACTAAAGTTTGTTTCTTTTGAAAACAGAGACCATTGGGTGACACTACTCATTTTTTTGCATTGGTCCGTGGTGTATTACTTCGATTCACTACTTCCGAAGAAGGGTGTTCGAGGTCGGTTCTGAAAACCCATCAAATCACTCATTAACACTGCCTGGAAAGTGGCGACCAAGGAAAAACTAGGTGGTAAAGGCTATAAAGACGAGCCTCACCACAACCACAGGTTCCATTGCCAGCAACAGCCGTCCAGCAGTGTGTTCTGTGGCTACTACTATTGTCACATCCTTATGGAGAATTCTAGCATGTTCAAGCCTGAGTGGAAGGGGTCAGTTGCGGTGATGGAAGAGAATTGGCGGCCCCAGATGACAATGGGACACCGACCTAAATGGGTTGTGTATAACATTCAAAGGAAGTTCGCCCATCTCATCAACAATGAGGTCATCAAGCCTAGTGGGGACTTCTACGAACGCGTGGAACAAGTGGTGTCTAGGATTCACCCACAGCAATAGCATCAAACTTGAAATGAGATACGTTTGTATTCTTTATATTCTTTTATGAAATTTTGACACTTTGTAATCAATGTCGTGAAATGAGATACATTTGTATTCTTTATATGCTTTAAATGATGCGGCTTTATATACATTTGTATGCTTTAAATGATGTGATGTGATGTGATGCGGCTTTATATGTATTTTTCTGTGCTGTGATGTGATGTGTTGTGCTGTATATATTATTCTGTGTATTTCCTGTATATTTTCTGTGATTTTATACTTTTTTTAAATACCGAAAATGTATCAGTGTCGGTCGCTCGACCGACACTGATGTGGCAACGCGACCGTTACTGATGATATATACATCATTAACGGTCGGGTCGGCCCACCTGCCACTGATGATATTACTGATAACGGCGGCTTCGAACATTACTGATGTTGTTTTTTGACCGTTACTGATAAGCCTTTCTGTAGCAGTGACTTCACATTCATATTTATTCATATAAATAGACAAATGGTGAACTCTTGTTTGAATAAAAAAAATGAGCCCTATTTGTACGTATCCGTTATAGGCATCGACTCTAAACCCACCTTCTTGGCTCTTTCGGTCGTCCAGTACGTCGCCCTGAGCTACAGTGCATATTTCTGCTGATCCGAGCACACATACCTTTAATTGGATTGATTTAATCATGCATCATGAGCAAAATTTGCAGCGCCTTGCTTCTATGTGCGATATACAGTATGCACCGGTTCCTCTTTGGTGATAACGACACGAAGCATTCCCTTTGAAGCTAATTAAGTATACGCATCTATGTAGGTCCCCATCACATGGCGCCCAAAGTTAGATCCAACCATCACATTATATTCACATGGTCTTTTAAGCAACATATAATTAACATGCCGACGATCGATGTGACCGGTTTGAAGTTAACAATGGCTGCCTCCGTCTGAATCCGACAGAAGTGCAGTGATAGGAGGTTATTCGTGAAGACTATTCATTGATAAGCTAATTTTTTAGGTTGCCGACGTACGGTTAAGCAATGGTCCACGAGAGAATACAACGGTACATAAAGGTGCTTTGCGACCGATTTTTAGGTTATATATACACACCTAATGAGGATAATATTTATATGTATACGTACTACGTAGCCACTTCTAGAAAGTCCTTTCTTAGGAATCAACGTAGCAATGATCCCAAAATTAAGTTTATACAGGGGTAGCTGGCCTGTTTGAAGCTGAGCAAAGAGAGCCATCAAATCAGATTTAATAAAGTTCGAGGAAAACTGATAGAACTCCGCAGGAAAACCATCAGGACCGAGCACTTTGTTATGTTTCATCTGGAAGATGGCATCATGCACTTCCTGCTCGGAGAATACCGCCACGTGAATGGCATTCTCTGCCGCAGAAAGTTGAGGTTTATCATCAACTTGGGATTCCACCAGGGAGAAAGAATTCAGTTCCAAAGCTCCAAATAATTTCTTATAAAATTCAGAGATATAGAGTTGAAGATTAGCCTGCCCTGTGATGGTCCCTTTGTCCTGCTCAAGTTGAAATATCCTTTTCTTTCTGTGCTTCCCATTAGCAATAAGATGGAAGAATTTCGTGTTATTCCTCCCTCCTGTATGTATTTAACTTTTGCCCGCTGGGCCCATTTCGAATCCTCATCCCGTCGTAGCTTAGATACGAAATCATTAGCATCCCTCAACGTGGCCCGTTCAGCCGTGGTGAGATCAACGGATTCGGCTTTAATACCAAGGTCATCGATAATTTTAAGAAGACGGTCAAGCTTCTTTTTATATTTGCCACTTAGGTTCTTAGCCCACCCACGAAGGAAACGACGTAAGTGTCTAATTTTATTCTGCCATCTCTCAATGGGTGTGCGACCCGAAGTCACCGAGGCCCATTCAGCCGCAATTATGTCATATAAACCTTCCTCAGATGACCAAGAGAGCTCAAAAGAAAATTGAGCACGATTTCCTAAGTGAGCCTGATCGCCGGAATCAATAAACAGTGGTGTATGGTCGGACCCCGAGCGGGTCAACGCATGGATTGACACCAAAGGGAACTTATATTCCCAGCCAAGACTTGAAAGTACACGGTCCAACTTCTCGTAAGTTGGAACCTGGCGTCTGCTAGCCCAAGTAAATTGCCTGCCCGAAAGAACAATCTCTTGCAAGCCCAGACTTTCAATAATGGCGTTAAAAATAAAAGGCCACTTAGCATTAAAACGGTCGATGTTTTTTTCCTCCCGGCGATGAGTAATATTAAAGTCTCCTCCAACCAGCATAGGCAGAGTTTTAGCCTCACATATACGAACCAATTCGGCTAAGAACTCGGCTTTGTGCTCATTTTGGGCAGCCCCGTAAACTGGCACCAAAATCCACTCAAAGCCATCCTCTTTAGAGCGAAGGTGAAATTTGACACAGTAATCTCCAGTATCGACCCGATTGACATGAAGAGAACTAGTGTTAAAACCAACCAAAATGCCTCCTGATCTACCGTGGGGCGGTAAACAATACCAAGCAAAATCAAGACCCCCAGCCAAATGGCGTAAAAAAGGGTTGGAGAAATTAGATCTCTCGGTTTCCAATAAAGCTATAAAATCCAGCCGTAAATCTCTAACCGACTCCTGTATAAATCGATGCTTAGCTGGGTCACGAAGGCCATCGCTGTTCCAGAAAATTCCTTTCATCAAAAAAAATTCTTTGGCTTTTTTACTCTAGAACTACGACGAACAGCGGACATGTCATAAACTTTCTTCCGTCGAGTTCGTGTGACTTTCACACGACGATCCGCATGATTTTCCTCAATATATCCAGCAAAATTATCTATATCAGTATAGAGATCGGAAATTTTCGAGACAACTAAACTATGCAAATTCTCATATCCTTATCCGTCTCACCCACATTCCTACGAAGTAAAGTAACAGCCCTCTCTATTTCCACATCTTTTAGAAGATTAACTGACTCGGAGACGGACTGATCAGACGAACCAAGTGAGACCCCAATACTATTAAAGTTGCTACTAATCGCATTGCGGGGATCGCTAACCAGGTGGTTAGCCCGACTCAAACGGCATTTATGCCTGGATGACACATCTTAGAAGGTGTGGTTGGTCTTCATGAGACCATACATGAGCTTCATCGGAAGAAAATTGATGGGGTGCTTTTTAAAATTGAGTTTGAGAAGGCCTATGATAAAGTCAAGTGGCCGTTCCTACAACAAGCGCTCCTCATGAAGGGATTCGACCCAATGTGGTGAAACTGGATTTCGCAATTTGTCCAGGGAGGGAGTGTGGGAGTCAAAGTTAATGATGATGTGGGTCATTCCTTTCAAACTTGCAAAGGATTGAGACATGGCGATCCTTTGTCCCCGATCTTGTTTAATATTATTGCGGATATGTTGGCCATCCTAATTTCTCGTGCCAAGGAAGATGGACAAGCTGGAGCTCTAGTTCCTCATCTCGTTGAGAGAGGTGTCTCTATTCTTCAGTATGCGGATGACACGATTATTTTCATGGAACACGATTTAGCGAAAGCCGTTAATATGAAATTAATCCTTTGTATATTTGAACAACTTTCTGGTCTTAAAATCAATTTCCATAAAAGCGAGATTTTTTGTTTCGGTAATGCCAAAGATGAGGTGCTTAGCTACAAGCGCATCTTTGGATGTGAATCTGGATCTCTCCCGTTTCGATATCTGGGAATTCCAATTCATTTTCGCTCGCTTCTTAATAAGGAATGGAAATCTGTAGAGGATCGCATTGAGAAACAATTGGACTGTTGGAAAGGGAAGTTGCTGTCCTACGGTGACCGCCTAACCCTCATTAATTCGGTGTTGACTTCTATGCCCATGTTTATGTTATCCTTTCTTGAGATTCCCATTGGAGTTTGTAAAAGATTGGATTTTTACAGATCTCATTTCTTTTGGCAATCGGACGAGCATAAGCGCAAGTACAAATTGACCAAATGAAATATTATTTGTCGCCCCAAAGATCAGGGGGGCTTGGTCATTGAGCTTCTGGAGTTTAAAAATAGATGCCTCCGCAGCAAATGGCTGTTTAAGCTACTTAACGAGGAAGGTATGTGGCAAGAGATGCTAGGAAATAAATACCTCCAGAATAGCACTCTTTCCCAAACGCTGGCCAAACCGACTGACTCGCAGTTTTGGAAGGGCCTCATGCATGTTAAAGATCATTATTTTAATCGCGGGTGTTTTATCCTTGGGGATGGGACTGGAATTCGTTTCTGGGAAGACACTTGGCTTGGCACTACGCCGCTCGCCTACCAATATCCATCCCTATACCGCATTGTTCAGCATAAAAACATTTCTGTTGCCGCGGTTTTTCAGACGATTCCTTTGAATATTCGCTTCAGATGAAATCTCATTGGGGATAAATGGATAAGATGGTTGCACTTGGTCCAGCGGCTTATGACGGTTAATTTGTCGACTGACCCGACAGATTTGTTTGGAGTCTTACTCCCTCGGGCGTCTTTTATGTAAAGCCTATGTACGCGGACTTTATGGATGGGCAAACGGTTTTTCGTCGAAAATATATTTGGAAGTAAGATTCCCTCCAAATTCAAAAAATGTATGTGGTTCTTAGATCGGCAGGTTATTTTAACTAAAGACAATCTTGCGAAGCGGAATAGGCAAGGGAGTTTAAAATGTTGCTTCTGTGATGCTGATGAGAACATTCAACATCTTTTTCTCTCCTGCCTTCTTGCTCGTATTATTTGGCGCATCATTTTTATTACTTTTAATTTTCCACCCCGACAACAATTACTAATTTTTTTGGTAACTGGCTTAATGGGGTAGAGAAAAAACTTAAAGCTCATATGCGGATGGGAGTTTCGGCTTTCTGTTGGGCTATTTGAAATTGCAGGAATGATGTGGTTTTTAATCGATCCAGGGTTTGCAACTTTTTGCAGGTTATCTTCAAAGCTACGCACTGGATCCGTCTTTGGGCTTTCCTGCTCCCTGTGCACCTGCGGAGACTTATGAATATTGGATGTAACCGGCTGGAGACGGTATCTCGGGATATCTTCAACCGGGCTGGCTGGCGGTGTAGTAGACGCCTTCAATTATATATTCGTCATGATTGATGTTTTTAGCTGGCTTATTTTTGTATCCACGATCGCTTGTCGATGACTTGTAACACCTACTCTTTATAACTTTGCAATAAAAATGGTTGGGTGCATCGATTGATGCAGAGGCCAGGGTTTCCACCCCTTTTCAAAAAAAAAACTTCTAGAAAGTCCTATAGATTAATTAGTTTTTGCAAGCAAAACTTAGTCCAGATATATTTCTTCTTTTCAGTCTACGCGGACACATCGACTCGTTAGCAGAGATTTAAAAGAACTAAAATTACAAGTGTGTATTGCATTATGAAAGTATGGGCACTTCGATTGAAAGTTTTGCCAGCATATACATAGTAGCAAAAGACCCGTGCGTTGCAACGGAACAGCGAAAATTGTATCAAAACGTTAAATTAAATATTGATGTGTTTCATGAGCACACATGTATACAACGATTTTATGATATGTTTATTTTAATTCGTAGACTATACTTTGGTCTCTTTCTCTTTTGCACATGTTTATTTCTATATTCCGTGTAAAGAGAAAGTGACACATGTTGAAGTCTTTTGCTCTCATTTACACCACACTTGAAAAGTCTTGTGTGAGTGTTTTTCAACTTTTTTGCTGAATTCATGAAGTGATTCTCAATATAATCATGAATAATGAAGAACACGTAGCAATGATAACGTTTATCACTTCCATCCCAAGCTGCTCGACCTCCCGTGTGATGATGATTTAAACAACAAGCATCGGTATATCGATCAAGACAGCAAGCAACAACAGCCATCACATAAAGCAAACGGCAGTATAAATTTTTTCTTAATGGATCATTGTCCTGCTCTCCTATTACTTCTACTCCGTACTTTATTTCTCAAATCTCTTTTCCCAATTTCTCTCGCTCTCCCTCTGACTATCCTCTCCATCCACTCTGAGTGCAAACTTGTCCTCTCCCCGTCCCGATTCATCCCGCTACCGAACATCGCGTCGACATTATATAGCTGATTTAGCTGTAGGAAAGAAAAGGTAGTTTTGATGAGGTGGAGAAAAGAGAGTGAGAAAAAATATAAACTGTACGTAGTTTTACATACAATCTTATAGACAATTTATATACAATTTACATACAATCTGTACTGTCCTTAGTGCATTTGGATGACTTAGTCACTTGGGCATTTGGGTCGTGGCTGACGGAAGTGCATCTTCGTGATCATCTGCTCAGCTTATGAGAAGTAGAGCCCACACAGCACCTCCACGGCCCCATACGTCAGTTGCTTTATGGGTAGAGACAAACTCGGTGCATGTGTACCACCGGACGTGGCAGCCCGTGACCGGTCAACCTTGACCTGGTGATATTGACTGGTCAACCCTGACATGGCATGCAGGGAACGCGCAGGCACTAGCAGCTGCCGTACGAGTATAAAACAACGGCGGATCCTCCGTTAAAAAAGGATTTCGTTTCGCGTGGAGACACCGGGAGGACGCGCGGCCAAATGATTCAGGTTACTCACGTAGTCACGTTGCCTATATTATTTCTCATCACGAAATCATTGCTTACTCACCACTAGGCGGCAGCAACCAAGTTCCTAGTTTCATCGATCAGAAAGGGGGTCGATGGCCTTCCCGTGCCTGGTGACGGTGATTATCAGGGTATTCTTTGACACTTCTTAGTTCAAACAAATAAACTAGTTTTATAAAAAGTTATGTCATTTTTAAATTTTAGTTCATTTGGTTGAACTAAGAAGAGTCAAAAGGTACCCTGATAGTCACAAAGTTGCAGGTCTACCCATGCCTCTGTTTTTAAATTTTTGCATCCACCTGAAAAAAGAAAAAAGAATCCTATGCAAAAAATAAACCTAGAACAATACGATTGCTAGGGATGCATATTGCACTGACAATTTCATATTTAGTTGGTGTCGGTGAAAAAAATATATATCGTGTCTAGCAACAATATGGTCTTTCATATTTAGATTTTGTGGATAACCTCAAGGTACGAATGATTCGGTAACAGTCCTACTTGTGTGTTGCCTGTATTACAGGAGGTGTCCAGTGAGTTGGCGGAAACTCTACGGATAAGGATTTGTGGTTATAACCTAGAAGTAATAACACACTCAATATATAAACTTGAAGCGTGCGAGCAGTTTCATAAAAGAACTTGAAAAATGAGGCCAAGTGATCGAAAACTTGTTTAAACGGGTGATTAGTGCCAAGATTAGTCTGAATTAGCCACGCTGATTGTTTAGACGGTTTGCAACTTTTGATTTTAGCCACTGCGATCAAAATACAATTTCTTTCTCATCCCCAGACAATGCAAGGCGAATGAAATTTTGCAAAATGGCCCTGCTTTCTTCCTATTTTCCATTCCAACCCGTACCTCTTCATATACCGAAAACATCTCTTCTTTTCGATCGTGGCGATGGTTCATCTCCCTCCCGAAAACCTTCACCTCGAGCTCCACGGCGGCGGCGGAAGTTTCTAGCAGTGATGCAATCTGCACGTGGCAAGGATGTTGCCGGAACCCTAGGTTCGGCGATGGGAAGAAAAAATGCGGCCTTTTATCGCAAGAGCGTACGGGAAACGAGGATTTTATGTAAAAATACCAGGCCCTCGGCGCGCGACTTTTCCACGCCGGCAACACACATGACGGCTGCAGACATCTGACTAAAACTGAATCTGCAATACAAGTTTTGGACCACTTTGTCCCATTTTTCAAGTTCTTGTATGAAAATGCTCATGCACTTTAAGTTTATGTACTGTAGGTGTTATTACCTCGTTGTTGTTTTTTTGAAAGAAGGCTTTTCGGCCGGCTTTTTATTAGAAAGCCAGATAAGTTCTGCTGGGTATGCCAGCTTTCAGTACAGGTTCAACCTCCACAACACACCAGTACAGGAGATAACATCAATTACACTTGAGACAAACCAAATCTAGCATTACACAGGAGACACTCGCAATCAACCAATCCCTTGATCGTCCGACTGCACCGAGTGATCTTGTAGTTTGGCAATCAGCTTAAGCGTAGGAGCTCGCATCTTTTCCGGAAGGAGACTCTTCCAGTGACCCAGAAACGCCGCGGCTTTGAATATAATCTGCATAGGGGATGAACAAACACGTTGATTGAACACCATATCATTGCAAGTTAACCAGAGAGACCAAGCCAAAGCAGCAATCAAAGACCACATCTTATGATTAACCACACGTCCCCCAAGACAGAGCGAAGTTTAAACAAGTCATCTCCTGAGAGCGGCACACGAACCCACCCCAGGCGATCCCTAATGTAGCACCAGAAGAAGAATGCCACAGGGCACGTAAATGCAAATGCTCAGCTGTCTCAGGTTGGCCACAAAGCCTACAACCGTCAGGACCTTGCCACCCCTTCTTATGCAATTCCTCAGTAACTTGGATTCTGCCCTTCAAACACATCCAATTGAAAATTTGTTGTTTTAGAGGGATAGTGGCCTTCCACGTATCCTGCAGATCACAGACCCCACTGTGAGACAAAGCATCATACATTGATTTGGTAGAGAAAGTTTTATTAGGAGTCAACTCCCAGCGAGCTGAATCAGGCACCTCGGAGAGCTCCACCTCCCTAAGCAGGGTCACAAGAAGTTCCCATTCCTCAGCTTCCTCATCCCCAAAAGACGGCCGGAAAGTGAGGCGAATATCCCCTCCAACCAACACTTCTGCCACCGTGGCTTCTTGTTGATTGGAGCAAGAGAACAGCCGGTGGAAAACCACATCCAACGGGGCCTGACGTAACCAAACATCCGACCAGAAAAAAGTATGTTTCCCGTTCCCAACAGTGTAAGCACTACCCACGGTAAACCAATTCTTCACTGCGTGCAGGCCTTTCCAAAATTGAGAAGCCTGAGAGGAGGAAGATTGGAAGAAACCCCTATCCCCCAGATACTTCCAACGAAGGAGCTCGCAGCTCAGGCCCGTATCCCCCCGTTCCAGCTTCATGATCCACTTGGAGACCAGGGAAATATTTCAGCGCCTACTTTCCATGAAGCCCAACCCACCAAATTCCTTACGCGCATAGAGCCTATCCCAACAAACCATGTGGTATTTCCTTTTCTCTCCAATTCCTTCCCAAAAGAATCTAGCTCTGACCATATCCAGCTTATAGTGAATGCCCTTGTTTAGTTTATAAAACCCCATCATGTAAGTTGGCATGTTATCAAGGCACGAGTCAATCAACACTTACCGACCTCCAAAAGACAAGTTACCACTCCGCTAGCCTTCCATCCTCTTCTCTACTTTCATAACAACACCCTGAAAACCTTCCAAGAGGATTTTCTTTGGGGACACCGGAATCCCTAAATATTTCATAGGGAACGAGCCCACCTGGCAATTAAATTGGTTGGCTAGTAAGGACTGCTCCTCTGCATCCATACCAACACCAAAGACCTCGCTTTTTTGATAGTTAATTTTCATTCCGGACATCGCCTCAAAATAGTAGAGTAGCAATTGAACAGTTCTAATCGACTTCTGATCATTGTTGACAAAGAGGATCGTGTCGTCCGCATATTGCAGATGCGAGATCCCCCCCGGGATAAGATGAGGCACCAGCCCTTGCATGTGCCCTTTACACTTCGCAGCCAGCAACATTGCCCCCAAGGCATCTCCCACAAAATTGAAAAGAAGGGGGGAAAGTGGATCACCCTGGCGAAGCCCTTTGTAAGTTCTAAAATACTCACCAAGTTCACCATTCAGGTTGATGCAAACCCTACCAGACTCCATAGCCATCCTGATCCAATTGATCCAAATCGCCTCAAAACCTTTACGTTGCAGCACTTCTATGAGAAAAGGCCACAACACCTTGTCGTACGCCTTTTCAAAATCGAGTTTAAGCACAATCCCTTGTGACTTAGAACGGTCCAATTCATGGAGCACCTCGTGAAGGATCACCACCCCCTCCAAAATGTGTCTGCCAGGGATAATTATCCTTGCAGCAACAGGGGTCAGCCTAATTGTGAGAACCTTGGTAATAATCTTGAGATCACAGTGAGTAAGAAAATAGGCCTGCATTGTTTAATGGTGTTGGCATCCTTGATCTTAGACTTTTGTGAAGTCAAGAAATTCATTAAAACATCAAGAAATTACGCTTATAGAAAACTCTAAAGAAAGGAGACCCATGCCTTGATTTTCAAATCTTATATATTTTGTAGTCTAAGCTGCTCGTTGCCTCGTTGGGTGTAATGCCTATCTAGATGTTTATATCGCATATACTGTATATTTATATTGTCGTATGCCTATCTACCCACGAGCCTTCATCAGCATTCGAAATGAAGCCACGACCAAGGCCAAGTCGGTCTGGTAATGAACCCAAGATAAGACAACTCGCCTTGGTTCAAGCTTGGTAATTAACCTACCGAGAAACCCCTGATAAGGTACCATTCCTTTTTGTTCCTGCATTCGAGTGAAGACGAAACTGCTTTAGCCTACAGCCTCGGGTGGACCAACTATTATACCCTCGGGTATTTAGTGAAGCATCGCATGAGTCATGGTGGATCATGATGGGATTTTCCTCTTCGACTCGAAGAGATATCTCTGAGCCTTTAGGAGGGATCAGATTGCGACCTAGGTCAAGTGCTAACCTAGTTAGAGAATGTGTATCACCGGATGGAAAAATGAGTCGAGATATTCACAAGAATGACAAGTCATCGCCTTTAGCATGACAACTTATATCGTGAGGCAAAAAAAAATGATGCATATGACGCATTATATGATTCGTCGGTATGAATCGACCATTAGGGAATCGACACGTTCGAAGCGTAAATCGTGCCTCAGGTTACAGATTGCCTGTTTCGTGCCTCGGTGATTAGTTTGTTTTACTACTCCCTCCGTCCCATATTAAGTGAATCAAATTTGTCTAAAAATGGACGTATCTATATAGTAAAATACACCTAGATACATGTAATATTTCGGTACTTAATATGGGACCATGTGAGATCGAGATAGGCAACCAGAGGGGGTGGGGGTGAATGATTGTGCGGAAGCAAATTAAGACTTTTCCCGAAAGTTCGAACCATAAATCACCTTCTGTCCGTGATAGTAAAACAGCCGTAACTTTTGATTTGATGAACCAAAAAATACGTCTGAGTATGTAAAAGAAAGGTATTGAAATTATCTAATCAACGCAACAAGAATCAGCTCAATTGGATGTATAAATCAAAATATATGATCAAAGCACTAACAGCTGAAAGAAAGTTACGAGAATTAATCTATAATCAATTTCGACGAATAACAAGAAAGATGAAGTAATCGCGATCTTTCCTTGATCTCGTGATAAACCTGCAGCAAAGTATTATGAACTTGTGATAAACCTGCAGCAAAGTGCTAGAAAGATCTAACACGAAGAATCCACGAAGATCCGAGAAGAACAGAGATGACACCGCCAACGAATCTCTTTATTGCAACGATGTCGATCGATTACAAAAGATGCAACCATGCATCCAAGAACTCGCCAAGAATTGATCTTCACGTCGATGCCACTCCATGACATCAACTCTTCTTGTGATGTCTTCAAAACTCGACCATCACGTGTCGAATATCTCCAATACCGTACATCTCCGGTATAAACAACGTACGACAAACCGGTGTCCTCCCGGATCATCGTAACCTTCACTTCCATTGTTCCTTCGCACGAACGTCCTGCATGACCTTGATCCCTCGACCTCAGCTTCTCCCAAGCTTCGTCCCTCGATCCCGTCATCGACTACGTTCCTCTAGCTCCGGCAACACCTAAAAGCGAACACACAAATATCCAATACAAGCACAAGTCCACGACTTGACTCAGCGTAAGTTCCAACACAAGATACATGTGATCACATAAGTATCCATATTATCCAAAGTATCCACATCAATGTTTCATCTAAAACACTTCTCAATGTTACACATCACCTATGATTTCACAGACCGAGGGAGCACAATTCATGCATGCAGGATGCCATCACGCGTGCCAGTGCATGCATCCATGCATGATGCATCACATGTTTACGACAACACTCACGTCTGTAGGGCTGCAATCTAGGCATGCAAATGCCTACGTACCTCAAGTTTATTTTTAAATTACTTCTCTCTCCAATTCATATTAATTATCGAAATATTAAATGTATCTAAATTTTGAAGTATAGATACATCTATATTTGAACAAATTTGAGACAATCAATATGGATCGAAAGGAGTACATGCATGTCCAAGCCTACATGATGCAGCTTAGTTCAGAACCGGCAACCTGTTCTGAATCTATCAAGTAGCAGGTTCCTCCTGCGTCGACACCCTGCAGCAACAGATTAACGATGCGGCAGCACAGCATATTAAGGAAGCGGTGAGACCACTGAGTAGCCTAGTGCGCGCTACTTCATTTTCTGTTTTCTTCAGACACTGCATAGGGCGTGTACGATGAGGTGATGTCAGCCTTTTCTTAGCGATGGCACGTAGGATAATTGCTGGTGTGGAAGAGAGAGGAATAAAGAAAGTCATTAGTCTTCTCTTAACTAATTGTGTTTTTTTTTTTGCGATCGCTCTTAACTAATAGATGGTCTTTTCACAAGAAAGATAAGGCGGAAAAAAAAAATCCCCACTGTACTAGATTTCACCTTTCCTTAACATTTATTTATTTAATTTTATTCATCTAACCATTAATTGTAAGATAACACAATAAAAGATGACCTATTGTATAATATGTTTTATTGTCTTTTCTAAATGACGTGAAACACATAAGAAAAAGCTGTCTTATCAACCATTGTACATGCCTAACCCAGCCATCCTCGGTTAACATAACCTCATCTGAGCCTTTGACTGTTGGTGTTTGGGATGCAATATGAACTTCACAATTTGGTATGCTACATATGGAGGCCAGAGATACTTAATTTTAATAATACTACGTTAATGTGTTCAGAATTTGTATGCTCCAACTCCATTCAGTGTTGTACTCACTGCTTGAAAAAACCCCTCCAATGGCGGTCAAAAAATGGGGTTGGTGGCGGTGATCACGCCCGCCACGAACTCTGCGTCACCGGAGGTTTTATCACCGCTGCCGGGTAAAATATCCGCCACTGCTGCACCGAGATCACCAATGGTAGGTAAAATACACGCCACCGAAGACCTACAAACCGCCACTGTAAATCCCTCCGGCACCACCAGAAAAGTACGTGGAGTACATCAGTGGCGGGCAAAGTACCCGCCACTGGACATTTCCAGTGGCGGTCTGTGGCCACCGCCACTGGAACCATTTCCAGTGGCGGTGGTGTATAACCGCCACTACTATAGTTTATAACCACCACTGGTACTATTTTTTTCCGAAAAATCTAAATGAATTATTTAAAAAAAATAGTCCTGTAGCACAGAAATAGCAGGAATACAGCACAGCACAGACAATAGCAGGAATACAGCACCAAAGAAACAGAATAGCATCAAATCTTCTATATCTAAGTAGGAGAAACCCACTACTTGATTTCTCTCAACATGCAAGCATGCCACATCATCACATCATTAATATGTTCACACCTATTTAGTGAGAAACTCATATTTGTTACACATGCATGGATGATATTTTCCATCATGCTATCCTCACTATGTGAAGAATCTATCATACAATTTCATTCTATGTTTTAAGTTTTGGATTCTTTTTCGTTGCTACTCAATTTCACTCAAGCATGTATATTAACTAAAAATTTCCGCAACAACGTGCGGGGCATCATCTAGTATATTACAAAGTTCCACACGAGTTAAACATTCAAGTCACATGCATGTATACAACGTGTTTGAAGAATGAGCCACAAATAGAAGTGTTCCACACAATTTAACCACTTTTGGCGACAATCCCGCCGCCGTAGTAATCCCCGCTCGATTTGAGGACCTCCTTATTGAGGATTTCGCCGATGTCCTTCTGGATCTCGTACACGAGAATTTCTGAGTTGTGCCCTAACTCGGCGTTGGCCAGAAACCATTTCCTCACTTCTTCGAAGGTCTTCTTCCCCTTCGGCTGGAAATCATTGATGAACTGCTGAATAGTGTGCGCGCAGTAGTAACCATAGTAGACGGATCCTTCAGGCTATTGCTCGTAGGGGAACCTGAAAGTGTGCCTGAGGGAGCGTCACGATTGCGGCTGAAGCTAGGCATCGCGTACCATTTCACCGCGTCGCGATAGGCTGTGTCGATGACCTTTTTTATCGGCTCAAAGTTGTGTTGTGGTTCATTCTCCTTGTGTCGTAATGGATCAAAATATGTGACCCCTCCAAGATTGAGGCAGATGGCGATTGTCACCCAATGGCCGCTATTTCACAGAAGGACGCACATTGTATTAGCCAAATAATATAACAAGTAAGTCTACTGACAGAAAAAGATGTATGTATTCACGCGAATTGAAAACAACTTACTGTAGATGGTACAATATCAATACAAAACGGCGGTCTTGGTGCTTCAACATGAATTGAGTGAGGTATTCCATCCCCAACCTTCTACTTTCGGCCAACAATGGGTCTGGACCAAGCAAAGTGGCGTTGAAGAGAAGGGGGTCGATGACGAGGCCTTACGAGTGCAGCCTCTTGCTTCTCTGACATAGGCTCTAGGCCCGCCCACTGATTTGCGGTCATTGAAGACCGCAGCCATTTGTTGGAGCGCTCACCGCGAAGAAAAGTTGGGACCCTCGCTGTATCCCGGCTTGGTCCAATGCGGCGTCCTCTTTCGCCCACACCTTCTCCTTTCCGGGGCGTCCACGACTGCCGAGGTGGTGGTCGAAGGGCCTTTTCTCACGAAGCTCCTTGTACCATTTTTGGCTGGCCTTGAAGTCAGGGGATCTGACCCACACCTTGAACCTCTCCCAATCCTCCTCCGAGATCCCCTTCCAGTGCTTGTTAACCACTATCTTCCAATCTTTTTCGATGAGCTTCTGCAGTTATATTGCCACGTGCTCTGGCCTTTCCTCATGACTAGGTGCATCCGCCACTCCAACTGTACGCGGATCTCATCATTGGCAGGCACGAACTACTTCCATGCCGCCTGGTAACAGTCCTGCATCACAGCTTCCGGGACGTCGCTCCATCTTTGATAGATCCGAGTACGTACCCGTACGATAGCGTTGCATGTGTTGGAGAATCTTTCTGCAGCCTCCACCGGTTCCTCCGGGTAGCTTTCTTTATTGAGCTTGGTGATGACCCACGACTCCGACGGCACCTTGTTCGCCCCCCGCTTGGACTTCGACTAAGTATTCGATGTCGTAGCCTGAGACGTCGCACCCTGTGCTTCTTTCTCGTTAGCTGCTCCTTCGAGGAGGAGCTGCTCCTCGGCTCCTTCAAGGAACAGCTGCTCCTCGGCTCCTTCTTCACTGTGCTTGAAGCCATCGCTCATGGCAATTTCCGAACCCGAGGAAGATGCCCCCGCTTCTTCTGCGACTTCTCTCTCCACAACCGGTGGCTGCTCAGGCACCTCTTCAACGTGAGCCTGAGGTTCCAATCCAACACTTATAAAAGTAATTTAAAAAAACCAAAAAAATTTGCCAAGACCTATGCTATAAAACAAGATTTCGGCATGACTATTGTTGTAAAACAACAAATGAGTCTACCCGAATTTTATACCTGCATAAAAAAAACTCCCACCCACATATACACCCTCGGCACGATGGCCGGACCCTTCTCAACGACCCTACACGATGGCCGGGCCCACATTGCTCATATCAACCGACACGATGGTCGGGATCACATGCATGTATCATTTAACCATAAACAGCAATAACATCAATACTTAACCATAAACAACAATATAAACCCTAAATAGTTAGAACTAAACATAAACAACAATACTTAAATCCTAACTAAACATACACAGCAAGATTCAACCTAATTAAAAAAACAGCAAGATTCAACCCTAATAAACTATAGAACTAAACATAAACAACAATATTTAAACCCTAACTAAACATAAACAACAAGATTTAACCCTAATTAAAAAACAGCAAGATTCAACCCTAATTAACTATAGAACTAATCATAAACAACAATATTTAAACCATAACTGAACATAAACAACAATATTTAAACCCTAATTAAACATAAACAACAAGATTCAACCCTAATTGGACCCTAAAAACAAGATTCAACCCTAATTTAACCCTAATTTGACTCACCGGGGTAGGTACTTCGTCAACCGGCGGAGGAGTCAAGGCGGCGGGCATGGTGGCGGGGTCGGCGGCCGCGGGGGTCGCGGAAGAGCTCCGGCTGCATCCCCTCCTCACGGCGCCAGATCCAGCGGCCGAGGCCGGCGGCGCCCGCACCTTGCCGCTGCGGGTCGTCTTCCCCGACGTCCCCTACGAAGACATCGCGGCGGCTAGGGTTTGCGGCGGCGGCGGAGTCAGGCAGGGCTTCGCCGTAGGGTTAGGGAGTGACCGCTGCTGGTCTGGGAAAGACGCGCGTCTCGAATACAAATTTTTGCCAAGTCCAGCACGTCCCATATATATAGGCAAAATCACCAGTGGCGGGTATCAGCATATACCCGCCATTACTAACTGAGACCATCAGTGGCCGTTCTTAAGGATACCCGCCATTGGTGCTCACCAGTGGCGGGCACTAAACAACCACCACCACTGATAGTAGGAACAAAAGTGAGGGTTCTTCACACCCCTGTTCCACACACCAGTGGCGGGGATCTGAGAACTACCCGCCACTGGTGACTATTTTGGCTTTTGTATTATATTTTTATTATATTTTGTGTTTATCTAAAAATTATAGTACCTGTACTTTCAAGTGTATAATAATAATTTCTTGTCTCACTAAAGTTTTGAATGCTAAATGCATTGCTGAAAATGAAATATGTATGCTTTTGCAATGTTTACTGTGGTTAAAAATTGTTATAAATTAGAAAAAAGCTTAGAATGGTCTGATATTAGGCATGTAAGCTTCTCACACAACAATATGCCTGCATATGAAGTTTGCTGTCAAAATTCCAAATGAATCCCGTAAGAATACCATATTGGGATCATCTAGGTAGATATCGCTGATACCTTCTAAGCCAACATCCAAATTGTAACATTAAAACAACTTTGACCTCGATTTTTTCCATGTGGCTTCATTAGACTGATAGGTGTTCCCATGCAAAGTTTCAGCTCATTTCGATGAAAATTGAATTCTATGAAATTAAATTAGCAAAAAAGCCACACATAATCACAGAAATTTGTATGATATACTATGAATTAATGTCTAAAACTTGTATTGGGAACAAACAGTATTATTATACAACCAAAAGTACAACTGCTATATTTTTGGGGAACAGAGAGAATATAGTAGGAATATAATAGTGCATTTTGAAATCATTACCAGTGGCAGGTTTTACACAAATCACCGCCACTGGTGAGTGGGACAACATTTGGGAAATCCCTAAGTCCTGTAGCACTCACCAGTGGCGGTTTTCAAGAAAATCACCGCCACTAGTGACCCCTTCCGGTGGAGGGTTTCCCTGTAATCACCGCCAACGGTGCTTTAAGGCACCCGTGGCAGGTTCCTGTGATGTCACCGCCACTAGTGGCCTTCCGCGGGCTGCCGCGCGAGGCGAGCTCGCTAGTTTACAAGCGTTTCGACCAGCATAAATAGCTTCCCCCCACCCTCCTGTTTCAGAATCCAAATAAAATCAAATGCCGCTCTATCTTCCACTCCCATTCGCCTGGCCTGTGGGCCCGGTACCCTATGTGTTCACTTGTGGGCTCGGATTATAGCCCTGTGGGCCCATGCTCTGCTAGCCAGTAGGTAGTAGGCAACTCCCGGGTTCGCCTGGCTGGGCCTGAACCCGAAACAGCCTAGTTGACTAGGCGGGCTAAAAACCATTTTTTCCCTCCTTTCTGTTAGCACACACTAGTGGCGGGTCTCCCGAGGTCACCGCCAATGGTACGTGCACCATTGGCAGGTTTCTTTGGATAACCGCCACTGGTGGCCTTCTACGGGTTGCCACGCAAGGCGAGCTGGAGTTTAGTCCCACCTCGCTAGTTTACACGTGTTTCGACCAGCATATAAGGCTTTCTCCCCTGTGTGCATCAGCTTCTGAATATTCCTCTAACCTGTCACCGCCTCTCCTCGCCTGGTTCGTGGGCCCGTTACCTGTAATGTTCAACGTGGGCTCGGATTACAGCCCCGTGGGCCCAGGTCTGCGTTGGCTTAGTAGGTAGTAGGCTGCTCCCGGGTTCGCCTGGCTGGGCCTGAACCCGAAACGCTCGGTTCACACGGGCGGGCTTAAAAACCTTTTTTTTCCTCCTTTATAATGAAAATAACATGTATTAAATATAAAAAATATTAATTCTGAAATAAAATATGCATTCTGTAATGTAATTGTTACCGAAATCGAAACAGGCAAATAAAATATGCATTCACATTGGAAAAATATTTCGAACAAATTTACGGCATTTGTTTTCAAATTTGAACAAGTTAAAATTCGAACCTCGTTAGAATTCAAATTACATTGAAAATCATCAACGAGCATAATTGATCAAAATTACACAAATTGTGAACTATTGGACAATCTTGTCTTTTTTCTTTGTTGCCTTCTCTTTTCTCTTATACGTTTGGACCTCATCGTGGCTGCTTCTGGCGTAGGCCCTATCTTGTGCGGGTAATTTTGACTTCTTTCTTTTATGGATCGTCCATCTTGCCGCCTCTTCTTCTTGCCTAGTCGTGGGATCGGGGAAACCTTCATAGTCTTGTTGTGAAGTTACTCCGTCGACCCCAACAATGCTCCTCTTGCCTCTCCTCACGACTACATGGTTTTTCGCTATCAGGTCTTCTATGAAAAAGACGTGTTTGCATTTGGAAGCAAATTGCCATGGTTCAAGCAGTGCCGAGATTCTTTTGACGTTCATCTGATGACGGGGAACCTCTTTTGGCAGAATCATTGTTGTGAACCTATGATTTTCATGCCTGACATCACGTGCCCATATGATGCGAAACATGGCGATGGTGGTGAAGGTGTAGTCAAGCTCCTAGATCTGTTCGACCACGTCGTAGTACATTTCAGTCTGGCCTTCGCTGTCGGTCCCCGTCTCAGCAACGAGCACTATACCGCTGTTTTGGTACGTAATCTTACGGTCTTGAGCCTTAGTGTAGTACGTATACCCATTCATTGCGTACGACTGGTAGGTCACGACGTTGCGGTCGGGAAGCCGTGACAACTTCTAGACAATCTTCTCATCTTCATGCGCCGCAGCCCTCGGATACCAAAGATCCTTGAGCCACATGGCGTATGTAGAATTGTGTTTTCGCTGGATCCAATCATCATTCCCTTTAGGGTTGAGGTTTCGAAGTTCTTCGATGAACGGCTCGACCTCTGGCGTGAGTTTCAGCACCATTGTCTGTGCTCTTACAAAGTCGTCCATTCTTTGGCGGGCATGCACATCAAGATCCTTCCGGCCAAGCCCACCTTCACCTGTTAGCTTCCCCTTATGTCATGATTCGGGGACCCCTATGGGTTTGCGGTCCGCCAACCAATCAGTGCAGAACTCAACGCACTCTTCTGCATGATAGCCTTCCATGATGCTTCCTTCGGGACGCCCTCTTTTACGAACATATCGCTTCAGCACCCCGTTGTATCGTTCGGGCCCAAACATGTTGTGCAGGAATGATGGCCCTAACAACAAAATCTCATCGGCGACGTGGACCATCAGATGGACCATATTGTCGAAGAACGTTGGGGGAAAGAACATCTCACATTCGCACAATATCTGTATCATTGCGTCCCTCAGTTGCAGGCAACGGTCCACCGTGATGGACTTCTGGCCGATCGTGTCGAAGAAGTCACAGAGCTTCATGACCATCTCTCTCACCCATGGCTCCATGCAGCCTCTTATTGCAACCGGAAGTAGCTGCCTGAGAATCACGTGGCAGTCATGAGACTTCATGCCAACCAGTTTGTGGCTCTTCATGTCAACGAGTTTCTTGATGCTGGATGAGTAGTTCGATGGAACTTTGATGCCATGGAGACACTCGCACATTCTATGCAGCTCGGCTTTGCTCAGACTGTAACACGCAGGTTTGCATCGCGTATATATCGTGCGTTCACTATCCTTGTTTTCCTGCGGCGCCTCTTCCTCTATCGGCCACAGCTTCTCCCTTATCCCCATCCACTGCAGGTCCTTCTGTGCCTTTGGTCCATCTTTTGACTTGTCCGCGTGGTGCATCATCAAGCCCAACAGGCTGTCGCACACGTTCTTCTCGACATGCATGACGTCTATGGTGTGACAGCTCTGTAAAAACCTCCAGTAAGGCAGGTCCCAGAACACGGACCTCCTCTTGTACGTAAGGCCGCCATCTGGACCAGCAGCCGGCCGTGCTTCCCGGCCACGACTTCGAGGTCCCTGACAATTTCGTATACTTCATGTCCAGTCAGTTTCCTCGGTTTGTGCCGCCTCTCTGCTCTCCCGTTGAAGTTTTTCTTATCATCCCTCCACGGGTCCTTCATGTCCAGCCACTTACGGTGTCCCATGTACACAAACTTTTTTGATTCTGGCAGGAACAACCCTTCTCTCTCGTCCCTGCACTTTGTACACGCTTTGTACCCATGGGTTGACTGGCACGATGAGTTCCCGTTCGCCGGTTAGTCATGCACACATGTCAGGAGAGCTGCTCGAAGGATAAACTACTCCTTCTTATGAGCGTCCCAAACCTTTCGACCCTTCTCCCAAAGCTCCTTGAGCTCATCCTTCAGCAGCTCCAGATACACGTTCAGATCAGCTCCGGGCTGCTTAGGGCCTTGTATGAGCATTGATAGGTGGATGTACTTCCTCTTCATGACAAGCCACGGGAGGAGGTTGTATATGAACAGGATCACCGGTCATGTGCTGTGTTTGCTGCTCAAGTTTCCGAACGGATTGATCCCATCCGTACTCATCCGGAACCTGATGTTCCTGGGCTCTACGCCGAACTCGGGGAATTCATCGTCCAGAGTCCTCCATTGAGCCGCATATGCGGGGTGTCTGAGGACTCCATCATCGTTGTGGTACACGCCCTCGGGATCGATATCCGCCTGAGTCGCGTCGTGGTAGACGAACCACCTGGCCTCCTTCTCGTTCTGGAACCAACGCTCCAGCCTGGTGCCACACGGGAGATACCAGGCCGTCTTTGCCGTCGGACCACGCTTCACTTATTCCTCCTCGCCGCCATCAGGATTGGGGTCTTTCTTCATGTATCGAGATGTTTTGCATACTGGACAGCTGTGCATGTCTTTGTAGTCGCCCTTATATATGATGCAGTCCAGCGGATAAGCATGGTATCTGATGACCTCTAACCCGAGGGGGCATGTAACTTTCTTCGCCTCGTACGTGCTCTTAGGCAACTTGTTGCCCGGAGGAAGTACCGTACGCAGGTAACTCAGAATCTCTGTGAATCCCGAGTCCACGATGTTGTATTTTGCCTTTATACGCAAAAGCTCGAGCGTTACTTCTAGCACACTGTTATGCACGCCGGCCTTTTCATATAACGGTGTCTCAGCATCCTCCCTCAGCTTCTCAAACTTACGGGACACCCTCTCATCCTCAGAGTCATCCAACTGATTCTGCAGATGCTGATCGTCCAGCATTTCAACCATCCTACCGGTTGGAACGTCCTGTACTGGATCCTAGCCACGGTATGCTTTTTCACCAGGCTGGTCGTCAGACTCCATGTTTTCCATCTCAATTCCGTCATCGGCTTCAATGCCATCCTCCCAGTGAGAAGTCCACCTTGAATAACCAGGCACAAATCCCCGCATGAGCAAATGCATCTCGACATCCTATGGCTCATACAGCTTGCTGTTCCGACATCTCACACAGGAACAACACATCTTATCACCCCCTTTCCTATGCATATCTTCCATGCCAGCATCGACAAAAGTCTTCAGCCGCTCTATCCACTCAACACGTAACCTGTCCTCGTACATCCAGGCACGGCCCATCGAGCTACAACACAATTTTTTTTTAAATAAATGAATCAGCTTGATCGACAAAAATGAAAATTTTTGGCATGACCTTTGCTAAAAAAACAGCATTTTGCACTACGAAATTCGATGCCTGCATCAAAAACAAATTACCCCCACCCACATCGGCACGACGGCCGATGTCACATCACATAAGAAATACAAGGCCGGTGTCAACACACATTTAATATGCTTGAACATGCACGTACACCGGTCCCGAGGTTAAGCTTAACCCTCGGGCTAAGCTCCCCCATAAGCAGCAGCGGCCATGGACTCCAGAGAGAGCTAGAGAGAGAGAGAGAGAGCGCTCATGGGAGCAAATTAAAGCCATAGAGAGGGCAATCCGGGGGGGAGGGCAGAGCTATGCTGCGGGGGAGCCACGGATAGAGCGGGGGCAGACCGGGGGAGCCGCTACAGAGAGATCGAGGCCGAATTTCCCGCCGGCGGCCACGACGCCATTAATGGAGATTTTGCCAAATTGGAGAAGAATAGGAGGAGGAAGAAGGGAGAGGAAGAGGGAGGAGAAGGGGGGAGAACTACCTGCCGGCCGCCGCCATCAATTTTGGCAGGGCTTCGTCGGCGCGAGTGAGGAGAGAGCCGCAGTTGGTCCAGAGAGACGCGCGAGCTCGACCAGCTGGGGCTTGCACACAGTACTTATATATAGGAAGGTCACCAGTGGCGGGTGTAAGGATAAACCGCCACTGGTGACTTCCAGCGGCGGGTGGAAAAATAAACCGTCACTGGAGGACTCAGCAGTGGCGGGTTAAAGGAGGCCCGCCACTGGTGCTCTCCCACCAGTTTCCCCGCTTTAGTCGCACCTCGCTAGTTTACAAGAGTTCTGACCAGCATAAAAAAGATTCCGCCGCCCCGCTTACCAGTGGTTACTACTCAGTGCTCAGTGCGTTCCCCGTTCCGGTTGAGTACTAAACGAATGATCAGACGGTGCTTAAGGGGTTCAGCGAAGGTCACTGAGACTGAGTAGTACCATCATGTATCGGGTGGTCTACCAGTGGCAGTTCTTTTTTACGGCCACCGTTGGTGGTTGTTAGGGTTTCCATGGTCATTTCCAGTGACAGTGACAAACACCGCCATTGGTGATGGCGGTGACATGTTTCGGGACAATATTCACCGCCACTGGTGGTGAGGCACGAGTGGCGGTGATAAGGCGCTCGTGGATACTTTGAGAGGCCTCCAGTAACGCTGTGTTTTTTGGTCCGTTTTAACCGTCACTGGAGAGGGATCACGGATGGAGTTTTTTGTAGTAGTGATTTCTCTAAGTACTAATCCGCGGCGGTGCAATTTTTAGGATGCCATCGTGGACCTCCTATATATAGGCCGGTAAAGAACTCAAAGTGGAAGAATGCCATTACTCAACAACCAAAAAAATAGAATGGTGGTCTCAAGTATGACTACGGAACATAAGCCCCGCGGCGCGACCTGTACATCATTAACATCTCTTGGGATCAATGAGACAATCAAATCCATGTTCACCTCTTCTTATTTGTTTCTCATGATGTTGCCAATATTTGATTTTGTAGTATATATAGAGAAGTGGTGCGTGAATATATTATATACTTTTTTTAGTTCATGTTAGGAGCAAGAAAAGGTGTTGTCGAAATTCAAAAGAAATAAATAGGTTTACTTACTCAATTTATCTCGGAAATGCAGGTATATGAATGGAATTCGTCCTTCAAGAAACCGTGTGAATCTTTCGTAATTGTTTGAGTCATACCTAGCTTGAGTTAGCTTATGTCGTGTGTATCTTCTACATGCATTCATTTTTATTATTTTTTAGGAAAAAGACAGTATATCCAATGTACAAGTGAAATAAAAAAATTTATCAAAAAGAAGCAATCCAAGGGCTGCATAAGTCTTTCTTTTGGACTTATGGAAGACAAGGTTCAAATCCTCCATGAAGAGCTTCCTACGTATAAGCAGGGCTGCACTTGTTAATGATGTAGTCATTTCTGATCCTCCGTATGCTCCAGGCAGCCAGCGTGATGATTTCCATGTGGAAGGGGATTTTTATGATATTAGATATATACTAAATGCCTATTGACCACGATTGTAAGCTTATATAATAACAATTCGATTACTAGTTGCTTTAACAAAGTATTTGCATCTTTGTTGTCCATTTGTCAAGACTATAATATTTGGTAAGCCAAAAGTTCATGATTCGCAAGGAGTTTCCCTCAAAGTAGTATGATATAAACTTTGCCCTCGGAAGTCTTTGTAGACATCCTTCCCCAGCTTTCCTCCAAAGGCTTCAGAACCCTATATTTTGCAGGATCACAACTATTTTTTTCTCACCTTAAGCGTGCAGGACGCTCAAATACATCTATGAAATCCACCCCTTCCCTCCGTTTTATTAGGAATTCAAGTCTTTGTTGGAGTTTAACAAAATCTAATACATCATGTTTGCTTTGATCCTGACTATTTATGGAATAATAGGTTGATCTGTTCTAGTAAACATAGGAAGACAACCACCATATCCATATTTCACAAAAGAAGGTAAATTGGCATTCACTTAAAGAAGTGGTTGTGTTTTATTTGTGCATACTTTTCTTTGCCAAAACCGGATTTGGGCATTTTGTAACCCTATATTTTATCTTCCTATCAAACCATGTAGTATTTCAAAAGGAATGATGGATTGTTATTTCTAAAGTCAAATGGTTGTATCGTGTTTTGGAAAAAGGAAAATATATTGCATATTTTGTGTGCCATTAATTTCATGATGCATAGAATTTAAATTTAAGTCGGTAAAAATATGAAGAATTGCCCACGGTACACTGTTATTTTGCGGCCTTTGACCAAACACACCGCCCGATTTTGGATATGTCCAGTACCGTTACAAGTCATGGGACATTTGTCGCCCTTCCAAAAATGGAACCGAGGGAGAGGGCGGGAAGGGGCAGGAGACGACGGCAGGCCGACATCCGCTAGGGTTCCTGCCTGGTCGCAGCTCTGTTGGGAATGGACGGGAACTGTTTAATTTCGCTGATGCGCGCTGGAGTAAGAACAATGGTGAGAGAACAAACTAGAGAAGTGTAAGATGGTAATTCAACACACAAAAAAGGTCAGCTTTTCGTTTTTGGGCAGGTGGTGTGTTTCAGCAAATGACCCTAGAATTGTAATGGTTCTAGGCAAATCCAAAATCGAGCGGTGTGTTTGGACAAAAGCCGCAACATAACGGTGTTGTGTGATCCATTTCCCTTTAAAACTATTGTCCCTAGAACTGCGTAAGCCACCATGTTGCTTCTAAAGAGATCATCTCTTGTGAAGATAGAAGGCAGACATCTTTTGATCATTTCTCTCTCGTACAACTTACAAGTCAGTAATTATCCTCCGTGACATAGTTAGATAAGACCGGTATGTATGTATGCTGGTGAATTTCAAACTCTTTTTCTTACCACTCTCCACTGCACCGCCGGCCGCCGAGGATGAGGAATCGACCGTCCACCGCGCCCGATCTCTCGAGACAAAGACGACGGTAATCGCCACTCTCAATGGTACAGTCCGGGCCAAGGTGGAGACAACGGCCGCTGTCATACGCCACCAAGTTGGATCGCTACTGGAGCACAGAAGACGGCCGCAGTCGGTGGCTTTCAATCGGCAGCCAGAATCATCTGTGATACGCTTTTTCCACTGAAAAATCGTTTATGGTACATATAGTGATGTTCGTGGTCAAAAATTTTTCCGAAACCTATGTAATGCCATTAATTGGTTAAGTCGAAGAAGAGTTGGACAGTTTATAAGAAAAACCGTTCGAAAACCATACAACGAAGAACGTACCCCGCCAGCCCCGAGGCACGCCCCACACGAGTCAGATACCAAGTCACCCAAGAGACCAATGCCGACACCCTAACAACTCAACACAACAAGGCGAAAGCGAAAAACCGGAGCCGCCGCTCCACCATCCACACCGGCCCCAGGGCCGCCGGGCAGCTCCTAGCCGAAGACGAAAACGGACAGGTGCCAACCAGACGAGCAGACCAGACACTGGCACAGGAGGTGAGGGTCTCCACAACGGTGCCTCCAAGGAGAAGAGCGACAACTGAGGGCGCTGCCATCGCTGGCAACAACCGAGGTCGGTGCAGGGCTTTCACCCGGAGCTCACCAAACCTAATGATGCACTCGCCTGACCGCCGAAGTCGAGGATACATGGAGTACTTTCTCGGTTTCTCCTGCCTTTTGGTTACGGTTGTCGTCAAACTTTTCAATAAAACATAGCATAATAATGTTCCAATTGTATGATCATTTTTTTCACTGTATTTTTTATTGTGGGAGATGTAATTAATACAATGAAAATAGAATCTACTCTTGTTGTGGATCCATCTGCCCAACTCCAACACCCAAATATGACATTTTGAGTTTGACAGCTGGTTGTCAGAAAGCTCACACATCTTTGATTAATTATAGTTTGTATCTGCGTTTGGATGCAGCTTTCCAAAGATGGTAAATGATGGCATATTCATAAAAAGATGTTCACCGAGAAGTATTCAAAGCTGGGACGCGGATGCTCCTGTTATGGAATGATTTTACCGTAGACTAGAAGATGAGTACAAGCAGATGCCGATGCCCACCCTGCATGCACCTCCTGCTGCAATCTCTGAACCGCACAATGCATGATGGGTGACTTTTCTATGCCATTCTGAATTCGCCCAGGCTTTCCAAATACTTAATACGTTTCTCATGTCTGATCATGCTTACCTATCCCTCGCAAAAAGGTCATCTTTTTCAGCTTAAGCTTTAAAGATCATCACTGCATGCATATCAGTGCTGGCGCTAGCTAGCCGCACTGCAGACCTCTGATGCTGCATCGATGACACTCCCACCAATACATGAATCGTAATGTAACAATAATATTGCTATGAATCCATCCAATGTTTCACTACGCATCTCAGTGGTATAATAGTGGACATAGATGATAAATCACGTCCTCAGGAAAAAAAACCGCAGGCATAGTTTGCATGTAACCTGAGCACACGAACCCCAAACTGTCAATGAAACGGGCGTCTGTCAATGAACCACTGCACCTTAGATATAGCTAAACACAGAAGAATACTCATACTCGATGTTTAGCTCAGGAGAGTATGTTTGAGGCTACTACCTCCTTTCCGGTTTATGGGGGGCAGTTGAAGTTTTAACTAATGTAACATTAATCTTATATCACAAAAACTATACCATTAGAAGCTTTAATGTTTTATTTTTTAATGGTATAATTTTTGTCATATACGAATGATGTTACATTAGTTAAATCTTCAACCTAGAGATGCATTGGGGCCACTTATATTGGAACCGAGGTAGCAGTTCTCAAGTGCACGAAAACACACTTGATCTGTTTGATAAGCTCAGAAAAGATGTAAATAAGACAGAGATAATACTTAAGGGACGAAATTGTGTTTCAGCCTTAAATTTTGTTTTATTCGAATAGAAAGGAAATATTTATTTGTATTATTTTGGTGTGCACAAATGTATTTCCATTCATGTAGAGTGTAGTAGTAAACTAGTAATTTATTTATTTAAGAAATCAAAACCGGACACCTTAGGAGGCCTCTCACTAATCCACTTTTCCGAGCCGTCTTTTTCGCGATCTAGTTATGTTAGGCCATTGGACATGCATTGAGTAATATTTAGTGTAACATAATCCCACAATATGGCGAGATGTCTGAAGGACACATTATTTCCATAGAAAACTCAGTGCCTGCTAATTGTCACACTCTCCGCTAATTGGACCTTCTCCTAGATTTTTATTGTTTACAAAGACATTTCAACTTTGAGTGATAAGTTCATAGCATTTCTTTCCCTGGGTCGAATATCACCTTTTTCTTATCATGGCCTTGATTAGATCAAACTTTTTTTTGAGAGATGATGACCGGATCGAACCATGTGGACTTCTAGTTGCCTACACGATTGGATCTCAAATTCGTTGATTTAAAATAAAAAAAATCACTAACCGGCGACGTATCATGTGAAAACCTTTATTCTGTGAAAATTTTTAAAAAAATACTAACCATTAGATCTCAAAGAAACAGGTCAGATGGAATGTGGAACCTCTAATCAGTTCAACATTTTATGAAAAAAAAACCTACGTGATTAGAGGTCTAGAGGGTTTTTGTAAAATACGTTGAAGTGATTAGGAACTTCACCTTTCATCAGATCCGTTTATTTGGGATCTAATGGCTAGGATTAGAAGTTTTCACTAAATAGAGATTTTCACCTGATAAGTAGATGTAATTTTAACTTGCCTATTCTATGAGATTATATATTTGCATCACCCCTCTCTTCTTATTGGCCAAACTGAATGATGTGGTCACACACGCCATCGCGATCTAGTGTGTTATCTACATTGTGTAGTATTTAATGGTTTCAAATTTGAGCATCGTGGTTCCTAAAATGGAATGGAACCATCTGATTCCTCAAATATGCAGGCAACCCGTAGTAATGACGAAGAAACCAAGGAATTCAACTTGCAGATCTTTGTCCGAAAATATCTTTGACCACTGGCTTGTTGTGTAGCAGTACTATCAAAAGTGACCATAGAAGATAAGTACTTTGACCTTTAAATTAATTTAAGAAAATCTTTCTTTTCGTGGGAGCAACGGTTTCAGTCGATACAGAAGGATGCATACGGCCGTTTGCAGTTGCGAACTTGCGATCGTTCTGGATCCATCGTTCTTGGTGTCATAGGAAGCCCCTATAGACAGACAAGCTGGGCGTGGCATTGGACTGGAAGCGTAACATTAGAGAGTGTCCCGCAGGCAGGCAGGCAGGCAGGGATGGGGACGGGACTGAATATTTGAGGTGCATGCATGTTTCAAGTTTGCGGTCTTGTTGGTCTTCTCCGCTCCACGGCTCCACGCTCCCTTCCCCCTGGTCATTGCATTCCAAAATACACTGTGAAGGCTTTTTGAACTGGCGTGAGTGCGAAGGCTCAAGACAAGAGAAAACTACCACCTCCCAGATGTTTTCATTTCATAAACCTAGGTCATCATCACAGGTGTCAACATCGACATTGTTACTTTTTTTTGTCTGCCAGGGAAGCCAGTCACGTATTGCATTGGGTCATTTTTTAAAAGGTGGTGCTATATTACTCAGATGGCTGGGAAGTTACAATCATCCAGAAGCAATCGCCCCACACAGGAAGGAACTGCAGCACTCAACACACCACCATTCGACACACTAATATAGAATTTCGCTAATTCATGAGCTGCACGATTATTCAGACGACTCGTGAAACTAAAATGTATGCCAGGGTCGAACGGCACAGGCCTTAGGGACGACCTCTGAATTACAGGATCAGTGAGAGCCAGCACAAGACTCTGACAGTCACTCTCAACAATGAGCGGTAAATTAGTGAATCTTCTTGCTAGGCGGTACCTTCCAGGCAGTCAATTCTTTCCGCAAATTCAGCAACATTGGGTCACATTTTAATTACGCCTTTGTACCGTTTGAGCCTTCGAGGTATGTAAAGCTGCCAACGCCGGATGTGTTTCTGACCTCGAAAAATAACACTGTAAATCATACTCCTTCGTCCCATATTAAATGCCAAAATATTAAGTGCCAAAATATTACATGTATCTAGACGTATTTTAATATATAGATACATTCATATTTAGATAAAATTTGAGTTACTTAATGAGATGGAGGGAGTACTAATTCTCAGAAAGGAGAAAACATTGATACAATTTTCAGGTCTTGTTTGGATCATAGGAATTATAGGAGAAAATGAAGGGTTCTAATTCTAAGAAAAAAAATCTTATGCAAACCTTTGAATTGTAAAATTTCACCAAGACATTTCATACTTCCTCCGTCCAACAGGGGATGTCTCAATTTTGAATAAATTGAATGCATCTATAGACTAAGTCATGTCTAGATACATTCCAATTTTGACAAACTTGAGACATCTTTTGTTGGACGGAAGGAGTGGGATATTTTTTCATCAAATTTTGGAGAAATCCAAACATGGGGTCTAAGCTCATGAAAAGTATTACCAATGCATCTTCTCTTTTGCTTTCTCTCCTCTCACGCCAACTAAGTACCACATAATCTAAAAAAAGAATTTGTGTGTGTTTCTCCTGCCAAGCTTATTTTTGTGCGTTTCCATCCAAAGAAGATCTCAATCTTATACATGCACAAAAAGAATCATTAACAACTTTAATGTAGGCATCAACAAACAAAATGACAACGGGTAGTGTGAAAAGGTTGTCGAAGTTTTTAAGAATGACAATATTAACACAACATACATATAAAATATTTGGAATCAAAAACTGATTTGTACAACGAGAAATAAAAAAAATCTTGATGTGCTGCTATTAAGGTAGTATTAATTCATCCCATGTGAAATAAATTTTTATTTAGTATTTTTACATGATTAATACATATAGTATTGATCTTTTAGATTTTGTTTGAAATTGTTTCTTGACTTCTATACTTACTACTTCTATACATGTAGAATTCAGCCCATCCTTGTCCTCCTACCACCTTTCTTCCCTTTTATTAACTATTATCTTGTTGTTATTTGAGCTATGCAATTGTTTGTGGCATACAGACTACAGTTGATGATCGATGAAGAACAAATAAACTCTCTTGGTACATTGCACAGTCGCTATTTTCTATTCTATAACGACGTATGGATATTACATTAGTACGGAGTATAGACGATATTATTTTTGATATTCTTTAAGAAAAAAAAAGGCTAAGCGGAGCCCGAGCAACTAACATCCGCGCTGGACGCTGGTACCCGATAATACGCCACGGGTATATTGGAGACCCAAGTGGGATAGGAATAGGATAGTCCTTAATATACCGAGTAAAAGCCTCCGGCTGTGCAGAGCTAATAATAGTGAAACGACCCATCTAGTTGCATCCATCCATGTGGATCTCCTTAAACAGCAATAATAAACCCTGTAGACATCTTAAATAGGGTTTTGAATTTCAGAGGCTCCAATCTCCCGTCCTCCTCCACAGAGCACAGACCACAGGTCTCTGTCCTAAACAAGTATTGTCCCTTTTCACCTTTAGTACTGCTGCCTGCTTGGGGGAGTTGGGGGGCGTGGGAAATTTTTTCTTTATCCACGTCGGTACTTGGAAAGCTGGAAACCACGTCCATTCACATCTCGCTCTCTGTCTCTCTCTTTCCGGTCCATGCGTCAATCGACAAGACCGAAAGGCGAAATACCGATGCAATTGTTGTACAACAGGCCGGGACAGCCAGTCCAAGATGGAGAAAAAGCGTGTCTCGGGGTAGGGCCCCGGCCCCGGCCCCGTGCGCGACAACACCACATCATCGTATACCCCCCGCAAGTGCTACGAACCACATGTACAAAAATATACTGCCGCTGGTACTGTACAATCAATCGTTTGCCACAAAGTAACTACATCGAGGAGAAAAATATTGGGGGAAATGTCAGTGTTAATACGCCGCCAGCTCCCTTCCACGGCTGCATCGTGCGTTTGCTGTGCTGCAGCAATAACAACTTCGGTTCAAGTACGGAGAAAAAATTTCAAGAATTAACTGCCCCATCATCTGCTCGCGTGGTGTCTCGTCTCTTACACCGGCAATACCTTTACATCATTTTTTCTTTTGAAAATATACTACTACGAGTACTTGTCACCACGACACTTATCTTTGTTAATTTCTTTCTTTCTCTGTCGCTGCGTACCTGCACTATGATAGTAACACAACCGAATGCAAAGAGTCCCATCGGCAATGTTCATGGACATTGCCCTTTGTTTTCGTCACAAGTTCATCGATATACCTGGCTGGCATACGGTTTACAAATGACAACTGCCAAAATACTACATCCCTGAAAACCATTTTGGGAGGCCGTCACGAGAAAAAGAGAAAAAAGAATTAGCTCGCAGAATACCACAACTTATGACTCGTTAGGTTTTCCGGCTTGCAAAAAAAATGAAAAACATATATTGTGATAGGGCGGCATTTACCGCCATGAGGAATTGTCCAATTTCATTCCTATGAAAAACAAAGAGCTTTGAGCTAAGTTCATTGTCCTCCAAAACCGTAAAAAAGATCAATGGGGATCTTTTAAGGAATCAGTTTTCTTGTTTCCTGCAAATCAAATGCATATACAGTGAATTTTCCTATGGGATTATGAATTCTTTGGATCTTCTATGGAAATCATCCAAACCGTACGAGCTCTTACAAGCAGCTGCAACAAATCAGTGTGTACAATCGTAAATAATCATTCAAAACAACATAGACTAATACAATTAATGTCTCCAAAGGGAAATTTCAAAACAAATAAATTAATGAAATAAAGCAAATTTAAGAGACCCGCACAACTGTGGCGAGCTGTCGGCCTCTGCTCCTCCTCACCACCAAGGTTCTAACCCTCATCGCCAAACCCTCCCCTCTCTAACCTAACCTAGTCCCACCTCATTGGCCTCCTTCCCACCTTCACCATCGGCCCCCTCCTCTAAGTATCGGTTCCGGCCTCCTAAGTGACGACGTCAAAACCCTGTCAGCGCCTCACCTTACCACAAGCATCGAGGAGGGTTGTTGGCATGGCACCACCGGCCATATCAGCCATGTGGCAACCTTTCTTGGCCTAGATTCAACGT
Source organism: Brachypodium distachyon (assembly GCF_000005505.3). NCBI lineage: Eukaryota > Viridiplantae > Streptophyta > Magnoliopsida > Poales > Poaceae > Brachypodium > Brachypodium distachyon. The sequence continues at coordinate 6,056,175 of NC_016135.3, forward strand.
GCGGCTTGCCTTTTGTGCTGGTGGCCTACATTGCCTATTGTACCGGCATGCCACCCAAACTAGTTGAAGAACTCTCATATGATCGTCTCCAGGCGGTTACACCCAAATTTCATAGACTCCTTGGCTTCCGTCCGAAGCAGTTGGTACCGGTTGGGACCGATTATGGAACCAATGTACCACCAAAGAACAACTTGCAAAAAAAAATCTTATTAAAAATTAGATCATTCTTACAGCCCCAAATTGACCAACAAATCACACAAGCCCGGTAAGGATAAACGGTTGAAGCAGTCTACCAAACCCCCTAAGCCAGCGAACAAACATTCATCTGTATGGAACATTCGCAGTACTTCAATAAGCACAAGAAGAGATATTAAAATGCAAGATGATATTGTTATGCCCACTAAATTTTTTACATGATTGTATTTACCCAAGATTCGTTTGGTTGCACACAGAAATAATCTTTCCAAGAGGTTGGAGTGGATGGAAAAATTCTTATAAAAAGTAGAGTAATGCACTTGAATCTATTGAAAATATTCCAAGAGGTTGGAGCAGATGGATATATTCCTATAGGATTCAAACCCGCTGATCGAACAATCCACTTAGGATTTTTTTTCAAAAGTTTCTTATCCTCGAAATTTCCTACCTTTAAATCAAAGAGAGGTCCTGGATTTCCATGAAACAAAGGGAGGCCTAAGCTGACTAGGCCAACTTCAGAGTAGACTGGTTATCTTTAGAAAAATTGAGGTCTTTGGGTGTGTTAATTAGGACTTGGGATGGAGAACAGGGTCGATCAGGATCGAGTGTGGAGAATGCAGAGAATGGAGTACCAACTACCAGCTTACCAACACAGGGAAAGTAAATTGAAACAAGTTGAGGCCACAGCTGGCTTGCCGACGGTGAGTGAATTGCACACTAGCTGGTGCTACTACTAACAAGTACTCCGCCACAGCACACACAGTCTGCATGCACTACATCCTGGCGGATTAGCCATCAAGATGTGCTGCTAATTAACTGCATCTGCTGGCACGCGCACTAGCTTCGGTCCGGCTCGTCATCGCTGCCACGGGCCTTGTAAATTACTTGCTCCTACACAGAGAATGCGACGACGGATGCCATGCCTGCTGCGACTTAGGTAAGGAGGCATGTGCACGCGCTGCAGTGAAGGGAAAAAAGGCTCCGGACCGGAGACCATACGGGCCAACGGCCATGTGTCTGTACGAACGTATCAGCCGTGGAACAGCCTGTACAAAGCAGGCTTTTTACACTAATGGAACTGCCCCCATTACACACAAGCTGTACGTAAACACCATTGCTCCTGCCGCTCTGGGTTTTTCTTTTTCAAACTCTTGGTTGGGTTTTAATGGAATAGGACGACGACATTGACAGTTGAGAGAGCATGAAACCGATGGATCCAAGGACAACAGTGCCTTTCATTGGAAAGAAAGCAAGGGAGAAAAACAAGAGAATCTCGAAGAAACATACACACATAGGTTTCAAACATAGGGGAGGGTACAGGTACAAGCAAAGCAGCAATGCTTGCTTGCTTGGCATGCATGCGTGCGTGCTGCAAGAAACACACTCTGCTGCGATGCTAGGCTCTTCATCAGATGCCCATACCCTGTTAAACTCGAGTGCAAGAGCTGGTCATGGTCAATTTTTACTCTGTGGTGAAAACAACCTTGGCTGTACTCCACCTTGCACATTCAACTCCTCTCACCAATACAAAAAAACAACAACACTGTTCTTGGGCTTACACGCTTTGGGATTCTGGAGTTATTCAGGTTGACCGATTGGTACCCCCGAAAGCTTATTAAGCTATGGGAAAGAAAGGGCGTGGTCGATGTGTCTAACCTCTGCAGTGCAAATATAACTAGCGTGTCGCTATGGTCCAATGGTCCGGCTTCGCTGCTGGAATTAGGGGGGTAAGGTGATGAACTAACTGATGATAAGATCCCTCCTCCCCGGTGGCCTCACAAGACCAAAGATCATTGGGCAGAGACTAGTACTACTCACTACACGCCCTAGTGAAGCTATTCAAGGGAAAGTATTAAATGGGCTGTAGAAGAGAGTTTTAGGAAGCAAATGACAAAGGCTGTGTGTGTGGCAGGCACAACCATACTGGAATCGTACCATCCTTGCGAAATAATCTCGCTTGAGGACACTAGCTGCTGCCACGAGCTACTGTTCAAGGCTTCATAGCAGCAGAGGCTGTGGCTGGAAAGCGGTGTAGGGGAGGGAAGGGATTTTCCCCATAGACAAATGTACCTTGGCACGCACTATTGCGACGTGAGCATTGTCCACATGACAGAAATCCCACAAGCAGCTACCTAAAGCCCCCCCCCCCCAATGATGACCTATGTATATTAGTACATCACTACCACACTTCATAATTAAAAGAGTGGATCAAAAAGGAAGGCCTCTTGTCTAAGTTAAGGAAAAAGAACAATTTTATCACTAGAGTACGTACTGGTAGTTACCAGTATTTCTGCAATGTACTAATTGTTTCCAATCTTCAAAGCTGTCAATGAAAAACTCCAACTGTACAGAGGACGTCATTGTTTGCACAACAATACTTACACACGCATCAGTCATTCAGTCAACACACAATCTTCCCCTCCTCATGGTGACTCTTCTTGCTGATTCAGAGATGAGATCTCTAAATATTCCTGGTTCCAACAGAACAGGCATGTATTTATTAATTAATTAAGCACACCTCCCTTAATCTGCACATCCTGCCTCTTCTTGCCGATTCAGATTTTTAAATATTTCGGGTTCCAACATACGTATATGACAGCAGAGAGTCATTTATTAATTAAGCACACTTGACAAGCAAATTAAGGTTGATGCATATCTCCATCTCATGCCCCTACTCCCCACCCAAACAAAACAAGAGGAGGGAGCAAGAACTAGCAACATGGGGGGCAGAAGAGAAAACAAGGAAAAAAAGAATCTAACAATTCCTAGGGATCAAAGTCTACAAATGCTAACAGCAAATGCACAAGAAGCAAATTAAGCAGGCAGGAATTGCTACACCGAAGAGGGATCCACATTGGCAGTCTCAGTTAGCATGTCATCATCTCCTTCTGTGAGCAGCTCCACGTCCTTGTCATCGTCGTTGGAGAAATCCCTCCTCTCCAGCTTTGAATTGGCCGCGATGAACACAAGCCGGTGTGCACGGCCAGTGCCACCGACCGAGCTCCCCGGAGCACTAGCGGTCAGCCATCGCGCCATCGACGGCGTGCATTTGAACCCCTTGGCAGTTGCATGGAGGAAGATGAGTCTGACTGCCACTTTGCCAAGTGACTTGAATTCACTCAGGCACGTCTCCCAGACGAGCCGGCTGCTCTGCTTGTTGGCAATCTTCATCTTCCCCGTGGAGGGGTCAGGCTGACGGACCTGCACTGCCTGCGCGTACAACGGGTCCAGCCCCTCCGATCGCCATTTCATTAGCTCCATCAGTGCGAGGTGCGCCTCCTCCGGCGAAACGAGCCTCGTGATAAGCCTGTCCACATCCTTCTCTTGCTCCGGCGTCAAGTAATTGAACGGGGGAAGGTACCTTCCACTGGCATCCTTGATCAGATATAACGGGTCCAGTATGAATGCCGCCGACCATGCCGGGTGGTAGTTCTTCCTGAACCTCCTGTCGAGCACATTCATGGCCGTGCCTTCTTCGATGTTGAATTTGCGGCACCAGCCTCTGACCTTGCCGCGGAGATCCTCCCAGAGTGGCAGGCATTGCCCGACGAGCGGCCTCTCAGTTTCCATCTCCTTCACCATGTCCATGATCAGCTTCACGAGGGAATGCGCCGCCTCCACCTCGGTCCAGAAGGCCACATTCTGCACCATGTCACCGATCTCCCTGGTGGCAGGGTCGTCGATGCAGACGAGCTTGAAGGACTCCTCGAGCACGGCAAGCTGGAGCGGCCGCGCCGAGGTCAGTATGCTCTCGAGCATCGCGAACGCCGCGTTGAGTTCGCTGCTATTGTACGGCGCACCGGCGGCGACGGGGAGGAGGAAAGCGTGCCCGTGCTCCTGGACTTGATGCTTGTGCAGGAGCACGCGCAAGGCGGGTATGGTGTTGAAGTTGGTGGCGATCTTTGCAGAATTGGCCATGGCGGAGTGGAAGAGGGGAAGCTCCCGCGCCAAGTCCATGACTAGGCGTGACAGGCCATGGACCTGGCAAGAGAGGTTGACCATCCAGTGGTGCTTGGTCTCGAGATGACGCAGAGCCTTGGAGCCGAATCGGTCGGCGACGATGCCGGCGCAATGCCGGAGGTCTGCAGAAGCAGAGACGGACGCCGAGGCGTCGAGCAGCAGCTCCTCGGCGTAGTCGGACGAGGCCATCGGCATTGGCACGGCGCGGTGGAAGACGGAGGTGCCGTTGGGGAGGTTGACGGAGAGCGTGATCACCTGCTCTCGCCACCCGTCGGCGGCGAGCTGGAAGAAGCGGGCCTCGCGGAAGCGGGCCGCGGCGTCGGCCCGGGCCTCGGCGAAGCGCGCGTTGAGGCGGGGGCCCGCGAGCTCGGCCCGCGACATCTCCGGGAGGCCCACCTGGCGCAGGAAGCTCTTGAGCTTTGGGTGCTCTGCCGCGGAGAGCGACGCGCTGCCGGAGGACTCGAGGAACCAGTCGGCGAGCAGCGAGAGCGCGGCCTCGGCCTGCGGCCGCGGGAGCATCGCGCCGGGCGAGTTGACGGGCGACTTGAGCCGCTTCACGCTGTCCTCCAGCCGGGCCAGCGCGCTCAGGTCGCCCCTGCCGCCGGACAGCGCCTGCAGCCTCGGCGAGGGCGCCGGCAACGCGGGCAGCGGCGATTGAGAGTACGCGGCGGCTGGTTCGGACATGACCACCACATGCTGCTGCTGCTGCGAAGACGCGTCCACGGCGGCGTACGCGGCCGCCAGCGCGTGCCTCTTGCGCGCGCCGCCGCCGCCGCCGGTTGAGTGCCGGCGCTGCGAGGACGAGGGCGGCGGAGGGATGGATGATATGGGGACGATCGACGATGCCGCCGCCGCGGATGATGACACGGGAACCAACTGCTGCTGCTGCTGCTGTTGCTGCATCTGCGGCGGCGGATGCGGGGAGGCGAAATTGGGGCAGGCGCCGCGCTTGAGGTGCTCGGTGGCGGTGCGGGAGGGGTTGGAGGCGGAGAAGGTGGAGGCGCAGAGCGCGCAGCGGAGCCTGGCGGCCTTGGGCGGCGCGCCGGACCCCGGCGGCGGGACGAGCACGGGCTCCAGGTGGCCCCAGTACCAGGCGCCCTTGCCCTTGACCGCCTTGGCACGCACCTGCATCAGCGCCTCGTACCGCTTCCGCGCCACCGCCTCCTCCGCCCCCATTACCGCCCCCGCCTCCGCCGCGGCGGCCGGCACCAGCGCCGTCGACCCGGACGCCTCCGCCTCCGCCGCAGCCGACGCCGACGCCGACGCGCTCGCCTCCTCCGCCGACATGCCCTGCCGTCACGCGCTCATCGCGTCGGCGGTTACGTCGGTTGGGTGCGTTTCTGGGAGAGGTTTTCAGGGGGTTTCGCCCAGGGGGACTTGGCTCGCTCTCTCACGCGCCACCACTACTATTGCTCCTATTGCTATTGCTGCTACGGCCGAGGGGAATGGTATTTTTATTTTTTTTCTCTTCCCTTGCTCTCCTCCCGATTTTTATTGGCTGCTGTGTAGCTGCTGGACTCTAGCACGACTAGTATATGATGATGAACTCACTGATCAACCTTCTCCACAGCCAAACCGCTGCTAGCCTATTCTATACTCTCCCTAGCCTCATTCTCTCTCTATTTATCTTGGTTTCTCGAGCCAATACTACACGGCAGTAGTAAATCTCGGGAGTGGGGATGGAGATGGAGACGAACACACAAGGGAGAGGAGGGGCTGGAAACTCTCAGGGCCAACCTTGGAATTTAAAGGGCACTCACTCAGACTCAGGACTACCCCTCTCTCTCTCTATCCCTCCCTCCTCAAGACACTGTTTATCTCAGTACCTATATGGAGTAGTACTAGTACTTGCAATTTTTTTGCGTACACATGTTTGGAGTAGTAGTATTTTTTTTTCGCTGGTCTTTGGTAGGAGTTGACTGCCTGGCGCAAGACTGCAAGAGGAATGCTCTGATATAATGCTACTGTGGGCTTTATGGTACAATGCCAATAATAATTAAAAAAAAGGTAGGGATTGGTACGGGCGACTTGTGCTGTTGCCACTGTGACTGTGCTGCGCGGCAATTATTGCGGTGGAACAGTTGGTGAGAGCCCACACCAGAGCTTCTCTTTTGACAGGGCGGCAGAGATTGTACACTGATACGTGTAAAGAAATTAATTATTGTACACTGCATTTGCCCTATACTAGATTCCAAGTGTTACTTGACTGATTAACGTTTTGACGCCAGATTAATGCACCTAATCACAAACAGTTTCACTTCCACATGCTAGGTGGTACGAACGACCATAATCAACTTTTTCAAACTGTACTCAAAATTAGCCATGCGTGGCACTGTAAGAAAAAGGGTTCAAAAAACAGATGATGTTTTCAAGTACTTCGCACAGTACTACTGTAGTCTCTTTCTAAATAATTGTCGTGGTTTTAATGCAACTACAACAAGTATTTAGAAACGGAGTAAGTATAAAATATTATGAGCTATTTTCCATGATAGACTTAATGGTATGATCTTTATTTGACAAATCTAAATACATTGGTATAGCCTTTCAACTCTCAAGTCATGTTGATTCTTTTGATATAGTATAAGCAAGTTCAGTCCAAATCTATGTGCAGAAAGTGCACATTTTCAAAATATACGGTCAGTTAATGAGGTACTTAAGTACTGTACTTCTGAAAATCCAGTTCATTTCACCGAATCTTGTGTAGGGTGATCAGGCAAGTGTTTGGTCACCAAATTTCACAGTGCGAAAACAAATCTTGCAAGACATTGTATGCTCTGTGATATTATTATTTGCACGACATCTCAAAATAGTTACAACAGAGCACAATCTAACTTCTGGTCATCTTGCTTCTTCTAGCTGTTGATTCAGATTTCTAAGTATTTCAGGGTCTAACAGAACTAACACATCTGACAGGAGAGAGTAATTTATTGATTAAGCATTAATAGGGTGCAAATCTCCGTCTCATGCCCCTACTCCCGACCCAACCAAAACAAGAGAGGGAGCAAGAACTAGCAAAATGGGGGGCACAAGAGAAAACAAGGGGAAAAAGAATCTAACAATTCCTAAGGATCAAAGCCTACAGATGCTAATAGCAAATGCACAAGAAGCAAATTATGCAAGAATGCTACACAGAGGAGGAGGGATCCACGTTGGCAATCTCCGTTAGCATGTCATCGTCTCCTGCCCTGAGCAGCTCCACGTCCTTGTCGTCCTCGTTGGAGAAATCTCTCCTCTCCAGTTTCGAATTGGCCGCGATGAACACAAGCCGGTGCGCACGGCTAGCGCCACCGGCCGAACTCCCCGGAGCGCTCGTTGTCAGCCAGCGCGCCATCGCCGGCGTGCATTTGAATCCCTTGGCAGTTGCATGGAGGAAGATGAGCCTCACGGCCACTTTTCCGAGCGACTTGAGCTCACTTAGGCACGTTTCCCAGACGAGCCGGCTGCTCTGCTTATTTGCAATCTTCATCTTCCCCGTGGAAGGGTCAGGCTGCCGGACCTGCACTGCCTGAGCGTACAAGGAATCCAGCCCCTCCGACCTCCATTTCATCAACTCCATCAGCGCAAGGTGTGCCTCCTCCGGCGAAACTAGCCTCGTGATTAGCCTGTCCACATCCTTCCCCTGCTCCGGTGTCAGGTAGTTGAACGGCGGAAGGTACCTCCCGCTGGCATCCTTGATCAGATACAGCGGGTCCAGGATGAATGCTGCTGCCCATGCCGGACGGTAGTTCTTCCGGAACCTCCTCTCGACCACATTCATGGCGGTGCCCTCTTCGATGTTGAATTTGTGGCACCAGCCTCTGACTTTGCTGCGGAGATCTTCCCAGAGTGGCAGGCATTGCCCGACGAGTGGCCTCTCGGCTTCCATCTCCTTCACCATGTCCATGATCAGCTTCACGAGCGAATGCGCCGCCTCCACCTCGTTCCAGAACGCCACATTCTGCACCATGTCACCGATTTCCCTCGCGGCAGGGTCATCGTTGCAGACGAGCTTGTAGGACTCCTCCAGCACGGCAAGCTGGAGCGGCCGAGCCGAGGACAGGATGCTCTCAAGCATCGTGCACGCCGCGGTGTATTCGCTGCCACTGTTTGGCGCAGCAGCGGCAACGGGGAGGAGGAAGGCGTGTCCTTGCTCCTGGACTTGATGCTTGTGCAGAATCGCGCGCACGGCAGGCATGGTGTTCACGTAGGTGGCCACCTTGGCGGAATTTGCCACAGCGGAATGGAAGAGTGGGAGCTCGCGCGCCAGGTCCATCAGCAGGCGTGACAAGCCATGGACTTGACAAGGAAGGTTCACCATCCAATGGTGTTTGCTCTCGAGATGACGCAGCGCCTTGGAGCTGAAGCGGTCTGCGACTATGCCGGCGCAATGCCGGAGGTCGGCGGGGGCAGCCACGGATGACGCAGCGTCCAGCAGCAATTCCTCGGCGAAGCCCGACGACGGCACCGGCATTGGAACGGCGCGGTGAAACACGGAGGTGCCGTTGGGCAGGTTGACGGAGAGGGTGATCACCGGCTCGCGCCATCCGTCGGCCGCGAGCTGGAAGAAGTGCGCCTCCCGGAAGCGCGCGGCGGCGTCAGCACGGGCCTCGGCGAAGCGCGCACCGAGGCGGGGACCGGCGAGTTCCGCTCGCGATATCTCCGGCAGCCCAACCTGACGCAGGAATTCCTTCAGTTTCGGGTGCTCCACCGCCGAGAGCGACGCGCTGCCGGAGGACTCGAGGAACCAGTCGGCGAGCAACGAAAGCGCGGACTCGGCCTGCTGCCGCGGAAGCATGGCCCCCGGCGACGCGACGGGTGACTTGAGCCGCTTCACGCTGTCCTCCAGCCGGGCCAGCGCGCTCAGGTCAGCCCTGCCACCGGACAGCGCCTGCAGCCTTGGCGAGGGCGCCGGCAACGCGGGCGGTGTCGAGGAATACGCGGTGGTGGCCGGGTCAGCCACCACCACCAACTGCTGCTGCGAGGCCGCGGCGGCCAGCGCGTGCCTCTTCCGCCCACCGCCGCCACCAGTGGAGTGCCTGCGCATAGACGACGGCGGAGGAGGGATGGATGATATGGGCACGATCGAAGACGCCGCCGCCGCCGCGGACACGGTCACCAACTGCTGCTGCGGCGGCGGCGCCTCGAAATTGGGGCAGGCGCCGCGCTTGAGGTGCTCGGTGGCGGTGCGCGACGGGTTGGACGCCGAGAACGTGGAGGCGCAGAGCGAGCAGCGCAGCCTGGCGGCCTTGGGCGGCACCCCGGAGCCCGGCGGCGGCACCAGGACGGGCTCCAGGTGGCTCCAGTACCACGCGCCCTTGCCCTTAACCGCCTTGGCACGCACCTGCAACAGCGCCTCGTACCGCTTCCTCGCAACCGCCTCCTCCGCCCCCATTGCGCCCGTCGCCGCCGCCGCCAGCGTGGCCGGCACCAGCGCTGTCGACCCGGACGCCTCCGCCGATGCGCTCGCCTCCTCCGCCGACATGCCCGTCACGCGGCCATCGCGTCGTCGGCGGTTACGTCTCTCGGCGGAGGTTTCCACGGGGGTTTCCGCGAGTGGCGCTCCCCTCTCAGTAGCACGAGGCGGAGGCGGCTCTCGGAGGCGGCGTCGATCTGCGGGGGGTTGAAGGGGGGTGCGGCGCGGAGCCAACGACAGAGGAGGAGCGGACGGGGGTAAAGGGGGCCGCGATTCGCTGATGTTGATTTGTTTTGTTTTAATAAGGGCGTCTTAGGGCTTCACAACAATGCGTTCTAGTCACATTGTTGGCATCAACTATATAGTTTTCAAACCATGGTCTAACCAAAAGGGGTTACAAAAATTTCCTTAAATCACTCTCATCCAAAAAAAAAATACAGATACATTTCCTCCAACTTCTAAAAATGGCATCCCAATACACGTCATATTAGTATTAACATGCTCGAACAGAGTTTTTGAAATTTTCCATTAGATGACAAAAGTGAACTCAAATTTCTGTCAGTGTGTCTAGACTCTAGAAGACATAGGTACTAAGCATTTTTATTAGCAAGAAAAGAAAAGAAATATACACGATCTATTGGAGTACTTGTATTAGTCCAGTCTCAATGCTCCAATGACAGTTCAATACTGGAGTACATCTTGTCTCAGAGTGTATCGTATACAATGGAAACTATATTTAGATACAACTCTTCCAACGGCTTGTATCTTGTTGTATCTAAACAAACTGTCATCTGTTATGTTTTCTGAGAGAAATTATTAATTTACTTGAGTTTGACCCTAAGAGTTGTATCTAGATTAAGATATGATACTTCTCTCTTTGTTCATAAATAATGTTCCACACCAGAGTTTTTTTTCTCTAGCTGGCAGCCTGGCATACCTAAGGTACATTACAAAGTGGAGCATTCTGAGAAAAGGTCTAAGAACTAGCATTATGTAATGCATTTTCTTTTGGGGACACGTCCCTTATTTATTTGTTAAAAGTTTGATAAACTTGCCAATTGTGCCTAAACCTTATAGGTAAACACCTATTGCCATCCTAACCTATCAATTTAAATGATAAATTAAACAATGAAAAGAAAACTAGTTTTGAGAATTATGTTGGAACTTTGGCCAAATTTATGCCTTGAGACTCCTCACTGGGCTATTTATAATGTTTGTATTTGTTGATAAGGTTTTCGATTAATGTGAAATTTGGACTAACACTCGAACTTTCTTGAAAAATACATCACTCTTGAAAGAGAGGACTCTAATACCTCTGTTCGGAACTCATTTTCGATTCTTATGCTCTTGTGAGACAGATTTCTAAAAATAATAAATATTTTAGAATTTTTGGAAAATCTAAATAAGTACATGTGTATATGAATGTGTAATGCACAACTACAATTTTTTTTATTGAGAAAGATGTTAATTTATGATAGATGTTCTATTTACCTGTATTAAATAATCTACAAATTGATTTTTTGTAGCAATATGTTATAAATCACATCTATATATACTTTGCATGTACATTTTTTAGAGTTTTATGTAATTTTGAAAACATGTTTAAAATGTTGGGCTCACTGAGGTAACGTCAGCACTCCCCGTTCGCTCCCTAGCGCCTCTAGTCGACTCGGTCTAATTAAAAGTGGTACAGCAGATGAGATCTCTGCCCACCCCACGTATGATACAACTTGCTGGAGTTAGCATATTTCCCCCCTGCAAGCACTTCTTTTGAGATTTCCTATCATGATGTTGCCGAATATATTTTCAGCGTAATGTCTACCCTACGAAGGCTATGACCCGGAGCCTGGTATGGCTAGGCCCCCAAAAAGCTGCTTTTCTTTGAGTGGAATACTTTTTTTGTATACTACATGCTGCATAAATTCAGTATACCCTGAAGAAAACGTCCAATTTTTGACATGACCTGCCCCTTTCCTCGAGGAAAAGATGGGCAGACGAGACCCTGATTGCCAGAGGTGATGTGCGCTGGTCTTGGACAGCAACTGCAGCAGCTCACGCCTGTACCCAAATCTCCTAACCAAAACATACACAAGCAACTACTCCTCCCATTTGACTACGTCTAATACTCCCAGAGTAGCAGTACGATTGATGCCTTAATTAGTCGGGTTTAACACTTAACAAAGTGTGCTTTTGCTGATGGGGTACGTATCCCGAAGATAATCAGCTGGTACTACTCTACTCGTACTAATTAAATGATGCTTTTTGGCGCCTGAAAAAGAAGAGCGGAGAGAGGTGCAGAGCGAGCACAAGTGGCGCTGGTAAGCGTAGCGATTTGGGACGTGGAAACATATACTAGTAGAGTATTATTTTGGGTGGTGATTATGACCACCTTTTGGTCATTTCAATCACTTTTTTTTACATCGAATGATTCGTGCAATCCGCTGCCAGAATATTTTATTTGTGCTGCATACGTCCGCGTATCATTTGCCACACCCGGAAAAAGGCAGCAAGGGCAGGAATAACGACCTAAAACACCGATTACGGGGTCACCATTAATGGTAGGTGAAGTGGTTTCGGGTTGTTTAGGAATATTGCTGGCCCACGTGGCCCAAAACCAAGAAAAAAATGGTGAGAACCCAAAGAAATTTCACTTCATCCGCGCGGCGCAAATACCTTGTTTTTTTTCTTTTGAGGAAAAAAACCCTGTTTGAATTGGTAAAAAAAAAAGACCGTATTTCACTGATTTCACATACGAAGCTTGTAATGACGTTGCAATATAATTACACATCTCTACTGTCTGTTAAATTTCGTTGGGGGTTCATCCATGTAGACGAATCGAGTTCTTTTTTAAGCTAGACGAATCGAGTTTGCTTCCAAGAGATGGGTCGTCGGAAAAGATAGTATGTGTCCTATATTAAGTGTACTTGAACAACAAGCTGACTAGATGTAAACACAGAAACCAAAATGTACAAGACATGTTATAATAATTATGCGAATCATAAAATCCTAGAAAATGTTTCCAAATAAGTTTTTTGTTAGAACCATGTTTCCAAATAAGTTATAAAGCACATAAGAGGATTGTAAAATAAAAAGCGATTTTCCATATTTTGGGGCTAGAAATACTTTTCCTGACTACTAAATATTATTTGAATTTATTTGCATTTTTATGGATAAATTTTGATATTATTAAAAAAAGAAAACCAAACCCTGAAAAAGAATAAGGAACAGGAAAAGGAAAAGAAGAAAAAATAGAATTAGGCCGAAACCACCCCTCGGCCCACCTTCCCTTCTCCCTGAGCGGCCCTTCTTTTCCCCACCCGAGCATCCGCCTCGGCTCAGCGCAGCGCACTGCCACTGGCCCAACGGCCCAGCCAGCCCCACGCACCTGTCGTCCCCAACCTCCGTCCACAACGGCCGAAACCGCCGACGCCCGAGACGATTCGCCTCTCCCGCAACGGGCGAAATCTCCAGAAAGACGCCCGCACCGGCCGCTTACCTTCCCATCCAAAATCGCCGTCAAACGTCCACTTACGGCCATTAAGGTCCGCGGGCGTTACCGCCGGTGAGCCCCCTCCTCTCCTGGCGCCCCTCCGCCTCCCATTTCCTCCCCTCAACCTCTCCACCTAATCCCCGCCCAGGATCCGCCTTTCTCCGCCCACAATTCTCACGGAAGACCCCACCGCTCCGGTCGACCGTCACCGCCGCTTGGAGCCGAACAAGGAATGCTGAGGCAGCTGAGGTGTCTGTGTGAGGCAGAGGCAGCTGAGGAGTTCATTATGGCTGTCACCCGATCCTGAATGCGCTCCCCTGCACCGAATCCGCGTCCGCCCGACGTTCCCACCCTCGGACGCCGGTAAGACCTTTTTCTACCGTCCGATCTTCCCCGACGGCCTAGATTAGATCGTATCTGAGGCGGGTATGTTACCCTAGATCTAGATCCGGCGGTTGAGATATCTCAATTAAACGAACCAGTTATAAACCATGGAAACCTGCCAAGTGTCTAGCCTCGCTAAGCCTAGGTCTTGAGCTCAGGTCATCTATCCATTGATGGGGTTATTAAATGGATCCAGCGTTGAGAGGGTATTATTTATGTTATGCGGCATAGATTTCGTCTCTTTCCTTTGTGCTTGGAGGTAGCTGGTCTAGGGGATCCTTCGTGCTATTGGTAGCAACTTGTGTCGAAACTTGCCGACAACAAGACAAATATTGGTCGACGGAAGTCTCCTGCTGAACACGTGTGCGGTTTCTACCGTCATGGTGACTCGAGAGAGGGTTCCAAAAGCGTGGCATTCAGGGCCGTACCTGAGAATTTGAGGCCCCTGTGCAAAATACAAAATGTGGTCTGAATAATCTAATCTGATGGCCATCGAGCACTGTTTTTGCCTGTGTCAAATTGACGATCCATGAGATGAAGCAATCGGGCAGAAAACGATGCGTCGCGTGAAATTGATCTATCGATGGAAGCATGTAGCAGTAGTTCAATACGCACTGATTCAACCTAAGGCTATTGTGGATTTGTGGGCTTGGACTATTATGTTTTTTCTCCTAGCTGGGTTGACCGGAATGAGATCACTATTGTGGTTTTCTTTCCTTTTATCTCCCTGCTCTCATGTTGGCCTTCTGTTTACGGTGATTAAGTATGTGATTGGTACAAATTCAAGTAAAATTTGAGGCCCTAATTTTTCGAGGACCCTCTGCGGTCGCCCAGACTCCCCTGCTACTATACGGGCCTGGTGGCGTTTCACCTAGCTTGTAGGTGACTTTCCACGTGCACCATATGTATTTTGTTGTGATTTAAAAAAAAATTCAAGGCTGTAGATTTACCATGAGTTATAATAGTGCGTGGATATCCTTTGAAAAAACACGTAATAATATTTTTATATTTTCCTTAATTCACTTGACATCTTTTTTGTCAAGTTTATGAATGCATTGGATGGAATATATAGTAAACGTTCGCTCCCTGATCTTCCGACTCGATGGGTAAAGTTCCACCCGTACAGAGCTAAATTTGACATCCTCACAGACTAAAGTTGACATACCCACGGAACTAAAGTTGCCATCCCACTATAGCTGGGCACGGGTGGCCCGGCCCGAAGCCTGACGTCCCGGGCCGGGTTCGGGCCTCACTTTCTAGTCCCAAGCCCGGCCCGAAAGCCCGAAATGACTAAAAACGGGTAATTTTTAGGAAAAAGAGGTATAAAAAATCGTTTATTTATTCCGAAAATAATTATTTTAATGCTTAAATGGCCTATTTTTGGGGTTTTGGGCCGGACCGGGCTTCAGGTTTGTATACATCCCACAAAATTAAACGTTTGCTCTCTAGCCTTCTGTTGCGATGGGATAAAGTTGACACCCGCACAAAACTAAAGTTGCCACCATCACAGAGCAAAGTTGATACCCTACATAACTAAAGTTGTCACGTCACGTAACTAAAATTATCACCCCACAAGACACGTGACGCAATCTCTTCTCAGTCGGAAAGCAAACAGATCGTTCGCTCCGAGAGGCTAAAGATCGAACGTTCGCTCAATATAAATTCTGACCTTGATCCCACCGAGGTTGAGAATAATGAAATCTTTCCTTATATTTAGGGAAATTATTTACTTGCATCCGCACATTGTTGTACTCCTTAACTTTAACTTGTCCCCGATAATAATAAAAAACATGCATGCATCTTGACGAGACTATATACACTAGCTACCTTTTCATTTATACGTGACCTTCTTTTGTCTGCCAAAAGGTAAAAGGTGGTTCTAGTTCTTGAGTAGGAGTACCTACCCCGTCTGCCCTTTTCGCCCGCGTAAAACTCCAGCTCGGGGAAGTTGCTGTCGTTTCTATTTGTCCTTGACCATCCTGTTTGGAGCCTTGAAAAATCCGACGGGATCGAAGGGTGTTGTCTAGCTCAGCATGGTCATGAATTGAATTCGGCTGTTCCGTCCCACCGGAAAATTTGTTGGCTCTTTTCCTTTTTACAGAGTGCGTCAGTAAATCTTCCAGTGTTATTGTTAGCTCGGTCATTCCACCAAATTCCTACCGGGACATATAGTACATTCTATTCTAGTCAGGCTGGGTTGGTACTTACCCTAGGTGTACCATTGTCTTTATGATAAAAAGGAAAATTTCAATAGGGAACATACCACAGCTACTTGTAAGTATACATTAATACTCCAACGGCCTCCACATGCAGACTCGTGTTACCTCCCGTTGATTTAATAGATAAATATAGTTCTCATCTTTTAACTATTGCGAAAAAAATATTTCGATTTTCTGTCTAGATATTAAAAACTAGACATATTTTATATCTATTCCACCCAAAAGCGATATTATTACCAAGGTACAATAGTTTTTCATGTGACTTGTCGTATGGTTTGTGTCACTCGCGCGTGCTTGGTCCTTTCTTCCTAGCTTTTAGGGTTCCCAAGGCCCTTCTATGCTCGTAAGTGTCATTGACCTTCAGGATCCGTAACGTGAACTAATGTTTCTTTTCGAGAAGTGGGCGAAACGAGAACCTCGAAGACTGACATGGCATCGCCACGTGATCACATAGGACGCTCACATGACACACTAGATGTAAAATCGCTCTACGTTGACACTAATATTGCTTTGAAATGACCAAAGAAATCAAAAGCGTTCGATTCTGATAATTGACGGACAAAACAATACAAATCCACGTCAGTTATTTTTGATATGGAGGGAGTATTAAAACAAATAAGGGACCACATTATAATTTCCTAATAATTGAGGGATGGAAAATATATTCGTCCCTTGACACTACCAGAATACTGAGTAGCTAGCAATACAGTGGCACATCAATCGGTGAAACGGAACCTGGAGCACAAAAATAAACGACTTGACAGACTATATACCACTGCCCCGGTAGATTGAACGTTAATGTTCAATCCATACAAGGTACTCTCCATCTCGCATCTTATCACGCATACTTCCATGTACCCCCTCACCAGCAGACCGGCCGGCAAAGTACGACCGAGACACGAGCACATGCTTCTTCTCTTCTTCACTGCATATTCCTCCGTCCAACAAAAAGATCTCAAGTTTGTCAAAATTTAAATGTATGTAGACATGATTTAGTGTATAGATGCATTCAAATTTTGACAAAGTTGAGACATCTTTTTGAACCGAGAGAGTACAACCGATTGAAATTGCACCGCGCTAGCTCGATCCTTTGTCCCATGCCTCTGCTTCAGCGAACACACGAATGGACGCCTCTAGCTCTACATGCAATGTGCTATCAGGTCGAAACTTTTCTCCATTCTCTCTCGGTGCCTTTTGACCATATTCTCATGTTCTTTTGCAAGACTAGCACCTAAAATGCCGCACTAGGTAAGCAAGGCAATGCAGGCAAAAGAGAGCTTGCCTGCATGGTAATAGCAACTAGAGCTCTCATGTTGCCACTGGCTCGCTTCAATTTCCATTTCTATGCTTAGCCCATGACAGCATTCATGCGATATTAATTAGTGTCTGATAGAAGGGAAGGATGGAGATCATGGAGGCAGCAACAATTCCTTTCACAGTGTTGGGCCTGATCCAATCAGTGGTTTGTCTGTCTATAGATCCCTCTCTTGATTGCTTGCACGCCTAAACGTAACAGTATAAACCGGGTCGTGTGCAAAAGTAGGCGTTTGTTTCCGTGTGGGTGGGTGACGGCAGCAGGGCGGACCCGGGTACGTACACTGGATCAGCAATGCAAGGGGTCACGACGGGAGACCATCCCTCCCTAGCTCGCAGCCCAAAAGCTGGTTGCCCTCAGAGAAAGTTGCATCCGCTTTTCTCTCCCTCTCTCTCCACGCCAAATGAGACTTCAACTCTCCCAAAAGCTGAAGAGGGCACTGACAGGACAACATGTGTAACAGAGGAACCCTGATTGGTCAGTAGAGAAAAAAAACAATGTGGTATTGGATACACAGTGCAGAAGGAAGAGTCTTCTGTCCCCCTTCGATACGGAAGGGTGCTCTCTCTCTCTAGCATGAACCAAGCGCTAGATCAGTATGATGTATCAGTACCTTATTTCCTTTGAATTTTCTCTTTAGAATGTGAACAAATTATCAAGGCATGCAAAGGAGCATCTGACATAGTACTCCGTACTGGTTCTCAAGGCAATTACAAGCCTGAGGGTGGATCAAGGACCAGCTTCGTCACCCCACCACTACCCTCCGTCCCTACTCGGGCCGTTCTTGGTGGTTCAATGTACCGATGTAGGAAGTACGACAAACCTTAGCCTTTATGTAGGCGCGGTCCGTTTAGTGTGGTTTGGTTTCTTCTCTGACGACCTGAACTCCCTTTTCAAGAGGCAAGCCATGGCTGTTGCCACATCTGGATTGAGTTGTGGCGGCCAGTGACAATGGGGATCAGGTGGAGGACGCTAGAACTTCGGGTCGAAAACCCAAATCAATGCGGTTTTGCCACTTAAGTTGGGCATCCTCCAAGTATATTTTCAATTTCGAAAATGGGAAGCCATTTTTATCACGAAATTTGGTGCCACAACATATGTAAAATGGCTCCAAATGCAATGAGATTGGCGCAACGCCTTTGCTTTAGACACCCTAGATTGTTATGTTATTATAAACAACACATCCAACGTTTTGATTTCTTGTGTTTAGGCATGAAAAAAAAATATGAATGAAGATTTAACTGAGTCGTTGAGTAACCCCGAATATGAAGGAATGTATAAATATTTTTAACCGATGATGGAAATGGTCAACAAAGTAAGTTGCATGCAATATAAATTTTAAGAAAAGCTTATAGTGTATTCTAGGAAATACGAGGGGCCGGTATCTAAGGTCATGGTTGGATTAGGTGTACTTTTGGCTAAAAAATACACCTAATCCAACGAGGACCTGAATGAAGTGAGTTGAAGGAGTGCCATCCAAAATTTGTAACACGGATCACAATGAAATGGATGGTAGAAATGGTCGGTGGACATCCAAATATGAGGGGAATAACCTTACCATTGAACTCTCCATCCGGATGGAACGGGCAATGAGGACACACAACACAAGCACCATTCCTGTTGAAAGCGTTGTACTTGGTTCTCTAGGATGAAAATCCTTGACCCGTCGTCCTTTTGGATGGATATAGCCACACACAAGCATTGCCCGCTTCGTGTAACTGGTACTTTCTTCGTCACAAAATAAATGATGTGGATTTGTACAACAATCTATACAAATTCAACTCAGTTATTTTGGGGTGGAGGAAGTATTATTGTCGTGGAAAATGGAGAGTTGGTCACGATGGATGTAGAAGCAGCAAGCATGCATGTGGATGAGCTAGCATTGAGGTAGTATATATCACAGCCTGATGCTGGCTACCGTTGCAACCATTTTTATGTAACCATCTCGTAAGTATAGATTTTTGGCATCGACAATTCAACATGTAGCGTTGACGCTCTGTGCATGCTCACACCCTTCGTCAGAGGCCGGGCTCTCAGCCCCAGGGTACGTACACTGCTAGTCTCATTTGAGTAATTGAGACTATGATGAACACTGACAAGGAGAGGGAGAGAGAGAAAAATAAAAAGGCAAGCAACGGTGATGAACTCGGCCAGGTCATGCATGGCAGTGATAAAAAAAAGCAAGGACGTGGGAGGAAAAAAAAACTCGATCGTCTCAGCTTACCATGCAATGCAACTGGCAGACTGATTTGTGTATCAATGGGGAAATTTTGCAGTGTCGGAATCAAACACACATTATTGCTTTCTCTACGATCGGTCAAAAAGGCCGTGGCCCCGTCATGATTCCACTGTGGCGCGTTTCCTGGACGAACCAACCCATCTGGAGCAAGATTATTAATAGTTTAGCCATCAGTTGGCTATAAGCTGGTGTCATGTTGTTAATAGTTTGTGCAATAGGTAGCATGTATAATAGTTGACTATAATATTATACTATTTTATCAATATATGGCACACACTGCATTCTCACATGGTTCTTAGGAGCATGTGCTGCAGCTGACTATTAGCTAATAGCCCACTCCTCTTCTCTCTCCTATTATCTCCCCTCCAACTAAACAAAAATAACATATTTAAATCCTTATAATCTGCTTGCATCCCTTATTATTCTTGCTCTTACGCAAGCGACCGAGCAGCTACTAATGTCACCGGGCCAACACACACGCAGACACGTCTCCAGTTTGGCTGTCTCGTCTCAACCATGGCGCGCGGTATATCTTTTTTTTGGCCTTTTCCATTGCTGCTCGTAATCAGTGGCAAAACTCACTCAAAGACATTTGTGTGCCCACTCAACGGCTTTCCTTTCGCTTAGTTCCTAAGCCGATGTCACAAGTAGAAAGGTCCCTAGGTTCGTTCGTTACAACTGCGAGAAACGGCCTTTTGGAGGGCACTTGCCCCCCGCCCCGCGCTCACTAGCTCACTTATCGCGTGCCGTTTTGGCAGCCCGAAGAGTGCCGGAACGTGTGGAAGTGTAGGTGTAGAAAGGTCTCTAGGCCAGTGGTAGTTTTGTGGAGTCATAGTTCGCGAGGCATGCGTCACTAGTACAAAACAGGCTATCAGTGTCGTGCAAAATTGGCTATCAGTGGCGTGCGGGCCGCACGCCACTGACTTCTGGCCACTGATAGCTGAGTTATGAGTGGCGGGTCAAATACACGCCACTGATAGGGATACCTATCAGTGTTGGGTCTCCCTGACCGACACTGATCGGCCCTACGGCCTGACAGAGATAGATTCCCGGCGAGCCGCACGACAGGCCCAGATAGTCTATCAGTGGCGGTTGCAGTTGAGTATTAGTGGCGGTCAGCGCCCGACATTGAAAAAAAATTGTTTAATTTATTTAATTCCCAGGTTAATATACACATCAATATACCAGAATTATACACAGAAATATACACAGAAATATACACAGAAATAGCGCAGTTCATTCCAGAGCATATATATATATATATATATAACCTTCATGTAGCACTACATTGTTAAGTTTTAGAGACAACAAATGCAAATCATCATATTACATGAACGGATTACAATGTTTAAGCAGGATATGACCGAACAACTGGTCCTGCGTAGAAATCGCCCGCGTCATCAATCACCTCCCTGTTGATTACCTTGTCCATGTTCCTTTGGATGTTGTAGACAAGCCAACCTGAATCGTGTATATCCCGCATCTCCTCATTCCATTTCTTGTGCAGCTCCTTCAACGACGTCCTCCATGCGGGCTTGAAGTTGGTGATCCAATTATCGATGTGGTGGGCGCAGTAGTAGCCACAGTACACGGTGCCTCGTGGCTGTTGCAGGCAGGGGAACCTATAATTGTGTTGGAGCCTAGGCCTGCCATAGGTAGGAAACCCGTCCTTTTTTGCTGAATCCCAAGCCGAATCGATCAGATTTCTGATGGGTCCCCAATGGCGCTGTGGTTCATCTTTGCCTTTCGGAGTGAATCGAAGTATGTGACCGTGTCCCACGGTACACAAATAATTATTACGACCCAATGTTCCCTGTTTTGAAAAGAAACAAATAGTTATAGAAGAGGATAACAATGTAGTAGATCAACAAATAGATATATGTTATTAAATAAACTTACTCCAAATGGTAGGTTAAAAGGATGAAGTCGCGGTCTCGGTATTTGAGCATTGCTTGCTGAAGGTACCTTTGCGACATATCTCTTGAAACATCTTTGTGCTCTCCATGACCGATCATTTGGTAGGAAAATGGTAATGGGTCTAGTACGTCCACATCGTGCTTCTTTATTCGCATGGCCTCCCTTATGTAGTACACACACCACAGCCTTAGCAAGCTGTCGTCAAGCTTCTGGCGGTTGAAAAGGTGAAACATATCCACGAAATCCAGTGCGAAGGTGAAGGAACCTTTCTGCATGCCCCCCTCTACTGGGTTAAAGAAGCCATAGTCCTCTGGCACTAGAACGTTTAGTTGCTGGGCATGTTGTGCAGAACCCCTCAATTGGCTCATATAAAACTCGTGAAGTTGTTGCATCTCTCGAGACAAGCCACGAAGGTTATTGGGCCCTACCATCGGTCGTCCATGATAGTAAATGAGATATTTGTCCCCCATTCTACTCACGAGATAGGACCCATCATCCAATCTGGACCCATATGGAGGCAAGCGGTCCAAGCTTGAAATATCAGACCTTGTTTCCCAATTCTCATCGACTTCTGGAACATGAAATGGATCCTTTCCCTTCTCCTCGGTGTCCTTTCTGCAGCCCTTTCCCCTACTCCCTCTCTTTGTGTTGCCTTGCCTGCTTTTGAAAACTTTCATCTCCTCATCTTTGTAGACCTGGGGGATCTTGCGGCCAAATGCTGACTCTGCAGCCCCCAACAGTGATTCCATCTGAGGTGGAGGGAGGCTTGGTTGCCTAGTGGGTAGGCGTGCTCTCTCATATGGCGGCGACACTTGGGTGTTTTTTGCGCCATCGACGTAAGCAGGGCACGAGTTTAATTCAGGGTCTTGGGAATCCGAGGGGTCAACAGGGGACGACATGCCTGGGGAGTAGCCAAGAGGCGATGAAGAAGGAGCTCACTTGTTTGAAAGAGCTGGAGACACACCTTTTCTCGCTGATGGAGATGGAGTAGGAGAAGGCATGCTCCGTGTCGCTACCAACCTCCTAGGCCATGCAATGAAGTTGCTCTCGCATGCGCCTAGAGTATCAACGTCTTCCTCTGGAGGATAAGGGACTATGTAGTGAACATGTTGCTCGACGACGGAGTTTACTTGCACCTTCACATGGTCATCAGGCATGACTATTCCATGCAAAAGCGCCGATGTTTGTCTGGGCATCAAGCCGTGTGCGGCCACCTCAACCGTGCCATCCTTGTCCACAAGAATCCGGCAAGGGATGCCATCCTGCGCGTAACAATGTAACATTGTGTGAAAGCATGTTGAGCAATGAAAGGAGTGAAGTAGGTAAGGCAAAGATGCTTACCGTGATGTTGTCGCTTGGACCCGGATTAGGTATTGGAACATCGGTAGTGGCAGACCCTGAAGCAACGCTACTGCTCCTCGGCGGACGTTGCAGACCCTGACTGCACCTGGGGAGACCTTGAAGCAACAGACCCTGAATGCCTTGCGCACCGGACTTTTGCAGCACCGCATTAACGTCCACGCCACTTTCGTGTAAGCCATTGAGTAGCACAGAGAGAGCTTTCGCTGCGCCAACTGCTCCGGCCTCCTCCGCCCTTTCGAGTATATCATCGTTGTCGCAACACTTCCTTTTTCGGCACTTGGAATCATCATTGCCAAAAAATTTCTTCCATGGTGCACCTTCTCCCTCCCCAAGTATACGGCATGTGCTTGGGCCTGTTTAAGCTATAGGTCAGAGTCGACTTCCACCTCTTGCTATGGACCGAGTCGTTGGAGCCATTTGACATCTCCTTCTCCTTCCTCTGCTCGTAACCAATAGCTCGGTCCTGTAATAGTAAGACAAAGGTAAAGTGAGTATTGACGGTGTTATAGGAAGCTACACTATAACATGAGCACTTGTAATCATTGCCTTACCCAAACTTCTTGGAGGTCCTCTTGCATATCCTCTTGCCCCGCCCACTGTTCCTTTCTCATATGCATTCGCATGAAATTTTCGGTGCGTTGATGCTTAAGCTTCCCTTTCAAAGGAGGCACTATGCCATCTTTGGCCATCTGGGCGTCCTCCTTGTCCCAAACCTTCTTCTTGTCCTCTTTCCCACGACTTCCGAGATGGTGGTTGTGCTTCTTGTTCTTGCGCATCTCAATATATTTCTCTTGCCTTGCAATGAAGTCGGGGTCCTTTGCTTCCTTCTTGAAAGATGCCCAATCTTTTGGGGTAATGGAAGGCCATTTTTCCTTAACCTTCTCAATGGGAACATTGAGCCAATGCTTTCTAGCAGTGGATTGCCAGGTACTTATGCCCTACGCATTACTTGTTTGGCGGCTTTATGAACTTCTTTGACATGCTCGGGCTGAACCTTGAACCTGGCCCAGACATCGTTGAAACAAAGTTCTTTTGTCGTCTTAGGAATGGTGGTCCACTTGTGAACTATACGGCAATTTCGCCAGACAATGGCCCCTAGGGTGTTGCTGAAGGTATCAGCTGCCTTTTCAGGACTCAAAGGCCGGCCTCTAGCAGAAATCCTAGTGATGACATAGACATCGTCCTTCAAAATGTGGCTCCCTCGCCTAGTAACCTTCTTTTCCTTACTAGACGAGGGAGTAGGTTCTACTTCTCCATCGGTGGGTTGCTCTTCGTCACTTGGGTTTGAAGAGCCGACACCACTAAGTGATGAGCCCGAAGAAGAATATCCACTTGAATATGTCTCGTTCGGACCTTCTTCCGGTTCCTGGCTATGATCTTGCGGAGGTGCTTCTTGGCTATGATCAACCATTGGGGTTGGTCTTCGACGGGTTTGTTTAGTCCTAGCCATTTTGAGTACCTGTACCTATAATATATGGAAAATTTGGGCATAACTTAGTTGGGAAAATGAAAAAAATCGGCATGACCTATGCTATAAAACTAGCAATTTAGACTACGGAAATTTGTACCTGCATTGGAAAGCCCCCACCCTCAGATTTAATTACCCCCTTGGCACAGTGCCGGACCCGCACGATGGATAGTGCCGTAAATGGAAAATTTGCAAACAATGAATCTTTTACTGGACATAATAGTGAGGAACTCAAAAGAAAAGCTAGCAATCACATGCTAACAATTGAACAAAATGGGCAGAGCACACAAATAGATTAGAAGTTGTAGTAGGCATTAGATAGGATAACATGGTATGAAGAGCACAATTTTACTCTTATTATAGACTCAACTAGTGACGGCAGTTCGTCCCCTTTGGACCATGTCAGTTATTCTTTTATTGCTTTGCCACTTACTGATTTAACACACATCATTGAGACACAAAAGCATTGATACACTACACGATCAGAATACTATGCATGTCGGGAATTCAATTTTCAGCACCTGAAACACTACACGATCTGGTACATGCAGAAATGTTCTGTGCCTAACTGATTCTACCATTTGCAAGCACACAAAATGTTCTGTTCAGAGAAGCTGATACCTTTAACAAGAAACCTGCTGCACTATCTAACAAGCACACAAAATGTTCTGTGCCTAACGATTCTACCATTTGCATGCACAAATGTTCTGTGGTTTATTTTCTGTTTGAATGACTGTGGAACTGTGGACCTAGTGTTAGATAAAGCCTAGTAAAAGAAAACCCTAGATTAAAGATAGCTAAGAACAAATCACAGTCCTTTTCTGCACAACAAATCACAGATCGTCCCAACAACAGAAAATCAATCAAGGCAGAACAAAATCAATCATGGCCAGTGATCAAAGCTAGCTAAGAAAGGATACAAACCTCGCAAGCCGGTGGGAAGAAGGCAAGCAATCGGGGACGGCGGTCGGAGACGGTCGGGGAAGACGCGCGGGGTCGGGGTCGGAGACGGCGGCGACGGTCGGGGACGGTCGGGGGAGACGAGCGGGGTCGGGGTCGGAGACGGCGGTCGGGGACGGTCAGGGAAGACGCGCGGGGTCGGGGTCGGGGACGGCGGTGGAGAAGGAAGACGGCGGCGGTCAGGGAACACGGGCGGCGTCGGGGACGGCAGGGCCTCGCCGCTTAGGGTTTCGTATGCGCCAGCTGCTGGTCTCGAATGAGACGCGCGGGCGACGAGTGGAAATTTCGGCTAAGTCCCGAGCCCTTTTATACTTGCAGCCTGTCAATGTCGGTTCCAACAGAAAATCTGCCACTGATAGTTTGTGCTATTAGTGTCGTGTATACCCAAAACACGCCACTACTAGCTATTCTGCATTTCCTTTTTAAATTGCTAATATATTCTCTATTAATCCAAAAAATTATTGAATTGTACTTTTGAGTGTGTTTAGTCATGTTTCTGTCCCAACCAAAAGATAAATCCCAAATTCAAAATATAAACACATAATTGTATGATTCTCTAAGCCATTTTGTAGTAATTTAAATTTATAAAATCCATTTGACATCAGAAATAGCTCAAATTTGGTATGAAAGCTCAATTTGTCCACTTTAACATACACAAAAAAAATTGGAACATGATAACAAAGTTAAGTACAAAATATGTTCAAATTAGGATCTCAGGTTAAAAGGTATACTGGATATTGACTCATAAGAGCTAAAGTTCGACGAATTATGTGCTTCATTTCATATTTTCACACCAATTTTTTTGTGTAGTTATATTACTGTAATAATTGTTTCCATGCCAATTTTCAGAATATTTTGATCAAAAATGAATTTTATAAATTAATTTTAACCCTCAAAATCATACAGATATATGTTTTTTTTTTAATTTTGTATTCATTTTTGGGTTGGGATAGAAACGTGCCTAAACTCACACAAAAGTACAGTCCATCAGTTTTTGGGTGAACAGAAAATTAAATATGAATTTAACAAAACAATCCCAGGGATCTATCAGTGGCGGGTTTACTTGATAGGTCACCAAAAATTTCCAAAATCCTAAGTCCTTAGATCAGCTATCAGTGGCGTGCGGAACTGTAAATCCGCCATTGATAGGTCACCAAATTTGCCTGCAATTCAGCTATCAGTGGCATGCTCTAGTGATTATCCTAGTGATTATCCGCCACTGATAGTGCTCTCACTTGCTGTTTATAATTGAATAAAGGCTAAACACAAACTTATAAACTGCATATTTGACACAGGACATATAACAAACATACAAAAATAGCTTAAAATTCAAATATGGTTCAAATTGAGTTGCTAACACATACATATATGCATGGTTTCCGACAAATACACACATATAGGACATAAAACATATAGAAATACAATTCTTTAATCATCTTTCCTACTCTTCTTCTTCACCCTCGTTCGGTACGTCAGTTTCTCACGGTGGTTTTCCTGACATATGCTCGTGTTGTTGCTTTCTCGTTACCGGTACTTTTCCTCGCCCGTTTCCTCGTCTCGATTGTGCGTTCTGCCTCTTCGTCATCTGCGGCCGTCGTAGGATCATGGAAACCGTCATAGTCCTCTTGCGAAGTAACTCCGTCGACTCCCACGATGCTTCTCTTCCCTCTCCTTACGACTACACGGCTTTTATTTGACGGATCTTCTATGAAAAATACTTGCTTGCATTGGTTCGCAAATACCCATGGTTCTTGGGTTGCTAGGATTGCTTCGACGTTAACTTGGTCACGAGGGATCTCAGGTGGTAGCATCATGGTTGTGAATCTATGGCCATCAGGTTTCACGTTCGTAGCCCATCTCACACGAAAAAGTGGGATCCTGGTGATGGAGTAGTCCAGGTCCCAGATCTCCTCAATCACTCCATAGAATGCTTTAGTCTTGGCTTGGCTATCAGTTGCAGTTTCGGAAACCAATACTACACCGCTATTTTGATATTGACTTTTACAATCCTGAGATTTTGTGTAGTACGTGTATCCGTTAATAGCGTAGGCTTGCCATGTGGCGACGTTATAAGCTGGTTCCCGCGACAACCTTAGCACCGTCTTTTCGTTTTCATCTACCGGCTCCCTCTCATAACAATACTCCTTTAGCCACTCAGCGAAATGTTTATTGTGCTCTCTATGGATCCAAATTTGTCCTCTGGTAGGGTTGTTGTTTTGAAGCTCTTGCATGTGCATTTCCTGGTAAGGCCGGACCGCATCAATGTGTTGAAGCACCACCAAATGTGCTCTGTTAAAGTCAGCTGCTCTCCTCTTTGAATGTACTTCGATATACTTCTGCCCAAAAAGTCCTTGGCCAGCTAGCTTGCCCTTGTGCCTTGATTCCGGCATGCCTATTGCTTTCTAATCCGCCAGCCAATCTGTGCAAAACTCGACGCACTCTTCTACCAGGTAGCCTTGGAGGATGCTACCTTCAAGACGCCCTTGGTTACGAACATAGCGCTTCAAAACTCCGTTGTATCGTTCGGGCCCATACATGTTGTGCAAAAAAGATGGTCCTAGGCACAATATCTCGTTGACGCTATGGACCATTAAACGGACAATGACATCGAAGAATGTCAGAGGGAAGTACTTCTCAAATTCACACAATATCTATACCATCATAGGTATCAGTAAGAGACAACGTTTCACGGTAATTGACTTTTGCGTGATCGTGTCAAAAAAGTCACAAAGCTTCATCACTGTCTCTCTTAACCCAGGCTCCATGGCACCACTGATTGCAACTGGGAGTAACTGCGTGATAATCACATGGCAGTCGTGAGACTTCATACCAACTAGCTTGTGACTCTTCATGTCAACGAGCCGCTTGATGTTGGAGGAGTAGTTCGAAGGGACTTTGATGCCTCGAAAGCACTCACAACTTCTATGCAGCTCGTCCTTGCTCAGATTGTACTAAGCAGGATTAAAACGTGTAGTCACCGTCACGAAACCATTTTTGTCTTCCGGTGACTCTTCTTCTTCTTCCCACAGTTCTTTCTGTATCTTCAAAATTTCGAAGTCTTTCCTTGTGTCGCATCAATGGCACCCAGGGTACCACCGCTGCATGACGTGTGGGCCACCTCGCTTGCCCCTCGAAAAGATCGCACCTAGGGCAGCTCCGCACAAGCTGCCCGGCAAGTCGTCAGCCCGATAGGGCTAGCCGGGCTGCGGGGGTTGCCTAGAAGGGCAGCAGGAAAAATCCCGCCTGGGCGCTTCCCGGGAAGTTTACTTGCCGGGGAGGGTGTTCCCGGGCGCAAGTGTCCGTTACAAGAGCAGGAGCGAGCGGGAGCAACAACGGCACCACGTGGCCGCTCGGCGGGCGTGCTGCGCGCAGGATTCGTCAGGACGAGGAGTGAAGCACATGCCAGCATTAAATGCTCCGACCAAAAGGGGATTCCCCATCCTTTCAGACTACAGTGACCCGGCTGGGGTAAATTTCAGGCGCCTAGACCCCTAAGTGCAGGGCTACCTAATCTGCATGCAAGCCAGCGCACCGAGGGGGAGCTACCCTAGCTCTCTGCTCGCCATTTGTCACCCATGCATCGTGGCACCTGTGGCATCCCCTTCGGTATAAAAGGAGGACCCCCGCCAACGGTCCAAGGGTTCGGTTCGTTTGGATTCACGCTAGCACAGGCCAAAAAGAAGCAAGTAGCACTTAGCCAAAAAAGGGAGAGCACCCGGGGACTCACCCTGGCAATTTGTAAACCTTTGCTCACCGGATAATAGAAAGAACGGAAGCAGGACGTAGGGTTTTACACCTCAGGATGGCCCGAACCTGGGTAAACGATCTCGCGTTCATTGTGCGCGCTTGACATTGGCCTCGCGGGCGATCGCCGGAGCGATCCCCGTCGCCCACTGCCGAACCTCAAAGGGGGTGCCCACGCATCCCCGGTGTCTGAGCCCCGTGCTACGACATCTGGCGCGCCAGGTAGGGGGCACGCGAGGAGAGCTCTCTGGTGGCCGCCGGCGCTGCCGTCTACGGCAGCATCAGCCTCGTCTACTCCAACAGCAGAGCCAGTCGCTATGCCTCCCAAGCAGGCTAGTGACTCTCGGATTGACCCGCGTGAAGCCCCAGCGGCATACACGCGATCGCACGACACGCAACCCGCGTCGCAGGCTCAGGAGAACCGTCTGAGGGGGCCAGCTGAATCCCGCGCCGGTGGCGGCCCCGCCACAGCGTTCCTGCCGCATCCCTCCAGAGGGCATCTCCAGGGCGAGGGTTGCCGCGGAGACGTTGTGGTGGCGCCGCCACCGGTGCTTGGCGCCCGCGGCGGCCCGCCACAGCGTTCCTACTGCATCCCTCAAGCAGGCGGGTCAAGGCGAGGGCTGCTGCGGCAGTGCTCTGGTGGTGCATGTTGTCCGTGCTTAGCGCCGAAGGGTGCACTGCCATAGCGTCCTCGCCGCACCCTTCCGACAGGCATTCCGAGCGTAAAAAACGAACAGCTAAGTACACGGTCTTGGACGCTGAACTCTCCGATGCTTAACGTTGGCTTGCTGGCATGGCTCGGGCCCTCCGTGTGGCTGGGGTGTTAGAAAGACGCTTGCGGGGCGAGTGCGCTCCTCGCGCGGCTTGCGGGTCCGTCCCGTGAGCGCATGCTTGGAGGTGGCTATCCTGCAAGCGGAGTGGCTCGACGCTGCCGCTTGACCCCAGGTCGGCACTGCGGGTCCGTCCCGGGTCCCTGGTCTGGTTAAGTGTGTGGCGCGCGAGTCCCCGGCAAGACAAGGCATAACACACGAAGGCCGGGAGATCCACCCCGCGAGTCAATCCATGAGAAACAAGCACTAAGCAGAACCAAAGAACGAAATTCTTAAAAGTAACAAGCGATTACATGAACTAATAAAACTTTAATTGTTTGAACGGTGCCAAGCGCGAGATTGGCAGGAATTAAAGACAAAAACACGAAGATAAAATGAGGACCGGCAGGGGGCTGCGGCGACTAGTTGCCGGCGTCTTCCGCTGGGGCTCTGGCTCCGGCTCGGGCTCCGGCTTCCTCTGCATCCGGTCTACTACCTTGTCGATGAACCTGCTCACGGCCTGGCAGTGGGTGGGGCCATCCTCGCTGTCGGACCAGGCGTCCCGCAGTGTTTCGAAGGGGAAGTCCGGGTGACGGCGGTGTACCTGGGGGAGGATCATCCCGACGATATCCCTGGCGCACGTGGCGATCTCCCGGTCGCAGAACTTGGAGATCCACACGTCGAGTGCCCCGAGCTTCCCCACCATGTCAGAGAAGAACGGTATCAGCATGCTAATGTCCGTGCCGTCTATCTGCGCGGCCCGCAGCTTGAATCGCGGCAGCAGGTCGCGCACCGCCTTGGCGATTTCTAGCAGCTTCAGGGTCTCCCTCCGGCGCTGCTCCACCAGCGTGGCATGGTTGCTGCGTGCCAGCGTTACGGCGTGCTTAGACTTGCGGAGGAGGTCCGCCTGCCGCGCGATCTCCTTAGCCTTGGCCACGTTGTCCTCACCTGCCTTGACGAGCTCCTCTCGGGCGGCGGCCACCTCGGATTCGAGCTGGCCGCTCCTCTCCTTGGCGGAGTTGAGCTCCTTCTCCCGCCGCACCGCCGCCGCTGCCGCGTCCTCCGCCGCCTTAGCTTGCTCCTCCACCTTGGTGCGCAGCCCCTGGAGTTGGGAGAGGTAGCTGCAGACCAGCTCGCTCTTCTCGTTGAGGCGAGCCTGGGCCATAGCGAGCACCTCCTCATGCTCCTTCCCGGCCTTCGCGTGCGCCTTGGCCAGCGAGTCTAGAGCCTGCCGGTGGAGCTCCGCCTCGGAAATGACCGGCGCTGCGGCTTTGTCCTTGGCCTGCCGGGCCAGGCGCACTTCCTCCCGCAGCCGGGAGAGCTCCTGCCGCTCCCTCTCAACGGCCTGCCGCACCTCGCCAAGCTAGCCCTTCGCGAGCTCGTGGCGCTCCCTCACCTGGTTGAAGGAGGTGACGAAGGCCAGCTGCCGCTCCTTGATCGTGTTAAGGAGTTGGTGCCCCTGGTCGTAGATGCTTGGGTCCCAGGTGATTGGGTCCCAAGTTGGCCCGGCGAGTATGCCGGAGTCCGGGCCGAAGACAGCAGCGGATGACGATGAGGCCCCCGCCGCCACTGTTTGGCCGGGGAGGGCGTCATCTGCTTGCGGCGGAGCCTCCTGTTGCTCCCCTGCCGCAGCCTCCTCCACGCCCGCGCCCATGGGTTGCGGGGATGGCGAAGTTGCCGTTTCCCCAGCAGGAGGCGCCTCCTGCGGGGTGACCGCGGGATCCGCGTCCCCGGCCTGCACGGCCCGGGACGCGCTGCCGAGCTTTGCCCCGGTAGCGACGGCGGGCGCCGCCACCGTCGCGTCCACCGTGGGGGAGCTGGGCGCAGCAGCCCCTTCCGGCTCCTCCCTCGTCCCTGCGTCCTTGGCGTCAAAGCCGAGGTCAACCACCACCACGCCCGCTCCCGTTGTGAGCACATTCGGGACTGCGACAAAGAATGGAGTTAGAATTCAGAAATAACTCCTCCTCTACGGGAATTGGGTCGACGGTGGGCGCAATGGCGGCGGCGCCGGCCCCCGCGCCGGTTGGGTCGGTGCTGGTGCCGGCCCGGATGCGCGTCCTCTTGCTCGGCGCGGCCGGTGGCGAGTCGGCTCTCCCCCTCTTGCCGGCTCCCGACGGGGTGCCGTCCTTCGGGGGGTTGAGCTTGAACTCGAAGCCCCGGAAGAGCCCCCGCTGTCACCGTGGAAGTCGCCGCGGGGGGGCCGTCGCTGCGGGCGCCCTTGATCTTTGCACGATCAGGGGCGCGTCATCTTCGTCGTCCTCCTCCTCTTCCGCGAGAAGGGCCGCTCGGACCCCGGCAACCTGTCCCGCTTCGTCGCCGAAGGACTCCAGGTCGGGCCAGCTGAGCTCCGATTCTCCCCCACTCTCCACGAGCGCCCGCTTCCCACGGGTTGCCGGCGGAGGGGGACGCGGGGCCCGGGCAGGGGAGTCGGACATCAGCCCCCACTCGTCGCAGGGCGGGTAGGCGCTGATGATCCTGTGCAGCCCCGGGACGCCGGCCTGGAGGGAAGGAGCCCCTGGCGGCAGCTCTGAGACGGGAGCGTCCTCCCCGGTGATCCCCTTCACCCACGCCTAGATGGCCTCCGGGGCCACGTCCTTGAGCTGGAAGAGGGTGGTGTCCCCGGGCCCCGTGTACATCCACGCGGGGCGGGAGCGCAACTGCAGCGGCGCTATGCGCCGGCCGATGTAGGTACGCGCCACGTCAAGGGCGGTGAGCCCTGCTAGCCGCAGGGCCTTGATCCACTCGACGATGGGGAGGAGTTCGGCGTCCTGGCTGTAGCGGTTCCGCCAGGTATCGTTGGGCGCCGGCAGCTGGGAGGGCGTGAAGATGAACTCCTTTGGCTCCTCCACGCGGACCCAGCACCAGTCTGCACGCCACTCCTTCTCGATTTTCTTCTCCGACCGGACGATGAACTCCGATTTCGTCCGGTCGCGGGCGCGGAAGACCACCCCCGACGACATTGCTCCCGCCTGCTCGACGCGCGGGTAGAAGTAGTGCCGGAATAATGCCACCGATGGCATTACCCCGACGAATCCCTCGCAGAGGAATTGGAAGACAGCGAGTTGAAAGAGGGAGGTGGGGTGGAGCTGCGCCACCCGGAGCTGGTACAGGGAGTACGGAGGCACCGACCCGGCAAGGATGAAGCGCGCGAACACCCGGAAGTTGTTTTCCTGGTGGTCGGTGCCAGCGGGGGAAATGAGGGTCTCCCCGTACTCATTGAAACGCGAGGCGACGGCGTGCCAGACCTTGTCCAGCGCCTCGCCGTTGTAGCCGGGCCGGAAGAAGGCACACGAGGCCCTCAGCTCCCTCCTCTTTTGGTCCTTAACCGTCTCGCTCCTGTCGGCTGCAGGCCTCTTGGAGCCTTTCCCTTTCTTGGGAGCGAGGGGCGCCATCAGAGATGTGGGCGAATGCTGGCCGGAGGTAGGGGTGCGAGGAAGATTGGAGACGGAGGGGAAAAGCTGGGGGGCTAAGTGTTTGCTCCCGAACGCAGCGGCGGGGTCTTATAGCGCCCCGGTGCTAAGCAACGGTCGCATCCGCACCCTACGGGTGCGCTGGGATAATTACGCCCTAAGAGGGGATAACGCAGGGCGTGGCCTTAACCACCCGTGTTTAATGGGGAGGTTAAGGCGGAAATCTCGCGCCCACTACTTTGCACGTAACGGCAGAGCACTTGAAGCAGCGCATTAGCAGGGCCCCGATGCGGCTCTGGACCCACGCGTCGGTTAAGGGCGTAGCCCGGCAACCGACCAAGGAAGGTTCTACCCGAGAACATGCGTTGCCGGCCCACGCCCGGGGGCTACTGTCGCACCAGTGGCACCCAGGGTACCACCGCTGCATGACGCGTGGGCCACCTCACTTGCTCCTCGGAAGGATCGCACCCAAGGCAGCTCCGCACAAGCTGTCCGGCAAGTCGCCAGCCCGGCAGGGCTAGCCGGGCTGCGGGGGTTGCCTAGAAGGGCAGCAGGAAAAATCCCGCCTGGGCGCTTCCTGGGAAGTTTACTTGCCGGGGAGAGTGTTCCCGGGCGCAGGTGTCCGTTACAAGAGCAGGAGCTAGCAGGATTCGTCAGGACGAGGAGTGAAGCACACGCCAGCATTAAATGCTCCGACCAAAAGAGGATTCTCTGTCCTTTTAGCCTACAGTGACCCGCCTGGGGTAAATTTCAGGCGCCTAGACCCCTAGTTGCAGTGCTACCTAATTTGCATGCAACAGCGCACCGAGGGGGAGCTATCCTAACTCTCTGCTCGTCATTTGTCACCCATGCATCGTGGCACCTGTGGCATCCCCTTCGGTATAAAAGGAGGACCCCCGCCAACGGTCCAAGGGTTCGGTCCGGTCGGATTCACGCTAGCACAAGCCAAAAACAGCAAGTAGCACTTAGCCAAAAAAGGGAGAGCACCTCGGGACTCTCCCCTGGCAATTTGTAAACCTTTGCTCACCGGATAATAGAAAACACGGAAGTAGGACGTAGGGTTTTACACCTCAAGGTGGCCCGAACCTGGGTAAACGATCTCGCGTTCATTGTGCGCGCTTGACATTGGCCTTGCGGGCGATCGCCGGAGCGATCCCCGTCACCCATTGCCGAACCTTAATGGGGGGGCCCACGCATCCCCGGTGTCTGAGCCCCGTGCTACGACACCTTGCCTTCGGTCCGTCTTTCGTCTTGTCAGGGATGTTCATCAGCAAT
This sequence comes from Brachypodium distachyon, assembly GCF_000005505.3. Taxonomy (NCBI): domain Eukaryota; kingdom Viridiplantae; phylum Streptophyta; class Magnoliopsida; order Poales; family Poaceae; genus Brachypodium; species Brachypodium distachyon. The sequence continues at coordinate 6,090,314 of NC_016135.3, forward strand.
CCCAACACGCTGTCACATACATTTTTCTCGACGTGTATCACATCAATGCTGTGTCGGCATCGCAAGTGTGGCCAGTATGGCAGGCCCCAGAATATAGACCTCCTCTTCCACACGGAGGTGTCCGGGCCGTCCTTATCTTTGACATTTTCTGCTTTCCCAGGCCTAACCTCCAGATCCTTGACAATATCGTATATTTCAAAGCCAGACTTTTCCCTAGGTTTACCCTTGTGCTCTTCCTTTCCGTTGAAGTTCTCCACATCAAGCCTCCACGGGTCTTTAGGGTGCAACCACCATCGGTGTCACTTGTACATAATTTTGCGTGACGTGGGCAGCATCTCCGATATTGTATTCTCCGCGCACTTTGTACACGCCTTGTACCCTTTTGTGCACTGGCATGATGTATTATCGTTTGCTGGGTAGTCATGCACACAAGTCAGCAACGCGGCTCTAAGGATGAAGTACTCCTCCCTGCGAGTGTCCCAAACCTTTCTACCTGTATTCTAAAGTTCAGCAAGCTCATCCTTCACTAGCTGAAGATAAACATTTAGGTCAGCTTCGGGTTGCTTTGGGCCTTGTATGAGCATACAAAGGTGGATGTACTTCTTCTTCATGATTAACCTTGGAGGAAGGTTGTACACAAATATGATCAATGGCCATGTGCTATGCGTGCTGCTCATGTTGCCGAATGGATTGATTCCGTCAGTGCTCAGCCCTAGCCTTAGGTTCCTCGGATCAGTGGCGAAATCTGAGAATTCCGCGTCCAAGGTCCTCCATTGAGCCGCATCGGCTGGGTGTTTGAGGATCACAGCTTCAGTATTGTCTGTACGGTACTCTCCATCTCGATCGTACATCTTCTCACGCGGATCGTGATAGACCAGTCTCACCGCATCCTTCAAGTTCTGAAACCAACGCTCAAACCGACTACCCATCGGAAGATACCGGACGATCTTCGGCGGCCGACCTTTCCTCACTTCTTCCTCATCGACTTCGTCGTGATTGACATCTTTCTTCTTGTATCATGAAGTACCACATATTGGGCATTTGTCCTTGTTTTTGTGCGGTCCCGTGTACACAATGCAGTCTAGTGGACATGCATGATATTTCACAACGTCTAATCCAAGCGGGCAGGTAATCTTCTTCGCCTTGTATGTGCTCTTAGGCATTTTGTTGCCCTCTAGAAAGACTGTAGCAAGGTAACTCAACATCTCCGTGAAGCCCTTGTTAGAAAGCCTAGATTTTGCCTTTATCCTAAGAAGTTCGAGTGTCACTTCTAGGACATTATTGTTGATGCCAGCATTGTCATACAATGGTGTGTTTGCATCCACGACTAGCTTCTGGAACTTCTTCTCATTTGTGGCATTGTCGGGGTCCTTCAGTTGATTCTGTAAGTGCACGTCATCTAGCATTTCCCCCATCCGACCACGCAGAGCTTCATCGACCGGTGTTTCTTCATCCATGGCGTCGTCACCACGATATTCTTCACCACTTTGGTCGAACTCTATGTGTTCTTCTTCAAAGCCACTATCCACTTCTCGCAACCTCCCCGTGAGAAGTCCAGCAAAAATAACCTTCTACGAATCCATTTGCCATTACGTGCATCTCAACATCCACTGGCAGGTGCATCACTGTGTTACGACATCTATCACATGGACAACACATCTTCACATTGCCCTTACTCTTCATAGCTACCGCGAAATCATAAAATGTGGCCCATTTTGCTACCCAAGAAGCCGATATTCTTTCCTCATACATTCAACCACGGAGAGACGAGCTACAAAAGCATAGAAGAAATTGAAGCAATCAATCGCAAATTACATCACCGGCCGGGAGGCATACAGTGGGCAGGGGGAGTTGGGGCGGGGGGGGGGGGGAATTAATGGGGATAAGGCAAATTAATGGGGATCGAGACCCTGTACCGCCACCGGCTGCTGCGGGAGAGAGCCAGAGGGGGGAGGAAGTAGATGGGGCTGAGAGAAGTGGGTGGGGGCCGGCCGGCCGGCGCCGCGCCTGCCACGCGCGCGCAGGGGAGAGAATGGGGGCCGGGGACTAGAGGAAGAAGAAGGGGAGGAAGGAGAAGAGGATGGCCGGGGAGAGGAAGGAGAAGAGGATGGGGCAGAGAGAAAGGCGGGGGCCCGCCGGCCGGCCGGCGGTGCCGCCTGGGGGGCCGCGAGAGTAAATCCAAGGGGAGAGAAGGGGGCCGGGCAGAGGAAGAAGAAGAGGAGGAAGGAGAAGAGGAGGGCCGGGGGAGGAAGAAGAAGGAGAGGAGGTTACCTGGTGGTGGCCGGCGCCATTCCGCGACAGAGCTCCGCCATCGAGGAGGAGGATGGCGGCCGCAGCTGGTCAAGAAGATGCACAGCGCGCGACCAGCAGCGGCCGCTAGGCCTATTTATATGGCCAACCTATCAGTGGCGGACAACTTAGAGAACCCGCCACGGATAATATCGAACCATCAGTGTCGTTTTCATCTTTGAAACACGCCACTGATAAACCACCTATCGGTGTCGGTTCAAATTGAATAACCGCCACTAATAACAACCGCCACTGATACCTGACTCTCAGTGGCAGTTTCCCTGCCGACCGCCACTAATGGCTGGCCCGTGGGACGAGACATGGACCATCGTCGGTCCATCAGTGGCGTGTACTTTTGCACCCGCCAATGATAGTTACCTATCAGTGTTGTGTGATGTGCACACGACATTGATGGGGTTCACGTATAGCCTGTTTTGTACTAGTGCGTCCTCATTTTCTTTTTCTTGATCGACTTTGTTCACCGGTTTTGCCAGGGTTTTAATAAGATGTGCTTGTGTACGTACATTAATCGATGCAAAAGACGGGGGTTATTCTCTTTTTGGAAAAAAAATTTGTAGGTGTACTTAGATCGAGACCAAAATCAACCATGCTATTTTTTTTTCTCATGCTCAAAATGTTAGTTCTTGTTTGGATAGCAGCCATCCAAATTTTGATAGGGTTGGCGCCAGGGGCAGAGCTACTTGTTGGCTCCTTTGGGCACATGCACCATGATAAAAATAAATAAATTCTATTGCTAATTATATCCTGCAATTAGCTAGTGCACCAAAATTTAATTGGAAGTGTGCACCAGGCCAAGCTGCCTAGACGCCCCAGGAAGTGTAGCTCCACCCCTAGTTGGCGTGGAATCAAACTAAAGACTTGTATTTTTTTTTTGTTAACTGCCATTTAATTAATCATAATTACTCTTCTGGCCTTATAATCCTTATTTTTACTTTAGCTCCTGACTATGAAGAAGAAGTCGCCAAGGGTGTCTCGGCATGCGTGCGATGCATCATGATAGATGCATCTATCCTGAGGGCCCAAAGTGAAAAATAAAAATTAGAGATAGCCAGAAGTGTAACTAAGATAAAGAAAGGGTCATTTGAAAAAGAACACATATTAGAGACGAGAAAATGAATCTGGCTCCGGCCTCTCTCACGCCCCCACAACTTGCACCATTCGATTTTCTCTTGTGCGCATCTTAGGCTGTCCAGCTGGCTGGGCTTCGTGCCAATTTGGCCGGCCGCTGCTCTGCTAGAAAAATTGATAATTGGGCTATGTACAGATTGTTCGCCTCCCTGATCCACCCCAACCGTCGTCGCACGACTGCTGTTTCTGTTGTGACGCTTCCATTTCGAATGATGCCTCCCTTGTTTGGCCCGACGCTCGTTTGTGGTGGATAGAAGCGTCGGAAGCTATCATCCGACACCCAGCGTCCGTTGGAGGTGGACAGGTGCGCCGGAAACCGCCGCTTTCAATGGCTACAGCTTCTCTTCTGCCATGCATCAGTATTTCTACTAATGGTGCAAGCCGCAGATGCCATGGGAGATCATATAATATTTGAAGATAATTATTATTTAAATTTGTGAGGGATAAAATTAAGTTACTTAGATTGGACACACGTTCTATTAGAGGTAGTCGTATAATAAGTTAATATGATCAACTTTGCCAAAAGTGATAAAGAAGTTATCGCAGACGTTCTACTCCTTCCGTTCCGTAAAAGAGTTCATATAATTTTCTCATTTATTTTCTAGTATATCTCATTTTTCTCATGAGTCCCGCACCAGGAAAATAACCGCTCACACTCGTTTGCTCTTAATCCAATATGATTAGTCAATACAAGTGACTGTTGTCTTGGTCGAAATGTACAAATTTATACGAGCTCTTTCAAAGAAGAGAGAGATTAGCTAGCTCCCACTGCATGCCTGACGCAGAATTGACGGCTGACTGCAAAAGCAAGCCATAACATCGAGGGCTCTCCCGGCCACATCCTGACTGTTCGGGTGAAGTGTCGGAAAGACCCTAATCCTGGCACCTTCCTCCAGATCCACACGAGAACACGAGCAATGTGTTTGAAAGAGAAACGTGGCAACCAAATTTGAGGAGGGAGGAAGAGCAAATTAGAACCGAGGTGGTGAAGATCGAGGAGGAGACCTACGTCACCATCAGCTGAATGATAAGGTTGGTGGCCGGCAATTTCACGATCAGCATGGTCCGTTGCCGTGGGACTTTTTCTCAGGTTAGCTTTTTTCCCCTGTCGTCCGTCCCATACTCGCTTTGTCGACCTACAGTAGCTGCTACGCACAGCACAGTAACACCAAATGGCTCCATCCGAAGCAACTCCTCATCAGGTGGAAACACTTTAGCCGGCCACACACCCTGTTACTGCTACAAGATAAGCAAGCGTGAAAGAAAAAGAGAAAAGATGCCGTTGTCCACCTAAGCTCAGTTTTTTCTGCCTTAGAAAATTACTCCGTTCCACAATTCTTGTCGTGGTTTTAGGACCACCGCAATGACAAGAATTATGAAACGGGAAAGTAATTGAATTGGAAAGCGGGGAGCGATCATCAGGTCAGAATCAGGTGCTCTTAGACGGCACACAGAACCAACCCTGAGCGTAGAGACAGCAGAAGGATTGAGGATCGGAAGAAGCCAAAGAAGCCCAAGGAAGCCGTGGATCGAAATGATGGGACGACAATGATGCCAAGGGCGGGTTCGTGCTGCCACGCGACGACCGAACAAACGGAATGTGCTACAGGAGCGGCATTTGTTCGCCTCTGATCAGCTCAGCAACAGTGGCTCACGAATACAACGAGGGGTCATATAATCTGGACAAAATATTTGGACTCCAGGACACGGCTAGTAAGTGAAAACAGTGACCCGCAGCGAAGATCGATCAGCTTCTTTCGACCGGCGAAAGACTGTAGCTCTCGGTGTCGGGAACCCGTCGTGCTCTGTAGCCGCTCTTTACCGAACAAGAAAGCGAAGAGCACAGTAATAGACAGGGACATCGATCTTCGATGCCCTTTAACGATCAATCGAGCAAAAAGGGGCAGGCTGTATGTAAAACATGAACCTTGGTTTTGTTACCGTTCTATTTCTGTACACGTACGTCACGTACATCTTTTTTGTTGACTGGATACACGTACACCTTTGCGCCACTGTTTCGATGAAAAGAAAGTAGCAGATGATATTTTTGCACACTAGCTAGCAACATTCAGAAGATGAATTACCCTGTCAAAAAAAGAAGATACCACAGATTCCTCCACAAGTCAATCAGTCCAGTAACCATCGATAGGCAAAGGTTTTCCATCTCAAGAAAAATGGCACCCTTGTGACACAATGAAAACCTCGTTTTAGGTATCAAATTGAGGTTCACATGTTGGATTGAATGAATGAAACAACAAAAAAGGACAGACTTTATGGGGACAACTGTCGCACAACGTACCTGCATTTGTACAAGAGACTGGGCGAACCAAGAAAGCAAGACATTGAGCAGGGCAAAGATCAGTGAGTTTCAGCTTGAGGGGCCTCCTCCAGCTTGTAGCACTAACACATGCATGCTCTGCAGTGTATGGAAATAGTGAACCTGTTAACATACAAATTCAATCGGTTAAGCAGCTGCCGAGTAAATTTCAAATACCCGAACGGCTCCTTACGACTTGGAAATAATTTTGGCCTTTTCCGGACGACAGCTATTCAACCAGTAGCATCGACAAGTAAAAGTGTGTCCAGCAGCATACTGCTAGTTCCTAGATGCAATCATGTTATGAACGCGACAAGTAAGGATGAAAAGAAATCACGGTACAAAAACACGCGGATTTACAAACAACGGGAGGAAAAAAACCACGGACGCAAGCCAACGAAATCTCACTATATGGGGAGTGTTTACAACGCCAGGGAGGTTCTACAGATACAACTCGTGAGAACTCTGTCCAAAACGGTGGATTACAAGGGGTATATATAGCAGGAGCATTAGAACAAAACAGATCCATAACGGGCACACCGTAAGTTCCGGTCGGAGGCCGGAAGTTCCGGTAATTTTTGAATATTCAGAAGTTCCGCAGGAAGTTCCGTATTTTCCCGAAAAGTAACAGAGAACAACCAGAGGTTCGGCCGGAAGTTGGGCCGAAACTTCCGGCCCTTAGGAATTTGGATCACAATCCAATAAATCATTCATTCATACATCCCCAATGTTCTAGAGAGACTACTCTGAAATACTTCCTCCGTCCCATATTAAGTGATTCAAATTTGGGCAAATATGAATGTATCTATACCTAAAACGCGTCTAGATACATGCAATATTTCTTCACTTAATATGTGACGGATGGAGTATTAAAGAACAGCTCTGCATTTTTGGAACCATTACGTCCGACAGAACATTCTTCTTCGCGATGCAATCACTGCGGAGATCATTTCGACAAAGCTGGTGGAGTCAGACCTCTATCACCTGCTGAGCGTCAATTCAAAAAACAGTAGCTAAATGTATGTGCGATGCTACTGAATCAAAAATATATATTACATGCATGCGTTCAAAAATATATTTATGTGCTCATATTTTTCAATATGTTGCTACATAAAAATTCTTTCAATATATTTATTTGGGAAAAAAATTATTTCAAAAATGTCAAACCAATACACTACATGTATATCACCTCGAATGTGTGGCCGTCAATTGGTTAGCTATCAAGTTAGAAGGTAGCTTGCGGTAAACGGACGAACACAAACTCGAATCTTTATAACTTTAAAGATAAAGATATGAAAGTTTTATCTCTCGGCATCGCAGCCATGGGGCGCTCTTTTGGCGGCAACGTACACCCCCTCTTTCTTTGGATCACCGTCTTTCTTTGGATCAAAGAGGGGATTTGGCATGCATGATTTGCATGTGGTGGGCTTGATGAGGTGGCATGATTGCATGTTAAGAAAAATCATGTAGTGGATGTCTCCTATTTATATATAGAAGATTGGAGGATGCCCGTGAGGCTGCCGTATGTGGTTGGGTTGTCCACAATAGAATCGACGGAGGCCGCCAGTTTCAAGGAGAGGTGTCACAGGTGTTGGCTGAGGAGCTCGTAACTGCATGCTTAAAAAAATCTCATCCCCATGGTTGGCCTCGACGAGGAACATCATATATAGCTGAGTCACATTGAACGGCGATGTCGAGAAAGTAGTGGAGATGCTCTGTGTCTCTATCTGGTGCATGGTACGAACTAAGACATCAGTATGTATTCTCTCCGTTACTAAATACTACAAGAAGCCCTAACTTTGTTCTAACTCAAACTTCTTAAATTTGATCAAGCCTATAGAAAAATCTATAAACATTTACGACGCTAAATTAGCTTTATTAAATCAACCATGATATATATTTTCATACTAAATATACTTGACATTCTAAATGTTGATATACTACTTTTCAATAGGCTTGATCAAAGTTTAAGAAGTTTGACTTATTTCTTTTTTTTTTCAAAGGTAAGACTTCTTGCATTTAGGACCTCTTAATTGGCTCCTCCCGGTTTCTCTCCCCTTCCAATGCCCAAAGGCCAAATCACGTGTTAAACTGACCGATCATTACGTTTTCAAATTTATTAATCCAACGACGAAGGTTATAATTGGGGGGAAGGGCTGGGGTAATGCAGTCAGTATGATCTGATGGCACATCTCCATGCTCTTGTTTTCTCTTCCTCCAGCGTCAGTCAGTTGTACTGGAGTTGTTAAAGTAGTAGCAGCACCGGTACTGCAGATCGTTGGAATGGGTGTATTCTGCCTTTTCTCAAGTGACTTTTGCAACTTGGGGTGTACATGTACTAAGTTGTACGCATTTTTGTGTAGCAGTTGTGAGATATATGATGCTGCGGGTGTTAAGCCCCATGAACTGGAGACAAAGGTCACTGTTCTTCTCCTTGGGGCCTACACTCAGGCGCCCCTTTCCCCTCCTCTTAGACTAATAATCCAGCACAATGCAATCAAGCTCGATCTTACTGTATTTGCTTCTCCTCCACGGTCAATACGGAGATGAATGGGAAAGTGATGCCAAATAGTATTGGATCCTCGCTGGATGCATGTATACGTTAGCTCAATGTGAAAGATGAGAATATAACACACTTTTTTTTCGGTGTCGTGTCTCCCGTTTTGTGTGGCTAATAGTCCAAATAGCTTCTAATCTTTTTTCACCTTGCGATGCCTCTCATATGTTTAGGTTATGGTTACGGTGGTTAATAAAATGTTGAAGGTACTTTTTATGGTTGAAGCTGCCGCTTTATGTTGGGCAATTTGGCTATGCAGAAATGATATTGCATTTAATAGAAAGTAGTTAACTTCTCCTTTGCACTTATATTCTTGCACTCTTTGGCTCCGTACTTGGTCTATCCTCCTCAAACCGGAGGATCGTCAGCTGGCTTTGATGACGTGCAACAAGTTGAAACAAGTGGCCAGAGACTTTTTTATCCACAATGGGTGGCAGTTTAACCTGTGGATTGATTCTGCATAGAGATTTTACTTTTCTTTCGATGTAATAATTTTTTTTGTCTCGTACTTGATTGGCTGTGTGCGTTTTCGGCGCAGAGGCCGGGGGTGTGATACTCTATGTGTATCGATCAATATGCCGTCGAGATCAATAGAAATGTTTTCATTTTCGAAAAGTAAAGTTCAGGCTGCAGTCCCTGACTCCCTGTCGCTGAAAGAGACCCACAGGGGGAGAAGACCAAACAAAGGGTTGAAACTTGCAGATCAAATTACCAAGGCCCTGTTTTTAGACGCTTTTAAGGATCATTGCTGTAAGAAAAGAACGGAAAAAAAAAGAAGAGAAAGCAAAGTCAATTCAAAGGCAAGAACATAAAAGAGATCCTTGCGTGATGATAAACACATGCGACTTCCCCCTAAATCGCAATCAAATGGAATAAGTTGGGATTTGGATGGGCCAGGCAATGTAAAGATGCACTAGCTCCTTTTGTTGTTTATGCAACTCGGAGGGACTTGTTGCCAACAAAGTGAGATGAGGAGATCGAATACGGTGAGATGGAGTGAAAATGGATGCCTGCAATGACTCAGTCGTCGCCGGTGTCTGGTGGCGTTGACGGCGGACGTGTCGGCGGTGGAGCCGAGGGTGTCGGAGCAGATGCCGACGACATAAGCTAGAGTACAATTAGGCTTATGAGCGCCACTACTGGTAGCTACGGAGTAGACTGGTGTAGTAGTTCCAATGACTACTTGTCGACGTAGCTAGCGTAGCCTGTTTTTATTTGGTGCGAGTTGACGACGTGGCAGTTGAGGCAGCAACTTGTCGACGTGACAATAGTGGAGATTGTTATCTACAGATTAGGCTACAGCTGACAGCAAATGTTCTTAGCTTGATCGATCTTAGCAAACCTAGCTAAATACTCCCTTTGATCCTAAATGTTATTAACTCAAATTTGTTCAAATATGAATGTATCTATTTTTTTAAAGTGTCTAAATACATGTAATGTTTCGACAACAATTTAGAATCGGAGGAAGTATGAATTAAGCGGAATCGTTTTAGATGGCATAAGATTTCATATTCGAGATTGGCTGTGTGCATCGATCGATGCAGAGGCCGAGGGTATTCCTCCTTTTTGAAAAAAAAGATGGTATAAGATTTATTACAGACAGTACACATATTATTAGTCTGGTTGATTGTCAAACTTAAAACCTCAAAATATGTGAGAGCAACATTCTTTAAATATGGAGGGAGTAATATATATCATTGAAACTTCCTCTGATTTTTGGCATCCCTGGCGTTCATTTTTGAATAAACTTGAGGGACATCACATATTATTGGTGCCCGCTCTACCACCCTTGCAGCCGTGAGACCGGGAGGTACTTTTTAGTAAGCGAGGAGGCAGATCGGAAGTTGAATGCCAAGGAATGGCATTCATGGCTTCGAGGTCAATAGGGGGATTAAGGAGTGCAAACGGGTAGTTAATGGGCAGAATGAGGTGTTGGAGTGGTGGGGATTACTTCCCAGCTTCCATTTGGAGGTAAACAATCTTTTTAAGAGGCAGTTTACCGGCGGCAATAGCCCCAGCGTGTTATGTGCCCGGGGTCGAGGCCCGGGGTCGAGCGAACAGAGACGAGGAAGAGGAGCGCGCGCTGCGATCGACTAGGCTTGTTTGTGGGCGCTCGGCCGGGGAATGGGCTAGGACGGTGTGGGTGGGCTGGGTTGGCTAGTTGATGGGCCAGGAGGGAGAGGGTGCGGCCGAGGAAAGAAAAGGGTAAAAAAAAAGAGAGGAAGATTTGGGCCCTGGTTAAGGCCCGGGAGCTTGACAAAGCTCCTGGGCCGAATGGTTTCACAGGCAGATTTTATGTATCCTGCTGGGAAATCATCAAGGAGGACGTGGTTGCGGTCTTTGAGGCCATGGCACGGCTTGACGCGGTGGGATGCGGGCCATCAAATCGGCTCTCATCGCCTTATTGCCAAAGAAGCCGGATGCGCTGGAGGTCCGTGATTTTCGGCCAGTCAGTCTCATCCATAGCGCCGCCAAGCTTTTTGCTAAGGTGCTGGCAATGAGGGTGGCGACGGCCCTGCCCCATCTGGTGGGGCCACATCAGAGCGCCTTTGTGAAAGGCCGTTGCCTCCATGATAACTTCAGGTTGGTCCAGAGCACGGCTCGGAAGCTCCATCGGTCCAAGATTGAGGCGGTCCTCCTCAAACTTGACATTACCAAGGCTTTTGACACGGTGGACTGGGCCTTCCTTCTCGAGACTTTGGAGAGGCGTGGATTTGGCCCAAGGTTTCGGGCGTGGATTTGTGGTCTCCTCTCCTCGGCTTCGACGCGGGTGCTCCTTAATGGCATTGCCGGCGAGTCCATCGTGCATAGGAGGGGGCTCTGACAAGGGGATCCTTTATCGCCCATGCTCTTTATCGTGGTTATGGACATCCTCCATTGCATGATAGAGAAGGCCACGGACGTGGGGCTTCTGTCGAGACTAGCGCCTCATGGTTTTGATCACCGCACGTCGTTCTTTGTGGATGATGTGGTCACCTTCCTTCGGCCCACTTGGAAGGATTTGGTGGGTTGCTCGGCAATCTTTGCCGACTTTGGGGCTGCTTCGGGCCTCTGCACCAACTTCGCTAAGAGTTTGAGGGTTCGTTGGCATCCCCAATCTTCAGCTCCTCAAATTGGCTTTGAGGGTTCGTTGGCGATGGATTGAGCGCACTGACAACACTAAGCCCTGGAAGGGGTTTATGTTGGAGACTCCGGGGTAGGTTGACGCCATTTTCGAGGCGGCCACCTCTTCTCGGGTAGGTGATGAGAGGCACACGCTCTTCTGGACTGACCATTGGCTGCATGGTATCCGCCTCAAGGATGCCTTCCCGGCGCTTGTGGCGTGTGATCGCCCCAAACACGTGAAGTCACGCACAGTGCGGGAGGCTCTTGATGGCGCTTGGTTGACCGACGTGGGGCCCAACTTGTGGGGGCCTGCTCTCCAGGAGTTCCTTACTCTTTGTGACTTGTCTCGTGGGATCCAGCTCGTGGATGGTGCGCCAGACTCTCTGATTTGGAATTGGTCGAGGGACGGATGCTACTCGGCCAAATCGGCTTACGTAAATCTCTTCGCCGGCCGTACTGGAGACCCACTGGCGGAGGTGGTGTGGGAGTCACGTGCCCCGGAAAGGTGTAGATTCTTTGCTTGGCTTGTGGCAAGGAACCGATGCTGGACGGCGGACCGGCTTGCGAGTCGTGGCCTACAGCACCCCCCCTCGCTGCCCCCTTTGTGTCCAAGAGATGGAGACCATCTCCCATTTGCTCTTGGGGTGCGTTACGGCGAGACAAGTGTGGACGAGCCTGCTTGCCGACTGGGGTCATGCTGACTGGGTTCCGGTGGCAGATTCGCGGCTTCGCGACTGGTGGTCCTCCCTTCCGCTGCCTCGTCGGGCCCGGAAAGACCTCCAGACGGCAATCATTTTGGTCTTTTGGACCATCTGGCGGCACCACAATGATGTGGTTTTGAATGGCGTGGTTCCTTCGATGGCGAGGATCCTTCAGTGCATTTGGGAGGAGCTTGGTCGCTGGAAGCATGCAGGTCTCATTAGGGGGAGGGTTGCTGCTGTGGTCCCCGTGGCGGTTGGTTGGATAGATAGCGAGTAATTGTTTTAATTTTTCTTTGCCACTTGTGGCGTTGTCTGACGATTTGGTGTTGTACTAGCCTTCTGGCTCCCCTTCTTCAAACGATGATGCATCCGCTGGGTTGCATTCTTGAAAAAAAAAAGAGAGGAAAAAAGGTCAAAGGCTAGGACGGCAACGTGGTAACCGTGGGGATTTGTCCGTTCTCCTAGCCTCTGGCCACTATTTTCACGACCCAAGGAAGGGAAAGAGTAAAATGCAATCACGGTCACTGAACTTGGTTTTAATTATCAATTTAGTCACTGTATTTTGAAAATCGAAAGTTATGGTCCGTGAACTTAACGAAATATTTCACATATGGTCACTGATACCGTATTTTGTATGCATGAGTTCGTAGCCTGTGCCAGCACAGCTCGTATTTTTGCATTTTTCCCCTTGAAAAATAATCCACAATGACCGAAGCACATTTTTTGCATTTTTCATAGTACTGGGGCACATTTTTGTAGTTTTTTCAGGGGCAAAAATGCAAATATCCAAACTGAGCACGGACCCATACGTACAAAATACGGTACCAGTGACCGTATATGAGACATTTCCTCAAGTTCATGGACTATAACTTTCTATTTCCAAACTTCATTGATTAAATTGAGAATCGAAAACAAATTCAGTGATCGCGAGTGTATTTTACTTGCAGGGAAACATCAGATTCTCATACACATCCCAAGAAGGCTTTAATAATAAATTGCATTCTTCTCGTGACAAAGCTATAGTGTAAGGTGTGGCGTCGTCGAGAATCAAGGTACTCAAAGTTCTTCCACTTTCGTGGCGGCATCTTACTGGACGATGTCATGGAGCCAGAGAGTTTTTCCGTTTGCATGTTAGGATTGTACGATCTTGGAAATTCTGTGTTCCGGTCCTCGTCGAACCTACGGATATGATGTGTTCTCATTAGTGTGTCCTAATGTTTATATTGTCATGTTTTTTTGTGACTTTTGAGTCTTTATTTCGTGTTTCAATAATGATTTTATGGTTCGAAGGCCTATAACTTCAATGGATCACCCAACCCAAATATGTTCAACGCCCACGATTTCACATCTTTTTTGACGAGCGACTCAAGGTTTTCTTAAACCTTCAAATGCAGTCAAGTTCGTGCATGTTCTCAAATAACTGTGTCTATGCTCCAGTCTGATTGCAATATTTTTACGAAGTCTTGGCGGTAATTCGTGTTGCGAAGATTGTACCAGAAAGAAGATATCTATCTTTGAAAGATTTCAATGTTGTTCTTAGTTATACGAGTTACTTTGTAGTTTTTTTATTTTTATCCAAAGCTAATGGATGTCGAGTGTGAATAAAATTACAGGTGATTCCGTACAAAGGAAAGGAGAAAAAAGGTGGTGGGCTTAGGAAATGTAGTTTCCACCCAAATGTAAATTTTATCAATGCCTTTTATTCCTCAAATGCCTCAAATAAGCTCGAAATAATTAAATTCTAATAAGTTTTTCTAAGGTGCAATAAATTCCCAAAGTTCTTTTGAGCACCGGACCAAGAATATTGAAATTATTAAAGATGTTTCTCAACCTTATAATTGGAAAAGTCATATTGTTTCCTTTCTTTGTCATTTAAATAGATGTTGAAAATCATTAAAAAATTAGAACAACGATCTGGTTTTATTTATTCAACGAATAAAGTACAACTGATCGAAAAAACTAAAACGACCATAAAGATCTCGGATAAACCAAAATTTACATAAAAAATCTCTGATGCCAACTTCTCTAACTGTGTCTTTTGCATCTTAATGTTTCTCCAAACCTCTGGTGATGAAACAGTAGAAGACCAAACCTGCATAAACTGGACTAACATTGTAGGTTTTACTGAGCTGCATGAGCCTCCCACCCTAGCGGGTAAGAACTTAAGATCGTTGAATGTGTGGTGGCTGGGGAAACACCCCTTACAAGACAGATTATCAAGCCATCAAATCATCATCGAGCAGATGATGAAGAGGACCAGAATCACGAAAGTATGAGCCGTGAGATTCACGAACTCCATGGAGTAGACCATGATAGCCACGTCAGCACAGGGATGGAGCCGGGAGACCAAAAATCCGCGAGTCGTCGCCTCCACGTCAGAACACCCTCGCCAAGGATACACAAAACCTTACAAGAAAGGTACTAAGACGATGGCTAGATGTTGATCGAAGACGACACCGGTGATTTTTCTCTTGGTGGTTAGGGTTTCAAGAACTCAATTGTTCAATCTTTCATATATTGTTGGAAAGCATTAATAATTGATTAAAAAATTCAAATGTTGCTTCGGAATGGTCATGAACATGATATGCTTAATTTGGGTTGTACGTTACAAACCTTTAATAAATCCTTAGAAAATAAAAAAGTATGATTTACTCCCTCGGTCCATCTTTTAGGGGCGCATAAGTTTTTTCACCAGTACCAAGGCATCCTGACGCGTTCTCCGCATGCATATGCATGACCAATCACAACAGCTAGCTACATGCAACCAGTTCCTCTTCCCATGTTCTGATTGGTTAGGCCGATTAATATTGTTGGCTGCTTATGACCATGCGCTAGGTATTCCTGGACTTGAGAGTACAAAATACACGTCTCAAAAGATGGGCGGAGGGAGTATTATGTTGTAAAAACTCAGAATAACAACATGAATAGCAAATGAGTCAAACTAAACTGATTTTTGCTGCTGCCCTGCAAACCGGATGGAACTGCCACCATGATGTAATTGCTTTCCTCGAATGCCGGAAAATGGACGTCGCTACGTGCCGTACGCGACTGTTGCTGAGTTCACCTTGAACCCCTGCTGCATTGCAGTAGGGAGTAACTCTGCGTGTTGTTGTCTGCGTGCAAAATGCAATCACTGTGGCTGAGTTCACGGACGCACGCATGCATGTATCCGCATAAGCAGCCGAGTCGTTTCATCGACGAGAGATCGATGACGTTATTTGGCTAGGTCTCTCTTCTTAAATTTGTCAAAAATTGGATGTATCTGATCATGTTTTAATCTAAAGATGCATTTAAATTTGAACAAACTTTGGGAGTATGTATACATGGATGCTTGTGTACAGCTGGCGGCGAGTCGGCGATCATGCTGTACTGGCCCCGCCAGCATAAATTTTTTGTTTTCTGGGAGAAGCATAAATGTTTTCTTGTGAATCGATGGAGTAATAAAATGTGTAATCTATACATGCGGTCCTTTCTGTGTTTTACCTCTCGGACGAAACATTACGGGGCACAGCGTTGTGGATCTTTTTACCTTTTGCATGCGCTCGTGGCTTCGTCAGTTCGTTGCATGATGATGATGCAGTTTTGGAGTGCCGATAATTAGGTAGGTCTTTTTGGATGGAGTGCGGCCGCGTTTTCCGCGCGCGGATGGAAAATAAATAAGTTACTACGTAGGTCTTCTTAAGATGAAACAGTCAACGTGAGCAGTACTCCAGAAAAAAAAAGTTTATCTTGTGCCACCCGTCGACGGATGGCAACAAACCTTGCAATATGATGGCAAGAGCAAGTGTTTGCAAGTTTCGCATGCAGCAAGCTGAAAATTTGATACGTACATACTTATGGAGCAAGTAATCCGGGTGCAAGTGTTTCGTAGAAAAATTACTACTTCCTCCGATCCATATTACTTGTCGAAATATTAGATGTTTTTTAAACATTAATATATTCATATTTAGACAAATTTGAGATAAATAATCGAAGGAAATACAAAAACATTTATAGGTGGTGGCCGGTGTAGCTCTGGGTGAATTCCAAGCTAGCCATGATTCAGATGTTGCCATGTTTGGCCGTTCACTCACACAAAGACGAACGGGTAGTACCTGAAAAGAGGGGCTGCACGGCTGCACCGCACGGAACGTCCATGCATGCCATCCCACCAGGTGCGGCTCCACCTCTAATGAAATCCCTGATCATTCATCGTGAAAAGCTGCAGGTACATGTTTCCATATCACTCTGCTCTCCTGTGTCCAATAGTGTTGCCCTGTTTACCCCCTGCTGGGCAAAGGCATCATCATGTGGCCTCCCGTCACTTATACTAAAAGGTAACCCACTTTCAGGTTCTCCCGCCACTCGCTGTTCATCGCTGCCGCATTAAGCTAGGTCCCGTCCTTCAGAAATTCAGAAATGCATGGCCCATATGTGCAGTTTTTGCATATTTACAACTTGCATGCATGGACCTCTGAAGCTGCAAGTGCAACCGCCGCGCCGCATGGAAAAGCATCAAATGGATCAAAATGATCACTCGTACTTACTGGAAACATATTGGAAAGGATCGTTATATGCTCAAGCTAGGTTACTACTTACCGTTGTATTCGTATCGAATTGATGATCTAATACAAGGGGTCAAGGCCTTATTGGACCTGGCGTGCAAAGGCAGCTATGTCTCGTACGGCTGTTGGGCTCGGACGGTGCACAACTTTCGCCCTCGATAAGCAAACCGTCGTGTCGGCCGCTCCTCCGCTCATGGGGTTGGCCTGCCCCGAACAATTAGCCTTTTTACGCTACATCAACCAGGTAAGGGATGGTAATCATACATGGCTTTCATCTATCTATCAGGAGCCATCGAATAAGAGACTACGAGTCCATGCATGAGTAGAGACGATGGTGGACTGGTGTGGAAGGGAGGGAAGGGAAGGTAAGAGGAAGAGACGGTGGTGGACTGGTGGGGAAGGGAGAAGATAGATTGATTTTGTACGTGCTACTCAATGCTGTGCGCAATGCATGCTTCGCCCGCGAGGTATTTTAAGATCTGTACGTGTATTTTTGCATCTGTGGGTAGTCAAATGTACGTGCCAAAAATAAAAAAAATAAAAAAGTTGTCAAAAATGGAAAAATAAAATAAAATCCCAAACGGCCCATTTTACCACCTGGGGTTTCCCCTTTTCCTTTACTTAAAACGGAAATACACAATTTCACAACAGACATTGAGGAGCAGAAAGTACTTCAAATTACACCTACGCCTGCACAGGAAAACCGCTGACCAACAAACTGCATTCAGGTTGTTGACTACGGGACAAAAACCTGCCCCTACAAAAAAACCTGCCAAGTCTTAAAACCAACATTATTACAACAAAAATGAAGAAGCAGAACAAGTCTAGAACAACATCCGCAACGCGCTCAGCAAAACATCAGACAGACGAACTGATAGCAAACAATCGTCTTCGAGTAGATCAGTCAGCATCAAGACAACGCACGCTCTAGGTTGACGCATCAGCAGGCGCCCCCTCCTTCATCTTGCGCATCAGGTCTTGTGCATTACAGACCAGATTCTTAGTACCTTCCTTCAGCAACTCCACGTCCACACCTTTCTGAAGCCCTGCCCAAGACATGAGATATGCACAAGCAGCAAAAACAATTTCAAAAGGTGATTTTAATTTGTAGTTCTCAAAAGTAACTCGGTTACGACACTTCCAGGTGGCCCAAACAACAGCTGCTAATCCCACCACAAAGAAACGATCACCCTATGGTAAAAAGGCATGCATCCAAGTAAAGAATTGCCAAAAAGAAGAAGGAACCAATGGTGTTCCAAACACAGAGCCCACCACCCTCCAAACAACTTTCTGCACAGAACAGGTGAAAAAGAGGTGTCTGGTATTTTCCAACAAACCATAAAAGGAGCATAAAGGAGAACCATGCCAATTTTTCCTCAACAAATAGACCCTAGTAAGAACGGCATCCTGGAATAACAGCCACAGGAAAATTTGAATCTTAAGGGGAATTTTGGATTGTCAAATCCACTTATTATGAGCACCATGATTATTTCGTTCAAGGCACTGGTATAAAGATTTAACAGAATATTTTCCAGATTTTTCCAAACTCCATCTTAAGGCAAGGAGACAAGCTTGTTAGTGATGTGAGCCCATTGGCCAGCCAAAAGAGGATTAAGCTGTCTACGAAAAGTTACCAAAGTAGGATCCTCCCTATACTTTTTGATAGTGATGTTAGGAGACTGACAAATACCATACAAATCAGGGAACTGGCTTGAAAGCGGCTCCCCAGTATCCCAACAATCCTCCCAAAGTCTCATTTGTCCCCCATCCCCAAGATCAATTTTCCTACCAGCAAGATAAAATTCTCTAATCTTTAATAAAGTTTTCCAACATGGTGAATCATTCTGCTTCATTTTAACTGTAGGAACAGAAGCATTACTAAAGTATTTTCTCCTTACAACAGATTGCCATAAACCAGAACCAGTTTCAAGCCTCCACCACCATTTACACAGGAGGCTCACATTTTGTCTCCTTAAATCCTTTGTACCAAGACCCCCATTCTCCTTGGATCTGCACACCCTCTTCCATTTCACCAGGTGATATTTCTTTTTTTCAGAATTTCCTTCCCAAAGAAATCTCCTTCTATGCTTATCTATCTTCTCAATAAAAGTTTTATTAAGCAGGTACATATACATGTGGTAAGAAGGTAGATTAGACAAGCAAGCATTTAGCAGAACCAGTTTTCCACCCATAGAGAGATTACAACCCTTCCAAGCTTTTTAGAAATTTAGCATCAAGAAACTCCCAGTCTTTATTTTTCAAAGGAGCAAAACTTACAGGAACACCTAGATATTTCATGGGCAACAGCCCCACTTGACAACCAAAAAGGTCAGCATAAAAGGCAGCGTCATCATTATCACCTCCAATCATATAAATCTCACTTTTTAGAAAGTTAATTTTTAATCCTGACATCATTTCAAAGACATATAATAGGATTTTCATATTAACAGCTTTTTCTTTGTGATGTTGCAAACAGATGACAGTGTCATCAGCATATTGTAAGATAGCCAATCCATGATCAATCAGATCATCAGCCAAACCAACAAAAAGACCATTCTCTTGACCTTTAAGCACCATTTTAGTTAAAACTTCAGCAGCCAATTTAAACAGCATAGGAGACAAGGGATCACCCAATCTAACTCCCTTAGCACTCTGAAAGTATGGACCAGTTTCATTATTCAATTTAACACTAACAGTTTCATTTCTAAGAGCTTTCTCAATCCACATACACCATTTAGGGTTAAAGCTTTTCATTTTGAGACAAAAAAGGAGGAAATCCCAGTTGACCTTGTCATAAGCTTTCTCAAAGTCAAGTTTTAAGAGCACTCTAACTTTTTTCTTAACATGAGTATGATGCATTTTTGGGCTGCCAGAATTCATCCGCCAGTTTTGTTTTGTGCGGACGTCCGCCGCTTAGCACCTCCCACTAGGATCGTTACAAGCAGTATTCTTTTAAGGGAAATCTGCACCTTTATTGATTACAAAATAAACTTACACATGTACACCAGCTAGCAAATTACTGTTAAAGTCCGGAGAATCCTCCAACCATACAATTTGCTGGATCCCACCGCAGGACGAGCTAAAGTAGAAGCCACAATATTGTTCTCTCTAGGCAAATGTTAGAAAAAATGACTTGCTAAAAACACTAGGCTAAGAAAAAAGAACATTATTCTTCATAAAGTGTCGCAGAGCTTTCTACTTTCTGCAATATTCTCAGAGGATTCTACACCTAGCTACGTAACAAAATTCATATTGCAGCATACCGCAAAGTTTCCTTCAAAACGGCAAAAAAAAAAAGTTTCCTTCAAAACCCCAGGGACGGACGACTAGGTTGATTTGTACCTGGCCTAGGGCTTGTCTACTCGCCAGGCCAGGCTTAGTTACATGCCGGGCCGCATTTCTTGGACCAGACGGCATGGACGACGCCAGCCCAGTCGGTAGCCCAGTTGCCGAAGACGCTCGTCGTCGCCTGTGAGGGGTGATGCATCGATTTTTTTGGAAGAAGCTCCGAGATTCCATTCCCAAATTTCCATTTCCCCTCCTCAAATCCGGAAGTGTCTCGTTCCCAGCCACCGCTCTAGATCGATCCGCCGCCGCAACCGCAAGGCACCGATGGGCTCCCTGCTGGCCCTCACCGACGACATCCTCGCAGAGATACTCATCCGCGTGCCGTCTCCGTCGGACCTTGCGCGCGCCTCCGCCGCGTACGCCTCCTTCCGCCGTGTCGTCTCGTCCCCGCGGTTCCTCCGCCGCTTCCACTTGCTCCACCACCCCCCGCCCCCTCTCGGCGTCTTCTTCCCGGACGGCCCCGCATTCTTCCCCGCCCTGCCGCCGAACCCCTCGGCCCCCGCCGCCCGCGCGCTCGCCGTCGCCGCCGACTTCTCCTTCGCCTTCCTCCCTCCCCCGGACCGCTCCTGGCTCGTCCGCGACTACCGCGACGGCCGGTTCCTCCTCGACCGCGCGCTCGCCGGCTCCACTTGCTTTACCGAGGTCGCCGTCTGCGATCCCCTCTTCCGGCGGTACCTCCTGCTCCCGCCCATCCCCGATGACCTCGCCGCCTCCGTGGAAAACCCCTACCTCCAGCGCGGCGGCGCCGATGGAGGTCCGCAATCGCGCAGCAACGAGATCTTCCTGGCTTCTCGCGGCAATGACGAACCCAGTGAGGAGCTGCTATTTGCCGTCATCTGGATGGCGTGCTGCCGTGGGAAGCTAGTCGCCTTCGTCTTCTGCTCTGAATCTCGGCAATGGCGTGCCCTTTCGCCTCCTGTACACCATGCTTTGAGCATGCGGAGAGTCATGGGTGTTCGTCTAGGACAACGCAACCATGCTCATGGGTGCTTCTACTGGATGATTACTCTCACACGTAGGTGGCTTGTGCTGGATAGCCGCAAAATGGAATTCTCCATTCTCGACATTTCACCTGTCCTGTTGGGCCGCACGATGATGTTCAGTAATCAGATTACCACTCTAGAGTCAGGAGAGGGCAGGACTACCGTTGTGGTCTCTGATCTTTTTCGGGAGGATAAAAGATGCGTCCTGTATTTTTATACGTTCATGTCTTTCAGTGACCGGTGGCAGCTGCAGAACAAAATCACCTTGCCCGAGGAATGGGGATATCGGTTTCGAGGCATAATAGGTGCATTTGAGGGGTGCTTATTTATAAAGCTAGACCATCCGAAGGAGAACTTGGGAGATGCAGTTGAGCAAAATGTCACATACTTTTGGTTCAATGTCAAGACTATGCAGGTGGTTAGGTTCACGGAGATAGATTCTGTTACTGTGAATGAGGCCTATCTTTACTCTGGGTTTCCCCCCTCACTGTCACTTCCTAGTGTTTGATGTGGTAAGGTTGTTCTTTGTGCTTTCTTTTTCCATTTTACAGTACTATTTTTGTTTGACAGCATGGTTATATTTTCTGGAGAATTTGAATTTTTCATCTTGTTGTTGTTAAATCCTTACAAATATAACTGCTGATAATTGCCCTAGATCCGGAATAAAATGATGAAGATTGTAGCTAATTCTGGGAAGCGAGCATGCTTCGAAGTTCTAATCATCAGTTGCAAATCTTAAACTGTGTTATTTTCTTTATCTTCTACAAAACTGCTAATATGGGTGTTACCAGAACAATGTTTCCACTGTTGATTAATGGACATTTCTCAGCTTCATAGTTTCATGCATGTAATTTGATTATAGTCAGCATTTGGTCTCGTTCTTGACTTGTATTGACCATTGAAGTTTATGTTAGTTACAAAATGCCTGTGGGCTTTCAAGTGCTTCACCATGACAAGGTTTACAGGTTCTATGTTTCAATGTTTTTATTAATTTTTTATTGATATATGCATAATGTACTGTAGATGGACGACTGACTTCTGGATCAGTTGCTTCCTTGGAGCAGGAGAAGGGTCAGCAGTATTAGCAAGTCAATCTTAAGTGCCTTTCTCAGTTACCAACTTTCCTGTGTTGGTACAACATTTATGTCAAAATTGCTGAAGCCTTGGAAGTTGGGCATGAGAGTGGATTTGGTAGACCATTTGCTATTTTAAATTTTAATGTTCTCATACCAGCAGTATTGACCTTGTGATGTGAGTGTGGTTGCAAGGGTTGCTCATGCGTTCTGAACCCAGTCAAGTGTTGATGCATGCAAATTTTAGCTCTATGTATTAGCTCCTAGTTGGAGGTTGGCTTCAACTACTGGATTTCCTGATGTTCTATGTTGTCTTTAGTGTTTTGTTAAATTGTGGGTACTGGCGTCATATATCTTAACAGATTGACCTTATATTATTCTAGTATGCAGATGCAGTAGTGTGATCTGTATGCATATACCTTCAGAGGTACTAGCAGTAGTAGCAATACATTCGGAAGTGTATTGTAATGGATATGCAGAGAATAGGGTTCACCGTCTACATCGTGTTAGGCCATTAATGGTATTCCATAATCAGTTCATCTCACGGGAGTTGGGGAAAACCGTCATCGGTGTTGTCACTATCTATATTCCAGCTGGAGAAAGCTTGTACAGTATAATTTTTGTACACATTCGTGCATAATTCTACCCAGTGGGATTGCACAATGTGAACACTTTGCCTCAGCAGTGAATTATGTTTGAAGACATCAGAAGGTGCATCTGCATCCCAGGAAATTCATCCATTTTGGAGAGCATCGAACATCTGGTTGAATATTTTTTTAAGTTTGTTACGACTATACAACCACAAATGTTTCCTCATCAATGTCACTGTCCAGTGTTATGGTAAGCTTCTCATTGTACTCCATGTTCGTGTCTGGATCTTGGGAACCAGAAGGGTGTGGATTGGATCTTAGGAAGCTGTTGTGCGTAGCTGGTGGACGAGGCTTGTAACCTCCCAAGTCCCAGGCTCCCAGCCCATTGCTGGAGAAGGGGATGAGATGGGGGTGCCTAGGCGCACAGAGTAAGAGGTGCGCTTGATCTATTGATCGACTAATGTTTGGGAGCTGGGAGGATTGGCTGAATCTCAAGTCTGAAAGAGGCTGGGTTCTAATGATCGTCCCATTAGGTGCCTTAAGAGCATGTCCGGTGCTTAAGAAAATTAACTGGTTTTTGTTAAGTACTGGTGCTAGGCAGATGCCAACTAGAGGATTTTATCACACTATATGTTGCACATTTGTATAATACTCACTCTGTTCCATAAAGGTTAGCGCGGCTTCGAACTTTCTAGTTCAAGACCGCGCCAACCTTTATGGAACGGAGTAATAATTTGCATAAACTTCCTGTTTAGGAAAACACTACTCTTGTATATTCTGTTTGTATGTTATGCATTCCTGCCATCCAATCATCCAGGCATCCAGCAGTGCATTGGAACGAAAATAGACCATTCACATACATGGAAATCGATCAGAGCTCATCCCAGAAGAATTTCCCGCAGAGACGCGAGGACATGAGGACAAGAGCCAGTGGCACGATGAGTACCAGCCCAACGCAGGCAACCAGCTCCACGAAGCTGAAAGTGGACCCGGCGATGTAGGCCACCAGCAGCGCCAACACGTCCATGCCAACGAGGGCCTCGAGCGCCTTCAGCTTGGCCAGCTTCCGCAGGTCATGGCTGGCCAGCAGCAGGACGATAGAGAGCGACAAGGCGAAGGCAGCGGTATTGCTGTAGTAGAAGGTTCTGTACCTCGTGGGGCTCACGTCGCGCAGAACAGGCATCATCCGGTCCACAAAGGAGGCTCCCAAATGCGGCGGCGGCGGTGCCACCGTGGCGGCAACGGCACCGGCGCTAGAGGATTCCGCGTGCAATCTTTGAAAACCACCTGGCGGGCTGAGACCGGAGGCGTAGGTGATGGAGGCGACGACGGTGGCCAGCACCATTAGCCAGCCGCGGAGCTCCCGGGCGGCGGACTCCCTCTTCACCTGCTGCTGGTGCTGGGTCGTCGGGGCGGCGCCGGCGTCCTTGAAGCTGGCGGTGGCCGGGACCAGCTGCAAAGGTGCCTGGACGCCCTGGAGACTGCCCGGCAACGAGTCATCGGACCTCATGAGCAGCATCGGCATACCATCTGCCAAGGAAGACGATGATGCCGTAGTAATCTGCACGAGTACTGGATACGAGCCGGCTGCCGGATCCTCCTCCATTGTTAGATCCGGCTTAGGATTGACAGTGATGATCTCTTCCTGAGGCTTCTGCGCCGGTGGATCACATCCTGCGGCTGCGGTGGCAGCGAGTGGCGGTGCAACGGCTGACATTGCCTGTAATACTAATACCCAGTTGCCTGCTGTGGAATTGAGTCGTTGTTATTTATAGGTGCAAGGAGCAGACTCAGGGAAGAAGAAGCAGCAGCAGGAAGGGGCCTTGAAAGAAACACACCTTCATCTCTGTTTGTTCCTTGGCACCATCAGCTGTCCCTCTGCAGAATGTTTCCAGCTGGCTGACGGGTTTATTGATTGATCATCGACTCCTCTGCTCTCTCGCTGCGGACTCCGGCCGGCTGGCCAGAGGAGAAAGTGAGCGGCAGCTTCTTTAGTCCCACGGCAGGGACAGCGAAAGGTTTGAAAAGGATGATGATTAGTTAGCCAATTAGTAAAATGGAGGCGGTAATTTCAAAGAAAAATACGCTGCGTATGGAGCCAGAAAATGGTGAGGAGCCAGGTGGCCCGCCCAGCTACGTACTCAAAAAGGACGCACACGACATTGGGAAAGGTTTCCGGATCAGCGAATTCGATCAAACAGGATTGTTGCCATTTTTCTTTTGAGACAGCTGGATGATTTCCATATTTGTTTTGTTTTGTTATGAACGTGAAAAAAAACAAAGAAGAAATCAAAACACAAGGACACATGGATTTAACGTGGAAAACCCTCTCAAACAACGAGAGGGAAAAACCACGGACGCTAGCCAGCGAAACTTCATTATATGTGAGTGTGTACAACGTCAGAGAGATTTCACGAACTCAACTCGTGCGAACTCTGCCCAAAACGGCGGCATACAAGGGGTATATTTAGCGGGAGCATTAGAACAACTCAGATCCGTAACGGTCACATCGGAAGTTCCTGTTGGAGGCCGGAAGTTCCGCATATTCCTGAATATCCGGAAGTTCCGCAGCAAGTTCCGCAATTTCCCGAAAAGTAACAGAGAGCACCCGGAGGTTCGGCTGGAAGTTGGGCCGGAAGTTCCGGCGCCTGGAATGGCTGTAAGTTCGGTCGGAACTTCTGGCCCCTAGGAATTTGGAACACAAATCAACAAACTCCACCTTGAGACAAATTCCTCGTTATAGCAAATTTCTCCTTGTAGCATGAACAACAACAACTCCTGTATCAACAAAGAAAAACATTTTCGGCGCCAACAGTCACTAGGGACTAAACAGTTATACCAACTAAGCTTGAGCATAGCTCAACCTTAGTAATAGGAACATGCTTTGTCATCATATCAGCAGGATTATCATGAGTGCTGATCTTGCATACCTTCAATTTACCTTGTGCAACAACGTCGCGAACAAAATGGTACTTGACATCAATGTGCTTGGTTCTCTCATGTAGCATCTGATCCTTGGTAAGGTAAATAACACTTTGGCTGTCACAAAACAGGTTAATGTAAGAAATATCTTGACAAAGCTCAGCATTATAAACCCTACAACCAAACAGATTCTTTGCAAGTTTCAGCAATAGCCATATATTTTGCTTCGGTTGTAGATTGAGTAACAACTGGTTGCAGTGTTGCCTTCCAACTCACAGCACATCCACCTACCGTGAACACATAACCTGTAAGGGATCTCCTCTTATCCAAGTCGGCAGCAAAATCTGAATCTACATAACCAGCGAGTCTCTCATCAGTCTTGCCAAACTTCAAGCAAGCATTGGATGTGCCATGGAGGTACCTGAAAATCCACTTAACAACTTTCTAATGTTCTTTACCGGGATGAGCCATGTAACGACTGACCAAACTCATAACATATGATAAATCAGGACGTGAACAAACCATGGCATACATCAAAAAACCAACATCACTAGAATAGGAAACTCGTGACATATACTCAACATCTTCATCCGAAGTAGGACATTGCAACGCTGACAACTTGAAATGAGACGCAAGAGGAGTACTAACACACTTTGCATCATGCATATTAAAACGGTGAAGTACTTTCTCAATGTAACTTTGCTGACTAAGAAATAGCAACCTAAATTTCTGTCCCTTTTAATTTCCATACCTAGGATTTTCTTAGCATCACCAAGATCCGTCATCTCAAATTCACTACTTAGTTGTGCCTTCAAAGTAGTGATTAAGTACTTTCTCAATGTAACTTTGCTGACTAAGAAATAGCAACCTAAATTTCTGTCCCTTTTAATTTCCATACCTAGGATTTTCTTAGCATCACCAAGATCCGTCATCTCAAATTCACTACTTAGTTGTGCCTTCAAAGTAGTGATTACTTTCATACTCTTGCCAGCAATTAACATATCATCAACATATAACAGCAAGTATATAGGTGATCCATCAACAAATTTAATTTAGAGACAACTATCATATTGAGATCTACTAAAGCCACGTGAGATCATAAATGAATCAAACCTTTTATACCATCGTCTAGGAGATTGCTTCAAACCATAAAGGGACTTCTTCAACTTACACACAAACTCCTCTTTACCAGGAACTATGAACCCTTCAGGTTGGTCCATGTATATTTCCTCCTCAAGCTCTCCATGCAAAAATGCAGTCTTCACATCTAACTGCTCAAGCTCAAGATCATGCATAGCAACAATACTAAAGAAAGTACGGATGGAACTATGCTTTACCACCGGAGAGAACACATCATTGTAATCAATACCTGGTATTTGACTGAAACCTTTTGTCACTAACCTTGCCTTAAACCTCATAGGCTCATTAGGAGACAAACCCTCATTTCTCTTGAAAATCCACTTGCAGCGAACGGCCTTCTTTTGTTTAGAAAATGGCACAACATCCCATGTGCCATTCTTCTCAAGAGATTGCATCTTCTCTTGCATGGCAGACAACCACTTCACACGGTCGTCAGAAACAACAGCTTCATTATATGTGGCCGGTTCACTATCATGTTCCACCTGTTCTGCACAACTCAAAGCATAATAAACAAGATCACACTCTTCAATTAAACGTGGGCGTGGACCTTTATTCCTCTTTGGGCGGTCAGCTGCAACAGACCGTGTGGGTTGCTGCAAAACAGGTGGTGAGGGTGGAACAATATCATCATTATTATCATCATTGTTCCCATCATCATTACCATTATCAACCTGAGCATCATCGTTGTCAAAAATTTCATCAACGTGCTCCACCTGCACTCTAAGTCTCTCCTCTTCAATGCGAGAGGCATCAGTGGACAAAATATCATGATAGATAACTTTTTCATTAAAGACAACATTCCTGCTCAGCAAAATATTTTAGTTTCAGGATTCCACAACCTGAAAGCTTTAACTCCAGAACCATAGCCAAGAAAAATGCACTTAACAGCTCTAGGCTCTAACTTTCCATTATCAACGTGAGCATAAGCAGTGCAACCGAAAACGCTCAACTGTGAATAATCAGCACGTTACCAGATCATACCTCAATGGGAGTTTTCTTGTCAAGTGGAATAGAAGGTGACCTGTTTATGAGGTAGCATGCGGTGGAAGCTGCCTCAGCCCAAAAACGCCTGCCCAAACCTACATTGGACAGCATGCAACGGGCCCTAGAGATGATGGTTCTGTTCATGCGCTCACCCACGCCATTTTGTTGTGGAGTACGGGCAACCATGTAGTGCCTAACCACACCATCATTGCTGTAAAACTCCTCAAACTCATCAGAAATAAATTCACCACCATTATCAGTACGCAAATTTTTTACCTTCCTTTAAGTTTGCTTTTCTACCATAGCTTTCCACTTCTTAAAAGCACCAAAAACATCAGACTTGTGTTTTAGAAAATAAGGCCAAAATTGTCTTGAGTAATCATCAATAATTGTAAGCATGTAATTAGCACCACCAATAGAAGTCTTACGGGAGGGTCCCCAAACATCAGCATGCACATAATCTAATATGCCTTTGGTGGTATGAATCTTTTGTGCTTACCATAAACGCAGTACTCACAAAACTCAAGCTTACTCAAGTTGCAGCCATTGATCAGCTCTCTCTTTACCAACTCCGCCGTCCCATGTTCACTCATATGCCGAAGATGCATATGCGACATATTTGTTTTTGCACAATCATCAGAATCATTAGGTGTAACAGCAGCAACAAAACCTGGCAAAGAGATACCTCTAAGAACATATAATTTGGCAGAATTCATATCACCTATCATGTGAATGAGAGAACCTCTAGATACCTTCAGAAGTCTACGCCCACCGGCGTACTTGTACCCGTCACAGTCCATGGTACTCAGCGAGATCAAATTTCTTGCCATGCTTGGTATGTGCTTCACCTCTTTCAACGTGCGTGTCATGCCATCATGGGTCTTGATCTGAACGGACCCAACGCCAACAATATGACAAGGATTGTCATTGTCCACACGCACAAAATCTCCAGTCTGCACAGACTCATAAGAACTAAACCAATCCTTGTTACAACAAATATGAAAAGAACATGTTGTATCAAGAATCCATTCATCATCCCGGGAAGCACAAGCAGCAAGAACAACGAGGCAATCACCCTCAGAGCTATCGGTAGAAACGACAGCGGCCTTACCAGTACCATCAGACTTATCTTTCGGTTTGTAGGTACCGTTCCTTTTTTCCTTGTTCTGCAGTTTATAACAATCTTCAATGACATGATTATTTTTCTTACAATACCTGCAGAACTTATCTTTTGCACGGGACTTTGAACGAGCTTTTCCGTCCCGGCTCTTATCTCGGTTGCCATAGTTGTTGTTCCTCTGCTCGGTCCTGCCACAAACCTGCAGAGCTTCTGCCTTTGACGACGACCCATCGGTCTGCACCATAGACTTCATCTTTTCTTTTTGTCTAAGTGCTTCTAAAACCTCATTAAGGGTTAGAGAGTCATGACTAGAAAGAATTGAATCGCGGAAATTTGTATAAGAACTAGGCAACGAGCATAAGAGTAAGATGGCTAAATCCTCATCATCATACTTAACCTCCAAAGCTTGCAAGTCAAAACTATATCTCGAAAAACAGTTATATGAGATATTACCGATCCACCTTCTTGCAGCTTATGGGTGAACAACTTCATCTTTACATGCATCTTACTGGTTAGATCTTTAGACATGCACATCGATTCTAGTTTCAGCCACAGGGCTGCTACGGATTTCTCCTCCAACACTTCTTGCAAAATATTATTGGATAGATGAAGTTGAATCAAAGACAAAGCCTTACGATCTTTGCGTTTCTCTTCGGCAGTCCACTCCTTTTCATTTTTCTTGCCGAAGGAATCAAGCGCTTCATCCAGATCTGAAATTTGGGTGAGAATCGCCCGCATCTTCACTTGCCACAACGAGAATCGTGTGGTGTAATCCAGCTGCGGCAGATCGAACTTCAAGGTAGACATGTCGCAAACCCTAGGCAGAACCTGGGGCTCTGATACCACTTGTTATGAACGCGACAAGCAAGAACGAAGAATGAAGAAGAAATCACAGCACAAGGACACACGGATTTAACGTGAAAAACCCTCTCAAACAACGAGAGGGAAAAACCACGGGCGCCAGCCAGCGAAACTTCACTATATGGGATGGTTTACAACGCCAGGGAGATTTCACGAACTCAACTCGTGCGAACTCTGCCCAAAACAGCGGCATACAAGAGGTATATATAGCAGGAGCATTAGGACAACTCAAATCCGTAACGGTCACACCGGAAGTTCCGGTTGGAGGCCGGAAGTTCCGCATATTCCTGAATATCCGGAAGTTCCGCAGCAAGTTCCGCAATTTCCTGAAAAGTAACAGAGAGCACCCGGAGGTTCGGCCGAAAGTTGGGCCAGAAGTTCCGGCGCCTGGAATGGCCGGAACTTCCGGCCCCTGGAAATTTGGAACACAAATCAATAATATTGGTGACAGATATATCCATGTCTGTAGACTTACTACACACTCTTATGTGGACCACGTTTCTGATTAAAAATCACATATATACGGTAGCATCACCGTACACGATTTGAATGCCCAAAACGTATTTTGTACTTTTATGTTAGAGTGAATTTCACTTTTTACTCCATTTTTGTGAGTTTGTGACTATGTTGGCCTCATTTCATATTTTGTGTTGAATTTTATTCTCTAGTTGCTACATTGTGCCACAATTTACTCACTTTAAGTTTTTTTTCTCAAAGATGATGGCACAGGCCCACATATTAAGCCTACATAGCAGATGATTGGATGCCCAAATCGAAAGCGTAAAGTTTTATGATGTTTTCTCTTCTACCCGGTCCACTCGAGCCACCCGACCAGCTTACCTGCCCCATCCAATTCCTAGTCCGCTGATCCACTAGCTCTGACTTGACCAAAACCGGACAAACTGCTTCTGTTTTGGCTGAGCCAGACCCAATGTGTTCCTGATTCCATTGGGTGCTTGGTCATGTCGGGCGGACACAAAATTGGATTTGGATTGGTAAGCGGGTCGGCTCAAGTTGTGAGTACTGGGAGTTAAGCCGGGTTGTTAAGCAAGTTGAGTGAATCGGGTAGAAGAGAAAAACGTCTCGGAACTTTACGCTTTTGATTTGGCATCTAGTCATCTGGCAAGTAGATATCATATGTATACCCACCCTGTAAGATTCGGGGAAATTTGTTTAATTGGATAAAATGTGGCACAATGTAACAACTAGGAAGTGAAATGTGGCAGAAAATATTATGGAATCAACACCGTCACAAATTTAGAAACGAATGGTAACGAGTATTTTGTTTCTTGGTGTTTTAGGTGGCTTTGATTGTCAGCTTTTTTTTCGATGTTCATACTTTGATTTGTTTGATGCATGTTAATCGCCACCCTATGTGCTAAGGTACCAATAAGATTGACATGTACCATTGGTATACGATGAGGTATCAAGTTTTGACAAATGTTTGTACTGTGATTTTTTCCTCTGGTACATGGTGTACTGCTATGAGTTGAAATACACAGTCTTGGTTTGATGAGGTACTTAAGAACTATTAATGTGCATGTCATGTTACATAATGTACCTGTCATGTACTTTGATCTACTCGTCATGATCTGCTTCGCATACTATAAATTGATAAGGTACTTGTCGTGTACCTAGATGTACTCACAAACGAACTGGTACTAAATATTGACTCTCACTTGTGTCATGCGTAAAATAAAAATGGTATGAAAAATAGGTGTCAGCACACATGCAGAAAGAAAAAAAAGTGTCAGCACTCACATGGCAAAAACATTCACATGCAAAGGGTCTGTCTATTGAGCAGACGCCTGATTTTAAGGAAAAAACCAGTTGCCTGATTTTGAGGTTGGAATCAGGCGCCTGATTTACTTTTTTGTTTCAGTCGTCTGGTTCTTTGACCAAAACCAGTCAAATCGGGTAGTTGGGCAAAACAATCAAAAAAGTAGTGTTGGCGCCTGATTTTGTACCAAAAACCAGTCAATCAAAACCCTCTTTCCTATATAACCAAAAGAACAGACAACAATGCAAACTGAAGATACATGTAACGTAACGTTGCCTGTTGTGTTCTGTGCATAGAAAAATCAGCAAAAACAGAACAACCCCCGCTTTGGTAATTCAAGAACAAACCCAGTAAGAACATCGTCGCACAATGCAAAAACGTGCACACAGGGGCTTCATTTCTGCAATAGTAAGTTTCAGACAGGCAGAGCATGAACCATGTGTACAGAAAAAAAAAACAAGTAGCAAAAACAAACCATTTGAGGTTAGGGTTTACAGGAGCAATGACATGCATCCTAAGTGCTTTTATAGTACACTTAAGAGTAGACAAAAAAACTTGCATTGTTCTATACTACTAATTTCATTCAGATATCCTTGACACACGCTACTTGCCGACCAGTTTACTTGAAGATTAGCACAGATACCACTTGGTTTTTCTTTAGAGAAACTTTGTGAACAAATTCTTTCCACCCAACTGAGCCTGACGTAGCCAACCGACCATCAGCATCAACACGATATGGGATTAAACACTCAACATATGTGATGAGGACATCCCTAGTTCTTTATCATCAACTCCAATTGATGATGCTGCTGCACAAGATAAGCCCAATGAAGTTAAACTTGAGCCAATAACAAGAGCACGTGCGAAACTACTTGAACAACAGGTGAACTCACTCTTAATTGAATCTGATGTTTTAATTGATGAGAGCTTTATACTACCTAAGTCTATGCATTTATGTATGATCAGATTTGAAGATGTTTCAAGCCTTGCACGTGGAGGAGGAGAGTTGCAGCAAGATCCATTCCCGTTGATTTCCAATATCAAGAAGAACGCGAGGGAGGAGAGGGAGGCCGGCGCACCACATGAAGAGGAGGAAATCAACCAGCAATAGAAGTTGTCATGGCTGATGCTAGGACAAGTCCTACGACACGTCAAACATATCTAAGGCATCAGCGCACGTCGAGGAACATGTGACACACATAGGGCTCTTGTTATTGGCCCAAATCTAACTTCATTGGGCTTGTCTTGTGCAGCAACATCATCAATTGGAGTTGATGATAAAGAACAAAAGATGTCCTCATCAATTGCTCTACGTCAGAATTCACAACCACGGTTTCAGCATCAAAAGGTTCATTTGGCAAATCGTGTGCCGCTTCAATGTCATCAGGATCTTCAATCTTTTCAGTGGCTTCAGAATCAACAGCAGCGTCAGTAGCAACTGCTTTATAATTTTCATTGCAGTTTTGAGCAGAACCAGAAAATGGAGCCAGGTTCCCGTTAAAAACAGGAGACAACTCTTCCCCACTTGAAATAGAGCGTTTAAGTTTGTAACTAGCATCTCTAATACACTCAAGCACAGATATGCAAAACTGCCCAGATGCATTCATGACGTCACGTCCAAGAGTAATTCAGATCTTTAAAAAAGATTGCATATATCTTGTACCACCTAGGAGAAAAAGAAAACTATACATCAGTTGTTGACGCAACAAAATGAGCTACTACATGAACTAAGAATGAAACAGGGTCATTACTTTATCATGTAGTGAATCGCGAAACAATCTCTCCAATGAACACTTGAAATCAGGCAGATATGATCTGGCAGAACTGTATTTTGAAACAGAAGCATAACAAGTCCTAGATAAATCTCTAACCTAGCAAAAAAGAAAACATTTATTAGCATTACCAGTTAGGGGAGATGGAAAAATTAACAGAAGTGATTGATGAAAAGAGGAAAAGGAACTAACATTGCGTAGGCCATACTCATATGAATTCCTTTGGTCAAGGCGGGCAAACTCTTTGATTAAATCATGTTTCCAAACTTAAGTCCTAGGAAAAGAATTGTCAAGTTTGACTTTGCCAAAATCAGCATGATCCAGGTACTTGACCTGGAAACCAGAAAATAACAACAAAAGGGACAAGTAAAAAGGCAGCTCATAAATGCTCCAAAACGAACACAAGATATAGGGTGCAAGAGGGGACATACTGCAGCGACGTATGTACAGCCTCCCAAAGTGAGATTTGACCTTGAAGACAATGCTTTTGATTTAGCTTTATCCCTTTGATATTTTCTAACACTCTCGATAAACCACTTATGGCCAAACAATGCCCAGTTATAATTCCTCACATCACTAGGAACCAGCAAAGACCCCAAGTACTTGACGCTGGGGTATGTACTTGAATTAGGACACAAAAAACTAGAAAGAAACACAACCATGAAGCATATGAAATATTTATCATTTGCAAGATCATTTGTGAGGAGCATTTTTCCAAACTTTTTGATAGTAGGCAGCTCATAAAATCCCATCAGTGAGAGAAAATTCTCCTTCGCACCCTCAAGATCAACTTTCACATCCAACCCAGTATTTTCTAAACCAATGACTTCAGAAAATGTCTGTGCACCAAGATTAATGACACCACTCTCGAGAATAATGTCACAGCTCTCTGGCTGGAAGTGATCAGCTATCCACTGAGCAAAATAATAAGGGGCACCAGATGAATTGAGATGGAAGACAAAAGGGAACCCGTAATCACATATAATCCGTTTCTTGTCGGGTGGAATACTATTGATAATGTGGGACAACCATGCCAGATTCCCCCTGTTGGTAGCCTTCTTATGATGCAGCTGATCAGCCTGATAGGTCTTTTGCCTCTATCAAATAAACAACGCATAATTCA
This sequence comes from Brachypodium distachyon, assembly GCF_000005505.3. Taxonomy (NCBI): domain Eukaryota; kingdom Viridiplantae; phylum Streptophyta; class Magnoliopsida; order Poales; family Poaceae; genus Brachypodium; species Brachypodium distachyon. The sequence continues at coordinate 6,124,672 of NC_016135.3, forward strand.
AATTCAAAAAAATAAGGGGCACGACCAACAACTAAAGGAACAAACTAATGAAGCGTATCAAATGGAAAAAGGCACAAAAAGGAGAAGGGCATGCTAACTTTCGAGTGGTGACATTCAGCATCGCGACGTTTTCGCTTTTTGTGAAAGCATGATTTGAGCTGCATCGGGGGGGGGGGGGGGGGGACCATAACGGGTATGATATGAACAATCTTGAAGTTTTACTAAAACCTGAACAAAAAGTCATTCAAAATTATCGAAGTTTCATACCAGTGTGCTTATATTGTCAATGATCAAATCGGTATCCGTTTCATCGCTAGATGAATATCCAACCTAAAGAAACAAAATCAAAAATAAGCACAAATTAAATGAAAAAAAAACATTAACACCACGTGCGCAGGATCACTCACTGCATCAGACCCAGCTGGGCCACCTGCGTTTGCAGCTCCACGCCGATTAGCAGGGGCAAAATCAGAGAACTCAGAGATAGAATCTCTGAGCTCAATCCGTCATCATCAGAGCCAGTGTCAATGTCAGACATCGTGCCACATGCAAAAAAATAAAATCGAGAATAAACCAGTGCGCATATAAAGCATGTAAGATGTCAGCAATCAAAAAACCCATGAAAAAATGCACAAATCATCTTGGTTTAGTTGCGATTTCAGACATAGAACATGTGGGGTTTATTGCTATAGAACAATAAAAATGCTGGAAAATGCAATTTGATGTAACTTGGTACAGTCAAGTTTAAAACACAATCATTACTCATAAAATTGCAGTACCCTCTCGAATGACAGTACAAATCATGTGCAAAACCGTGGCGCTTGGACCAGAAAAAAAGACAAAATGAAATGAACATTCATTCGATTCGATCCAAATCGTCAAAATGAACTTCCCACATCAATAACAAGACATAATTGAAGTTCTATACTAAAACACAACATAACCTAGCCCCTTCCATGTACGATAGGGGAAGGGCAGAACACTAGATATCAAAAAAGCAAATACGCAGCATGAGAGCTTGTTGCATCACACTACTGATCTGGACACAACAACAGATCCCCATAACACATACAGTTAACAGTTAAGGGTACCCCAACAACGCAGCAGCACGATTTTCAGTCCTAAAAAATCAAAATTGAACCACATGGGGGCTACCACAAATTTGAAGCAGCACGATTTGCAGTCCTTCAAGTACAGGAATGCATATCCCAACCAAAAATCAACCACCACCTGCACATAGATCCGCGCCGCGTCGCAGAATCATCCACGCAGCATGCATCCTAAACGGCCGCAAAACAATAACCACCCAAAACGACGCCGAGCAACATCGCAGTGCGTTCGAATTCGACTACAAAAGCACGCCGTGCGCACGCGGGATGCTGTCGGCAGCACATGACGCGCAAAACACACCTCGCAGCCCACAAGGAAGCGCACAGGCAGAGGGGTGCGGAGAGAGGGAAGTGGAGCTCACCGGACCCAGCCCAAAAAAAGCCTCGCCGGAAAAACGCAGATCCAAAAACTCGCCGTCGACTAGATCATATCAAACAGCAATCCCCCCAGCTCCTACCCCCAACACAAAAAACGCAGGCCGTAAGCTCGACCAACAGCACAGGCGCATGAAAACTTGGAGAGAGAAGGGGGTTGAGGAAGGTGGAGCTCACCAGGCGGCGGTGGGGCAGTCGAAAACGCAAGCCGGCGACGGGAAGGACGCGAATCCCCCCTCCGCCCGTCTCTCCTTCTCGCCTGATTTCTCGATGCTTCTGCGAGGAAGCCGACAACGTGGCGCGGATTTCAAGAACGAGCCAAAAGCGGTGCGTGGTCGGGTGAAACAACAAGACTAAACAAAATCGGAAGCGGTCGAACGAAACAACCAGCCCGTCTCAGAAGCACACATCTCAAAGCAAAAATCAACAGCACAGCACGTCGCCTGATTTCCAAAATAAAACCAGGCGCCTGGTGTATAGCAAATCCGAAATATTATTACTCGAACTATTGTGCTTCTTGCGATTAGGTCTTTGAATAACAAATTGATGACGGGTAAGAAATAATGAAATTCACTTTATGTTGTAAAGCTCTCTCCCACTCCCTCTCATTCTCTCGATCCATCGCCTCCGATCCCCAATATGTTCGCCCATCACCCCGTCCATCCACCTCCCTCCCTCTCTCCCTCTAACGCACACCTCCACATGCGTGGCTGCAAGAATCAGATTGTAGTCTTGTATACAATCTGTGTTCTGATTTTCCATGTCGGAATTGTTCCGTTCATTTCCACCCCCACTATAGGAGAGTAGGAAGCCAGCCAAACAGAGTATGTAACTCAGACAAAGAGTGTTGACAACTGAATCCCAGCATATACATTCAGCATCACGTTGTTAATGAAGTAGCTTATGCACATAAACACACACACTCTTTGTCCGGCAACGGCAAAAGGCCATGACCCAACCGAACCTTACCTACACCCCACTTGTCTTGGCAACACACAAGAACTGTGTCACCATTACCAGCATGTCATCCTCGTCTTGGTCTCGTCACTCCTCGGCGAAGCCCCTGCTGGTCTCTACAAATGCAAGCAGAGCCGCAGCCTTCCCGCTCACCACCACTAACACCGTCCTGCTGGAAGCCTCCAACAACAACCAGCAGCAGCAGATCATCAGCATGGGTGACGCGGCCATCGCCGTGATGGATCCAGAAGAGGACTCGGAAGTAGAGGAGCACATCTTCCGGAGCCGGTTCCCGCCGGTGTCCGTTCCGGACGGCGTCACGGTTCCCGACTTCGTGATGTCCGGCGCCGAGGCGTACGCCGACAAAGTGGCCCTGGTTGAAGCCGCCCCCGGCGGGCGCTCCTACACCTACGGCGAGATGTCCCGCGACATCGCGCGCTTCGCCAGGGCGCTGCGGTCTGTGGGCATCCGCAAGGGCCACGTCATCGTGGTCGTGCTGCCGAACCTGGCCGTGTACCCCGTGGTGTCCCTGGGCGTGATGGCCGCCGGGGCCGTGTTCTCCGGCGTGAACCCGCGCGCTCTGGCCGCCGAGATCCGGAAGCAGGTGGAGGACTCGGAGGCCAAGCTGGTGGTCGCCAACGAGGTGGCCTACGACAAAGTCAAAGACGTGGGCGTGCCAGTCATCGGCATTACGAGCAACAACAACATGCCCGGCGCGATCAGCTGGGACGAGCTCCTGGCCGCGGCGGACCGCACGGGCGCGCCGGTGGTACCGCTGGACCCGGTTCTGCAGTCCGACCTGTGCGCGCTGCCTTACTCCTCCGGCACCACGGGTGTCTCCAAGGGCGTGATGCTGAGCCACGGCAACCTGGTCTCCAACCTCTGCTCCTCCATGTTCGCCGTCGGGCCCGAGCTGCGTGGCCAGGTGGTAACCCTGGGCCTCATGCCATTCTTCCACATCTACGGCATCACCGGCATCTGCTGCGCCACGCTGCGGCACAAGGGCACCGTGGTCGTCATGGACCGCTTCGACCTGCGCACTTTCCTCGGCGCTCTGGTCACGCATCGGGTCATGTTCGCGCCCGTGGTTCCCCCCGTAATGCTGGCCATGGTCAAGAACCCCATCGCCGAAGAGTTCGATCTCTCAGGGCTGGCTCTCAAGTCAGTCATGACAGCCGCGGCTCCGCTAGCGCCGGATCTCCTGGAGGCGTTCCAGAAGAAGTTCCCTGGGGTTCAGGTGGAAGAAGCCTACGGGCTCACGGAGCACAGCTGCGTCACGCTCACGCACGCCGGGGATGACCCGGAGAAGGGCCACATCGCCAAGAAGAACTCGGTCGGGTTCATCCTGCCCAACCTGGAGGTGAAGTTCGTGGATCCTGACACTGGCCGCTCGTTGCCCAAGAACACGCCGGGGGAGCTCTGCGTCCGGAGCCAGTGCGTCATGCAGGGGTACTACAAGAAGAAGGCGGAGACGGAGCGCACCATCGACTCCAAAGGCTGGCTGCACACCGGAGACGTCGGCTACATCGACGACGACGGCGATGTCTTCATCGTCGACAGGATCAAGGAACTCATCAAGTACAAGGGCTTCCAGGTCGCTCCGGCGGAGCTCGAGGCCATTCTCCTGTCCCATCCTTCCGTCGAAGATGCAGCCGTCTTCGGGTAAGACATTATGTGGCATTGGCTGGCCATTTGTAAAGTGTAAACAACGTGTTAACTGAAATTTTCATTTGTTGCAGACTGCCGGACGAGGAGGCAGGAGAGGTCCCGGTGTCTTGCGTGGTGCGGCGGAGCGGCGCGGCGGAGAGCGAGGCGGACATCATGGGGTACGTGGCGTCGCGCGTGGCGTCGTACAAGAGGCTCCGGATGCTGCACCTTGTCGACGCCATTCCCAAATCGGTCTCCGGCAAGATCCTGCGGAGGCAACTCAGGGACGAGTTCATCAAGATGATCAAACTGGCGGCTTAATAATTAATGATTGTGATTGGAATCGCCACTGCTTACATCCTAGCCTGCATTTAGAAGAACAAGAAGGCATGATGTTACTTTCAATTTTTCATATGAACATGGTTGGAAAACGTATAGTATTTCATTGTTGCAAACTTTTCGAGCATCAACGAAACGAATTTATTTGGACCTGGAAACTCCTTTTTAAAACACCCCGTAAAACCCATAGACACGTGCAGATCAGACACTATCACCTCACCGCATCTACACACCTACCGAAAGATTTGTGGCCTGGAGGATGTTGGCTACCATCAAAAGAATATTCATAATTGATTGTGATGGCAAGACATAACACTCTCTACTAACCACCCAAAACAACTTTCCATAAAGCCTTATATCCCAGACATTCTCAGTTTCTCATTCCAGTATTGTAGCATATCCGGCAGACAGCTCATGTTGAACCAATTCTATTTGTAGAATCCTACTGCACTTGTTAGCAAATTTTGTAATCCTAACCGCTGATATCGCTCGCTCTCTCCAATTTTGTAAAACCAGTGCCGGCTATTCTGATGAACTGTGATAATCAAACGGTTATTACTAAAGTAAACAGTTCAAAGGATAACGCGAAGTCATCAAAACACGTGAGGAGACGTGCAGTCTGTCAGGAAATTGAAAAACTCCGGAGTGATAACTGTTACATATATTCAAACAGAAAAAAACTTGGCAGATCTCTTTACCAAGGTACTATCACGTAATGTGATAGAGAGTGCATCGAGGGAGATGGGGTTGAGACCCATGAATGTTGTGCCATAGTGGTAACCCAACCTATGTGATCGGACATCCAGGGAAGTAGGATCTGGGAAGAACGAAGCTATCGGTATAACATAGGAGAGTTCGAGTTCGAGTTCAAGCCGTGCAGGGTCGGTGCGGTGCGGGGCCGGGCCTCTTATCTTTTTTTCAAGCGCGCGAGGTATTTTTGGAATCTGTTACGGACGCGTGCAGATTTTGTGGAGTCGGTTCAGGTTTCCTAAACCGAACCGACCTATACCTGCGTGACTATATATACAGCCGCCCGTCTCTCCGATCGGTACATAACACAATCGCGCTAGGGTTTCGTTTGTCTCTTGCTTTTGCGCCGTCGTCGTAGTCTACTCCACTCGAGCGCCGGCGTGCACCAGCAATCAGGAGAGCAGGTCTCCGGAACCTTTCGCCTTTGCGATCCTGTACGGGAGAGGGCGAATAAGGTTTTTGGGAAGCGCTCCGCGCGACTGCTCGCTTCCCTGCAACCACGGGTCGTCTGCCTTCTCGATCCGGCGGGTGCGCGACACGCCGCCGTCTTCTTCGTCAACAACTTCGTCGAGCGAACGTAACAGCAACGGCTTCCTCTCCGATCTGTGAGTTCATATTGCTGTCCGTTGGGATGTTTAATACTTCTAATATTTTCGAGATGCATCTGCCAGTTGCTATTGTCGTCATGATCTATATTCTGGAATTATTCATTGAATTGTTATTCTCGAAATTGCTTAATTTTCCAACAATGTCACCTACCGAAAGATTTGTGGCCTGGAGGATGTTGGCTACCATCAAAAGAATATTCATAATTGATTGTGATGGCAAGACGTAACACTCTCTACTAACCACCCCAAAACAACTTTCCCATGTAAAGCCTTATATCCGACACATTCTCAGTTTCTCGTTCCAGTATTGTAGCATATCCGGCAGACAGCTCATGTTGAACCAATTCTATTTGTAAAATCCTACATCGCTCGCTCTCTCCCTCCTCCTGCGCATCCTTTGCACTTTTTATATGTGTTGTATGGTGGTTACTCATGAGTGAATTTCATACCGTACAGGGAAGGTATTGTATTTCATATGGTTACTCATTAGTATTTAATGATGTTATTTTCATATGAACATGGTTGGAAAACGTATACTCCCTCGGTCCGGAAATAATCCTATACGAATCCAAGTCACTTATTTTCAGACGGAGAGAGTAGTATTTCATTGTCGTAAACTTTTCGAACAACAACTAAAACTTTGGACCTAGAAACTCCTTTTTTAACCACTACCCCATAAAACTCATAGACATTTGCATGCTCAGACACTATCACCTCACGCATCTAACTCATATATCACCTACCGAAAGATTTGTGGCGTGGAGGATGTTGGCTACCATCAAAAGAATATTCTCAATTGATTGTGATGGCAAGACGTAACACTCTCTACTAACCGCCCCCAAACAACTTTCCCCTTGGAAGCATTGTATCAGGCACATTCTCAATTTCTTTCTTTTTTTAGGGGGACACATTCTCAATTTCTCATTCCAGTAGTGTAGCTTATCCGGCACACACCACATGTTGAACCAATTTTATTTGTAGAATCCTATTGTATCTGCATGAACCAATCCCTCCTGCAGTTCTTTTGGCACCTTTTAATACGCATTGTACGACGGTTACTCATTCGTGCTCTGATAGAACTTCATACCGCGCAGGAGAGGTCTCATGTTCTTGCATGGGAGATGCCCGTATTGATCTTTACAAGTATCTCACAAGGTTTTTTTTTTTTGGAACACGAGGGTACCACAGACTAGGTCGGTGCATTCCTGTATGCGAACCAACTTAGGGTTGTGTACTCACGCGAAAGTCCCGCTTCTAGTTCATTTTTCAAATCTTCTATTCAAAATTTTGCTCATAATTTGAATAAGAGGTTTGAGAATTGAACTAGAAGCGGGACTTTTGCGGGATCCCGTTTGCACCCTTACTCACCAGCCCACTAGGCCTAGTTACACGGCACAAACCGTATATCTATACGGCAAAATAATTACTCCCTCCGATCCTAAATTGTTGTCGAAATATTACATGTATCTAAACGCTTTTTAAGAATAGATACATCCATATTTGGACAAATTTGAGTCAAGAATTTAGAATCAGAGGGAGTATTTACCAACATTAATTATCGCATGCAATTGAGATATGTAACCACTCAGTTAATTAGGGCCGCCAACCACTACTCCATAACTGGATAGTCATAAATGTTGTTTTTACTTGTTTGTCATTAAGCATGCTGCGTGAATGGACAATAAAGATGAGATTTGCCCTCTCTATATACGGGAGATATCATGAGCCCCTCGAATGGTCAGATCTATAAATGCTAAGGTCAAAGAGTCAACATAAGGATTTCGAGACACGTGATCGACAAAGTGTGGTCGAGTTTGAGCTTGACCAATATGGTGAGACAAAGATAGTGGATGTATGTAACAATGAGTTGGTCCATTTGATACATTCTTTATGCGCATTTGAGAGTTGACATGTCTTTTTCTAAGGGCCGCGCTAAGTACTTGAATCATGTCTAAATGTACACACACATATAGGCTCGCACACTTAACTGGCCGAATTAGACTGGAGATTGAGTCCGATATGGTCATGTAAAAGGCAAAGATCTTATAGCTCGTTTGGCATCCATCCATTCATTTAGTTTGGCAGAAATGAAATGAAAATCCAATTTTTGATAGGATTTCATTTGGTTGAATTTCAATTCCAGGTTCAAAACTCATGTTTGTTTATCACATGGATTTGTAGAGTGAGAGACAATTCTAAACAAATGATGACTTTTATAGAGGAATTGGAGTTAGTTATAGTGTGATTCCATGAAATTCTAGATACAATTCCAGTGGCAAATTCCGTGCCAACCAAACAAGTTGGTTTCTGAAATTCAAAATGAATTCCGGAATTCTAGGCCCAAATGATGGATGCCAAACGAGATGTTAGGGTTAGGCCAATTCCCAAAGCCTATTCATCACCTCTCCGGCTCTTCTGCACTTCTACGCCCGAAGTCACTATTCCAACCTATGACACGGGACGAAATCCCAACCCAATGGTGGATCCATTACGAGAACATATGATCTCCTCCCCAAGACGCCAACAAGAATCTCGATGCATCTGGTTCAATCTCTCTTGGATCCGTGCACCGGGTCGCTTCTCATTTCTTTCATGACACTTGCCCGATAGCCAAGACCATCATCGTTGTGTTTTTTCTTGGGTAAATGATTGTTATCACCCGAAAGATCCAACGTATTCGGTCCACCGTCTCCTGCGCACGACACCCCTGGCGTTTTTGTTGCGAAAAAAATTGCAGCCGTGGTGTGGGTCCCACCAATGTTTCCTTCTTTATCCTTTCTCTCCTCCCGTTCAACCTAATCTCCTCCCGATAGAGACTCGTGGGCTTATGATTTCCCCCTCCCGTAACTACTCCTTTAAATCCAGCCACCATAGCCTCCCTATGAAATCATAGGTGATGTGTAACATTGGCAAGTATCTTAGGTGAAACATTGATGTGGATACTTTGGATAATATGGATACTTATATGATGACTTGTATCTTGTTTGGACTTAGTGCTTTGCTAGTGATGTGTTGATCCATTAGTTTCTTATGTGAAAACATGGCGTGAGTTGTGTGAAACTTACCCTGAGTCAAGTCGTGGACTTGTGCTCATACTGGTTATTTGTGTGTTCGCTTTCAGGTGTTGCCGGAGCTAGAGGAACATGGTCGATGACGGGATCGAGGGACGAAGCTTGGGAGAAGCTGAGGTCGAGGGATCAATGTCATGCGGGACGTTCGTGCAAGGGAACAATGAAAGTGAAAACTACGATGATCCGGGAGGGCACCGGTTTGTCGTATGTTGTTTATACTGGAGATGTACGGTATTGGAGATATTCGACACGTGATGGTCGAGTTTTGAAGACATCACAAGAAGAGTTGATGACATGGAGTGGCATCGACATGAAGACATGTAGGTCCAGCCGTGGCTGCATGAGAGCTGTTTAAAGATTAAACAGTAGCGTTATTAAGATGGCGTCCTATGGAAAAGTGGTCCACATGAATGTTGTGCGCGTCGTCGAGACGAACAACTTTTCTTTTGGACTCATCTCAATCCGAGGTCGTATGCGGGCCCCATAGGCAGAATACCGACCGGTGCAGAGGAGTTGGTGTTGGATTCGGACTCGGTTTAGGGTCGCGAATTTTCCCTTATAAATAGAGGGCGTCCTAGATAGGATTTCAGCAAGGACGTGAGGGAACTCAGAGCTTTAAATCTAGATCAATTCTTGGAAAGTTCTTGGATGCATGGTTGTATCTTTTGTAATCGATCAACATCGTTGCAATAAAGAGATTCGTTGGCGGTGTCAGCTCTGTTCTTTTCGGATCTTCGTGGATTCTTCGTGCTAGATCTTTCTAACACTTTGCTGCAGGTTTATCACGAGTTCATAATACTTTGCTGCAGGTTTACCACGAGATCAAGGAAGATCGCGATTACTTCATCTTTCTTGTTATTCCTCGAAATCGATTATAGATTAATTCTCGTAACTTTCTGTCAGCTGTTACTGATTTGATCATATCTTTTGATTGGTAAGTCCAATTGAGATTGTTCTTATTGAGTTGGTTAGATAATTTCAATACCTTTTTTTTTTGCATACTCATACGTATTTTTTGGTTCGTCCAATCAAAAGTTACGGCTGTTTTACTATCACGGACAGAAATGTGATTTATGGTTTGAACTTTTGGGAAAAGTTTTAATTTGCTTCCGCGCAATCATTCACCCCCCCTCTGATTGCCTATCTCGATCTCACACTCCCGCTTGCAAGAGCAAGGACAGGTTGTTATCGGCACAGAGAGCGAGGGCCGCTGGTGCTGCGAGTGACGGCCGCTGGTATTGCGAGGCGGTGCTCCAAGGATGCTAGCCCGTTGTGATGTTCCTGGCTCCCGATGGCGGTGCTGCGAGCGGCAGTCGGCGTTGCCGTGACGGGCCGCTGGAGGTGCTGTGAGTGGCGGCCGGCGTTGCTGCGACGGCCACCAGTGCTGCAAGGAGGTGCTGGTGCTGTGAGGATGATAGCCTGTTGTGTTGTTCCTGGCTCCCACGGCGGTGATGCGAGCGGCAGCAGGCAAGGCGGCGACACGCAGCCGGCCTTGCTGCGACGGGCCGTTGGAGGTGCTATGGGCGGCGGCCAGCGATGCTACGACGGGCCGCTGGAGGTGGTGCCACGGGCAGCTGGAGGCTCTGCGACCAACAGCCAGGGGCGCTGCGACAACACTGCTGGATGCGAAGGCGCCATCGCTGTTTCTGCCATGGCGATGCTACGACAACGGTCGGCGGTTCTACAACGAAGAGATTTTTGAGAGAGATGAGAACTTGCGTCGACTCACAGAGTCGTGTTTAGTTGAAGCGACCGCCCCCGTATACGAATTCGATCTTTGTGCTTTAGTGCTAGTCCCTGGATCGACTCACTAGCACACACAGTTTCAAGATGTCATATCATAGAACAAAGGTCTCAATATTACAATGCATCATCCAGAATTTAAAAGTACTTACAAACTCGCATAACCCCATAGGTTAGCTGAAAATAAAACAATTGTTTGGCAGCGAAAAACAGAAGATAAAAGGGCTACATCAACACCACGGTAAGAGCGTGTTGGTATATAGGCCCGTAACCCAAAACAAGCAGTACGTACTCTTGCTCTTCATCGGAGCTTCCTGCATCATTAAACGATGCAGCCACTAGGGTCAATACATTGAATGTATTGGCAAGATCACTAGGAGTTATATCAGAACCTATCAAGTATATGCATAATGTGGCAAAGTGGGGTTCAAGGCTATTTGCACAAAAGCTTAATTGTTTTGTCCTATCTTTTAATCAAATAAATTTTATTACTATTGGACATGGGGTAGACACACCCATGCTCCTATTAAACTAAGGACATTGAGTAGACACAACAATGCTCCTAAACCCAAGTTCAAACCATTCATTTTATTTAGAAATTAGAATTGAGACTTTCCTTACAGCTCCACATCTAGTTGCTCATAATTGTCCATAACCGGGGACACGGCTAAGTACTTAGTTTTGACGCTCTCAAGAGTTGGTACACATTCCCCACAAGAAACCGACGGGTTAATCCCTTGCTGTCCTCAAGGTAGAGTAGCAACAGCATCGATTACGAGATTTTACGAGGTAATTCCCTAAACCACGAGAGAATCACACTCCCACTACACATTCTATCTCAGTACAGTTTCTCGGGTCTAGGTTCATACAACTTACTCTTGTCTCGCCAGAGCCCATATAGCATCGTGGTTGTACTGGAAGCTACTAAATAGGAAATTAGTCCAGTCTCGGTTATCCCAGGTGGCATTCCACATATGCGACGCAGGCGCTCCCATAGACATGGAGAGACGACTCATAGAAATGGATCCATAGAAATGGACCTGACGTCGCATAACCTCAAAATCCTCGAAGCAGCCCACCCAGGATGGTTCATTGAATTAATTGTTTTGCCTTACTCTAATAAAACATTTCATATCTCCAAAGGCATAACAATATCATAATGTAGTAATTTCCCCCACGATACTACCATAGCCTAGTATTCCACTACAATCGATGGCAATTTGGTAGCAAGGTAATGGCAAGGGTAAACTATACTACCTGGGATTTATAACTAGCATAGAGGTACGAGTAATATTCTTAATGCATCTAATAAAACAACTAGTGCATAGTAAAATATTTAGGAGATGATCAAAGTGAACTTGCCTTGTCCAAGGTTGTGATAGTTCTCGCACTCTTCGCAACAACAAACTTCACAATCCACACAATCTAAAATAAAAAAAAGCACACACACAATAAACATGCCATTCAATACAAAAACATGCTACGATGCATATGCCATGATGATGCACACTTAGGTTGCTTCTAAAAGTAACTTGTTTAGTTTCTGTTTTGAAAGGCTTGTCAAAAGATTTGGACAGATTAATGAAATAATAAGGAGGTAATTACTATGCATGAAACAAAGATGAGCTTTAAATAAAGGCTTATTTGATTTTTGTAAAGCTTGGAGCAAGATTGAAATTTGTGTGGCAAAAATATTTACAAAAAAAATTCCCCTCTGGTCCTAATGGACAGAGAGTATACTCAAAATATTTTTCAACAAGCTAACAAGTTCAAAACCAGTTTGAAATAATTCAAAAGAATATTAAACCCTAATTAAGCATTCTGCAATTTGCTTCTGTTAAAGTTGTTCAAATTCAAAATTTAACTTATGCCAAAAGATTCTACAAGTTGTGAGGATTCCAGAAAGGTGCGGATCATAATTTTTGGCCAAATGGTTTAAAAGATATGAAGGTCTGAAGTTCGGCTTTTCTGCAAAGTTCACATTTAATTCGGCCGAGAAATATGTTTTAATTTAAAAAGGGTGACACGTGGCATTATCCTATAGGCCGGTACCGTTTCGGTAAGGCTTTTAATCTCAGCCGCTGGATCTCACTTAACATAACATGGGCGGCCGAGATTTAATCATACCGGTTCGAATAAAATGCTCTAATCTCAGCCGTCGAGCGAGATCCGACGGTCGGGGGGGTTCAGGCTCACCTCCGGCCGGCGGTTAGGGTTCCGGCGAGAAATCCGGCGAGTCGGGGGGGTCGGCGGCAGGGACGATGCGGCTTCGCAAGGCGGTCACGATGGCGGCGACGGCTTCCTCCGGGGACGCTCAGGGCGACGCCTAGGACGGAGACAGTGGCCGACGGCGGCGGAGGGCTTCGGGCAGTGGTGTTCCGGGAGCTGCAGTGTGAGAGAAAGAAGAACGCGCGCGTCACGGGGTGCGCAAGGAAGCAAGGAAGAAAGGGCAACAGAAAGATGGGGCTATTGTTCACCGGTTAACTGGCGGTGACGAAAAAAGGCGGCGGCGGCCATGAAATTCCAGCGAGGAATCCGGCAGCCTGGCGGCGTGATTTTGGTCGTGCGAGAGGGGGAAACGGCTGCGGGCGACACGAGCTTTATAGCGACGCACACGGTGCGGAGAAAGGGGGTTCGTGGGCGAGGCGGACGCGGGGTGGCCGTCGTGGGCGAGGTGGACTGTTGCGCGCGGGGAATTCGGCCGGTGGTTGAAGACGGCCTTGACAGGAGGGCCCCACCTGTCAGCGGCTGGAGGCGGTTCGGCGCGCGGGACTGGGCCGGTTCGGTTGGCTCAGCCGGTTAACAGGCCGGCCCGGCCAACATTTGGCCGAGCCGGCCACGGTTTTTCTTTTTTTTTTCCTCTTTTCCTTTTCTTTTTCTATTTTCTGTTTTTGAACACCAAAATTGATTCAAAACTCGAAATCACTCCAAATAAATTGCAAATTTTTTGTAAAATCATATTTTCATATGATCTAAGTTTTGGGACAAGAATTCTCTCAAAATAAAATATTTAAAAATACCTTTGCTTATAGATTAGCCTTTAAGGCCTTTTAAACTATCAAAATAATTTGTTTTTCAAAACAAATTCAAAAGCCAAATTATGGGGTATCTTTATATAAGCATTAAATCTCTTTTTATGCCAAAACCCTCGTGGGTCAAAATGCAATTATTCGAAAGCAAGAACAAAGACACTTTTGTAAAATGGTTTTCTGGGTTAACTTTGGGGTTTTAAATGTGATTAGATGCAAGGGTGGCATGATGCTTATGAAATGCAATGCATATGGAGAGTTTTGAAAATTTGGGGTGTTACATTAGTTTGGACGCGAGGGTGGGGACCGAATTCAACAGTTTCGCTGCAGACCGGATGGATCGATCTAACGGTGGAGCACATGCATCGGACGGCTTTTTTTGCCAGGAAGCTTCTGAATATGATTGTGAGGCTTGCTATGAAAATGCTTTGGATCTAAGATTTGGGCTGTCCTCTCAAAACAAAAAGATTTGGGTTGTCTGTCCTCGATTCCATTACCGTGGGTTTACTTCAGGTCAGAAACGCCCACGCCCACGATGAATAGACCTTGGGATCACTGTCTGCGTGCGTGTGTGAATAGGCTGCCAAAAATGGCCCGCCGTGCTGTGAACGCCCAACTGAACAGCCACCCTGGAAAACAGACCTTGCGGGTTACGTCCCGGGAAACCAACAAATTACCCCACCACCGCGAGAACGCTTCCCACATCGTCACGGCCAATCCCACCGAATCCCACAACCATTTCGCCGCCGCCGAGCAACCGCCCGCGCGCGAAAGCCACCTTCGAGAAGAAGCGAAAGGAACCAAATCCCGGCACGACTCCTCCGCCTTTACCCCGTGACCAACCCTCCGGCCATCACCGCCCGGAATCTCGGTCGAATTGGAAGGGGATCGTGCCAGATTTGGCGGTGAATTGTGTTATGCGGTGATGGCGCGCTGCCCTGGCGCCGCGGCGGCGCACGCGCGCTGGACGGCGCGGTCTCTGGCCGGCGCATTCCTCGACCTCGCCATTGTCTACGCCTTCCTCTGCGCCGCGGCCGCCGCCTCCTTGGCTTCCCGCCTCCTCGCGCTGTGCGGCATCGCGCTCCCCTGCACCTGCTCCCGCCCCCACCTTCCCTGCATCCTCGGCTTCCTCTTCCGCTACCCCTCCAGCGTCCTCGAATCCCTCCTCCTCTCCATCCGCTCTCGCTTCCCCTTCGTCGTCAACTCCGACGCCGACCAGCGGGAAGAGAAGGAGCAAGGGGGAAAGGCAGTCGATGGGGAAGAGGAAGACGCGGACCTGAGGCGGCTGGTGGACGAGGGTAGGGATGCGCGCTCGGCGCTGCAGCAGGAGCTGGAGAAGGAACGCAGCGCCGCGGCATCGGCCGCCGAGGAGGCCATGGCGATGATCCTGCGCCTGCAGAAGGAGAAATCTACTCTGGA
Organism: Brachypodium distachyon; assembly: GCF_000005505.3. Taxonomy (NCBI): domain Eukaryota; kingdom Viridiplantae; phylum Streptophyta; class Magnoliopsida; order Poales; family Poaceae; genus Brachypodium; species Brachypodium distachyon. The sequence continues at coordinate 6,139,719 of NC_016135.3, forward strand.
GATCGAGGCGCGGCAGCAGCGGCGCACCTCCGACGAGCGATGCGCCTTTTACGAGGACGAGGTGGAGGAGCTCAGGGACATCTTGCTCATGCGGGAGCGCGAGGCCCGGTCGCTGCAGAAGGAGGTCGACTCCTACCGGCGGTTGCTTGGTCTCACCGGGGATGATGAGGATGAGGAGGAGGAAGAGATGGTGACGCCACACACTTTCTTTCTAGAGGGCGATCCAAGCTCTTCCAAGTCGGTTGATAAGAATGTGGGGAGTGATGGAATGGTTCGACTGTGCAATGATCCTCTGTTCAGTTTCAAGAGGCAGTTTGTCCGTGAAGGATTGGTGCCACCCATCCGTGTGGGTCATGTTAAGGATGGGAACGGGGACAGTTTGTCTTTTCAGGCTGCCGAGCAAGTTCCTGCGGTTGGACCGAATTCAGGGGTGGATAGCTGTGAAGATGATGGCGCTGAGACGGTGGTAATTCTCCCCCTATCTGCCCGGAGTTTGGATTTCCCTTTATCTGCTCGAAGTTTGGATCAAGTCGGTGATGTTGAAGTTGATGCTGCAGCTGGTATGAAAGCTTTCGAACAGCGGACTGCCGATCAATTTCAGGAGGTTGACTGTGGACATGTAGACAAGATTAGCCATGATTTTGTGGCAAGTGAGAATGATGCAAATATCTTCGATGTGCATGTTGTTGATGATATTTGCTTCTCTACTGAAGGTACTTGCATATGGAAAAATTGAACTTAATTCATGATTGTTATATTAGCTAGTATATGGCATGCAGAAGTTAGAACTTAATTCATTCAAGTTATTCTTCATGCGCCTGCAGCTTAGGATGTACGGAGTACACAATATGTTGTATAATTTTTTATAAGTAGCTGTTATTTTTATTTTCCGTATCATATGTACCTCACAAGGTGCTACAACTTTTTGTAGCTTTTAAAACTGATACATGCATGCGTACCTGCATCCTCTTAAATTTTGTTAGTCATAGTTTGAAAATTTCTCAATATCTTGCTAATGAGCATTTTCTTCATGTGTATTTTGGTTGTATTTGATGATTCACCAGTGTGATATGTTTACTCATAGTTGGCACCTTTTAAGAAACTATATGTTTACATAATCTATTGAAAGTTGAAACTTATGCTGAAAATGAGTTGTTCATACACAGTTAAAGGCCTGATTGGCCGAAGCTTCTCAGATGCAACAATGCAAGCAGACAAGTTGCAGAATCGAGCTGCCACAGATGATCTCCTGGGTAAAAGTTTGAATGCCATTAAAGGTGCACAAGACAAGATAAGACTTGCAGCATGTGAAAGGAGGCAATCATTACAGTTGCAACTCTTAGAGGATATAGCGGACCAACTTCAAGAAATCAAAGATGCTGCAGATGCAGGGCGACACTTGCAGTGTACTTCTCCTAAAAATTTAAAGAAAAATTAGGTAAGTAACCAATGGAGTTTAGTTTTGATTGTTTTCTTCGGGTACATCATTTCTCATGGTGCTGCATATAGCTTAATATCTTTAACCTGCAATAATCCAATATTAATGCTGTCTCCCTAGGAAAAAGTTGCACTAACTCTCTTACTCACCTTTTCAATATATGACTGGCGTATTTCATCAGTCAGACTCTGTACTTAATAGATGATGCTAGGGCATGAGTTTTGGGCCTTTTTTCTCTTACCTTGTTCATTTATTTTCAAAAGACGCTAGTAAAGTACTCCCTCCGTCCCATATTAAGTGACTTTCTATTACATATATCTAGACGCTTTTTAGACATAGATATATCCATATTTGGGAAAATTTGAGTCACTTAATATGAGACGGAGGGAGTAACAAATTTTTTCTTTTGTTTGAAACGGCTGCTTTGCATTTTCTTGATTGTAGCACATTTTAGATAATAATGTACAAATGTGTTTGCACAAGTGCTGGTACGTATTATCAGATAGTTATAGAGAATATTTCAGAGCTAGATTATGATACCTCCTGGCAGAGCAGTGAAATGGCTCCCAGCAAATATCTAAATCTACATGTTTGGTGTTTTTGTGTGCCTGTATATTTTCATGACAACATTAACATTTTTGCACCCTGGAAAAAGCAAATTCAGTGCTTTAAAGAGCACATTTTTGAAACACTGAACTTGTTTTTTACATAGGGTGGAAATCATCTCTTTTTTCCATGACATTTGAAGACACAAATAGTTGGACACAGATATGTGTAAAAAATCCAAATTTTTTGACACTTGGTAAAATTGTTTTGTTTTCACCCGAGAGCATGTGCTCCCAGGTGCACTTCGAATTACCCACCTGACTCGTTCTTAATAAGATGTGCCCCTAGGTGCAACTTTGAATTGCCCGCCTGACTAGTTCCTAATACTGTGCGACTCTTCAGACCTGTCACAGTTTTAGGGACCCTATTTGAACAACTTGAGTGTATTGCCTGCAAATCACACAATGGACAACACCTTTCCAGCTAACTAGGATAATGAATAAATATATCATGCAGTTAAATTTTTTTATGAACCCCGTCAGAGGGCTGGGTGTTCATGCAGTTCCATGAAGAAGAATATACTGTAGTAATATACCATGTATGTGTCCGTGAACTACGGATGCTGAAGTTTGTCTCAGAAATCTTCGTAAGGTTCTGATGTCATTCTCTCTAGTTTATTTTTCTAGCACATGAATAGGTCAATTCATGGGCAACCCAGATTCTTGGGCCCTGTCCTGTGAATTGCAGAGCATCGTTCCAAAATTATGGCAACTAACCAATCAGAAGCCATATCTGATGAAATTTAGTACTACCTCTATTCCATAATTCTTGTCTCAAATTTGCCCAAAAATGGATGTATCTATTCCTAAAAAGCGTCTAGATACATGTAATATTTCGACAAGAATTATGAAACGGAGGGAGTAACAAATTTTGTACTCCTTCCGTTTCATAAAGATTGGCGCGGCTTTGGACTACAGGTAGTTCAAAACCGTGCCAGTCTTTATGGAATGGAGGGAGTAGGATGCAAGGGGCACGCAGCAATATCCCATATCTCATTATTACTGTGAATGTTAATTTGTGGCCGTTTATACGTCAGCACTGGCATCCTGAAGATTTTGCATCTCTGGGCTTCAAAAGCAAACGGCCCCAAACAGTTACCACCCCATAGATCGTTTAGTATACTGTATCTATTGTGTACACGTTCAAAATCTAATGAGCTGGACATATAATAAACTTTCTATTGAACATCATCCTCATTCTTTTTCAATCAAACATTGAGTTCTTCAGTATGAAACAATCTGGAAGTGTTAATACATTCAGGCCTGGTGCATAAGAAAACTTGTCCCCCATCAATACAGCACATTTCATTCAACCAAAGCTACTGCTATTGGCAATGGTTGGACGAGAATTGCATGTTATGTTACTTGCACAACTGGTGGCAATCAAAAGCTTCTAGTTATGTAATAATAGTCTGTTGAAATTTTTCCGGTGATTGACAACTTAGTAGCCAATCATAGATATGACTCTATTTAGTCATAAATGTTTTGTTTTGCCATTATAACAAGTTATTAACCCATATTGTGTTGAACCACTGGGGTAATTTTCTTTTCCCTCTCACCAGAAACTTTAATTTATGCCATATAAGAGTACTTAACCCGTGCATTTTCTTGCAGAACAGGCACACTATGTGGTACGGCAAGACCGTTCATGTTGTGAATATTTGATTTCGTTTGTAGTCACTTAGTTTTAATGTTTGGCTGTTCTTTTAACTAAATATGTGGGTTCCTAGCGATGTAAGTGTACATATAAGTTTATTTGTTGTATGTAATCTTCTGGCTGTTTTTCACGGATTCTATGCTTCTTGTGCAGATTATTATTTATCTATGATACTTAAAACTATGGGGTATGCCAACCTATGGTACCGTCATTTCGAATATATATACATATAATAACCTTTCGAAGACCAAATAAGGAAGATAGACAAACTATATTCTTATGCAATTAATTACATAATTTATTGAGTAAATACCACTAATCTTAGAAAAAGGAAGCATAATTAATTTGAGAAAACTTGGTTGAGTTACATAATTAATTATATCATTTATTTAAAGGCTTTCATCAAGGTCCTTTGTAGTCAATGTCCTTAGATCTGTCCTTGACGATTCTCTATGTATTTGGTGCTAAGATTAAAGAATATTGTAAGGCCACGTGTATTCGACAAAGTTGACACGACAATGTCTTTTGAATATGTTGTGTCACCTCATGAAGCGTGACCTAGTCTCCTACCTTAGGATATGTGTCGAGTGGATTGTTAGCCTCGAGTTCGGAGTGAATGGGTCTTTCCAAGATACGAGGCAGGAAGTCTTTCATGGCCCTCTCAGGTTCGGACCGAATGGGTCTTTTCGAACAACAAGGTGAGATACACTTGGGATTGTAATCCAATCCCTCGACCTTGAGTCCAGACCGAAAGGGTCTTTTCGGAACTTGAACTAGAGTTCCTTGGAGCTCTAGGCATCTTGACATAGCCATCGTCAGAAGGTGACGCAAGGGGCATGTGACCTCCATCCTGGAGGTGCTCTTTCATTGTTTTCAGTTCCCTTGGCAAAAACAGAGTGGGGATCGTCCCTTGGATTCATTGGACTTCTTTTCGGACGTGTCGAGCTCCGGTTGGTTGGGCGCCTACGTCTCGGACGGCCATAGTTGGCTACAAATGTTGTCGTCGAGGGAACGCCGGAATTACGGGTGTCGATGTACTAAGGTGTAAACGTTAGTTGGGTGTTTAAACTGCCTTTATTAGAGAAGTTCGTCGTACACTTGCGAGAAAGACGTGCCTATGCTTTTTTAGATAGGTCCGGCCACTTCGTTGAGCGTGGCCTAGTCTCATGTTAGGAGTAGCGGCAGAGGTCGTGGCTTGACTAGTTGCTCGAGTAGTACACAAACTTCTCGAACCAACCTCAAAACTCCCAGACAGTTTTACAACCCCATGGCGGGTATTTGTAGGGCTAGGGGCCGTGACAAACTACCCTTAGGGAAAGGTAAATGCCTTCGGGGTCCCATTGATGCTAACGCATGGGTCGCTCCGGCTAATTCCCGCGAAGGAGACTGCCTGGGCACTGCGGGCTCGGGAAGCCACTTCCCCGCAACCATCGGGCTAGCTGCCTCCGCAAGTTGCTCAATCCGGCAACCCACCTGCATCCCGGCAAGCCTTGTTGCGGGGGGTTCTGTCCCCCGCAACCTACCTCGAGCATGACGGGACTGAGGCAGGTGACCGAGTTAAGGACAGCGCCTTTAATTCCCTTGTAGGGCTAGAGCGGCGAGTCGAATAACCTCCTCGCCCTGGAAGGCTAGAGCGGTGACCCTAGTCTTCTTTTTACACCCTGTCAACAGTAACAAGAGCTTTGCATGTTGTACATCGTGGCTCCGATCGGGCCACCTCATTTGTTCGCTCAACACGTACTTGGCTAGCGTGGCACTTGTAGACCAAGGCCACTTGTAGAAGGGTTCGGCTTTTAGATAGTCAGATAGACAAGTAGGAAGCCCGGGAACACTCCCGGCAACCTGTAATCCGATCAAAGTGCTAACAATTCAAGCACAAGGCAGGACGTAGGGTCTTATGCTTCCGAACGGCCAAAACCTGGGTAAAATCCTCGTATCTCACGTTTCATGTATTCCATCGACGCCGGCGTTCGCGGGAGCGATCCCCACTGCCCACCACCGAACCAAAAAGGGGGTGATCGCATCCCCGCTGTCTGAGTTTCGGGAAAACGGATCATCAACAAGTGCATGACTCAGGAGATAAAAGATTTTAATATTTTCAAATGGCAAAATCACGTTTATTTAGATAGACCGACAAACGGATGCTAACACTACCGTGGGCATGGTCACCAAGTAGTCGCGTCCAAGAGTAAAACAAATATCGACCGTCAAAATTTTGGTACTTACTCCGTCCAACAAAAGATGTCTCAATTTTGACTAAATTTGAATGCATCTATAAGGATGTCTTAACTTTGACTAAATTTGAATGCATTTATATACTAAGTCATGTCTAAATACATTCAAATTTTGACAAAGTTAAAACATTTTTTGTTGGACGGAGTGAGTAAGATAAATGGTGGTGTGTTAAGTGCAAACCTTGATCAATGCAAACTTACAAACTAAGCCACCTGGTACATCTGATGTACGGTGCAAATTCAAAGATGAGAATCATAATACTCACTTAAACAACTTTTTCACATAACCTCCTGTACTTTCCTCAATTGTGTTATTTTTTGTTCGCACCTTTCATCTGTACCGCACATCGGCATGTTTTAGAATGAAAGTTTGGGAGTTTACATCAAATAATGATTTTCAGCTAATATATGGTCCATATAATTTTGGACAAACCAAAGATACCCTAATTTACGGACTGCCCACTCCCTCCACCATCGATGTCGCTCACGACCCCACTTGTGGTGAAGGCCGAAGCGGCGGAGGAGCGCCCCACGGCGCGGCCGTCGGTGGTAGCCGGAGGCGGCAGCAGCGGAGTGTGCGCACCTTCGGATTTGATAGAACTCAGCAGTAGCGACTCCGATACCGACGGCGAGGGCGGCGGCGGCGGCAGCGCGAAGAGAGCGCGCGGGGCGGCAGGTGACAGCGCTGCGGGAAAGCGGGCTAGGGTTTCTGCGGCAGCGGCAGCGGATGTACCCCCTGGTTTCCTTGATCCGCTTCCCACCTCGTCGCAGCTGCCGTCGAGAAGCGCGACGAAGCAGTTTTGGAAGGCCGGGGACTACGACGGGAAGCCGCTCGGGAATCGGGAGCCGCAGCCGTCTGGTATTATCTGACCTTGCAATCTCCTAGAACCACTTTCTAAAGAAAGATACGGAGTAGCAGTCAAGGACCTGTTAAATTATCATATTTGTTATTATTATCTTAGGAATTACTCCGTAAATGTTTCAATTAGGGAGTGAGCTTTGTCAAATGTTAGGAAAGGAATGCCTGGGATTCTTCTCTTCACTGATTAAAATGCGTGTTCTTTTGGTAGTCTCTATTCGTATTTTTTTTAATTTGTATGTATATTGCTTTCTGTGTTCTCTCCCGATTTCAGTTTCTTCTGGATTGGAACATGTCCGGGTACATCCTAAATTTTTGCACTCAAATGCGACAAGCCACAAGTGGGCTCTAGGGGGTATGGTCTTCATCTTCATTTCACCTTTTTCTGATCTTGTTTGTTCATCTGAACGCTGATGCAGACACCAATCAGCAATGCATCATTTGTTCACATCACTCTCTAATCTTGACCATCTTAATTTTGCTAATCCATACAGCTTTGGCTGAGCTTCTGGACAACTCGCTTGATGAAGTAAGCTCGAGAAAAATATAAATGGTTTTAGCTTGTAGAATCAAATCCTTCTATGTTTACTAAGTGGCTGTTTCTTTTAAGGTTATAAATGGAGCTACTGTTGTGAACATTGACATGTTGGAGAATAGGAAAGATAAAACAAGAATGCTCCTTGTTCAAGGTATGTAATTTCTCTGCTCTTTCCTTAGTTTGGGAACATAGACTTTCCTAAACATGATCGTCTCAAATTGCTACATATGCTGTTACCTCGGTTCTTGTTATCTGAGTAGAGAAGGACAATAATATCTTTACCTACATGATCACTCATGCTGACCTGAACATGGACTTATATGATGAATTAACACCATTTGAGGAAATTGTACTACTGTTACTGTCCTAACCATTATTGTTGTCTCACGTTAGTACATAAGCTTACTTCACTCTGACAGATCTCTGGACTTATTTTATTTACATGGCATGTTATTTGGAGTATCAGTCTACAATATTCTAGGATAGAATACCCTTGTAACATATGTTTAGATACATGACATTCTGTGCTATTTGACCCTTATCAATTTGATTTGATGCATAAACCAAATTTAGTATACATAAAGTTATTACAAAAGAAAAATCTGTAAGACAACGTTACATGTTTGTATGCCTCTTATTAGTATAACTCAGTTAAATGATATTTCATAGTTGCAATAGCTTTGTAACGTAGCATGTTTACAATAGAACTATGAATGGAACCACGATGGCAGAATTTCACGTACTTATATTAGTATTCTCTTGTTAAATCATTGCCTAGATAATGGTGGTGGAATGGACCCAGATAAAATGCGGCAGTGCATGTCCTTGGGTTATTCAGCCAAGAGCCAAGTCGCCAGTACAATTGGACAATGTAAGTGAATTAGAAAATATTCAAATACTTCCAGTTGAAATTATGTTTTAGTATGTGGGTCAAACTATGATGCATTCAACTTCTGTCCTGTCCTGCAGATGGAAATGGCTTCAAGACAAGTACAATGCGACTTGGTGCTGATGTTCTCGTTTTCTCTCGTAGTCACGGAAAAGAAGGCAAAAGGTTGTGCTCTACTTTATCTTGACCAACAAAGTAACAACTATCATTCTAGAAGATGGCTATTACCATGAGTACTGTATACCATTTCCAAACCACCAAAACATTTTTGGAGAGGTAGCCAAAAAAAAAAAGTTAAGCGATCCATATTAAAGAATCAAATCTACTTAGCCTAGATGCCAGATCAAAATTGATATCTCTTGTGGTAATGCATAGGGACGGTCTTATGAATTTAAAATGTATCTACAATGCAAGTCTTATGTCTTGTACCATTTACCATTTCCTCATCTCTCGAAGTGTTTACCATATTGACTGCTTCTGTAATTTATATGCTAATATATTATAATAACAATCAGTAGTCAAAATTGTGCCATGGAAATGCTGAGAATTCCAAACAACATTTGGATTACAGGATGGAGTAGTTTATAGTTGCAACAATACATAGTATATCACAGTGGCATGACATAGCTTGTGTTTTAGCGATCATTATTATGTGATGTACTATGTGATCTTTGCAAAAAAAATCTTTTCTGTTACACAGTTCATGATTTGTATGAAGACTTGTAGTTTTGTATATCTACATATTTTGTCTTATTTTCCTCTCAAAAAGTGAGACCTTACCTTTTATTTCTGGTTGACATGAAGGCCTACACAAAGCATTGGCATGCTATCATATACCTTTCTGAGAAGCACTGGTAAAGAGGATATTGTCGTTCCAATGGTAGGGTTCTTTCCTTGACAAAGTTTTTCTTCTTTAATTTTAAACATGTCATGTACTTTTTGACTATCACTTTACTGAATGCTTATTTTCGATAGAACTAAGTTATGTTTATTCATTGCAGTTGAAGATTAATTTGCTGGACATCTATCACGTCATGTGCTAATATCTTCATCTTAAATTTGTCGATGTTTGTGGAAACTTTGCAGATTGATTATGAAAAAGATGATCAAAAGTGGATAAGAAAGCTGCGGACTACATTGACTGATTGGAATACAAGCCTGCGGACTATCATTTCGTGGTCTCCTTATACGAGTGAAGCAGAACTTCTTGAACAGGTACAATACAAGTAATGCTGCATCACAACTTTACTTTCACGGAGTGACAGATGCCATACTTTTCATGATTTATGTTGCAAAACCCAAAATCATCAAATAACAGGCAGACTAAAATAAAAAGTGTTGATATGCGTGCTGACAAGCCAAACATGATAAAACTTCGTAAGTGTGACGTGGAGTTGTATATATCCTTTATTTTCCTTAAAAAAATCGAGACCATTATTCTTCTAACTTCAAAATGAAGAATTTTTTGGCACACCATATTTTGTTTCAAGGATAGTTAGATTATCCTATACGTGTTCCAAATTGATGTACACTATGCTTGCAGTTTAGTTCTATAAAGGAACAGGGGACTCGAGTTATCATTTACAATCTTTGGGAAGATGACCAAGGAGATTTGGAGCTTGATTTTGATACAGATGTAAATGTAAGTTCAAACACCTAACAGTGTCACAATATTAGTTATGCCTAGTTAATCAGCTAACTAAGGTTTCTAATGATGTTTGGGATGACAGGATATTCAAATCAGAGGTGGTAATCGTGATGAGAAAAGTATACAGATGGCTAAGCAGTTTCCAAACTCCAAGCATTTCCTCACATACAGGCATTCGTTGAGGGTAAGTTCACATTGATGTGTTGAATTGATACTTATGGTTGATATGTATTCTTATAATGTTAGTTGAACCCTCAGAACTTTGTTGTTAGAACATCACAGCGTCTCCTCTACTGAGGTGCATTCTATGTAGATTTCATTAACAGCTTGTTTGCCAACCCTCCTTCCATTTCATTTCGAATTCTAATTTTTTATATGATTTCATTTGGTTGAATTTGAATTCCGGGTTCAAAAATCATGTTTGTCTACCACATGGATTTGCAGAGTGAGAGACAATTCTAGACAAATGATGGCTTTTAGAGAGGAATTGAGGTTAGTTGTAGTGTGATTCCATGGAATTGCAAATTGAATTCATTTTGCCAATTCCGTGCCAACCAAACAAGTTAGTTTTTAGAATTCAAAATGAATTCCACAATTCTAACCCCAAATGATGGGGGCCGAACGAGCTCTAATGTGCAAATTTGTTCCATAGCTCATCCCTTGGTTTTGGCAGGGAGCTATACCTTGATTGTTTATTTTTGAATAAACAAAACTATACCTCGATAGTTTATTTCGTCTTACTCTGTAACATTTGTGAGCTAGTACAGATAATCTGTTAAGTCCATACATTGTCTGTCAAATTTATGCATCAGCTATCTGTCCTGTGGATCACATATTCACATCCTTGGGAATTAGAAGCGAAAGCAATGAAACAAGCTGTTATGCGAGGCCAGACCTACCACTGACCGCAGTCTCTGGAAGGTGGCAGCAGCAGCATTGGCAACTAGTCTCCAGCTGGCAGCAACATATTTTAATGGGTTATCTTTTGTTTATTTTGGATTCGATAAGTTTGTTTCCACTATTAGGTATTGTGTTCCTTATCCCTAAGTCTGATTAGCAATTTCCTTAGGGCATCTTCAAGGGTGAACCCCCATTTGTCCTCCCCATTTGTCCATTTTGGGGGTCTTTGGACAAATGGGGGTGAACAAAATATCAAGTTGTCCAATGGTAACCCCCATTTATCTCTTCACGAGTCTTTGACATGTGGGCCAAGAAGACAAGTGGACAAGGTTTGGAGAAGTTTTGCACGAATGGGGACTCCCCATACTCTCCCCAAATTTGGGGAAGAAATGGGGGGTGTGGATCACTTTTGGACAAATGGGGGTTCCCATTGGATTGTGTATTTTGTTCATGGACCCCCATATGGACAGATTTGGACAAATGAGGAGGATTTGAGGGGTTCCCTTGGAGATGCCCTTATCCTCTAAATTTCCTTTGGTAGGTGTTCTGCTATCTTAAGTGTTTTTTCTTTCTCCCTGTCCAGTGTCCACCTGACCACCAAAAATAAGTTGAATAGAAATAGTTAACTCTTAATAGTAGCTGATCCATTCAGTTTCATCTAGATTACTTTCAAAATTGCACAAGCCTCCTGAGTGTTCATTTGCATGACTAGAGTACCTAATGCATAGTTACCTGATTCGTAATTTGTCTGATTCACGATTTGGATAATCTGTTCGCAATTCGCTCCCTCATACGAATCGGACTCGTCAAGGGGTATACATCTCCATATAGGAGTTTTGGTTCTCGAACACTTTGTTTCTGATTCGAAACACGCAAGCATGTATACTTATAGCAACAGTCAGAAAACTGTGGTAGAAGATTTTAAACGTGGCTGATACTAATAGGCTGCAAGTTCCAAAAAAATTATTTGCCAATAAATATAGCTATTCCACTAAAATATGCTGCAGCAGAAAATCCCTTAACTCTCTCTTGAGAACTCATCTCTCTCTCCCTCTCTCTCTCTCTCTCTCAAGCTCGATCTTGGAAGAACCCATTGTTCAGAGCTGAAGCGCATCCTTGCCCCCCTGCAGAACACGGATGAGGAGAGGATCGTGCTCCTCCGTCTGTGTGAGGAGCTGCCCCGGTCTCCATGTCCTCACCATTGTGTTCGTCCGCCTTTGTTGCAGGCCGAATATTAGATGTCAGCTGCTGCTGCACATCTGTTAACCAACCACAAAAGAGAGGAGGCTATCCTTGGCCTTGCGTGACCGCGATGCACAGGATTCTGTGTCTTTGTCGCTGTCGCCGTTTTCAGCGGAAGCAGATTAAGCGCCACTGCATTCGATTTTTGGTGCTAGCCCCTGCCTTCAATTTTGTTTCTTTTGCCTGCGACAAATGGGACCCTGAATCCTGACTGATTGGAGCGATTCGAACCCTGGCGTGAGTTGATCAATCGGTATCGGGGTTTGAGGCCCATTGTACCGAATCTGGTAACTATGAGTCATGACCTAATGCATGTTAAATTTCTTGTTTGCAGTATAGATCTAGTTTCCTGTGTGGTGTTCTCTTGTAATTAGAACATGTATTTGTGTTCTGCATTATTATTATGAGGTTTCTAATTTTTTTTCCTAGTATGGACTCATGCTACTAGATGTTTACTTGGTATGAATTGTGTTATCTTCCTCTGCAGAGTTATGCATCTATTTTGTATCTTCGAGTTCCAGATGCTTTCCAAATGATTTTACGTGGAAAAGAGATCGAGCACCATAATATTGTGACTGACATGATGCTGAAGAAAGAGGTCACATACAGGCCGGTTGCAACTAATGGAGTTCCAAAGGATTCAAATGTATAATACTATAACCTGTTGGCCTTTCCTGAATCCTTATGACGTATTAGTAACTCATTACTGATTAATGTTGATTTTCTGCATCCCAGATGGTAGCTGATGTGACAATTGGCTTCGTAAAAGATGCAAAACATCATGTTGACGTTCAAGGCTTTAATGTATATCACAAGAACCGCCTGATCAAGGTTTCTTTCCGTGTGTTGCAACATATTTTTTGGTTGTGATCATATAAGCCCATGCCTTTTTCTAATCTAGTTATTATGAATATTGCATTCTCAGACTTCTAATATGTTTTTGCACATATTGCTCGTTGGCTCTGGTAGGTCATGCTTAGTTATCATTATTTCTTAAAAGCGTCTAATTAGCACATGGTGTTTCTATTAGTCTGTTCACTTCCGATATACAAGTTAATTGGTTTCAGTCAATGGTGTTGTCCTTTAGGAACCACAGGTCAAAGTATTTTTGCTACGACATTGAATTGTATGTTTGTAGATGGTTTTATTATTATCACATAACATTTTTATTTGTTTCTTCTAGCCTTTCTGGAGAGTGTGGACTGCCGCTGGAAGTGGTGGGCGTGGTGTCATAGGTAGTAACTGTGCTGTTTTGGTACCTTAGGTTTTTGATAGTATGCGACTCAAGAAATAATAAATATAATCTGCAGGTGTGCTTGAAGCCAACTTCATAGAGCCAGCTCATGACAAGCAGGACTTTGAGCGCACAACTCTTCTATCAAGACTTGAAGCGCGATTAGTTCAAATGCAGAAGGATTACTGGTTCGTTTTATTATGATTTGTCTTGATTCATTTTGGTTACATGGCTTACCAATATGTTTACAGAAGCAGTTTCATTGCTATTTTCTTGTTTTATCAATTATAATTAGCAGTATGATTCTTATTTTTGCCTCCCTCTCTCTCTCTCTCTCTCTCTCTCTCTCTCTCTCCCCCACACACACACACATAGGTCAGGAAATGCTCATCGGATCGGATATGTTGGGGCACGCTCTTTCAGAAGCTCTGAGACAGGAGGAGGTAAATGAATGAAATGAGTTTCATGATCAGTTTTCATCTTTAAGGATTCTAAGCATTTCTAATATATATTAACTTCTGTTAGCTATTTTGTAACTTCTTATGTTAAATCATAACATAATAACGGCAAGTGTTACTCCCTCTGGCCGGAATTACTTGTCACTGATTTAGTACAACTTTGTACTAAATCTGCGACAAGTAATATGGGTTGGAGGGAGTATATAGCTTGTATGATTACTAGATTTGTTTTGAAATTGCATTTAGATGTGTTTATAAATTTAACGAGAAAATGTAATGGTTAAAGGTGTATTCGAGACCGACTTTCGATGTCTGGAATGATTGAACTATGAAGAAGGAATGGAGGCAGTACATCGTAACAATACCAAACTTAGTACTCCCTTCGTTCCATAATATAAGGCACGCATGCATTTCAAGATTTTGCTTTGACCACCAATTAGACCAACAAAATGTGAATTATGTATTATAAAAATTATACCGTCGGAAACTTCTTTCAGATATGAATCTAATGGTATAATTTTTATAACACATATAATTCACATTTTGTTAGTCTAATTGATGGTCAAAGTTGGACCTCGAAATGCGTGGGCGCCTTATATTATGAAACAGAGGGAGTAGTTACCAGGAAAAATAAACCCGAGACTAAGTGTAATTATATATAACTCATATGTCGAGAGTTTAGCTTCTCAAAGAGCTGCATGTTACATACTGTTTTTTGGATCTAAATATCTTGGTTATATGAAAAGATCATCTATATAAATGATGTTGATCAAGCAAATTTCACAAGGTTCAATCCAGTTATGGAAATTATATGTGTTTTTCTGTTAGGCTTCTGTTATTCTCTCCCAGGTAATTTTTTGTGGAATTTTTATTTATAATTGAAACAAAATTTGCGAAAGAACAGGAGCTTGTACTGCAGTGTCTATCCATGTCTGCACTGGTATACCCTAGATAGCACTTCACTTAATAACGTAATTGTATTGGCTATTCTGGTGATGGTGCGATAACTTTTTATGACTCCTGACGAGACAAATGGACTGCGTTAGATGCTTTGCACAATTCGCCAATCGTGAGTGGCAACATTCTTTAGTGTCAAGATCGGGAAAAAAAAGTGTTTTGAAGGGAACTGGATGAGCCTGAGCTTTCCCTGGATCTGATAAAAAAAGAGTCAAACTTATACTGCTGAACTCTACGTGGTGTTGCATGTCCAACGGTTCAAGTGGTTTACAAACTTATACCAACAGTTTAGTTCCCAGAAAAATATGACGACCATTAAGTACGCTACAGGGTACATGCAAAGAATAATACAAACTGTGGTTATATATGCCTCTTTAGTTGTGTGTCTCAAAGTGGTTGCTGTTGTCCTGAGCATCCAGGGCTGGACACCGCATTGCAAAATTTACTTATCATGTACTCCCTCCGTCCCATATTAAGTGACTCAAATTTGCCTAAATGTGGATGTATCTATACCCAAAAAGCGTCTACATACATGTAATATTTCGTCACTTAATATGAGACGGAGGGAGTAAATTGTTTAATTTTGCTTACATTTGTTGGTATTCATTCTATTTTGGTTACAGAAAATAAAGTATCCTATCCATGTTTGGGTGCATTAGTCTTTTTCTCTTAGAATTGGAATAGACAATTACTTGTAAATTTAGTTGCAGCTATTTTTGTAACTACTCTAGAACCCAGACTGCTGTAGGAGCTATTTTGTTTGCTAGTTTTTTCACATTTTATTTCATTTTAGTCTGGTCGTAAAATCAACGAGTGTCTTCTGTTGCTGGCATGTGGGCCTAGACCCACCTGTCTGATCTCAAGTAGCTTCGTTTGGACGGGTAGCCATTTTCTTTGAAATCGAGTTTATAGAATAGGCTGGAGGCTAAAGTTGGACATCCAAAAGAGTACCTTTTCCTGTAGAGATATACGTATATAACAGCATGGACAGTGTGGAGTCCTCTAACCAGAGCTAGGAAATGCCACATAAAAGAGTCACCTCCTTGAATCCGGATCCTTCTCCCTTGTACCTCCTCCTCTTGTCTGTGGTACTAGCATTAGGAGTGCCATGTTGGCCTTGGTCATGGGTAAAGGGAGCACCTTTAGTTCCCATTGCCAGTTAAACCTTTATATACATACATTTTTTTTTTCTGCTTACTGCCCTCATAGATGAGAAGCCTCCAGCACCAGTACTAGGGGTCTGTGGCCATCTGTATAGATGATGACAACATCAAGAAATTGGCTGCTTCGAATCAGGTTCAGGAAGGTCGAGAATTTAAGCAACGTTTTATCTGGATCAATCTGACAAGGATATCGTGAACCCAATAGAACAGAACCTCTCACCCAGTAAAGTATTATATTCCCAAGCATAATTTACAAATAGAGGTGTAAAACCATATTCCTAAGGAGCTCTTGTTATTGTTTGGTTATCTGTCACTTCAAAGTCGAAAATATACCCAAGCCATTTGGGGTTAACTTGCAGCTGCTAGAGTTCGAAAAGGCACTATAATTAATAATGAGTCTTTTCTCTGAATAATTAATCTTTGTCTGATTTTTCGACGAAGTGTCTCTTTTTTTCTTCTATAATGAACACAATCAAATTGGATGATACAGTGATTACCTCCCTAACAATATGGTTGCGCAGAACATCATGAGCATCTGTATTTTGAAATTTGGATGCAAATTGCATATGCGAAACTAATATTCTTATCCCCCTGTCCAACATATGTGACTAAGTAAATCTTGTTTTGTTCAACATGACATGATGTTCCACTATCAAGAGGACTAGTATATAACTTTTCCTATTATATCATTGTCCTCATAAATATTCGATTATTCCATGGCTTGCCAACCCATACTAATTACCGTCGCACAATTATTCACATATACAAATAGATTCCCTAAAGAAAAGGCAAAAATAGAGTAACTACTCACTCTGTTTGAAAATAGATGATGTTTTAGTATTCTTGTTTTGTTCAACATTACATGATATTCTACATTATCAAGAGGACTAGCATATAACTTTTCTTATTATATTGTTGTCCTCATAAATATTCAAATATTCCATAGCTTGCCAAACCATACCAAGTACAATTGCACAATTGTTCATACAATCAGTTAATTCTCTAAGTGATACCATGTTGGCTGCTTTCTCTTGTGCATTTGCATGCATTTTATGCCAGCCAAGAAATTGCATCATAACATGGCTCCTTCCGAAAATTAGAAGGAACATTTTTAGAGTGGTCATTTTACATGATTTTCTCAAATCTTATGTGAACAGCAAAAACATCACAAAGAAGGAACATAGGGAGTACTTTATGGAATTGTACCATAGTTGCTCATGTTAGATAGAATAGTAGTATGTTCTTCTAATAATGGCATGCATGGTGCAATCCATCAAATGTTACTTCAACTTATGTCAATAGGTATGAATGTTGTTAAATGGATGGCTTAATAAAGAAAAGATTGTCAAAGTTACATCTTTTGAGATTGTGCAAGTGTCCAAACTGTCATATATTCCTGAACACAGGGAGTAAATTATAGAATTGGCTGCATTTTTTTCATGATGGAATGGAGTTGCTGTGCCATAACTTAAATTGTAATTAACCATTTTTTTACAAACCTTGCCTTTTTGTTTGGACAGAGAACTCTCCTGAAGTCTCCCCAGGTGTGCAGCTGTCACCCCACCATTCTTCGAAAGATTATGCAAAACCAAAACAGCGCCATGCTGGTAAATCGTATTCTGGCACGAGTAAAAAGAGTGGGAGAGCAAGCACACTGTTTAGTATTCAGCAGGCTGAGAAATCTGCAAGAACTAAGCGGTCCGAGAGATCAATACTTCATGGTCTATCAGACACAAGTGATGACAGTGATTCTGAGTTCATGCACACGCCGTCTCTGGGTTCAAGATCTCATACCCTTAATGGAAATAGAAAATATTTCCACAATGGGAGTACTAGTTTGGCAACACCTCCGACCAATGGATCAATAGAAAAAGAGAGCAGAACCAAATCCCAGATGGTGGTAATATTTATTCTTATGCCGACGTTTCAATATAGTGTTACTTGTTGTTTTGTTGGATTGATATTTAGTTATATAAATTCTGCAGATGAAAACTCGGCCATGTCATCATCGCTAGAGTAGTAGAGTGACACCTATCCCATCTACACCAGAAACCCTTTTGTTCCTGCATGTTGATGTACACAGCTTTGCATAGCGTGTTTGTATTCCATACACACATTGTACTGCCTATCATCTTTTTAGCTTTCTACATTCTCTCACTTTTTTTAGCATTTATGTTTGCCTGATTTGTGGGGGGAATGTTACTTTTTGGAGTCTATAAAATGAATTGAAGAGTGAAGTGTCATGAGCTGACAATCTGGGACGGTCCATAATCTTTCGTTCTGCATACTGTTGCGGTTGACCTTTTAATAGCGCTGTAGTTAGTTGTATTTTTGTGGTACAAGCTGGAAGGGACACTCAGAACAAATGATAGCTGCCCTCATAGTAAACACATCAAACTTCAGCTAGAGTCATTTCAGATGACAAACTGAAACGATGGTTTGTAGATTGGCCTTCAAGTGCACAACTGGGTAACCTGCATGCTACAATATTTTTGTACTTTTCTATAAATTATCATAAGTACTCCATACGCTTCTATATTTTGCATGTGGATATTGTTGAAGCAGTTACTCCCTAATGGAGGATTTTTATTATCCTTATTATGTTTGCTTCCCAGGAACCAAATGCAAGAAGTAATGGTGATGAACACACAACCATCGATGATTATGGAACTATTATCAAGCAACTGAGGGATGAAAACTCATCATTAAAGGAAAAGTAAGTATCAGCACAGTTCAGCTATTATTTATGTTAGCATTAGCCCATTAGGCAAGCCAATAGTGCAACGCCAATAATGCAGCTGCATACCAAAATCGAAATCAGAAACTTAGAGCTGATAATGGATCTGCGTATTTACTTTTACTGATATCTCATAATTATGACTTAGAAGAGCACCGTCTATTTATAAGGAAGGTCAGAGTAATGAGGTAGAAATTTAATCTTGTGAGACATATAGATAATTTAAAGGAAGCAACAAGTAGTAAGTTCAAGTCCATATGATACAAGATTTGATGGTCCGTCCTAGTCCCAGATTGGATCTTGAAGGTGTAGAATAATATGACAGTCCTTGAGGACCAACTAGACCCCAAGCGAGTATGGATGTGCATGGCCTGTCCTGTTAGGTGTGGATCTTGGTGAAATTTGCCCCTCTTAGACATGCTAGTAATGACCCAAACTTTGCATAAGCTAAACTAAGTTCTCCACACATTGACAATCCAAGGCCGTTTGAACATGGTTTGGTGATTCTTGTGGTTTCTACAAGTATCAGTATCTTTGCTTTTACTATAACACTACATCTTATCTCGAGTGTACAGTAACATGCCTAATTTATTGGTTGTGCTTTTCTCTTAGGTTATTGAGCATGGAAGAATCAAGATTACAGGAGCTGGTTATCGAACAGGACAAGAGCAAGTCTTTGACTGAGAGGGTATGTACTTATGCCTTCTCACCTGGAGTTTGTAGTGATTTGAACTTGTTTTGTTACTTATGAACTCATGTTGCTGTCTCGGTTTTTGAATTGGAAGGTACATCTTTATGCTGTTATGTTGTAGCAGTAAAATGAATTCTTTTCTCCAAACTAAATACGAACTATTTGAGCCATCAGTGCAAACAATACAATCATTTTATGTTTGAAGTGCTAGTGGGACAAGAGGTTTGTGTGGCAACATTTAGCATCATTCCAGCCAGTGTTGTCGTTAGAGTGCTACTTGCTTATTAGTAGGTTCAGATGCTTCTCGGTTCCGTTTTAGTTTGATAAAAACCTCTACTGTTTGTTAGTTGTTTCTTTTCAAGGAGTGCCTATCTACTGTAGCATATTGCATCATACTATCTACAACCATAACAATATCAACTACTAACTACGTTTCTAAACATAAAAAGTTCTAGTTTTGTCCCAAGTCAAGCTTCTTAAAGTTTGACCAAATTTATAAAAAAAATATACAAACATCTAGAATATCACATGAGGATACTATGAAAATATGCGATGGGTTTAATAAAACTAATTTAGAGTCTTAGATGTTGGTAGATTTTTCTATAAACTTGGACAAAGTTTAAATTTGTTGACTTGGGACAAATTTAGGACTTCTTACATTTAGGAATGGAGGGAGTAATTACCAGGTTTTGTGAACAATCTCAATCCACTGCATGACGACGAGGTTATGCTTGATGATTGTATGAATTATCTCAATCTGCATGTTCATTTTCCAGGTGGAGGATTTGCAGAGACAACTTGAAACTGCAAACAAGGAGCAAGAAGCGTTGATCGACATCTTCTCAGAAGAAAGATCTCGGCGAGACGAAGAAGAGGAAAACCTAAGGGAGAAGCTGAAGGTGAGTGAAAGAGGCAGATCACCCCCCCTGCCATACCAAATATCAGTATCACATGATGATCTCGTTTCTCTCTTAGCATGCAATTCAACCTGGCCTTTCTTTTGTAGGAAGCATCTTCCACCATACAGGAGTTGCTGGAGAAATTGAACGCTGCCAAGCAAGGTCGAAAGGTGTGAGAGAATTAGGAACTAGAGCGACTGTTTCATGTTTTCACGCCCTTGGACTGTTGCCATTGCAACTCTGTAGCTTGTGTTAGCGGCCACTGGCCATCGGTTCTTTGATTAGAGTAGAGGGGTAAGTTGCATCATTGTCGTTGCAGTCTCCCAGATAAGCTGCGAGCAATCTGTGTACATAGCCACGAGATCCAATAAAGACGACAGCGGCTCTTTCTGCTTGGAGCACGTGATGACAATCCGTTTTCACCGTAGCTTACTCTTGCTGAGATCTAAAAAATATATCACATGCCGATATGTTTTGACGAAACTTTCTTGGCAAAAATTACCAGGAGGTTATGATCACTTATTTGCCGGATTACATTATGTAAATGTGGTTCCCATGTTAAATTATCAGTTGGTTACCAGTAGTCACTTGTTTACCAGGTTATATCACGTGGTTACAAGTTTACAGATCTCTAAGCTTGCATAGCGTTGCAATGTATAAATGCAAATTTCTTGGTAATAATGTATCGATTATTAATGTGGTAACCGTTGACAACTAACATGGTAATCATGGTAATTTTATCTGGTAACTGGTAGTGTCAAAAAAGAGAGTAAAATACACCACTATTTCATGAACTCGTAAAAAATGAACACTTTAGTTCACGAACTCGAAAAACACACACTTAAACCCCTAGACTAGAACTAGTGTGTCACTTTGGTCAAAAAACGGTTCGGTGAGGACTAATTAAACACGCCACGTGGTCACGATGTCGGCTTCTCGGCGATCCCTTCACCTGTGTCCTCTCGTCAAAATTGAGTGTTGTGGACTTGATAGCAATCTTAGGCGAGGCGACGGCGGCAACGGCGTGGTTCTCAAGGCCCAGGATCCCCGTCTGGGCAGGGCCGCCTTGCTCCTCGCGGGCGGCTCGGCGATTTTGCAAAAAAAAAAGATCCTTAGAAAATCGATTAGCAGCCTGCGGTCCTGGCCGAAGCTGACATGGCGGCCACGTGGCATGTTCAAACCTCGTCGAACCGTTTTTAGACTAAAATGACATAGTAGTCCCAGTTTAAGGTTTAAGTGTGCGTTTTCCGAATTCGTGGACTAAAGTGTTCATTTTTGCCGAGTTCATGGACGAGTGGTGTATTTTACTCGTCGAAAAATTATTGTCAAAACATACTAAAATGTGGTCTTGTTTTGAAGCCCCCATCGAGATGAACTCAACCGTAAAAATAGATCTTTAATCGAAAGATGACGGTGGACACGTGCCTAGTTAGATAAGCCGTTCAATCAAATATGTTAGGCATGATCAATTGCCATCCTGGTTTTCAAGTCGTCGTCTAATCGCCGTTATGGCGTTCAGGCGCACGGGACAGGACGATTGGGAGGGCGCCCATGATTTTTCAGTTAGGCGGGCGCCCAGGAAAAAAAAGTGACGCCCTAACCGTTAGGTGAAAGGGCATTTTCTCTCATAAATGGTTTTGACAGTGATGAAAACATGTGTGTTATCTAATCATGTGCTAAGCATTTCAGATTTTATAAGAAACTTGGCGCAAGACGATGAGTGGACCCTCAAGATGGGAAGAAGTGTAGCGGTGTTATCGACTTTTTCGTTTTGATTTGAGTCGTAGGACATCCGTACTATTAAGAGTGAATACACAGGGAAGGTAATGGGTGAATTACTTTCATGTACACAAACACATATTTTGCACCCACCAAAAAACCTACCCAAAAAGTGAGAGAAGAAACCAAACTTTAAAGATTAGTTTCTGGGCTGACAGCTTTCCAGGTGGCGGAAGTTCCAGTGGAACTTCCGGCCCAACCTCCAATCGCTATATGTTACCCCTCGGCGAATTTGCGGATCTTCCGGTGAGCCGGAAGTTCCGGCATGTGACTGCACATATAAATACATCTACGTCCCCAACGGGTCTTTTGCCCGAGCTTTAGCCAAGAACAATCTTTCTCTTTCCCAGGAACACAAAAGCTTAAATCTCGAAGATCTCCCTTCCTAGTGCTTCCCCACTCTTGATTCTTTGAGGATTGAAGAAGAAGATCTTGATCTAGAGTTTCACAAGCCACAACGTTGATTTCCCTTGTTTGCTTTGTGGATTTCATTTCTCTTGGGTCGTTGGGAACATTAGATGGAAGCGGTTGCATTGTGCTCCTCCCTTGGTGTTGTTGAGCTCGAGGATTGGATTGGGAGCCTCCAATTGAGTTGTGGAGAGAGCCCTGGTCAAGTTTGTCAGGGTCCGGACTTCGCCCTCAAGAAAGCCATTAGTGGAGCTCATTTCACCATTGTGGTGTTGTCAGAGGAGAATAGAGTTAGCCTTTGTGGCGCTTATACCTTTGTGGTAGAGCACTTCTCCGAACGGAGACGGACACCTATCCCAAAAGGTAGAACTTCAGTCAAGTCTTGGTCTCCCGTGTGATATCAATTTCACCCCTTTACATTCTTGAAAGTTATATTGTTATCTTGTTGCTTCGGCTATCGTTTCGGTTATTGCACTTCATACTAGGGTTGCACTCACTTTAGAAAATTTAGTAGCCCTAGGATTAAGTACTTTCTATCTCAAGAAAAAAAAAGTCAAAATTTGTTTGTCGCCGATTCAGCCCCCCTAGTCGACTATACCGATCTTTCAAGGAGAGACTCCACCACTCAATCCACCCCTCGATTACGATTTGCGGACAAGCAGCCTAATTCGCAGAACGGGAAACGAGTAACATTGTTTCACCCCTCACAACCGCCGGACAAGATGAGCAAGCAGACAGGTCGCCAACGGCTACCGCGTGGGGGCAGCGATAGGAATTGCTCGTGAAAGCGATGGAGGCGGTGCGCAGACGCGGGGACAGTGCAAGCAGGGGCGGATCTAGGGCCGGCGCTACTGACGCTGTAGCACCGGCCTAGCTAGGATGTTTAGAAGTAGAAGCCATTGGCCTAAAGATTTTCTTCAAAAAAAAAGAGTAGAAGCCATTGACTCTCTGACTTATAAGTATGTAAATCTGCAAGTATAGCACCGTTAGGCCTATCTTAGCACCCTCCTCCTCCGTTTTTTGGCTCCGTCGCTGAGTGCAAGCCGGCCACCGAGACGGCGGACAAGATATTCACTCTCTCGTGTTCTCGCGATCTCGTTCCCCGTGGCTGACGCGGACTGTGCTCGCCTCCTCGTCTCGTCGCCCGCCTCCGCCCGCCACCAGTCGTGCCCACCTCCGTGCGCAGCCGCGCGCCCCCCGAGCCGTGCCTGCTGCCTCACCGACGCCGTGCATCTTGCCCGCCATCTCGCTGGTCGCCTTGCACTGTCCCCGCGTCTGCGCACCGCCTCCATCGCTCTCGATGCATGGCACAAGTAGCCAGCGCAGCAGCAGCTAGCAAGAGCATGCATGGCACAGCAGCTAGCACAGAGCAACGAGAACACGAGAGAGCGTGCGCGCGTCATAATTTCCGTTTAAAGAATAGTGATGATATCGAATGGTAGCCATCATGGCGTGCTACATTTCAGCTTTCAAAAGAGAAATACTCATCGTACAACTGTAATTGTTGTTTTTTTAGCAAGTTTTTTTTTAAGAAGAGAAAATATATTAGAAGGAAAAGGAAATTACAAGGCTCCAGCAGATAATGGAGCGGCAACCAGCAACACACAGAAGCTTACAACCATACAAACACAAAGCTAGAGCTACGGCTAAGATTCAGTGAAGACTACGGCAAAAACCACATGTTTGTTCGGAGGAGAAACCTGATTCAAAATAGCTGACCAAATCTTCGCTGGCCTCCGAGATGGTGTTAGCCAGTTGATGCCCCGTCGGTGGCTCTCGATGGACGGTCTTTCTGACTTGTGCACATGAGGTTGGAAATTGACTGTAGATTTTGAATACGCTTTACTGAGCTCAATCGCAAGATCGCAGGTTTGCCACAACTGGAGCTCGGCAACGAGGGCTCTGTCATTTGCCTTTGGCGAGCAGCCCGAGCAAAACCAGCACGACTCAGCAGAAGTCAGTAGCTCCACAGCCAAAAGATAAGTGTAAGCAAAAGCTGTAGATGTTGCGGTTGGTCCAAACCTTGAACAGCATCACTAGAATCTTGCAAACCGGAGCCAAATCGGAGGAGATTGAGGAGCTTCCTTGAACTGTTACCACATCCGCCACCACGTCGGCTTGGCAGACAGAAAGAAAATTCCGATTCCCCAAAGTCTGGACTCCCAACAATGCCAGATCGAAGAACATGGACACTCCAAACAGGCAGCCGTAGCGATTGCTCAGAAACACCACACCACGACCATTGCGCTGCACGCCAGTAGGACTGCGACCCACCATGCGGCGACCAGCCGACCGGCATGAACAGTCTTTGGCGGCCCAGATCCACAAGATTTGGAGCAACACGATTATTTAGATCCGAATGGAGGAGTGTAGCATCCAAGGCTTCCCCAGCGACCCGTTTGACGGGAGAAGCTGAATCCAGGCGCCACCTCACAGATCTCCGTTGAGGGCTCCATCTCGACGAAGAACGGACACACGGCATAGCGCCAGGGGCCTCTAAGGCAACGTAACTATAGCTACTGGCAGTATATACTGGAAGGGGAAAACCCTCAAACCCTTCCCCTCTTCTCCGGCCAGCAAGTCAAGGGGGAGGAGCGGCGGCAACTTGCTGAGGGACGAGAGCAGGGCCTTCAAGATCAGAATGAGAGGAAAAATCGTTTTTTCTAGCAAGTAGAACCTTCTATTACTTATCAAACTACAGATACATCGTCGACTAGCAAACGAAAGATTACATTGGGAGGATCTTCCAACCAAACACTTTTTAGTTGGATGCTATTCAAGATAGACATTTCCTTCCATTGAGCAATACTCAAACGAGATATTTGCGAAGTCACGATCTAATGTAGCACATTCATCAAGAATAGCTGCCGCCGGTTTGTACAAGCTGCAGGTTATCCGAATTTACCACCAGTTTGTGGAATCCAAGCTATGTGCTGCCAATTGTAAGCCACAAAGTAGACCATAGGCTCAAGATGAAATTACTTACGAGACGCTCAAGCAGATATGATTGGCTGCAGTGATGAAAAAGCCTCGGGAATGACGAATAACAACCCCTATCATCTTGGACATGGCTGATTCATTGCAGGAGGCTTAACTCAGCCTGCCACCAATACAGGATTTTCCAAAGTTCGCTACAAGAGCTAAGATCGAGGCGGCCGCTCGCCTAGGGAGATTGAGGCCCCTTTCTTTTCGGCTTTCAGGAGTGGCTTCTCCCGAAAGGTGTTCTCCCCCAGCTTCCTGGAGAAGCCGTATGTGAAATTTTGCTAGGTTTTCAAATTATATGGGCTAAACTAACTTCGAAGCTTAGCAAAAAGTTCAGGACGGCTTCTCCGAGAAGCTGGGAAGAATCTCTTCGTGGAACCCAAAAAGAAAGGGGCATGAACCTTCTCACTTTCAATTGTCTCCTTTCCCACCACAAGTACCAGGCGCCAACCGCAACAAGAGATCAGAGCGAAGGTTTGAAAATCTTGTGATATATGATATCATCTAGTGAGATTGATCCTGCTATGCCCATATCACATGCTTCAAGATGAATTGTTCCGTCCTAAACATCGGCATAACTCCTCTGTCACGCTTAAAAGCATGTCTGACATTCTGACTGTAAATACACCGGGCATCGAGGATTGACTTTGACATGCTGTGAAGTAGACTAAAATTGAACCCAAAACTTATCTGAAATCAAGCCAGAATTCGAAATAGCTACGAATCCAAACATCTTTCCTGGACCGGCAAATCTATTTGTAGTTGGGGGAATTGGGACCGGGAGGCAAATTCAATCCCAGGGTTTACACAGAGCCACAGAGGTACCGCAACGATAAACCCGCACCAGGCCGCCGCCGCCGCCGCCGCTTGCCCCCCGCCCTCCGTCGCAATGATGGTCCCGCTCGATCCCGCTAACAAGCCCACCTCGCAGCGCCGAATCGCTGAGGGCGACACTGTCGTGGTGTACGAGCGCCACGACGTGATGCGCGCCGTCACCGTCGCCGGCGGCGGCGTGCTGCAGAACCGGTTCGGCGTCTTCCGCCATGCCGACTGGATCGGCCGCCAGTTTGGGTCCAAGGTCTTCAGCAGCGCCGGCGTTGGGGGCAAGGATGGCCGCAAGGCCGGCGGCGGGTTCGTCTACCTCCTCGCGCCCACCCCGGAGCTCTGGACGCTCGTGCTCAGCCACCGGACCCAGATCCTCTACATCGCCGACATCAGCCTCGTGGTGGCCTACCTCGAGCTCATCCCCGGGTGCGTCGTGCTCGAGTCCGGGACGGGCAGCGGTTCGCTGACCACGTCGCTTGCCCGCGCCGTCGCGCCGCAGGGGCGCGTGTACACGTTCGATTACCACGACCAGAGGGCGTCCTCGGCAAGGTAAACAAGAAGCTTGGCACTGATTATATTGACAGAGGTGATGATTTCACAAATCAAAACTCGGGACGTTTGTGATGCCGGATGGGATTTACAGTGTTCTGTGAAAAATTAAGAACCTGCAAGTGCTGCATAACTTTTGGAATTTAATCTGCATCACGGAGGATAGTACAAATGCACATGAAAGATGACATTTATGTTCTTCCCTGATGGGAGTTCTCTGATCGTTTTAAGCAGTATGGATAAATATTCAGATACGTGCAAGCTTAGATACACAGTCAACCTACCAAAATGTTGTGATATGGTATTGCATAGAATAGCTTGGCCTATGAATGGGATATGGAATATTTATAAAAGCACATGTCTTTGTTGCCTCAAGCAGAAGGTCTATCTTTGTAACATGTGTAGCATCTTACTGTACTTGTTCTCAGTTTGCTTTTGCTAAACGGTGATGTGGTGCACGCAATTTATATAATTTTATTTTCTGCAGTGAGCCAGTGAGAAAGTGGTGCAAATATAGGAAAAACCGAAAAAGATATTTAGCTAGCTAAACAGAAAAATAGGTAAAGGTTTTTTTTAGTTAAATAAGATTATCATAGTCCAGTACAACGGCAAACAAAGCCTTGTGGTGAGCTCTTGATGCTGGCATTCTTATTATGTGCCAAATAATGGCAGTTAGAAGGCGCGGAGATACGATTTAAGTATCACTCTTTTTTGGTAACGGCACACTTGCAACTCACAGTATGTAACTATACTCACGGAATTTCATAAAACAAAGCAGAATCTTTAGGAAGAGCAGAAATGCCCCCTTTTAGCAGTTTAACTACTTCCATCTTTGCTGTGACAGATATTTGTGGTGACTCAATAGTTGCAATAAGTCTGAATATTTATAGAATAATATACAAGATTTAAATGGAAAGTGATTGGTCAATATTTTTGTCAGTCATGTTGTTAAAAGGATATATGCTCTTTTGCTGTTGTGATTTGAGTTTCTCTGGTAAATAGGGAGGATTTTGAGAAGAATGGGCTAAGCAGCCTGATTGCAGTTGCTGTTCGGGACATACAAGGAGAAGGGTTCCCAGATGAACACTGTGGAGCTGCTGATGCTGTGTTCTTGGACTTGCCCCAGCCTTGGCTGGCAATACCATCTGCTGGGACAATGCTAAGACAAGATGGTGTTCTATGCTCTTTTTCACCTTGTATTGAGCAAGTACAGCGTTCTTGCGAAGCTATGAGACCATTTTTCACAGGTTCGTACATGCTCAAATTTGTTGCTCATTTAGAATTTCACATACTCTTGGACTCACACAGTCTGCCTTCAACGAATATACTTGTAATTACCACAGCAACTTTCCTTGCTGTGGCAGTTGGAAAATGACGGGTATTGGGGCTGGTTCATTTCCAATGGTCCATCAGAAACTATCTTTTCTCAAAAGATTTGCTGAATTCACTTCATTGGTTCATACGAGTTTTGCAAAATAGAGATATTAAAAACAAACAGAATTGTAAGCTTTTGTGCATTTGAACACGTAGCAGATACTCAGTGTGTTAAAAAAACATGCTGTAATCATGTAAAGTTGTAAAGTTTTAGTTTCTTGATGTCTCTATCAAAATCTGAAAGTGTAGAAAACTTCTTTCTAAAATTAATTACCTAAGCAGATTCGTTGACTCTAGCATCATCTAATTCTAATTTCTTCTACTTTCATGTAGTCTTTGTTCTCTCCATAGGCACAAACTGGCAGCTCCCTATCTTCTCCAATCTCCAGTGCCATTGTTGTCACCTCATTCGCACTTTGTTTCCTGTATTGACATTCCTTAATTTCCGACACAGGAAATTTTATGATAGAATTCCATTTCATTTTTTTAAAAGATAAATAAGCCAGAGTTGATAAAACCAAACTTGTAGATCATGTTTTGTGCTGTTAGTGGCAAAATAAGCAACTATAGAACTTGCTTCGATGTATGAAATCACAATGATCTCTTCATAGGTAAAACTAGTTAAGTATTCCTGAGCCAAAAATTTATTTCATACTGTTGTTCTCTTGTGCAGATATTAGAACTTTTGAAATTCTTCTTCGCACATATGATGTAAACGAAGGTGCTTTGAAGAGTGCAACGGCCAACGAAGAGGCTAATGTGGGTCGGCTTTGTAAGAAAAAAAGAAAAGTTCGGCCAGCTGGAGAAGTCTTGGACAGTACACAGAGTTCGTGTGTTATGGTCAAGCCTTGCAACACTGCTAGAGGACACACTGGCTATTTGACATTTGCAAGGAGAAGTGTGCACGGGAGCCAAACTGAGGCCACTTGAAGGTCTGTAGAGATTACAAATGGAGTTCTGCTCCACTGGAAGGTCAGTAGAGATCTACACAATGAGCCATGAGATGGTCGTGACTACCGGGAACTGTATATGCTCTCTACATGAGGTTGTTGACGGGACTGAATGTGGCTTGCGCGCTGCCAAACTGCAAATGCTGCACCCTGCATAAGGTCATGGTGTATTCGATTGTTGTAATTGTGTTATTATTATCATACTAATCATTTATCTCCATTTAGTATTTGACTACATCTGTAATCAATGTTTTGGTTACCTTGATTTGTTCAGGTGCCTTGAGCTAGACAACTGTTCTTACCATGTTTTAATGATTATTAAGGGCCTGATCTGGTGGTAAATGTCCACGCGTCCACCATCGCACATTGTCTGCATCACCTCCATGCAATTGCTGTTGACAATAATCCCTAGAACACCCCAATTGGCCGGAGTCCATCTCTATAGCCTCAGCCGTGGAAGTATCGCTGACATTCTCAATCCCAAAGCATGCACCAGCAAGGACGGTTCCGTGGGATCGGGACGAGCTCAGCCATTGCCTTAATCACCATGTGGGAAATCTAGGTCGAGCGGAACCGAAGGATATTCAGGGAAAAGGCCTCCATCACGATGGCCACGTTCAAAGGATTTCTCATTCAACTCTGGCACTTGACTGATCTCCAATTTGCGAGAGGAGGCTCTGTTCTGTCCCGGCCTTTGTGTGTCTTCGCCCTTGTTTTTTCTTGTATCTTACTCCCTTTCAATGAAACTCAGCAACCCCGCCCGTTGACTGTTGTTCGTTCAAAAAAATAGGATGGTTCCATGGCCCGGTTACCACTATTTCTCCATCTGCAAAGAAGCTTGCATTTCAGGATCGCAATGGATAGTTAAAATGTGTATACCCATGAATATCAGGCACATTGATAGCGGATATAGATCGTGTTTTCGATCCATGAATATCCACACATAGATACTCGTCAACTCGTGGAGCGGTCACGGATATCATATTTGATTCATAAATATTCATGGATAACCGGTATTCATTAAAATAAATAAATTAATGACATGTGGATCCACTACTCGATAGATGTATCTTCCGTTATTGCAATAAAGTACTCCCTCCGTCCCGAAATAAGTGACATGTATTTGTATTATTATTTTGAGCAGGAATATCTTATTTTTAGATTATTATTATTTTTGTTGAACACAAAATAATATATATGTCTAGTAATCCAATTAGCTTTCGCACAGTTATGCATATGATTTTTTCGTGTAAACTCCGCCACACCTTAAAATTTATCCTACGTCCAGTCACTTATTGAACGGATGGAGTATATTGCATGGATATGGATAATCCATGGATACCCGAATACTCGTTGGATATAGATGTGGATATTGTTTTGCATCCACGGATATTTTCGTGTATGGATAGTTGGTCTGACGATGGATATGGATATGGATATGGATTTGGTCGACCCGTCCAGACTTGCATTGATCTATTTGGACTCCTCCATATTCAGTCCAGCAGCCAATGGAATTAATATTTCGGAACCTCCAAAGTCTTCCAGAACCTTATACTCCCTCTGTCCAACAAAAGATGTCTCAACTTTGTCAAAAGTTGAATGTATCTAGAAATGACTTAGTGTATAGATGCATTCAAATTTAGTCAAACTTGATACATCCTTTGTTGGACGGAGGAATAGGAAAAATAATTAATGAGATGGAGCGCTCTGGCGACTGGGGCGCCCCTACTGGCGATGCCACGGCCCCGCCCCCGGGCGGCGAGGCGACTGCTGCGCCGTCTGCAGGGGCCCCTGGGGACGGGTCCCCTTCGCCGCCGGCCGCTGAGGAGTTTCCCCCGCCATCGGAATCCTCCTTGGGTGGTCGATTCTGGGCTCTGGCGGAGTCGGATGTTGAGGATTCGGAAGAGGAGTGGGATAGGGATTCCCCTCCATGCAGTCCGTTCACGTCTCGCCCTCGTCTCTCGGTGGTGACGCTAGGCGCATTCATCGACAAGGCCAGGGAGCGCGGTGGCTCGTCGAGTGCTGGTCGCCGGCGTGACAGGGGGAGGCACGCTGCGTTTGCGCCGGGGGGCAAAGGTTCCCGCTTCGGCAGGCCCTTGGGAGCTCTCCTTCCTTATAGCGGCGGGCGCTCTCGGCTGGCGTTGGTCTCCTCGCCTTCGTCAGGGCCGCTGCTGGCTCCGACGGGTCGGCCCGTCCCCGGTGCAGGCGGGCGCCGCGGCGGGGGCGGTGGTGGTGGCGCCTGCCTCGGACCGGGGGGATCGGGTCCTAGGGTTTCCAGATCACTTGTTGGTGGGCCAACTCCTGGTGGACCTCCGGCCCACATCTCCGTTGGGCCTAGCCCAGGTACGTAGTGCGCACGACCCAGGAGGGCTTGTTGCTTCTCTGCGCTCCCAGCCTTTTGGGCCTTCTTCTCCTGTTTCTGGGCCTCGGCCCCGCTCGGTGAGTGGGCCGCCTGTGGCCGAACCGGGGATTGAGGCCGGTTTGGAATCCTTAGCGTCGTCCTGACATTCGAGCCTATTTAAGTGGCGCTGGGTTCCTAAGGGGGCTCCGACTTCTTTTCTAGGGTTTCCTCCTTCCGCGGCAGATCTGAGGAGACACGGTCTGGGTGCGAAAGCGACGATGGGTTTGGGCTACTTCAACAAAGGCAACAACAAGCGCAGCTTCGAGGAGATGGACAACGATGCTCTTCGTCGGGAGGATGAGCTCCGATGCTGTCTCGAGCGTCAGAAGGACGACTGCATCAAGCGGGACCGTGAGCGTGAGCGGTGGGGCTCGCCGCCATCGGGGTGGAAGGAGCAAGAGCGCCGCAACACGGATGCCGCCGCTAGGGAGCGGGCGCATCGCACTCCTTAGGCTCAGAAGGGTCGGTACCATCCAGGGGGTGGTAGCCGGGCTTCGCCGGTGCTCAACCACCAGCCCAAACAGAAGCAGCCGCCGCCGCGTCCTCCATCTGCGACCAAGGCTGACTCCTCTAGGGAGGCGTCTGCGGCGACCTGTTTTAACCACGGAAAGACTGGCCACTTCCAAGCCTCGTGCCCCTTCCCTGCAAGCTGCATCTTGTGCAAGAAAGATGGGCACGCCGCTGCGTTGTGCCCTACCAAAGGTAAGAAAGCCGAGTTGTCGCTGCTGGGTTTTGGGATTCCCGGGCACGACTTCTATCACCTTGAGCTCACTACGTCAGGGGATGATGAGAAAGCTTCTAACTCTGCGCTGGTGTCCGTGATCTCCTCCCAGCTCTTGGAAGATGAACTCAAGAATTTGTTTGAAGAGGAGTGGGATTGGCACGTTAAGCAACTTTCGGACCTTGAGTTCGCTGTGGTGTTCCCCTCCAAAGAGAGTCTTCGTTTTGCCTGCAAGTCCGGAAGGCTGGTGCTCCCACTGAACCAGGTCTCGGTTTCTATCAAGGAAGAAGAAGTGGACGCTGAAGCTAGCTCGGTTCTTTCTGAGGTTTGGCCCAAGCTCTCGGGCATTCCCCGGAAGATCCGTGATCCTGAGATTCTCGTTGTGGCGTTCCAGATGCAAGGCCATTGAGGTGGATGGGTCCTCTCTCACTCGCAAAGGCCCGGTGCGGATGAAGTTCCAATGCCGTAATCCTAACAAGATCCGTGGGTCCATGGAGATCTTCATTCACAAGATTGGCTACAAGATTAAGGTGGTACCTGAGATGCCTATGGGTGCCTCCAAGCCACCCCCGGTGCCACCTTCTGAAGATAGTCATGGGGATGACTCGGCGGATCCTACCATTGACGAGGAAGAATGGGAGCGCCTGGGCAAACATGACAAGGAGCGAAAGGACACGGCTGCCAGCCAGAAGTCGCCGCTGCCTCTAGACAAATCGGGCTCGTCCGGCCAGCGCACGCTTGGCACCTGCAGTGCGCCTGCCCAGCTCCATTCGGTAGTCATCGACCAGTACAGCTCCAACCTGCGGGGTGCGGGCGACATCTTCCCGGCGCTCCAGCTGCTTCAAGCCCCTCCTCTGCCGGCGAGCGCCCTGGTGCCCGGCGCGGCGCCACCGCTCTCTACGGCTTCGATGGAGATCTCCGATGATGACCAGCGGCCGATCCCCTCCACTGACGGCTCTCCTTTCGAGTTGCTCTCGCTTTCTCCTCTGGCTCGGGAGAAAGGGGGGCCGGGGCAGCGTGACTGGGACTTTGCTGACATCGCGACGCTCTCCAGCGACCATCAGTCGCCTCCGACGGTTGTGGAGGTCCCGGAGGTGCCCCCGACTCTGCCCCGCGACTTGCGGGAAGAGCTCCCTCGTTCAGCCCCGGTCCGCAGAGCTAAGCGCTCCATGGCCACGCCGGTGGTGGCGACACGCAAGAGTGCCCGCAACGCTTCTGCCGCGGCGATCCCGGTGCTCCAACATGCGACGCTGATGCAAGCGGAGAAAAACTTGGAGGTCCCTGGTAAGTTCCAGTTGCTGAGTAAATTCTCTGATGATCATTTGCTTAAGGTTGCTTCGGATAGTTGTGTTGTCTTTGATTCTTCCGTGGGTCCACCTTCAGTGCATTCGTCTGCTATCCGTGCAAAGGAGCTGGCTCAGGCTGCCTTTGCAGAGGCTGCGGCCTGTGCTGCTGCCAAACCAGAGACGCCGCCGGAGCCACCGGCTCCTACCTCTTCTTTTCCTTCCAAGCCGGCGCCCCCAAAGCTGAAGGCCGGAAGATCTAAGAAGTTGGCTGCTCGCACGCTTGCTCTCCGCAAGGGGCAGGGGGTTCGGCTTCGTGCTAAATGAGGGCCTTGTTCTGGAACATTAGGGGGTTCGGCTGCGTGGGGCGCCGAACTCAACTGAGAGATTATGTGAGGAAGGAGAATATAGATATCATTGGGCTTCAAGAAACGATTAAGCAAGATTTTTCTGACGCGGAACTTCGCTCGTAGGAGGTGGGTGGCTGCTTCCTTTGGGCCTAGATTCTGGCTACTGGACACTCAGGTGGTTGCCTCTTGGGCGTCAAAGATGACGTTTTTGAACTTGGGCAAGTCGACAGGGGTCGTTTTTGCCTCTCTGCACAGCTGCTGCACTGTCAATCGAACCGCAAATGGGCAATTGTGGTCGTCTATGGGCCGGCGGATCACAGCCTGACTTTGGAGTTTTTGGAGGAACTCCAAGCGGTGGTGCTTGCGTGCCCGCTCCCGATGGTTATTGGTGTGGACTTTAATCTTATCTGGTTTGTGCAGGACAAGAACAATGCTAATATCAATTGGCCTAGGATTAACGCTTTCAACGATTGCATTGCCAGTTTGGCGCTTAGAGAGCTACCGCGGTCCAGTGCTAGGTTCACCTGGACCAACAAACAATTGAACCCGGTGCGCGCGGTGTTGGATCAGGTGTTTATCTCGTCGGAGTGGGAAGTTTGGTTCCCCCTTTGCTCCCTTATGGCAGAGACGCGAATTGGTTCTGATCATACGCCGCTCTTGCTTGACTCCGGGGAGTCTTCCAGGCCTAGAGCGAGTCAGTTTTTCTTCGAAACTTTCTGACTGCAGCTCCCCAACTTCTGTGAGCTCGTGCGCGCTAGATGGCTTCGGCCCCTCGCGACTTCCGAGTGTCGGGACTCGATTGATCGTTGGCAGGCTGTTAGCAGAAGCGGACGCCAATATTTCAGAGGTTGGGCTCTGAATTAGCACCATAATTTCAATGATCGCAAGGAGGCGATCATTGCTCAGATCAAGCCCCTCGACCTGGTTGCTGACCAATCGGGCCTTGATGACGAGGGATGGGCCCTGCGCTATGCCTTCGAAGAGCAGCTAATGGTGGTTTTTCGGCTGGAGGAGGACTATTGGCGGCAACGTGGGCGTGCCAACTGGGTGGCAAAGGGTGATGCTAACACGGCATACTTCCATGCTATTGCCAATGGTAGGCGGCGCAAGTGTGCTATTGTCTGTCTAGTTACGGACAATGGCCCAATTGTGGATCCCCTCACTCTACAAGCCCATATTTATGAGTTCTATATTAACTTTCTAGGTAAGGTGGAACAGAAAATGGCTTCCTGCATCTAAATACTTGGCCGGATTGCAGAAGGGCCTCTGCGGAGGACAATTGGCATCTGATGCGCACCTTCTTGATGGAGATCGAATTGGTGCTTGCCGATACTAAGTGAGACACTGTGCCGGGGCGTGATGGATATCATGTGGTTTTTTTAAGACTTTTTGGCCCTTGGTCAACCAGCTGCTCTTGGATATCTTGAACGATTTTGTGCTTGGTAGAGTTGATATTTCGCGTTTGAATTTTGGTATCCTCTCGCTGATCCCGAAGGTCAAGGGCGCTGACTCCATCAAACAGTTTCGCCCGATTGCTCTTATAAATGTCATTTTCAAATTTGTGGCTAAGGCCTTTGCTACCAGGCTTTCCTCGGTGGCCCATAAGATCATCCATCCGAACCAGACCGCCTTTATCCGTGGCCGTAACATCCTGGACGGGGCCCTGTCACTCCATGAAATCGTGCACGAGCTCAAAGTTTCGAAAGCACAAGGGGTGCTTCTCAAAACTAGACTTCGAAAAGGCCTATGACCAGGTGAACTGGGAGTTCCTCCAGGAGGTTCTCTTGCGTAAAGGGTTCGATCCGGGCTGGATCCACAAAATCATGCAGCTGGTCTCGGGCAGCCAGACTGCTATTTGCATTAATGGGGAGGTTGGCCCCTTTTTTCGTAACGCCAGGGGGGGTGCGCCAAGGGGACCCTATCTCGCCTCTCCTCTTCAACTTTGTGGCAGACGCGTTGGCGGCCATCCTGGATGCGGCCTGCTCTGCGGGGCACATTGACGGTGTGATTTCAAATCTAATTCCAAGGGGTAGTACCCATCTGCAGTAAGCAGATGACACCATGATTCTTATCAAACCTGATCCTACGCAGCTGGCCAATCTCAAGTTCTTACTGCTGTGTTTTGAAGCTATGTCTGGTACGAAAATCAATTTCGACAAATGTGAGGTGTTGGTTATGGGAACCTCGCCTGTGGAGGCAGTGGAGATCGCGCATGCCTTGAATTGCAAGCTTGGTAGCTTCCCGTTCTCCTACCTAGGTCTGCCCATCAGCGATAAGACAATCTCGATTGCGGACTGGAAACCCCTGTCCTCGAAGGTGGCTAATAGAGTGGAACCGTGGAAAGGAAAATTTCTTTCCTCTGGGGGCAGGCTGGTCCTGACCAACGCATGCCTCTCTAGTCTTCCTGTTTACTCGATGGGTTTGTTCTTATTGCCCGATGGGGTCCATGCGGCCATGGACTCTGCTTGTAGCCGCTTTTTCTGGGATGGTGCTGACGGCAAAAGAAAATACCATATGGTCAGGGGGGGCTTGGTGTTTCCAATTCCCGTCTGTTAAATCTTGCTCTTATGACCAAATGGGTTTGGAAGATCTTCCGGGGGGACGACCCGGGTCTCTGGCTCAAGATTGTGCATGCCAAGTACCTCCATTCAGGCTCCTAGTGGGCCCCGTCCAAGGGGGGCTCTCAATTTTGGCGGGCCATTCAAAAAACTAAGCACCTCTTGGAGCTTGGGGCCGCCTTCGTGGTTGGCGATGGCTCCCGGGTCCGTTTTTGGCTTGACCAGTGGTTGGGCGCCGCTGCGTTGAGGAAACAAAGGGAACATCTTTCTTTGTAAGCTCGTTCAGCGGCGCAGCAATGGATCCGAAATCTTTGACAAAGCGCCTATAGAATCCCGCGAGTCCAAGAAAACTCCGCACTTGTGTGACCGTTTTTGGTGGAGACCAACTCGAAATGGCCTCGATCTTGGCGGGATCAACTTCAATGCCCTGCGCTGTCACAACAAAGCCAAGAATAGCAACTCGATCGGTGAAGAAGGTGCACTTCTCGAGATTACCAAACAAACGTGCATCGCATAAAGCATTAAAAACAGCACGCAAATGATCCAAATGTTCCTCTAACAATGTGCTATAAATAAGAATATCATCAAAGTATACCACCACAAAACGCCCAATAAAAGCATGTAAAACTTCATTCATTAATCACATGAATGTGCTGGGAGCATTAGTTAAACCAAAAGGCATTACTAACCGCTCATATAAACCGAACTTTGTTTTAAATGTTGTTTTCCATTCATCTCCTAACTTCATACGAATCTGGTGGTAACCACTACGCAAATCAACTTTAGAGAATATGGTTGAGCCACTCAATTCATCTAGCATATCATCTAATCGTGGTATAGGATGACGGTAACGAATGGTAATATTATTGATAGCACGACAATCAGTACACATGCGTGATGAACCATCTTTCTTTGGAACCAAAATAATAGGTACAACACAAGGGCTAAGAGACTCACGAATGTGACCTTTGTCGAGTAGTGCTTGAATTTGGCGTTGAATCTCTTTGGTTTCCTCCGAGTTGGTACGATATGGCGCACGGTTGGGCAACGATGCTCCAGGAATTAAGTCAATTTGATGCTCGATTCCGCGAATAGGTGGCAGTCCTGGAGGTACGTCTTGTGGAAAAACATCCACAAACTCCTGCAAAATGTTAGCAACAGCAGGTGCCAAAGAGGGAGGCATTTCCTCGAATGAAAACAGGACCTCTGTGCAAACAATAGCATAACATGTGGTAGTACTCACATCAATTTCAGAAATATCAGATTTGCTAGAAAGCAAGCAAGTACTCTTCAAACGAATTTCATTAGCATGTTTAGGTGCAGATTTGGAAGTACTTTTAGAAGGCATAAGTTCCTTAGCAACCATCTGATTTTCACTCAACTTTTTCTCCTCATTATGTGCTCTACTAGCTCTAGCAAGATCATCTTTTAAAATACTTTCAGGAGACATAGG